>NC_072852.1:166030676-167280676 GCF_028858705.1 Grus americana
GATGACAGCAAACAGCCATAAACCATTTTGCATCTGATATGTATTAATTTACCCACTAAGTTCACAGGGAAGTTCCACATTATCACTGATAAGCCATACACACAAAAAGTTTGGTCTTTGAAGAAACACTGACGTTGCACATTGCATTGAGGAGAATGCAAGTTGGATAATCTGCATCTGTAGCAATTATTGACAGAAATTTCAGCTATTAAAATTTTCTGTTTATGTCCTTGAAAATAAAATACCTGTGTCAGATAGAAGGTAGACTTTACTCCACTTCTGTGTTTCACTTCATTCTGTTGTTGCTGAAATGCAGACATGATTTCTAAAAAAAATTTTAGGATCTATATACACCAAAAATTGTATTATTCTTCTATCCAGATTTGTACACTTTCTGTTTATCTAGTTTCAGTACAGTCAGGCTATATCTACCAAAAAAAGGTTTTGTTTGGGGGTTCCATTTTATCACTACAGGTGAACATCAATGGCATTTATTCATCCACACTTACTTTACCACCTACCTCCTGTTTGGCTGTGCCTAGTGACAAACAGAGGACTTCTGCAGGTGGGGAAAAAGTCTTCTAGGAGCACGTCTGCTGGGAACAGTAGAAGGATGTAGAATTATACACAGTAGTAATGCTAGTACACTTGGGAACATGAGAAAAATAAATAAAATCAGCATGGTCACCTACTGACACCAGGATCACAATGTGATGACCTCATCTGTCCTGAAAGAAAAACACTGTTAGTAGCCATGGTGACTAATCCAATGTCAGTCCCACTGGGTATAAATACACACCGTTCTAAGAACCAACTATCCAATGATAATTGACCACATATTTGATTAAAAAAATATGTCATAGACTGCCCTTTAGTGAGCTATAACTTTCTGTTTCTTTTTATGCCTCTAATTTGTAACAAAAACTATTTTTAAGATAGTGATTTTAAAACAAAGGGTAGTGACCTTTAAATTCTGGGCTCAGTAACTGCTAAATTGTCAGTAATTGCTAATTTGGCTGCCACTTAACAAGAACAACTCTGTAAGAGGTCCCATTTCATGTGGTGCTTTTCTTTTGATATGTTGCTTGTGAACTTCTGTGTGAGATTTATTTACTGAAGCTAGGTCAGATACCTGTCTCAAATAAAAGCAACCTGTTCTATCATGCTAATTTCAAATCAGTAATGGTTGCAAAATTTCCACTCTAAATTTTTCAAATGCAGTTTTTATTACAAAAATAAAACAAATCAGTCATTTAGTAACTCAGTAATAGAGCTGGCTGATTATTGAAAAATAAAATGTCTAACTGTTCATTTGAATAAAGACAAAATTTCACTGGAAATATTCAAAGGCTATGACTGCAATTTTTCTAACACTGAATGCAGAAAGATTTGTTTCTTGAAGTGGTTATAGAATGAAAACAATTTCAAATGCTTGCAAAAATTTGCATTCATTCCAAAAGCAGTTGTATGGCCATGGATACTGTTTCTTTTTCTGTGAGAATGCTCTTATTTGCTTGAAGAAAGGAAAAAAAGCACATCTTAGGCAACTGATGGCAGCCTGTAAAAACCAAATAGTGTTTTGTTTTGTGGTTTTCTTGTTTTGTTTTTAAAATAATAACCATGGTAAGTAGTGCAATGACCAGTCCATAGACTGATAAATGCTTGATAAAACATTCCTTAAGTAAATTTGAAAAAGTTTTGAAATCTAATATGGATAATTAGAAAATTGGTGAAAAGCTAAGTTTGTTGAAAATATATTTTCACAGAATCAGTTGTTGAGGTTGGAAGGGACCTCTGAACCTCCATCTAGTTTACCATCCCTGCTCAGAGCAGAGCCAACTGAAGCAGATTGCTTAGGGCTATTTCCAGTCAAATTTTGAGTATCTCCAAGGATGGAGACCTACAGCTTCTTTTGGCAACCTGTTCCAGTGTTTGATCACCCTTACAGTAAGTGTTCTCTTATGTTTAGGTAGAATTTTCTGTATTTCATTATGTGCTCATTGCTCTTGTCCTGTCATGGCATATTGCTGAGAAGAATCAAGGTCTGTCTTCTTTTTTCACCTCATCGGGTATTTATTTAAAAACATTGACAATACGTCCCCTCCCTAAGCCTTCTCTTCTCCAAGCTAAATCATTCCAGCTTTCTCAACATCTCCTCATATGGCAGATGCTTCAGTCCCTCAGTCATCTTTGTGGCCCAGTGCTGTGTCTGCTCTAGTGAGTCAGTATCTTTCCTGCACTGCTGAGCCCAGTTCTGGACACAGTACTGCAGATGTGGCCTCACCAGTGCTGAGGAGAGGGGAAGTCTCATCTTCCTCGACTTGCTGGTGAAGCTCTTTCTAATGCAACCCAGGATGTTGTTGATTGTCTTTGTGGCAAAGGCATGTTGCAGGCTCATGGTCAACTTATTGTCCACCAGGACTCCCTGATCCTTCTATGCAAAGCTACTTCCAGCCAGTAAGCCTGCAGCCTGTCCTGCTGCAATGGTGTTATTCCTCCCCAGGAGCAGGACTTTGCATTTCTCTTTGCTGAACTTCATGAGGTTCCTATCAGCCCATTTGCCCAGCCTGTAAAGGTTCCTTTGAATAGCAGAACAACCGTCTGTTGTATCCAATCCTCCTCCTAGTTTTGCATCATCTGTAGACTTGCTGGGCATGCACTCTGTCCCATCATCTTGGTCCATAAGTAGAAACTATCAATTATCTGAGAAACTTCTAAAAGAGACCACTGATATGGTTTGGAAAGTGAATTAAAAAGACAATATTTGAATACATGGTTTGATTTATGAGAGCAAAACCCAATAGCATATGGATAGGTACAGTTGCTTAGTTTCTGGTTCTATACTACAGCCTTCGCTGCAAAAGATGTTATACATATTTATGTGTAAAACACTGCTTTTTCTAGTTAATGATATACTGCCTGTGAAGTTCTGAGATCATTTCAAGAGAGTTATCATCTTTCCTGGAGTATAACAGGACAAACAGAAAAGAAAGGAAAAGAAAGGAAGAGAAGAGAAGAGAAGAGAAGAGAAGAGAAGAGAGAAGAGAATGTTATATTTCAGTTGGAAGGAACCTACAGTGATCATCTAGTCCAATTGCCTGACCAATTCAGGGCTGACCAAAAGTTAAAGCACGTCATTAAGGGCATTGACCAAATGGCTTTTAAAGACTGACAGGCTTGGGGCATCGACCACCTCTCTAGGAAGCCTGTTCCAGGGTTTGACCACCCTCTTGGTAAAGAAATGCTTCCTACTGCCCAGTGTATACAAAGGGATTGAGAGCTCTTTTGCTCTATGGAAAGCATCCTTAAAGATTTGCCATCTCTGTTCTGCTCTCTGGTCCCTGTTGACTCCCTTGGCCCTGTTGACTAACTGCTCGAACAGCGGGATCTGGGATTCTTCTATAGAAGACTCATCCAGGGCACTTCCTAGCTGTGGAAATCAAGACAACATTTATTCACTTGTAAAATGGAGGGATGAGACGTATTTGTGATGGTGAGGCTAAATCAGAGGTAAGGAGTACCAGAGATATAACAGAGGCCTATGACTGTTACCTGGATGTCCTTATTCTGTTGATTATCTCCCAAAGTTCCCATCAAATAAACATTCATTACTATATTGACAAGTTCTGTAATGGTGATATCAGATATTTCTTTACATTTATCTCTCAGGGTTATGGGTGGGATTAATCTGCGCTGACATGAGTGCCTGCACATTAGATGGCTAAGCCTGGGTAGGTCACCTTAGGCTTGCCTTATTTTTAATATAGAGAAATAAGCACCTCCCTGAGGTGATTGATCTTTTTTTTGAGAAGGTGACATAAATTAGATGAACAATTTTCTGGAAGTGTCTGGGTTTTGCCTTTGACTGTAAAGGCAGTCTAGCATGTTTAATCAGATTTAGACATCTACATTTTTACATCTAAGACTGAGCTGAATCCTATTCTTAATTGCTTGAGATGGATATGCTCAGGCCTGTGAGTTACTTGATCTGGTATTCTGTTTCACTGATTTTCTGCACTTAGAAATATTCCTATACTAATTTCAATATAAACAGGATAGGATTTGCCTCACCTGTAGCTGTCTGTCTGCCTCTTTCTCTAGAGGAGGATTAATGTATGTGAGCTAGTCATCTGAATTCATATTTTATAATGGTCATCTAATTAGCACAGTTAATAGAGTGTGATATCTATATGAGGTTGTTGTGGTTTATTCCCCAGAAGTATTTATTTCCAAATCGTGTAAAGGGTTTCCCTCATAACTACCTCAGCTGCAGATGTCTGTCCTTAATGTATCTAAAATTAGACAGTTTTCTGTTCTGTTCTCAAAACAAAGACATTTTCAGCATGTGCAAGTGTAAGAAAACTGTGAATTAGTCAGAGGAGATGATATTCTCACTTAACTTCAGCCATATACAAGTTAGGCATCTAGTATAGTCCATCCAGAAAAATTCCCTCTATTGTCATAGAGAGAAAATAGGTATTTCCAAACTGGGAAACAACTTGACAACTACTTTAAACTTTTGGACAGTGAGATTAAAGAGAGACGAATCCAAAACAGGTAAAGAGTACATATGCAGACTGGTCAATTTGCCTTCGCATCGTCCCCTCCCCCCTCAATTAACTTGCAAAAACATGCATTGAAGTTCTGATTTATGTTCTCTGATACCTTGGGAAATGCATTTCATCTACAATGATTGTTTATCTCTGTAAAATAGGAATATGGTGCTTTTCTCTTTCAGAAGCCAAATATAAAGAGTAGTTGCTATGTTTATGATGCCATAATTAGTGGAGCGTGAAAGGTATTTGGCTAATAAAAGATAATATGGCTGAAGTATATACAAGAAGAAAAAGAAAAAAAGAAAAAAAAAAAAAAAAGGTTTTCCCACCTACCAACAAGCATCTAGCTGACAGTCACAGAGGAGCAGGAATAGGATTATATGATTATCTGGGCTTCTTCCCTAATAAGTAGAGATAGTCCTCTTCAGATATTGATATATCTAAGACTGAATTGCTTTTTAAAGTCTCCCTTTTTTTCATTTTTAACTAACTACAGAGTGAGTTCATGATGAATAGGATCCCAAATCATGTGTTTTGAATAGGTGGCTAGAATTAAGGAAGATGAAACAAGGTCAGAGAGCAAGGTCTAAGGAATGGATTTTGTACTTGCAAATATGTGACTCCAAAGGAGCAATTATGCTTCTCCAGTAAATGTATTTATCATGGAAGTTTATGACAAGGAGCAATCAATATATGATCTAGAAATGGAATTCTCATGCTAAAATAGTCAGATGCTTTTATTTATGAGAGAGATTTCTGAAGGCATTTAATTACATTTTCAACTTTCAAACATTAGGAATTTTGAGGAAAATGGTATATATTAGTATATACATATGTGTGTGTGTATACATGTAAATATATAAAGATGGATACATTTTCTTTTGTGTTGTTTTTTTTTAATATTCAAACAGAAAGAATATAAGCATACCCTGCAGACAAAGCTAGGTGGTGTAAGATAACCTGTCAGTAAGATACAAAGTAATGATAGATTACTATTTTCCTCAGGACTATCTTCTTTCAATCTGTTTTAATTATAGCAATATTAATTGTTGTCATTTTTTTCACACCATCTCACACAGCTTTATGACCATGATAGAAGCAGGTGAAAGACCCTGTCTTCTAAATCTGCACAATAGTCATACTAGATCAGCAAAAGGTAAAGATCTTACTCATCAGTAAGATTCAAATATTCCTCAGCTATGACAAGCATGTAGACTCAGCAAAAACACTGCAAAGAAAATGTAGAATAGTGCAGAAAGGAAAGATTGAGCATAGATTCTTTTATGAATGCCTTTGAAGGCAATGCAAAATGTCACACAGTGTGAATTCAAGCAGTTTAAATAAGTTGGCACAAAATTTAGGACCTAAATTAATTATTTAAAAAATGCTGTTTTGTTTTTGGGGTTTTTTATGTTTTACTTAGGGGATGAGAGTGGCTGAGAATATTTACTGTTGAATAGATGAAAATGTACGTAACAGACCCTTGATTTGGATACCACAGTTAAGCTAGAAATTTGATACTACAGGCTGGCATAAACACTATTGCTGGAGCTCTTTCACTTTATACAAATAAAAAATGGGCTTTAGACGGGGCTGTGATGCAGCTATTCTCCTTTTGGTGTCTGTATTAATATTCTGTCCATCAGACCAAAGAGAAACATTCTCTGAATAGAGTATTGGAGTATTTCTGAAGTAAAATTGGATCAGCTGCAAGAAGAGAAAAGAAGTTACTACTCTTTTACATGGTCGTTGTTTATCTAGAATTCCCAAAACTAGAGATACTGGTTTAAATCTCTTTGGCAAAGAAGGGAATTGAGACTTTCCATAATCTGCTGAGTCCTCAAACCACTGACCTAAAGGACTGGAGACAAGCACTGCTATCATTTATTCTTCTTCAGCTGCCCCAAATGATTTCTTCCTTTTTTAAAAAAAAAAAATCCAGATAGATTAGCTGGTAAATTTGTCCTACATTTAAACACACACACACAAAGAAAATTTTAATTCAGAAATAAATGCATGTAATTATGTACCTACAAATACTATACAATTTGGAAAAAAAAAAAAAAAAGATATAATGAATTATCTTATGGGAGGGGACTGAAGAATCCCCAAGTCTTCAAATGCTAAATCCAGCGTAAGTCTAATCCTACTATTCATAGCTAAATAACAACCGAAGTGGAGTACAGGACTGCAACTGCACTATATAAGAAGTTCTCTGCAGGCCAGTGTTTTCTTTTGTCTGTTGTTTTTTTTTGTTTTTTGGTTTGTTTGGGTTTTTTTTTAATAATATTATGCTGCTCTTATGCTCAGTTTAATAATTGCTGGTCCATCTGATAAGTCTGCTAATGTGTCTATGTTGATTTGTACGTAGCTACTTACAGATTAGCATTTGATCTTGTGGAGTGGGCCATATCCATCAGTGTATGTATTTCTTAAAAGTGCCATAGGCTTGTGGTCAGAATAAGGATTATTGGAAATGTATAGGGTAGAACTAAAATTAATTTCATTCTCTTTAACCCTGTGGTCCAAAAATCAGGAGGTAACTAAACTAAGTACTGAAAATTTTCATTCATTTATTTAGAATATATGAGCAAAAAATTATTGGCTCAAAAGAGATATATTAATTTTATTACTTTGAATAAAAGCATGTTAAAATTAATTTTCATTGTTAAACTCAAAATTAAAAATAGCTCTATATTGTTAAAGCTCTGATATAAAATACTTAAATTAATAGTAAGTAGTTATGTGATAACATAATACAGCCTTTTTATCAATTACTGGGAAATTACAGCATGAAAACACAATTTAGATTAATATTTATGATTTTTTCCTCATACTATTTAGAGTCAATATAGAAGCGAGGTGTGAGACATTCACTTTCTATTAAGAACCTTGAAATTCTGAAGATGGTTCAAAATTTCTTACTGTTGAAATTGTGCTTCAGAAACAAGTGATCTCCTACGCAGATGTTCTGTATTGTTCTCAAATAAAAACATGTGCTCAACAACTACAAAAAAAGAATTATTCATTCCATAGTTAGCTACAACAATCATGAAGCCCTGTAAATGGGGGTGATACAAATTATACTTTCAGCTCTGTAAACTAAAAAGACAAAATTAGATTTACTTCCTCAATGACAAATATATCACACAAAGAAATCTTTCCATCCAAAGTGACAATTACAGCATTATCACCATAGACAGTTTGTTTCATTTTATTTTTTCATGGATGCTCAAATGTTTATAGTACATGAATAAATTAATAAGTAAAAAGATTTACAAAAAAAAAAAAAGTTTGAGAGAAGACATGCAGAATGGTTTGTACCATAACAAAACAAAAGCCCGGGAGGGATGGTCTAAAGGGTTTCATAAAGTAATCCAAGATAACTGAATACAGAAAAGCCTTGCTGACTTATGAACAACAGCAACTCATAAAAATCAAAAGGTTGATGCTTAGTTTTGCAATGATTCTTACAAAATCATCTTTAAATCTAAAAGAGGCTTTCATATTGCATGTTTATAGAGCTTGATGAAATAATTGCTATAAAAAAATATGTACTGATGAATACTTAGTTTTATTTTGCATAGAAGGAAAAGAATTTATTTCATTACTCCACTAAATTGAATCTATAGAAACTATATGGCTATGTACTACAAAACATTTACTTGTTTTGGTTTTAGATGGCCACAGCGTCACAGGTGCATGACCTTTTGCTAGTTCACTATTAACAAAATGAGATCATGAAAAAAGAAGTATGATTATTCTTTGCTTTCAGGGTAACATTTCCTGTACCATAATGTGGCAATTTTTATGGAATCATATGCCTGCCAAGCATCATTCATATGAACTGACAAATTTCTTCTCTGCTGCCATTTAGCCTTTTTGGGCTGTCTGTCAGTCACCAGGGAGTCAGCAAATTTCCCCTAAAGCAATCCCCATGCTTCTAGGAGCAACTAAATGAGAGCTGATGCTATCTTCTGCAGAAAAGGCAGCTGAGAACTGTTTTCACTTGTTTCTCTGCCTTTATTGCTCCTCGGTTGGTTTCTTGCATTTATTATACCTGCAGAGTCATGACCACAGTGGAAGAAGAGAAGCCCTTATCCACCAAAAAGCAGCTTCTGACTCACCTTCTCACTTAGATAATTACCCTACCATCCCTTATGTTGAAATTGCAACTGGGATACAACTGTCTCTTCCTAGATAATAGACTTGGTTGGTCACTGAAAATGTGTAAATTCATGACTTGAGCTCAGCGAAACTACTTTTGCATCTCCTTCCCTGTTTTCAGAATGAGTTTAAGTGGGAATGGGGTTGACATAGGACTGAGAGGATTATTGTATCAAGTTCTCAGGAAAATTTTCTTTATGCAGGCTTTGCACCTTTCTTCTGGACAATGTTCCTAAGTAACATATTAGGACCAGAAACATTCTGTAATGCTTCAAGTCACAGTCACTTGACCTTTTTTACATAAGATTGTGTTGTAGTTTTGCCCCAGCTGGCAGCTAAGCACCACGCAGCCGTTCACTCACTCCCCCTCCACTGGGATGGAGGAGAGAATCAGAAGAGTGAAAGTGAGAAAACTCATGGGTTGAGATAAAGACAGTCTAATAGGTAAAGCAAAAGCTGGGAGCACAAGCAAAGCAAGACAAGGAATTCATTCACCGCTTCCCATGGGCAGGCAGGTGTTCAGCCATCTCCAGGAAAGCAGGGCTCCATCACGTGTAATGGTTACTTGGGAAGACAAATGCCATCACTCCAAATGTAACCCCCCTTCTTCCTCTTCCCCCAGCCCCTTATATGCTGAGCATGATGTCATATGTTATGGAATATCCCTTTGGTCAGCTGGGGTCATCTGTCCTGTCTGTGTCCCCTCCCGACTTCTTGTGCACCCCCAGTCATCCTGCTGGTGGGGTGGTGTGAGAAGCAGAAAAGATGTTGACTCTGTGTGAGCACTGATCAACAATAACAAAAATATCTCTATATAACAAAAATATCTATATATTATCAACACTATTTTTCAGCACAAATCCAAAACATAAACCCATAGTAGCTACTATGAAAAAATTAACTCTATCTCAGCTGAAACCAGGACAGATGGCTAGGTTTTGTGCTTTTTTTTCTGTATAGAAGAATGAATTCTGATTGTGTTTACATGAAAGAATATTCAGTCATTCTTACCTTTTCATTATGATTAGATTTTTACCATACACATGAGGAAAGAGAGGCTAGTGAAGTCTTGCAGTATATATTACTGGAAGCAACTGTTTCTTTTATGTTGAGCATGTACATCTTACTTTAATATGTGCTTAACATATTTGGCATGTCTGTTCTTGTATAATATCAATACACATCACTGTTTTTCATGTTTCCCCCAAAACAGGATGATTAAAGCAAAGTAAACACACACACACATGCATACATTTATAAGTATAAATACCAGCGTTAAGGTATGCAGGCAGATGACTAGGCCCTGACCTGATATTTAGCTAATGAACAGAACATGAAAAACATGAGAACATGAGCTTAGCATGAGAAACTAGTGAACATAACAAATAAGAAAGTAATAACCAGACAAAAATTTCAGACAACACCATGATAAATGGTGGGATTTTGCATGTGGTTAAGGGAAGTTATGTGAGAGATGGACATACTTCTCAGATAATTGGAGGTGAACATTGAGGACCTTCTGGGGACTGGGACCTTGCAAGGCTAGCAGTGCGTCTGTAACCCTATCAGAAATACCAAATTTGTGTACAGATGCAGCAGACCTGGGACTAAAAGGGAACACTTAGATGTGAACTATTTAGTTGGGAGAAGAAAAGGGAAGAGAAAGGGAGAGATCGGTGTGGATGAGGAAGGAACCAATGTGGGAAAGTGAAGAGCCAGGAACATACAAGGTGGCTGATGGCATGTAAAAACAGACTCTTGGCTATTTTACTTTTCTGCCGAGCCCTGTATCTGATGATTTCAGTCTGTCCAACCTTCTTTGTTCCTTGCTATTTTCTGTGTGAGTGCACTCTCTACTCTGAGACCATGTGTGTGAACTGCTAGTGAACTTCAGGCCAGATACAGATATAGGAGCCAGCAATTGGAGAGACTGAGGTGTTGATCTGTGGTCAGCTGATGGGTAGATCTGTATTTTGCGTTTGTCTGTGTGTATGTTCTGCTCGTAAACTTCAAGCTGGAGTAGCCAGTGGGTAGGAGGAGCCTAGGAAAGACCCAGGTCCTGAGTTAGTGAATGAGTTGAGAACCTAGGATCCAGGCATAGGTATTAGGTGAAAAAGCCTGTGCTAATACTCAAGAGATCTGTGAATGTGGGTATGACTGTAGGTTAGGGAGTAAGTCTATCTATCAAGAAAAACTTCAGTCCTGATCAACTGGAGGGTAGGAACAGTGTTGTCCATGTTCATGTGAGTGCTGCTGTCATGAAAGGCACTGGCCACTGTGTTGGTCTCTATGTCTGTATGTGTGTGTGTGTGTGTGTGCTTGCATGTGCACGTGTCTTTTGGGAACACCTATTTACTGACTGGGTCTACTAAAGAAAACGGTTGCAGCTACAACTACCAGATTTGGATTCCCTGGGGTGGGAGAGTACACCAAATCAGGCTCTAGCAGACTGGGAAGAAGGAATCCCCAGTGCCCTGAAGACCATCAGATTCAGTTTCCTTAACAGCAAGGAGCCTGGGGAAATTTAGTTTAAGCACTTTGACACTTGTATTGTGTATGCAGCTTGCTGAGCCATACTATGAAGTACTACTGCTTATACAATACTGAGAATCAAACAAGAACCTTTACCAAGAATCTCTGATATGCTGTTCGCGTTTCCTGCATTTCTCCTGCTGTGTGCTCCAGGCTGCTTCTCTTGTGAAATTCAGTGTCAGTGTTAAGAAACATATTAGGAATACAAGTGAAATTCAAGCACAAGTCCATAAGGAAACAAAAACAATCTAACCTGATTTCAATGCTTAGATACCCAGCTGCTGAAACACAGACAGATATTGAGTATGAAATATTTTCTTCTCTCTTCAATGTGTGAGAATAATTGGTGCTTCAGAATTAAAACCAAAACAGACTGAACGCTGAACAGAGAGCTGCCCTTATCATGCAGTTACATGCTGCTAGGTAATTAAAAAGGTTCAGGTCAGAGTTAGATTTTAAATCACTTGTTTATCTCAGGGTTGTAAGAAAGTACTTCCGATCACACAGGATCTATAGATGCAAAACCTCTCCTAAAGATAAATGCTCACAATCTTTCCTCTAAATGTGAAAAGATGTACTTTTACAATTTTTCTTTCGAAATTTCGTAGAAGAGAGTTAATGAAATGCCTCTCTTTTAATGCTATTGGACCATGAATGAAATATGCATCCAAAAATACATGTTGCAATGCCTCTCTGACCAAAATGATATTCAAATCAACTCTAGAAAGTCAACAGCTGTGTTAGAATACAGTGCGACAGAAACATTTGCTATGTCCCCTATTGCAGCTATAATATTGTGATTACAGGGACCCAAGGGCCAAGGTGGAGGGCATGGCAGGTGAGATAGTGTGGTATTCCATCCCGAGGGTAAATGGCACAACTGAAGTCCTATCTCCCGTGTGTGTATATGAACATATGAAGCATAAGAAAAATAAGGAATTAAAAGGCTATACCCAGTCATAGAAACACAACACGACTATGATGAGAGACACATGGTGGGATGGCTTCAATGATTAAAGTGCTGAGTGGATGGATGGATTCAAGCTCTTCAGAAAGCGTAACAGAGAGAGGAAGCAAAGGCTTGTACCCTACATGAAAGGGTAGCTTGAGTATACATTTATATTCCTAAGGGATGGGTGAGAATTTGTGGGTCAATCAGAGATTAGGTTAGTGGGGGAGGTGAGATTATGGTGGACACAATTCTGACAATCACAATGTTACGTTATGTGATAAGAGCTTGTCTGCACAACCAGAAGGGTCAAGCTGTGGACCACTTAAGCAGACTAGGGAGGATGGATTGATATAAGAGTAACTGTGGAGAAATGCAAGAGTTAAGGTGGCTTTATGTTCTATTAATAGGAACTTATATCTTACTGAACTTGAATATTTATGGTGATTAAGACTTTTTTTAGCTTCTCATAGTGGCATAAATGTACATATAGGTACATAGGAAATGGGTTGTGGTCTGCATGTGTGCTGGGCTATTTTTACCAGTAAAGAAGTAGTTAAATTGTTCCTTGTGAGGTGAATTTATTGGTAAATATATCTCTTCCCAGAATGGGAAAAAAATGACCATTTAAAAATAGCAACCCTCTGTTGAAAGACGTTAAAAAAGTCTATATGCTTGGCTTAACTGCATCTTTAAAATGACTGAAATAATCCTCCCAAACATCCCTTCCTATTATCCAGGATTATGAATAAACCTTTACACAAATTTACAATCTTTTAAAGGCCTGATTCTCAGCTGGTATAAATTAGCATATATTCACTGAAATGTGTAAATTGACACACCTCTGGCATTAGTAGAGCTATATTGATTTAAATCAAATAAGAAACTGCCCAATGTTCCATTAAAAATTGTTCAATATAGTTTGTTTAAAATACTATATTACTTTCAGGATGGATTATAGGAATATAAATGTATTTTCCTATGGACATAAAAATGGTTAACATTTCCTGGCTCAGCAGGTCTTTAATAAATTAACTATTTTCCATAAGGCTTTTTATACATAATTTCAAAATGCTAAGTATGTTATCTTTATGTCTATTTACACAATAGACATTAACAGTCATGATTTCAAAATAAAATTATTTTATTTGATTGAAAGTAATTAAAAAGTAATCTATTTACACTTAATTAGCTCTGTGAAGATTGTTTTTCTGTGAGCATGAATGGATTGTTGCTTATGCATTTTAAAAACAAATTCTGGCTAGATATGTTGCTTTTAATGTTTCTAACACTCAGGATGCTCTTTGGCTGTCAGTGTCAGAAAGTTTAATTTCTTACACTTTCAGCTATACTGTACTATACTGGTATTGGGTTTTTGTTGTTTTGTTTTTTTTTTCTTTTTAAGAAAGTTTCACACTTTGTATGTAAAAGTTTAACAGGTCAAACCTACTTCATGTCCATAAGATATACCAACATCCTTTGCAATGACACTGTGAAACATAGGGAGAGGTATATAAGTATTTTGGGAGATCTATACTCGCAGAAGAAGAATACAATGACTTTCACAGAATGGGTGAAATGTATATACTCTTTAGGGTGGAAAGTTTGTGTCTTCTACAAGCAGCAATGCAGAGAGGACAATCAAGAAGCATAGTATACAGGAAACCTGATTCTTCTCCCAAGCCCATGCTTTAATTCACTCTTTACCTGCAGAAGGAGCCAAAAAGAAGGAAACATTTGACTATAACACTGCTCACCTTGAATATGATTGTATGAAGACTAAACACATGAAGTATTTGAATAAAGTTGTATAATTAATAGTGTTCTGAAGGAGTTACTTACCTCTAACTGAAAACTCATTCAACTCATTAAAATACCCCAAATGTACTCCTAATACTTAAGAAAGAGATATCCAGGCACCAACTCACCTTTTCAATTATATATTTCCTCAAATTTCCCTGCAGATGATCATTAGGAAGACCAGAACTGTACTTCTCATCATTTCAAGCAATATCAGAGAATTCACATCTTGCTAAGAATATATCCAGATTAAAGACAAAAGAAGCCCTCTTGAATGACATCAGTCAAAAGTAGATCCTAAACTTAGTATCTTTTTCACTGGAAATCCCGGTTATATTTAATATTAATCATGGCTCATGTGGGCCATATTTTTGATAACAGCATAGAGAAAGCAACTTTATTTCAGTATTTATGACATCTCACCTTGCTGCACTATAATTTCAACAACATCTTTTTAATAAACAAACAAAAAAAATCTTAGAACATTTTAAAAGCACTTTGACAAGAATCAAAATTGTTATATAAAAGCTTATTTTGCTTTTTATAGAATGTATTCTATGAAGGTCTTCATTTATTGTGAATATGAGATCTGGAAAAACACATATGTTGCTTCTTACTTATAAGGTATTTGGTAGCTGTCAGAGAAAGTTTGAGAAACAAGACTCTACCAAAAAAACCCTAAAATGCGAGTATTTATTTAAAGACAGTTTTGGAAGAGATTGCTAAACTACAGTAGCCTCTTAAACAAGTCAGGAGCAGTGTGGGGGACAAATGTATTCTGAGGAATAGTGAGCAAAATAAATGCAGAGAAATAATTCCCAGAATCTTGCATATTCACATAATCTTTCATATATATTATGTATATGTATAATCTAAGTCATATCTCATTTTAATAAATGAATGGCAAGTTGGGACAAATAATTAATAATTTAAGTTTTTGGTTTCATGATTACATGTATTGGGTCTGGCTGAGATGGAGTTAACTTTCCCCACAGCAGCCCTCACAGGGCTGTGCTGTGTGTTGGTACCGAGCAAGGTGCTGGTAACACCCCGGGGTTTTGGCTGCTGCTGAGCAGCGCTGGCACAGCACCAAGGCTGTCTCTACAACATTTTCCCCTGCCTCACCAGTAGACTGGGGGTGGACAAGATCTTGGGAGGGGACACAGCCAGGACAGCTGACCCAAACTGACCACAGGGATATTCCATACCAGATGACTTTGCTGCTACGTGTACTGAGACCCTTCTTCCCAGGAAGTGGCTGGATATCCCTGCTGATGGAAAGTAGATAATAAATCTTTTTTGCTTTTCTTTGTTCCCTGTATGGCCTTTGCTTTTATTTATTAAATTGCCTTTATCTCAACCCATGAGCTTTTTGTCTTATATATTCTTCCTCTGTCCTGCAGAAGAGACGGAGTGAGTGGCATGGGGGCCAGCCAAGGTCAAACCACCCAATTAAGGCTTTCAGCTTCCAAATATTTGTGGAGATTCATATTTTCATGTAAATTATTTCATATTTGAGTTTTCTTCTGGAATTGAAAAGCAGGGAAAAGAAAAAGATGACCTAAATGACAATCATTCTTTTGCACGCAGAAGCAAAATGAGGCAGAAAAATAATTACTGGGATGTTTCAATATAAAGATCACAAAAGGGATGCCAAAGCTTCTGTTTTCAATTCTAGAAGGATGATTCAGTTTTTGTAGACCTGAAATGATATCTCCCTTGCTTTAGTCTAGTTTCTCTTCTTCGCCTATTAAAATCTGTGAAAAACCTCCAAAGTAAAAGAAATACCTACAGCACTAGTTTAGTCTTCCTTATTTTGTGTCTGAAATTGTTTGCTGAGCTTGTGTTATTAAATGTTGAATGGAAACACTGTCTCAGCTGATTTTTTTCTATAAGAGATCTCGTAGATCTACTAAAGTTTCTCTGTAGCACTGCCCCACTGCATACGAAAGTGAATCCATCAAAGTGGATCAAGGTTAACATTAGTAGTGACGTGTTACTTGGTTGTTTGTAAGAATTAATTTGTATAATAAGAAATATTTTTGGAAACGTATATTGACAGACATATTGTGTTAATAACTGAAGGTATTTTGTAGGTACAGTAACTGTAAGGATTTCCATAAATGCCATACTGCTTGTATTTATGTGGAGAATAAGGACAAATTTAAATAAAAATTTAAAATAGTACCTTACAATTAAACCTTTAATTGTATTGAATAACAAATAAAAAATTGACATATTTAAAATGCTCTAAGAACTGCTCTCCACTCATCCCAATGAATCAATTCCCAAATAAGCCTCAATGCACAACAACGATAAAATATAGCAGCACAAAGTCAAACAGCTGAAGATCACAAAGCTAAAATCCAAAATATTTCAAGTTACTTCTATATTGATCCACTTACTGTTTCAAAGGTTGGAGGCCAGATCCAAATAAGGACTTAGCTACTCAAATGCACAACCTTTTCAAGCTATAGGATTATATAGTAATAAAAGTAAATAATAATTAACATAAAGTAAAATAAAATAAAATAAAATAAGCCTTTGAAAAGCTAATGTTAAATCAGTAAATTCTGTATGCAATTTTCTTAGGCATTAACAATATATTTTTAAAAAGTTTTAAAATCCAGAGGTTTGGACCTATGAAGATTTTAGGAGCCAAAGCCCAGTTGTGACCCTGAATACTCCTGGTTATTGACTTTAGACATGGGAGTAACCAATGCCTGTCAGCAACCTTTTTTGTTTGTTTGTTTGCAATTACCTCAACATCTACTATTACATCTCATCATATAGCCAAAAATTCCCAAGAAAGGACAGGATGAGCATCTTAGAATTTTATTCCTCTTCAAGTCCAACAAGCCTGCAAAAATACATTCTTCTGCCATTTAAAAAAAGCATCAACTAAAAAAAATACACCAACAAACTCACATCTGAAGTATGCGGTGTTGCTATAACCACTTTATCTTAAAACACTGTTGTAGGATGACAAAATTGTAGCCTCTTTTATTCAACAGACTTTCAGTGAAGCATTCATCTAGACCCCTGGTAACCGGGGTTCAGTTCCTGTCATAGCCTGAGGAGACTCCCTTCTCTCTCTGCTGAAAGAGTGACATAACATCCAGACTATACATTTATCTAAGTAAAAGTACTCCTCACCCATTCTGAGAAAGCTGTTACGACGTGTAAACTGACATAAAACAATAAAGAGTAACATTTGTCAGGCCGGTTTTTGAACAGAACTGAGGATAATTCTTGAATAGTTGCAGTATTTACCTGGGAAAAGAAACACTTGATTTCTACTCCTTGATTCCAGGGCTGTTTCTGTAGTTTATACAGAGGCTTCTTACTGGAAAACACAGAGGCCACAAAGATCTGAGGTTTCTATGTTGAACTGAAGAGAAAATCCTACATAATTAAAAAAATCTAAGTCCAAGTCTTAAAGAATTTTCAGACATACTACTGTCTTCAGAAATACAGAGTTTATAAGGTAGTAGAGATCAGTGCTAAAATTGACACTGTTGGGGTTTTTTAAAAAAAATTCTTGTCAGTTTATACTATTTCAGAAGAGCAATGATGGTATCTGGCTGTGGAGTAAAGACTGTCCCTTGGGAAAAGGTGGAGAACTTAGGCCCTACCAGCCTCTTTTTATTTTACTATGGGACACTTCAGCTTCATTCAACCTCAGCAGTAGATACGGGAAGTATTTGTACCTTCCCATTGTATCTGACAGAATGGAAGTTTTTGCTGTAATGGAAGTTCAAGTGCGATTCATGGACAATCTTTGTTTTGGGTAGGTAGACCGTATCTAAACTGGCATGTTTTTGAGTGGTTAATTCAAACTGCTTTGTACTATAATAAACACTGTAGTCACAAGCGACCGTGCTTGCCTCTTCACTGCCAGTGTGCCTGAGCCTTCACTGAAAGAGAAACACCTGTGTGTTTGGGAGTACAGGTTGCTGAATAACACAGATACCAAATTCTGGGTCTGTATTGCCATAGCTAAGCTCGAAGGATTGGTTTTCTCTGATTATGTTTGTGCGTTCCTTTGTTTTGGATTCACCCTATCAAATCCCTCCAGCTTGTCGTATCTTTCCTCATAACTTGTTCATTTTCAGGGCTTTTTAACCTGCATTATCTGATTTTGGTCTATTTTCAATTTCTCTGCTTCTAGTACTGCAGGCTTGCAAAGGGGTTATACAAATGTGTAACAAAATCTCCTCCTTGTTCTCCATCTTCACAGACTTTGCTTCGTTGGTGACATCTGGCTTTACGTACGGGCATGTGGTTCATTTGGAGACATCTGGCTTTACATAGAGGCACGTGCGTCAGTGTGTTTTGGGGTCAGCTTCAGTGAAGCCTTTTTGGAGTGCACTGCAGCTCTTACTCAAGGCATGTGAAAAGGGTCCTTTTCCACTCAAAGTAAGGGGTGGGGGGTGATGGAGTGGCTTGGTGGGGACCTGGCAGCCAGCCAAGGTCAACCCACCACCCTGTGATACAGTTCCACCCCGAGTGTTACTTCAGACAACCAAAAAGTATCAAAAATACACCACCCCACCCCTCCCACACACATTAAAAAGCAATAAGGACTAATTTGCTAATTATAAAGTAATCATATTAAAAGGGATTTTATTAAAAGTAACTTTCACAGAGGTGTTACTGTTTGCTCACTGCCACCTCAGCAAAGGGAAGGAAAGTGCATTCAACCTCTGAATTCTTAAAAAAGGGGGGAAAAAAAGATGAAAAAAAAAAATGTAGGGGTGGGAGAAACTGAGTCATGAAACTGAATAACTGGCTGACTAACAGCATGATCATTTTCTTCAGTCTTGTCCTTTGTTTTCCTTCCACATACACCATGTCTGTTTATAAGCCTGACTTGCTATGTCATGTTTGATTTAGGCTGTACAGGGCAGGATCCTCGTTGTGCTGCATCTGAGAGGTATATGACATATTTACATGTGAAAAAGATGTATGCCAGTCAGAGAATATGAGTTTATCTCAGTAAGCAGAAGCATAAGTGAAACAATCAAAAACATCTTTGTAGAAGCTGGGCTCAGGTGCTTCACCAAGCTGAAGGACACTTGCCTTTTGAAGGCAATATTTGTATGGAGCCCACGAAGATTTTATGATAGGTACTTTATGCCCTTTTGGCAACACTAGTAAAATGCACTTTTCTACCTTACCAAAATGAACATAATGAAATGAAATGTTTAAAAGCTTACATTTTATTTCTCATTTCCGTTTACCTTTTGCAAATTCCTAAGCATTAAATTTAAGTGGACTAGCAATAATACAAAGTAAAATAGAATAGAATAAAATAGAACTAGTGCCACATCTAGAGAAATTTATTTTTGAGTTGCCAAGATTTGCACAATGAACTCTATCCGAAGAAATCTATCTAGAAAGTTACTACGTAGAAATCCATCTCTAGGGAAAAGGGGAAATAATTGGCACTTAATCTGTGTAATTTTTGAGTAACCTGTAAAATATGTACTTTTTACGTGCAAGCTTCACCTACTTTTGGCCAGCTAAAACTGAAATAATTTTTATAAAATGTCTGTTTATTTAGAAAAAAAAAAGTTTTGTTTTGTTTTGTTTTTTGTCCCCAAGGACACCTAACTGGAAGGCAAGAAGTAGTTATTTTGTTTTGCAGAGACAAGAAAAAAAAAAAAGCAAACATTTATGTGTTTTCATTATTTTTATTAGCATTTCAAACTAATACCTGTCAGATAAATGAACTATTAGCTTTTTTGATTATAAATACGTAACAAAGAGCTTAAGTTTATGACTGGGTTTTTAAGCAGCATATATCAGTCCTAGCACCATGAAGATTAAAAACCACCTTAGTGCTTTCTAAGTCTTCAGGGCAGCATGACTCTCTTGTTCCAGTTTAACTTTATCACTAATGGATGTACAACTATGTCCTGTTGACATATATCTGGTGATACCATTCTCATAGTTCATGCTGCTGTGTAAACAAATTGAGTAGCTGAAAATTAAGAAAAAAATCAGTTTTGAAGTAATTTTAAGACCTGTGCTATTCAGCACTTTGACTTTTTTATGTTTCAAATATTTTCTTCTGTTTTCTTACTCTTTTTGCCACTGAACATGTTCATCAATATATACTCCTTTTTTTTTTTTTTTTTTCCCCCCAGTTCGCTTTTTCCTTCTGATTCTGAAAGACCCTAAAACTTTCTGAGGAGAGGAGGAAGAAAAATTTTTCAGATACCATCTTTAGTTTATTGAACTTCCCCCCCCCCCCCAAAAAAACAAAAAAGACTAAGTGCAGGAAGGAGAGAAGGGATTAATAAAGCCTACATGTCATTGATTCTACTGCATTTTGAGAAAAATGAAGAGGAAAAGAATTTAGGGCCTTTGGCAAAATTAGGAATGTAAAAGGGTTGGAAGTGTTGAAACATTCATTTTCAATTTAAGAAAGCATTTTTTCTAGATTTTTTTTTTTTGGGGGGGGGGGGGATATTGCATTTTCCTGTCAGCATAGAAAAGTTTTATGATGGAAGGCTAGGAAGAAATAATTTCCCACCTTTGAAAGCCTCTAGTGTCCAACTTAGAAAAAAAATTCTCATGAATGATAGAATATCTGGATTAAAATGAACAAGAGTCTTTCACTTCCCACAGAAGAACATATATGCTTTAATTTCTAATCTCTTGAAAGACTGTGTGTCCAGAGTTTGGGAAAGTCTCTGTCAAATCTGTTTAATAAAAGGATGTCTCTAGCCTCACTTCTAAAGATGGGCTAGAAGTACTTATTTTCAGGGAAAATGGTACCTCTAAACTCAAAAATCTCAAGGAAGCACCTGCCCGGAGGCATAGGCAAGACACCTACACGTGAGAAAAAAGTGAGATTTGAGTAACTCTAGTGTTGGAAATTCTGACTTGTTTTAGCTGCCTGGAGGGTATTTGGGTCTGGGACTCATGACCTACTGCAAGTCCAGGTGCTCCTACTGGGAAAGCGGGCTGGCTTGCTCCGGATTACATCGAGTGTGAACAGCTGTGAAAGGAGATGGACAACCCATGGGCACTGAACTGCGCCACAGCAGCACGCCAAGACTTGGGAGGTGTAACTCCCAGATTTGAGGCAGGGGCTGGAGGTCTGGGCACACGAGGAAGCCACCATCCAGGGGGTCTATTCTTTTGACAGCCATCAATGTGCAAGCTCTGCCTCCACACTCAGTGCAAAGTGATCACTCCAGGCCGCTGCCAGAAGGGTTTGAGGGTGAGGTCTTGAGATCGGGAGTTTCCCATGGTCCATCACTATGACTGTTTAGCAAGCTACGAATCCACACTTATAGAGAGAAACTTGTTTCGTTGTACATGTCCTTAATCCATCCTTCAGGTATATTCTGTACAAACAGATTTACCTCTGTAATGAGATGTTTCGCAGAACTTTACGTTTGTTTTTTTTTTTTAGAACATGATAGCTTCAGAAATTTTGTTTTAACTAACCTTTTTATTTGGGTGGAAAAAAATAAAATATTGTATCCAAGAGGCCTCTATGGGAGCAGCACTGGCTGGGGAGCAGGTGGTGGTGGTGGGGAGTTTCAGGGAGGAGGAAGATGTTAACAGCAAAACCTTGGCATGCAGGTAATAGCTTATTTCACCATTCTACTAATACTGTTGATGTTAACAAAAGCAGACCTGTCAACAGTGTAGCTGAACTACTGACATTTGTCATCACTTGTCAGCTCTCACATCTCTTTCTGGCCAGGGCTGTATTTCCCTAGACTGTCAGGTTTTTGAGATGAGCCCATTTATGATACTTACAAGGCAAGCACAGGGGTACAGTGAAGTGGATTTCCCTGAGTAATTACATCTGTCAGCAGTGGCAGTATTTATGATCCAGATTCATTAACAAGACACAGAAGCTACCAGGACTTTGCCTGTACCTTCTGAATGAGTGACTGCTACTGTCGACCACTGAATGCCCAGAGGAAAGGTGGGGATGGTGGCTTTCGGGGGTCCCAGCAGGAGTGGCAGCATGCTGGCAGGAACCAAGCAAAGCTGGTGTTTCCTTGGTGCATACCTGCAGAACTGTTAGCCTTGAGCAACACAGCATGATTGGCCTACGCATGATTGCATTTTGAGTGTTAGTTTGATTTTCACACACAGCCTTTCAAGGACAGAATGAAACCAGCTATTTATAAATATAGTCCCAATTTCTCTCTGTTCTGTTATCTGGTCTAACTGAGAGCAAAGGATCTGTAATGTGAGAAGAGTTGGAGTTTCAGTATATCTACAATTTCAATGATGGCAAAAGCAGCCTGGCTAGGTGACTATCTCAAAGATGTAATGAGCCAAAAATTTTAGGGATTATGAATATCTATTGTAATAGTATTCCATTCAGCACTGTTTAACAAACAGCAGAAAATATCGTCCTGCTGTAGTTACTATTTGCCCATCCAAGGCTGATATGAGAGCAATCTCAGATATCTATCAATAGATGATATGGATTGATGTAGATGTAGAGTATATGCAGATGTAGATGTAGATGAATATACAGTTATAGAGACAGACATAAGTATGAAAAAAAACAAAGTCATAACAAAAAGGGGAGAATACTTGAGGGGATAAAAAGTCTTTTGTCTCCAGATTCCTTTTGTCAACTCATTAATTAGATAAGGATCCCAGGAATGAAAGCTAGTTAATAAGAATTGTGTGCATTTGTTTGGTTTTGGCTTTTTCAATTAAGAATTTCTCAAATGTTTGAGGTATTAGTATGGACACATAGTCATAGTTTGTCTTTTAAAAATGAGACCCAGGAAAAAGACATTATTCTTCAACACATTTCCTGAAGGAAGAAACTACCTTTTTCCTAGTGTGTAATTAAAGTGTATAACAAGAAAAATTGTTTCTGGAGGCACTGATACAGAAACCTAAGGTTATGATAACAGCAACAGTTCTTAGTAAGTGAGAATATAAGAACAGATATTGTCCTTAATGCCAGGCTGTAGGGATTCTACACCTCACGCAGCAAAAATAACACTGACTGGGTCAGGAGAATAGCAATGTATTGTCATTCACCTTCAGTGTTAAGTTCTCAGATTTGCAGTGAAGGAGTTTCTATCAAAAGCTGTTGTACTAACAATGTAAATTCTTTAGACTCTGTTTTCTATAATTTAGTAATGCATGGTCTTGGGTTTGAGCAAAATTTATATTGAGTACAACTAAATACGCCACATCAATTGATTCAGAACTGATTACAAAGGAAGTCAGAATTTTAGGGCTATGAAGGAAGGGTGAAGTTACCAAGGTAAAACTCAATATGAATACATATCTTCTGAGATCAAAGTCATCTTCTAGTTTTTGTTTATCCAAAAATATATTGCAATAATAATTTTACTAACAAATGTTGGCATTTTAATAGATCGTGATAATTTAAGTTACAATTAAAATTTTTTACAATATTTGGATTAATGGTTTACTACCAGTTATTTCATGAAAGAAAATCAATTTGAAGAGGAATAGTTTGGTGTGTACAGTGAGAAACAGTGAATATAATCTGATTCTTTTTAAACAAAACCTAAAAAAAAGATAAAATTATCATAATACTATTTATTGTAGTTCTGATCAATTTAAATTAAACTTTCTAAACAACTTTGTCCATAAACATTATTTTCTGTGTCCACATAAATTACTTCCTGCTTAATATCATTATATTGTAAATATCTATTGAATCAGGATACAGCTAGCACAGTGAAAACAGGGGTCCATTTGAGTTAATGAAGATATATTTATTTATAGGTATATTTGCAGGTCCTCAGCGGGATGGCTCGAAAGCAGGCTGAAACAGCATGCTCTGTGACCTTTGTTCCATCTGTTCACATAGGGGCCTTATGATACTCATAACTCAGAGTCCACATATTGCACCCAAGAAGCTGAAAAAACCCCCTTGCCCATCCTCCACCAGTAACACGATACTTCTTCAAGGCATACAAAATACATGTTGATGGCTTAAAGCTAAGCAGGCAATCTGTGACCATTCCAGCTCATCCTCAGTGCTTGTAAATCTGTTCTTCATTTCCTAAAATAAAGAATAAGTGCTAACTTTCTGTTTCAGATGCTGTATAATTTTTCTAACACCTGTACTTGACCATAGAGTACTGCATCCATTTCTGGGATCCACAGTACAAGAAAGACACAGGCCTGTTGGAGCAGGTCCAGAGCAGGGCCACGAAGCTGATCAGAGGGCTGGAGCACCTCTCCTGTGAAGCCAGGCTGAGAGAGTTGGGGTTGTTCAGCCTGGAGAAGAGAAGGCTCCGTGGAGACCTTATTGAGGCCTTTCAATACTTAAAGGGGGCTTACAAGAAAGGTGGAGAGAGGATTTTTAAGAGGATCTGTAGTGAAAGGACACAGGACAATGGTTTTAAACTGAAGGAGGGTAGATTTAGATAGGATATAAGGAATAAATTCTTTACAATGAGGGTGGTGAGACACTGGAACAGGTTGCCTGAGAAGATGTTGATGTGCCATCATTGCAAGTGTTCAAGGCCAGGTTGCATGGAACTTTGAGCAACCTGATCTCGTGGAGGGTGTCCCTGCCCATGGCAGGGGGGTTGGACTAGATGATCTTTGAAGGTTCCTTTCAACCCAAACCACTCTATGATTCTATAATAAATCCACACATGATAATTTTGAGAGTAAATACATTACATCTGACAGACAGGGCGGAAGGACACACCTGTACTTATAATGCAGAGCAGAAGTAATCTAAATGACTTCTACCATTGACTTTAAGTCAGTGTGAATCCACTTAAAGAGAAGATAAATGTATTCTTGCCCATACTTTTTATAAACTGTTTGGCTTCTCTTTCTCAGATGTAAGGTTTACATTTTTAAATCTTAGTATTACCTAAATGTGTTAGCAGTCCAGCATGCAACTGTGTTTATATACTGTTTGAAGAAAACAACATTGCTTTTATTTAAGTTTGCACTATATGAATTTGCTCAAGGAAATCTGATGCAGGTTAGGGAGGCAAACAGATGACACTGGTACAGATATATTTAGATCAACTAATGTATATGAAAAGAGATCTTCTGTAGGAGGAATATATAAGTATAAACATGTAAATTGGTTAAAAAGACAAGACCTAAAAATGTTTTGGGGTTTTTTTGTTTGGTGGTTTGTTTGGTTTTTTTTACAACAGCAATATGGAACTATTTCATTAACATTTTGAAACTATTGTTGTAGGACACTACTTTTAAACCTTTACTACTATTAGAGAAAATGAAAATTATAATTAACACTAAGAGCTCTAACAAGCTCATCAAGCTTTCAATTCACAAAATGGGCATTTACTTCAACATGCCTGTCTCTGTTGAAACCAATTAAGTAAATTAAAAGTCCAGTTTCCAAATGTCACTTTTTTTTTCTATATTTTAACACATTTACTAATTGCTTAAAAGGTCTCTTTGTAAAAGTACCTAGAACAGGTTACCGGTCTATCAGTCTTCTTACTCTATCAGGTATCTTACTTTTCTGGTTTATGTGTTGGGAAAGGGAATATTGAGACAATTGTTTTAGCCATATTCACACCTTTTTTAGGTGACTAGTTAGTGTTTCTAACTTAAAGATAATAAAGTTTTTCACATTCTGATTTAAATTTTTGGAGAAAGAACACAAAACTGAATCCATGTTTGCATTACATATTTGAGACTCTTACCACACGTAATTTTCACCTTAGAAATAAGTCAACAGTAGACTAAAGATGTTAAATACACTGAATGTTGGCAGTTCATATCTGGTCTATCTCACATTAAACCCCAGAGGGGAAATAAATCTCTAGGTCAAACAATATGAACAGTCAGTAGACAGCAAATTTCAGTCCTCACTTCAAATATTCCAAGGCAAAAGAGTCAATCTAATTTTTTTTTTTTCCTCCTTAAAAATATATGCACGTTATGACAAAATGGAAGACAGGTAAAATCTTGCTTTTAAGTTCAGGCCATAAAACAGAAAAAACAGCAAAATATATGTCAAGTACTAACACAGCTATTATTTTCCTTTTAAGGATATAATTTTTCATTCTTTACCTGCCTTTCCTTTAATTCCTATTATACAGCTTTTTTTTTATTTCAGTTGAATTGTAACAGTATATTATGATGTTTACATTCCTTCACCCTTTTACCTGAATCAAGTTTCTAGTTCTCCATTGTTTTTTCAGGAGAAAATAGCAATGTGGTGTACAGTGGATGAACAGGTCAAATCATAAACAGCAAGGGATCAAGGCAACGTGAAAACAATTGGGCATCTGGGGTCCAACACACAGTAAGCTTCTTTTAATTTTTTAGCAGGTATACAGGCAAACAATCTTCAAACTTTCAGTGTTCCTTTAAAAGCAAGCTTTTTTTCCCTAAGTACACATCAGAAATAAGACATGTTTTGAATGTATAATTAATATAACCACTTATTGTGATGATATTTTGTTTCTGCATAACTGAATACATTTAGTTACTGTGTAAGAATGTGAGCCTAAATGCATGATGTTTATAATAAAAAATGACAAAGTAGAAATTGCTTGAAATTTCATGCATCTATCCACAGGTACCAGCTTACTAATGGATGATATCTTAAGGCTATTTGTACATGTACAAATAGCATTCCTCTATACAGTTTTATACAGTTCACAACTCTGTATTAAACTGTATTAACATCCATCTGCTAGAGTGAATTAAAATTAAAAATTCAGTAAAACGTTTTTTTGAATGTTTTAAGATGACATTTGTTGAGTTAGATTAGAAGACACAACAATACTGAGCAGTGGTGTACCTATCAGCATGGCTACATATTGTAACTATTAAAATATTTTTTTCTTCTGTTGGATCGTCTCCATAGTTTTTTCTCCATATGCTGATATAAATTGCTAATTGTGTTGTGTGAAAATACAAATTAACACAAAATTAGAGTTATCTATAAATCGATGGCATTTATAAATGCCATTAATAAACATCTATAAATGTTATCTATGGATGCTGAAAGTTAAACACAATTGTATAATGTAAATATTAACATATAGCCAAGTTGTGTTGAAAAGTCATGGAAAAAAATAATATCTCAGCATATTGCTACAGGTAATTAAATTTAGACAGACAAAAATGGTGCAATTGTATTCTTATTTGTTATTATTCATTAGCATCCTTTTTTTTTTTTTTTCCTGCTGAATTTTAATTCAATACCATGAAGTTAGTGACCTATCCATATATTCAATTACCTATGTGGTACAAAAAGTACATATCCACTGCTCATTGATAAAGTGGAATAAACTCTGGCAGCATTCAGAAATAACACAAGTTTTTTTATAAAAGAAAAAGTTATTTTACCTGTGAAATTGGCAAGACACTTTGAAACATTCTGATTTTTTGGATCAATTTTAGCCTTGCTGACCTACACAAATCTCTGCAAGCAATATTTAAATGTATTAGAGTTTTTGACTCGAGCATTGTTTTATATTAACACATGAAACAATTTGTGACAAATAAGTCAGTGTTAAATGGTGTACTGCTGAATTCTTATTCAAGAACTACTTTTTAAAAATTTATTATTTTTGTATATGAAAAAGTAATATATATTAATCTATTAATTATGATTGTCTCTGTTCTTTGAGAACATAATACAGTGTATGCTATGATGCATCATAATATATTTTTATTGTTGCATTACACTGATTTGGCCACATTGAAAAACCTCTATATTCAGAATAAATTCTCTATAAAATATTTAACATGGATTCTCAGTAAAATATGTATATGTGCTTTCTTTTACCAACATGCAGAAAATCTTTCACCAATGTATTGTTATACCAGAAAAGCATATTATTTGATATAAATACCCAGTTTCTCATCATAGTGAACTGACCTTTTGTCTTGCTATGTTTGACAATACACAGTTACTGAATGTTGAAAAAACCTACAGTGATTTTTCCCTTGAAAATATTCCCATCAAATGTTGTACTGTCAAAGTGATTTAGGCCACTGTTTCTGAAAATGGTTAAAGGTACTTCCTTTTGCTACACAAGTATTTGCATGATGAAAGCAATCATATATTGTCTGTCTCATTAGGAATGTTTTCTACCCTTATCACAACTTCTTAAAACAATTGACAAAACTCACATGTACACAAGCAATCTTTTCTGGAAATCCCTCCTAAGAAAAATTAAAAGAAACAAGTGGTATAATCAGAGTATCTTAATCTGTGAAGGATAACTGATAGAGATTTATGTTGGTATACAGATTTATTTGCCTGTAAGAGTAACATTAGAGAGTTAAATGTTATTGACACCAGATTAGTCATGTCATCAACAAAATATTGCAGCGGGCTGGAAAAAAGGGTTGCAGAAGTTTTAATTTTTTTAAAGAATAAAATTGTTCAGACAAATATGAAATTCCAACTTTTTAAGATTTTATTGATACCATCAAAACCTTTTTTTTCTGAAATAGTTTACTTCTGGAAAAAAAAAGCAGCATCTCAGAAAAGATTCAATATATATGTTTTATGCTTTTTAATTTCTTTTGTGATATGCCACCTGGATTTCATCTCTAAAAATCCACTGTGGTATTGAGAAGCCTGTCATGTAGTCTGCCTTTTCAACACTAAGGGAGAAGCTGGTATCAAATTATCAAAGTAAGTATTATATTACTGAGGAATCAGAAAAACAAAAGTTTTGTACTGGGTGTCATGGTTTAACCCCAGCCAGTAACTAGGCACCACGCAGCCGCTCACTTCCTCCTCCCTCCTCAAGGGGACAGGGAGGAGAATGGAAAAAAAAAACAAAACCCAAAAACTGATGGGTTGTGATAAAGGCAGTTTCATAGGATAACAAAGGAAGATAATGATGATGATTGATGATGATGATGATAATAACCCAACAACAATAACAACAATCATAATACAAGTGAGGCACAAATGTAATTGCTCACTGCATGCGAAAGAAAAATAAAACCCAATGCCCAATCTGTTTTCCAAGCAGCTGTTCTGGCTAGCTTCCCCAGTTATATCATAGAAACATAGAATGGTTTGGGTTGGAGGGGACCTCAAAGATCATCTAGTTCCACCTCCCCTGCCATGGGCAGGGACACCCTCCACTAGACCAGGTTGCCCAAAGCCCCATCCAACCTGGCCTTGAACACTTCCAGGGATGGGGCATCCACAACCTCTCTGGGCAACCTGTTCCAGTGCCTCACCACTCTAACAGTAAAGAATTTCTTTCTAACATCTAATCTAAATCTACTCTCTTTTAGTTTAAACCCATTACCCCTTGTTCATATATGGAGTATGATGCTCTGTGGTAGGGAATGTCCCTTTGGCCAGTCTGGGTCAGCTGTCCTGGCTGTGCTCTCCCAGCTTCTTGTGCACCTGGCAGGGCCTGAGAAGCTGAAAAGTCCTTGGCTTGGTGTAGGCACTACAACTACCTAGCAACAACAACAAACATCAGTGTGTTATCAACATTATTCTCGTACTAAATCCCAAACACAGCACTGTACCGGCTACTAGAAAGAAAAATTAACTCTCTGCAACACTGTGAGGGGATAGCTAAACACAACATAATCATTTTACAAAAGTATGTGAGCGATACAACCACCAAAGGGTCAAAGACTTGTATAATTACATTTAGAGGGCATGCAAAAACATGTGAACAGCGACCCATGAAACAATTTCCAAGATAAAGAAAAAAGAACAAAATAAGCACAAGAGACTAAAAAAGGCAGGTCATCCTGCTGAGCACACCAGAAAGATGACTGGCAAGACTGAAAACAAGATTAATCAGCATTAGGAGCAGGTGATGAGAGGAGGGTGAGTGGGGAGCACAAGAACACCAGGCATAAGTAAAGAAAACTGGGGAAGAAAGAGGTCACCTGCTTCAGTGCTCACTTTTACGGTGCTGTTTAGCATCACCTCTGCTGCAACATATACTTACAGCTGATTTAGAATACAGATATTAAGAACTAACAGGGTTTTATATGCAGTGAAAAATAGTGATAATGATTGAGAATTAGCCATTAGCACAAAATGTGTTGTTAATGAATGTTTTGTTTGTAACGTTATTTAAAACTGGACTAAATTTTAAACACTCTCATCACAGAGATATCTATTTCCAAGCTGATATGTATACACACACACACACACATACTCAGTTACAACACATACTTCACTCTACACAGGATATCTACTTGTTATTGCTATCTAGTATTTACCAAAATCTATCCAAATTACTATGACGATAGGCTTTACACCACACAACAGTAGAAAATGAAGCAGATATTAAACCAGATTAGGTTATAAGACAGTTACCATTACAGCTACACAAACTGAAACAAAAGTCCAGGCAGACCAAGATGAGTTCAGAAAAAAGCCTGACAAGTCCTTGTCCCGTGGCCTTGCAGGGTGACTACAAAATTTGTGGCCTGTTACTAGCAATGGTAATACAATATTTCTTGGGCTACTGGCCTCAGTGTGCAAGAGAACATGCCTCTGCCTTACTTCTCTTTTCTGTGTTAATTCTACACAAAAATTTGGCTAGTGCAGAGGTGGAAAAGAAATTCAGACATACGCATCCTGAAATATACTGAGACTTTGCTGTTCGAATGACATCCTTCACTACAGTCAAATCTCTGAAATATATTTCATTTAATTCACATAGGTTGAGAGTGACGGAAGCAAAGTTGAATATTCAGGATTTACATAATTTGATGTTGAAGATACACATATCTGTGTTTAAGCAACTGAACAATGTGAATTTTGGAAACTAGCAGTGGTCATTGTGCCTGTGTCTGAAAGAGCAGTCTCCAGATTAGTTCTAAATTAAATTTGCTCCATCTCCTGTTAGTCTTCTAGCCACAGAGATGGAAGATTTCTGTGGGTTACTTGCAACCAGCTCATGGTGTCTGTGCCTGATGGGAAGTTTGTATATTGAACATGTTCGGGCAGAAGAGGGTCCTTTCTGTTTGGAAGGATGTGCACTGACTGTGCCAGAGGCTCCACTTGAAGGCTCAGTTTATGCACAGCAGACAAGTGTGTTTAGTATGTTCAATAATCTTAAGACTATTCTCAAAATGCAGTGTAGACAAACCTTGTATTTATAACAGAGGCACACAGGCTAGTTACCTACAGTAGTATAATTCTCAATAAAGAGATAACTAGAGGAAGTTTTTTGGGTTTTTTTTTTTTTATAAATACTGTTTGGAGAAGTAGCTAATCCTTTTACAGAAATAATTTGGCAATGCATTCATTTCTTTTTGAACAGTTGCACAGCCATTATAAAGACAATTTCTGTTTTCACTGTTGAAAAGTCTGTGATACTTCTGCAGTTACTTCATTACCTTCTTGTGTTCTTCTAAATTTACATGTAAATACATTATGTATAGATAGCCCCAAATCACTTGAGTCAATACCTCACTGAACTGTTATAATTTTCGTAGAAACAAATTTATCATATTGATTGTATAAATTCTGTGAGAATAAAGAGATATCTTATTTATACATGTGCTAGAGAAGTCCTTGGAGATTTAGATGTTTAATGTCTCTGCAATAGACTTACTGGTGGAAAAAAAAAAATCACTTCAGAGCTCTTTGAGTTCTAACTCCTGGTCTGCTAAGAAAAAAAATCTGAAAATTTGAAGACAAATGTTATGTAAAAGATAGTGTAATCAGACACCATCATTGTTCAATTCAGGTGTCTAGTTTCAGATTTTGTTTGTAAAATAAGCTCAGTAAATGTGTACTACAATGAATGTGCTGGTTTTGGCCGGAATAGACTTAATTTTCTTCTTAGTAGCTTGTATGGGGCTATGTTTTGGATTTGTGCTGAAAACAGTGTTGATAACACAGAGATGTTTTAGTTACTGCTGAGCAGTGCTTACACAGAGCCAAGGCCTTTTCTGCTTCTCACACCACCCCACCAGCCAGTAGGCTGGGGGTGCACAAGATATCGCATACCATATGACAACATGCTCAGCATACAAAGCTGGAGGAAGAACAAGGAAGTGGGGGGACAATTGAAGTGATGGCGTTTGTCTTCCCAAGTAACCGTTACACATGATGGATCCCTGCTTTCCTGGAGATGGCTGAACACCTGCCTGCCCATGGGAAGTGGTGAATGAATTCCTTGCTTTGCTTTGCTTGCGCACATGGCTTTTGCTTTACCTATTAAACTGTCTTTATCTCAACCCACGAGTTTTCTCACTTTTACCTCTTGCAGGTACATGCAGGCAAAACAATCTGTGAGTGGATATATCATTCATATTAAGATAATGTCATGAACAGTCTCTCTTGAGAGCTAATGATTCATCAGATACCATGAGCTACAAAGAATGGATGAATGAATGACCAATTTCCTGTGTCATATTTAACATTCAAGTATTAGTTGCTACAACAGATTTAAGCCCAATTTAGAAGAAGTAGTTCAGAGTGGGCAAGGGAAATTGGCCTACAGAGGTTGCCCAGAAGCAAAGAAGAAACATCTGTTAAAGATGATGGGTCCTACAAAGCCATTAATCATGCTTACACAGAAAAAATACAAAGCCTATGAAAAAAAGAAGAAAACCAGCATTAAATAATTTCAGAAAATAATTAGAATGTATACCACTGTATACCAAAATCTCACTCCATAATGATAAATATGGAAATAAGAAGAAATGGAAATGTGCTCTTGACAGCTGGAGTTTCCAGCTACAAAAAATGGATTTCCAACTCTATTAGCTCCAACATACCTCAAACAAATTTAGACTACTATATTAAAGCAGTTAGTAAGAATTCCTGCAAAGTATGGACTAAATTAATATTTTCCTTAAAAGTTTATATCGACTAATGGCAGCAAGGGCAGCTAAAGACCATTTACAAAAGCCTTGCAAATAATAATTAAAAAAAAAAAAATCTGAACAAACCCAAAACCTTGGAAACATTTCTATAATGCTAAGTTAGGAACAGAGAGCAAGGTTAACCACTAACTCCATGAATGTAGCAAATTAAATTAAAGGCTGTCTATGAGCAATATTTAGAGATTCATTCCTCTGAGTATGCTTTTGTGTTTTGAAAAGGAGCTGGCATTGGGCAATAATTTACATCTCTGGCAGAGGCAGATGGAAAAAAAATAAACTTTTGCTTATGAGGTAAATTTTCAAATATCATAATACATATTTCATCTACACAAGAAAACTCTTTTCTGTAACAGTATTGCAACTGCATTCTAACTGGAAGTCAATTCATGTAAAAAATTTCTTCTTTTCATTTTTAAACAATAGGAAAGATAAATATTTTTAAAAAATCAAAAAACATTTTTTTGTCCCAGTCAGTCTACTATATTGTTTTGTCTTCAGCCTATGAAAGTAAATGTCAGAGAACAGAAATTTAAAATAAACATATCATTTTGATTTTGAATTATTTAACATGCTTCTTTGTCCCTTCACCCATATTTAAGAATACATTAGAGTCTGTTTCCAACAAAATGAAATATCTCAACCTTTAAATCACACTGCCCCAAATGCATTTTACTGTATTTTACCTGAATCAATAAATAACTTTAGTCCCCTCACATAATTATATTCTTTAAAGGAATTTCTCTTTTCAGAAAGAATACTTCTGTTTCTAGATGTGATTAAATATACTACAGTTTTTATTTATGTTTGTCCCAACATCTTGCCTTGTTAAGCTTTTAGGATCAAAGTCTGTTCAAAAACCTGTAAAGCTGAGAGACAATATGGATTTTCCTCCCCATTAAGCTCCTTTATTCTTCCATAGAGAAAGCCAGAATAGTTTGCCTGTAGCATTCTTAAAGCAGCTTTCTTATGGTCAGTTTTCTGGTTCTTTTAATTCATCATTTTCTGTGCTCTGATATAGAATCATAGAATCATAGAATGGTTTGGGTTGGAAGGGACCTTAAAGTTCCAACCCCCCTGCTGCAGGCAGGGACACCCTTCACTAGACCACGTTGCCCAAAGCCGCATGCAACCTGGTCTTGAACGCTTCCAGGGATGGGGCCTCCACAACCTCTCTGGGCAACCTGTTCTAGTACCTCACCACCCTCACAGGGAAGAATTTCTTTCTAACATCTAATCTAAATGGACCCTCCTTCAGCTTGAACCCATTACCCCTTGTCCTGTCACTACACTCCCTGATAAACAGTCCCTCACCAGCTTTCCTGTAGGCCCCTTCAGGTACTGGAAGGCCGCAATTAGATCTCCCCAGAGCCTTTTCTTCTCCAGGCTGAACAATCCCAACTCTCTCAGCCTGTCCTCCCAGGAGAGGTGCTCCAGCCCTCTGATCAGCTTCATGGTCCTCCTCTGGACTCACTCCAACAGCTCCATGTCTCTCCTGTACTGGGGCCCCCAGAGCTGGATGCAGTACTCCAGGTGGGGTCTCACAAGAGCAGAGTAGAGGGGCAGGATCACCTCCCTCGACCTGTTGGTCACACCTCTTTTGATGCAGCCCAGGACACAGTTGGCTTTCTGGGCTGCAAACACACACTGCCGGCTCATGCTGAGCTTCTCATCAATCAATACCCCCAAGTCCTTCTCCTCGGGGCTGCTTTCAATCCATTCCTCGCCCAGCCTATAGTCGTGCATGGGATTGTGCAGACTCACGTGCAGGACCTTGCACTTGGCCTTGTTGAGCTTCATGTGGTTTGCACGGGCCCATCTCTCCAGCCTGTCAAGGTCCCTCTGGATGGCATCCCTTCCCTCCAGCATCTCGACCACACCACACAGCTTGGTGTCATCGGCAAACTTGCTGAGGGTGCACTTGATCCCGCTGTCCATGTCGCCAACAAAGATGTTAAACAGTGCCGGTCCCAGTACCGACCCCTGAGGAACACCACTCGTCACCGTTCTCCACTTGGATATTGAGCCGTTGACCACAACTTTTTGAGTGCAACTATCCAGCCAATTCCTTATCCAGCGAGTGGTCCATCCATCGAATCCATGTTTCTCCAATTTAGAGACAAGGATGTCATGCGGGACAGTATCAAATGCCTTGCACAAGTCCAGGTAGATGATGTCAGCTGCCCTCCCCTCATCCACCAACACTGTCACCCGATCATAGGCCACCAAATTTGTCAGGCACGATTTGCCCTTAGTTAAGCTGTGTTGGCTGTCACCAATCACCTCCTTATTTTCCATGTGCCTGAGCATAGTCTCCAGGAGGGTCTGTTCCATAATCTTGCCAGGCATGGAGGTGAGACTGACCAGCCTGTAGGTCCCTGGGTCTTCCTTTTTACCCTTCTTAAAAACGGGGGTTATGTTTCCCCTTTTCCAGTTGGTGGGAACTTCACCGGACTGCCAGGACTTCTCAAATATGATGGAGAGTGGCCTGGCCACTTCATTCACCAGTTCCCTCATGACCGACGGATGCAACTCATCAGGTCCTATGGACTTGTGCATCCTAATAAATTCTGCTCTATCTTGCTAGCAGTCAGGAAAAAAAACCCCAAAACCAAACAAAACCAAAAAACCCCCAAGAACCGACCTCAACTAGATTTTCTTTCATAACAGCAGAATTAGCAGTCATATTCTAATTTTTCTAAGGAGGCTGGAAAAGGGAAGATCATCAGTGCAGGGGAAGCAATTGTTAAAGGTTTTTCTTCTGTCTTCATCTGTTGAAGGTTCTCCTTTCCTCATTAGCCCTAGTTTCCTGATATGTTCTCTCTTGCAAAAACAGAGATCACCCAATCTCCCCTTCACCAATGTAATTATGAAAATTATATTTAGATTCTAATAAAGTACTTGAAGGTGTAAACATTGGTGGAGGAAAGAACAAGTTGCTCTAATACTTTAATTATTGCTATTGAATGCCTCTGTTTCCCTCACTTCTGCAGAATGAAGAATAAAGAGTAATTTGGATGCTTTGAATTGCTCTCTGGAAGAGTCTGCGTGTGTCTCTTCTACCAGGGACTAAAAATCTAACTAAGGCACTGTAAGCTACATCCCTAAATTAAGGCAATAAGGGTACCCTTACCCCACACCCCTGACACTTTTCATGACTGTACTGGTTTTATCTGGGATGATAGGCTTAATTTTCTTCATAGTAGCTCATATGGTTCTATGTTTTGGATTTGTGACCAAAACAGCGTTGATAACATACCCATGTTTTAGTTATTGTCCGAGTCGTACTTACACAGTGTCACACTCAGATTGCCTTTCAGTAAGTAGACTTCAGTAAGAAGTTGGGATGGGACACAGCCAGGACAGCTGACCCCAACTGACCAAAGGGATATTCCATACCATAGGATGTCACGCTCAGCAATAAAACCTGGGGGAAGAAGGAGGAAGGGGGTGGGGTGGGGCGTTCAGAGTGATGACTTTTGCTGTCCCAAGAAAACGTTATGCATGATGGAGCCCTGCTTTCTTGGAGATGGCTGAATACCTGTCTGACGTTGGGAAGTGGTAAATGAATTCCTTTTGTTTTGCTTGCTCTCAGAGCTTTTGCTCTACCTATTAAACCATCTTTATCTCAACCCACTAGCTGTCTGACTTTTACCCTTCCCATCCTACTGGGAAGAGTGAGCAAGCGGCCATGTGAGGCTTAGCTGCCATCCAGGGTTAAACCATGACGATGATGAGCCACCTACAAGCTTGAATCAAAGTGACCACGTGACTGAAATAAGGCAGTCAGAAAAAGGTAAGAAAAGCAAACAAAATATTGGGAAAGGTAGAGGCTACAAAAGAGAGACACTATGGCTACACCTATCCTAGTAAGCTACACCTATCCTAGTAAGCTGAACAGGAGCAAGACACTAGATCAAGTGTATGATCATCCATAGTGGTATTTTGCTAGCACACTTCCTGACAGGGTTTTGGCCTATGCCAACTCGTGTTCTCACATAAGAAAACAACAGAGATGAGATGACTCTGTTCTTTGGGGGGAAAAGGGTTTAGCCATAGGGAACTGGACAGTACCATGCAGACAACAGCATGGTAAGCACACTAATAATGATACTATTGTATATTTATTTAGATTATTAAAATGTTATTTAGGCTAGCAATAAACTCCTACCATTATGTATAAGGTATGTTCAATTTGCCCACAAGATTTTGAGGGTAGCACGTTCCTCTGGCTTGTTTTGAAATACTCTTTCACCTATATTTGCCCTTATGAATAAAATACTAGCATAATCAACCTTCCTAAATCACCTTTGGATAAATTCCTGACCTTAAAGTGAGGAAGGTCAAGGGCTTTACTTGTTCATATTTACCTTTTAACATTTAGAATGTAGTAGCATAATTGTATAGGAGGCTAAAGGCATAAACCACTGAAATGCTTCTAGTACCACGGGGAAAAAAAACAAAACAAACAAAAACCCAAACCAAAACAAAAAAACCACACCTCACCAGCCTCAGAAAAGTCAAAGTCTGAATTTATCCCTAAAAAAAATAATTCATTGAAGAAGTTTAGTTATTTTAGTAATTAAAAAAAATTGACAGAGAATCTTTACTTGAAGAGATGGGCTTCACCTAAATGCAAATGGAACATGCCTAATGGAACTTAATTTTAGTGAGAAGAGAGATAGCATTTTAAAATTAAAAGCTATAAGAAATCTGAGTTCAGATGACTGTACAATTTAGTAGTTTTGAAATGGAGTCATAATAAGCAGTATTCAATGAGAGTATAAAAAAAATAAAGATCTGATTAAGTATAGTATATAAAAATAGGTTCTTGAAACAAGTCCAAATATATACTTCTGTACAAATACTACCTGACTAAAAATGAAGGTCTTAGACCTTGCAGACCAGTGGTAAATGAAATAACAGGGATTATAAGCATTTTAAATATTGGTTGAGAAGGTAATCAGCGGAACACTCTAATGTGACTTGGTAGAAACACTTTACAGTTGCATTCAGTAGTACAGTAAATTGAACAAGCTAAGAAATCACATTATGTGTTGAAAAAACAAATACAATATATAAGTTAATTGTATATAACCTTCTGACCCTATATTTACAAGGAAAATATTATCATCTTAGATGTAAATTCCATACTTAAATCTGGAAAATTTAAGTATTAGTATTATACTATCAACTATGTCAAAAACATTTACAAATAATCCTAAGAAAATAGAAAAGCATAAACCTCAATCACAATTACGTATCTCAGCTACAGGATTGTCTCGTCCCACTCAGGGGGTGAGGGTGAGGTTAACGTTTTAATTCTCTGCGCGGTAATCAGAAGTAACGACAATTACTTTAGAGGTTCAAACCAATCATAAATTTACTTAAAACTCAGTGGAACTACAAAAGATAGAGGCTTGGCAAAGGTCATAACAATGCTCAAAATTTAGCAGAACTATGAAAGGTAAGGGTTTAGTAAAACATGTGATGATATTACCCTAATGTGCCAAAAATTAAGTTAGAGACAGAGTGATAGAAAGGAAAAGAAAGAGAAAGAAAAGAGAGAGAGAGAGAAAGAGAAAAGATATCACCACCCTTGGATCCAGCAATGTTCTCTGCTTGTAGTTGTAGTCTTCAGGTGGTGGGCGCGCGCTGAAAACTTATGTTTTCCCTTTTTATAACCCAGTGTGCCCACCCCATAGGCGGGGGTCTGTCATCACTGAGCAGGCACAGTATGTGCTCAGGAATGTTCAGAAATGTGCTAGAAATGAGTTGGTGGGTTGTGGGGGTCCTGGGGGTCTCACTGCCTCCCCTCCCCCCTTTTCAGGGCTGACCAAGTGAGTGGTGATCTGTCACAGGCACATGGTGCACAGGGCACAGATGGTCTTTGTTTACGTGTTTCAGGAATAGAGGAGTGGTCTCACAAGATGTTATCCTGCCTCCGCAGGCTCCGTTCTTGTTCAACACTCCCTGGTCATCATCAGCCCATCCCTGTCCATGTCAAGACGGGTGTTTGCGACATTCACTTCTTATCAGGGCCTTACAGGGATTGCTGAGAAAAATACCGTTAACTGTCTGTGAACACTGATGGACTCTAGCAGCCATTAAAAATAGGACATGGAGACTGATTGTAATAGAAAGGGTATATGGAAGAGATAGCTTCTGCTCCCTTAAGGATATATGATCTGAGCCTTTTCAATGCAAAAAGGGGTAATAAGAAAAAGGGGAAATCATAAAAAAATATATAGATACATAAATCTGACAGACAAATGGTAAAGTAGACAGTAAGGAGAACCACAACTGGTGAGTCAGACTAATTGATAAGAATACGTGGAATGGAGGAATGTTTATTTCAGTAAAATTATCTGATTGAAGACCAGGGCAAATGGGGTACTAAGGAAAAGGGAGAAGCCATAAAGAAAATATGCAGGGACACAAATCTGATAGACAAATGTGATGGAGACAAAGATAAGAAACATCACAAGTCACACTAATTAATGGGCCATCAGAAAACTTCAGGCAAATCTGGGCTTTGATACTAGTAAGTATGCAGGATGTCCTTGGTCCTTTGATACTGGTAAGGTCCAGGATGTAAGCAAGATGCATGGAACCCATGGAGGGGGTAGGAGGAGCTGGGATTCAGCCCGGGGTGCTAGGTGGGCAGAGGGGCCATACCAGTGCTTGAGGGATCCATGAACGTGCACATGCTTGTGAACCTGGAGAGTGTTGTGTGTGCTGCACTAGTGACCTCCTGCCTCTGCCAGCCCAAGAGGAGGAGGGGACGTGGCTGTCTGGGCTTGTGTCTGGTGTGAGCCCTGTACGTGGGTGCTGTTGAAGGCAGCGCCTTGTCTGTGGCAGGCTGTGTGACCGGCCGTGTCGGTGGGGAGTGTGAACATACGTATCTCTTGGGTAGACATTCAGTCTTGCTACTGGTTGAACCTGCAAACAGGGAAGCAACAGCAGGGCAGAGACCTGGGTCCCTGGGTCACGGGGCAGGGCTCCAGCAACTGGGCAGGAGGGGTCCTGGGCCAGAGCTGTTGGAGGCAGTGGCCATTTACAACATCCCTTAGCAATGTTTTTTTCATATACATGATGATTTTTGGAGTTTCTAAGCAAGACAGCACACGAAATCTTTTTTCAAGATATTATTATTGAAGTTTCTGTATATAACAGTTATCACAAAATAGTCACAAACCATATTCTTGTGTAAGAAAAAATTGTTTGTGAAATGCTTTTTCCTTCATGGGGTGTGGTTTATTTTTTTCATGAAAGAGTCAGAAGCAAGAATTCTGCCAAAGAATCAAAAGGCATGAGAGGTAATCAGAGTGTAAAATAAGAATTCAAGAAATATAAAACCAGTACAAATGAAGCTAAATTAATTATTTGCTTCAAAGTTTATAAGAGAGGCTAGTAGAAAGATTTGAACATTGAAACAATTTTTAATGGGGATTAGTCAGAGTAGGTATTACATCTGAGTAAAGAGGATTTAAAAGAAATCAATGAAAAGAACAGTAAAAAAATTCCAGTATCTTATGGTATATGCAATGAGTTCCGGGGCAATTCAGACATGAAAGCAGCTTTGCAGAAAAGGACCTGAGGGTCCTCATGGACCACAAGCTGAACACAAAGCCAAAATGCACCCTTGAGGCAAAGAAAACCAACAGCCTCCTGTGCTACGTTAGGAAGAGTGTCACCAGCAGGTCATGGGACGTGTCCCTTCCTCTCTGCTTAGCACTGGTGAGGCCACGTATGGAGTGCTGGGTCCAGATCTGGATTCCCCAGATCTAAATTTTTAACTCCGGCGTCTAAATGTACGCTTCCATTTGGATTCAAGGCAAACTAATATCAATTATGTCCTAATTAATATAGTTATAACTTACAGATGTCATGGTCCTCTGGTTTTGCTGCACAGGACCTTAGAATAAGAATGCAGGTTGGAGAAGTGTCTTTTCTGTGTGAAAATAGCACCAGAGATATCAGGACTATTAATAAATCGCTAAAGGTTAGGGAATGCTTATTGAAGAAATACAGCCTTAGGAGCTAGGTGTTTCAGCATTTACAAAGAGCAGGTACCCAATATATGTAAAACATACCAAAAAAAGTAAATCAAATGCATATAACAATTTTAAGGAGACCTTTCCTATAATAGTAAGCTTTTATCTTATGGTTTTGGGTTTTTTAAAAAAAATAGTTCTGGACTAATAATAATTATTTTATTAGACTATATAGATTGCAATTAAACAGTACATTTGGGAATTTCTGTATAGAGGATCTTTCTTTGTCCCACATAAAATGCACTATCTGAGGTGCCAAAAAAAAAAAAATGGTGGAGACAACCTCAGCTGTAATTTCAATGCAATAAATTGGTGGAGGAAAAATAAGTTATGAAAGTTAAGATTCAACACCAATGGCATAATACCCCTAGGAACTCTGTTATCTTGTCCATTTGCATTATTTTTATCAACACTATCATTAACTGCAAACAAAACTCTTAGCCAGAAAAAGTATTAAATGAAGCAAACAAAACATCACTATATTTTGGCAGCCTGTACAGTTTATGTACTCAATATTACACACCAGTTTGATATCATGGATTACATTACATGATAGTCATATAACATATGAGAAATACAAAAGTTTGAGAATTTCCCAATGAATCTTTTTTACAGAATGGTTTTACTAATTTGTGATTTTTCCACACTGAAAAATTGAACAGTCAGTTTCCTTTTTCTTTGTATTACTGCTATATAAAATACATGTATATAAAGATTCTAAGTAGTCTTTCTTGGATTAATCTGTATGTGCCCTAGGAAAGTATGTAGAGAGCTACTTAAAAGTCAGGAGGATTCATACATAAAAAATTATCATAGTACAACTGGTTGATAATGTAATATCTAAAGTATACAACCAAATGTACTACTGAAAATCAATAGTCTTATTTTCAGATGATGTGAATAAGTGTTCTACCTGTCACTGAAGCCACACTAAAGCTGATCCAAACCCACTTCAGACAGCAATGTCATATTACTTTGCAGTTTCCATATCTCTTAACTTTTTAATAGGTTCAGTCTGTGGTGGTATTTTGTGACAGTCCAGCAGAATAAACTTGAAAAACAAACCGACAAAAAGTATTTAGAGTGGTTCAGTCACTCAAAGTTATTGAGTTGCATTGGTTTCTAAGCCACCTCCCTGCTATGGTATTGTGTCTGGAGCAGTAATTGCTGTAAAGATCCCAGACTTCTTTTATGAAATTAAAAGTTGACTGGATCCCCATTCTTCTTCATTTTCTGTATCTTGTGACAGAATATTAAATAAAATGCAGTGTAGTAGAACCAATTGAACTAATCTGATGTTAGTAAGTGAAATCCACTGGGTTTGTATTAATGCATAGCAGGTAGAGATTTTCCCCAAAAAGTATCTTTTCTGTATTGTCTAAGTTCTAACATATACCACTATGTTCATCTCAGAGATGAACTTGACATGTCTTATATTTCCATTGAACTATTTAAAGTTTTTTAGTTTTTTCTAAACTTTATGTGAGAAAAAAAATGAAAAATCAATAGTGTTTTAATGCTGCTACTGCAGAAATGTACTCATGTTCTGAATTACTCTCTCTATTCAGTTCTCACTAAGTAGGTCCAAAGACAAGAATAATTTGAGAGAGAAGGGTAATCTGTCCTTGCAAATATTCATGAATAGCATAGCTTTTAGTTTTCACACAAGAGGATGTGAATACTTGGTATTCTCTAAGTTGAGTACCTATTATACGTAGGCACCATAATTCTTTATCTTCTATGGTGTATAATGAAACAGAAATAATATAGTATCTTTCTTGGATAAGTTTACTTCATATTTCATTTTCTGTATTCTCATTTGTGGAAAAAAATATTTCACAAGTTGTTTTTACTGTTAGTAGAACTAATTACCTACTTAACAAGATAAAAATTGTCAAACTGCCTATGAACTCTTTAATCAAATGAGCAGCAAACAGCTGTTGAATCTCTGCTGTACATTACTGTTATGAGGAAGATGAAGATGCCAAATGATTTTATTTACTCAAAATATATTCATATTTGGTTTGTGTTAAGTAAAACAGTATTTTTAAAATATTCTGTTATGAGTAGTAGCTGTGATTTGCTTTGTTGCATTAACATTAAAGGTAAAACACCTGGCTGCAAAGCACCATTAATGAACATTTTCATTCTGTAGTTTTGACATTTAGGTCTGTGGCAGTGCAGAGAAGCTTTTACAAGCTTGTTTGAAGTGCTTCCATAAATGCATAGCTTCAGTGTCATTTGTGTATTTCTAGGTGTCTTCCTATCATACACATTTGTTCCTTTTAATTTAAAAAGCATCCTGAATTTGAAGATCTTTGCCACAAGTCACAGTTAATGAATTCATGTGAACAATGTTCCTACACATATAAAAGCATCCTTTATAAATACCATAGCCCTGGGTACAGATATGAAAAACAGCTAAGTAATCATGTTGAAGATTTATATTTGATTTCAGATTTCAGCTGCGTTGTTAGTTGCTTTCAATTTTTAAAGTTAAGGCCTCCTTTTCAGCAAAATCTGTGCTGTGTTGATACCTTTGTTGCCAAATCACAGCATTGCTCAGATTTGAAGGAACTTCTTGACATCATCTAATCCAGTCCTCGAAATGACGCTCTCTCTTTTGTTTGTTTGTATAGCCCTGTGAACTGAGTTTAGGACCATATATATACTATTCTCCCTTAGATAATGATTTGCTTTGTGTTAAGGAATACCAGGAGAGGCACATCCACCTCCTGCAGCTCCAGCCCAAGACTCACTTTTACCCATCTGCTGAAGTCCAAATCGGTGCCCCAGGGACTCGGGGTCTCTGCCCAGGCTGAAGGGTGCAGCTGCTGTATTCCCATTTACAGGTTCAACGAGTAGTGAAGCTGAGGACGTGTCCCTCACACACACAGCCTCCACTGGCTCCACTAGCTGATGCTGAGACCGCACTGGCTCCAGTAGCTGACACCACACCCCCCTTGTGACTCCAGTAGCTGGCCCCCAGTACTCTCACACCAGTCCCCTGAGTAGTTTGCACTGAGTCTTTGCAGCACACATACACACAGGAAAGAGAGTGAGGTTACACAGATAGTTAAGATTTATTAAGACAGAACAAGCCATGGCAATCAGGTGCAGAGCTAAGCCAGAACAGCCTACTGACTGGCCCTGTTTTATACGTGACCAGCTGTTTTTAATACCTTTTGCTGCCTATACCCCATCTTGGTTCCTCCTTGCTCCCCTTTCCCTCTGCATGGGTTTGTACAATCCTACAGATTCCCTCACCCCTCCTAGTCTGGTGTCAGGTCTTCCTCCTGGTTTACAATTTACCACTTGCAAAGTCCAGGTTCATCTTCATGGAAGCAGGACTTGTAGTTTCTTGACAGGCCATCAATTTGTGTGACTGGCAAGCTTTGTTTCTTATCATTGTCTCCATGGTTTTTTTTCTGTCAGGTCTACATCTCTGTATGCTTGGAGTTTTTTTGTCTTCATCTTTTTTTGTCCTCTCAATTATGAAGTTTCTGATCAGATAACCTTGCTGAAATACACACTTTCACACTCCCACATACTCTTATCAATTAGTGTGACTAGTCAGGTTTGGTTTTCATCACAGCCTCGCACTAACAGTGATGACCTCACCAACAGGCCACAGTACCAGCAGCAGACAAACAGAACAGATTGGTGACAAGAATGTATTCTATTAACAGTTCAAAGACTGTCAGACAAGATAGGATGGCAGGCCAAGTCCAACTAGAAGTCCAAATCATCAAACAACTTTATGGCAAAAAGAAAGATCCGAGGTCAATTCAGGAAATCTATCCATAGGTCAGGGTTAAGATCAGGCCCAGAAATCACCAGGCAGGTGATCACCATAGCTAAAAGGCAGTCCAGACTTTAGGTCTGGTTCAACAGGGTGCATGGACATAGCATGCTAGAGATCAATATTCTTCCAACATACTTCAGCCAGAGAAATAAAGTTCAGGACTTAGCTTAAATACAGCTTCTGTGCTCATGGGTAGGGTGTGCAGGTGGGAAACCCCAGGTGAGACTGATCAGAGTCATTATGTCTTATTAGTGTACTCAGAACCCTGACAATAAGGATACTATGGGAGAGCATGTCAAACATATTGGTAAAGTCAGGACCAACATCATCCTCTGTTTTGCTATTATCTACACAGCCAGTCAACAGACTATAGAATACCATCAGGTTGCTCAGGCATGATTTGCCCTTGGTAAATTCATGCTTGCTCCTAAAAATCACCTCCTCCTTCATTTGTTTAGAAATTACTTCAAAGAGGACATTTCCTCTATAATTTTCCCAGTGGCTGAAGTCAGGCTGACTGGCCCATACTTCTCTGAATCCTCCTTTGTCTTTCCTTGAAGTCAGATTTGACATTTTCTTTTTTCCCCCTAATTACCATGACTTTTGACTGATGATAGAGAGTAACCTCCCAGTAACATAAGCCGGGTATTTTAGCACCTTTGACTGCATCACATCTGATCTCATGGATTTGTTGGACTTGTGTATGTCCAGTTAGTTTAAATGATCCATAACTTGATCATAATGTACCGTGGGAAGTGCTTCACTTCTCCAGACTGTGCCATTGGATATATAAACCAGATATGTGTACCAGATTTAAAACTTCCTAAGGATTGCTGTGGAGAAATTACACTGGCTGAAATTATCTAAGGAAATGGAGATGACTACCCTGAACTACTGAATTGATATGTTTTAAATCTTTAATTTGTGATGAAATTAATCAAGCTTTAGAAGTGTCTATTTATTTCTCGTTGATTGTAAAGGAAATCTAGGGTATCTAGGTTATTCTCTTTCAGATTAATACTCTGTCTGCCTTACAGATTAGCAATGCACGATGAGAATTTTGCTGTTCTTTACTTAGGTATCTAAAGTATGGTCTAAATGATATATGGCTACCTAAGGCTTTTTATAACTACTTCCTTGTTATAATATAGTCACTATAATGCAAACAGTCTTGTGGCTTTCTACTAATGTTCATTTTATGGAGTACTAATGAAAAGCAATAGTCATCTTGGTATAAGTGCTGAGTCGATGGACTTCGAATTTATAGAATACTGCACACTAAATAATCTGAAAAATCATGCCACAGGTTTGTTGAATCCAGCAGTTGAAGATAATGCTTTTGGGCCTGTCTTCACTCTCTGTAAAATCAGGGTAATAAAACCTCTTTCACAGAGATATAGCCATAACATTTGTTGCCTAATTATCAGAGTATTCCTATACTGTTGTAATAAAAGGTAAAGAGGAATCATGTGAAATAATAATTTTTTATTTAGAAGAGCTCCAGATTAACGTAAGGTATATAAAGCCTACAGCCATACATTGAATACTGGGGAAACAAGAAAATTGAGGAGCTGCTTATTAAGGGAACATTGTCCATGTCATGGACGTAATAGGAAAAGTTCATGCAAGTAAAGATGGTATCAGAATTTATACAAAAAGAATGATCAAATTAAGGTTTCTGAAGCAAATTTCTGTTCCTAGTCTTTACATTGCCTGACTTTGAAATCTTAATAGTGACTTAAAACAGATGAGTGTGCTTGTAAAGGTTTATAGCCACCACCAGTAGACAGTTTTATGGTTTCATTTTGTTCTAGTGTTGTCACTGATGCCACAACTAACACAAGTAAATAATTTATTAGGAGCTTTGCTTCTGGAGACGATTTTACATACTCGTATTTCCACCTATTTCCCCTTCACTTAATTGCATGTCCTTCTATTAAATATATATGCAAGCTGCTCTCTTCATGTTTTCCAAGCAAAGCAATTGACTCTGGATTGATTTGAAATTTGTCTAATGTTTGCTGAAGTTCTACTGGGAATTCAGCTTCTATAAAGAGGAGATCTCAAGGAAATTGTGTTTAATTTGAAGGAGAAAACTTGTAAAAATCTGCTAATAACATATTTAGTATGAGTACTTGTTGTCAAGTCGATGATACAAAGCTAGATACAATTCTTGAAGTTAAAAGTGTTCAACTACCATCATTTCTGATTAGAAACATACACAGATTTTCTGATTTGTTTTAAGTATCTTTAGAGTGTACTTATTTTTGCATACCATTCAGTGACATCAATACTGAATTTGTCTTTTTTTTTTTTTTTCCCCCTAAAATCTTTTACTTTATCATATATGTTTCCTGAGATGGAAGAGCAGATTTTTGAAACTGATTTACTAGTTGTTAGGTCCTTACGGTTGCACAGAACTTTCCTATTGCATTACTTTAGACATAGATTTGTGTGTACAGTGGCAGGCCACAGAGGACCCATTTAGTATAGTGCAAAATTTGTAGATTTTGCTGTGATATTTTGTCAAGGAATAATGCACAAAATTTTATACCATTTTAGTTTTATGTTTAAAATGACAATTCAATTAACTTTTCACTCCATTTAATAATTTCTCTATCTTTCCAGAAAAGTAGTGAATATATATATATATTTCTTACATACGGTGTTACCAGTCAGCGTCTGTAAAATAGGCAATGAGAAAAATAATGACATCGCTGCTTTCTCATGTAGTGGGAAGCTCAGACTTTATAAGCTTTATTAAACTCCCATAGTGAGGTGGTGAGGGGGAAGGCTCTGCTTTTGTTTACTGAACCTGATATTCTTCAAGTAGTGAATCCAGAAGTAGATTTGTGTACTTATTAACATCCAAATAAACTCTCAGAAAGTGTGATCGAAGTAGATGTATTGTTTAGTGTTTTTTAAATTAAATTCCACTGTGAAAAACTAAAAACATTTAGCTAAATACAACTAAAACTGTTGTGCTGTTGAAACTACCTTGATTTAACAGACTAGGAGAAAGACACATAGTAACGTGAGGTAACCTGTCCAAGGTAATCCAGCAAACAAATAGAAAATATTGTCTAGGAGTACCAGTCCACTGTTCTGTGCACTAGGAAACAATATTCCTCATAAATGTATATTCATTACTTTTCCTTCAATAATTTGTTACAAATACACAGATTTTTTTTTTAATCTTCCTCTTTTCTTCTTCCCTCACAATGAAAAAATAAATCTGCCTTACCACTGAAATCCATCTTATTTAATTAGCCTAGTATTTCTTAATGGCTTCTCAAATGAGTAAAATTGTCAGCAATAATGGAATAGCTAAATGGTATTAAAAAGGAAATGCCTGAGAAATTAAAAACATATGTAAAAGATACAATTAAAGACTTGTCATGCCTTCCACTATCATAGCAATGCTGAACTAACAGGATTTACCTTAGCAAGACTCCAAGCATTTGAAGATAGGGAAGAAAAAAACCCAAACATAACCCTTGAAATGCTAAAAAGCTAAAATTAAATAAGGAACAGAATAGTTGTAAGGACAAAAGAAAGAGGGCAGAAATTGTGAGAAATGGAACTCTGTGAGGTATATTAAGAGCATGATGAGATCTCATTTATGACTCAATTTTTACTGAATAAGCAATGTAAGAAAAAAGAAAAAAGATACAATTTTACATGCGTAAGGGCATTTTTGTCCGTAACACATATCTACCTGCTTACTTTAAATACTCATTTTAATTTTTTAGTCTTAGCTTGAAAAACATGCACAGGAATAGATTTCCCATCTTTCAACTCACACAACCCATACATCTCATTATCAGAATAAACACAGCAATGAAGGGGCACATAAAATCATTTGGCCTTTCCTTCTCATGTGTTTTGCCACACATTCAGAGTACATTACCAGATTTTTTGGGACAGCACGCAAATTGTCACTAGCTGATCTGTGTAGAAGGGTGGATTGAATGACAGTAAAATGATAACTTGATTGATTCCATGAAGCATGTTTATGAATAGAAATGAAAAAATACCCCAAAGAGATGCATTGAACTTAAGAATTGTATGCTGATTTTCCACAGTAAGCAAAACATATTTGATAACATTTTTTTTTTCTTCAATTCTTAATCTCAAATATCTACTTTGTTCAGTTAGGAGGAAAAAGTTATGACCATTTTTAGAAAAAATCTGTGTGTGTGTGCATGTGCGTGCATGTATGTGTGTTTTCATAGGCATGATTATATTCCGAAGTATCAAAATGTAGGTTTCTCTTTCAGTTCTCATGCTGCTTCAGACTACTGAGTATAAATATCTCCAACTTGAGACAGAAAGAGTAAAATAGGGGTTTGAATAGCTAAGAAAACACCAGAATGCTGATAGGTCCATGGAAGCCCAGATGGTTGATGATTTCATAGTGATTTGGAGAAAATTTTGCCTGGTTTGGGTAAACTTGTAGACCCATAGGAATGGAAAACAGAGCATAAGCACTGTAACTTGAAATTTTGAAACATTTCCTTCAAAACAATTGATATAAAGGAATTTTACATTTTTCTTTCAGTAACTGAGCAATTTTCATTCCTCTAGGGAAAGGGAATAGATCACACTTGCATTTTGTCATTGTTACTATTTTATGTTATGATACTGAAGCTTTTAATAAATAAACAAATTGATTTCTAATAGTCTTCTTCTCATAGCTGAGAGACTTGATCACTTTGGAACAACTTTTATTTCTGCCCAGAAACAATGGGTGTGTCAATTAAAAAAAAAAAAAAAAAAAAACCCAAAAAAACCCTCACCAAAAAAACCTTCAGCAGTGCCTATGAGCGGCAACAACATTGGTAGTAGCAGAATTAATCACTTAATTGGCATCCCCAGGGCAGCACTGAATAACAATAGTTCTTATGCAACATTTTTCATCTGAAGATCTGGAAGTGCTTTATAGTGGAAGGTAAGTCCCACTATCTTCTTGGGGGGGGGGGGGGGAAGCAACTTTACAGCAAGCTATAGTGGAGCTTTCACCAGAATTCAAGTATGTCAACTCACTGTTCATGCTCATCTGTCACAGGTGATTCATCTCTTGTTTCAGTCACTGACACATTAATTAGATTAAATTTCCGTTACAAACAGTAGATTCTGTATAGAGTGAGTAGGTATGTTCAAATGTGTGATTCAGTTGCCTAAGTTCAGATGTTGAACATTATTTTTTGAGACACCTTAGCTTATTCAATGCATTCATTGGCAGATATGGAGCTAGCAGATATGGCAGAGGACACAGTTTACCTATAATCTTCCAGAGCAGCAGTTAGAGGCCAGATGGAGTAAATTAGGACATCTAAAATGGCCTTAGGAAACTGTGTTTAAGTAACAGACTCCTGCCACAGCTAACTGGATTCAGGTTTATGATGTAGGGCAACTTAACAGCTCACAGTGATCATAGTGGACGCTTAGACATTTGACTTCATATATCTGAAGCTCAGATAGAATCATAGAATCATGGAATGGTTGGAAGGGACCTCAAAGATCATCTAGTTCCAAACCCCCTGCTGCAGGGAGGGACACCCTCCACTAGACCACGTTGCCCAAAGCCCCATCCAACCTGGCCTTGAGCACTTCCAGGGATGGGGCCTCCACAACCTCTCTGGGCAACCTGTTCCAGTGCCTCACCACCCTCACAGGGAAGAATTTCTTTCTAACATCTAATCTAAATGGACCCTCCTTCAGCTTAAACCCATTACCCCTTGTCCTGTCACTACACTCCCTGATAAACAGTCCCTCACCAGCTTTCCTGTAGGCCCCTTCAGGTACTGGTAAGCCGCAATTAGATCTCCCCGGAGCCTTTTCTTCTCCAGGCTGAACAATCCCAACTCTCTCAGCCTGTCCTCCCAGGAGAGGTGCTCCAGCCCTCTGATCAGCTTCATGGCCCTCCTCTGGATTCTCTCCAACAGCTCCATGTCTCTCCTGTACTGGGGCCCCCAGAGCTGGACGCAGTACTCCAGGTGGGGTCTCACAAGAGTGGAGTAGAGGGGCAGGATCACCTCCCTCGACTTGTTGTTCACACCTCTTTTGATGCAGCCCAGGACATGGTTGGCTTTCTGGGCTGCAAGCGCACACTGCCGGCTCATGCTGAGCTTCTCAGCAATCAATACCCCCAAGTCCTTCTCCTCGGGGCTGCTTTCAATCCATTCCTCACCCACCCGATAGTCGTGCTTGGGATTGCACTGACCCACGTGCAGGACCTTGCCCTTGGCCTTGTTGAACTTCATGCGGTTTGCACGGGCCCACCTCTCCAGCCTGTCAAGGTCCCTCTGGATGGCATCCCTTCCCTCCAGCATCTCGACCACACCACACAGCTTGGTGTCATCGGCAAACTTGCTGAGGGTGCACTCGATCCCGCTGTCCGTGTTGCTGACAAAGATGTTAAACAGTGCCCGTCCCAGTACCGACCCCTGAGGAACACCACTCGTCACTGTTCTCCACTTGGATATTGAGCCGTTGACCACAACTCTTTGAGTGCAACTATCCAGCCAATTCCTTATCCAGCGAGTGGTCCATCCATCGAATCCATGTCTCTCCAATTTAGAGACAAGGATGTCATGCGGGACAGTATCAAATGCCTTGCACAAGTCCAGGTACATGACGTCAGTTGCCCTTCCCTCTTCCACTGATGCTGTAACTCCATCATAGAGGGCCACAAAGTTTGTCAGGCACAATTTGCCCTTAGTGAAGCCATGTTGGCTGTCACCAATCACCTCCTTATTTTTCATGTGCCTGAGCATAGTCTCCAGGAGGGTCTGTTCCATAATCTTGCCAGGCATGGAGGTGAGACTGACTGGCCTGTAGTTCCCTGGGTCTTCCTTTTTTCCCTTCTTAAAAATCTATCTAAACAATAACCTCTACCCAGTTACACTTGAAAAATCATCATTTATCTGATTATCTGCTAAGAAAAATAAAATCTTTTAGTCTTTTAGTCTTTTGCAACTGTGCAAAATATTTCCCTCTGCTAGGATTCTCCATCCTCTGCAAAGGCACTTTAGAGTGTATAAATGTCCCAGATAACCTCATCATCCTGAACTGTCTGGTAAGTTAACTAATATCTTTAGTTGCTGTAGTGCTTTTTGGTTATGTATATTTCTGCAAAAAATATTTTGAAGCAAAATATTATTATACAAAATAGTTCAGCCTTCTAATGAATTTTTTACAATACATCTAAAATAACTGAAAAAGGAATGCAATTTATACAGCTTTATAGATGGGGAATCTAATGCAGAGAGGAGGAAATAATGTGTTCAAACCACACACTCTAATAACTAGTCAAAGGTTCTGTTCCAATTTTATCAGCAATTTAAGTGAACTGAAAAACTAGAGGGAATCAAAGTCTGCGTTGCTACCTCATTTTCCTCTTATGAATTCCCAGTCTTACGTTGGTTTTAATGCCATTCAGGATATCACAAAGAATTAATAATGCTAACCAAAATATCTTGTTTTAGTTGTATTTTTTTCTCCAACAATGACCAAGCTGGTTACCCTAAACTACCTTTGGTAGTACTGTATTCCTAGTGGAAACCTGAACTCTAAGGGCACAGAAGTATTAAAAAACCCATAGGTAGCTCCAAAATAATGAAAACTGTCCACTCTATATCTTTAAGGATCATAGGCTGACAGATTTTTTCTGGGGAGAAAGGACCTCAGGAGGTCTCCAGTCCAACCTTCTGCTCAAAGCAGGGTCAGCTCTGAGGTGAGACCAGGAATCTCAGGGCTTTGTCCAGTCCACTATAAAGCACTTTCAGATCTTCAGATGAAAATTATTGTATAAGAGCTATTAATATTACTTAGTGCTGTCCTAGGAATGCCACTTAGATTCTACTGTTATTAATGCTTCTGTTACCTGGAACCTCCTCCAGTATTCAATAACTTTGAAAGATGGTAGAAAGCTGCCTCACAAGGAATTCTGACAGTTTTCTCAGCATTTTTTGATTCATCCCATTGAGTTTCAGGAAATTGTACAGGTCTAGTTGTCTCAAGAATCCCCTGACTTGATCCCCATCCACTGCTGGTCGTTCTCCTCCTTGAACCCTTCAACTAATCACAGATGCCTGGGAAACCTTGATGAAGACTGAGTCAAAGAAGGCATTGAATACCTCAGCCTCACTGTGTCCACTGTCACTAAATTCACCCACCCTGTTCTTCAGTGATCCTACATCTTTATTCAGCCTTTTAGTATTAATATAGTGGTTAAAATTCTTGTTACTTTCGATATCCCTCACAAGTCTCAACTTCAACTGAGCTTTAGTTTTCCTATCATCCCTAAATTCTCAAGCCATGTCTTTAATTTAAACAGGAGTGATGTAGAGCAGGACTCCAAGTCTCTCTAATTTTTAAATTACAGCCAGCTACAAAAATACTGGGAACAACCTGCCTAGACCCTTCAAATCCTGCTAAAAGATCTACTCCAAGTTAATTTTAATATGTAAGACCGAGTAAATTGATACCTGTTTCTATGTTACACAGATTATTAGGCTTTCAATAGTGATATTTTAAGTGCTTTTTTCAGTAAACATAGTGAAGAGACAACTTGTTTCATTTCCCCTTACATTTGTATGTAAAAAAAAATAATAATTGTATGACAACAAACAAAAAAACCCAAACCAAACAAAAAAAACCCCCACAAAACCAAAACCAAACCAAAACAAAACAAAAAAAATCAGGTGAGAAACAGCCCTGCAATCACTAAGGTGAGAGAAGAAGGAAAGAGAGGAGATGTTCCAGGGTGGAGAGGAGGTAGAAGAGTCTGGAAATGAAAGAATGAAGATGAGGAGAAGATGGGTCAGAGGGTGGGTTTGGTTTTGTCTTTGTTTCTTGCTATCCAACTCTATTTTTAATTGGCCTTTAATTAAATTGATTTTCCCCAATTTGAGTCTCTATTACCAGTGACAGCAATGGGTAAGTGAACTCCCTGTGTTTATTGCAGCACTCAAACTTTTTCATCTTATTTTGTCCCCCATCCTGTTGAGGAAGGAGGGTGAGAGAGCAGTTGGGTGGGCAGCAGCCAAGGTCAACCCACCACAACATAACAGGTTAGAAAAAATACATGAAAACAGGAATCCTTTAAAGTCTTTTAATGCTATGGCAATACTAATTGTAATAAGAATTAAAGGAATTATTGCAATTTGCCTTTTAATATTTTGAAATACCTATTAAAATTTTGATTTATCTTTTTAGGATGAAGGTGGAAGGAAAAAAGTTGAATAATGGGGCTAAAGTGGATATAATGTTGCCAGATACTTTTACACAGTATTTGGATACAAGCTGCCAGCTGTGAGGTAGAGGGAAAAATACTAGCCTTATCAGGTTTTGATGGTTTTCTTAAGTCAGAATCCTTGTCCACTCAAAAGAATTCCAAAGCCCAACCTAAACCACAGCCTCTTTTTTTGTTTTGTCATCTGTGTCATTCCCCCCCCTCCCCCCCCGCCTCGATTTCAAAGCGATATCATTTAAATCCAATTATATACTACTTGTTTTGATCTCGGGGGGGGGGGGGGGGGGGGAGAAAAGGACAGGAAGAGCAAATAAAACCATTACATTCACTTATCCATTGTAACTAAGCCCTAGGATACAAGCATTTTTACCCATTTTTCCATTTTTTCCAACTCCTCCATTTTTTCTTTCCTCTTTTATTTTCTGCTATAGTATTAACTTTTAGTTTTCCTTTCACTTTCCCCAGTTTCACTGCACTGAGTGTATACCTGTGAGAAAGAGTATGTGGTTCTGTATCACTGCACATATACTTCTCTTGTTTATATTTCATTATTCTTCGTATTGATCTGAGAAAGTCACAAGGCTATGAGAACTTTTTACCCTTGAAACTATTTGTGAACCTTTTGACTGGAATTCTGCTGCATCATGCATGAAACACATTCAGCTCTGAATCCAGCTGAGCCAGAAAGTAATGTTACATTCATCCCATCCTGAACTCAAAACTACAGGATAAAAAAAAAAAAAAATTCCCAAATCAAATAACTGACGTAAAACACATAGATGTGTCTATGACTAACTAGTAGCTAAATAACAGACTGAATGAGAGGGATGCATGAAGTCAATCAAAACTAACGAAGCCTACACAGGACAGCTCTGATATTTGAGAAAGAAAACAGAAAATGTCCAAACTGACAATGTGAGACATATAACAGGGATTTAATAAAAAAATACTGTTAGTGATTGGCATCTGAGTGTGTGCTCAGCATATGTATCATGTAATTAGCCAATTTACAACTATGTGAGGTATATGATGCTCAACATGTAAAATTAATGAAACCGTCTATAAATGATTAAGTAAAAAAGAACTGTGGCTTGTGTTCACTGCACTTGTGGCACTGGGTGTTTGGGATCAGCTTTGGAAAGCTACTGTAAACAGCGCGCCAACGTAAATGACCAATTCACGAATGATCAAGAGGGGATCAGTCTTTTGCATTAGAAAGGTTGTAGTGGGAAAGAGAAATTGCTCTTCTTTCCTTTTCTGTGCTGTTTTGTGGTACTGTGTTTACATGGCAAGGGAGGGGGGTCGGGGGGTGTTGAAGGGGTGGCTTTTGTGAGCAGACACCAAAATGGCAGAGGTGACTGTTGCCATCAGAGAACGGGTGGCGAAACACTTCCTTCGTCCAGAACTGCACATGGAAAAGTTTATCTGTCCAGAGCCTAACTTACTAATATTCTGAGACCTTTAAATTTTATTTAAAATAAAATTCATTCTTAAACTCTGCTAGTTTGATTCTTAGATAGCTTTCTAATTATGTCCTGGAATATTAACTGGTATCTTAACGAAAATTTATAACTAGTATAATTAATGGTTTAAGTCAATCTTATCCAGAAAAAATAAAAAATAAAAAAGGAAAAATAATAATGAAAGAAAAAATAAAAGGACCCCAAAATAAAAAAAAACCTTAATTTCTCTTTTTAAATGCAGAAATTGAAAATTAATTCTATGAACTAATTTATTGCAGCAACATTAATTGAATTAATGTATGTGTGTTTGTTTGTTAGTCACATTTCTGTCGCTTCTTTGCAAGATTAACTAAGATTTATTTTTTTGTATTATTTCTGGAGCTGTCCTATTTTCTGAGAGAAGATTGTCATCTTTTGAGTATACTGTTTTCCCTTTTTACATCTTATGTACAAAATCCTGCTAAATAAAGGTGTCGAGGAGTGAGTTGAAGCATTGGATCTCTGTTCACATTGCTTAGCTGTTGGCTACATGTCTAAGTCAGTCTGGAATTGGCTATCCATCCCTAAAAGCATAGACATTAAGTGTATAGAAGTAAGCCAGTTCATATAATTTAGATTTGTCCTCATTGTACACAGAAATTCTGAAAAGGATTAATCTTCTAATATCGGGTGTCTCCCTGGTAATACCTAACTTTGCAATACATTAAAGAGAGAAATACTGCCAGGATCTCTACAGGATATCTTACTCTAGAGAGCTACATCTAAGTTTTTATACATTTTGTTAATATTCAGTGGAAAAGGATCAGGGACTCTTGTTTATTTCACCTAAGAAATTTTGGATGTCTTCTTTAGCGTAAGTCAAACTCCTATAAATGCTATATCTTCATTTTTATTAACAAACTAGGATAACTGGATCTTTGTAGCTAGTTCACCAGATAGATCTCTGCTTTGGTTCAGATAAATCCCATCATTTCTTCTAAAATTTAAGTTGAAGAAAAGACGTTACTAAAATAACAGGCTGGAATAGCAGTCCACTTTGTACACCAGAGAGTCATGGAGCCATTCAGGAAATGATACATAAGGAAGTCATTATTAAACATATTAGTTGTAAGTGCATGTATGAGACATGGAATTCACCTCTCTAAGTGGAAACATGGAAACATGTATATGTTCTGTTTTATTTGTTACAGGATGGGGTAACATGAGTCCTAAACATATCACTATAAGTAATTGTGGTAATTAAAACAAAGAGTTTGAAATTTGGTATCAATTTCTAGTCTCTTTTCACCTCTTCTCGCCTCTTTGCCTAAAAACGATACATCCATACAGCCAGAAATTAGGTCAAAATAAAAAGGACATGTTCTTATTCTTGTTCATATATCAGAATCTTAATATATATGTGTATATTCTTGTTAAGAGAGTTATCACTTTTGCTTATTCCGTAGACAAAAATAGAAAGAATGTTATAAATTCTGTGGCACTAATTTGTAACACAAGTGAAGTCATGTCTGGTTTTCAAAGGCTGCTCAGAGCAAGTTAATGGAAAGGAATAAAGCATAGAATAAAATAGCATTATAACACTAAAGTAGCTGTCCTCATTAAAGACTGTGTTATGGTACAGTGTGGAATGCTGTTTGTAAAGTCTTAATTTAGTTTTTTTGGTTTTTTTTTCTTCCTTTGAATCCCTTCTCAGAGTGGCAAAAGTCAAAAGACTGCATGGGAGTGTTAAGTATGATTCTTCAGTGAAAACTATGAACATTTATTTAAAAAATCTGGCATGCCAGGGCAAATCCAAAATTATTTTTTCAAAGCGAAACACCAACAAACCTAAAAAACCCTGCCAATGTAATTAACTTAGCTGTGTTAATTTGATAATGTAAATGACATAGAAATTATACAAAACTATTGCTGGGATTGTATTTTAGATGCAAGTTTAAATACACTTGGATGCACTGAGACTTGGTATCTGATCTATTAAAAAAAAAAAAAAAGATGAAGCACAATTGAAGAAGATTGATTCAGCTGCCTAAATAAAGGCATCCAATGCCATTTGAGATGGCTGACCTCCAGCTGCCAATGCACAAGGGCAGTAATGTCTCCTCGGTCCTTTGCCGTATCTGCTCATACCAGGTGGATGTCCTGGATATGACAGCATGCTTCAAATGACATTAGGTGTCTGTGATTAGGCAATAGTCACAAATCAGATTTTTATCCATTAAGCTTATCTCCAGCTGTCTAAAGTTAAAAATTAATTTCAGATGTACTCTTAAAAAAATTATTTCATTTATCCAGAAAGGAAAATTATGTCATCAAAAGATATCAAGAAAGTATTTTCTTTTTTTTTTTCCCCTAAAGCTTTTGGATTTTATGTATTTTAACATAAATCTTCAACATCTTAGGCTTTTTGTGTAGAAATTTGATGAAAATATAGATATTTGAGCATCAGCTTCAATTAAAAATTTAGATTATCATATATATTTTTCAGAATCAAATTATGTAAGTTGAAATGAAATTATTTAAGTTCAATATAAAAATAATAGTCTTTAATAAAGTAGTATTTCAGCCAGTTAAATAATACTGGATACAAAGCTTTGACACTGGATATAGAATTTTGACCGGATCAAAAGATCTTTGATATTTACTTTTTTTTTTTTCTCAAAAGGAGTCATTGGTAATGAAATTAATCTTTATGTACAGGGCCTCTTTTGTAAGTTTTTATCTATTTGCATATATAGAACACTGAAAATATATATGTATAGACAAGACAAAAAAAAAAAAAAAAGTAAATGGCCAAAGGACATTTCTAAGCATTTAGTCCCTCTTCACCTTGGGCTGAATGAATGACATTTATCTTTTTTCATATATCCCAATATTAAAAGAATTGTTCTGTATTACCTTTGGGGTTTTTTAACTGTGGAGGTTTTTCTTTTAATGTGGCTAGTTTGGATTTACATCCTATTGCATGATGACTGTAATTTTTTTTCTTCTACTCAATAAAGGAAAAGAATTCATTGCAGTTGAACTGATGCTAGATCTTCAGAAACATGAATGTTATTATAATTATGTAATTATGTGTAATTGTAATTACACACATGCACTTACAATTATACATAATTTTAATTATACATTATGTAATTGTACATAATTGTAATTATGTAACTATGCCAGAGAATCAGAGATTTTAGAGATGAAAAAGACCTACTGTTTTGGGTTCCCACTCTATTCTGGTGCATGTGCAGGACTGTTGATTATGCTGTACCAGTATTCCTTACAACCTCCTGTAATCCATTTTAAAATGACTTAGAGGTCTTAATGACAGCTCTTTTGCCAGTGTTAAAAAGCTAATACCTCTAATCTTTGAATATACTTTCTCATATTCAGTCTCTTCACTACTACCTACTCTTCCATAACCATTACAATATTGCTCCTAAATATTCAATAAAGGATGTAAAGTCAGCTTGAAATTATTATAAATGTTCACACACAAAATTAGCCATGTTTTTAACTCTTCAGCTCCAACAAAGTTTATGTTCAAAGAACTTATCTCAAGTATTTTCTTTTCTCCTCACAGTCATATTCTGCTTTTTGAATGAGGTGGAGATTCAGTCAATAGAAGTGGGGAAAAAAAAAAAGGGGACAGCTTGTACGATCAAGAGTAAATTCTTTCTTTTTATCAGTCCATTTCCATTAATTTGATTCAGGTGAACAGATGTAATTGAAGTTACAGGACATCTCTCAGTGTTCAAAATCCTCAAATATTTGCTGATAGTGATATTTTTTGACCATGCTAGAAAAACCAAGAGTCAAATCTGTTTATCTTGCTCATGTGAATAATATCACTGAAGCCAATGGGACTAGTAGTGTGAATAATGCAAATCTCTTGAGCCATGGTTGGAACCACAGGCACAAATTGTTTGTGCCCTTCCTCAGAGAAGTTTAATCAAGCCTAATATATTTTATATTTGGAAGGATTGGCTTTTTAAACTTTATCTTCCCACAGTACATTGGTTTTAGAAATGTTGATATAGTAACAGCATAGTTTCCATGGCACAGTGATATGAATTTTCAGTTTCCATTTCTTAATGCCAGGCAAGTCAATACTGTTTTCATCAGGTATCTATATGGTTGATGGCCAATCTTTGCATATTTCTAATTAATTTATTGTTATCAGCTTATGCAGTAAGAGAGCACTAACACAATAAAAATTAACTGTTTTCAGGCTTCTAATTTCCTTCAAACACAATAAAGACAACGTTTTACATGATCACAATTCAACAGATGAATAAATGTGGTTTGTCCTCAAACTGGGGGTGAAGGCCCCATGATTTCTACATTTCAGGAGATGGTCTTCATTCATACAGAAAAACTATTTTAAGAACCAGAAGACCTCCTGTGCCCAGCTGAAACCCAGATACTGATAACTAAAGAATAGAAAATTTTAGAATCCAGAAGATGAAAAGGCAAACTCTTAGCAATTATGTCAATGTGTATCTTCATTTTTCAAAATCCACTCAGAGCCTAAGATGAAATATAGAAACAGTTCAAGAGTCAGAAACTGAAGATTTTATACTTCTTAATTAGCCAGTAGAATAAGACTCTTCCCTTTAACAAAACTGTGTTCTTGACTTCTTTCTGGGTTGGCTGTGAGAGACAAAAGAGAAAGTGGGGTTAGTAGGCAATGTAAGGGTTATGTAGCTCTGGGGTACTCAGGAGCCATCTGGCTTTTCAAGAATATAATTCCTCTTTCTGGGAATGGTTTGCCTTAATTAGCTAAGAATAAAATAAACAATTATTGAAATGACTAGAGCACTGAACATATTGTTGCTTTTATTAGAACATCTCTTCTTCCCTACTACATAGGAGGCTCAATATACTTTAAGGAGAGTTTAAAATCCAGTTTTTCTCTTCAGGGAAAATTCTGTAATCTTAGTCAATATTTCTGTTTTTCTGGTTGAATTCAATGCAATGAGAGCCAGCTAGATATAAATAAAGCCAATCTAGAAAATAGGATTATTCAAATAATTGAGATTTAGGCATTGTTTTCTCAGTTTCCTATAACATTAAAGCAAGAGGCTGAAATTTAAGCAGCCAACTCAGAAAAATAGGAAAACTGCTAGGCATGTCCAGTGCTTTTCTAAAATTATGCTAAGGAAATGTTTATGGGTTTTGGGTTTTTTTTTTCTAGAGCCTCTAAGACAGGTCCTGGGCTGATCTCCAAGATGTCACTTTCAACTCTTAAATGTTCTGCATCACATGGCTTCAGGAAAGTAATCTAGAGCACGTGAACTAAGGAAATACTATAGTAGAATATGAGTGTTCAGTGGAAAACTACATCAAAAAGATTCAAAAGATAGTATAGTATTTTCAGAAGTTACTACCTATTTTGTATCATCACCATGCTAGTACAATTAATAGTACACTCTGAGAGAATGAAGCACAGGTTCTGACACCTGTCAAGGAATTTTAAAAACTATTTTTAATACATGGTGATATAAATGAGTTCAGATTCTTGCACTTAAATTTTTATTTTAATGGGAGATATTGTGTCTTTTCAAAGCTATGGAAATCTTAGAACATCCATATATCACAGCATGCATAACATTACAAATTATTCTGTAAAATATAAAGTGACAATGCTTATCTTAATAATGTCTCGTGTATTTTTTGGTTTTCCCAAGTGGCACGGTAATATGCATTAACCAAAACAAGAGCAGGAGTGGCTTGTATGTCTGCTTTTACCATGCACATATTCCATAAAAAAGATGTTGTTCTATGCCACATTTCAATATGTTGAAACAAAAAGTATCCTATTTTAAGTTAAGTATTTTTGGGACAGTGCTAACTGTTCTATCATTTCAAGTTAGAAACCTACAGGAAAAAGAATACTTTTGAACACATACATGATGTTGAAATCTATTGTGTCTTCTGGCGAAGGTGAGAAATACAAAGTAACTGAAGTAATTTTTTCAAAACCATGATATTTGTCAACAACTTCTTATTGTCAGCACGAGTGCCTACTGTCAGGAATTACTACAGGTACTATTGTTAAAAGAATGCTAAACTTGGGCATTGTTGTTGGCCCCTTCCCCGACCTGAAAACACATTAAAAAGAATCAAGAACATCTCCTGAAGTTAGAAAATGTCATAAGAGGGTGCTTCTGAAATGGGATTGCAAAAGCATTGTGTTAATAGAAAGAATAGGTCAGGAAGTAAGAAGACAAAAGGAAAATAAAAGTGTAAAGCTCTTTCAAAGCTAAAAATCTTTATCAGTTATTTTAAAAACAAACAAAACAAAAAAACAAAAAAAAAACAAACCACCAAACCCACAAAAACAAAGCACCAAACAACAACAACAACAAAAAAAAATCAACAAAACTTTTCACCTGCTACTTTTGCAGCCGCACCAAGAACTGTGAGTGAAAAGTGATACTTACCAGTCTCCTTAGTGAGATATTAGGGGATATGTCTATATTTATCCAGTCATAGATTTCTGGTCTATTCCTCAAAATTTTCAGTTGTTTGTAACTGAACTGATTTATGTTGGGTGAAGAGTACAAATTGAGACACAAAAAGCAACAATAATTTACATTTGTAGGCAAATTGATTCATGCAAAGATATCTTTAAATTGCCACTTTGCCTACAGCACATACAATAGATGCTAACAAATGTTAAATGTAACTTTAGTGTCTAGTCCTGTAATCTAGTCTGCAGAGATGGGGTTGATATTTGTGCAAATAGTAACTTCTCCTTGTTGATTTTGCTTGTTTCTTTGTTGTTATTTTTTTCTTTTCTTTTTGTTCAACAGCCCACTGATTAGGATACTTGTTTACATAACTGAATTATGTATAAATTTGCTTTTGTCAGCTTCAGAACAGGTTTTAAAATATTCTTCATCACTGAAATGAAAATTATCTGTAGCATTTAAGACAGCCTATCTCACTCTTATGTCTTGGAGCTGTTTCAGAGATTAGCTAGCCAAATATAGCAAACATGTCTAGAATCTTGTGATTAGGATATAACTTGTAAAAAGTTCTTGGTTCTATCACTATGATGCTGAGTATCCTGCTCTAGGTGGCTCTGTTTCAGCAGGGGCATTGGACCAGATGACCTCCTGAGGTGCCTTCCAACCTCAAGTACTCTGTGATTCTGTGACTGTCACGGCTGGGACACTTGCCCTGGAGGAAAAGCTGAGGACCGTCACTTGTTCAGCCTGAAGAAGAGATGGGTTTTGGGTCACCTAAGAGCAGCCTCCCAGTATCTTTGTGGTGGTTATAAACAGGAGGGAGAGAGGCTTCTCATTTGCATTGCAGGAATGAGCTAACAGCCAGAAATTGTAACAACAAAGGTTTAAATGGGATATAAGAATAGACTTTTCCACTTTGAGGACAGTCAAGAAGTGGAGGAAGTTTTTTATAGAGGTTGTGGATTTACTATTCTTAGAGGTTTTCAAGACTGGACTGAACACAGTATTGGGCAATCTGGTAATATACCTGGAAGGCTAAAGATTCAGGTTTGAATCCCCTACTTCTAAGACTCCATCTCCTATGGTAATCTCTTAAAGGAAAGGAGTTGTCTCTTTTGAGTTCCAGGGACCTTCAGTCACAGGGAGGAACTGACACCCTTTTATTCAAAATATTGTCCCTAATCATTGTGATAGCTTCCATGAACATTGCGTGTTGTACATCAACCTTTTGTAATGATTTCAGACTTGGATATTTCACTAATAAGAACTGCAAAATGTTCACAAGAATCTCCATGGAAAAAAAAACAAAAAACAAACAAACAAAAAAACCCCAACAAACAAACAATAACCTAAATAAATATTCGACATAACCTCTGCAAAATGACCTGACATGGGAATTATCTCTGTACCTAAAAGCTTTATGGAAGCTCTAGGTCCCATTAAAAAAGTTATCTCTGCCTTTAAGTTTGTATATAACAAAATATAACTGCCTAACATCGGGGTGGGGGGTGGGGGGGAAAGCATGTATTTATTATTTGAATAAATTAGAGACATAGTCAATTAAACAGTTTTTCTGTTTGGTCTATTTGACCTATTCAATGCCAGATTTTTTTACCCCAGAGACTAGAGCTAGTCATGGCAAGAGGCAAAATGACATAATTAGGTGAAAATTATTGTGGCAGTTTGTCCTATTCTGCCAATGAGTAAATCAGAATGTTTTAATATTATTTTTCTTACATCATATTAGGAAGACAATTATTTTCAGAGAAGATAATGATATACACACATCAAAATACTGCTTGTGTTCTCTTTTTCATGTAACTTAAGGGTACTGTGTAAATCAGAAATGATGCTCCAGTTTTTAGCTTTAGCAGTCATTGAAGTATATGCAGAACATTCCTTTCAAAAGCAGGGCCTATGTATTAAATAATCAAGTAACACAGTGTGCACTTACAAGCTTTTATAAATGTATGGACACACAGAAGGTTACAGCCCTTAAGGAGACAACACAAAGTAAAAGAAATATGAAAGAGTGGAGGGAGATCAGGACAGGATGAACCATTTTACATAATTTTAAAATGAATGGTTTTTTAAAAATTACAGGGGGCAAAAAATTACTCCAAGTAGGGATACGAGAAAGGTTAAAATGATACTTTAATAATAAACAAGAGGCAATTGCCCATGTCAGGATGATTGCTTCTGGGTTTTGTATGCAGATACAAGATGTACTGACATCACTTCAGAGAGTCTTTTTTCTCATACTGAGAAATAGCTGGGAGGAGAAAAATAAGAGGAGAAACAAAAGTTTTACCGAAAATAAAATAAAAGGGTCAAATAAATTTAAGAATGTTTTACATTTTTCTTTTGTTTAAAATAATAAAATTGTATGCATGTTGATGTTGAAGTGATAATTCCATGGGCAACATTAATTAGTGCACATACCACCTGTTCATTAAAATATCTTAGGGCTTGGGGTACTGTTGCAGAAACTACTGTTTTCACATGCATAAATTGTTGTTCTGTGATGTCTTCAGTTTTCAAGGAATGAACATGGTGAAAGTTTTTTACCAATAGACTTGATGGACGGAATTTTTAATCATGTGATTAACATTAAACATGCAAATTGCACTAAAATGATTTTTCCACATTCTCCTGAAAAAATGACACTATTTTGACACATAGGTCTGAACTGCAACCCACTGTTATAACTGGACAGATTAGGGATTATCCTTAACTTTAATTGAATCAGAAAATCGGTATCTATCTCTTCTACAATAGAGAGAAATTAATGCAAAAAGGCTGCAAAATGAGCAGGCATCAGTGTCTTAGGAAATTCACAGATGAGGTTACAGAAACATTTTTTAAAAAGTGTACGATGACCATAACAGTAATGAAATAGAAAATACTGTTTTGGAATCATATGCTTGGACAAGTACTTTAAAACAGGGTCATTAAGATCAAGTTTTGCTTTGTCATTTTTCTTCTACAGCCACTCTGATTAGAAAGAATATTGAAACAGATCTCTGTGACTATTGTATTGGAGATGCTAAGTCCTTGTTCTCTCAAGAACATTCTGTGAAAATAACAATAGGAATATTAAAACAATGAGGTGTTTTAGGTTTCAAAAGTGGCAGAGTACGTATCAGGTACATGAGAAAAATTGACAATCCTTTTTTAAACTACAGATTTCATACAGGTCCTGATCATTACCCACTTATAAAGATTACTAATATATTTTGAAACGTTTCCTGCTAATGCTGGACCAATAAAACACTATTAAAATACAATGTTTCCTATACTCTTTGTATATCTTATTATTTTTTTGTTAAGCATTTCATACAACCTCTTCCCTCAAATTTTCAGTTGAGATATATGTCAAACTAAGCAATAACTCAGCTCTAAATAATTCTTCTTGACAGCGTGGTCTCTTGCTTGCAGAATGTTAGATCTAATACAAGAAATAAGATGAAAAAAAAAAAAGAAAAAAAGAAAAAGAAGGGTTTGGTGGTTTTTTTCTGCCTTTCCTTTTATCTGCTTCTGACTGGGGGATTTTCCTTGTCCAGGCTCTTTTTTGTCTAAATTTCTTTAGCAATTAGCTAGAAGAGACATACTCTAGTTGTCTTAAATATTACTGAAGGCAAAAGGAAAAGATGCAGAGACTGAAGCTGATCAGGACAGAGAAGAAACATCCCTTCCCTTCCATATCGTTTAGGAATCCTAACTATTAGAGTGAACACTGCGCTGGAAGAAGTGTATATTTCTTATGTCTTCGGGGCTTTTAATTTTTTATCTTGGAATTTTTTTGATTTCTGATTTGGATATTTTTATACAGGGCTTTTGCTGTCCAATTGCTTCCAATTCAGGGAAGAGAGAAAAACAAAAAATTGTATCTCCTTTTTTCTTAAATAAAACTAAGTAAAAATCAACTTTGTTACTTGTCCAATGATACTTCAAATTGTTGTCTCCTTTAAGGATTCTCAAGACTTCTGTCTTTCCTACTTAAAAGTTTCTAATATTTTCTGATGATTCTTCATTTGAGTTGTCACTGTAGCATACAGACTCTCATCTTCTTGTTTAATCTCTTTTATATATATATACTGATATTGCCAGCCACAGACAATAACAGAAGCATTGTTACATGTCATCCAAGCACAAATCTTAAGATTCAAACAAAGGGTATTGTCCAGCTTTTTATCATTATCTTTATCATTTGTTGGAAAATGTCGGGTAGTCATGATCTATTCAGTAATCTCTTTCTGGCTATATGAACTTCAGATCCTATGCTATACTGGTTTTTAGGATCATGAGACTACTTGAAACAGATTACATTTCATAATGTGATGAAACTGGTTTCTTTGTATTTATGACATTCATCCAAAATGAAGCTTAAGTACATAACTTTAAGAACTTGATTAGTCCCCTTAAATATAATAGGAGTATTTTTGTATTCACCTTACTGAATGAGAGTCATATGGTACACAATATCTGTATCTATGCTATTTAAAGTAAAGAAGGCAAATGCCACAACGTTGGCATTTTGTTGTCCTTACTGTTAAATTTTAGCACAATCCCAGCATGCGTTAAGCTGGGTCAAACACCACTTTCCCAAAAAATGCCTAGGCACAGTTCAGGGCTTGACATGGGCAGGAACCATTAGCACACAAGAGCCATCCCAGTTTGAAGGGCAATAAAGCATAGCTATGTGACCTGTGCTGTGTCATTCACACTCAGAGAATGTATTCAGTAGTATACATATGACCACTGTCAATTTAGAGAAGAATTAAAAGATGAATATCTAATTTTAAATGCCATACTGTGTGTCAAAACAATGTTGTTTCAAGTTATAAGCTATAATGATTTTTACGTCCGTAAAGTAAACACAGCAGTGGTTACTTATAACTTTACAATTGGTTATTTATTTTTTTAAAGGAAAATAAAAAATAATTTCAATGAAGATAAAGTGTGAGTTATGTGTTATTAATATCCATTTTCTATTTTAAAATTTTCATTTTGATGTTGTTTATCATTAATGCTAGGTTCATATTCATGCTTTTACAAAAGCTTTATAAGGTTTATGCTACAAGCTATATCTTGAATTTTGGATACATTTATGGGGCTCCACCAATAAAGAGGCTAAGCATGTTGCTTTGCAAAAATTTATAACATATCCGCAAAATTTATAACATATCCACAAAAATTTATTTTGGGGCAATTTTTTCCATGAAAAGATTTATTTTGACTGTGAGTTCTATTAATATAATATAATATAATATAATATAATATAATATAATATAATATAATATAATATAATATAAATAATATAGGGGGTTTTAGGAGTCCTCTTCAAAACCAAGAGGAAATCAAGGACGTGATATAATATTTCCAGTTAACTACAACACGAATTAAGTGCCTTTTTGTGTAAGAGAACAATTTCAATTCAAGAAAGTAATTTTGAAATACTTTTCATTTTTTCTACCTGATGTTCCCTGTAAAATATTTAGTTCGATATTTGCATTCTCTCAATAGCCTAGATTTAAATACCTTCGCCCTCCCCCCAGTCCATAATTCCTCTTCTGTTGGTTATCTATCACAAAGCTAGCTCAGTTAGACAGGAAACAGAATCAAGCCCAATGGACCCTCAAATGAATCACCTGAAACTCAGATCTAGTCTAATGGCCACTTCTAGGGGGTTCATATGTAGTCCTTGACAGAGAAAATGATTAATCAGTAAGGGTTCAAAAAGTAATCATTTCTGTTCTAGTAATTTTTAGGAATTCTGTCAAATAAAATAAAGTCTGACACAGTAGAGACTATATGGTAATTATATACAAATTATCAGACTGTCTGGATTAATAATTTAGGATATATTGGTTAAATTCTGAGAGAAACCTTGGAGGGATTTACAGTGCATGATAAAAACTTTTGCAAAACATAAATTCTATATGAGTAATGGATAAAGTCAATCACCCATAGAGGGGTATCCAATACAGCTTGAGATGTTCTACATTGGCAAAGATATTTCCATGACGTTTCGGGTATGACACAGACCTAATGGTAGATCCAGGCCCTTTGCAAGGGAAGATGAGGGCTACGAGGTAATGCCAACTGTTTCACTGCAACCTACAGGTTCTCAGGTAGACAATTACTTCTGTACTTAGAAGTACAATCAAACACAAATAAATCACTTAAAAATGCTAAAGAGAATATTATAAATCAAGTGTTCATTTTGAAGTCCCGTTGGAAAAGATAAAACACATATTTTCAAAACACACATAGTCAAGAGATTAACTACCAGATTTGTAGTTAATACTTGAAATATGTTGTTTATAGAATCACTGAAAAAATAATTTGTGGGCTAAAACAGTGAAACAGAACTGCAATTTATTTAATGAGGTATACTAACATGAAAATGACAAAATGTCATTACGAAATACAGAATGTGATATCTTTATGAGTGCACTGAGAGTTGGTCAATGATTTGGAAATCAAAAAGAGATTGCAAAAGTGGAAAGATGGTCACATTATGAAGGATCAGTATGAAGAAATAGATCAAGTAAGTGATGATAAAGCTAGAAAGAGTAAGATTCAAAGTTATGTATATTATAAAACAGAGTTAACAAGGAAAGATTCTATATATAGGAAAACATAAGAAGAGTATAGATACGTTACAGAAGAGGAAAGGGAAAATGGTAATAGATATGGAAATGTCTTTGATAGCGTGTTACATTTTTTTGCTTCAGTCATCACCAAAAAAAAAAAAATGGTTAATTTTAATATACTGCGTATAAATAATTTTGACAAGGAGATAAGAATGTAGGCCAGAAGAAAGAAAGAACAAGCAACAAAAGTTTTCTGTTATCTCCAGTACAGCAAAGCATAAGGAAATTGACCCTAAAGCAAAAGAACTAGTCAAAAAGACATGTGAAGTAATGCTTGTTACTTTATAGAATTTATGGAAAAAGAGTGTGTATTCCCTAAGGACTAAAAAAAAGGAGGACCGGAGGAATTAAATATCTGTCAGCCTAATTTTTATCTGGGAAATGACTTGACAATACATTATTAAACAATCAATTTTTAAGTATGTAGCATTAGAAAAAGGATAGCTTTGTCAAAAAATATGAAATTAATCCAGCTTCATTCCTTATCAGCCTAACTATTCTAATGTGTAGGGGGAACTATGTATGTAATGTAGATTTTTATTTTCCATAGCTGTCACTGTCACACATGTCATCTCATAACTAAACTTAGGAAACATGGTTTAAATATAATCACAGTATGAGAATACGTAAGTGGTTGGGGGGAAAAGTACACATTCTAAGTATGTATCAGTGATCACGGTCAAATTGGGAAGGCATTTTGGTTAGGTATTGCAAAGGTCTTCACTGTAGGGATTGATATTTCAAAACTCATTTCAGTCTATATTTCCAGTAACTTGTGTATTTCAGGTATTTTTATCACACATGCCAAAAGGAAAAGTGGATTAATTAATTTGCTGGAAAAATATAGGTAAAACTCTTCTGCTTCTTAAATCTATGGAATTTCACATTCGTATCTGGGCAGATTTTGCATGTTGAGCATCTCGTTAACACTTTATTTTGTAGAATGTTCCTTCAAATGATATGAAAAAAGATATTTCACATTTCATTGTAGCGTCAGCTGCTACTTATTAATGAAAATAAATAAGTTTCACAGTATTTTTGAGTTAACAGTGACTTAAAGCTCCAAGTTCTAGAAGAAAAATAAAACAGAAAAAAGGCCTTTCTTATTTAAAAAAAGTAATTCAGACAATATACATTAAAATATTCAGAAAAGAAGAAAACAACTGAATGCTGGTTCTCAATATTACATTTAAGCAATAATTTCATATGCCTGTAAATTTTTCTTTCATCTTGTCTCTCTAAAAGTGTTTAGCCAAAAAACGTATTTGAACATTTTAAAGCTAAAACCTGCTAGAACAGCTCTGATGCATTGTAATGGCTGGATGCTAGGTGCCCACCAACCCACTCTATCACTCCCCTTCGCAGCTGCACAGGGATGGGAGAAAAATAAGATGTAGAAAAACTTGTGGGTCATGATAAAGGCAGTTTAATAAAGCAAAAGCAAAAGGCTGTGTGGAAGCAAAGGAAACCCGAAAGATTTACTCTCTATTTCCCATCAGCAGGCAATGTCCAGCCACTTCATGGGAAGCAAGGCTTCAGTACGCATAGTGGTTACTCCGGAAGACAAACATCATAAATAACGAATGTCTCCATTTCCTCTTCCTTTCTCTTAGCTTTTATTGCTGAGCAGATGTCATATGGTATGGAATATCCCTTTGGTCAGTTTGGGTCAGCTGTCCTGGCTTTGTCCTCTGACAAGATCTTGCCTACCCCCAGCCGACTGGTGAAGAGGAGGATGTTGTAGAGACAGCCTTGGTGCTGTGCCAGCGCTGCTCAGCAGCAGCCAAAACCCCGGGGTGTTACCAGCACCTTGCTCGGTACCAACACACAGCACAGTGCTGTGAGGGCTGCTGTGGGGAAAATTAACTCCATCTCAGCCAGACCCAATACATGCATTCATTTGCTATAACAACAATGCCTGGCAGTCGAACACTGTTAGATTAGGTAAAACTGGGATATAACTAACCATAGTCTATTTTCAGGAATGGCATACGAATAACTTCAGATAAACCTTTAAAGACAGTATTGTGAGAGTCATTGCCTGTCAGCTGGTTTTCCAATAAATCTAAGTAACATGCAGTACCCTTCTTCATATCTGTTTTTGAGAGGGAAGGGAAGGGAAGGGAAGGGAAGGGAAGGGAAGGGAAGGGAAGGGAAGGGAAGGGAAGGGAAGGGAAGGGAAGGGAAGGGAAGGGAAGGGAAGGGAAGGGAAGGGAAGGGAAGGGAAGGGAAGGGAAGATTAGAGCTACCTTAGGCACAAATGCATTTCTGAGATGTGATCTTCCATCAAAATTCTTTACCTGAATTACATTCAAATTACAGATTTTGTGCTCTAGAAAAAGTTAATTTCAGTTAAGTAACTGGAATTAAAGGCAAGGGATTTGTAAATTGTAGATATTGTTGCTTTACAGAACACAGCCAGTTTGCCTGGAAATAGATTGTTGCATTCAAATTTTAAAAACTAGTTCTCAAGGTTGGCGTACTAGATTACATAGTCTGCACAACTTAATGTGGGCTACAAAAGCACACTTAAGATATAGATGTTGGTGTATTTAAGTCTCTACAATACAGTTGCAATGCAATCAAAAGGATACAGATGTCATAGGTAATTTTAAAAAACGATCCTTTTGTAACTGGCAAATGTAAACTTACAAATATAAACTCTAATACTTACTACTTTCTCTGGTGCCTGTTCACCCTTCAAAAATTTTGTTATTTCAAGTAGCCACCACCCCAGTTTCTCACCAGGAGGAGTATGAGGATGATGCTTGGTGTTTCCTCTTATTTTTCACTGGGTGGGGTGTGGTGTTGATGCTGGGAGTTCTTCCTCCTCACTCTTGGCCTTGCTTGGGTTATTTCTTAGAAATATTTGCTAACAGTTTACTTACTTCCTCTTTGTTCTGTCATCCATAAACCCCACGTTGCATTCAAGTTTTACTCTACATGCTGTGTTTTACAAATGCTTGAGATTTCTCCTCTATTTTCTTTTTTGATCCTGAAACAGGTTTCACCCAGCTGCCAAGGTTGTGTTCCTTTAGCGATCAGTAATTAATCATTAGTGATTTGTGTTTATAGCCTGGGACCTCAGCTATTGTCCCATTCTTGCACTTTCAAGGCCATTTCTGTCAGCTTGTCCTTGCTTTTTTTGGAGTCTCTGATACAATCTCATATTTTTTCACTAGCTTTTAAGCTGTGGTTTTATTAGCACAACCCGATCACTCATGCGTAGAACTCCTAGGTCACTGAAAAGTCCCCTGTACAAAAGATACAATCCATTAGAAGACACACGTGCACTCAAACATGTATAGACAGACAGTGCTCTGGTAACCACTCACAACTAATTTTTTATTTATTACTACAAAACCACTGATTCACTATTCAAAACTACTTTATCAATTTTCAACACAAAAGATTCTTGAACTCTTCATATTTTGTTATTGTTGCAAAATTTCCTCATCTAACTTCTTCCATGTGAAAAAGAAAAGAGCATTTGTTTCTCCATTTGTACACAGGAAAAGTCAAAGATCAGGATACTTTTCCTCTTCTGGGTGTTTTGTTTCTCAGGTTCACTACAAGTTACCATTATAATTCACCACAAACTATTTATATCTGCTCTAAACTCTTTATTGGACCTTGCATAATTTCTTTCAGTGTGTATACCTTGCCTCATACTGAAATGAAACACTTTTATGGTTTTTTTCTAGGGGTTTTTTTTGCATGATATCACAAGATTTCTGATAGTTCAGCTCTTCCTGTGAGCATCAGCACTACTGAAGAAGAAAAAAAGTTTCATATGTTTCTTGAGACATGAGTCCTTTCCTAAAAGAGTATAGGTGGAAAGGGGAAGTAGACATATTCTTAGAGTGCTTCACATTGCTAAATTAGCTTCTCTTATGGCCATATTATTCAACTACACTATGTTTCATAGCCAGAAGATAATTCCAGAAGAGAAAGAAACACCCACCCCCCCCAAAAAGAAAACAAACAAAAAAACCCCAAACAAAACAAAAACCCAACCCCAAACACTAATTTACTTTCATTTCCATCTGTTATTTGCTTTAAACTTTATCTGTGGTTGAAAAAACCTTCTGAAAGACCAAACGTGTCTTTTTTCTTTTCTGTTCAAAAGAATAACAGGCAGAATAGCAGTGGGTTGTTTGCCTGAGTTTCCCAGAAGAAGCGTCTGTGATTATACTTACAAACTTTCTGATCCTTGGGCTGGAGGGGGAGGAGCTAGCTGAAAGTAAAACCTGTAAACCAATTTTAACCTCCTACATTAAATTTCTAATTTTGGGTTCGTAACATCAAAGATTAGCTTCCCACTGGTAACTAGTTCTTTGCATTCATAATTTAGGTGTTAATCAATCTCTATTATCAGTGAAGAAAACTAAACACTTTTGAAGGTCTCACCAGGCTGTGAAAGAGAATCTTTCCCTTCCATTCACTAAATATGTTGGATGCCTCTGCTTGATTTAATGCATGACAGGAAACTAATAGAAAAATAAGAAACCAGAAGGATGATTAAAACAGATCCTTCACATGTGGCTTTGTAATATGCATTTCTTTCTACATGGAGTTTAAAAGACTGAACTGAATTTTGAAAGAAAGACACTTAACAACAGAGATAAGAAACAGATTTCTGTACAACTATAGCTCACTGAAAATTTGGACACCTAGGATCTCCCTAGGAAAAAAAAAAAAAAATTATCCGCAAATCCCATCTACCAGCAGACAGCCCAGGCACTACTTTTTTGAAACTGGGTCACTGTGAAGTCAAGAACATATCTGAGTTCAGAAGAAGGCACTACTGCAAGAAGCCTGAGTTTTCCAATAGGTTCAACACACAGCTAAGAATATGTGGACCTGCAGTGTCTTTCCTAGTTTCAATATTTTGCAGTTTATACTTTACATTCTTTGGACTAAGAAAAAACACAACAAAAACATGAACAGGAATTAAATCTGTTCTGTCATCTAAATGTTCTAATGACAAAATTCCACAGATTAAGAATAGAACTTAGGCACCTCAATCCCAATTAACACAATTAAATATTCCTGTAAATGCTCCCCATTAGTGTACCAGAAATTCTAAACCTTTATATGGATTTTTGCCCATCTGTATCCATCTCCTGCATATATGTCAATATACTAGAGTGTGATAGTAATTTCAGATAGTCATTGCTGAAAGATCACAGGTCACGGAAGTCAGTCCAACACTCCCTTTATCCAGTCTTGCCATCCTAAAGGTGTGATCAGACATTTGTTTTAAACCCGTCTAAATCGGGATACAACAGAATGTCAGTGGTTCACAGACTCCTTGAAATCACATTGGATCCTGAAATTGCTGTCAACAGATGACTGCAAAATAGTTCCTTCTCATGCAGCTAAAAACCTCCTCAAGATTCTTTCGCATAGCTTTTAACTATTGAAAATGGTGTTAATTAGGTTGTATAAAGGGTGGTACTGAGAAGGAGGAACTCCTTACTAACTTCTAAGAAAACAGAAAAACAATGGATAGAGAAGCAGGACTTAGAAACTGTCTTCTTCCAGTACAGGAAAGGTTTAGTGGAGGCTTAGGTGATTTGCTGTGTCTCAGGTAATGAGCTCTAGTCAAAGAATACTTCATTGGCAGTATGGTGTAATACTGACAACATGTAAATCATATCTAATCTATTTCTCCACAAACATTAACTGTATAGGTAAAATTAATGTTCTTTTTTTCCTCTACAGCCACTAAACTGCTATGTCCTAAATAAGTCATGATGGAATAAGAGAGGAAAGTTACTCTTTCTTAGAACAGCAGTGCTTGAACAATGGGAACTTAATGCAGGATGTTTACCTGGAACTACCTCATGTGGGAAATGTGGTGGATTTTTTGAATAATTAAGTGGCTTATATTCTTGCTTAGCCACCAGCATTCTTTCCCTTTTAATCCTTTGCCTGATAAATATGCTACCAGGCAGTATGTTTGAGGGTTAATTTTGACACTATTTTGTATGCTTCAGCACATCTCATGAGCCACTGTTTGGATTCTGAGTTTCCATTAAGACAAAATCATGTAACCTTTAGCACCGGAATAGAAATACTACATTGTAGATATTCCTGAGGTTTACATTAAACATGTAAATGAATTGTTTCCTTACTTTTGCATACCTGAGAATTAAAGAAAAGTCAGATTAATTTCAAAACCAAGGAAAGCTAATGACAATGGCAAATCAGTAGATGGCTTTTGTATTGCTTCTGAGTGACATCACTTCCTTTTAAATCACTGTAAACTAGAAGTATCATCAAATATTAAAGGGATCCTTTGTCACAGGTATCTATCATCTGATTCAACTACATATTAAGCTGACTTGATTTCAAACAACCTATATTTAATTTCTCTCAAGATACAATAGACATGGAAGATTGATGAATTTCTAAATAACGTCAATAGATGTTGTTTAGGAACATTCTTCTTACAGTAATAATAAAAAGTCCAGACATATACTGTCTCTAAGACATGTTTTGTATTGAAAGAACATAATTTCTTATGTTGTCATTCTTATGAAAGAACTTCTGATATAAAAAAGACCATAAAAATATCAGCAATACAAATACACAGTTTTATCTGAATTGCATTAAAAACAGACAAAAAAAAGAAAAAATATTATAAACATAAAAATATTTTACATTTTGTAACTTTTGAAAGATTTTTGTGTTATCTAAGCATTTTAAAAAAGATGTACCTTTGAATAACAGATGCTACTTTTGAAATACAATCTTTCTGAGTTTAAAGATCATAAATGCCTTTCTCCTCGCAGCTTCTATGTTTTCTTTGTACTTGGTTAAAAGTAATTGTAGAGGTAAGACCAAAGTGAATACATTTCGAACCAGTGTAAATAGATATTTTGCCATGTAACTGTGTTTTCCCATCTTTTTTTTTTTTTCCCCACGTCAGTCTGAAAAATTAATGCCTAGAAAAATATGCTGCAGAAATATTGCACTGCTTAAGCCAGCAAAAAATCCTTTTAAACAGATGGGAGTACTGTTTGAACATTTAATTCAACAAAGAATCCTTTGTTGTTATATGTTACATTTAGGAAGATGTGTGAAATTAGTAATGGTAAAAGGTCAAAATTTCAAACTCCAGCAAGTTGTCAAGCTAGAAGTAATACAGATCTCCAATTGAAGCCATCAACTGCTACAACAATACAAAATGGCAAATAATAATTATAAATTCATAGTATATTTATAGTCCATTGCCACTAGCATTTGACAGAATCTATTTGCATATCCAGCTTTCAACATTAAAAGCACACAGCAATGTCTATGAGGAATGATTTCTTCTTCTCCTTGAGACAACAGAAATGATTTTGTGTAAAAGTTTTAGCCTGTGGGAATAGTCATAGGATAAGACAGGGAACAAGGATTTGATCTGTGTAACAATATTCTCTAGGAAACGAATAGATTTTCACTCTGTCAAAACAGTGTGATTCAGCTCCACTTGCATCGTTTCGTACAACAGGGCATTTGCACCTCCAGACAGGGCAACTGCAGTCATAAATCTTGAAAGATTCCAGCTTTAAAGGTGTTTCAAAGAGTTTCGTAGCAGAAATAGCCAATTTTCAGAACAGCGGTGTTATGAGAGCTATGCACGAACCTCTGCTCCCAAGGGACCTAGGGTACTTAACTCCCCACCCTTCGCCCCCCCCCTCCCCCCCAGAGATGATGCCTTATTTTGCAAAATTAATAACGTAGGTTCATCATTTCTGTGAGCATTTTTCAGTACTAGGCAGCCAGTCTATTAGTGGTATAGTGCTAGAAATACATGACAACTCAAATTTTGTTAACAAATTTTCATCTATTTCCATAGAAACAGTTCTCTCTTTCCCTTTCTGTGCTTATAGCTATGAAAAACAAAACAGGAAGAAAATGACTGTTAACTGTAGAAAACAAATGGAATACTCTGTGCATTGCCATTTTCTTCCGTGCAGGGTATGAATTGGTGAGCATGATTTCAAGCAAGATCAGTGTGCTTCTGAGGATTTAAGAAACAGCTGGACCCTCACCCTCTGTCGCCAGCCCCAGCAGGGGCAGGGCAGGTGTCTCTGGGGGGGCTGGGACACCCTTGGCTGGTTGGAGCTGGGTCCTCCCTCTTGCTGCCCTCCCCTGTGGGGTCCCCCAGAGGGCAGCCAGTGGGGGGCAGGGAATGCACACCCAGACCTCCAAGCAGGACCCCCAGGCTAAGGAGAAGGTAAGGACCAATGTCAGCATTAGCATCATGCTCCTCCAAGCAAAGAGGACAAGAACTCCATCACGAACCTCACACCCCTCCAGGCAGCAGGACCTGTGTTACTGAAATTTATTGCACTGCTCTAGATCAGAAAATAATAAATCTGTCATTGGACTAATAATGTGGACTATTATACTTTTAAAACATGGATTGGACTGATAATAGATTCTCAATTCCACCTATAAGGTGTGCTGCTTTTTTGCCTGTAGCAAGATTTTCAGTGTGACAAACCAAATGACATCAGTGATTTGGCAACAGAAGACAAGGACACTAGTGAGAGATTATACTTCACCATAGCAATTGTTCTTTCTCCCTAAATACTTCCACAGTTAATCATCCACAGTAGCTGGCACCAAATTTCACTCACACCCACTCAGGTGTCACCAGCAACTGGCACTGAGTCCTTGCAGCACACACACACACACAGAGAATAGAAAGTGAGATTATGGTGAGAGATAGTTAGGAAAAGATTTATTTAGAATGTCTAAGAGGACAGGACAAACTGTGGTGGCAAGGTGCCAGGCTCAGCCAGACAAGTATACTGACCAGTCCTGTTTTACACACAGCCCCTCTTACACCCATTTCTGCCTACCCCCGTCTCTGCTGCCCCCTGCTCCCCCTTCCCCTGCACATTGCCTCACCAGCTGGCACAGTCCCACCAACCACCTCCAACATGCGGGACCCTCAGGTTTGCATCCTCATCTGTGGCAAAGTCCCATTTGCCTGCAGTTTCTCGGTGGCCCATCAGCTAGTGTGACTGACCAGGTCTCCTTCTGGTTATTGTTTGTTAATGCTAATGGATCAGGTTTTGTGTCTCTGTGTGTTTGTCTCCCTCCCTTTCCTTATCCCCCCAGTTGAAAAAAATAAACATTTTCACACTCCACATAACTCTTACCAATACATGCCAGTGACCAGGTTTGCTCTTATCATGACCTCCCTTAACATTTGCTGGTCAGGTTTGTCTTTGTGTCTTCTGGTTTATGGCTCTTTTGCCTGGTACCCTTAAAGAGCAGATACTCTCCTTGCACATACTCTTACAATTTGGAGTTATCTTCTGTTGAAGTAAAATTTAGGAAGATAGATAGGCTATTTTAGAATAATAGGAATGAAAAATAATACAAGCATAATCTTTAGGAATTAATTAAAAAAACCCCTTAATTATGTTTGCATTTGCATCAAGCTTTACCTAAACATGTGCTGTAAAAAATTAGGTGTTGTCTTGGGTTTGTGATGTGGGGAGAAAGGGTGAAGTAGGATTATCCAAATAGAAAGGAGCAGAATGGAACAACTGTGAATTCTGACTAGAAGAGTTTCTTGGGCAACACTTCTGAAGCTGATTCACACTCGATGTACTACAGCTTCATCATTTTCTATGAGAAAATAAGATTGCAGGAAATAAGACTCAGCCTACCATATGTTCATGTGTGCCAAGATATTTCTTTTTCTTTCCACAAATAAATTTTGCCCAAGTGGAGCTTGAGGACTTCTGACATGTTGTTCAGAATCTGAAGTTTTGACAAGGCCACAGGACAACCAGAAATGTCAAATATGTTATAGTACACAGATCGCTGGCACAATATACATGAAATATATCTAATATGTTGGGTGTAAATCAGATCTGCTGATGATGCCAACAATCTGTATATGTTGAATAAATCCAGCATGCCCTGAATATGTCAAACACACTATGTACACACCAACAGAGCAGCACCTGTAGAGCAGGGGCCAGTGGTTTTTTTCGGATGAATCTGCCTCATAAAAAATGGGTGATACAGACTATAAACATACTTTGATAGGTATAGAAGACTGATGACTATATTTGCCTTTGTATTCGGTATTGTGTCTGCCTGGCGATATTAAGCTTCTAACAGGTGAGACAGCCTCAGTGGCTGAGACAAGAAAATTGCAAAACTTTTTTTTTTTTTTTTCATAAAATAAAAGGAAAATAAGCATTTATTCTGGTTTTTTCCTTATTATATTAATTTTGTTTATGACTACTTATATAGTTTTGTGTATTCAAGGAAATCTTCATTAGAAGAGAAAGCTTTGTTCCCAGAAGCATTTATTTGGAGATGTCTCAAGAATTTACGACATTTAGAAACAAATCTTTAATGGATTGTCATGATGTTCTTGCCTAAAACCTAAGGAAATAGCAACAGTTGTACTTGCATGCCTACACTGGGCAGTGTAATCTCTCTCGACCTTCTAAATTTACATAAATGACTATCCAGATGCCCACCAACTGAAGGATTTTTAATAATTCATTTCAGAAACTGCAAAAAACTTAAGTAGAAAAATGCAAAAAGTGAAGCATGTTCCCAGAACACACTTTGCACTTACTAGCATCCACTGGCTAGTCTAATTATCATGAACCTTAAGCTTAAAATTTTTTAACAGCAGGTACTAGAAGACTGCTCTCTCTAACTTTATTATTTTAAGAAAAGATGGATGTTTCTTGGAAATTATCTGAATCAAAGCAAAGCCAAAAAAACCTAGCAGAATAATAAGTACATTTTAAAAGTCCAGCCTCAGACAAAAATAGATTATTTCCGAAAAAGACAGGTTGATGTTAATGGTTGTCACCAAGTGGTTTCCCCTAATATAACAAGACTTTGTATAATTTATTGACAAGAAGCCCAAGCTAGGTGGGATGCACAGCTAAATGCTACATTGACAGTTTCACTTTAAACAAAATAATATATTTTAAATGAAATAAATACTTTATATTTACTCTGTAAATATAAAATATTTAATTATTTCTTAATTACAAAAAAAAGCTAAAATTGCTCACTTTAGCAGTGAAAAGGCTATTTTTATTTCTAGACTAATTTGTATCAGGCTAGATATATCTGCTATGTGAAAAACAAAAATTGAAATTATATTGGAGTTCAGCTTTAAGAAAGGTACAAGGGAGAGTGGAAAAAAAATGTCACCATTCTGCTTTGGCTAACTAGCTGTAAAATTCATTGTATCTGAATAGTTTATACAAGATTATCATATAACTGATTTGCACATCCCTAGTTTCGTCTGAAACAGAGATGGAATAGATTCGTTTCAATAGAATCAGATGTTTTATGGAAAATCACATTTGATTTCTAAATTAATTGTTTAACACTGACTCTCATAAGCTCAATTCTCCAATGAAGCTGTTCATTCTTCCTGGGGTGACATTGTTTATTTCAGATTGTTTTTCCTCCTCTCAGAGGACATTTCATTCTCAAATGAAAAGTCCCTGTTACCACTCTGCCTGGCTCCTGCCCTCAAGACCTCTTTGTTATTAAACACATTTTTTATATCTTCAGCTTTCTGTTCAGGAAAGATATACAGCTTTCATAGCTTGCTTGTATTTGAAGTTGAGATTTTCAAAGCTACTGAGAGGATTTTTTTTTTTCTTAAACATGATAGTTTGTTTCTCAATGTAGAGCTTTTTTACTCTCATAACACTTGCTTTTATATTATAATAAGTGAAAGGCAGTTGGCATGTTACAGAACACTTCCATCAATTTCATCTTCATCTCCATTTAAAAACTCATTCTTCATTTTTTTTTTTTTTTTTAAAACGAAGTTACTGAAAGAGTACTGCCAAAATATATATTTGTATGGGAATCTCCACACTTAACACCACTTCTCCAAAACACAGGTATCTAGACATTAAGGGTCTCTATTTATGGGTATAGAGATGCACAAGAGAATTAACAATTCTGAGTCTCCTTGGGAAAGAAAACCCTGTCTTTCTTCATGAGAAGGTGTGCCAAAGACTTGTTTTGTCAAGATGCCCAAGTATGACTAAGTTTCAGATGATTAAAACTAAATAAAGTTTCTGCCCCCCATTTGTGTCAACTGGAAATGATTTGCGTGCTTTACAGGACAGAATTTATTCCTTTGCTTTGTAACTTTAATTTTGCAGATCACACAGTGGCCTGCCCACAGACGGATTAAATGAGTAGCTTCCAATAATTTTTTATATGGAACTGTTTGTAGAGGGTTACATTTGTTCCCAGGAGCATCTTAATAGATCAGGAGACTTAAAATAGATATTTCCATAATATGCTATAAAGCCCTCTTTTTGTCTGTTTTGACCATCAAACTGAATGTATGGGGACCTGTTCCACAGCATCCCAGAAGGTTGTCCTAACTCTGCAGAACCATCTGGAGACTTCATCTTTAAACAGTTTCTGACTACCAGGCCATCACTACATACTTTTTTCCCCGGAAATTAATATGAGAAATATGATTTGTACAAACGGGGATCACTGGAGTTTCCCAGAAGATGTGTGACTGTGCTGTAAAGGTTGAATGCATCTCTAGCTGCAATGTATGAACAATTGTTTTTATGAGGGGGTTTTGGAGAATTTGGAACTAATTTAGGGTTTACTGCTGTTGCTTTCAGGTGTCCACATGCCAAGGAAAAGTGTCAGGAAAAAAAAAAAATCAGTACTAGAAGAGTATCAAAGTATGATAAATATTTTCTTTCCCATCTCACTCTGCATTCATGATTCTTTTGAAACACACAGATGACTGTACAGATTCATAATATCATAATATAATCTTATCACATGCTTCACCTCCTGAAAGGTTATTCAAAGAATATTCTCTCAGTCTGCAGTGGGGTTTTGGATGTTATTCCCTTTCTGAGGCTGAATTGTCTCTTTTCTGTGTTTTATACTGTTCAAAGGTCACTTAGACAATGTTTATAGTGTGCAGTTTAGCTCTATTTACTTTTCATGCACAAAATAAATTATACATTAATTTGTTTGTGTTACATTATAAAGCATATGTGCCATTGTCTTGCAGTAAATTAATTATGAGGGCTTACTTCTTTGTCTTTTTTTTTAATCTTTAATCCAGTTAGATATCACATTATCACTTATCTCTGCACTTTGTTGTATCCCCAAATAAAATAATATCCAAGGGAGTCTTTGCGAAACACGCTTTTAATCTTTTTTTAATTCCTGTTTTCCTGTTCTTGGATATAGCTAGCAAATTGTTGATACTAGGCATGAAAAAAATCTGCAAGCATGTTTCAAAATAGATTCTATGTTATGTTTCAGTAAAACTGATATCCATTAAACAATTTGTTTCAATCCTAAGGACAAAACCTTGAGTCTCAAAGACATTTCAGAGGAGGAAGAGATTAGAAGGGGGTTTTTAGCTGGCAATTAGTGGTGTAGGTAGACAGACTGGGTAAAACCAATCTTAAAACCATTAAATGTTTATTTGTCCACACTGAAAGAAGAGAAGAAAGAGGAAGAGAAGGAAGAGACGGAGGCAGGGCAAAGGAACAAAGGACAGATAGGAAGTGAGGGAGGCAGAAAAGGAAGTGAGGGAGGAGAGGAAGGATCACATGAGCATTATTTGTCTCAAATGTTCAATTGCTGCTCAGAAACCCCTAATTCCATCGATTTTCATCCTCAAATTTACTGCTCAATATTAGAATCTGCTGCTGGTTTTTGTCAACGCAAGACTGAAAAAGTTCTTTTCATTTGCTTGGTGCCTCTGCAAGAAGATCGGGAGTCTTAGCCAAAACTCTAATGCCCTACTTTTTCTCATTTAGTGATTCCCTTTTAGGGTCAAAATAATTCTATTAATGTGATTGATAGGATATAAAATAAAAGGTTCATTTCCACAAACACGAAGGAGCACAGAGGAACAATGGCAAGCAGGGAAACCCTAATAGCCTAATCGGAGAAACAGTAACCCTGAATCTGCTCCTCCAGGATGGTCAGCTTCATGGGCCAGGAATGACAGCCATCACCATAAGTAAATGGAAGAGGTTCTCCAGATCACCTTACAAACTGAGAGGGGTTACTGCCTAGTCGGTATGGGACACATCATGAGATGCAGGGGAAGCGCATTTTGGGATTGTACAGGATATATGGGATGTTTAGAGGAAGAATCAAAGGAAGGGAAAAGGAGGCATCAAGGTTGTTTGGGAAGGATCAATCATGGGAGAACTGACGGATAAAGGGTTAAAATGGTATGGCTATGTGTAAACAGGCTGCTGGTCAGTGCACTTGTCTGACCATGGTCTGCACCTGATGACCAGTTTGTTATATTGAACTCCATGTCTAACTATTTTTCTGGGCAACATCTTCTTTTGTATATTCTGTGTACCTCTGTGTGTCTGGAGGTTTATATGCCAGCAGATGGACTGGGATCATGGGTCAGAGGGGACCATGTGTCTCTGGTACCAGCACCTGGAGCAAGGGAGGGTATATACATTGGTGCATGATCACTAGCAAATACCAAGCCAGACTAGCCAGCAACTTGGATAAGAGTCTTGGGAGCCATAAGTCTGGGCCAGACCAGGTAATGGAGAGATGAGAGGGTCTGCAAGTTTGCTACTAGAGGGACCAACTCCTGGTCCCTCCAAGTCAACTACTGGAGAGTTGGGTCAACTGAGAGACACATTTGCATGTGAGGTAACTGGAGACAAGAAGATCCAAGGACCTGATACTGGGTAGAGAGAGTGTCTGATTAGGGGGAGTTACTGCAGGGATCCTCTGTGTGTGTGTGTGTGTCTGTGTGTCTCTGTGTGTGTGTGCATGAAGGGAAGTTGACTTTTTTCCAGGAGCTGGAGTGTGGCTGCAGGCCTCAGTGACTCACATGCCAAGATGCCAGTGACTCAGAAGAAAGAGGATACAGGGACAGATTGAATGCCTAAGTCCAGTTATTGAAGGGATCCACTAACAGACCTTCATCTTGAACTGCCATAGAGGAGAATGGAACAAGGCTGTTGGTGCTTGTCATGGTTCAGCCCCAGCCCACAGCTGAGCACCACGGGGCCACTCACTCACACACCCCCCTCCCCTGGTGGGATGGGGAGGAGAATGGGGAGAGAAAGGTAAAACCTCATGGGTTGGGGTAAGGACATTTACTGGGACAGCAAAGGGAGAGGGAAATAACAACAACAGTACTTAACAGGATACACAAAATTGGTGACACACAATGCAGTTTCTCACCCAAGGACCGTACAACTCAGACCGCACGCTCAGACCCGTCCTGCAGCCAGACTGTCCCCGAGCCACATGTCCTGGAGCTGCCTCTCCACGGCTAGCCCCCCTTTTATACTGAGCATGATGTCACATGGTATGGAATACCCCCTTTGGCTAGTTTGGGTCACCTGTCCTGGCTGTGTCCCATCCCAGCTTCTGGTGAAAATTAACTCTATCCTAGCTGAACCTAGGACAGTGCTGTTTATTTGCACGAGTGCTATGTTTCCTGACCGTGTTAATCTGTGTGTCTAGCCATTCTTATAAGTATACGTGTATTGTATAGATGTGTTTGTGAGTGCTACCAAGAACACATGCTTAGCCTCTCTACCGGTGGAGCTTGGGAACAGGGAGCTGAAAAAGCCTTGCCTCAATCCAGTTACTAGCTTCAGCAATTCCTAACTAGTCTACTCTCTATTCCATCCTAAATGTTTAATTATGTCATGATTGTATTTTAAAAATTACCATAATTGCTTCATATTCTGTGCTTCACAAAAATGAAAAAAAATTAGGAAAAAATGAAAACAAAGTTTTATTTTCAATGACTTAAAAATATAAAAAATTATACCTGATTTTCTATATATTGAAAAAACATCACAGCTTCTTTTTATAGATTTTCCTTAAGCTCGATTTTTCATAGAATTCTATATAATAATTGTAGAAACAGTACTGAAATAAAAATCTGTACAAAACTCCAAGGAAGACAAAGAGATTGTGCCTTTTGTAGTAGGATATGTACTTTTAAGTATGCTTCAACAGAGGGAAAATAAATTACTTTCCAGGTGTTGTGTATATAAAAGGTCACAAACTAAAATGAGGACAGGAGTTTAAAAATAATGACAGCAAAAAATAATGAATAATTAACACAGATTAAACAAAAGTACTTGAAATTGTTTGTTATGCAAATTTACCTTGCAGATTGCAAGCATTTCTCATTAGGTCTGTGTTAAACGGTTCAGTGAAGAAGTTGAGAATTTGAACTGATTCTTAGCTACCTGAACTAAATGTGAAAAATTTTAGATATCTCTTAAATGGAAAAGATTTAAAAATTCTTGATGTTTAATGCAGGCTGGAGAAATGGGCTGACAGGAACCTCGTGAAATTTAACAAGAAGTAGTGTTAAATATGTTGAAAGTGTTAAATGCAGGACTTCCTCCAGTCCTGCATCTGGGGAAGAACAACCCCATGCACCAATACATGCTGGGGGTGATCCATCTGGAAATCAGCTTTGCAGGAAAGGACCTGGGAGTCCTGGTGCACATCAGGTTGAACCTAACCCACCAATGTGCCCTTGCTGCAAAGAAGGACAATGGTATCCTGGGCTGCATTAGGAGGAGTATTGCCAGCACGTTGAGGGAGGTGATCCTTACCCTCTACTCAGAACTAGTGAGTCCACAACCTGGAGTACTGTGTCCAGTTCTGTGCTCCCCAGTACAAAAGAAACATAGGCATACTCAAGAGAGACCAGCAAAGGTCCACAAGGATGATGAAGGGATTAAGAGATCTGTGACTGTTTAGCCTGGAGAAGAGAAGGCTTGTGGGGATTTTGTGCAACATTCAGATTGGTCTGCAGGACAGTCCAAGATTCATATCAGAAGAGTTCCTACACCAATCAGTTAAAACTTTTATTGTGGAGGTCTAGAGTTCAGTTAATCACCTTGTCTCACACCCATTCACTGTATCAAAGAAGTCCATTAGCTCATCTACAGAGTTTACTAGCTGAGGAGATCCTGGACCACTCAGGGAATTAATGACTTCAGAGTGCTGGAAGCATACACAGACTCCTGATACCCAACCACAAATTTTAAAAACTGCAAGAATCAAGAATTCTAATATCCTGTTGACGTGGTTTAGCCCCAGCCGGCAGCTGGGTGCCACGCGCCGCTCACCCACCCCTCCCCCAGCGGGCTGGGGAGGAGAACGGGAAAACAACGGCAAAGCCTCGAGGGTTGGGATAAGGGCAGCTTACTGGGACAGCAAGGGAGAGGGAAACAATCAACAACAGTGCTGATAACAGATATTCACAATGGGTGATAACAGAGAACAATTTACCGATCCGACGACCGACCGGACGCTCAGCCCCGGAACCACACCGAACCCGCCCCTGCCCGACTGGCCCCCTTTTATGGTGAGCATGATGTCACATGGTATGGAATAGCCCCCGGCCAGCTTGGCTCACCTGTCCTGGCTCCTTGTGAAATTAACTCTGTCCTTGCCAGAACCAGGACACCTGTAGAGATTGTGTTGTTAAAAGAATAACCTGAAAACTTGATGATTTACAGGGATTTTTTCTTTTCTTGAAAGAACTTGCAGTTCTTTACAGAAAATGTTGGCTGAAGATTACATTCTGTTCCCAGTACAACTTTTATTCATGGAAATAATGTTACTGAAATTAGTAAAACTCCACACAAGTAAACACTATTCACATAAGCAAGGCTATTTTGATCAAAATTATTGTTCACAAGCGTATCTGTACCTATGTACGTTATTTAATATTTTTTTCCTGTTGTATGCTGTATTTTACAGCATGTTAGTGAACAGAGCTATGTGAGACTCCCAGGGGATTTTAAGAGTTAAAATATGCCATCAAGATTTCCACCTTTTTTTAGCGGCTTGAAAACTTTAATCTTTTTGTGATCTCAAAAGTCTTGAGATCTGTAATGCTGAATCATGCATTGCTAATATTAACATTCCCCAACTGTAATTACAGTTTTTTACTTTATCTTTTGAGACACTTAATGTTACACATAATGCCAATTTGAAGAAGAAATTGCAGCCTGATAGCATGGGCTGAAGGCAAAGATTATTTGTGGAACAACTTAGGTGATAGAAAAACAAATGAAACTCCAGTATACAGAGATATTCTAGGAACTTGATGCTACATCCTGTGATCCTATCTTATTTCCATAGTAATAACCTCACTTAAGGTCATGACTGTCAGCAAAAGTAGGACTTATAAATTTAAGCCCAGCTTGGTTTCTGAAAAATGATGCAGGTCTTTCTAAGATTACCTTGCTTTCATTGTTCTGTTTACTCCATAAGAAGACTCCTTGAGCAAGATTATGATGTGTACTATATTTTCATATAGATAAAGGAATATGGAGCTACAGACCTCCCAGCCTGAGGTGTCTGGATCACTGAATCAGTTTCTTTTTGACTGATTGCCTTCCAGATCTATACATGTTGTATTTTTAATTGCATATCAGTCCAATTTAATATCAGATAGAGGCTCATCCAGAATGTTACATGTATGAGTGGCTGGAGCAGCATCCTGAAAGGCATAGCCTATAGTTTTCAACTCTTCAGGTTTTCTGTTTTGTAAGTATATGTTATGACCAGTCAGAAGCTTTGTAAAAGATGCAGCCTAAGTACAATGTTGCTGCAGACAGTGTGATGGAGTTAGAAATATACATTTTTGCCTTCCAATTAACATGTGTCTTCTCATTTTAGTGTGTTATTGTATGTTTTACTAGGGTTAATAAACTTACTTTGATATTACTTAGGTAGAAAAAACTGAACTGAAAGTTTTTAGCAGAAGTTTATAATTATTTTTAGGGATTAATCTTCTGTTATTTTATTATACTTTACAAAGCAGTGGTAGATAAAGTTTAAACATATATTCATAGATTGCGATTTTACTTTAGTTCATTGTAGACAATTGTTTTTGTCCTGGGTGTTAATTTAGAAAAAAAAAAAGGAAAGAAAAAAAAAAAGTATGTTGCAGATTTGCTTACAAAACAAACTTGCAAATATTTTCATGAAGAAAATCCCTGAAGCACGCATGACAATTAACTACTCTGGTAACCAGCCAGCACTTGAACTGGCACATACTAGAGTAGATGTGAAATTACTTTACGCACTGGCAGAGACTCCTTGCAAACTACAGTTATACATAACATCATGGGCATATCCTCATATTGAGGGAGATTTTGCCATAAAACACAGAGAAGTAATTCCATGGCAAAGTAAAAGAGCTCAAAATAGCTGAAATTTTTAAAAGAAGGAATGAAATAGTCTTCATTAACTCATTGTTAATTTAATAATTAATTTTGATTAGGCTAGGACTTATAAATTAGTATATGCATGCTAAGTTCAGAAAGTACGCACAGTTTCTCACTTGTCTTCTTTACTTTTTAATACATAAAGTCTGTTCATAGCAAGTTCTGAAAGGCTGATGTGAGAACCAGGACTGCACACACATTCTTTCTGTTTGCTTGCTAACCTTGTCAGTAAAAGAGTTGTTGTATGGTGAAAGAAATGGAGAAATCTAGAATGGAAAAAACCTTTTTTCTACCCAGGACTATTCTCTGGACAGGAGTTATCATGATTTTTATTAGTAACTAGTCCAAATACCTTCAAGAATAGTATCTTAGAGGATCTTGTTAAATACCTGTGGTTTTTATTAATCTAATTTAAAATAAACAGTAAGTACAACTCATTATTATGATTACAAACACTAATTTATTCTGCTTTTGTTAAATCTCCAGCTCTCCAAATCAACCTGCATTTCTTTATATACTGTTGCTGTAAGCACTCTCAATTTCAATTGTTTTCTCTGAAATTATGTTCCATGACTGGAAATAAAATGGTATTTTATCCAAGGCATTTCTACTGTCTTGTTTTATGATCTCTGTATCATTTTGTCCCACTTTTTCCATCTGTACCACAAGGATATTAATTCTAATATTTCCTTGTCTATTGACATAATACATGAAGAATGACATGGGGGAGAAAGAGGGTTGGACAGCTGAACTAATTAAAGTGCTTCAAATGCTGGCTGAGTGAAGTATTACAAATACATGCATCACCATCTGCTTGCTTATTGATCTTACTAATAGCAGCATTATTGTGTTTTCAAAATCATTTGTTAACAAAGGTAATATTTATTTCTGTACTTATTTGCACAATAATAAGTTTAACAAAATATGTTGCTTGTTATCTCAGGTAATATTTCAGCAATTGGTGTACTGTTATCTTGGAAAAAAATCTTTCCTACTCCTCCATGTTTCATGTTCAATATTACCAAAGACTATTCTGTATTTGAAGTATGTATGGAGCTTCCTATTTTCCTTATCTTCCAGTCTGTTATTTTAGTCTACTGTATCTTCTTGGTTGGCCTTTTTTTAACTAGTGCTTGCTTGGTTGGCAGCTTTGCCCTTGGGCAAGGGTTTGATGAGCTAGTGAATGGGCATGATGCCATCCAAACAGATGTGATGATAGAAAATAATCAGCCAACAGGCCCTCTGTATGTATCAAATATGTTTGTAAAGGGCAAGAATCTAATCTGGAAATGTTCAAATAGCTGCTTACACTATGTAGTATTTGGATGAAGGATCTACCATTGCTGGTCTAGTTCTGAATTCTACTTAGACAGTTTGCTTTCAGAGAAAATGAAAAAAATAGCTTTTGAAGTCACACAGACAAGTATTTTAAAACAAAAATCAATTTGCTAGTAAAGCAAAGGGATTCCCCTTCTTTTTCTCTGGGTAAGAAATTTCATGCAGTGTGCCAAATCTGATTTCTAAACCTTAGTTTCCAGTAATAGTAAGTTACATAACAGTTTTAAGCATTAACATTGACTTTCATCTCACTTAAGTTTAGGCATCCAAAAAATTAATCTTTTTTTAGATTAGTTATACAGAACATTTTTATATTCAAATGGAAAAATAGCTTTCTCCAGATGGCCATTCAACCTAACTATCATAGCTGTCTAATATGGAAAAGAGTACTTTACCTTCTAGACTATCCTGTCATTTCTCTTCATTGTTGCTGTAGCATTTACAAGTAAAATGAGGTAAAGCTTTGGGCCACTAGCACTATCATTTAATAAATAAATACATAAATAAGGTTGGTTGGAATAACCATATGAAATAAAACATGATACAATGTGAAATGTCAATCAAATGTAAGTAATCTCGTTAAAGATGAGAGTACTATTTAAAAAAAAGCAATTAAAATCTACGGTACAAACAAAAAAATGAAGCTTGATCTACTTCAAATATAAAATAGTTGAAGTTTGAAGTGGTAACAGTCCTCTCAATTTTTATATAAACTTATTTTATTCTTTTTTGATGGTAAGCAAATATAGATAGATACTCATGTCCTGGTTTCAGCTGAGAGGGTTAATTTTCTTCATAGTAGCTAGTATGGGGCTGTGTTTTGGATTTGTGCTGGAAACAGTGTCGATAATACAGAGATTTTTTGTTATATGGACCGGTTATTGCTGAGCAGTGCTTACACAGAGCCAAGGCCCTTTCTGCTTCTCGCACTGCCCGTCCAGTGGGAAGGCTGGGGGTGCACAAGGAGTTGGGAGGGGACACAGCTGGGACAGCTCACCCCAACTGACCAAAGGGATATTCCATACCATGTGACATCATGCTCAGTATAAAAGAGGGCTAGTTGGGGAGGGGTGGCAGCAGCTCCAGGCTGCGTGGCTCAGGAACGGTCCGGCTTCGGGACGGGTCTGAGCATGCGGTCTGAGTTGTATGGTCGTTGGGTGAGACACTGCATTGTGTGTCACCAGTTTCGTATGCTCTGGTAAGTACTGGGTTTTTTGTTTTGTTTTGTTTTGTTTTTTTCCCTCTCCCTTTGCTATCCCATTAAACTGTCCTTATACGAACCCATGAGGTCTTGCCTTTTCTTTCCCATTCTCCTCCCCATCCCACCGTGGGGGGGGGAAGGCGGGGAAGAGGGAGAGGAGAGTGAGCAAGCGGCTGCATGGTGCTCAGCTGCTGGCTGGGGCTAAACCATGACAATCTATATTTATTTATCCATCTCTATATATCCTCATGAGAGGGGTCAAAAAGTGAGTCAACAAAAGCATGTTGCTCAGACATGTCCAGTCTGTTTCTGAATAACTCCAAGAATGGAGACTTCATAACACCTCTGAGCAACCTATTCCAATGTTTGACCACTCTCATACTAAAAAATGTGCATTATTGCATGTTTAAATGGACGCATTCGGTTTGCGTGGCAAGGTTTTGCAGGGGTGGCTTCTGCGAGAAGCTGCTAGAAGCTTCCCCCATGTCCAATAGAGCCAATGCCAGCCGGCTCCAAGACAGACCCACCACTGGCCAAGACCGAGCCCATCAGTGACGGTGGTAGCACCTCTGAGATAACATAGTGTGTTGGGTTTGCGTGGCAAGGTTTTGGTAGCGGGGGGGCTACAGGGGTGGCTTCTGTGAGAAGCTGCTAGAAGCTTCCCCTGTGTCTGACAGAGCCAATGCCAGCCGGCTCTAAGACGGGCCCGCTGCTGGCCAAGGCCAAGCCAATCAGCGCCTCTGTGATAACATATTTAAGAAGAAGAAAAACACTTAGAGAGAGAGAGCTTTTTGCAGCCGGAGAGAGGAGTGAGAAGATGTAAGAAACTCTGCAGACACCAAGGTCAGTGAAGATGGAGGGGGAGGAGGTGCTCCAGGCCCCGGAGCAGAGATCCCCCTGCAGCCCGTGGTAAAGACCATGGTGAAGCAGGCTGTCCCCCTGCAGCCCATGGAGGAAGGATGAGGGGGTGTAGAGATTCCACCCGCAGCCCGTGGAGGACCCCACGCCGGAGCAGGTGGAGGCACCTGAAGGAGGCTGTGGCCCGTGGGAAGCCCATGCTGGAGCAAGCTCCTGGCCAGACCTGTGGACCTGTGGAGAGAGGAGCCCACGCCAAGGCAGGTTTGCTGGCAGGACTTGTGAGCTCGTGGGGGACCCCACGCTGGAGCAGTTTGCTCCTGAAGGTCTGCACCCCATGAGAGGGACTCCATGCTGGAGCAGGGGAACGATGAGCGGAGTCCTCCCCCTGAGGATGAAGAAGCGGCAGAAACACCGTGAGATGAACTGACCATAACCCCCATTCCCCGTCCCCCTGTGACGCTGAGGGGGGGAAGGTTTGAAGCCGGGAGTGAAATCGAGCCCGGGAAGATGGGAGGGGTGGGGGGAGGTGTTTTAAGAGTTGATTTTATTTTCTCATTCCTCTACTCTGTTTTGCCTAGTAATAAATCAGATGAATTCCCTCTCTAAGTTCGGTCTGTTTTGCTCGTGACAATAATTAGTGAGTGATCTCTCCCTGTCCTTATCTCGACCTACAAGCATTTCGTTGTACCTTTTCTCCCCTGTTTAGTGAATGAGGGGAGTGAGAGAGCGGCTCTGGTGGGCACCTGGCCTTCAGCCAGGGTCAACCCACCACACATAGTTAAGAAGCAAAAAAAACCCCAACAGAACCTAGCAGCAGTTTTTGCAGCCAGAGAGAGGAATGAGAATATGTGACAGAAACAACTCTGCAGACACCAGGGTCAGTGAAGAAGTAAGAGGAGGAGGTGCTCTGGTGCTCCAGAGCAGATTCACCTGCAGCCCATGGAGAAGACCGTGGGGAGGCAGGCTGTCCCCCTGCAGACCATGGAGGATGATGGTGGAGCAGATATCCACCTGCAGCCCATGGAGGACCCCATGCTGGAGCAGGTGGATGACGAAAGGAGGCTGTGACCCCGTGGCAAGTCTCCATGTTCCTGGCAGGACCTGTGACCCTGTGGAGAGAGGAACCCACGCCAGGGCAGGTTTGCTGGCAGGACTTGTGACCCCATGGGGGACCCACGCTGGAGCAGTCTGCTCCTGAAGGACTGCACCCCGTGGAAGGGACCCACGCTGGAGCAGTTAGTGAAGAACTGCAGCCCGTGGGAAGGACTCATGTTGGAGAAGTTGGTGGAGGACTGTCTCCCGTGGGAGGGACCCCAGGCTGGAGCAGGGGAAGAGTATGAGAAGTCCTCCCCCTGAGGAGGATGGAGTGGCAGAGACAATGTGTGATGAACTGACCACAACCCCCATTCCCCATCCCCCTGTGCTGCTGAGGGGGAGGAGGGAGAGAAATCGGGAGTGAAGTTAAGCCCGGGAAGAAGGGAGGGGTGGGGGGAAGGTGTTTTAAGATTTGGTTTTATTACTTTGTTTTGTTCGGTAATAAATTAGATTAATTTTTCTAAGTTGATTCTGTTTTGTCCATGATGGTGATTGGTGAGTGATCTCTCCCTGTCCTTATCTCGACCCATGAGCCTTTCATTATATTTTCTCTCCCCTGTCCAGTTGAGGAGGGGAGTGATAGAGTGGCTTTGGGGGGCACCTGGTGTCCAGCCAGGGTCAACCCACCACAATGGAATTCCTGTGTTTTAGTTTGTACTATTCTCTGTTGTCCTTTCACTAGGTACCACTGAGAAGAATCAGGTTACTTCCTGCCATTATGTATTTAGACATATTGATATGATCCCTCTCAGCCTTTTCCAGGCCTAAAAAACCACAACTGTCTCAGACTCTTCTCATATAACAGATGCTCTAATTCCTTCATTATCTCTGTGACCCTTCTCTAGATTCATTCCAGTCTGTCTATGTCTCCTTTCTTACCGGGGAGCCTAGAACTGGAAACAAGACTCCAAATATGGTCTCACCAGTGCTGAACGGAGGGGATTATCTCTCTTGACCTATTGGAGATTCTCTTCCTAATGTAACCTAGATTGCTGTTGGTTGTTTTTGCCACAAAAGAACATTGCTAGCTGATGTTCAACTTTTTGTCCACCAGGACTGCCAGGTCATCACTGCAAAGTTACTTTGTAGGCAGTCATCTCCATGCTTGTCCTGAAACGCAGAGTTGCTCTTCCTCAGAGGCAGGATTTTGCATTTCCCTTTATTGAACTTCATTAGATTCCTGTCAGCTCATTTCTCCAGCCTATCAAAGTCCCTCTGAATAGCAGTAGAAACATCCAGTGTAGATACCACTCCTCCAAGTTTCATGTCATCTGCAGATGATCCTTTCTGAGGATGTACTCCATCCCATCATCTGGATCATTAGTGGAGATGTTGAACACCATTGACCCTGGTATTGACCCCGGTATTGACCCCTGGGGTATACCTCCAGTGACTGGCCTCCAGCTGGGTTTTCATGTTGCTGATCACAATTCTTTAAGCCTGGCAGTTTTCAATCCACTTCCCACCCATTTAGCAATGCATCAGTTTGTCAGTGAGGATGTTATGAGAGGTACTGCTGAAAGCTTTGTTAAAATTCAGATAACCAATAAGATGACCAATAACATAACCTATATTCAGTGTATAGGCACTTCAGAGAGGCACCAAGTCATGATGATTTCCCAGAAAAAGTATGAAAGCTTTCCTCATAATGCTGTCCTCTCAACACATCCTTATTTCTGTGCATACACTCAAGGTGATCCCCCTTCGGTCCTGGCTGTGGGATTTTTTTATTATTTTGTCCACATCATCCTTCAACCTTTGCTTGCCAACCTGGTCCAATGCTTCCTCACTTGACTGTGAATAATCGTGTCCTTCCTTTGACATGCCTTGTTCAAAGCTCTCATCACAAGGTTGACCAGGTTGATAAAATTGCTTTTTTCCCCACTTGTAGACACACAGCTGAATTCAATCATAAGGATGGAAACATCATCCAGATCATAGACATCTAAATTTAGATTCCCAGATTTACAAATGCACATGTAAGATTGTTGTCCAGTCTCTTAGTAAGTATCACTTTAGACTGTGTAGTATTCCAGCTTCAGCTGTAACTGACTATATTGACTATCACCATTAATTATAATGAGATTTGAGAGACCTGGATATCATGCCGAATGCTATATTCAGTGTTCTCTTTAGGTGTTCCTTAAGCATGCAGTGCCATCTGGAGTGTCCTAAATTATCCTTCTTGACCTTCAGCTACCAGCCCAGACGTGTGTTGGTGTATTCTGTATATTCTGTGCCAAATATGTTCTGATTTCTCAGATATTCTAGGGACGCTGGTAGATAGTAGGAACCTGCCTTAAGGTAATTGGTTTAGCTGTTAGAGACCTAAATCCCACTCTAAATGTTTTAAAGGGCCATAAGAACTAAAGCAGAGCATAGAGCTATTATTATCCTTGCACTGAGAAAGGAATTAGGAGAAATAAGTCCTCCTTTATTTTGTTTTATACAGATATTTGCCAAGTAGGCAGAAGCACAGTTCCAAAGCAGACAGAGATCTGCAATTGCTTGCTCAACCAGTGGAGGATCTTGAAGCTACATATATTCTGTAGTATGGACTGAGGGGCATGGAAAAACATATCATTCTAGGTATAAGATCTTGTCATAGGCATTTGATTCAGTATAGTATGAAAGAAATAGAGAATATAAAATAAGAAAATGGGCTTTATAAGTCCTATGGCACAGAGAACAACATGTTTGCTTTTTTCAACAGGGAATCTCATAATTTTACAAAATATTACCAAGCAATATCATAATAGAAACACATACATAAATTTTATTCTTGCTTTCTCAGTGAAAAAAATATTAATATAATTTATTAATCACCCTATAGTTTAGCACTTGCCTAGCATTTTAAAGCCTTCAATGTCTTCTCAGACCTATTTCAGTATTTGACATTGTCATTAGCTAGTAGTCAGTAGGAGGACAGCTGTCGCTGTCAGTAAGTAGAGGAGGAATACAGCAGTGGCAATGGTAAGTTCTGTGGCCAAGCGCTAGACTGAAGTGGACAAGGCATTTCTGGAGCAGGCTGAGTTGCAGGAAACAGTTAAAAGGCTGCGCAGTATTAGAGGGGCCGAGATGAAGATAGATAGGTGGTTTCATAACCAAGTTCCTGTAGCAGGCACCACTGAGAATGGGGCACCTTGGATCCTGGTGACCCACAAAAGAGAATGGGGCCAGACTCTTTTCAGTGGTGCCCAGTGACAGGACAAGGGGCAACAGGCACAAACTGGAACCCAGGAAGTTCCATCTGAATATGGGAAAAAACTTCTTTACTGTGAGGGTGACAGAGCACTGGCACAGGCTGCCCGGAGAGGTTGTGGAGTCTCCTTTTCTGGAGATATTAAAAACCCACCTGGATGCAATCCTGTGCAACCTGCTCTGGGTGCTCCTGCTGTAGCAGGAGGTTGGCCTAGATGATCTCCAGAGGTCCCTTCTAACCCCTACCAATGTGTGAGTCTGTGATTATCAGAGAATTACATCCAAAACTGTATAAGTCACAGCCTGATTTTCTCCAACCTCCACCCATCACTCCCAAAACTGAGAATTCATAAATTCTAGTACAAAACCATTAACCCCTTTCATCTATTTATCCTCATATATAGACTACAGCTGATCAGTTACTGACTTGGTTCCTTTACAGGAAAGAACTGTAGTGCTGTGTAGCAGCCAGGGAGTGTATAACAGTCTCCTAAAACTTGAATGAAAACAGATTGGGGCTATTTGCTCTACTTCCTTGTCTGTGTTTAGTATAGATTGTATTCTGATTAATGCTATTTATTCTCTCTTTAAAAACACATTAGAGAAAGTTGAGGCTGTGATCCTATATTAAAAAGTTAAGTAATAATTGCATTCCAGAACTGTACTTTGCATAAATATGGAATAATTTAGATTGGGAGGGTCCTCTGGGAGTACAATTCCCTGGCCAAAGTAGTGTCAGATTATATTAGATTGCTTAGGGCTGTGCCCATCTTTTGAGGGATGGAGACTCCACAACATCTCTGGGAAGCCTGTTCCACTTTCTGACAGCTGTCACTGTGATATTTTCCTTTACAGCTGTTTGGAATTGTTCTTGCTGCAACTTGTCCCTGTTGCCTATCATTCTTTCACTGCGCACCTCTGAGAAGAAAGCAACAATTTTTTTCTCTATTACTACTCATTAGGTAGCTAAAGGAACATAATTGCCCTTTCCATGGGCAGGGGGTGGGAATTATGTCTTTTCTTCAGGATGAATAAACCCAGAGTTCTCAATCTCCCCGTTCCAACCCCCAGCCATCTTTGTGGTCATGTGCTATTTTTTTTCAATTTGCCAATGCTTTTCTCATATTTGGTTGCTCCAGGCTGTATCACTGCCAGGCACTACTGCAGACACAGTCTTACAAGTGGTGAATAGTGAAGAATAATTACTTCCTTGGACCCACTGGCTACTTTTAAATTGGGGCTGTGCTCTCACTAATGTAGCCCACTATAGAGCTGGCCTTCACCACCACAAGGGTGCCCTGCTGAGTCACGTTCAACTTGGCCTCCATCAGGACTCCCATGTCCATTTCAGCAAAGTTGCTTTCTGCTATAACTGGGTAATCTCCATTTCACTGTTGTTGTAAAAGATATCAAGTCTGATGTGTCTATTCATAAACTGAGCAGAAGTTAACTATAATTTATGGAAAATTTAAGGGAAACTGTCTTTTCCCAGGCAAAGAAAGTGATCAATATTTTTGTGAAGAGACAAAATTGCACTTCACCTGGATCAAGTTGTCAAAATTGAGTAAAAAGAAAGTGGCTTGATTTGTTGTATGAAACTACTTATAGAAACTAAGACATATGGAGAAAGAACATGAGACAACTGAATTACTGAAATATTAGAGAAGCAGCCAGAAAAACATTATTCTAAGCTAAAGAATAGAAGAAGGTAATAGATGAAGCATAAAATGATGAACGGTTAGAATACATTCAACAAGAATAAAATGGAAGACGTAAGTCTGAAAGCAGAATACGATAAGTTGACCTGAGATCCAAAACAAAAATTGAATACAGGAGCAAATGATAAGCAAAGAATATAAAGCAGCAGAACAACAGGGGAGCAGAAATGTGACACAGGCCTTGTGTGATGAGATAAGGCAGATGACTAGAAGATCTGAATTGAAGATGTTGGCAGTGAGATACAAGTGTTGATGAATTACTAAGGATATGAAATGAATAAGTGATGGAAAGAAGATTTTGAAAAGCTGTACAGTGTGCACTCAGAGTAACTGAAATAAGCCTGGTGAACTTTCTCTCAGGAGAGATATCCCTCAAGTAAATGAGGGGAAGCAAATCTCAGAATTCTTGTAAGAAAAAGTAAAAATACCAGTACAAAGCTTGATAAATACAAGTTCAGGAAGGGAAAATAACAGAGAATAAAAATTATGAGACTTCCACAATCATGCAAGAAAATATGAGAAATACAAGAAATACAACATGCAGAAGATGTTTAACACCAATTCCAGAAAAGAGCAAGCATGAGCAAATGAGAAAACCAATCCACAAGAAGGGAGAGAAGAACAAGTGAAGAACTATTGAGTATTAACTTATTAATTCCACTGGCATTTACAAGGATGCTAGAGAGGAAAATGAAGAAGTACCTGGCAGTGACTTTTCCAGAGTGAAGCATAATATAGCTCAGATTCTTGTGATAACACAGATTCTGGAAAATATCACCTATTAGATAACCCACTACAGTAACTCCACAGGACTCAAATAGGCTTTAGATTACATTTCAAATAAAAGAACGCAGAACGCCCAACAACTTAAGAATGAGTGGCATTTCCAAGCAGATAAGCTTGTTGACACAAAATGTCTTTAGAGAATTAGTGACAGCAATAAGAGCAGATGAGAAGCTGACCAGATGATTACAGCCCACAGAGAACAGAGACAAAGATGTTATCAGATGTGTTCATTTTAGTGATTAAAGTAGATAAAACTTTTGTACTAGAAGCCAAAATAGGAAAATCTATAGTATGTGAGAAGTCAGTGAGACAACCAAAGGGGAAACGTTAGATGTATAAAACATGTTGACTTCACAGTCTTGTTCAACAACTGTTTATGGAGAATGACAAAACAGACTCATTAAAGCCTTGAAGAAATTACTTGAAATCAAGATAATTACTGAATTAAAGAGAGCCAAACTAATTCTAAGAAGTTAGATGTCTGCTAAAGTACTCAGGAGGAAGAGGGCCCTCCAGTTGCCAAAAGGAAGGGCATAAATAAGGAAGCAATTATCTAAGTTTACACTGTAAGATTCAGGAACACTTCAGCTTTCAAGGTCATGATCCATGAACAAGTAGTGTCTACAATCTTCAGGATATCTTCAGATGTACAGTAGTCCTAATGTGTGCAAGTTAGGGCGTGCTCTATTAGTTCTCCATTAGATCTCCATTAGATTTTTTGGACATATGGGAGACAAGGACTTACAAGTTCCAGTATGCACACATGCTGGCACTAGAATTTTTTTTCCTTTTTATTTTTCTTTTCCTTTTTTCTTTTGAAATCTTACTTATTGAACCTTTGAAATTGAAAATCAGTTAGAACAACCCCAGTCTGAATTGACCAGGTTTCCTAAAGAGAAGGAAGCAAGTTCTTTTAAACTTTCAGTATTCCTACACAAATAAATTTTCCATTCAATCGCAGCAACAGCAAAACTGCAAGAGCAAAGTTTTGTTTTGCTTTTTACATTTTACGTTGTTTAGATATAAAATCTTCATTTCCTGTATGGTTAATGCAAGCTTGTTTGAAGTTACATTCATTATACATTTAATGACTTCTGCAATTAATAAACCCAGCCAAATTTGACTCAGAAAATCATGCCATGAAGATGAAGCAGGAAACAATAGATTTAAAAAGAGTTTAACCCTCAAGAACACTATGCAAGTTTCTCCAGAACTAAGAGAAACAGAAGTTTTACACTTCCTATTATGAAAAAGGTATTTTATAGATTAATCCTCCAGTACAACTATTATATATTCAGTGTTGCTTCCTTTTTAAGTCTCCATCTCTTCTGGACACTCTCCAAAAAAAGACTGAGGAGATAGTGGTCTCACACAGACTTCATACTAAAAAGAGGCCTTATAAGTTGTTTTTAGTTTGCTCCCTTCTTTCTTACTATTGTCCTTTGGACAGTTAATATCATAGCTGCAGTATTTTAGCAGAATCAGATGATTCCTACTAAGTCAGTCATCAGAGACTCAGAGTGTCTCCTCTCTATGCCGGTTGCCAGCACTGGACAAAAGCTGTTAATTGTGAGACATGAGGGCTGTTGCTCCCCTACAGTTCTGACACGGCCCCTATCTCTGAACACTACCTAATGATGCCTCAGGAATCTTCTGTGTGTGTAAAACCAAACTGGCTATTTCATGTCAGAATAATGTGGTTTACATCATTGAAAAAAGTATCTTAAACATTTCCCTTTTCTTTCCTCACCTTTTCCCTCCTCTAAAGACGTCAGCAATTTAAATAGGCCAAACCATAAAAACATCCCAAATCCTTGAAGATGAGTCAGATTTTTTTTTCTCTGAGCCTCTCTACTGACTCTGACTCTTGTAGCATTCATGTTAATCCCATCCTTAAGAACATACTCTGAAGTTTTGATCTACACCTACATTCATCCTATTTCATCCCATCATGATGGTAACACAACTTACCCTTTTATCTTTGCTGACAAAAGAAATTTCTTTTTAGAAAAGTCTACATTAACTGTGGTGGGTTGACCTTGGCTGGTCATCAAAATTTGTAAAGTTCTGGGTCACTCATCCCATACCTATTATAAGAATTCACTCAAGCTCAGAGCCAAGTAATCTGAGGTGCCAATGAGGAAAGAAAGGAGAGGTTGGTATTACTTGCAATATCTTCCCCTCTGCCTTTCCTTTTTCAATAGCTGTATTCTGTTCAGACCAGGGCTATATCTCATTTGACCACTTTAATCATACCAGAGCTACACAGGAAGCAAGCTGCAGTGAACCTGGCTAGAATGATTTACTATTGCAACATATCACCCTATAGGCTTAAAATGCACACACACACACAAAAAAAAAAACCAAACAAAAACCAACAACAACAAAAAACCCCTGCTTTTAGCAGCTCTCTGTGAGATGCAGGCAATATAGATTTCATGCTGTAACACAAGAGGGATAGCAGATATTTCTGTCTGTACTAAACCTGTCTAAGCAGCCATGGAACCTCTTGCTGAAGGAGGATTAGCTTCTTATCAAGTATTAAAATCCCTAATCAGAAATATAATAACTGGATGGCTTGGTGGGTCTTTTTGGGCAATGCGGAAGGGATCTAGAAGGTCTGTCCAGAAGATGAAAGTTTTGAAACGGGAAGCTAATTAAGTGCTATTGCTACTTAAGCAGGTAAAGGCTAAGAGAACTGTGAGTTAAGCCTGTGGATTTAAAAGTTGGAGAGGGGCTAATAAACAATGACAAATAAAATGTTATGCTTAAGTCATTTGTATTTGTCAGAAACGGTACATTTCTTTTTCTGACTGCAAGACCTTGTTGATGGCTGAGGCAAAGAAGATGTTGAATATTTCAGCCTTATCACTTGCCCTATTCAACATCAGGCAAATTCTTTGTTCAGCTTTAATCAGATATTCCTCTCTTTTGTTCATATACAAAAAGTAGTTTCAGGAGCCACTTCTGTGTTTGGTTAGACACATCATATTATGTTAAAGAACTTCTGTATTAATTGAGTATGAAGAAATCAGCATGTAAAAATAGTTATGTAAACTTTTGGAGGTTTTTTTTTACCTCTGCCTTTCCAATGATCTATTTTTCTTCCCAATTGATGTTTCCAGGCCACAGACAATAACATCATTTATTTGGTTTCGGTTTTGTTTTGGTTTGGTCTGGTTTTTATTATCATCTTCTTATCATAGAATCATTGAATCATAGAACCATGTTTCAATGATACAATTAGAGTGCTACTAGAGTGAAAGACAAAAAAAAGTCAACAGATCATATCCCAGAGGTCTCAACATTTTAATAGGAAATCAATCTGAAACGAACAAATAGGTGAAATGGGATTTTCAAATATGTGAAATCAGGCTGTCTATAAACCAATATTTATTATTGTGGTGAAAGTGTTATTTTTTTGACCCAGATTAATATTTGTGCATTTTACAGAATGATCATTTTAGGATGCTATTTAAAAGAAAAGAAGTTCGTTTACTGGTATGTTGAGATGACTGGGAAGCATAGCAGTATGAAGAGGAGAGTAGCAGAGATGATAGCTATGAAATAACACATGTGAGTGAGCACAAAAGAATCAAGAAAAGCATCATATGAAATGGCAGCAGATATACAAACAAGAATTAGGCTATACTTTTTCAGAATATGTGATATTGTGCAATTCAGTTATTGTTACATAGTTTAGGTTAAAGTTTATTTTATATAAACCATATGGACTCTTGATAAATAAGAACTGACAAAAACCATACAGACGTTTGTTTGAAGTAGTTGTTTACCCCAAAGAATTCATTCATTGCTGATTTGGGTAAATATCATCACTCCAGGAGCTTATCCAGTCTTTTTATGTAGTAATTCAGATGAATGTACCAGTACGTTATTGAGTTAATCCTCCAGTGAAAAATATTACCAAAATGGGTGCACATGCACCTACTTTTTCTACATGAGTACTATATTTTTATTATGTACAAACTTAATGAGCTAACATGGCCATGATCAATGCAATAATAGATTTTTTAGCCTCTTGGAGATATTTGCATGATTATATATGTAACATTTTTAAAGGATAATTTTACTCTGCTTTACATACTTTAGAAACAGCAATGAAGCTATACTATCTCAAGACTGCAGAAAGAGTTTTATTGGCATGATGTGGGACAAGATTTTTGTGAAGCTTTGTATTTTTAACTTATTTTCAAAAATTTGCCTGTGATTAAATTTAGGATACAGTGGCTCTGTATGTAGATGAAATTACTGTATTTCTTCTGAGCTACAGATATACAGAATTTTATAGCATTATCTGCCAAAACATTATTACTAGGAATAAAAACATTAGCAATATTTTTTAAAACAGGAAACTTCTGTACATTACTTATAAAAGGAATAGCTGTAGAGGTAAGATGTAGCTCGAAGCACATGGAGAACAAAAAGAATAGGTTTTTTGTATTGCACAGCAATTGTACTTGGTTATCTTGATGTTATTACTCTCTGCAGGTCTGTTAGATCTATGTTTAGATAACATACGAAAAAAATATTTGTCAAGTTCCTAGTGGCCTCTCCTAAAATGTCAGATCTCAGATTTTGTAATGTTTTATGCTTCCTAAAGCAGAAAGATTGATTGTACCCTTGTGAATTTTCCTGTAGAAATAAGGAAATTAACTTAAAAAAGACTGAATCACCCATTACAGGGCCCTCTATGTGTTACATGACAAGCATTTCCATGTGAAAACAGGGAGCTAACAATAACTCTTGCAGTAAGACAACCAAAGATATTAGTCCCTTTCTCCCCTCTTGTCTCTCTTACATGCCATCCCATCATTTTTCTTATTTAAACCTTAGCAGCTAGATGATCATTGACTTTGTCAAGTGTTAAGTCAGCTTATTTAAAGGATGCCACACATGGCTTGTGTTAAGTAGGTTTCAGGCTTCTGACAAATTTCCATTGTATGCATCCAAAAATAAGTGCCTTATAGGCATTGTAATCCACGTTGGCATACATGGAATTTACTTGACGAATGTTATGGCTGAGACTGAAAAGAATGAAGGATTGCACTGCATATAGGACATAAGTTCAAATGGCAAAGGGACAAATGTACTTGACCCACATGCATTTTTGCAAACATTCTGCAAAGAATTCTGAGCTCATTTGTTTTGTCAAAGAATTTCTTTATTATATATATATTTCCCTCTCTTATACATGTATACTTCTGCTGTGATCAATGGTTTGAGAGCAGAAAGAGAGGCGATGTATGAAAGTGCTGCTGATAAATTATGGCTGAATAATAAACCCCACCACAAATGCTCATACTATAGGCATCAATCTATTGCATTAAATATAGACAATATAGTCTGGATTTTACAGTGTTCCCAGAAAGCATACAATTGTACATAACATGTTACAGATATTCGAGCTCAGTATTTTCATGTTTTTTTAACTGACCCAAATGCTGTGATAGATTTAGAGATTTTTAGTGACTTTATGAAACATAGAAATTACAGAAGTTTAGAATGTTCTTAGGAGTGTATTAAAAAAACCCTCAGTTGTTGGGGAATGACATAGGAAGAGGAAAGAGGAAAAAGGAACAGGGAAAGAGAGAGAAAGAAAATAAGTGGCTGCAGAATGATGTTACATTCAGCATGTGATCATAAAGAAGTAATTTTTCTCAGTGCAAGAATGGCTAATGGAGAGTAGATCCCAAGAATACTTTAATTGGCAGGGAAAGAAAATTTGTGGTGTTGCACATGTGTGATAGGGGAAGGGGAAGGGGAAAAGGAAGGGGAAAGAGGGAAGGAGAAAAGGGGAAGGAGAAAAGGGGAAGGAGAAAGGGAAGGGAAAGGAAGGGAAAGGAAGGGAAGGGAAGGGAAGGGAAGGGGAAAGATGTGAGTGGAGGAGAGGAAATTGCTTGAAATGATGTTTGTAAATCATAGTGTTCCTGCAAGAGAAGTTGAAGATGGAAAAGAAAATAAATGAAAAGTAGAGTGCAGTGGACCTACATCAAAAGTTTTAAGGCTAATGAGGAGGGCCATCCAAAGAACATGATGCAGTTAGAATTAGAAAGTTAAAAGGAAATATGCCTAGGAAAAAGGGAATAGGTTTCAAAGGTCAGGGGTAAACAGTATTTTAGGTTTCCCCTATTTAAGAATGACAAGCTAAGTCTAGGGAAAAATAACTAGAGGTGAGTTAGTGACTTCAGCAAGTGAGAAAAAATAAACCAGATTAGAACCACAATTCTGCCTTTTCCTTGGAAGGATGACCATGAAAATATGGGAAATAAAAAGATCTCATTCCAATTGGCAGCTAGGACATTAGCCATGGTGTATATGCCATATCAGGACTGCAAATTAAATCATATAATGTACACCTGTCTTGTTTTACAGTAATAACCAGGATGTCTCCTTCTGATTCTGTTGCTTGCATGGGAAAAGTGAAAATAAAGAATGTTAGGATATTTGTGGATCATATAGGGGATGACTTTGGGTAGATTTTTAGATATTTCTGTGATAGGAATTGGCAGCTTTTCTCTTCAAATAACTGTTCTCTAGCTTTCTAAGTGGACTAAAGGCTTAAGTCTGTAACCACTTATGCAAATGACACTTTAAATTGGACTTTTTCCTATGAGAGTGTGATTAGATCTGTTTGTGAACCATTGCGAATTTATAAGAAAAATCTCCCAGTCCATGGCCACCAATCAGGGAACTTTCAATTCTTGTCCGTAAAGGAGCTCCTTGAAGCCCCAGGTAGTCAACCCTGATTTAGTCTAATTTTCATCCACAATCAGTTCAGATGTCTGGTGTTTTCAAAACCAGAAATTTATAAGGACCACATGAAACCACTCTTCAAAACTAAGCACATTTCAGCCAAGCATGTTCACTGTTTTTGTTGTTTAGATTTTTTGAGAGATCAGCTTCTTGGCTGTGATGAAGTTGAATAATTCTTTGGATACGAATTTGATTACTCTGATTTACAGCAGATAAATACATATTTATTATGACTTTTCTTGTAATCATTAGCATTAAAAAAGATGTCTCCTTTTTTTTTTTAAAATACTAGTATACAGTAATGCAAAAAACTGACAAACAATGTACAATGATTTTCCAGATTTTACATCTCCCAAATCATAGTTCAATCTGTTGATTAACCTCTGGCTTTGCAGAGAGATAAAATTCTGTTTCTTCACACCTTTTCACATCTGTGTTTAAACCTGGTTCCATATTTCATCTACGTAATGAGCCTATTTCTATACAACAGAGATTCCGACATTTTTAAGGGTTTGTTTTTTTTTTTTTAAGAAACTTTTTTTCCCATAATGTACTTTCTTTCTTTGACAATAATGAAGACAATTCTTTTGTTATCATCTTATTGCTTATGTAACTATAGGATCAGTGAATTTTTAACCATGTTTGTACATGGCTGAGAAATTGAAATCAATAAAGAGAAATCAAGTCAGATGATAAGTCTGAGCTTCATGGATGGTAAGTGTAGACAGTATTTGGGAATCAGTGGAATTAATTCCAATAAGCTGTCCACTGCCATTGAATGAAAACAAACAAACAAATACACACACACCCCCAAAAAAAACCAAACAAAGAAAAAAAACCCCACCAAAACCCAAACAGTTCTGTCCTAAATTATATGGGGGGGAAAAAAAATATATTGCATTCTATCACAGTTAGTTGTGCCTGTTTCCGAAGAGTGGGTGGGCAGACATTACAAATAAACGTTTGTTAATGCTTGTGAATAATACCACATCAGTACTGTATAAAAAGATGCATCAGGATCACTAGTTCTCTTATGAACCTGGAATTACTGTATATGTCTTAGGTATCAGATCATTCTGCTTAAGCTAAGTATGCTGTCAAAGACTGTTACAGGAGAAAAATACCACTCTCTATACTGGCATAACATGTATACTCACAAGATTCTGCCACTGCTGGGTGGAACTGTACTGTCTGATCTAATTAATTCTCAGCCCTTATGTGATTTTTCTCTTTCTCTCATTTCCATTTTTTCCTCAGTTTATTGTACTCCTTCAGACTAATATCTTAGTCATCTTTAACTTCTAATTCTAGGATTATATTTTTTTCTTTTATGGATAGTAGTGAAAAACAATGATACACATTTGATTCTTCTAGTTAATATTTAGCCTTCATCTGCCTATCGTTCTCTAACACTATGCCAAAGCTCATATTCAGTGCACAGAACTGACTATAACAAAGACTTGGGAAGTGTACTTATATAATGAAGGAGTGGGAAAATAACTACTTTAAATTTATGATTTACGTGACTAACTTTGAAGAAAAATTCTCAATGTATACTGGCTGAAAAACTTAAAAATGATTGCTGCAGTATTTCAAGCCAGGAAATTCAGAAAAGCTAAAGGAAAGAAAGTGCTTGTGCATTATAGTGAGAGAAAATATTATAAATTCTGACATTTTTCATAACCATTTCCTTTCTAAATGTGTCAGGAAAAAAAAAGGAAAGTAGGAGGTCTTGCCATAAAATATGAGAAATTCTAAGCTGTGTGTTTTGAAGTCTGTGTTTAGTTGCTTAAAATTACTTATTTGTGTTGGTGTAATCATATATGGGAAACTTTTTTCAATTTTCACCTTAAAAAGTTCACATTTGTTTAAAATAGGACCATATCACCTAGTTAAGGCACTTAACCTGTGCACCTACTTAAAGAGCCTAGTAAACTGGTGCTCTTAACTATGGCAGAATTCAACTTGCAAATTGTCTCTCTCTCCGCTATGTATTGAAACTAACTAACTCAAAGACAAGTCCTTTAACTGAGAAAACTGTATTGCATGCAGTTTCAGGGATTTTTCTAGTGAAATATCCTGGGAAATTTCTCTTATTTTTCCCCAAGATTTTCCCCATCAACTACCTCTGGAGTCTGAGCCAGATAAACCTTTGCATTTAATCAATATGGCTGTTATCATCTCCTTTAGGAAGTCTCTTTCAACAAGCATAGCATTTTACTGCATGTCATAGAATCATAGAATGATAGAATCATAGAATAGCAGGTTGGAAGGGACCTCAAGGATCATCTGGTCCAACCTTTCTTGGCAAAAGCTTCGTCCAGACAAAAGCACCATTTAGACAAGATGGCCCAGCACCCTGTCCAGATGAACCGTAGAAGTGTCCAATGTTGGGGAATCCACCACCTCCCTGGGGAGATTGTTCCAATGGATGATTGTTATCATTGTGAAAAATTTTCTTCTTGTGTCCAGGAGTAACTTGCACCCATTAGCCCTCATCTTTTCCATGTGACTCCTGGTAAAAAGGGAGTCTCCATCTTCTTTGTAGCCACCCTTTAAGTACTGGAACATGGTGATGAGGTCTCCCCTAAGCCCTTCTTTTCTCAAGGCTGAACAAACCCGTTTCTCTCAGCCTTTCCTCATATGGCAGGCTTCCCAGTCCTTTGATCATCCTGGTGGCCCTCCAGCCTGTCCATATCTTTTTTTTGTCTGGAGGGGACCAAAACTGAACACAGTATTCCAGGTGTGGCCTGACAAGTGATGAGTAGAGTGGGAAAATGAATAATTTACTTTAGGTACGCACAGTACTACTCCCAGTAACTACAATATCCAGAAACAACTGGAAGAACATTAATTGCTTATCTAAAAATGCAAATAAGTGGAAAGTGAAGCATGAAATTACTTTCTGTACACTATATACTATATTTGTCATTGATATGTTGCTTTAAGTATGACAATGCTCTTTGTTTATATATGTGATCATTAGCCTTGACTCTTGTTTAATGTATTTTAGCAAACATCACTTGGAGGTAAATCTATGCATATATTGTACATGTATGTAATTAGGCTGTCTCATTTATTGTGGCTGACAAAAACTTTCTTCTTCCACCTACCTCATTTTAGATGAGCCAAACCCATTGTAAAATAAAACAAAATAAACCTCTTTCCTGTTTTAATTGCTTTCCAATCTATTTTCGGAAGCCTGAGTTCTCATGGCTCTTGCATACTTTAGATTTCGGGCAAATGCATACACATCTCACTGAAATCAGTGGGGCACAGCATAAATGCTTTTTTTCCTAATCTTCCATTTTTTTCCCATCTTCTTTTTCAGACACAGTAACTACGGATACATTCTCACCTCCAGAACAAATTGAGTGATTTATATATCCGTGAACCTCCATATTTGTCAAAATTTCAGAATCTCAAGACCTGTAAATAGAATGTACAAAAATCCTGGAATACTCCATCATGATATTGTGCACTTAGGCACATGTCTTGCAAATCATAGATCCAGTAAAAACTGATTGTCTTCCTTAAAAAGTTCCCTTAAAATGTGATGTTTATATTTTAAAAAAAAAATATACTCTAACCATGATATTCAGATAACCACTGCATGTTTAGCAATATACCTGTGAAAATCTCATTGTATGAAACAAAACCCTCAAACAAGTAGAAAAAAATGTATGTTTGCATATTTGGTTATACAATACATTATTCTACATGTTGAACTAAAATGAGGTCTGAGACAGAAATAAGGTTAGTTATACCATTCTGTCATCTCAGCAGCTTGAATTCAGCCCTCAGGGTGGGAGGAAGATGCTTAAAAATGGAAATCCGGAGCCATTTTAGATGCCCTGGCTCTCATTCTTGAACTCTTGCTTCTGTGGGGTTCCTGCAAGTCCTATCCTCTTGTGCCAGGGTATTTTTAATTTGGAGGGGGGATGGGGGGGTGGGGTGTTGTGGTTTTTTTTCCATATAATAGCTCTAAATACCCATATTTAGGCAACAGAATTGTTCTCCTGTCTTCATAGAACCTCAAACTGTGCTTCTAGTGACTTCCAGTGTGTCTGCAAAATAAAGTGTCTTTATTTTTCTGTCTTTTGAACCTTCGTCTAAAGGAGAACAAGAATGGATAAAAAGAGAAAAATCTTTCAAGTTAATTTGATATTAGATTTCTGTATGTATGTCTACCTCACATTCTTATAATTAATATTATGTGTTTTCCTATAAATCCAGTAAAATATCACAAGCTTAATTGAATCCAGTGATCTACAGTCACTTTTGCTCCCAATGGAATCAGTGGGAACCTACTTCTCATTTATTCTCAGTCCTTTTTACTTTGATATCTCTTTCTATATTCACACAATAAGGAGTTTTCACAGTATTGATAAAACGTCAGAGAAGTTTAAGATTAATCAATTTATATTTTTCATTGAAAATAAGTTTGGTCTTGCATCTGGAATGCATTGGGTGTGCTGACAGTATTGTGTCTGTCACTAAATTTCTTGTGGTAGACAAGATTATTTCATTTGTAAAAAAATGGATATTCAAAACCTTTTATAATGTCTTTCTGAAAATTCTGGATGGAGGGAAAAAACAACACCTCACAACAGAAGCCATATTCAAGTCCGTTTCTATTTTTCCTAATCTATTAACTTCTCAAGAAAAATATTCTTGAAATGAATGAAATGAGTGAAAAGCAAAGAAATCAGTGAAATGACTAATAGTACAGGATATAAGACAAGGCTTCGCACAGGGCTTAAACAAGTTCCAAAAGTTACGGTTGATTCATTGCCTCGCTCATCAAACAGAATTAGTAGCTGGAAATGTGATGAAAGACATTACTGGGCTTTGATCAATCAATTTAACAGTTTTAAGAGAAATTTTGTAAAGTGTCTGCAGTCAATCAGTAGCAAAATGAAAGGGAGCTGCATGAATGTATATGTGAGGCATCATCAGAGCTACTTTTGCATCAGCATAACTTTCACTGTGTGATGAGCAGCCAGCGGTGCTTAGAGGGTTGAATAATCCGTACTGAGGACAAGCAGTTCTGAACAGTACAGTTCATGTCCGCCTCAGCGCTCTCTTACTATATAGATAAATCAGTTCTGATGTGATCGCAGTTGGAAAGAATCATGTGTGTTATTTTTAAAATTATGATTCTTGATTTACGTCAAACTTGTCTTTATCAAAAATGCTCTGTGGAAAGTTGAGTTTTGTTTTGGGTTTCTCTCTTCTGTAAGAAACCTTGCAAAATAATCTTTCTGGCAAACTGAGGGGAAAATCTGTCTTCATTAAAGAGCTAAGTTTGCTTCAGTGCTCTTTTTCTACTTTACAAAAATCCTTGTGCGAATGGCTATTGCATGATACTCCTGAGACTTTTAATGTCACATTTACACATATACACTATTAACTGCAGCAATGAAATTTTTATGACCTTTTGGTAAAATAGTTCATATCTTAACAGATTTGAAAAAAAAAATAGCAATAATGCTCTTGTTTCACTTGTCTTTAACTACATTTTTAAGTATTAGCCATCAGGCACATTCATTGAATTATGGCAGTAGAAAAGTATTCAGAATTTTGATCCTGGACTAGACAGTAATTCAGAAAAGCTGAAAGAGCTCTTCTGCAGTCATAGAAAGTTGTTATCCATGTACTTGCTAAAAAAGATGCAGTCATGCCTGTCTTTTCCAGAACCAAGCAGGAAGATGAAATAGAGCGCTGTGGGCTTTGGGGAAAATAAGGTAGCCTGATGTTTTATTATCTTGCTTGGTTTTAATACATATCTATACAAAGTCTAAGTCAAACATTTATTCTGAACTGTTTTTTAAATTCTCACTTTGTATGGGAATAGCAGATAGTACATGATAAAGTTCAAGACCTGATTTCAAGCAGGTTTGATGTTTGAATACATCATCTAGCCTTCAGGACATGGGTAATGTTTTAATACAAAAGTAGTTTCAAGAATACAAAAAGAAAGAGGAAAAAAAAGAAAAAAAACATGTGAATGTATAAAAGACTGCTGATAACTTTTGTACTGGTATATTGCTTTCACTTAGACAATTATTTTTTTAAAAATCCAAGTAAAAGACAGCTTTTTGTCTCTTTCATTCTGTTAAGGATCTAGTTACTTTGCAGTCTAGTTTCCTTTAATTTAGTTTCACATAATAGAATTTCTGTACATCAAAGATGATTCGCAATCCATATTTTTGAATTTGGTTACTACTCATATATTTTTCCCTCTGAAGTATGAGAGATCTTTATATTCTGAGACTTGTCCATAAAAAAATTGAGATGTTTAATTTTAAAAAATAATAAATAAAAGATATTTATTATTTCTGTAACATTCGTGTGTGTAAAGTTAATTGCATTTCATTTCTGAATGCCATCTCTTATCTGGGCTGCATAAAAAGAAGTGTGGCCAGCAGGTCAAAGGAGGTGATTCTCCTTCCTCTACTGTGCTCTCGTGAGACCCCACCTGGAGTACCGCATCCAGTTCTGGAGCTCCCAGCACAAGAAGAACATGGAGCTGTTGGAGTGGATCCAGAGGAGGGCCACAAAGATGATCTGAGGGCTGGAGCACCTCTCCTGTGGTGAGGAGCTGAGAGAGTTGGGGTTCTTCAGTCTGGAGAAGAGAAGGCTCCCGGAACACCTTATTGTATTTTTTCAGTACTTGAAGAGAGCTCATAAGAAAGACAGAGAAAGTCTTTTCATCAGGGCCTGCAGTGACAGGACAAGGGGCAATGGTTTTAAACTGACAGAGAGTAGATTCAGATGGGACATAAGGAAGAATTTTTTTTATGGTGACAGTGATGAAAGACTGGAACAGGTTGACCAGAGAAGCTGTGAATGCCCCATCATGGGAAGTGTTCAAAGTCAGGTTGAATGGGGCTTTGAGAAACCTGATCTAGTGAAAGATGTCCCTGCTCACAGCAAGAAGGTTGGACGAGATGATCTCTAAAGGTCCCTTCCAACACATATCTACAATTCTATGATCTTTGTTGTTGTTATAATATTATGACTATTTTATAAAAGATTAGTAAAGTGAAATCCATCTGCCTTAAATTTGAACATCTGTAGGTGAAGTTTTCACATCAAGTCACTTCACAATCAAGGAAGGAAATAGATGTCTTTCTGACTATGATTCATAGATTCTATTTTGATATCTGTATGGTCACTCAAATTCCACATCTGATTTTTTTTTTTAAAGTATTTAAATAAGTAAGAAAAAAATTGAGAACTATTACTAGAAAATACCCAATAAAACCTTATCAACAAAATCAATTTGATATAAAAGAAGACCAAAAATATGTTTTCAATTAAGCATGATGCCATGGTTAAGTGAAAAATTACAGTTCAAGAAACAGAGTTGTTTTCAACTCCGTCATGGAGTATTGCAGAATCACAGAATGGTTGATGTTGTGGGGGAGATCTGGAGGTCATCTTGTCCAATCCCCTGCTCGAGCAGGGTCACCTAGGGCCAGTTGCGCAGAGACATGTCCAGACAGCTTTAGAGTACCTCCAAGGTTAGTGTTTCCACAACCTCACTGGGCAACCTCTACCAGTCCTCAGTCACCCTCACAAAACAGAATTTTTTCCTTATGTTCAAATGGAACCAGTGAGAGATTACAGATTATTACCTTATAATAATATTCACTTTAAGTAGATGCTGAATAGTCATTGCATATTAAAAACATTAATGTCTTTTAAAGTGTTTCAATGTTACAACAAATATTTGTCAATAATTTGTGAAAGATTAAATAGCATGTATACTTAAAGGCTCAATTATCACCTTAGCAAAACACTTAATAAAATTTCAAATGTTATTTGCAGGTTGTTACTTTTTTGAAATTGCATGGGTTTCAGTGAGGAAATTGATTAAGATTTAAATATAAAAGAAAGATCATAAAGGTTTACTATTTAAAGGTTATGTGCACTGAAAATTCATTGGTTGTTGAATGTTTTGAAAAAATCATGTATTCACTGAAAATAATTTTAATATTTTAAATTATATTACATAATAGTCTTTATTTTTCTATAATCTTATAATGCAGTACTTTATATTTTCTTGGGGGTGGAGTAAAAAACCCCAGTGTTTCTATTTTTTTAACTTTGGCTTTTGATCTCAAGTCCTCTCCTGCACCATCTTAATGGTTTGTGTACAAGGTAAATTTTGATCGACAAGCAACAAAACAGTATTAGGCGGACAGAATGAAATATTATGCTCCATCAGTGCTGTCTCAAAAATAGGGAAGAAAATAAAGAAATGCAATTTGCTTAGGCCTAAACTGTATTAATGTCTCATCTGGGGACAGCAATTACTTATTTACTTCAACTCAGAAGTCGTAATGGAAGCCTGTATTGGTTTCCACTTGACAGAGTGCTGCTGCCAACCTACTTGATGGTTGACTGCCAGTCAATTGTCAAGAACCCAGTGACTTCCTTTCATGAAGGGCTAAGGTGCAAAAAACCCTAGGGCTGTCTCCAGACATTATCGATGAGAGACATCTGACCAAATGAAGACACCTGTAATTTGGACTTCTACCTCTGAGTTAGTCACCCTAGATTTCCTTTGCAGACAGTGAAGAAAAGCAGGCATTTGTATGAAACAAAACTAATCGAAGAAAGCATGCACTTTTACAGAAGGTAATTCCAATGTGTATTGGTCCTGTGATCAGAGCAAAAACTTTTTTTCCTGTTTACAGGGGAAAAAAAAAAACCCAACAACCCAACACCCTGGGATAAGGAAAAAAAATCTGCTTCTTTTGGCAATAACACAACTACAGGTTTACTTGAAATGTCCATGAAGGTATGAAGTTACAGTAAATGATTTTTCACGTTGTCTATTTTCTATCATCATCTTTTACATTTACAGTGATCCATTTCTTTCTTTGCTACACCACTTGCTGGAGATATAGTTCAGGGAGTTTTACTGAGTGATATGCATAGTTGATAAAAGTCTTGGAGGGCACGGATATGATTACTTTATAGCAGCCTGCTTAACGAAACTAATGGCAGATTTAATAAGTTAGTTAATTCCCTCTGTCTCTGCTGCTTTACTACCTGTATTTTCCACATTGTCTATCAAGAATGTCTAATCATATTAGCTAGATAAAACAGATTTAGCTACTTAGAAACAGGAACAGTAAAATAATATGTGCAAAACTAGTAAAGATTAATTTAAAATATTCATAATTAGGGACCACAATGCTTTTTTGAAAGTGTTGTTTTGTTCACTCTGAAATACAGTAATTGATGTGATGGAAAGGTGACACATCCCGGTGAACCAAAACCAAGTGTGACTTCTTGCTCATCAAGCTATTTTTCTTGACTGTAAGTTTGCTTAAAATAGAAAGCATATATACCAGACTTCAAAAAAACCAAAAGTAATCTTTTTTACACCTTTATCACCATATACCCACTTTTCCTTCCTTCTATAAGTATTTTTGACCCTCAGACTTCATACATTTAATGATTTTGGCAGGGGGAGGCTAAACATGTTAGTGTTCTGACCTGGAAGATAAAGGATCACTTGGAGGTGTTATTGGCAACAGCAATTTCTTTCTTAAAAAATCTATGGTTTAAAATGAAGGATGAAAATTTTTGTTTTAAATCTAATACACAAAGTGTCAAAACCAATATCACATTAAAATTAATGTTTCTGAAAATCTGTTTTCTGTTTAGGAGGGGGTTTCTTTCTTCATGTATCTGGCCATTTATTACATGATTAGTCACCCAATTTCCTGCTGTGCTTAGTAAAGGTAAATACTTCTGAGATTAATCCATAGTGGGATAGGAATGCTACAGCGGGGAAAGACTTGCCACCTGAAATCACCCCTTTTGTTCCTTATTCTGCAGGTGTCTATATAAATAATAGCTTTGGTGGTAGAACAGTTCTATGTTTCCTTAACACTCTCAAAAAGGAAGGATCAGTTGTATATTATTTGTATAGTCAAAGTCCATCTTTTGGAAGAAATTGAGAGAATTGCTTGTAAAGAGGAGTAGTATGTAGTTTCCTTGAATAAAAAAACCCATATATGAAAACTGGATAATAATCTGAAAGTAGGTTTATGTGGCTTTTTTGTTTGGTTTGGGGCTTTGGGGTTTGGCTGGTTTTTGGGTTTGGTTTTTTGTTTTGGTTTTTTTTTTTGAGCAACATACTATATTAATAGCACTTTCTGCCACTGTGTCTAATGCCTAAAAGAAACCAAAGCTTTATCCTGACTGACCTATAAAAATAATTGATCTGGGAAACAAGTGCTGCCTCTGTTTTTACTGAGAATATTTGCAGAGTTTTCACAGTCAGACCTTAGTTCCCCATGGACTAAACAGTTTGCCTTTTATGAATTCCCTTTTCTTTCTGAAAAGCATTTGTTACAGAAATGAAAAGTGGTGTCATCTCTGAGTAGCTTCTATTCTTGCTTGGTAATACATGAATAAAAATATCCATGAAACAGTAGTTTTGCTACCCTTCTTTAAAGGAAGACAGATATTAATACAGTATTTTAATATAAGAATTCATTTTCCTAATGATAAGCACATAGAAATCTTATTCAGATTAAGAGAGCATCATTACAGATGAGAGGGACAGCTGTGATGTAAAAATATCTTTTTTATATAACAAGTGTTTAAAATAACAGAAATCTGCACATCAAAGTCAGGAAGACAAAATAGGGAGTAAAATTAACATCAAATGATGTCTGTATACTAAAAATACATTTTATTTAAATATTTTTGTATTGCTATTTCTATGCCTTAAAAAGGCATAAAAATTACCAAGATTTGTGTAAACTAATGTTAAAACATGTCTGAAATGTATTTTATTCTTTACTAAAACTTTCTAAATCAGAATTTAAGAAACAAAGAGAAAGAATTGAATAAAACACAGAATATGTAAGTTCTTGTTAGACATAGAATGTATTAAAAACCCAGAAAAGTCTATTATTAATATATTGGTTAATTTTTATTCCATTCTTATTAAAATGATCTCTAAACATGTGTTTGTTTTGTGTGTAATACTATATATGGTAAGATGTGGTATTTATTAGACGGTGTACCTGTCTGTATTGTGACATTTATGTATGATATACAGATGTATTTATGGACATAATTTATTTTTTATTCAGGAATAATTGCATGAGTAGGAAAACAACCAGACTGCAAACCAAAACCCTCAGAATGGAGGACAGAATTATACATCTTTTAAGTGAGATATCACAAAATTCAAACTATATTTTATTTCCAGCACTCTTGGTTAGATGATCAGATGATTCTTGATTGCAATCAAATGCACCCAGCCAGGACTTAGAGTGTACATGATTTTTAACTCTGATTGGTACATCTCAGCTTAATAGCTTGCAGATTGAACATTCACAGAACACAATGTAAGTGAAGTTGGAATATCAACCTTTTGACTCACACTTAATGCTAATGGCAAATTTTTGGCTTAATGGAAAAACATTTAAATTGCAGGGAAATTAATGAGCTAATATCAGTGTTCAGAACCAAATAGCCTGATTAATGGTTTCTGTAGTTTGTATATCATACCTCCACAATGCTCCAAGTAAATATTTGAAAACGTAAATCATGTCTGAGTTATATGCCAGCTCCGCATAAACTGAATGTATTAAATATGCTGCTTTTTTAATGTTCATATTATCCAACACATTACAACTTTACAGAATTCTGTCTGAAGTATTTGATGAAATATTTTTGTTCATCATTCATATTTACAGTGTATTAAATGAAACTAAGAATTTAGTAGAAATTCAGGCATTTCCCTGTCACATCTCTGTCTTACAGACAAGTTCTTATTTCAGAGTTATCACTGTCAAACCAAATATTATTACTTAAACAGTTTGTTGGGGAGGAGGGGGGAAGACATTAGGTCATTCATTTGAATACAGTCCATGTCTGCGGCTTGTAAAAGTTATTGTTCTCTGATATCTTTTCCAATCCTCAATGAAATGAACTTGAAGTCCTTGAACAAACCCTAATGGCCATTACAGTAAAACCACTAGCTCACATTGCCAAAATTAATTTCCTTATTGACTGGAAAGATTTGAGCAGCTAGTAAGCTTGTTTGTGGGCTGAAGCTGTGCAAAGTAGTGGCTTGCACCAATTTACATAAAGAACAAATATTTAAAATAAGTATTTCTGATGTTACAGGCCTATGACTGGATCTCTGCATTGACAATTCAAGCGGCAAATTTCACTGCTAGGTTGATTTTCCTCTGACATATTTGTACAGAAACTAATACCACAGGCTACAATATAAAAAATGAATTTCAGTGTTTCCACTGAAATATAAACATCATATGCTAACATGAATTAATATGCTTTGAAGTTTTTTTGGAGAGGGTACAGGAGAAGTTTTCAAATGACAGAATATCTAATAAATAACAATCATCTCAACTGTTTCTCTGATGTTCCAGTTTATGATTGAATGCAAATGTTTCAATGAGGTTGAGAATCTGAATTCAAGCCTTTGAAGCTGACTAGTTGCAGTGATTCAAGATTAATGTGTGAAAAAAGACTTCAAGTTAAAGAGACAAAAGAATTCTAATTGCAGTGGAAACCAGGAAATCTAGTTTGGAATAACACTGGACATATCAGTTTAGGTAAAACAAATAACCACCTCCACATTCAAAATGGAGTTTCTAACTCTTCCTCTCATAAGATCCTATACACTATATTTCTTCATAAGTCTGTAGCTCCTTATTTTCAAAAGGTAATAGAAAAGATCTCACCTACTGAAAAAAGAAATCAGGAAGAAGGGGATCTTTTATTTAATTCAATTTTATTTTTAGTAATTTATTTCAAGTCTAGTAGTGTACTGGTTTTGGCTGGGATACAGTTAATTTTCTTCGTAGCACCTCATATGATGCTATGTTTTGGATTTGTGACTAAAACAGCATTAATAACACACTGATGTATTAACTATTGCTGAGCAGTGCTTACATAGCATCAAGGCCTTTTCTGTTTCTCATGCTCCCCTGCCAGCCAGTAGGCTGGGGGTGCACAAGAAGTTGGGAGGGGACACAGACGGGACAGCTGACCCCAACTGACCAAAGGGATATTCCATACCAAGTTGCTTGGGGTACCCAAGTAAGCGTTACGTGTGATAGAGCCCAATTTTCCTGGAAATGGCTAAGCACCGGCCTGCCAATGGGCAGTAGTGAATGATTTCCTTGTGTTCCTTTGCTTGTGTACACAGCTTTGCTTTATCTATTAAACTGTCTTTATTTCAACCCACAAGGTTTCTCACTTTTCCCCTTCTGATTTTCTTCCCCATCCCACTGTGGGGGAGTGAGTGAGTGACTGTATGGGGCTTAGCTGACTATGGAGTTTAACCACAACAAGGGGTAGCTTTTTTTTTTTTTTTTAAAAAAAACTCTTCCTTATTTGAAGGAGAAGGCGTTGAAGGCATAAATAGAAAGTCCTACCAAGAGAAAAAGCTAATTTCTAAGATTCAGTCTTCTAAAAAAAGTGAATAACAATAAAGACAGATTATGTTAGTCCCTCATATTGTGATTGCTAAATTAGTGATGTGCAGACATTAGATAGTATTACACTATTTGGTGATCCTATAAAACCAAGAGTCTGTAAAAGTGGAAAGTTATAGAATTCCTAGCCAAAAACTATCCTATTCCAAATTTCAGCATTTTGGCTACCTAACTCTTAAAGAATAATGCTACTTACAAACCTAGTAATAAATTTACAGATTCCCTAGTTTTCATCTCAAGTTTCATAAAATTTTAGCAGCATGCCTTCAGATTGTAAAAGAAATAAATAATCTGAAGCCAAAAATTAAGGTTAGGAAGTAACACCTTTTGCCTTACCCTAAACACAAAGTAAAAAAAACCCAAACCAAAACCAACCCAAACCAAAATTCAAGAATCTCAGCTTGGGTTTGAAAAGGGTAACCTTTTGCTTTATGTCAGTAACATTTTCCTAGTGATGGTGACTGTCAGAGTAGCCAAAAACCCTCTCGAACCAAGAAACTTCAGTGTAGCTGCACACACTTAGGCCTCCAGGACTTTGCTTGAGGTACTCCAGCAAACCAGGACCGGCATCAAGCTGTCACTCCAGAAGCACATGGGTGTCCCATAAGTACTTTGTTATATCTGCCTCTATTCTGTGGATATATTTGAAGCTTTAAGTCTTATCAAATGTTACTAGACACCTGTGTGCAGACACAAGTTGATTTAGGTCAGTTTTCTATTAAATTCAGCCTGAGCTTAGATAGCCTATTTCACATGTAAACTTCTATAGTCAGATAAATCAGCTGAGGTGTCTAAAACCTGGAGCTGCATCCCAGACGGCAATACTGGCTTAATCTAAGAGAGATGTAAAGGCACTGGAGAAGTCAAAAATGAACTTTAAAAAAATATTTTCAATCTTGCTTTTGTTGTTTTCTTACCTTTAGATATTTCCTTTCCATTACTGTAAAATGGTAGTCTATTGCTCTGCAATTTAGCAAATTATGAAATTGATTCCAGGTAATCTGACACATAAGAAGACATATTTCTTACACACATAATTTACCACCAGGGAATGTATTTGTATTAATCTGAGACTTAGTATCACAGGAATACGCGGTGAAAAATTTGATTGATCTTCAAAACTGAAAAAAACCTCTATGAGACATGGCTATCTGTGGAAAGCACATCTGAACCTCAGGAACCACAGTTTGTGATGCACTAAGTATCCTTATGATATGTGTTCTGTTTATGTACAGACTGCCTGCATACTGTATTAAGAAGTCTCTATGAATTAACACCAATAGCACTTTTTTAACCCAAACAGATCTTCAGAATACACAGAACTCTTATAAGGTGTTACTTCTTTATGCTTTTTGCCACTCTTCTGTGGCAACAGTCTGATGCTAATGTCATGGACATGTGTGAAGAAACTAAGTGCGTTGATATGAGTGATGCTGTATGATCAAAGATGGAAAGAGTAACCAGTTGTCAGTAAATTAGATACTTTCTATCTGTACTTTATTAGTAATACTAACTTATTTACTAATTTTCAACACATAAACAAAGTTTAATTTAGAGTTATTGAGTTATTTGAAAGAAAATCTAAGGAAGTAATTAGCTGATTAGCTTCTCTTGAGAAACATTTAAATCACTTTTAAGTAGATCACGATGTAATTTTCCTAATAAAAAGATATTTAATTATTCATTTTAAAATTGCCTATGTAAATAAATGTGTATGAAATCAGAAAGGTGTTTTTGATGGCTGATATGAAATAAAAACAGAATACAACTGAATTTTTTATCTAGAAGAAACAAACAAAAGTAGTCCACTACTGGTAAAATCTATAGTTGGAATCAAGTATGCTAGGTTATTTCTGCCACCTGAAACCTTTTTCCGCAACCCCTTAGACAAGAAATATCTTAGATGTGGTGAGAGGGGAAGGTCAGACGTGTTAAGCTGAAGCATTATTATGGCAGTCATGTGGGGACCTTAGCAGCAACTTACTCACAAGTATAATTTCACCTTTTTCAGTGATGAGAAACCAGTTCCTTGCTTTTTCCTCCTTTGGGACATTGGAAGAGAAATGCAGTGGCATCGAGTGAGAAACAACAAGGGGATATTTGCAAGGAATTTGATGGCATGTTTACTTTTGGATATGCTCTTATCGAAAATATGTTAATCCTAGCCCCACTGAAAAATTCTGAAATACTTATAATCAAAAAAAACCCCTTCCATAGTTTTTGTTATCAAATATAACTTGTTGTGCTATGATGTCTCTAACAGTACCCTTTTTGATTCTTTTAATGGAGGGATGCAGTTGCTGATTACATATTTGACAGGTTTACTAAAAGAATATTGGGATACATTTGAAATGCAGCAACTACTGAATTATTTTCTTTTTGGTTAAGAGAATATAAAAATCATAACTATTAAAAAATACATGGTTATTTTTTCCTTAGTTTAATAGCCACACAAATAATAGGAGAAAACCCACATACTTTAACAATTTCTGTTTCAGCTTTGTCATACATTTGTTTTATGTCTCTATCAGCCATGACTCACTTCACTGATAATGTGTGATTCTCCTGTGATTTCCATCTTGCATAAAGTTACACATATTGACCGTGGGTGTTTAAAGAATACTCATACTCTTTTCAGTTTTCAGCTGTTACCCACATGGTGTTCCTGAACTTTTTACATGCCACAGCTTGTTTACTGAGGAGGCACTGCATTTTGCCACTTAAAAATGTTTTGAAGAACAGTGACAGATACATTTTCTTAATTTTCAGTGCCCTTCAAAGGTGTGTCCTACTTCCTCAGTCCTCATGACTAGGGGTTTTAAACCTTATTAGACTGTGTAAATGCTATGGAGGACAAAGTATTGATCACACATAATTGTATATCTGATATCATGAAGACTATATTAAACATGTCTAAAGAAGATCAAGATATGGGTATAGTATTATTTATTTAAAGCAAAATTCTTTATTGTAGTTCAGTCTGTTTTGTACCCAGTTCCATGCTATGCTTATGATTTTCAAATCTATCACTACACAGTCTACACATATCAGCAACTGCATCATAATGAAAGAGTATTTCAATACCAGTATTTTTTATTTTATGAATATTACTTTGCCTACAGAATGCACCCCAGTTTTAAGAAACATCTCTCTCTTTTTTGTTTTTTTTGTTTGTTTTTTCTTTTATTTTGTTTTGTTGTTTGTTTGTTTGTTTGTTTGCCTAACCTGTACTGGTTCTCTCCAGGCTTGAAAATGCTTGGAAATCCCAAGAATGTCTTTGGATACATCCACACGTCCATAATGCATGAATGCGCCATCCCGCCCATCCCTAAGCTACAGCAAAGGTCACAAGTACGTTGCTGGTCAATGTCCCTTTCCACATGCATAGTCTCTTCACACATGGTGAATGAAGAGTGCTCAGAATCCCCTGGACTTCAACATCTGAAAAAAAAAAAATGTGGAACACATTCCTTTAGCTCAGGGGAGGAAAAAAAAAAAAGCCAAAACCAAACAATCAACCCAAAAAACTAAAACCCCCCAAAATCCAAACAAACAAAAAAACAAACAAAAAACCCCCACCAAAAACCCCCACACCCTTTCTCCCAAAAAACCCGAACCACTTTTATGAAATCAGAGAATTTATTTTCATCACCTTTTTTTTTTTTTTTTAAATCTTCCCATACATTTAAATCAGAATTGGAAATTCAAAACTTCAAGGGAACAAATATAAATATTCAAACTGCTTGTTTCTTTAGGCCTCTGTAAAAACTGATTGCTTTTCATGGTGTTCTAACAAAACAAAAAGATAGTTTCTGTTCCTGCAAAATGACTACTCCATTGCCAAAAGATTTCTGATATAATTGTAAAATTAGAAACCGATTGTTGATATTAGTCCTCTGTGATGGGCATCCTAGCCACAGCAATGGCAAGGAGTTTCTTTTTAAAATTAATTGAAAACACAGCTTGATGCCATGTGAGTTCAAATACAGAAACTCAGTGCATTAAAATATAGAATAAATATGTTCAAATATTCAAATTGTATTTCAAATTGTCAAAGAAAGAATGAGTGAATATGTCTGTGATATACACACACATACCCCCTTCATCTCCTTGAAGAAACAAAAGAATCATGTATTATCATTTCTTACTCCATTTAAATAGTGTAAGTAATAATTTCACCTGTATGTGGAAACCTGCTTCTGTTGAAAGATAGCAATAGTCTGGTATCCAATGTCTTGGGAAACACCTTTAGATATCTGTCATACAAAGAGGGGGGATAAGACCCACAAGATTCCCTATTTTTAGGATATTCCCATGTCACCTTAGTGTGGTTGGCTTGTTCTTACTACACCAATTACCAGGAGCTCCTTGGGAGAGTTTATATTTTTCTGCAAACTATACAGCCTTCAAGAGATTGGCATTATTGTAGCCCATTTTGCTGTGTTGTCTGCACAGAAAAACAACCTTAGATATAGAAATGTTAGCTAGTTAGCTCTTGTTACTTAATTCTGTTAAACTAACCTCCATGAATTCTGTTTAACTGGGACTTCTGGTAACTGACTGCTTTCTTGTCAAGAAAGGAACTCCAGGGAGCCTACTGTAGCAAAGAAGTTATATTTTGGACTAAGGGTTGGTGGTTTTGGTGGTGAGAAATTAGCTATAAATCATTAAGAATTTTTTTTCTGAAAATTAATGTTACCATTTTGTGTAAGAGAGGATTTTTTGTAAGTAAGAATATTTATCCCCTTGCAAGTGAACTGCTCACAAACAAAATAAAAGAAGTAAAAAAATAAACATAACTCGATTCCTCCAGGTTTATGATTTGAAAGCTTATTGCTCAGAACCAGCCAAATAGTTAAAATTCAAGAAAATGGACAATGGTCCTTCAAAATCCTTAAAAATGGAAATTCTTTTAATGCATTAAACTCACTAATGGATTTAACTCTTTTTATCACAACTCCATTTAGTCTCAACTGAATGTGTTGCCAGCAAACAAAGGAGGTTTTTATGACTGAAATCTCTTGCACAAAATAAATTCTTGTTCTCTGCCATCCACTAGTGTGTCTGAGTCATGTAATTTTCACAGCCTCATTAATAGGTTGAAGGTCAAACTTACATTCAAACATTCAGGATAGTAACATGAATTTATTAGATTTGGGGTTTTTTTAAATTCAGTAGAGGTATTAGAAAGTAAGTGCCTCACATTCTAATGCCATAAAATTGTTTTTTAGAAGTATAAATGGCTATTTATCTTCCTTAAGCTTTCCAGAGGATGAGTTAATGTACAGTACCATTGTACTCATGCATTTTGGGGAAAAATATTGTCATCTATTTCACTAATAAATGAGAAATGAGTGAAAACCAGACAAAGAATAAAAAATAAATTTAAAAAAAAAAAGTCATAGTCTTCTAAAAGCAATACTTGGGAAGAGAAAGGAGAGAAAAAAATTAAAAAGGAAGAAGTAAATGATGGAATCAACTTATTTTCCTGTATAACAATCCATTCAGATACACTTCTCTAAATTGATAAAGAAAATATTGAAGTGAAAGATAACTGGAAAACATAAAATCAGATGCCAAATATTAAGAACTGTTGCCAGTAATCTGCATTTTGTTAATTTGTTTTCATGGTGATTTGCCACAAAAATAATCATTTATCTTTTTGGGCAATGTTTCTGCAGTGACATTACCAAATGATTACTGAGTGACAACTATGCTAGCGGATAGAAAGATTGAATTTGTTTGTTCAATGCATTTTAGTTGCATTCAGCATACCTTCCACTAAGCATGGAATTTGAACTTCTTTAATAAAGCTCCTGCTGAAGTGTCTGCTGTTAATATCATATAGAGAAATATTAATTAATATTTTTTCTGGTACTAAAATTAATACAGTAATTTGTACAGAGAAAATCTGTAATATGTGTACATATGTCCTGAACTAATAAGCACACATGAAGTAAAGCTTAAGTATAAAACAGTCATGACAAGGATCTTATGGGTTCCATCATGTGCCTACAGTAAAGTAAACCAAATGCTTTGCTGGATCAAGGGCTTCAGGGAACATTCTTTAACTATGATACCAGCTGAACAGAGTGAATTAGTTGAATGCATGAATATGAGTGGAACCAGAGCACATTTTTGGTCCACCTAATACAAATCACTTATACAATGCGTTGCTCATTCATATTCAAATATATGGAATTTAAAAATGTTCCTATAATTCTTATCAAGACTTTTGTCATTATCCAAAGCCCATTGAACTAACTGAGAATCTCTCCACTGTCTTAAATGTGGTTTGGATCTGTTCCCACACTAACAGTGTATCATTCTGCTTCTCTGATGATGCATGGATATCAAATTCTAATATGAGAACTGGGGCAGGAGGGAGAGGGAGCACAGAGGTTAGAGTTGGTGGGAGCAAATTAAGTAAACCTTGCTGCTATGACCAGTAGTCAAACAAGGAAAAAATATAAAAGCATAAGAAGCACAACTATCAAGTGCAGACCAAGTGAAAAGAGCTTGTATATCTGAATATTTTGATCCTGGTCTTATCAGTTCAAAATGGTACATTTTCCAGGCTGCAAGTAATACCGGTGCTGTAACACATCACTACGTTTAACTTGAGGAGGAGGTGCTTACTCTTCTGACAGCTAATGGCAACTCTATAACAAGAGAAGATGACTGTGTGTGGTTGTTCATTAGTTGTTATTATGGCTGGAAGAAACTCCCAGATACAGCTTTCAGGAGTATTTTTGTTTGCTTGCTTGCTTGTTTGGTTGTGTGATCATTTTAACAATAATTCACTTTATCCTTTCATGAGCTGAACCCAGCCGTGATTTCCAATTTGACTTCCTAAGTAATGGAGAAGAAACAAAAGAAGTCAGTAGATCCTGCACCAGGTGGCAAATAAATAAATTCAGTCTCAGCACCAGTTGGCATTAGCATCAGAAACAATAGCACAAGAATTATAATCATCGCAGTGGAAAGAACACCTGGCAAAATGTAATGAAAGGAAAAATCCACCCTGCTATTTTGTTTTGGTAACTTCTGCAACTTTGTCACAGAAGACCTCTGCCTGCCCACCCCGATGAAGCAAGCTGGCATGCGGAATATTCTGCAGATGGATCAACAGCAGGGACTCTAGTGGTTTCCCATGGCAGTCCAGCGATTCTGGGAACTAACGGCAGCAATAATGCTCTCCACCCTGCACGGGCCTTACCGGCCCTCTAGGGTTTAAATGTTATTCCCAAAAAAGTTCTGTCTGCTTTCATTTTTAGTATGTTCCTGCTTTCTCTGGGTAGCCTATCTTGCCATGTACAGCCAACTCCATTTTTTCTTTTTGTACTTTTTGGTATAAACATAATACCATGCTAAACTATGATATATTTTTAATTCTCCTTACTATCACATCTTTATACAGGAAAACCATTACATATTTAAGACAGTCGAATATCATAGAGAATTTATTGAGAAAAATCTAAAATACCATTTCCTATAAGTATCATAGATTATGAGATCATATAATATGATGTGGCTAAGTAAAAGCTTTAAAGGTATAAACTTAAATCTGGAAATTAGTAAATTTTTCTTCAGAGAAGTTTCAGAGAAAAATTTAAAGAGTAAATTATTTTGCAAGGCCTATTAATGCCTAATTAATAATCAATTTACTGATCGAATAATCCCCCATAGAATTCAGATTTCTTACAACTAAGCCTATTCAGTGATACCGTATTTTTTGTACGTTGGCCCTGTCTGGACCCAAATGCAGAAGAACCAACCATGTTATGTCTTATGATGTCAAGATTGCTGACCCGTCATGCTAGGATTGCAGTGTTCTGAGTTGCATTCTTAACAGGGCACTGAAATTGACAGCTCGTAATCTGGTCTCTTTTATGCTTCCTCACTGGGCATCATATGTACTAAATACCTTACAAGAGACAGTTTAGGATAAATTTTCAGACTGTGACTTTTTTTCACCTAGCTCATGTAGATACAAACATCTACATATAAAGACCCAAATTTTCACCTTTTAATCTGGAACTGAATCCCACCCGCCATGTCTTTACCTTTATTTCCTTCAGATTAAGAGAATAAAAGTTCAAGTGTGACAGATGGTTCATTACTATGCATTACAGTTGCATATAGCATTGTAAAAACCCATGGAGATTTTATTAAGACATTCTAAGATACTGTTATGGAAGCCCCGGAGAACAAATGAGAAGCAGAACAAGCACTCACACTCTTGGTAAAAGCAATGCATATAAGCAGGTATCTACATGGTAAGACAGAGCGTGACTATGTTTTTAGAGAATTTCTGGCCATATGGACAAAATAACTGGTTGTAATAAGATAATTCTGATATCTGAGGCCCTTTAAAGATTTACTTCATTTAGTAACTCTCCTGTGCAGCTTGTGCATAGCTGTAATAGGGTGCATGGTTTCAAGATAGAGATAGATATAGATATAGATATATAGAAAACCTGAAAGTTCTTTTAATAATTAGCTGGATGTGTTCCCCTGAGACCTGTGGCACGATGTAGGCAATAGGAAAGACCTAGGGATTAAGCAAAATCCAGAAGACCTCCCTAGATTCTCCCTCATATTAATCCCTGCCCTGTAACTAGAGGTTACCTAAGAACGTTTCTTGATCTTCCTTTATGAATTATTTTCCTTGTGTTCTGGCTATGTCAGGATATTCTACAAATAATCCCTAGCTGTGGCTACTAGCAGTGGGTAGAAATTGCTGTGTTTGATTATATACAGCAGACTTTCCAATGATTATGTGTAGTATCACTTCTCCATTCAGACCATATAACATGCTGCTTCATCATAGGTAATGACTGTAAATGCTTATAGTGGGTCTCAAGGACGCAATTCTCTCAAGATGTGACCTTTGGTGAAAAAGGAGGAAAAAGTATAAAGTTGGTGAAGTTCTCCATTGTGGGAGTACAAACAAATTCATTTTGAGAAGGAAGCTATCAGCTTTCAGAGGCAATGAGTGATTAAAGTGGTACTAATACATGCAAAAAAAGACAAAGTATTTAGTCTTTAATACTCATTTTGCCAAAACTGTAGAAATCAAAATCATTTGAATGAAAAAAGGACACATTCTTAATGTTGAAATAAAACACAATAAACCATGTTTAATCAGCTTTATTAGTATTATCCTATAGTAGGACAGAAAGCATCAGAAAAGCATGACAGTGCACCCTGGATGTGTCTTCATTAACAACTAATGAAAGGCAAAAAGAGAGAGGGACCAGAGGCTGATCCGCCGTGACTCCACCCATTCACAACCAGATGGCAACTTTACCAGCAATGACACTTATGTCAGCTGTTGTCTGAGGCATGCACAGACAGCAAAGTGCTAAATGACTGAATGTCCCCATTGCAAGAGGGACATTTCTGAAGGTGCCCCAGTGCATAGTTTCAGCCATGGTACTACATGTCAGGAAACAGTTGTTAAGTGCACTAGTGACGCACTCGAGTGCATGACAAATACAGCAAGGGAAATTAACACCACAAAGAAGATTTCCTGCATGCTACAGCACGGTATAGATGTACCCTGTGAGGAACTGGGGAGTGCCAGTTGCGTAGGACAAGTTGTGATTCACATGTCAACAAATACCATGGACCATGTACGGAAAAGAATACTGCAACTTAAAGGGTTAGTAGAGAAGAAGGAAATGACCAGCTGTTAGCCAAAACGACTCCCTGTTAGCAATTCTTCTATAACTCTGTCCACTTTGATTTGAAATATGAACTTAAATTACTCTTGCTAATATTTTGCTACTCAGTCTCCTTGTTTTCCTTTGGTTTTCTTTGTTTAGTTGGAGAAATGTTCAAATTATCATCAGAATCTATTTCATTCAGAAACATCCTGGGAGCACTAAGACTGACAATAGGCCTCAGAAAAACAGCAATATATTCTAGAGCTATTTATTCCTTCTGCTTCATTCTTGCTAGGAATTGTTCATCTGAGCTCTCCCCTGGGCAGAGCATCTTGAAGGACCTCTTATGTCAACTAGAAAGCAAAAGAATGTCAAATTAAGACACTTGTACCAGTTTTGCTAATAGTATAATTCAAACAATTTTTTGCTATGTTCTATCCATTTTAATTTTGTATGGCTTTGTTTCCCAAACTGTCTAATCAAGTAGGTTTAAATACATTACTACATATCATTACCTTGTTTTGTACTGGGATTTAGTCAGAGTTTTTATTTGAATTGATTGAATTTAAAACTAAGACAAAACCTCTGAGTTTTAATGAGGCACATTATATCCTCTGCTGCATGCATTGCTGACCTCGTGCCATACATTCATCATAATCAACAACAGACACTTTGATGGAAAGTGATATCAAACTCCCAGTGATGAAACTAAAGCAGTTCAAGAGAGAAGACACCACACTGTAATTTGTTTTCAGCATTAAAAAATAATAAATGCCAGTCCCTTCACTTGTAATGGTTTCTTATAATAAGACTACATTATTGTTCTTAAAGAGTTAACATTTATCCTAGCTTTTGACCATAACAGAAATTTGTTTGCTCTGTAAGTGAAGCACTTAAGTTTTTTGTATATTTCTAAAATGAAAAACTTTGTTACGGTTTCTAGAACAAAACAAAGACATTTTTGTAGTGCTGCTTTTCTTCTTCTTGCCTGTAGTTTTTGTAAAATGGTCCCTTTTGATTGTCCAAAAATGTTTTCCAGTCTTCTAAATAACATCAGACACCAGTTTGCTCTGAAAGATTTTAAAGTTGTTCATGTTCATCACAAGTGTTTCTTACTACTCTCTCCAAACTTCATAAATGCAGGGCTGTCAGTATTTATTTATTGCTTGCAATTATTTTCCCCAGGACTTTTCTGTATGAACTACGCACATTTAATGTTTTTTTGTCTTGGCTTGAGCTTAAGTGATTCACTGTTGCACATTTCAGAGCCATACTTTTGCATTAACGGTAACATACCATTTGCATGATACAGTGTATCTCATATCGTATTTAACTTACTAAAGTTAATTAAGCAACTCATAACTTTGACAAAAGTAGCTAAGTGCCCGCCAAATATTTTTTTAAGATTTTGTTTCACCAAATCAGTGGTTGTTGTTTCTATTCTAACATCTTAAGAAATGTCCTCATTCTTTTCAAAGGATTTGGAGACAACTCTAACTGTACAATATTTCCATTTAGAGATTATTTTACTTCAATCAATAAATATATAAGTGATATAGCCATGAGACATATAAAATGCTCAGAATAACCATGATCAGTTTGCAAACTGTAGTGGTAAAATAGACTCAAACAGCATAAAATAACTTCAGATTTAAAACTGCCATCAATTTGAAAATATTTATCATGAACCTTTGTTTCAGGCCATTATAGAGCTAAAGGAATTTGTACAATCTGGACTGCACACATTTACACAATCCATTAATTCAGGGTCGTTCGACTCTATGAACATAGTTCAGGCTTAACTTTGTGATAAATAAATGTGCTTGAAGTCTTCTATTAATGCCTTCAGAGATCACACAATTTCATTTCACTTCTTTCAAAATATTATAAATATATGAAAAGCTTTTACATTACAAGCTAGTATAATTGGTTTTCCTTCATGAGATGTTCTATATTTCAAAGTTAATTAATGCTACCAGCATACATGCTGTTTCACTTGTTTTATTTTCTAATTTGCACGGGAGGGTGCATTGTATTTTGATGTAACTAGTCTTAACAGCTTCCAGAGAGGCTCCTTCTGATGTATTGTACTTCTCATAGTCTTACAAATGCTAATACAATCATATCCATCCTCATTGGGATGGGGGAGGGGTAGGGATCAATCAGAAAAGGTTGTTTGGATTAAACAGATGTGCCCTACGACAAACTATTAAATGTCAAAAAAATATAGCAGAAAAATCAAAACAGTTTATTTTGATCAGGTCACAAACTGTCTTTGACCACACTGACATGTTTTGTTATGCTAATGTTTAGCCATTTAGTAATGACTGTGGGTTTCATCTTTCATTAAAAGTTGAAGTGGGGGAGCAGAATCAATTATTTTATGCCTATTGAAAAGAACTGATCTTGTACCTTATGTTCTTTCAAAATGAAAATTAATTCTTATTTTTATTTTGAAATGCAGTTTAAGAATGTCTCTATTTGAAGAAATATAATTTTCATTAAAAGTATAAGGGTTTTTTTTAATGAGAAGTTTGTATATATATATATTTTAAAAAGTCACTAGAAATTCTTTGAAGTCTGTTTTCATTACTTTATTTCTTTTAGGTTACACCTCTAAATCCCATTTAATTTAAGAGAGATTCTTTAAGCATGTCTTCAAATATTAGACAATCCAGTACAGACCCTTTCTTACACATTTATCTTTTTCCACAATTTTCCTTTATGTACTAAAAAAAAACCCAAACAAAACCCACAATCTTTTTTGTTGCGTATTGTTATTTTAGAAGAGTTAATATAAGCACAAACTTCTTTAAAAGTCTTGATCATTACTTGGATCTTGCACTGAATTTTTTTCTTTCACCCACTCAAGATTTATTTCTTTTTAGTTAGAATTTTGAGAGCTTTTCTAAGGCCTTAAAAATTCTCTCTGGTGTATTCTATTTTAATAAGGAGGCTGGATCTTTTCAGGTGTTTAAATTGCAAACTTCACGTCTTGAGAAGGAATCTGCAAGTTGTATGGATATGGATCCTTGTAGAAATTTATATTAGAAAATGCATTGTTCTAGTCACCTACTATGTAAAATGCAAATAATAATTAGAAATTAAGAATAAATTTTGTAGAATGTTTAAGATTACTCTTGTAAAAAATTACAGAAAATGTTTAGAAATACAGAAAGTAGATGGGCTTAGCCTCATTTCACCTAGGCTCATCATCTGTGTCACTCCTGCTTGGAAAACTCCATACATTGTAAGATACATTAGCTTTATGTCCTAAAATATATAACATAAAGTACAATTTTAATTTGTGGAACCTGAACTTTCCTTAATATAATATTTTGCATTTGCTTTCCATTTTCTTTCAATGAATTGATTGATACATGAATCTTCATTAATTTTTTCCTTCTCCTAGCTCCCCTAAACATGCAAATTGATCCTACTTGCCAGACAAGCTTATTAAACGCCTCTGGCTTTCTGGAACTGTAAGATATTTGATCAGAAAATGAAAACACTGGCATGTAGCTGGCATTGTTCTTTCTGGTTTAGCTGGCTTTTGTACAACATTCGCATTAGCTCTGTGCCCACAACCTCAAACTGAATAATATTGAAAATGCATGATGTATGGAGGAAGTTCAAGGGAAAAGTGCCAAATGAATATTGGCCTTTCATGTCCTTCTCTGTTGAGCACATGTGCAAGTTGGATTCAGGATAGAGAACAGATAGATGAATACTAAATATTCTCAATGCACGATGAACTATAGTGTCTTAAAATCCATTCCTTCGAGCAAATCCAACATGTTGATCCAACTCAATCATTTTTATTTTTTTTTTAACATCTTGGTCTGGATATGATACCATTTACTGTAATAGGCAGTCATTTCCACAAGTAATGAGAAACGTAAAGAGTAATTTTTGGGGCATAAACACAAAAATAGTCAGAAATGGAATCTCCAGAAGGACAGATGTGATTTATATACAATTTCATTTCCCCCATCTCAAACATAGACTGTTACACATTATTTTATTCAGTTATAAACATAGAAAGGCTTTTTATTTGTTTAACATGGTCACAATCATAGTAAGAACCAATCTTTGACCTTTAATTTCTGATGGAAAATTTAGATGCTGTGCAAGAGCTTTTGTGCTGTTAGTAGCAGTTCATTTGTTTCTTTAAAGGCAATTGACTCCTACCCTTTCTAAATTAATGCTTAGAATTTTATACTTTGGCTGATTCAGTCTCTGAAAAGGATGCAGGTATACATCAATACTTGAAAAGTGTGTGTTTTCTTTTGGTGATGCACATTCTCATCCTGCAGCCTGTGAAGACCTCTGTGAAGCAGCTAACCACTGCAGCCTGTGGAGAGGACCACATCGGGGCAGATCTACACACTGCAGCCCACGGAGGACTCGCGCTGCAGCAGTCTTTCCCTGAAGGACTGTATCCTGTGGCAGGGACCCCATGCCGGAGCAGGGGAATAGTGTGAGGAGTAAGGAGAGGCAGATACGAAATGTTATGAACTGATCACAAACTCTTTTCCCCTTCCCCCCTGCACTGCTTGGGGATGGAGAGCCAGAGGAGCTGGTAATGAAGGAGTGAAGATGAGCCTAGGAAGAAGGCAGGGGTGGGGAGAAGCTGTTTTAGTTCTGTTTCTCGCCATCCTACTCTTTCTTTAATTGGCAATAAATTAGTTTTCCCCAAGCCAAGTCAAGTTTTGCCGTGCTGGTAATTATTGAGTGATGACCCTGTCTTCATCTCAACCCATGAGCTCTTCCATCTTTCTCCTTCTGCCCTGTTGAGCAGGGGGAGTAAGAGAGCAGCTGGGTGAGCGTCTGGCAGCCAGCCAAGGTCAACCCACCACAGACATATTCCTAACACTCACTAAAGCATGGCCTCAATGCCACATGGAACTTCCATGCAGTAGCAATAATACTGAAAAATCAGAGTAATAACAATGGAACATGTATCAGGAATAGCACCCTACAATCGCATTAACAGTTTTACAATATTTGATCTAGGTTTCTTGTTGGTTAGCAGATGATAGATAATGATTTTCTGGGTGCAAGGAAAATCATTTGAGGGCTTGAGTTTCAGTTAAAATATGTACAGAAATATGACAGTGAAAGTATCATTGATCAAATTCTCAATGACTATATGTATAAAATTTTTGACTGTGATTGTTCATGTCCTGAAGGATATTAACAGTAGTGTATACTTTTCAACAAGTGCTATAAAATATCTCTGGAAGAGTAAATTAGCATATATTACACTTTTAAGATGTCAGAGAAATAGAAGTTTTGAATGGATTCAGAACAGAGGAAAATTTTAACTTCTACATTCTTGTACTTTTTTCAGCTTCTTGGCAACTAAGTTTAAACAACATAAAGGAATTCTAAGTAGCTATAAGGAGCATCTCTCTCCCTCTCCTCCCTCTTTTCTCTCTCTCTCAGGTCATCATCTAAGTTGCACTTGTCTCCTCATATTTTTTTAATTTGTCCTGATATATAGATATCTATTTTCAGTCTAACACCACCAACATTTTCCTGAATTTTTAAAGTGCCATATATTTAAATGAGTTTTTAGCCACATGATTCTCCATCTGTTTCAAAACTTATCTAAAAATACTTTTTTTCTTGTCTGCTTTTCAGTGTTCGCCTCCTTTACACTATTTCGTTATAGCTATAAAGGAGATATGTGTTATAATTTATGTGGGGTATGCAAAACAAAGTTGCTTTGGGATTTATCTTATCTAACATTATTATCAGATATAAGTTTTTTTTTCCTCATTGTATAAGTTACAGTCACTTTTTCAGCTCTATTTGTTTTCAACTGTTCTATATTGGGTTTCGGTTATTTTTAAAATTATTTTCAGTTCTGCCCTAGTTATTCCTAATATATAGATGAGATAGAATTCTTCATATTCAAGAACTTACACAGAATCAAAACTTACATAATGCATGTACTTTTCTATTTAATTTTAAAATAGTTTAGTAACAGAATCTAGTATTGCTTTTTTGGCCTTAATGAGTCAAAAGTCCTATTGACTGTAAAAAGCATTTTGCCAGAGTACTTAGAGTTAGCTGTAGCTTTTAACGAATTAACATTGGAAGTGCTGAGTCTGAGACATTCTGCCTTATGGATTTCTGTACTTTTAACGTGTATTTAAAGTAGGTTTTGATGCAAGGGTATTCATCCTCACGTAAACAGTTGAAAAAAAAAATTGCCAATGTCTTCATGACTGCAGAGATATATTTCCTGACTCCCCTACTGGAGATTCAACTTTGGTGAACTCTGCAGAGATTATGAGGTCTGCAGACGCTCCTGGATAGGAGAGCTACAGTGTTGTCTGGAGGTAGTCATGTGCAGAAAGAAAAGTCAAGACGTCTAATATAGTAATCCAGATAATATAACACTAGTCTCAGCCAGAGTAAATGAAAAAAATTGCAAATCATACAACAGAATGTAATTTGCACAGGGTTTAAATTCTAAACGAGACTAGGCACCAATGCTCAAAGGCCAGGCTAGAAACTACATGAACAAAAATAGGTGTCCATTTGAGTAGACAATCTGCATGAGCAACTACTGTTACTGTAGTATCAAACCATAATTCAAACCTGTAAACCATAATTCATACATCTGTTTTTGTCACAATTGTGAACTGAACTCTAGCATTTCATATTCTTCATTGACTGACTGTTTTGAAAATAACCCCCCTACATTTGCTCATCCAGTGTAAGTTATCATAATTAATCTGATGTTTAGCATAATCTTACTTACTGTAATAAATCAAAAAAAACCAACCTTGAATTACTGTGATGCTTATTGAGCATTCACAAATTATTCTTTTTTTCAACTATTTGGTCGCTACAGTGCTATGTGTTTCCTTACCTGTCAAAAATATAGCTGCCTCAAGAATTTTGGAAAGCTGATATTCATTTAAACTCACATTTATATGAAAGAGCATTACACATTGAAATAAGCCCTAGATAGAAGACCTGTCACTCTTTCATGTACTTTTCTTGCTGGAAGCAGAAATCCACTTTTCTGGGTAGCTGGAAGGAAGTTGTGGCAAGGTGATTAGAGTATCAAATGAAATATAAAGTCATAAATAGTGGTAACCATCAAGGATGACACATAACTTCTTTCAATTCCAGACACTGAAGCACCTAGATATGTATCTGAAGTATTGTAATGAAAAATATGAGCCTGGTTTAGATGTCTTGACTGCCTGAGAGTAAAGTTTGCCATCACACTTATTATTTTATATGCAATGCCAATTTATGCATTCTGTGTAGGTGTTATGCCGCAGTTGTTTACATGCAAACTGTTTAATTAAGAAATTGCTTTGTTTTGTATTGCTCCAGAAGCCTGCTACATTTTTTCATGGAACTCTGGTGTCCATGAATATTTTCATTGTTTATTCAAGACCATTTTCTTAAAACTGAATTTTCACCTTTCCACAATGATTCCCTATTATGGGAAATTTAATGCAGAAAAAAGCCAGGGAGGAAAGGGAGGTAAAGGGGAAATGGGGGTGAGGAGAAAGGGAGGGAGGAAGGGAAAGAGGGAGATGGGAAGGGAGACAGGGAGACAGGGAGACAGGGAGACAGGGAGGGAGGGAGCGAGCAAGGAAGGAACCATTCTGGAAAATCATTGTATGAAAAATTGTGTGCTTAAAAAAGTTGATGTATAGAAATAACAGTATGAACATCTCCCTTTTATGATTAGTAGATGGGGATGGTAAAAAAGGGTCAATATGATAAAATGTCCGATGCAGGCACATGTAAAGAATTGTGGAAGACAGCAGTGAAAAAAAGAAGAAAATGAAAAGGGGAAGATGTGAATAACAGAATGGCAAAGCACAAAACCAGAAAATTTAGTTCAGCTCCCAGACGGGCAGGAAATACTGCAATTATTATACATGGATGAGATACGTTCAGAGCATTTTAGATCATACATTCAAACTTGATTCAAAATATGGAGCTTAATTTTTCCTAAACAGTAATGATGCTCTGGTAAATTTGATTTGATATGTTCGGAAAGGGCAGGAGGGATCTATTAAGGAGTCGGGTAAGCTATTGTTCCAGAGAACACTGCAACATGTAGTTGGTAACTGTAAGAATACTGTAGCAAGTGTGAGAAAATCTTGTTGCCTTAGATATACCAACATATATTTTGTGAAAACTAGCCTTTTTCTCCTACTAACAACAAAACAGTCTAGTTCTTGTTGAGAAAGAATGATGCAAACTGACAATGAACTGGTGTTAATATGCTATTTCCTCATAAACACAGGACAGGATCTTCAGCATGGTAGAGATCAGCCCCTGACGTTCATCTTGGTTATGTTAAAATCTCCAATGAAGTGTGCACTGAATTTAAAGATTTATATGGCATTTCTAATTCAATTCAGACAGGAATTGATTTCTGTGGTAAAAAGCATTTTCAGAAAATATGTTTCTATAGAATATAAAGGTACAGTGACTCCTCTAGTGAAAAATCACTCATAATCGATAAGATTAAGGCACTATAATATATTTCAGGATAGAGAATTGTTCATAGATACTAATTAATCACTTATAATGTAAACCTTCCAGTTCTACTCAGAAGTGCCACTTTCTCTCATGTACGTATACAAAACTTCAGAAATAGTTTCTGCAATTGAAACTACTTGATGAGCTAGGAGAGAAAGGAAGGGAAACTTAATTAATTTTTTGATATACCCTGCTAGGTAGTCAAATTTGCTTCATTTGTGACTTCCTCAACATTGTTATTAAGATATTGTAAGTCATGTAATCTCCTTGTGAGTGCAATTTAGATTCTTGCCTTTTTTCTCAGCTGTGCATAGCAGAATAATTCTTGGAGCAGAATTCTGGAAATTAAAACATGGATTTGCAGATCGGAAACCTCCAGCTTTCTTGATCAAGATGAGGTATTGTCCAAAAGAAAAGAAATGGATTTTACTTATAAAGGAGAAAAGTATCTTCATATAGCCACTTATAAACATGACAAGAGATTTGGACTAGCATGAAAATGTCAGATGACAAAAACCTAAAAGTTAGTCATATTGGTAATATCAGCAGTTCTGGAAAATAGAGGACCAGGTGATTAAAAATATAGTAGGATATAACTGAGACCAGTGGTATAGACTTTGAGAACATTTGAGAACATTTGAGAACATTTGAGAACATTGATACACAAATGAAAAGACTCTAGCAATTATTTGCAGAAAAACACTGTTAGTCCATAATCAGAATTGCTACATAATTTACATCACAGAGTCTTTATTGGACATAAATAGAAAACCTTACTTGGGAAGAACTGAGAATGACAAAAAATATGGTCTTACACTGAAAATCTGACAGTTCTGATGCAAGTTTGAAGAGAATTTGGGGGTAAAAATAAAAGGTCAAAAAATGAGGAAATAATCTGCAAAGGGTGGCTAATTTTAGACTCTTCAGACAGAAAATAAGGATCCATCAGACAGAATTTGCTAATAACAGGATTTTTGAATACCATTTTAAATTCTTTGGAAGCCTCCTCATAGACACACAAAGATAACACAGTTTAACTCTCTATCTTTCTGATTTGAACTGTGATGTGTAGAAATATTATTTAAGAAGATGAATGAAGTAGTGATATAGGCAACTATTCTAGTTTTTCTTTTAAGAGAGACTTGAGTGAAAATCTACAAATAGATAAGAATTTGTGTGGATGTCCTTATGAAATGACATAATTAATTACTGTGAGACAAGAAAGATATTAAGCACAAAGGGAAGAAACTGAAATAAAAAAAAATAAATTTCAGCAAACTTGTGAAACTGCTCAAGATAGTCTCAGAAATATAATTAAAAAATAAAGAAGGCTAGGAGAGTTGACCAGTTACTGATAAAGCCTATACAAACTGCTCTGGAGAAAATTATGCAGATATTAATAAAATATAGAAAGTATAAAAGGAAAATATTATGAATGGAAGACCTGAAAATCAAAATGGAAATATGTAAAAAGTTGGAAAGAAAGCAAAAGGCAACATAATAAAAGCAAAAAGAATTTCAACAGTGGTAAAATCAGTAAGATTGTTGTGCAGAGTGCATTTTAATTAACAGGGATTTAAAGAGTAGAAAGAAAAGAATCTATCAATTTATAGTATAGTATAATTAAAAAGAAAATAACATAGAGAAATGGCAAGAAACATTATTAGGCAGAAACAGAACATACAACAATTAAAGACTGTGGCATCATTACCCTCTTTACTTTTGTCTTCACTAGATAAAGACTAATTGTGATTAGATCTTTAATAATTCTAAACAGGAAACAGGAATGCTGCCTAGATTAGGAAAGTAACAGATTTTTTTAAAAGATATATACCCATGATATAGATATTTTATTTGTCAATATGACCTGATGAAACTGACTCTTCAGTCTTTAAGAAAAGCTAGTCAAGGCAATCTCTAAATAATTAGCAGTTACCTTCTTTAACTTTTATAGGACAAAGGAGATCTCAGAACACTGGAGAAAACAAATATTCCTTTAGCAAAGAGGAAAAAAAAAAGACTACAAAGGGGAACTGTAAACTATTTATCATTCTGTGGAATGATTTGGAATGAGACTCTTCAGTCTCTGAAATGATTTGGAATAAATTACTGAAGAATCATTAAAAATCCTTACTGTATATAATAAACACAAAACTATAGCTAACGTGGTGGCCAAGAAAAAGTCATATCTAAAACAATCTAATTATCTTCTCTGACAAATAAACTGGTTTAGTGGATGAAGGGAAAGTGGATAAATATTAAGTAAATATTAAGTAAATTTTACATTGTTAATATGTTGTTCTTCACATCATATGCTAAGTAAATGTAGTATAAATAGAAATATCCACAAGCATACATGAAAAAATGGTTTCAAAATGGTTTCAAAAGAAGAGTTTTAACTATTCACTGTCAACTGAAAAGACACCTGCATAACCTTCAAGTGATTGGATTCAGTCAGTATTTACATCAGCAACAAATGGTATTTTCTGATATTATTTTTAAACAGATAGGACAATATCTCACACTGTCATCCAAGCATTCCTGGCCTTTTCACAGTGCAAGGATTGAACTAAAACATCATTTCCAGACCTACAGTTCTACAATTCTCTGTTCTTTTGGGCTGCTTTCTATGGGAATATAAGCTTGGTGGTTAAGGCATCAAACAAAAAAGGAAAACATCTACAATCATACCCTCATTTCTATGAAAAAAATTGCTACTCAAGAAAGATGAACCTCAAAAGGCAATTTATTGACATTTGCTGAAAAGGAGCAGACATTGATGAAGAGATCAAAGTGGAAATCTTAGAAACAGTTAGTTCTTGCATGTCATTTGATTACCTTTGAAAGGGATTTTTTTTTTTTTTAACATATTAAAATGAAACATTTCCAACTTAAGAGGGAAAGCAGTAAACTGGACTACCCTCACCCAAGCATTTCACAGACTATGAAATACTTTTGGTTCTTAGACTTATGCACTGCACCTGATAGCATTTACCTTTTTTGCTGCTAATTTATCATCATCATCATTAGCTCCCCTTAACAGAATATTGTTTACCAAACTGATTGATTCATGGTTTTTAAATGGGGTAAATTATTTAGCTGAGCATCAGAATATTTAGTTTTATTTTTCTAAATGTCTGCATAGAAAATCAAAACAATATCTTAAATTTGAATCTAGAACTTGCTGATGGCAGACACTTGCAGAAGGCTTATAGAAATTACTATAATATCTGCTATTTAAATACTAGCTCAAATTGGGCAGAACTGTAAATAAAGCATGAGTACTTCATGACAGGCCATAAATCCCTCTTGTACTGGTAAACTTGCTGCATCTTCTTGTTGCCAAACAACAGAAATGTCATGTGCTGATCTAGAGAGAAATAATGTTCCCACTCTTGGGAAATTTTTGAGATTTCCCAAATGCTTTTATGCAGTGTTGGCCAGAAAGCTTGGATAAATGCATCACTGGTGGATTTTCTTACTGACTGATATGATTGTAATGGGGGAACATTCAAAGTTTCCAAGGAGGTAAGAAAAAGGAGAAGGGAAGAAAAAAAAAAAAAGAAAAAAAAAAAAGAGACCTAACTCCAAAGCAGTTAAGCCTCATCTTCCATGTTTTACCCATGGTTTACAACACCCATACTTGATGTGGAATAACCTACCTTTTTCTAATTAATAATTCGATATTTATATAAAATAGAAGAGCTCAATCAGAAGAAATCAAGTGGTCAAATGATGTAGCTTTGCTGTCATCACCACTTTGAAAAGCAAAGGATCAGTTTCGATATTTACTAATGAAGAACATCAAACATCAGATGCTCCACAAATCCCTCTTCCCATATATATGCATAGAGACTGAAACCAGGGCCAGAAGCTGAACTACAGCAGCATTAGTCAACAGATCTTGGCAGACACTCTGTTCTTACTTCCTTTCAGCTATAAAGACTCTGTAAGGTTTGGCTGTATCACGATAATCGTTCTGTCCATGCCATGATTCATCATGTCTCCATTATAGCAATTCTATTCACATGAAAAACTAGCCAGATCAGGAAACAGAATTGAATTCAATTATTAGAAGTAAAATATCCTTCCCTCTTTTCCTGATGTGAAAGTATATACCTTTGAAAAACCAGATATTTCTTATACTTCTATAGCTTTACTGAAATCCCAAGCACAAATACAGGCTCAGCAGAGAATGGAGTGAGAGCAGCCCTGAGGAGAAGGAATTGGGGGTGTTGGTGGACAAGAAGATCAACACGAGCCAGCAATGTATGCTTGCAGCCGAGAAACCCAACAGTATCCTGGGCTGCATCAAAAGAAGCATGACCAGCAGGTCAAGGGAGGTGATTCTGCTCCTCTATCCTGCTCTCGTGAGACCCCACCTGGAGTACTGCATCCAGCTCTGGGGGCCCCAACATAAGAAGAATATGGAGCTGTCAGAGTCCAGAGAAGGGCCACAAAGATGATGTGCTCCACAATGGCTGGAGCACCTCTCCTATGAAGACAGGCTGAGAGAGTTGGGGTTGTTCAGCCTGGAGAAGAGAAGGCTCCAGGGAGACCTTATTGCAGCCTTCCAGTACCTGAAGAGGCCTACAGGAAAGATGGTGAGGGACTGTTTACAAGGGCATGGAGCGATAGGACAAGGGGGAATGGCCTTAAGCTGAAGGAGGGTAGGTTTAGATTAGATATTAGGAAAAAATTCTTCTCTACGGGGGTAGTGACGCACCAGAACAGGTTGCCCAGAGAAGTTGTGGATGCCCCATCCCTGGAAGTGTTCAAGGCCAGGTTGGATGGGGCTTTGGGCAACCTGGTCTAGTGGATGATGTCCCTGCCCATGGCAAGGGGGTTGGAACTAGATGATCTTTGAGGTCCCTTCCAACCCAAACCATTCTATGATTCTACGATTCTATGAAATTAATGCAAAACTGATTGTTGTATTCCAGCTGAACAGTTAACAACACTTAAAATTTCTCTTTTAGTTTTGGTGTTGTTTTTTGGGTAGAAAGAAATCATTAGAAAAGCATGATACCAAGACAGACATTTAGCCTTCTCTCAGCATTGATATCTCAACTGCAAAATATGTAAAAAAAAAAAAAAGAATTCTAATCTATTCTACTTCTCTTTCTAAAAATATATATTTATTTCAGTTATTAGAATCTAAAAGAAGCAGTAAATTTACAAGATCATAAAAACTTTTTAGCCAATATGTTGTTCTGACTTACATTCCAGACTTTGCTAACTTAAGAAATTGGAAGAATTGGGCTGCTGGCTGGGACTTTACATTAACGTATATTTTTGTATATACTTATTATCAATTGCAACTTTATGCAAGTAAATATGCTTAGGCAAGCATCCAAAAAAAATCAATCATTTATTCAGTCAAAAGAGCCTGTGATGATAATGCCAAAAACTTTAGGTCTTTACGGTGGAAAATGCCTTATTTTGCTAACAATTTCTATTGAGAATGTATCTGTGTTGCCATGTAAGAGAGGTGCTCCATGAAGCAACCTCTTGCCCTGAGGCTCTGTGGCCCACACTGGCTCACACGGGCACTGCTCAGGGTAAGCCACCTCCAGAGTAGGTTGGATGCAGCTAAGAAGAAACCAGTTCTGTATCCTTCCAGGGTACCATGTGGTGCCCTGTAGGCCTTGGACATAAATATTATTATACGCTTTCATTTCAGAATATCTGAAATAACATGAAAGCTGTATTGCAGGCTTTCAGAGCGGTATTTTTATAGCACAGAAGTGTGGGTAGGTGTTGTATACAATAGGTTATGCTAAACGATCTAGTTTTATCAACACTTGCCTCTTTGATTCAGTCTGGAGCTTATCTAACTACACATAAACTGGCGGATTCCTAAGAATGTTTTTAAGCTTCTGTATCTAACTGCATGCTGAGACCGCATCCTTATTTTGAGACCGGAGCCAGGCATGCAGGAACTGGGTCCTTTCCTGCCATAGAAGCAGTGATTTCCACAGGAAGAAGACCCAAGATCATAATGACAGGAGTCATGTAATGATCTGCTCTGGTCCTCAGTCTGCACAATAAGGCTATGTCTCTTACTACTAAGCAAAAAAGGCAGGAACCGATGTCTGGCCCTCAGATCAAGCATGACTATCGGGCTGACATCTGAAGCTGCTTAGTACTACTGCCATCCATTGCAGATTTGTCCTGGACAAAGGCAACTGAGGGGTGGGGGGTGGTACAAAGCACAGCCAGGAAAAGAGCTAGCACTGCAGTAATCCAGAGATAAATAGTTCAAGCCTGTCCATTAATAAAATTATTTTATTAATTAATATAATAAACATTTTTCTGAAGGAACAATCACAGCCCAAGTTATGCCACAGCGTGAATCATAGCTAATCTTTGACACTGCCATCAGTAGGCCATCCTTCTGTAGGCCATCATTTTTCTCAAACAACAATTATAGGTATGGAAACTTCAGAATAACTATATATTCACACGAATATTTAATTCTTATAAGTAAATTTATAATGTGGGTTCTGACACCCTGAGAGCTTAATCCCTTAATCTTAGTCACCAGCGTACTAATTTATTTGAGTAGTCCCTGCATATTGACACTGAGGGAATTGCTCAGTTAATTTATAAATGGGAAAAATTAAAATAATGTGGCAGAATTAATCATAATCTTGAATTATAAAGACAAAAGAATATCAAGAAGAGTTATTTCACTTAAAAATATGTAAATAAACTTCATTGCAGTTTGGTGCTTTTTAGAACTGTTTCTCTGTAAGAGGCAAAATTATATATTTCATAGGAATACTACACCATCAAAAAGTAAGACAAGAAAATTATAAAGTTCTTATTTTCACACTGAAAAGTGAAAAATCATGCATGATATTTATTACAGAAAGTGTGATTTTGCATTCCAAATTGAGCTAGTCTACTATTCCACGCTAATTAACTTAAAATTTCATGGCATCAAGGTATGCTTCATTCTATGTTAATTGCAGGACCTAAATTTATGTATGCTGACATAAAATAAAAAATCCTGTTTGGCTTTGCACTGAATATGTATACCATTTAAAATATTTAGTAGTTAGCAAATTTGTATGTATATTTAGTAGAACCAGATAAGTTGGAAAATCTGAACATGTAAGTATGATAAAATGGCATAAAAAGTAGATTCTGCATTCTTTCATTCAAAAGAGGAGGGAGCATAATTTGCACATTTTCATCAGCATAGACAGGTATTTTGTTTTTTAATAAATTCTTTTGGATGACTGCATGCCTACAACCAAAACAAAGTAGTTACTATGGTCATTAATTTTATGTTTAATATAGGAAAAACTGAGATATAATTAGGAATCTATTTTGCCATGAAAATTGGACCTAAAATGTCCTCAGTAACAGCTACATGAGGAGAGATACCTTAAATACACAAACATTTTACAAATAAATAGCAAAGGGCTTTTCTAATCTTTTTCTCTTTCTCCTCCCTTCCACTTCCCATCAGTAAATGTCTGGGACAAATAACAGAACAAGAAGCTTTCAAAACCAGCCAATTAAAAAATTTAAAACCTGAATGTCCATTAGTGCAACTAGCCATAGAAGAGAGAAAAAGGTACATCCTAGGAGTCAAATGATATCACTGTTAGAAAGTCAAAACTGGATACATTCTTATTACTATTACCATTACCATTACCATTAATATTAGTTGCACAAAATAAACTTTAAAAATGCTGAAGCTTATTACCCTTGAATAATGTGAAAACTTAGATCAGATTTTTTCTTAAGATAAAGATATTTTCACTTGTATATTTAGAACAAATCTTCAAAATATACTTAAAAGTGTGTTTACAATAGCTTCCAGTATTATTTTCTAAATCATACATAAATGAGAACTAGAGTAAGGTAATAAAATTACCCTGTGTGGTTTATGAAAATAATTTCTGAAGAATAATTATCAACTCTTAGTGATGCAATATGAAATTGATTCATTAAAAAAACAGGTGTTATTATTTCCCTTTTACACATAGTTGATTAAATGTATTGATTGGATTATTCATTGGTCTTCAAGTTATCTCAGAAGGCAAACTTTATGGAAAATGAAAGAAGAAAAAAAATAGTCATTGTAATGCCAATTTTGTGAAAAAAAGCAAGGTATTAACTTTTATCTTTGAGATTTCCTGTGGAAAAGATGCTGTACTTACTTTAATAAACACTGCGTTAGAAGACAATATTGAGAATTCGCTCCTGTTTTTATGAAGGTCTGTTTTTTCCCAAATCCATCTTCTTGATAGCAATGAACATTTTAAATGGATGTTTAGAACTCACTCATTGTCATACATGAGTTGTTTAAGGCTTCTTTATTTAAAATAAATTAATACATAAAATCATGTGCATGTTTCCTCCCTCCAAATTACCTTTGAAACAACTGTTGTCAAAACATTTCTCTTTATGATGTATTATACATTAAAGCAGTAGTTTAATCACTTTCTAAAAAAAAAAAAAGAAAAAAAGAACAATATTATGCATAATAGATAGTAGGATTCAGTCTGGGAAAGCTCCGTATTCATCTCATTCACAGGCATGTTTGTTCATGTGTACATAATAGATTATAAATTTTAACTTTGAATCTACATGTGAAGGGAGACCAATGAGGTGAAAGTTTTGAGGTGGATCTGACTACAGATTTTCTAGTCAGTCTAGTTCCTAGTTTCTGTTCCTAGAGAAATACACAAAAAGCATCTGCAAGACAGTTAAAATACCTAGGGACATTGCCAGTGACACCTAGATGCCGGCAGAGGAATCAAGGCCCACCAGTAGAGCAGAGGTCTCAAAGGTTCTCTCTTGTACCTGCCAGCCTCCTTTGGACTTTCAAATATCATAGAGCTTCTCAAGCGCAACTAGAGATGGAAATGGAAATGCACATCCCAAGTGGGCAATTGAATGAAGCTTCTGAAGTTAGGTTTCTGAATCTTGAGTTGAATATCACCACTAATTACTGAACTCCTTCAAAGAGCTTTCTTACTTCTACTACAAAATACTAATGTAAAAAATAGTGCTAATCTAAAAAGTCTATTTAATTCAAATAAACAGTGAATGTCATCAGCAAAAACACATGAAAAGTGATGTGTAGGTAGCAGAATCTGAACTTACCAACATGAAAATATTGGTTTCAGGGGGTGGAAAACCAGCTTCCATCAAGTTGGTATATTTATAGAGCAATCATCTGACAAGATATCAAAACATGAGAGGAATTCTTGGAAATGAACACAATTACAGTGTGGAAGAACTTTAGATGAACTTTCAAATTGTATAAACAGTAAACTCTAAACTTTGCCACTTTTTACTGTAAATAAAAACATTGAAAATAAAGCTGTCTATACTGATCTTTGCCTTACTTTGTAACTGAACATTATACCTAAAATAAGTAAATCTTGAAGTGGAAATGCTCTGTAAGATTTCAAATTGAAACATAAAAGCAGTCCGTTAGTAAAACATGTACATGACGTAAAAGATGCATTTTCACTTCAATGTCCACTTGAATAAAATCAGACATTCTTACGTATGGTAAATGATCAAGGTATGCTGCAAGAAGCACAAATGTGTCCGACTTGCCAGACCGGGAATGAATGAATTCTAATTTTGGATGAGCCATTTATCTCCTCTGTGCCTATACAGTAGTTCATGCACCTCTGTTCACAAATCTACTATGAAAATCATTGTCTATACACACAAAACCTTGTTTTCCTCCCCTACTGGGGCAGAAACAGTCCTGCTGTGTCAACTTCTTCTCTACCATCTTATTCTCTGTTGTACAATATTTTGGAATATGTCAAGGTATGACATTGGATCGATAAAAATTGGCTCCAGTTAGCAACATTTTATTCCCCTGATTCTGTACCACTTTTTTAACTCACCTTGGGCATTTTCATATTTTTCTTGAAGAATTTTAAATCTACGAACTCTGTGTGAGATATAAGGACAGTCTTTTTAACCTTCTATTGTAAATGCTAACCCAAAAAGATTTATTCTAAGGACCACTATCCACCTTGTAGGCAGAATTGGTAGACTTAAAAGCACTTATAAACCTTTAAACATGTTAAAGACAACAGAAAAAAGCAGGTGGTGCTGCCTATAATGTCAATTTCTGTGGTCTAGTTTTCAACACATTGATTTTAAGCTCTTTTTAAATCTAGTTAGAATCTGTATTCTAAGACTTCTGGTCTATATAGAGCATATAGGGAACATTATGTCTGCTTAATATATAATCTATAATCAATAATATATACTACCTTATGATCTTTCCCTGATAGTTATGCTTCTAAGAAGAATTACACAGCACACTAAATAAGACTGGTGGTGTGTATAATTAACTAAATTATGTGCATAATAGCGCATGGACAATACAGCACTATTAAATTCACTAAATTTTCAGGTAATAATTATAATGTTAAAAGAATCAGTAGGAGCTTCTACAAGCTATTGAAGGACAGAAAAAACTTTCCTACTGTGAAAAATAATTTTGAGGCTCTTGAAGTTCTATTGTACTAAATTCAAAGGTCTTTGGTTTAATTTCAAAAGAACAAGAAATAAAAATACCCAATGAGTAGGGGAATGAGTTTTGTTTCCCTGCTCTTCTACATCATACATTTTAAATTCACTTTACCATCTCCTTCCTTAGGTTTGACCAAGGGACTACATGCCACTTAAAGGTACATGTTCTTCTCTTTGATCAAAGTCAGGAATTCTTACCTAGTCCTGAACACTGTCTCTAAAGAAAGTTAGTTAGGGCTTATGCATGATTGTGAGAGGTTGGTGTTCCTATTTAAAGATCTAAAATATTTTATCAGCATTCCATATTCAAAATAGATCTTTCACATGTGATTGGATTTCCAGTTTCCAACACTTTGTTGAAGATGCAGATTTCAGACTTGGCAGCAAAAGTTCAAATAAGAACAATGCAAGATAATCCATTCAAGAAATAGATCTTCTCTGTTCTTCAACAGTGTCAGATTTTTTTAATATAATGAGTTTTTTTGTCTTTATATTCAGCATACTATTATGTGATTATATCAATCTTTTTTTACTATTTGAGAAGGCTGAAGCTTACTTATGATAATGTAAATTTCACAATTATCTATCTTTAAAAATGCAAATATAATTTCTACATTCATACATAGTATAATTGGCAGATATCTCATAAAAATAATAATCTATTAGGTTATAATAAACAAGAAGATATGGTGAACATTGCAACACTGAACTAAGATCTGCACAAAAAGCAACACAATTATTTCATGCTTAGTATACATTGGTCACTGCTATAGTAGAAATGTATGTCATCAGTCAGGATTTAAAACAATTTCCAGTTTAAAGTGTCTAAGAAGTTAGTATTTCAGTTTAAAAACCCAAGTAACTGTGTTATGGATAATATATATTAAACAACTTTTAGGTTATTATGACTTGAATTATGCTATGAAACCACAATGAGTCCTCTTGGTCATAATGTGTTAAATGTTTCCATTTCAAATCCTCCACATCCTCAATACCATCAAAAGATCTGTTTCTTCTTTCAGTGATTGCAAAAAAACTTGTTCAGAAGGTAAAATATATGAAAAATAAAGTGTTTCGTGAATTACTATCCTTGTAAAAAATCTCTGTAAGAAAACTGTCATGAATTTTGCTCTTTTTGTTGTTGCTGTTCTAAATTGGTTACAACTCCACCACTCCAGAACATGTATTATCTTCATCACTCTGCTGATGCCTTCCCCAGTGCTCATCTATGCACGTTGGTGACAGTAAACCTCTCTAAAAGAATCTGTTCTAAACATGTTTTCATAAACTTTTTTCCTTATAACACAGAGCTACTTGATTAATTTTTATTAGTACCCACTAGACAATTTTACTGAGATCCACTGCTTTTTACTGAAGTCTATTATATAATTTTATGAAGATAATTTCAAGAGAATGTAGTGTACTAGCTGTGCTGAGCTATTTGTCTGTGAAGCAGGGATCTGCAGATGCCAGAACTGCAGCTGGGTTTTAATTACATAGGAAAAGCCCAAGGTCTAACCAGAAATACAAGTATGGACATCTCTGGGACACCAGGAAAAAAAGATAATGCTTGTGATCTGGATGACGACCAGAAAACAAATTTTGTGTAGCTCCTCTCTAGCAATTATATGTGAGGGTGGAAGACCATCTTCTTCAGTTTATGTAATACACTGTACAACAACCTCAAATCCAATGGCTTGTTTAATATATCTAGATTTGTAGTCCATATATGCTGGAAGGACTACTTTATGCTCATTTTTAGGAGAGATAAAAGGTGCACAGTTGAACTGTTGATCCTGGCTCTGAATAGGTAATACTTCCTCTTGTTTTGCCTAAAAGACTCCTACGTTCTTCCTGCCCTTTAAATCTAAGGCATTGCCACAATCTACTGTCATAATACAAAGATTTTAGACCAGATATCTATCCAACTTTTTTTGGAAGCACCTTTTTGGTTAGTGATTGCTGACACTGAAATTGCTAAATCTATTACCAATCTAAGTTTTTGAGTACAGTACAAGGCGTGTTGATGAATCAATCTCATCTTGTGAGGAGTGCAGCAGGAAGATACTGCTCATGAAATCTCCTTCAGACATCCTTGATCCAGAGTATTTTTGCTCAGATTTATCTGACATGAGAATAATCAATCATGTCCAATACAGCCAGGGTTAGGGGTTTTTTTCTTAAATGGTTTTCCAAACGATTTCTATTTGATTTACTATTTAATATTGGTTGTTTACAGCTAATCATCTGCATGGATTATCAGTTAGGTTTTCATACCTGATAATATTCAGTTATTTAAATCACTAATAAACTAATAGTTCTGCTTACCTGTTCTGATACTTTATTTGAACATTTTGTTTTGTTTTCTCTGACAAAGTAATAGTTTTAATTCTGTTTCAGTTCACAGCACTGAAGTGTGGTCAAAACAAGCTTTTTGCTTAAAGTAATTTTTAATATGGTTTATATACATGCAACTACCTGCCTAAAAACTGATCACAGCAAAAAGCGCCACAGACAAAATCACCTGCAGGGTTGAGTTTAAAAGCATACCTCTACGTATTCATTTTTTCCCCTAAAATAAAAAACTTTTGTCTAGATTGATACTAGTACTACTTTTTCTGTCATGCTATTGAATGACATTTTTTCAATAACTAAAAGTTTAAAACAATATATATGCAGAGATTCACATAATCTAGAGAAAGGGGTGAGGAACAGCATACTTCTCAACTTCTCTCATAATGGATCTTACTTTTCAGATCTCATTAACTACTTTTGATTGTACATATAATTGGTAGTCTGAAAACACTGCATATGCTATTTATATTATTTAAAATTTAAATAATTTCAGTTAAAGTTTAAACATTTTTTGCTTTCCTAGTAACAGTTCCTCTCCATCAATATCTATACCTTTTCTGTTCATTTAAAGTTAAAGGGGTTATCAAGGCTTACTGAGAGTGACAGTGTCATCTAAGAAGAAAGGAAGAGAAGAAACAGAAAGGTTCCATCAAAGTAGGTACATTGAGAAATACTTCTGACAAGACCCAGACATAAACTGACAGCAGCTGGATTATGCAATCAGTTTATGTAACTATGTAAAGAGATCTTCAAGAGTAGGTGAAGGTGTTTTTGATTTTTTTTGGATTCTATAACATCTGTGGATAGGATTTCACTGCTAGGCACAGGGAAAGCTTTTATGTTGCAACACATGAAACTGAAGATATGTCTGCAAAATACAAACCATTTCTCAGGAAAATTAATTTGTTCTTTGCTACCCAGTATACATTAAAAAGTAAGAGCAATCAGTGAATATGCTGGCTGATATTTTTCATGGATAACAGATGTGCGCTGCATGGACCCTTCAGGTCAAAAATCAATGAGGGGAAAATGCTTTCTCTCAAGGTTTCTTTCGCTATTGTTATCCTTCCAAAGTGATGGTACTAAACCCATTCAAACAGTGTCCTAGCAGCAGTGTGACATTTCAAAAGATCAAAAACTACCATCTTAGATGTCTAGGGAGTCCCCAGACTGCAATAATACCGAAAAGGAAAGTAATAAAGTAAGAAGCAAGCATATGGCAGGCAGTTGCATTTCTTGCTATTGATTCTGAAACTGCTGAAGTGGAACTTCTTTATCAGCGGTTACATAATCAGCAAGTCAAAGCGATGCATCTCTGTCTGAAAACACAGTAAAACCACTGTGTCAATTTAATCAAAAGGTATCAGTTAGAGAAACCTGGAGAATTACATGACATTCCATACTGATGGGTGTAAGATTGTCAAGTCGGATAACTGACAAGCTGGTAAACTGCAAACTGCCAAGAAATGCCTGGAAACACACTGCTCTTGAATTATTAGACCAACAGATTTTCGCCCACAGTCATACACGGAAGTAGAGATCTGACTTACTGAAAATGAAGGTAAAAATTGATATTAGTAAATATCTGTTCAATATGTCATAAATATATGGTCAAAGTAGCAATTAAGTAATAAGTAATTAAGTAATAAGTAATTAAGTAACAGTAATTGAAGCCTTATCCTGTAGAATGTGAAATGTTCACTAATTTTGTATTTTCAGCGCTATGGCATACAGTAACAGGATGCTACATCCTATTAAAAGACAGTTTTAAAATGTATCAGAGATTCTGGGCTCCTGGACAAAACTAACAGTAAGCAATTAATCTGTGATTGATTTACCTATACCTGTAAACAATATCAGAGGAAAGATGTTAGATATATTCTTCTATATGTTGGTTCACTGATGAGAACCTTACACTGAAGAATTGCTTCAGGTATCTGGTTGTATGTGCATTACACTTGGAGTCATCTGTGGTCCTGGCAGACAAAAAACATAGAAGTGTTTGGGCTTTATCTTTCATTTCCAAATCTGTCAACATGTCAGGATATTAAAGATCAGCTGTACTGTGCTAACAGCTTATCAGTGTGTCTAAGTCCCTGGAAATTAGATTTAAAAAGACTTGCTTGGACCCATGTGAATATGTTGGAAAAAAAAAGTGTCATCTGTTGGAGCTTCCTAACATAGAGGAAACACTTCTATTACTATACTCTCTCAGAAGTGAGCCAGTTCTACCGACTGCACTCCAGCTGGTGTTGCTATGTCTTTGTCTCCTATTTCTTGCTTTTGGAGTGATCACCATAATCAGTGGCACTTCAGTATATTCACAAGAAAAAATTGAGACAATTTGTAAATCTATAAAGCTTTTCTATTATAGATCTTGCTTTCTTATAAATTGTACACAAGTCCAGATGCAATCTGAGTTATCCTCTTTATACTCTGAGATCCAAGGTGGTTTGCCTTCCAAGAAAAAGAAATGTCTTAACAGATTATAACAGCAGCAAATCGGTCCAAAGAAAGACTAAGACTAGGGAAACAAAATTTTGATTTAACAGTATATTTAAACATGCTAATATGCCCCGTTATTCAGTGTTCATAACAACCCAAACTGTAACCCATCAGCATTCCTCTAGAAAAAGTAGCTCCCTGATCAAGAAATGTAGAGGAGGAAGACTGATGTCCTCCTACATATGAAATAACGCTCATGGGGCTGCACTGTGCAGCATGTGGCTAAACAGTATACAGATGAGGTCCTAAGGCAGGAACGTCACCTGCACTTCATTGCCTTTCCACACAGAATCACAAAGAGAAGACTAACACCACATCTATAATACCATAACTAATGATAATTTTGAAAAGATGCATTAGTTCAGTCCTTAGAAACCATTTCAGTGTGAGAGACATTTTGACTTTGCATTATTTTGTGCATAGAAGAAAGAGAAATTAGTGTTCAGGTCAAGAGTGCTTTCATTTACTCCTTATGTTTCAAGCAAATTCATTATAGAAGGTTTTTTCATCTGCTGGTACTATTCACTTTAGCTTTTTGGTCTAACATTTCATCAAGACTGTTTTGAGTGACAGTAATTTCTTAGATGTATTGAGTATGCAACCATGTCTGAAAAAACATGTTTGTGATTTTAGAACTAATTAGAATTCAGATTTGAAAGATCAAATTCGCAGAAACAAAAGAGAAAAAAATCTTTCATTCATCCTCATAAAAAGTCCAGTTTAATCTTTTAGAAAAACAACGTTAACTCTCAAAGTTGGTTTCTTTGAAGGATTCAAGGAAACTGATTGCTGCATCTGCTGCATACAAAACCATATAACACCAGATCATTTGTTGGTGTTAGACATTATTGAACTTTACAGACTGTGGTATATTACTTCATTAACTTGTTTTATGACTGTAAAATCCATTTGTATATATAATACATAGACTGACCTTCCATAAAACTTATTGGGACTTTACAGGGGAACTTACTTGGTCCTTACAGGTTACATTTTCAGTAGCAGGTAAAGCAGATTGGTAGAAGGAGACATACAGTTAAATATTTTGACCTAAGAAATCAACACTACGTACTTTTCATATTTTATTTATGTATGTATTTATTTATTTATATCATGATGCAAACCAAGCACAGTAAGTGGCATCATATAGACATTTGCTTCAAACCACACCCCTGATCCTTACCAAAATTCTATTGTAGACAGTTGTAGCTACTCATTATTATCTTCAATGCAGCTCCAACATGATGTGAAATTTATCATTAGAGAACAATTGGGTAAATAAGATACTTTTTGACATGAAGGAAACAAATCCAGAGATGAAATGGTGGCATCCATGCCTGTTTAAATCTTACTGACCTTGTTTAATACTTGTTTGTGCTTCTTCCATTCTCACAGTCCTTTAAGAGTGGATGCCTCTGGTGTGTATTACATTTAGAGTTCATCTGAACTCTGATGCTTTGTTGAGACACCTGTATTCTGTAGTTAACAAACAGCCTTGTTGCTTTTCTCTTCAAACAACATTTGATGTGCTTGGATCTGACTTTGGATACAGATTCCTAGCACTTTAGTAGTTCTTGCATATTCAGATGTTCTCTCAACTGCTTATGCTTTTTTTTTTTTTTTTTTTTTTTCCTTTTCCCTCCCTTCCTGGAAGTACTTGTCAAAACTAAGTTACCTTGAAGAGTAATTTAAGTCTAGCTTGCTATAAATTGATGTTTCTGTATAACAGTCATATGTGCATATATTTTCTTACACATGCACAGAAACACATATATGTGACCATATAGACAGAATATAATTTGTGCCTAATGTATACATATATAATAATTCAGACTTTGTATATTGCAACATGAAAATGTCTGTCACACTCCAGTGTAAGAATTATGAAGGAACCTACAACTTTAGTGCCCTCTTTTTTTAAAGTTGTTTGGTATTCTTATATTTGGAGTGCTGTCATTACTTTGAAGCTGTAGATGTTGCTGTCTTTATAGAAAAGTCCTATCTATAATCCCATGTTTGAGACTATGAATTTAGCTTTGCTGTGATCTTTCTTTCCAAATAAAAACATATATATCTAATTGTCTGTCACATTGTCCTTATTTCAGCTGAGACAGAGTTAATTTTCTTTCTAGTAGCTGGTATAGTGCTGTGTTTTGAATTTAGGATGAGAATAATGTTGATAACACACTGATGTTTTAGTTGTTGCCAAGCAGTCAAGGACTTTTCAGCTTCTCATACTGGCCTGCCAACAAAAAGGAGGGAGGTGCACAAGAAGCTGGGAGGGGACACAGCCAGGGTAGCTGACCCAAACTGGCCAAAGGTATATTCCATACCGTATGACATCATGCTATGTATATAACTGGGAGGTGGGCTGAGAGGCAGTTCAGCTTAAGAACTGAGTGTTGGCTTTGGTTGGTGAACAATTGTGCTGTGCATCACTTGTTTTGTATATTCCATCATCATCATCATCATCATCATCATCATCATCATCATGAGGCTTTGGGCAACCTGGTCTAGTGGAGGGTGTCCCTGCCCATAGCAGGGGGGTTGGAACTAGGTGATCTTTGAGGTCCCTTCCAACCCAAACCATTCTATGATTCTATGATTATCATTGTTGTTGTTGTCTTTTTCTGTCCTATTAAACTGTCTTTATCTCAACCCATAAGTTTTACTTTTCTTTTTTAATTCTCTCCCCCAGCCCACTGGGAGGGAGGCGGAGTGAGCAGACGGCTGTGTGCTTGTTTTAGCTGCCTGCCGGGTTAAACCATGACACCCATCTTTTCATAATCATGAGCTATATGAGGCGAGAGAAGTTCTGGGTCAGTACTGTGACAGTATGAGGAGATTTTCATTTATAATATATTCTAAGTACTAATAATAATAGGCCATAGTATTACTTATGTCCTTCATAATTGCAAGCTTGGAGACCAATGACTCTCGTAGAGTCACAAAACTCTCAAAGATATAAAGGAGATCCAAGTTATACAGTGCCTGCCCTTGACAAAAATTCTATTCACAGCACTATTTGCAGAGTTTTGCACTGAATATACTGACATAATGATTACAGCAGCAGATTATAAATAGCTATATTTATACATAGCTCTAAACTAAAAGAGCAGCAGCTTGCTTGAGACATTTTTAGTAAGAATTTTTTTTCCCCATCTTTAATTTATTCCTTTCTCCATTATGCTTCAGAGAATCCTGGGCTTGAAGCTTTAAAACTTATGATTCCTCAACATGAAAACAGACAGTTCTTAATCACATTTTAGGTGTTGTGGTTTTCAGAGAGAGGAGCGGCAGCTGCACGTTTGTCCTGTTCCTTAGCAACAGAGCAAGGGGAGCTCAGGAGACTCCGCTGGTGGGAGCCCGAGCTGCTCACATGTTGCTCTCAATATCTCTCTCCACCTGTCACAGCCTACGGGAGCACCAGAATCAAAACCAGCTTTCCAAGGAAAGGTTCTGTATATATGATTTAATACTACTCCATAGCAAATGTGTGATAACTGAACACCGAATTTGCTTGGTTAAGCATTCAATTGTCAGGAGGGGGGAGAAAAGAAAACGTGACAAGCACGTATGCTAAGCTCTCTGCTATGCCAGTTAAATTTTCTTATAAGTTTCGCAGTGTTTCTTTAAAATACTTGTTCACGGTGAAGATATGGAGTACAATCTCCGTAGTTTCAAGGACAGAAAATTCTCATCACTTCCATTTTTATACAGCCCAGTTTGTGGAGCCACAGTAAATTCAGCTTTCTTTTGAAAACGTAAATAACTTGTCTAACCTTCATGGTACTTCATAGCCACTAGAAAGGACATCTTAAAAGTAATGTAATAATTTAAACAGAAGTTAAAAAAAGTAAGAAACAATTAATTAATTAAATAAATACCCCAAACACACCCCTTCCCCAAGCTTTTAAGACACTTTAGATTAGATTAATCCCATCTAACTTTTGGCACACAGCTGTGGCATTTTAGGAGGGCATTGATCTGTTCTCCATCTACAATAAATGGAAAAGGTAATTCTTATTTCTGATTCTATCCCTTCCACCCCTGCCGCAGTGTGGCCCCCATGGGAGCAGTGGCCTGCCAGGGGCTGGCGCAAAGTCTTTTTGTTTTAAAACTTAATTGGACTGACTGAGGTTTTAGTTCCATATACATGGTGTGTATTCCCTTCTGGTCATAACAGAATTTTGAGTGTGACAGTAGGCTGAGTTATCGTCTCAGAAGACCTTTCAATTCTTTTCTCCCCTTAGAGGGAAACCTAATAAAACTTATTTTTCCACTGAGTTTTCCACTACTCCTTTCCCAAGTATCTGAGATTAATTTAGGACACATCTCGTGATTTTTCGAACATGGAGGTGCCAAAACTGTTTTGTTGGTTCCAAGTGCAGGCTTAAATGAGAATCTCACCCCCCTCAAAAAAACCCCACAACAACCCTCACAAAAAAACCCCACAAAAAAACCAAACCCAAATCACAAAATGCACCATTGTTGCATAATAGAGAGCAATAAATCTGTCATCTGCCTCCTACCCCCATCCTTTCAAGAGGCTAAGAGAAGTGAAGAATTGTAACCTGTTTGAATCCTCCTCTTTCTAACCAACAGGTGCTGGAGGTCTTATGTACCATCCCAGCCATCCCGTCTTCTCAACGGTCATTGATGGTCTCAGGTAGAGACAGGCGTAGATTAAACTTGGAACAAATGTGTGTGTATGATATTGGTGAGAGTGTGAAAGAACAAGCGTGGAGAGAGAAAGTCCCATCCCATGGAGGAAAGCGTAAGAAGAGTGAGTCCCAGAAGAAAATGTGCAGGGAGAGGATGTCCTATATTGCTTACTAAGCTGGCAGATTGTGACCACACGTTCTCCGAAAAGACAGTTCAGTTTGTTTTAGAATAACAGAGCCTTGAGCTATTGTCAAAGCAAAACCCAAATCATCTTCCTAGCATGATCAGTATGATCATACATTACATTCTTCCACCTCATGACTTATCGAGCCAACAGTATAAAACTGAATGCTCATGCTCACAAATAAATACTTCTATCTGTATCATAGAGGTGATTGGTGCTAGCCTGAAATAACATTTAGATGGCCTACTGTTGTTCCCTGTGTGTATGTTTACACTGTGATATTAGAGGCAATATATATACTTCATTTTTTTAACACAAGCAAAACATTCATGGTGACAACACAAAAAGAAGTGGTGAGGTCTGAGGTGGGGACAAATGATTCTAAGCCCTCTCAATGAATGGCATTTTCTGTGGCTTTTGCCCAGAAAATTAATTTTCTTAACTCTTTTAATCCTTTATTCAAGTCATCATTATACAAATATTTATAGGTTACTCAAAGTCCTTATGCGTTTTATTTTAGTTCACTATCATTTTAATCATCCAAAATTGCATGCTGTTTTTCTTCCTCCCCATCTCGAGATCTCTTGTGCTGACTTTTTGCAACTTGAGAGATCATGAAATTTTCTCAGGCCTCGCCTCTTGCTCTTCATTTCTGCTGTCAGAGGAGTAAATAGATTTCAAGCAAGTCTAAAATACGTATCAGGAGTTTCTTTTCTGTCTTCTGGTGCTTATGTTAAAGTCTTAGAGAATTTTGGCCAGTTTCAGGCTTTCAATTCCTTCATTTATAAAACTGAAATAATCACTATTCCCTTACTCCACAGAAAAATGTGTGCTTCAGAGCTACAGTCTTGTGAGATTAATTAAAATGAATAAGTAGAAGGAACACAAAGCAGGCTTATGTTTGTTCACTTGTTAGGGCTAAGACAATAAAGTAGGGACTGGAATAGAACAGAACAGGATATTTTTTGCAAAATCTGGAGTTTATGAGTGTTTGGAAATAAGGTCAGGTAACTAAGTCATTTAAACATTAAGATATTCTTAAGGGGCTGTAGTTATATTACTTAAATGTAAACATACATGATTTTGAAAAAACTCAGATGCTGAGGCTATTCAATCTGCTGATCCATATGTGTCCTGCAGAATGTAATTTTTAAAGGTAGTCCTCTGTCAAAACAAATCACCACATACTATATTTCCAGGGAGACATTTTTTAATTCTCTGTCATACTTAGGCTTTTAAACTAGGTTTGGTTGGGGTTTTTTTCCACATTCATGATGTTGAGTTCTATATGTTTCTTTATTTCACTCTGATTAGGACATAGAATGCCCTTATGATGTCTTGAAAATGTCTGCTTTTACAACTGTTGTTACTAAATTGCTGTCTAAAATGAAGGAAATTCAGGCAGTTGTGTTGGATTTTTTTTTCTTTTTATTAGAGATTAATTAAAACAGAAATTGTGGTGCAGTATGATAAATTAGATGATAAAATAACAACAGATAGATGGCATTAATATAGAACTAAAGAAAGGCTTTTTATAAAGGAATTAACTTTCTGTAGAATGTTATAAGTACAGAGACTAGAAAGCAGAAAATATTTTCCCTACTATTACCTTACAGTAGTCTGATATGTTAGTTATAATATACCTTAATAAGTAGCAGCCATAAGAAGAGTTAGAAATTCAGGGGGATTTCCTTCTGCAGAATGGTTGGCTACCCAGAGGCAGAAGGAACAAATAAGAGAATAAATGCTTTACATCATAGAATTTTATGACTTGTTGTTAGTGCTTCAATTAAACCACAATATAAGTAAGCATTACCTAAGTACATTAATTCTGAATTTTTTATTTGAACATTAATCACTTTTGTCTTAATCTACTGCCTAATGATGCTATGAAGTCTTAAAGAGCTGGCACATTTCACCACAAAGGTGTTTGCATTTAAGTCGCATGTAAAATGACTCCTCTGTTCCATTCCCTCCACATGAGACTACTGTGGGTTTAATTAATTCAAGTTTATAATGCAATCTCATATCCTTGGATGAATTGTACAATAGAAATGCCAAGTGGTAGAGTTAAATAGCAGAATTTAACACAAAAAAAAAAAAGTACTGCATTATATTTTATTTAAAATAGTTTAGATGATAATACTTGTGTAACTTATTCACTATGAATAGAATAGGAAAAGTTTATATTGTGGTATCATGTTCACTTCTCAATAAAATCTACTTTTAAAATAATTTTTTTTGCTATGGTTTCTGCAGAGATTTTTAGAGTACAAAATTTCACTATGCCACACAATTTGATGCTGGATCATTCAGTTAGCTAAACATTCTACTGATACCAGGTACTACTTCAAAACTAGTGAAATTGTTTCAGGCTTAATCATGTAATGAGCTGAATGTAAAATGTACTGGTTTTAATATGGAGGTAGCACTAGCAGCTCCAATTAGTTTTATTTAGAAAAATGGGATTTTCTTATGGATTTAATAGAAAAAGTAACATGTTAATTAGGATTATTATATGAGCCCAGATAAATTCTTGGTTATGAACTTCCAAGCTTGCACAATGTTCCTAACCTGATTAAAAAATTAAAATAGACCAAAAAGAAGAATAAAAAGCAAAAAAGAATACGTTCTCTGCAGTCATTTACTGCTACAATCCTGCATGGCACTAAGCCACATTAACTCCTACAGACATCGGTGAGAAATAAGACTGCTTAGTTGCTCACAGAAATTCTCAAAATTTTGATACAATTTCAAGCAGGTGAACAGGAAAAAGCAGTGAGACTCTGTCTTTTACCACATGAGGCTTCTCAAAGAGAAGTGCAAAGATGCTTGTGGTCATCCCATTTGCTTCTGTATGTTGTCTCTTGAAGATCATTCAGTATTCCCATGAATCTTTGATAGACTTTCCATTTTCTGAGGTGGCCTTCCCTTCAGAAAGTTAATTTGCTTTGCAAATACCATGACTCCAGGTCATTACAATGTCTTATAAGCCGCTTTCCTGAGCAGCATACCATATTTTGTACAGCTTGTTTATGACCATCTCTTCTGGACAATGTTTCCTTAAACACCTGAATTGTCTTCTTGACTCCATGTCTAAAAAGGGACACATCATCTGTGTGATGTTTCACATAACTATTGTAATTTTAATTGCAGTGGTTTTCTGGTGACTGGATGGTCAATATCTGACTTTATACTTGCTTGAAAGGTATTATAATTCTGCTAAGATTTCCTAGTTTTTAAATGAGATGTCATTGTCAGATCAGAACACTTCCCAGCTATACAAATATTTTCTGTGCTGCCTCTTATATACTGTCCCTTCTGCACTTTCTTATGCTTTTCTAATGTCTAAGAGGAAGAAATCCTGCTGTAGAATACTTAATAAGATGCTGTAGAACATCCATGCTTTGTATAAACTGTCATAATTATCTATTTAATTCATCTGTTCTCTGATATATTAACCCAATTCACTTGGTGAAATAATTTAAAAAAACACTCCACCTTTAAATTGTCTTGACCATACTTAATTTTACTATAATGAATTTCTACTAAGAGTATTCTTACTAATATTGAGTAGGTGTTTTCAGGAATGTGGACTAAGTCTCCCTCAATGCTTAGAGAGTAGGAGGAGAAAATATCTTCAGCCTACAGCTACTTAGAATTAAATGTTGGATTTCTCCTGCATTCCAAAACAAAACTGTTTCTAAGTGTGGTTTTTGACAAATGATCCTACAGATTTCCCACCCACGGATGCTTAACACATAGAGGCAGCTACTGTGCAACTTCCAAAATGCAAACTTGGAAGAATGCTGTGAAATAAAGTCAAAACTAAAAGCATTACCTGGATTTGAGTGTGAAAATGTCTACATTTGATAGAGATCAAGATGGTATTTGATGTAAAATCTGTACAGAGGCCATGCATCATGCCTCCTCTGACTCCTTCTCTCTGAAGTCTTACATTTGAACAAGTCTCTGTGAATGAGTAAATGAGCATTCCAGCAGGACTTTAGTATTGTGTCCTCTTGGGAATCTCTGCTTTGGAAACTGCTCTATCTTTTTAAATTTCTCCCTCAATTTCCATTCACAAGTGTCTTAGAAAGAGAAGACATTACTAATGAATATATTGTGTAATTGATATAGGAAACTAAAACTATTCTATCACAGAAATAGAGGAAAAAAGCTAGAGATTGTACATTAAATACATTTGTTCTTTCAAATTAAACTTTCAAAAATCATCACAAATCTGAAAAGTTTGTTTTCTTTCTTCTTTCCATTCTCTTTTTCTTGCACTTTCATTTTTTTAATTTTTCAATCATCCCTTTTGTTTGCTTTATTTTTTTTTTTAATTCTTTATTAAGAAAGAGTTACCGGTTTAAGAGGGTTGAGGGGAAGCGTGACACTAAGACATTGTTGGGTTATGGTTTGGATGAGCTTATGCTGGGATAGGAACAGCTTCAGGTTGCCTTTTAGAGAAATGATAACATTAATATGTTTTTCTGGGACTGTATTTGATCCTTATCAGCATAGTCCCCATTTTCCCTACCAAAAGATGTATGAGGTAAAAAATTAGTTTCTATATCCCTCTTCTACTCCTTCACTGGAAAGTAATAAAGAGAGCAGGAAAATCTTGAAAAAAATGAAATGCAGCAGAGTAAGTGTTGATACAGTCCTTCTAACATTGTCATAACTAGATATTGTCAATCAATCAGGACGATTTTTATTTTGATATTAGGTGAAAAAGCTTTAGGAAGGAATAAGCTAACATTCAAGAGTTCTGCTTTTCAAAAAGCAGTTTTCGTTGTTACGCAGAAGCAAATAAAGCAAGGTAGAACAAATGGTAAGCTACAAATGGAGAATTACAGTTACCATCAGCACCTTGAATTATACAATTTAACAGGTTAGAATAAGCAATTTATTTTCCAGAGAACCAACACTGACAGCAGATAGCGAACAAATATGTCAAAGACTCTGCTTATTTGCTCCTAGCATAGCCAAGAGAATTAAGAGAAATCTAGTTTCCCCATGCATTTTGTATCTGAAGTTTATAATAGTGTGAAGTGACAAGAAACTTAAGAAGGTAAAAATATCAAATGCATAATTTGTAAACCTCTTTTTAAAAAATAATCTTTATTTTGGACTTTCTCTGAGGAGTTAGTTACTCGGAATGTTTTGCTTCATTGCCCTAAGCAAGTAAGGTATACCTAATTTTTCACCCCACTTGACTTGAATCATACACACCTGAGTGCTTAGACACTAAGACTGTAGAGCAATCTCCTGCAAAATGGAGTATTTCTGAAGTATTTCACAGTGTGAAATACTTCTGTGTGTGTGTGTGTGTGTATGCATGCATGTGTGTGTCTGTGAAGGTGGTGTCCTGTATACAACACAGACACTTGGAGGCACTTATAGGATATCAAAAATTCTCTTGACTACGTGTCAGACATGGAAAATGGTTTCCCAAGTAACTTCCTCCAGGTGTAACCACTGTTTCCAAGAAAAATAAAAATTCTTACAGCACACCTGAAAGTCTTTTTAACGTGACAGGAACAAATCACATCAGAAAATATCTGAAAAATATCACTATCACGGCTTTTCTATTTTCACTGTCTACTGAAGCTGAAAGTCTAAAGTGCACTTCTGACTTCTAAGGATAGATTTTGAGGGTCACATTTACAATGAATTGGAACTTAGTGATTAAATACCCCACAGAAATAAACGCTGGGATCACACGGTATTTCTATTTTTACTCTCTGCTTTCAACTACAGTTCAGCTTGAGTAGACATATCTCTGTCAAAGCAAAATCTCAACAGTTGCATGCTGCATGCAATAGCAATCACAATATGGCAACTCATTCTAGCCTTGAACTACTGAGCTATAAAAATCTAAACTATCCTGTAATATCCTAATCAATTGTACTTGTTTCCAACATTATCAAATAATTATCTTCTTTTATTTCCCTTGTTCTTTGTTCATGAGGAAAACAGTACAGAAACATGCTATGGTATGATATAATTCCATACAATACAATGTGTAGAGCAAAGAAACCTGGGGAAAAAAAAAAAAACACAAAGAAAAAAAAACAAAGAAAAATTGTCACAGGAGCATCATGACCTTGCCTTAGTCAAGAGTTGAGTAACTGAATGCCATGATCCATGGCTGCCAGGTCAGAGCAAACACACACAAAAAAAAAAACCCCTGCAAAAGACCATGTGGGTTATGACGTGTTTATGACAGCCAGCACCCTGTCATTAAATGATGGCTGAAACAAAATGGCGCCCCCCATGTATGTAAGGAAGGGACTTCCTGCTCTGAGGAAATTCCAGGTAAACTGGAAGGGACAGCTGGACCTGCCAGCCTGTCACAACAGAGTGCCTGACTAGAAGAGGGACGTGACCTCTGGGTTGAATGGCAGGTGCGGCTGCCTGCAGGGAGGCAGGACTTCTACTGGAAGCTGGAATGGGGCACCTGTTACTTCTTCTCTTGAGTAAAAGTTGTGGCTGTACTACTTGTGTGTCTACATGTGCCAGTGTGAGTGCAGAGCTCTTCCTGACACAGCCTGTGCTTTCTTTCTGCCATTTCATAAACTGAACTTAGCAGTGACACGTCATCTGGTGTTTCTTCCCCCCGCAAGCAGTGACAACATTATGGGAAAGACCCTACTACTGAAACTTCATGAACAGAATCATTGGGTCAGTCATAATCCATTACAAAAAAAGTAGGTGTAGATGTTTGGGAAACAGTGGTTCAGAGAAGCACAGGTTCCCTCCATGTTCTGTCCCATATTTTCTGTATCTGAGTGGACGTCGTATCTACACTGTCCACTAGATGCCTGTGTTCAGGCAGTTGAAATCTACTTGTAAGAAGCAAAATTCACTCCTAGGGTGGGAGTGAGTTTGTAACTGTAGCTATCTACAGTGTAGCTGTATTCATATGCCCTAAGAGTCTGAGAACTCATCATACTCAGTAAAACTCTGCTGAATATAATCTAGAGAGTTATTTCGATCACAAAAGACTCCATTTGTTGCACTGGTTAACTCTCTGTTGACTGTGACCTTAGCTGACTATGTTATTGTGGACACCTGTATTTCACACCTAAATTTATGATGACCTGAATCTTAATCTTAAAGCTTGATGACAGAAATCCAGTCTTCTCACTTAATTTCTCCCAAATTCACTCATTGGGGTATCTCAGGGAGGAGTTGAGTTTAACCATAACTTTCCTTGTGTTCTGGGTTTTTGACAGGAGACATTCAAAAGCCTAACTGCAGTCCCTGGCAATCTCTGCATTACTGTTGCCTTCTTCCATTTCAGTTTTGTGCTCATATTCAGATCACGGAGATACAAAGCTTCCTGATAGTGTGTACTTTCTTGAATTATAGAAGGAAACTACGAAAACTCTATCTCTGATTTAGACACCATTTTGGTGTCTAAACTTAAATGGGGAGAATTTGATCTTCAGTTTACAAAACAGCATAAGCCTTTTTGAACTGCTGAACAATTATTTGTGTTGTATTTAGTTTAGTGAAAGTGTGTTGCATCAGGCAAGCATACTGTCATGTAATGTTTTTGTTGGAGTTTAAGTAAATTATAAAGTTCTCCATCTAATGTCTTTATTTATAGCTTATATCTGAGTGGTTCTGTTAACATTTAATTATTTGATTAACCTAGTTAATCTATTCATCTAATTGAGACAGTATGCTGAAAATCATCCTGATTACAGGTGGACAACCAGCATACATCTACATGGGCTGTCTATTCTGCACAATTCCCCTCCCTCCCCCCCCTCCGCCCCCGACTGTAATCTCACAGTGGTACCATGTCTCATTATCTTCAATCACATCTGTTGACACTTACATTCCAAAAATAAAAAATACTTCAACACTGGAGGAAAGGGAGGCTTAGATTATGGATATTACAGCAGGTGCTGGGAAGCCCGCTGAGACTAAACAGTGTCAAACCTATACAACGTGAACACACAGCTTGCTGTTGCTTTGAGTAAAGGCAATTTTATGGCAAAGCAAGGGCACAGGGGAACACATTCAAGAACAAATAGGTAAAAGGGAAACAGAACACAAAGTAATACAGGCAACCCAAAAAATAGGAAAATGGCCAAATGTGCATTTTTACCATCTGGCCAAGAGCAAGGTGCCTGATGCCTTTACACATGGGATATTGGCAAAATGAAGAATGCACATGGTGTTTCATGCAGTAAGTAGAAAATACAGTTCCATCATTCAGGGCTTTAACATCACAGTAAAAAGAAAAAGGTAAATGATTCTTATTGCTACCTGATTTAGTCAGGAAATTTTCTGAAGTTCTTGAAATGCACAAATATGTTGGTGTTATTTGTTTTGTTTTTTTATAGACAGCAGGCTGATTGCAGGTATAGATAAAACCCCACAACGTCTAGTACATGACAGCCTAAATTATGTGATCAGTTGTTTGCAATTAAAGGGACAACTCAACTGATTAGGTCAAGTGCTTATATATATATATATATTTATACTTTTTTATTATTATTTTGTATGCCAGTAGAATTTAAATGTTAAAAATACATAAATTATAAAATATGGTGTGGTCATGATACTGTAGCAAATGATGATAATATTATGCTTGTCCAAAAGTAATGTTGTAAAGGAAAGTAACACCAGAAAAAAAGGGTTGGGATTGAAGAACTAGTCTCTAATCAACAGTATTAGATACAAATTTTAAATCTCTGACAGATTTCTTGTATGCCTTTGGAAAAAACATTTGCTTCTAGGACACCTGTTTTTAAGATCCTTGTTTTGCCAGCGTCCAGAATAACAAGTCCCCTTCCCAGAGCAGAAACACAGACTAGGTGGGATTGAGCTCATTTTAACTTTAAATCTCTACAGTTCTGGGTTACAACATGTAACATTTTACAGTTTTAGACTTCATTGACTATATCGACTACATCCCCCTTCACTGTGGTCTTCATTCAGTTATACAGAACAACACATGACACTTGAGAAGTCCAGACATCATGCCTAACCTTGAACTGCTGTTCCAGGAGGATACAGACCTCTATAAACCCTGTATGAAATCCGCCAACTCTGTGAAAATGATTTACATAATTTGTAATCTCAAATTCCACTTTCTGATTCTAGCAGAACTCATATAGTACCCAGCAAATTGGGCAGTGAAAATGAAATGCACCACATCTGAATGTGCCAACGAAAATCTTGTGGATATTTGCTGCGATCTGTTAGGACTTGTTGTGCTTAGAGACAAACATTTCTGTGTTTGCAGAACATTATGTATGAAGCTTTTACATGTAACATGACTGAAGTGATATGTGGCTGCTGAGTAAAGTTTTAAGAGTGTAAATTTGGATTATTCATGTGCCAGGACCATTACACTTAAATCCTTTGTAGTTTTATAAAACCATTTTAAAACCCATTTTATACGTATATTAGGAAAGGATGCAGGACATAAAAATGTGAGAAAGTTCTATTGTATTGTAGATATTGTGTGAGGGGATGCAGTCTGAGGTATCAGGTAAAAGAGCTGCAGAAAGAGGTCAATGGGCTATGCTGCATCTGGGAAGGTGAATAGGAAATTGGTGGGATACCACTAGCAGCTCTGAAAGTGCAAGAGTTCAGGCCTTGAAGTGCAGACAAAACAGGAATATCAAAAGCTAGGCTTGAAGAGGGGAAGGACAGTCATTCACAGAACCAAGCACCCAGGAAGCTCATGCTTCATAGTAACCACATAGCAGCTGTGCTCACAGCTGGAAAATTCTGATGAAGACCATACATGGACCTGCCCAACAGCTGCTGCTCAACATGTCGAAACTGGCCGGAAGAAGAAGCACTGAGTGTTAGTAGTGGGGGCTCCTCTCTGTAAGAGATGGAGGCACCTATCTGCTGACCTGACCCTGAGTCTCAGAAACTTTGCTAATTGTCTGGAGACAATGTCTAGGATGTCATGGAGGTACTGCCTAGATTAATCAAGCGCACGGAATTCTACCTTGTACTCCTTTTCTACATGGGCACAGATGATACTATGAAATGTGACCTGGAAAACAGTCAAGCAGGACAAGAGACTCCTGGGGGATAAAATAAAAGGATAAGGTACTCAGTTTATTTTCTGCTTCATCCTGCCAATCAGATGGAGGAGTGTAGAGAGAAACAGAAGTATCAGGCAGTTCGAGCCTTGGCTGCATGGCTGGTGTCACCAGCCAAGTTTGAGCTGGAATGACCAGGAGACACCATATGAAGACCGTGGGCTACTGGGGAGAGATGAGATCCACTAATCAAAAAGTGGCAAAAGACATCTTTGCCAAAAGGCTGGCTAACTTAGTAAAGTGATTTTTAAACTAGGCTTCTTGGGGAATTGTGTCCAAAGCAAGGACCCAGGTGACAATGTAAAATTGCATGATGAACAGGTTGGAGAAATGGGCTGAAAGGAAGCCCATGCAGTTCAACAAGGGGAACTGTGAAGTCCTGCACCTGGGGAAGAATAATCCCATGCACTATGTATATTGGGGGTTGCCTGGCTGGAAAGCAGCTTGGCAGAAAAGAACCTGAGGATCCTGGTGGACACCAAGTTGAACATGAGCCAGCAGTGTGACCTTGTGGCACAGAAGTGTAATGGTATCCTGGGCTGCATTATGAGAAGTGTTTCCAGCAGGTCCAGGGTGGTAATTCTTCCCTACTCAGCACTGGTGAGGCCACACCTGGAGTGCTGTGTCCAGTTCTGAGCTCCCCAGTGTAATTGGTAGGATATCTCATATGACTCATGACTCATATGGCAGTGGATAGTTACAAGCTATTCAGGAACAAAAGGAGGGGAAGAAGAGGAGTAGGGTTTGCACTCTATAGAAGAGACTAATTAAAAGTGCATGGAGGCTAGCTATGAAGAAAAGGACAGGTCTGTAGAATGCTTTTGGGTTAAAATTAGAGGTATCACTTTGGGGAACCTTATAGTATATGCCTGCTACAGACCCGATGATCAGGGAAAATAGGTGGACAATTCAAAGAAACCTCAGGTCTTCAGGCCCTGGTTCTCATGGAGACTTTAACTGTCCCGATGCTTGCTCAGAAATCACCACAACAATGTACAGGCAAATCTAGCATATTTCTGGAGTGTGTCAGGGAAAATTTCATAATGCTGTCACTAGTTGTGTCAGTTGTTAGGATTGATGCTCCTTTGGATCTACTGCTTACAAATAAGAAAGTCTTGGTAGATGTGACCCTAGAAGGCAGCCAAGGCTGCAGTGATCATAGATCATAAGATCATAGCATTTAATATCCTAAGGCATGTGCAAAAAACAAATAGGAAAATAAAAACCATGACTTTCAGAAGAGAAGATTTTAACTTGCTCAGGGAACTGTTCAGAGGGTTCCCATGGGAATCTACCTTGGAGGGCAAAGGAACTTAGGAGTTCTGGAGATATTGAAAAAGGATCTTTTCAAAACACAGAAGTGGTCTGTCGCCCTAAGCAAGAAACCAGAACAACAAGAAACCAACCTGCTTAAAGAGTGAGCTCAAATAAAAGAAAAGAAGTATATGAGAGATTGTAAAGGGGACAGACTCCAAAAGTAGAATATAAAAATACTGCTTTCATGTGCATAGTATTAGGTGATGGAATTAAACATGTATCTTGGCAAATACAAATGGGCATAGAGGAACAATGACAGATGGATGAACTCCAGTAACCTGATCAGAGAAAAATGATGAAAATTTCCATGGTTTCTTCTAGGCCTGTCGCAGGCTGATCAGTCCCATGGGTCAGGGGTGAGAGAGGGTCTCTAAATCACTGTACAGACTGAAGAGGATTACTGACTCCAGAGGTACAAGACTCATTATGGAATCATAGAATTATAGAATCTCTTGAGTTGGAAGGGATCCATAAGGATCATTGAAGCCAACTCCCTGCTCCTTGCAGGACTACCTAAAACTAAACCATATGACTAAGAGGATTGTCCAGACACAGGATGCAGGGGAAGAACATCTTGAACATGTACAAGACTTACTTTGTACATTTTGAGGAGGTTTGAGGAGAAACAAAAAGTGGGGAAAGGGAGAGGTAAAGGTGCCTTGAGGAAGAACAAACATGGGAAACCAGAGGAATAGAGGAATTCAGGAGTCAGTCACATGTAAACAGATTGCTGGTAGGTATGCTTATCTAGTTATGCTCTATACCTGATCACTGGAATCTGTCCAGCTCCATTTATGAATATTTTCCTGAGCAGAAGGACTTTGTTCTGTGTGCATAATATATATGGAGGTTTAAGTTCCAGCAGCTTGAGTAGGGATCATAGGTCATAGGGACCTGTGTGTCTGGGGTGCCAGCAACTGGAGAGACCCGTATATCATGTCCGTACATATGTCAGTGTGTGAGCACTAGTTAACATCAAGATGGACTAGCTGGAGAGTAGGATAAGTGGTTTGGAAGCCAAGTATTAAGCCATGAGTCTGTCCTGGATACTGGAGAGATCAGAGCTGTTTGAATACTGACTACTGGATGAACCAGGGGAGTTCAGGCCAGGTACTGGTGAGACTATGAGGTCTGCAGATCAGCTCTTGGTAAGTCATAAATCTGAATCAGCTACCCTTTCATGTTTTCCCCCCACTAGGTGTGAGGTAAGTGGGACCAGGGGATAAATACTGTGCACATGTACAGAAAGCTCAAAAAGGGAAATCCAGGCAACTGCAGAGCAGTCAGTCTCACTTCAGTGGCCGGAAGAGGTCCTCACAGCAGCTATAACCAGGCACATGGAGTCTGGGAAAAGGCAATAAGGATTTACCAAGGGGAAATTGTGCTTGACCAACCCGATTGCTTTGTATGATGTAACAATTTGCTAAGGAGCTGAAGGGAAGGATGAGGGGCTTTTGACATGGTCTCCCAGCGACATCTTTGTTGTAAGATGAATTGGATAGATGGTCCATAAGTTGTATGAAAAACTGGTTAACAGACAAGTTCAGAGAATGGTGGCTAATGACAGTAATAAAGAGTGGAGTTCCTCCAGAGTTGATACTAGGTTCAATACTGTTCAATATCTTTATAAATGATCTGCATGACAGCACTGAATGCACTGTCATCTCATTTGCAAGCAACACCACCCTGAGGGTAGATAGGGTAGAAGGAAAAAATGGAAGACTGGACCAACAAAAACTCCATGAAGTTCAACAAAAGGAAATGCAAAATGTTGTATCTGGAACAGACTAATCGCCAGTAGCAGTACATGCTGAGGTAGACCTGACTGGGTGTAGCAATGTTGAAAATTGTAGCAGTGAAGCAACTCATGTTCTGGGCTACATCAGCACTTCAAGGCATGTGACTATTCCACTCTGCTTGGTGCTTGTGCTGCACCTAGAATACTATGCACATGTTTGTTCCGCCTTGAATAATATATCTACTTTTGTTCCCCCTAGTTCATGAGTGACATTGAAAAATTTGACAGTGTTCCGAGGAGAGATGCAAAAGATTATTTAACATATAAAGAAAGTTTGAAGGAACTGGATTTATTCAAGATAGAAAGGAGAAAGCTCATAGGAAATCTAATCATAGTCTTCGAGGACCTAAAATATAGTTAAGGAGGAGATGGAGCTACGCTCTTCATAAGATGCACAGTGACAGGATAAGAAGCAACAGGCAAGAAGTCACTTCAGGGGAAATGCCTGAAATGACCGAGTATATATATATATAAAAACCAAAAACAAAAGCAAAATTTGAGGACAATTAAATGTTGGGATAGAATGCCTGGAGAAGTGGTGGAATCTCCCTCACTGGAAATAATTAACACTTGGCTTGATGGAATCATGAATAACTTCACCAAAGTCACTGTTTTGAACAGAAGGCTAGGTTGGTTGATCTGCAGAGGTCCCTTTGAAACCTAACTTTTGTGCAATTCTGTGATTTCTGTGCTTCTGTTGAAACAACAACTTAAATGATGGGTAGCGAGATAAGCCATCCAATTCTTCTTTCTCATATCTCTAAATCTGGAATTAACAGGCCCCCACAAACATTCTGTATCATGCACTTTAAATCTAACACTGAGATATTTCCTTTTCCTTCTCATTCTATAAAACATTAACTCCTGAAATTGTTAAATTTTAAGACAAAGTTCTTTTTTTTGCCTATAAAAAGTCTCAAGTCCTTCCTCTTTGCAGCATTTTATCAAACATATTCCATTTCATGTTGTAGATGTCCCTCATTGTGATTATCATTATACATCACCAGCAGGGAGGAAACCTAGGGCATCGAGTGTTGCATGTGTGATTATTTTTACTTGAAATTTCTTTACTTGAACTGTAGCAGCATCCTGAAATTATTGTCTCTAGAAGCTCGGATCCTCTGTAGGCTGGTATCTAGCAAAAGGTGTTTTGTTACACTCACTGAGCAGCATATCACACTTGAACTTTCCTAAAATATGCATTGCTTATTCTATTTTATTTTTCTCTAAATAGTTGTTTCAGTCTGGAGTACTGTTAACTAGTGATTTTAGGAGGGATTTTTTAATTTTTTTTTTTTTTCTTTTAGACAGACTTCACATTCCAAAGTACACATTTTGAATTTCAGGTAAACTAATTTTATACTATAACTGTGGGTACCAATATGTTTCATCCTTATCTACAATATTAGTTTCAGAGCAACTGATGTAACTCAGAGGGAAAATAGTATAAGAATACTAAAAACAGATTAGAATCAAGAAAAAACCCAAATATAAATTAAATAAACAGTACTATGAAGTACTGTAAAGGTTTTATTGTCACTTGTGGATATGTTAATGTTACTATGGGAACTTCAGCTTTTGCACTTGACGTGATTCAACTGTAACAAATGCTGACTGAAAAATGAAAAGAACAGCAACAAAAAAGAAATTATAATTCTTTTCCCTTAAAAAGTAAGAATTCATTTCCATTTTACGTCATCCAACAGATTATATGAAAAAGGATGTGGATAAACTAGAGAAAGAATGAGAAATTCTGTCTCTCTATGTCATGGGTATTCATTGTCAAAGAAAGCAAGTAATAAGCTTTATGTGAACTTCATTTCAATAGTTAAAAGATTTTAAATCACCCAGTGGGTGTATTTTTAACAAAGATCAGTTAACCATGTAAAAGAAAGTTTGCAGAATCTGCACTTAAACTAGAAAATATTTGTCATCTTTTGGAAACAGTGTGCTTTCTCTTGGCTTAAATGGAAGTCAGGCCAAAATTTTGAATGATGCCTTGCAGCAGCAGCATATATCAGGATATTATTTGCTTATGTTCCAATAACTCGGATTTTCCCTAACCTAACTCCATATTTTGTCTATGTAAAGAGTCAGTTGTATTTACAACACTATACATTATATCTGAGAATCCTTGAAGATGGGATCTAAGTAATGCACCAGCCAAGCTGCACTTAATGTGCCTCACAGTAACAGCTCTTTCCACTCTTACTCCCCTTAAGGACAGCCCTTTCTCTCCAGTCTGTGCAGTGACAGGAACCAAATATCTCTGCCTACCATGGATAGGCTTGTCACTGATCCTGATAAGATTTGGCAGACTGGCTGCAGTAGCTGCTAGAAGAAAAGGCTATTTACCAACAGTAGATGCCTACTGCATCTGCACAACATCACAGCAGCAGAAACCTGGTGTTCTGATCCAGGTAAGTTTGTTGCTTGAACACCTTTTCTGAAAGAAAAACAAGGTGGAAAATTCTGAGGGCTACCAGAAAGGCAGCAGCACCATGTTGATATTTAAATGAGATTGATGAGATTTTATTTGAGTAACAGTGGATTTGCCTGTCTAAATATAGATGCATAACTATGAAAACTTTCAGACCTGCTTCTTTCAAGTCTATGCCTGGGTTCTGACTTATATCACCAAATCTCATATTTTCACTACCCACAGATTTACTTTAGCAGTTATTATTCCTCATCCCTTCCTTTTATGAACAAAATGAACAGTGGAAGCATAGAAATGTATATGTGAAGACAGAACATCAGAATCTCTGTGCTATTGCAATGAAATTTATGAGATGCTGACATCCAGGTGAATCGTCCTTTTAATTTAACTGAAAAGCTTGATCTAATGTTTACTTCCAGTATGTTGTGACAGATTGCAAAAATGATGAAGAAACTCAATGGAGGCAAACTGACAAAACACTTTAGCAATGAACAACCTAATTTTCTTAGTACTGTCCCCAACACTTACTTCCCAGCTATATGGGACATCGCAACATTTTTGAAATGTATAAGACAGTCAGAATCTGTCCATAACAGTGTCAAGCAATTAAATTGTACTTTATTACTTATAGAATGGTTTCTTAGTAATTCTTAAGGAATTCCCTCCTTGAAAATTATTATTGTTGAGGCTGACTTCTCTAGAGCTACTGCCAGTGCCATCTGCTGTGGCCAGATCAGAGGATGAAACACACGTAATGTCAGTGTCTCTTTTATCATTTCTGAAGAGACCAAGATTCTCGTCTCACTCAGACTTCACAGCCCAGATCCCTCTAGATTTTATCTAGTATCTGACCCTTTCATGTCAGTAGCACAGTTTTCCACATCGCTGGACTGACACATCCTGTAATGAATTGACTGTGATTCTGAGCTTGGTTAAACAATAGAAACCACCCAAACCTTTAGTAAGCAATTCTGCTGCAGAATAACATACTGTACTTCCTGTCAGAAACAGAGAGACAATTTTCTGACTGATTTGAAAAGCTAAGAGAGAAAAACCTGAAGGCCTGTCACATCTGTGCATTTTCTTCCTTAATCGTTCATGTACATGAATCTTCCAGTGCCTCACTGAGCAGAGCTAGAGTAAATTGTTTAATTCACTTCCTTTTTAAGTAGAATAGCACACTTGGGATTTTTGTGAAAGAAAATAGTTCCTCTTGAAGTTTATGTGAGACTTCTTATCTTAGAAAACTAAATATATTTTCCAAATACTTTCTTCTTTCATACAATAAAATTGCTGCCTATGTGATTGTCCCTTTGTGCAAAATTGAATTTCACATTGGCTGCTGTAGGAATCTCGCTCATAAGGTAGTGGCTGTGCTTAAAAACTTTCTGTGTGGTTTTTATGCTATACAGCTGCCTTTTCATGGCATTTACAGAAATTTAGGATTCCAAACTCAAATCAGTAGAAAAGCACCTTTTCCTGTCAAAAAGTCCGGACTGTGCATGTTTCACAGACTCCAGTACCTTATCGCTCTCTGACCTCACAGAGAATGCTAAGGAGTCTCTCATGTACAGAGAACTGTGAAGTAGAAATGTAATATTTCCTCAGTGAGTTTCTAGGAGGAGACACTTGTAGTTGAAATGTGGCTTTTGAAAAGGTTGTATCATCAGAATAGAGAATGTCAATCTTTTGTTGTAAATATCCTCTAAAAATGAATAATATATTTTACAGGATTACAGCTACAGGATTACATTAAATTCTCTAATTCACGCCCAACCCCAAATAATGTTTTAAATTTAATTTGTTCCTTAAGATTCATTCAGTACCACATCTTCAATTATATTTTTCTTTCAGGCAATAGCTGATGTTTCTGTTTTTCCTTGTCAAGTTTACTTCAGCGCATTCATAACCCTTGTACAGCAATGCTGTAGGGTAGGTATACAGCGTCTGCTGATACCAGTCCCTATTTGGGTCTTTACAATAATCAAATATGTGCTACAGTGTATCACTGGTATGTCCCTTATGGTCAGTTTGAAATGGATATATCAAGGTAGGGTAGCATAAAGTCATGGATTTTATATAGACGTTATATCACCTGGACACTACCCTGCATTTAAAGAATTTCCGTGGACCCAATTAAGTCAACATTATGAGATGCAAAGGGAGACTCTAAGGCAGAAATATTTGATACATATCCAGCATGAGTATTGGTATGTCTTGACTACAGCAGTAACCCTGTCAAACTGAACAGTTTTATCATGTCTGTCTGTGTATAGGGCTGATGCTCTTAACAAGAAGCTCCTAGGAAAGTATTCCTTATGCTTTGTAACAGTCAAAAAGAACAATCTATATCTTCTTATCCAGGATATTTGAGATAAATAATAACAAGAGAAGCTGCAGTTTGAGTAGAACTGTAACATTCTAGTTACAGACAATCATAAAGCAAGGAGCCAGGCAGCTAGCTTCAATGAACTCTCACTAGCTCTAATGTCACTTGTCACCTTTTTTTTTTTTCCTCCAGTGCAAGAACATGCTCTAATTCATATAAATCCACAACACTGTAGACATTTTGAGAGAGGAGGAATGAAGTGCATCTCGTTGCTTTTACAGACCACGCTTAGACTATGTATTTGAAGTTCTCTAATGAAGGTAGTTAATAAGGTTAATAAAAAAAAGAGACAATGACAGCGTTTTTCAGTGAATCATTCAGAGATAAAGGTTAATAAAGGTGCTCTAAATTTCTCTCTGGAAAAGCTTGTTTTTCTCCATTGAATAGGTAACAAAGCAAGGAGTGCCCTCTAGAAGGCACCCAGTGCCAGTGCTACTGACTAGAGTTAGTTAGGCATTGTGGCTGTGGCCCAAACATTCATTTTAAAGATCACACTCTTCCTCATGGGATAAATACGATTCTGATGGAAAATACAATCTTACATTCCATAAAAGTATTCTGATTGGAATAAGGCTAAGTAGATCATGTTTATACACAATCAAGCATTTAAACTTACTGCATCCTGACAAACCTAAAGAGAGGTTGTGGCAATTTCAATATAAATATATCTAAAGGTGGTGAGAGGGGAAGAGGCAGGACTGATCATCTGCAGAATATAAGGAATGCTAGGAATAAATATATGTGAAAGACAAAGACAGTAGGCGATACAGACAGGAACACATTGAAAAAAATGATTGTGCTACAAAAATATTACGAACTAAAAGAAAAAATACAATAATATTGTTTAATAAAATGTTGCCTTTGTTTTGAAGAAAAGAAAATGGCATATTAGTGTACATGGATGTGTGGATAGCCTGTGCAGATTTGGTCCTGATCCTTCATTCATGTAATGTGCATAACTGAAAATAAATGATGCAAAAGTCTGCTATTACAAAAAGGAAGTATCTTTTGATGTTGCTTTTGTTGAAGGTTTTATCCTAAAGGTTTCTGTAGGAATAATGCATATGTACATCTTCTAATCATTTTAGTGGTCATGACAGAAAGTTGTCATATAAGTAGCATTTTCAATGCACACTTTGAAAGCACTTAGCTATCATGATGTAAACATTATTTAGTACTCCAAAAATAGCATATGCACATTTCTAGGATTTCATAGTTGGGATGAACATTTTATGTTTATTGGCTTGGGAAATCCCAAATTAACTGCAGATTCATTTCTCACTTCTCTCATGTTGAAGTGAACTCTAATGTTAGCCTCAATTGCTGTAGTTAGGAAGCATCAATACAGTCTGAAGAAATGGCACCAATATTCAGAAGGCAGTTACTGGTTCATGTCAATGGGTTTCACAGTTATCATATTTTTTTTTATGGTCTGCTGAATGATTTCCAAGTATAAAACATCAAGACCAATAATAAAATTGTCTAGTTTTTAAACTACTGGCTTTTGATAAAAAAATGAGTATGACCTATTGAACAAATAGTTTAAAACTGGCCAAATATTTTCCTCCTTTCATTTGCCCTAGCAAAAAAAGAAATATAAAAGACAAACAATTTAGAATTAGTGACATATAACATCAATAAGTAGTAGCTTATCATTCAAGTCCTTCTCTCCATTATGCCAATGCAGACCTCTTAATTTTAATGGCATTAAAATGATGAAGATGAAGGCATAGAAGGAATGAAGATGAATGTTAAATGATGAAGGAATGGAAGATCTACTCACTGACATCTACCATGATCTAGGGTCCTAGCTACTGTTGGTTATTGTTTAGAGTTACTGAATATTGTCATCACTTCCAGAGATTTTACAAAAATCATATAATGAAATCAGTTTTGCTGACATTCTGTAAATCCATTGATATTATATAAAGTCCAGACAAATAAATTCCAGAGGTAGGATTAATATGATTAAGAGTGAACATCTTTAATATGTATGTATATCATTCTATGTTCCCTTTGTTGCCAATGGAAAGGTCATGTCTGCATTTTTCTCAGCATAAAATAGATATTTGTCTAACAACAAATCAGAAAAATTGCAAACAAAATATATTTATTTTTCTGCATTGACTATAGAGGAAGTCAAAGGTGGTTAGCTTAGATATAAAATCACTGTAGATGTCTAAAGTGGGTAGGCATCCCACTCACTACATGTGTGAATCCAGATCTGATTCTGTATTACTCTGACTATGTATGTGCACATCTTAATTTTGTTTTTCCACAATTGCTGACAAAATGTCATAGTTCGAATTGCCTCCCTGACTTGCATTAGAAATTTTGTTTTAAATTAGTTTTGAAAGTTTCTGCTAAAATCTTCCACATCAGCTATTAATTAAAATCCTTTATCTCTTTCTCTCTTGCTTTTTTCAACCCCAAAAGTTAAAATTAAATTTATGGTTGGTTTGTTTTGTTTTTGTTTTTAGCAAAAGTGAGAAATTTCAGGCAGATTTTGTCTTTCAGTTATCATGATGTACAGAGTTAAATATTATAGTGAATCCAGACTCTTACTATTTTGACTTCAGAACCTACAAGTTGCTGTGGACACTTGCATTTCTGTAATAAAAAGTTAACTCCACTGAGGACAGGGACACAGAAAAGCATATGGATAAAAGGGAAGTGGCACACAATTTTCATTTTGGATTTAGTAGGGTACTGCTTAAAGTCTTTCAAACTGTCTTTGCTACAAAACAGTAAAAAAAACTAAAACAAGGCAATTTAAAAAAAAAAAAGGAAACTCATGGTGGCTTTCTTCTAGAAATAAGGCACAGATAAGAGTAGACTTTGCTGTCACTGTACACAGTTTGTCTTCTGGAATTTTTGTTAAAGACAAGAAGTCATTAACCACATTAATATTCAATGCTACTCTATCACAGGGCAGATGTTTAGGTGCATACTTCATTGCATTGTGAAAAATGTGACAAATGCAATTGCCTTTCATGATGTGGAAATGCTTGCTGTGCAAAAATCTAAATACATAGCATTTCCCAAAATTTACAAGAACAGTCTGTTTCATAGGTGGTAACATTTGTTAACTTAATTTCCTTACATTCCATCACTGTTCCATTTTCTACACACAGCTACGTCTATATCAATAAATTCAGCCTAGGATCCTATTATTTTATGTTGAGAATTAATTCACCTGGAAAGTAAATGTCTTGGTCTTAAAATTATTCTTACATCTTTGCTTACTCAAAAGTGAAAAAGTTTTGCTTTGTACTATATTTTTCCTTTATTAGATCAGGTTAATATTTTTCTTAGTAAGCATAGAGAAGTAACTACAATTTATCTCACTGGAAAACAGATTTATAAAACATGTCAGAGGAACACTAATAGCCTAAAAGTGTCTTTTTTCCTCTTTGACTACAAAGGATTCAAGAACAACTATCTATAAAGTCGATGTGTAGATGCATGTTGATGTCGATATGCAATCTCCTGCTTTTAAGTCTTACTCTATTACTAGACATGTAGAAGAAGCAAGGAAAAAAAAAAGAAAATATGAAATATATAATGGGATATATGTGGAGATGACTGACGACTGGCATTCCTCAGGGAAGATTTATATCCTCACAAGTAAGATTTACCTTTACAATAAAATCTTCAGTCTATAACACTCAATCAAAATGGAAACTCCTTTGCAAGGGAAGAGTTAGGTACTAATCTGCCAAATCAACACAGCATGAACTGTACTTCAAGTACAACAATGCCACTTATTTTCCTGCAGAATCTCAAAACCACTTACAAAGCCATCTCTGCAGGGAACTGTATTTCATTTTTCTGCAAGCTGACGAGGTGTATCCAGACAAGATATTCTCTTATAAGTAATGTAGAAAATTGATGAATATGTGAATACAAATGGAGTAACATGCTGATTTGCAGATGCTTATCTAAGATATAAAAATATCTACTACATGAACAATACCTACTATATGAACATTTGACTTGTACATGAGGCTTGGTGCATTTCTGAATTAGAGTGGACTACAAATATGCGTTTTGTAAGGCTGACCAGTACATTTCTACAGTAAAAAGTCTCTCAAATTCTTGTATAAGATTTTTCTTTCGTAAAAATGCAACTACTGAAGATGGTAATTACGGCAAGGATCTACAACATGAGGCAGAACACTGTGTTCAGAAATGGTTTTCAATTGCAGAGACAAAATGAAGTTAAAATATGTACACAGATCTCAGGGATTGGAAATGCTTTTGGTTTTTTATAACATGAAAGATACTAAGGAAATAGAGATACTTTCAGAAATGCTCCACTTTCTGAACTCATTGTGAGAAAACTAGAAGTTACTAGCTGCTGACCCCTGTAGGAAATGTGATCATTACTTATAATCAGTTTTCAATTTCTGTATTATTTGATTCAATTATGTAATGTCTGTTATGAAAGAAAATTTATAAAGGAGGCTTTAAAAGTTCTTTGTGTGTCTTCTTAATTTTCAGTGCAAAACAAATAAATTGATTCATTGCATCAGCGGGAGACACTGACGAGGCCTGGGCATTGCCAGAGCGATGGCGGGAGATTTAAACACCTATAAAAAGCAGCCTAGGGAGTGCTAGCGGGAAAGGGAAGTAGGCAGAGCAAGAGACCCCCTTGGCTTAACTCTGAGCTTCTGAGACTGCTCAAAACCAAAAGAGAAGCGTACCAGAAATGGAAAAGCAAACAAATACCCATGGAGAACTATAAGGGCATTGTCAGGGCATGCAGAGATGCAGTTAGAAAAGCAAAAGCTCAGCTCAAATTGAAATTGGCCAGAGCTGTCAAAAACTACAAGAAAGGGTTCTTCAGGTACATAAACAACATGCAGAAGCATAGGGATAATATTAGGCCACTGTTAAACAGGAGAGGTGAACTGGTCACCAACAATGCTGAAAAGGCAGAGGTTCACAACACTTTTTTTAAGTTAAGAAACCCCTCTGTCTTTACCAGCACTGTTGGGCCCCAGGTCTTGAGAACAAAAATCCAGGTCAATGCAAACATGGACCTGCTGTCAGTGAAGAAAGAGTTGGTACGTGAACTGTTACAGAAGTTTGACCCCTACAAATCAATGGGCCCTGACAATATCCACTCGAGAGTGCTAAGAGAGTTGTCTGATGTCAGTGCGAGGCTGCTCTCCATAATCTTTGAGAAGTGATGGAGATCAGGGGACGTCCCAGAAGACTGGAAAAAGGCTAATGTCACACCCATCTACAATAAAGGAGATTAAGGCCCATCAGTCTTACTTCAATCCCCAGGAAAGTTATGGAACAAATCCTCCTGGGGGCTATCACAGGCCAAATGAAGCAGGTGATTGGGAAAAGCCAGCATGGATTCACTAAGGGCAAATCATGCTTGACAAACCTGATCGCCTTCTATGACAAAGTAACCTACTCGTTTGATGTGGGGTGAGCAGTTGACATTGTCTAGCTGGATTTCTCCAAGGATTTTGACACAGCTCCCCACAGACTCCTCATAGAGAAGCTGATGTGTTATGGTCTAGACAAGTGGTCCATGCAGTGGGTGGGGAACTGGCTGACAGGCTGCACCCAGAGGGTGGTGGTAAATAGCTCTTTTTTGAACTGGCAACCTGTCACAAGTGGGGTACCCCAGGGATCGATATTGGACCAAACACTGTTTATATCTTCATAAGTGATCTGGATGATGGGATCAAGTGCACCCTGATGAAGTTTGCCAATGATGCCAAACTAAGTGGGGAAGCAGACACTTTGGAAGGGAGAGCCACCCTGCAAAAAGACCTGGATAGGCTGGAAGAGTGGGCTAACAAGAACCTCATGAAGTTCATCAAGGATAAGTGTAAGGTCTTGCACCTGGGAAAACATAATCCAGGAGTGCAGCACAGGCTGGGATCCACCTGGCTGGGGAGAAACTCTGTGGAAATGGACGTGGGGGTCCTGGTGAACAAGCTCAATATGAGTGAACAACAGTGCGGTACAGCAGCAAAGCCAGCCAACAGGATGCTGGGTTGCTTCAACAAGGGCATCACCAGCAGAGATAAAGTCACTTTCCCGCTCTACTCAGCACTTGTCAGGTCACACTTGGAATACTGTGTTCAATTTTGGTCCCCACTATACAAAAACAGATGTGGACAGGCTCAAAACTGTCCAGAGAAGGGCCACAAAGATGATCAAAGGACTGGGAAGCCTGCCATATAAGGGAAGGCTGAGAGAACTGGGTTTGTTTCAACCTTGAGAAAAGAAGGCTGGGACAACACCTCATCACCATGTTTGAGTACTTAAAGGGTGGCTACAAAGAAGATGGAGACTCCCTTTTTACCAGGAGTCACATGGAAAAGACAAGGGGTAATGGGTGCAAGTTACTCCTAGGGAGATTCCGATTGGACTCTAGAGGAAAATTTTTCACAACGAGAACAATCATCCATTGGAATAATGTCCCCAGGGAAGTGGTGGATTCCTCAACACTGGACATTTAAAGATTCATCTGGACAGGGTGCTGGGCCATCTTGTCTAGACGGTGCTTTTGTCTAGATGGAGGTTTTGCCAAGAAAGGTTGGGCCAGATGATCCTTGAGGTCCCTTCCAACCTGGTATTCCATGATTCTATGATTGTATATATTCTCAAAGGGCATTTTGATCTTTTATGTAACATAGCCTGCTGACATTTCACATAAAATGCCTGTACATGTGATAGGCCTGGTTAAAAAAAAAAAAAAAAAAGTTTTAAATACTGGGCCTCAATCAATTTGGATATAATTTTTAATTGATACAGTGAAAAAAGCCAATCAAATCAATGATATGAAAAGACAGTTTCAAAGTCCTAGACATCTCATGTTAAAATATTTTAAAAACAAAGTTGGAAAAGGGTGGTGCAGATCCCTGAGGTAGGACAAGAAATCATGGCAGATATTTTTATGAAAGTGTCAACACTTTTCCAGAGCACATATTTAACAAGGTTGATTTTACAGCGGAGCAGATAATCACAAATAAATGGGGTTATAAAAGCTGTTCAGGGAACAGAACAATGAATCTTTGGTCTAGAGAAGGGGTGGCAAAGATGAAAAAAAGCAAGCAGCTTCATTAGAGCTAGATTTCAAAGCTGTCATTAACAATAGCATGCAAATGAGCTGCAGCTTAATGATTTAAAGTGCTGGGCTCTGCTACGTCATGTAGAAATCCTTTCCCCAGTATTCTGCATGAGTACTCAATCATTATTTCTTGGAGAACATACTGACAGAAATAACATAAGAACTCTTCACCACTTAGCTCCTTATTCGGAATCGACACAATGTGTTTTACCAATTTATAGTTGTCTAGTAATATATTTGGCCACATTTTCCGCTATGAATGATGATTTAGATTAAGGATTGTAAAAGCAATATGGTCAGCATTAGGAATTGAATCCCCAATCACCTGCAATTTGGTGACCTGAATACTTTTAAAAATCCAAACTGTAGTATTATAATATGTATAAAATAACACAGTTTTTTATGGTGGGCAAGATTCTAATTCTCATCTGAATCTTTTCACACTTTGTAACTCCGTTGATTTCAATAGCAATGTTACTGTAGTGTAATTTGGAGAAAAACTACATTTCCTGCATTAGAACATTATGTCATATTGAATGTCTACTTATATGAATAATAGTAGAGAAAATGCAAAATCTCAGAATCACAGAGTAAAATTAGAGAAGATTTTAGTTCTAAGTGAACAGCAGTTGAAGATCTAAAAAAAAAAAATAATAAAAGGAACGTAAGGACATTTGAAAAGGTCAGAGGCAGGTTTTGTTTTAGATATTTGTCATGATATTGCATCTATGACTGCAATTGGTCATAGATGGAATGCACCATCAGGTGGAAAAGTTTTCATGTTACACTTCTTTCGCTAACCACTATCTCTTGATATCATTGCAAAAAGTATAAAGTTGTGACCGTGGCATAAGTGATCCTTTTAGTTCTGCCTGCTGTTGTCATTTTATTGAGCGATTGCAGCTATATTATAGTTTGCAGTTAAATCATAGTGCCTTCATAGTAACATTGTAGCAATGTTATAGTAATTTCAACACACAGTTCTATACCAGATCAATGTTTACACTGGACTGGTCTTGATCAAACAAGCAGAAATGTTAAACGACTCTGAATTCTATCAGGTACCAGACTTTCAAAGGAAGATACAAAACCATGAATATGGTCAGATCCAAGTCTTTGGTAATTTGAAGCAGATCCATTATGAATGCAAAACTGACAGAGTTTAAAATAGTGGTGTCATTTTTTTTTTAATGTGGCTATATTTATTGGATATTTGAAGTTGAGGTACTCTAGCGCCTAATTCTTAAACTACAGAATTGAATCAGAGACATACCTACGTAAGGGATTAAATCATAATTATGAGATATCTTAAAATGCTTTGTAATAGCAACCATAGTAGTGTGTGCTGACACATTTAGAAAGAAATTAAATACAAAATTAATATGCACGTACATGCAAATATTTTTTGAAAATATGTTCTCATCAATCTTGGAAGGACTTAATTCATTTGCATGTTCCAGTTGTCTGAACTTCAGGACTGCTGGATCTGCTTTGCTATTCTTCACTTTTTGCTTATTATATATGCTTATAAAATTTGTATTATGATATGACTTTCCATTTCTCATGCAAAAGCAAATGGATTTTTGGCTTTCTGTTTGTAATGAAAACATTTATTCTTGTCTAGTTGGATGTTGAGACCTGTGTGGTTTGGCAGAGGCATCTAGTTTGAATAGGTCTTATCAGATTTGACCAACCAGTTTCATTTTGTTCACAAGAAAAGGACAGAGAATCAGCCTGCTGAAAACAAAGAAATCAATTTTAAAATGGAGTATACTAGAAGCAGTAACTTTCACATAATTACCATAAAAATGAAAATACCTTGTGTAAGATCACTCAGTTCTGTTCTAAACTCTACTGCTATTCTAAACTACTGCAAAATCATGCAGAAACCTCTCCTTACTAGGTTTCCAGACCTATTTTCTTACAGCACCTTTTGCTGCATTCTGGCATTTCAAAGAGAAATCTCGTGTCATAGAAAGATGTCGGTTTTCTAATGCAGGTATCTTTCTGTCATGTAGAGCAGTACCTACGAATTAAAGACAAGTTGCAGGTGAATAAGAAATGGTAGTCAAGCTTTTAAAGGTTTTCTTTAGAGACCCTGTCCTATTGTATGCACACTAGATACACTGCTGGACACTGGGTATATAGGTACAAACAGTAGGTATATATTTCTGGTCTTGATAAGCGTTATCCTCATGATGAGGAATTCTGCGTGCAGGTGTCCCTTCTTTGTTACTGTTGTGAGGTAATAGAAAGCAGAGGCATAAATTATCAGTTAAGGTGTCTATTAACAGTTAAACAAGCTCCTGGTTGAAAATTGTTAGGAAAAACATTCATCATCTCTAATTCTGTCTGGGGATTTCATTTACATATCATAGCTTATTTGTAGTTCAAGAAATACATGATCTATTCTGAGGAAACTTTAAGGAAAGATTTTGTAAGTTTGAGGAAGTTTCTAAATATTGTTTTCTCTTATGTGGCCAAATCAGTAATATGGGATTATGCCATATAGTGATGCTGCATTATTTAAAGAATGATTGAGATGTCTGAATTCTAAACCCAATCTTTCCTTAAGGCTACTTGCATCTTGCTTAAAAACCTATTTGCACAACTGGATTTCAAAAAATGTTTGTATTAATATAAACCTTCTCAATGAACCTTTAGATGTGGATTCTGATTCATTCTTTTTGCTTGTAAAGTTGAAAGAACTTTTTCTCCTGAGGAATCCTGGTCTTTAACATAGTAAATTACCTATTGCTGTAACATATGACATGGGTCAGACTGGTAAAAATGTGTTTAAAATATGAGTTTGGAAATTAGGTCTTAAACACATATTACTCATGAAGAATTAAAATTATTTAAAAAGGTTTTAGAGAATAAATCCTTTAGAATAACACATTATCCTGTACATTCATAATATTAGCATCTACTTCACAGAGCTTCTGCATAAATCAATGCACGGCTCAGAAAAGGAGTTTTACTTGCAGTGACAGGTACATAACAAAGCTGGACTCGTGGGAGGTGGCAAGTTGTATTAACTAGTTTTATTCTGTTTAGATATGTCTGGTAGATTCAGACCATATTTTTTTAAACTCAGGTCTCTCTTACCACAATGCTGTTGACTCTGTCCTTACCACCATAGGCAGTTCTGAAAAAGAAGAAAACCAGAGCCAATATCTACACAATCTCCATTATGACCTTTTAATGACTATACGCTTTATTAGAATCAGTGGAGTCACTGATACAATAGAAAATATGTTGATATGATGCAATTTACTGCAATGGAGAAACAGCTGAGTAGCCTCTGGAAAAAACAGTAATGGGTAACAAGAGTAGTACAGACAAGTTAGTATTGCTTTTTCCTTTGTCTAATGTTTACATTGGTTTTGATACAGTTACCCTACCATTCTAGGCATCTGTGGTGATTCCTTCTCTCGTACCTGATAAAGCTTATTCAGCACTCCACAAATATCATTGGATTACACTGCATGATGGGAGGTGACGTGTTCCAAGAGGAGAATAATGCATTAAAATTGTAAGTATATTGGCTATAAATAGCATTGCCACTGTGATCAGAAGTCTTTCTGTCACTAGTAGCTTCAACAAAGTTAGAAACCTTTGGCTCTGTGATGTGATTAGGGCTTCAGGAATGAGTTTCTGTCAGTCTTTTGCACTTTGCAGTTCACACCTGTACTAGGGTAGTAGGCAAAGGGCTTAGCTGCTGACAAGACCCTGTCCTGAAGTGAAGCGTATTAACAGGACATGGGAAACTGCAGAACAGAACATGAGTAATTGCTGAACAGGGCATGAGAAATTCCTGGATGTGACAGATAACAAGGAGAACAAACTTACAGATAGCTCCATGAATAATTGCTGGATCTCACAGCTGGTTAAGGGCAAGGTGAGAGACAAATGAACCTCACAAATAATTGGAGGGGAGCACAGAGGAGCGCTGGAGGAGCAGAGTCTTGCAAGGCCAGCAGCACCTAGGGAAACTACCAGTAAAATCTGTAAGGCTGAGATTCCCCAGACAGCCATATTAGAAATGGCAAATTTGGGTGTGGCTGTAGCAAAACTGGTAGAAATGGGGGAAAAGTCATTAGGGGCATTCTGTTTATTGGGGAGGATATTAGCGCAGAGAAAGGGAGATATGATGGGAGAAAAAAAAAATCATCAGGAAATGGGAAAAATTTTAATAAAGTATTAAAATTATGTAACCAGGGCTGAATGGGGGTACCTGCAGGGTATCTCTGTGCTTGATCAACATACTTGGAGCAGATCTTTAAACTACACCAGTTGTTCTGTCCATACCATAAGAGTCAAATCTCCCTCTGTGGTCAGAAGAACTGGACAGAGGTGCAGGTTGCTTGCCTTCTCTGGTGAGGGAACATCCAAAAGACAGAGCAAGCATCCTGCAATTGTTACACTGACACTGGTGTCTGTCCCTGGTCTAGTGGCATCGGCGTGACATAAAGAGGTTCAGAGGTACCAGACAGAGATAAAACAGAGGTAAGCAGTCAAAAGTTATTATGTTCACTATCACTGATTGTAGCTGGAGACTTGTCATCTTTGCAGCTGTGGACTTGTTATGAAGTTTTCACACCCAGGGATATTTTCTAGTACTCAGTTTCCATATCATAGAAGCTCTTGGAAGAAAAACAATAATGTTTAAATGATATGGGACAGAACCAACTGAAACCAGAAAGAAGAAAATTAAGAGAGTCCTATTTTACTGGGTTTCTACAGATGTAGCTCCTAATATAGGAGAGTCTTGGGAGTACAAGGAATTAGAAGACTTCATTGAATCACCACATATCTGAGGTCAGTCAAGAGCAGAAATATCTTTTGGTGCACAGCTTATTATAGGTCAAGGTGTTAACATCCATTTGATATAGTCTAGTTCTACAGTTGTAAGAAAAAATAAATTTTGAAACCGTATATGAAGAATACAATGTTAAGGTCAATGAATCAGAAGCAGATAACTATTGTAAAGGAAAGTCAGCAAGTTCAGTTAAAGTTACAGCACATTATATAAATCACACAGTTTCTTCACTAGTTTTCTCATCATGATGTATCTTATTACTTTCCCATATTAAAGGTCACATAAGTCTTGAAATATTTCCAATTCTAGTGAGTTTTACTTTATGTATTAATATGACTCTTTGCTATATATATTTTTGTAGTATCTAAAACTTAAACTTTAAATCAGATAATGGAAGGCAGGCAGATCAGCCACACAAGCTTATTCTTAAGGCATTCATAAACAAATACCTTGTGATCACTGTAAGCATAATTTATGTTGTCGGAGAAAAAAACCCTCTCCAGACTTTGTCTATGCTAGTAATATTTTGTCAAAGTAGGCATGTATAATTTGACTGGGGCATCAGCAGTTGGTGCTCATGCCCCACATCTACACCATGTGCAGTTCAGGGGGTGTTATTTCAAAGTCGTTTTAGTCTGGTGTTCTGGCCTGAATTTCCCTTCTGTGAATGTTGTTCAAAGCTGTTCAGATCCTTTTCCACTGGGGACTGGACCGAACTTGGTGAATACCTAGAGTGGGTGTTCCGATTTAGTTTTCTCCAAATGGAATCTAGTTCACACACATAAAGTGTGCTCTGTGAGCTGGACCAATAAGCTATAACTGAGGATGGCAGGAGGATTCATGTCAAAAACACACTACTGTTCCAAAACAAAATGATACAGACCCACAGATCATAGAATAAATGATACAACATTCCAACATGCTTTTTCTGAGCATATATGATCCCTCAAGAAAATGTCAAAAGTATAAGCATAGATGCAAAAAGTATTGTCAACATTTATGAACACTTCATTGATAAATTATCTCAAGTTTCTATATTGTGTTTTTGGGTGGGGTTTTTTTGGTTTTGGTTTCGTTTTGGTTTTTTTCCCCTAATGATTTACAATATTTCATATTCTTCATTTTAATCTTATCTGTACAATGCTGCTCAACACAGAGGTAATGTATATGATATTTCTTACTTTTTTTCATAATTAGAGAAAATAGATTAATTTTAAATTAGGAAATTGTCAGATACTCCTGGGCGAAAGCAACAGACAACCCCCTCCTCCCACAGAAATCCTATTATACCATTTAAATACAGCAAGAAACATAGGAACGTTGTGATTACAACATTTACTGTCAAACATGATACTGGCAAGCAGCTAGTGTTTCTTCTGTGTTGCTGTCATTCTCTTTGACTGGTGTTTGTTGAAATTTCAATAACGAGTCCTATTAGATAAATTTGTTGTATTATATGCTAATTCATTAATTTCTTTATAAATGCCACTTAGTATGTATTTATCTCAAGAACACCAAGCTTATAAACTATGGGTTAAATCTTGTGACACTAGTTCAAATCTGCAGTAATCCCATCTATTGAAATGATATTAAAATTAGATTATAATTGAAAGCTGACAAAATTTCCTTTTCCTCTTCCGGATTAAAAACATGAAGAACACTTGGTGAGTGCCTGCAGGCTTATGACTGAGTGTTCCTCCATGCCATTCTACAAGTGACCTAACAAAGAGATTAGATTCATGCTTCTTCTGCAGTCTTTGTAGTCTTATGAACTTAGATGCTTGACTCTATAATTAGAGGATTTCAAAGGAGAATGAGAAAAGTATTTCCTGCTGTACTGCCTTGCTTGTTCTGTAGCCGTGCAATTGAAGGGTATGTTGTGGAAATATACATGGGTTAATGTGGTCCTTGCTTGAATGTATTTCTGAACAAATTCCAAGTAAGTTCTTAATCAATGAAAGCTTTGCATTTACTTCAATGAAAGCCATTTCTGTTCTTCCAAGACATAAAAGGGCCTTAGTTCTTTGAACTGATTGCTGTTGCTTTTAAAAAGTAACCTCAAAATAGTAAGGTTTACCTGAAATTAAGCCTGATACAAAGCAAGTTTATCATGTTTGATTAATTTGTGTTTGTTTCTTAGGGTACAATATTTTCAGCAATGTTTTCCCTAAGCCTTTCTAAGTTTTAATAACAAACCATTAAAAAATAATAAATACATAAATAAATAAAATCTTATAGTCTTTAGAGAACAAGTGCACATTCAGGAAGTTATTGGTAATCAAAAGTTGTTTTCACATACTAAATAGTTTATGCTTTTGTTCTGCACAGGTTTGTGTATCTGAGAACACATTTAAAATTAGCCATGAGTCATATATTTTTCTTCATTTTAATAACAAAAGCTGGTTTTACACAACTACGGCAACAGAGAGTCATCCATTCTATAATCATCTATTATAGAAACTGCTACACCAAAGTACTGATGGAACTTTTTTCTTCCAGTATCCTTGGCAATTTTCTATCATTTGCCATCAAGTCCTTTCCTCATAGTGAATCAACTGTTTAGTACATCTGACTAGATCTAGTCTTCATTCTCTGATTCTCCCCTGTGCACTCCCTTCTTCTCTTACTTATTCTCCTGTCTGTGTAATTTTCTTGGGTATGATCATTAACTGTAAAGTCATTGGGTCTATTTGTTCTTTTGCTGACACAAGTATTCTTAAAAATCATTGTAGCCTCCTTACAAACAGTTTATCCTGAAGCATTTTTTATCAACATAATTAATTGACATTTTAAAGTTGCTTGAAATATCTTCTTTGAAGGTTAATTAATTTAAAAATGAGCAAAACTTTCACACACTTATTTTCTGAGTAAATTAACAGTTATTCCCCAAATTTTTGATTGTCTCTACAAAAAGGCTAATATTATGTTTTGTTAAAAGGTTTGGATTTGTTTCTCCAATTTCCCTTCATTATCCTTCCTTAAAGTTCAATTTTAAATGTGGAAAATAGGAAATAAAAAAAAAAAACAGAAAGAGGAATGGGAAACGAAGGAGAGATTAATAGTTAAACAAAATGTAATACTATTATACTTCTTATATCAGTTTGAAGTTTCAGTGTCAAAAATAAATACTCGAGCAAGATAAATTTGTCAATTTTGAACAGCTTCATTATGCACTTCAAGTGGGACCACTTTTTACATTCCCTTTTTTATTTATAGCCAAAGCTATGAAATCAGAAAAGGGAGGCATCTCATTTTAAACACGTCTGTTTGTAGCGAAGTTATGATTTACAAGCAGTTTGCTAAGTATTGTGCTGATTGTAAGAAAGACACTTTGAAGAAAAGCAACGGATATCACAGTCAAACCAGTAGCAGTGTACGAGAACAATGCAGGAGGAAGGAAAAGAGCAAACAGAGGTTTTCAGTCTTCTCAAGATGAGAACAGTAGTATGACAGGCCACTGTGCAAGTAGACAGGAAAAGCATGCAAAGGAGAATGGCATCAATCTGTCTGCTGGAGCTGCTAAAAGATGTCTTCGAGTGATACAGCATGACTGCAGCGCTTTAACTATCTATTTGTACTGCCTAAACCAAAACAAAAAGCTAGAGAAACTGTTTCTTCCCCACAACTGACCTTCGAACCATGCCTCTTGACCAGACTATGTTCAGAACAAGATTACTAGCTCAGGTGTGTCAGAAATCTGGTTTTGCAAGAGAGGCTTTGTAACGAGCCTGTGGTTAACTGAAAGACTTATTCTTGAAGAATAGGCTCAAAGACCTATTTTTCTGTTCTGACATTATTAAAACCAGCCTTACTGATAACCTTAGTAATTGTGATTTCTGGCCTTTTTTAAAAATCATTTTCAAAGACTTTGGGTTTGCTTTCTACTAGGTGTCCGTAAAAATTTTTGGATCTTCAAGCTAGAGCCTTTTTCATCAGGCTTTCACATGGGGAAAGTTTCATTTTGAAAGACACATGTTATTTCTGCTTCCTCAGGCTGAGAAACAGATTGACTCAACAGAAACCCATTCGATACTACTGAAGAGCCTTCAGTGTGGAGGTAAATATCTCAAACAAAATAAAAACATGACTGATTCTGGCCTTGATATCTATTTCTGACAGTCAGTAACCTTATACACTAATATTGTAGAAGGTATTCTTGTTTAATACCTGTACAGATCATTTACTTTGGAAAATATATATAAAAAAAAAACCCCAACCTTTCAAATTTTTAAATGTGTATCTTTTTTCTTTTTCCCAAATCTTCATTATGATAAACTACTATCAAACGTATCAACCTCTGGAAAACTTTTAACTGGTTTTCTTAATTCAGTAACTATTTAGGAAATGTTAACTCAGCATAATGAAGTGATCATGACCATATAATGACCATAATAGCAATGTAGAAAAATTAGTAATTTTTGAATCATAGTCTGTTTTAGATATCAGCTAGCACTTAAGCTGTATTCCTAAACCACAGTTCTGGAGATAAGGAAGCAACATACTTAGGAAACTTCAGTGTGCTAGATGAATTTCAAAATGAAAATTCTTACATGATTTGGATGCTTCAGCTTAGGCAAAAGCTGTATAGAAAACTGTAGACAAATTCTGCTAACCTGCATTTTATGCATCTAAGTCCTCTGGTGAACTTAACACCTAGTTGAAGAAATATCCAAGTTGGATTTATTCACTGACTGATGATATTAAAAGGAACAAATTATTCAGCTGAAGCAAATGTTGATTTTTGTAAAACTGATTACCATGTGTCAGGTAAAAGTATATCTGTATATGACATACATACAACATGTTTTATTTATCATTATTTTTTTACTGAATAAAAATATTTATTTTCTAATGAAAACAAAGTTTCAAAGAAATACAGATTGCTACACATTTCAGGTAATGTAGACAGGAATTCCTGCAGGGATTTTTGAAATAGGATTTGAGAAGCTGCTGGGCATTTAAAAGGACCACACTTCCAATGTTAAATGAGAATTTTAAAAAAGACCATATTAATTTACATTTGATGTGAGCTATATTTCATGTCTGAAACAGAGAACTTCTTTTTTTGTCATTGGTTCCAGTGAAATACATCTCTGCAATGATTTGTATCTCTAAAATACAGGCTGTTATTTTCAAATACTTGGCAGTGAGGTTTGTTTTCATAAATATGCATGCAAGAACACTACTATGATTATGATTTTATTGGGAGATAACACTAACATTGGGTGAGCAATGTAGGTTAGGTGTGGTAGCAATGACATTTATATAAGAAATAGCTTTATTTCTGAAATGAGGACACTTTTTTTTGCCTTTTTCTTTCCCCCTGAAGTAAGCACTCCATGGTTATACTTTAGCTTTAGGACTAGTATTTAAAATTTTAAGTCAAAGTTAACCTAAAATTACATACAAAGTGAGACTCATAAATACCATGAGTATCACTTGACATAAATTGTTATGTGCCCAACACCTCTGATTAATAAGTTTACGTTGAATATATCCAATAAAGCTGTCAAATACACTCCTATGCATCATTTTATATCCACAAAAATGAATGTATAGCATGGAGTAACCAAATGTAGTATTAGAATAAAGGTGTTAACAACAAAGCTATATAGAGAGAACATAAAGTCTAATGACCACTGTTTGGAGATGATGCCTGCAAAACTGACAGTGGCGTCTGCTATTTGCAAGCTAACACTATCCCAAAGTCTATTATAACTGAAATGTTATTAATTTTCCACACATGAATCTTCCAGCTATGATAGAAAAATAGAACTCGGGTAACTACATTAAAAATAGGCATATCTGCTGGAAAATAATACCTTTAACGACATACCTTGATAGCCTTTTGAATCTATGCTCTTTGGAACCCCTTGAAGAGTGCATACATGGCTTCACAACCAATGTGTATCAGTCCACAACACCTTTCAAACACTGAGGATGCTGCCTTTTGTAAGCTGATTCTCTTCTGCAGTGTTTGCATGGAAGGTTCTAAATGTCTGTGTGCCATCAGGTGCCTAAAATATCAAAAGGTTAGAAGTACAAAGGACTAAATACTCAAACTCTTCCTTTATGTTGATGAGCACTTTTCTCAAAATCAGTCTCATTAAATGCACTTTTTTTTTTTTTTTTTGTAATGGTTCAGGATACTGATAGGAAGCGGAAGTGGTGTTCATACTACAGAGCATGCACCAGAACATGCAACATCCCTGAGGGAACCCTTTAGACTCTGCATAAAATGAAGGAAGTCTGGGGGACTGTGCATTGCTTCCCACTTGAGAAACTAACCTCTCTATGGACTAACATGTACAGGGTAGCATCGATTTCTAGTTTGGGTAGCTTTACTGCAAATTTGAAATGAAAGCTGAAAATCTTGCCTTCCACTCTTAGGGAAAAAATAAATTATTCCTTGTTCTCTGCTACAGTCCATACTTCGTATATGTCCTACAGGTGAAACTGAAATATAAAAACCAGTGGGGTGGATCGTGAAGGAATATAAGATATATACATCACATTTCCATATATAAAGAGAGTCATGTTCCAGAGATGGCTTAAAGGACAACTAATATAAGGCTGAAGGTTATATAATGTCTAGACAGAATTTTTGGATGGAACATGGCCATCTATATGAAAAGGCTTGAAACCACAGGCTAATGTCTTTTGCATTTCTATTTTTATTGTCTCCAGAGAGATTCAAGAATTCATCTTTTCTGAAAATAAGTAAAATTAAAATAAATAGAATTATGTCATTTGAGGCAAATGCACTTTTTCTTCTAACAACAAGGGCTTTTAAAACTATCTCCTCTAGTGAAAAAGGTAGTGTGAGAAGTCCAGCATTGAATATTTTCAGTTCAGTCTCAAACCATGCCAGGGATCAGGTTTAAACGATCAACCTACTAATGTTTTTTAATTAGTTTGAAATATATTTTGCTTTTGATTGTATTGGATTTACTTTCACTTTTTTTTTTTTTAATCTGTCACTGACAACTTTATGAACTCGAAAAATATGGCAGAAACACAATCTTACAAGCAATGTGCTTTTACATATAAACAATAGACAGCATATTACTTTTTCACCGACTGTACGGGTGGGTTTGCGCTTCATGTAGAATGGCCTACTAAATTAGATACATTTAAATAGGAACCAGACAAATAATTGCAAATCTATTCTAAATTATGATGAGCCTTACCAGATTAAAAAAAAAAAAATTGAGGTCCAACATTTTAATTCAAGTTAGAATTTTAGATAAAATATTATTCTTTTTTAAGTTTGGTTGGGTTTTGTGGGGGTTTTTTGTTTGTTTTGGTTTGGGTTTTTCCCCACATTTTTGCAATATATTCTGTTACTTCCAGATTGTTAGTTTCTTAGTTTCTTTTATGTTTTACTTTGGGTTGGGGGTGGCAGAACACTGACAAAGGTAAATTTCCAATAATTAACTTTCTGAGAAAGGAGGAGAAAAATTCTTGAAAGAAGCAGCAGTTACTATTAAGAATGTAATGATACAAACTTGAAACTTTGGAATATCCAAAAAATGTTAACACTGAAATAGTAAAGCTATATTCCATCTAACACAACATAAAGTCATTAGTGAGTTGCCTATTTCTTGCTCACATTACCAAACATACCCAGAGGAAACAATGAGTATATGCACTGCAGCCATCTCCAGCTGCCTCAGATGTTCTGTTTTGTAAGTCAGACTACTCATTTTTGTTCCATTTAAAAGAGACCTAGTGTATGTAGATGTAAAAATTAATAGTGATATTATACTAGGAAACATTTATTTACTTTTAGTTAACCACACTATATTGTTTATAACAAGCACTGAACACTTATCTGACAGGTTTTAGTTCAGACTGATAGCCCTTTGATTACAGTATTATACTGAGCAAGAGAAATAAAAAAATTAGCAAATTCATAGGGGTTTTTATTAATAATAATTATTATTAATTATTATTGTTGTTATTTTAACAAAACCCCAGCTTGTTTGGGGATGTGAAGTGGAAATGCTCTACCTTTTTCCTCTAAGTTGGGATGATGAAAAATACTGAAGAGATCTTTAGAGGTAAACAGTTTTAGAACAGAAATTTATTAAAAGACAGAAACTTTTACATAGAAAAAATTCAGAATTTCCATGTCAGGCAGATTATATTGGAAAAGTTTGAAAATATATTTCTCTCTTACATTTTCTTTCTGTATTTTGTCTTGGTGGAACTCTAGTTTTGTTTCCTGTTCCAGCAATTTTTATTCTCTGCAGTCTTTTCTACATCTCTGGGAAAGCATTTTTCTCTCTACTCTTTCTTAGGCTTGGCTATAAATCTGCTCCCTGCTGCAAGTAGGTTCCCTTGTCATCTCAAAAAAATCTCCCAATTTTTCTCTACATTGTAAGAATCTTTTCTTTTACACATAGCAAAGTTAAGCAAATAAACTTATAAAATCAAAATTATATATAGGATAAAATTTAGTACTACATGAACTAAAGGAGAAGGGTGGGTTTGTCAATCCCACTTTCTTTTATGCAACACTCTTAAATGCAAGACAGAATTTTCACAAATGCCAAAAAAGTAGTGAACAGTATCAATAGGTATTTTTTTAAAACAGTCAAAAGTCTCAGCCAGTCCCACAAAGTTGTTTTGGAAAGTGACTTTTCAACCAGTATTCTATTTCAGAGGTAAAAGGAGTGAGGAAGTTCTCATTCTTTTTAATACAGAGCAAGAAGGTAACTGTGGTTCCAACACGTGATTTAGCATGATTTTTGACAGCTCATTGCCTCCATATTCTGAGTCATCTCCCTTGCGTCTCCCTACCATCAGCATGGGAAGTACTTGCTATGCTGAAAATGCCACATAGAATTAGTGATAAAAAGCATTGATTTAAAAGAAAAAATGATGAAATAAGGTGAAATTCAGTTACACAATATAATGAATTCCCTTTGAAACAGAATGAGACAACGGTCCCTCACACACCTAGCTTTCTCGCTTGTGATGAGCTTCGCAAAAAATGTGCAGAAAGCTGCTTTCGCTTACTGATAAATTTGTAAAACTATGTTCAATTATAGTGATTTCTTTTGCTAGCAAAAATAGTTGATAGCTTTCCCTTGTGGTACAATTTCTTTTTTTACCCAGAACTCAACTTATTACCTCATCTGTTGAGCTATGTCCAGGGGCTTCTGTTATAATTTTCTTGTATTATTCATGCATGAGCCTAAGCTGAATTCTGATGTTTATACACTATATGAAGAACATGTGTCTCAGTCTGCCAAAGATGAAGTGCAAAACACAATATGAAGAAAGAATCAGCGATGAAGAACAAAGAAGATGCTTATGCAGGGAATTAATTCTCATGGAATTAATTCCTTTGGTGTAAAAACTGCCTAGATACTTGATTATGGTACTCATACACAAATATTTCTACTGAAATCACTAGAGCAAATTCTAGTGCAAGAGCCAGATTTTGCCTAAATTTTATTTGAGTCAGAATTTTGGTATCTGAGTTAGGACAGTTAACCAAGCTGTCTGTTTCCCAACACTATCTAACATTAAGATGTTTAAAATTATATATTTCTGCTGAGGCTTAAAGTTCCTTAAACATTTAATGCTAAGCTTCTGATGATGTTCAGAAGTATCTAGTTTGGGAGGATGAACAGAAAGTGGTAACACACACGTCCCTCCTAAACTGAAAGACATACTAAAGTAGACAAATAACCTCCTAAGTTCTCAGAGGAGCCCAGTCATGCTCAGGGTGAGGCAAATAAAATTCACAAAAAATTAGGTCATTACTAAAGTCAAATCTTGGTTCTATTTAGCCCGTTGTTTTAACAACTAGGATATTCTGACTTTTTCATATAAGTACAATATTTTTCTATGGTTCAGTGCAAAACCAATATTAAAAAGTTGAGGAGTTTTCCTTGCGAAATGAATTATTTTTTCTTTCCCCTGGGCCAGTCCTAAATCAGCATCTGACAGTAGAAGAACATTGTGATTTTTTCCAGGAACAAAACAAATAATTACTTAGTAAGCCCTCTGTGAAAATATGAATTTGGGAATGAAATGAGGAAATTGAGTTTTGAAGAACCTCTGTTTGAACCTTGTCTCCTTTGCCTTAGTGAATTAGAGACTAGTCCCATTCATTGTTCTTTATTTCTTTTACAAAAATATCTAAAATTATTTTTCAATGACTTTGCAATTTGTCTTCAGGCTGAAATGCAGCCACAATTAATTAGCTTGAATGAAAACTCAATTCCAGCTTATGAAAATATTATAAAATTGTTCAAAAGTTTCTATGCAAACTTGTAAAGTGATCTGTGATGTATTATAAATAAACTAGACTTTTAAAACAATAGTCAACCCAAGCACTTTTTTCTGAGTTTGCAACAGAAAAACATTTATGCTTCTTGCAGATATTATGATGACAGCTCTGCACTAAGACACGATCCAAGCTATTTTGAAAATATAATGTAATTGGACTAGTACTGATGCTTCTAGAGCCAAATATCTTATAATATTATAGAATTAGACGTTTCTTCCATAGTTGAAAGACTAGACTAGCAAAGAAGTATTGTGGCTTTGATTTGTGGCGGAACATATTTATCTTGACATAAATTGCAATGGAGTCCTGAGGGTTATTGGTAAAGATCACAGTTTATACTGGTTTGATGTAGTTTGTCCTTTTTATATTTACTCCAAGAATACATGGATGAAGAAAATAGGTACAATAAGGAGTAGTTTCCTAACATTCTGTTCTGTTTTGAAATATATACCAGAAGTTGGGTTTTGTTTTGGTTTGGTTTTTTTTGGTTTTTTACTTCTTACAATTTTCACAGTTTGATAAGATTTATTACTCTGTTGGGTTTGCATGGCAAGGTTTTGGTAGCGGGGGGGCTACAGGGGTGGCTTCTGTGAGAAGCTGCTAGAAGCTCCCCCTGTGTCTGACAGAGCCAATGCCAGCCGGCTCCAAGACGGGCCCGCTGCTGGCCAAGGCCAAGCCAATCAGCGCCTCTGTGATAACATATTTAAGAAGGGGAAAAAAACAGTTGGAGAGAGCTTTTGCAGCCGGAGAGAGGAGTGAGAAGATGTAAGAAACTCTGCAGACACCAAGGTCAGTGCAGATGGAGGGGGAGGAGGTGCTCCAGGCGCCGGAGCAGAGATCCCCCTGCAGCCCACGGTGAAGGCCATGGTGAAGCAGGCTGTCCCCCCTGCAGCCCATGGAGGAAGGATGAGGGGGTGTAGAGATTCCACCTGCAGCCCGTGGAGGACCCCACGCCGGAGCAGGTGGAGGCACCTGAAGGAGGCTGTGGCCCGTGGGAAGCCCACGCTGGAGCAAGTTCCTGGCCGGACCGGTGGACCTGTGGAGAGAGGAGCCCACGCCAGGGCAGGTTTGCTGGCAGGACTTGTGACCCCATGGGGGACCCACGCTGGAGCAGTTTGCTCCTGAAGGTCTGCACCCAATGGGAGAGACCATGCTGGAGCAGTTTGCTCCTGAAGGTCTGCACCCCGTGAGAGGGACTCCATGTTGGAGCAGGGGAACGATGAGAGGAGTCCTCCCCCTGAGGATGAAGAAATGGCAGAAACACCGTGTGATGAACTGACCGTAACCCCCATTCCCTGTCCCCCTGTGCCGCTGAGGGGGGAGGAGGTTGAAGCCGGGAGTGAAGTTGAGCCCGGGAAGATGGGAGGGGTGGGGGGAGGTGTTTTAAGAGTTGATTTTATTTCTCATTCCTCTACTCTGTTTTGCTTAGTAATAAATTAGATGAATTTCCTCTCTAAGTTCAGTCTGTTTTGCTCGTGACAATAATTAGTGAGTGATCTCTCCCTGTCCTTATCTCGACCCACAAGCTTTTCGTTATACCTTTTCTCCCCTGTCTAGTGAAGGAGGGGAGTGATAGAGCGGCTCTGGTGGGCACCTGGCCTCCAGCCAGGGTCAACCCATCACATTACTCTCAATTTAAATTAGATTTTATTTCTTGCACATCAATTAAAAAAAAAAAAAAGGAAATTGTTAGGAAATCAGGAATTAGTGAGAGGATGTGAAAGGATGTTGTGGAAGCATTTGAGTTACATATTCCTGTAACTGGTGAACTGCTACTGAGGTGGTTTTTAGTTTTGTTTTCTTTTATTGTTATGAAAGGAAAGTTTGATAGTAAGTAAAGTAATGTTCTGTGGGAATGGAAAAATCTGTCTCTGGAATACCATTTAAGCAGGGAACTAAGAATAGTTTGGAGAATCTGCCTAAATGAAAATCTTGTAGTTCTATTTAATGTCTAAGGTTTGCCAAAAACAAGCAAGCAACAAGCAAACAAATGAACAAACACCAGGATAGTGGAAACAGTGAAAAACAAACAGTGGTTTAGGTGATGTACAATTAGGTGCATCACAGAGGCTGTCTCCTTTCAAGGAGTAACAGTTATGAATCAAATACTTGGGTGAAAATACAGATTTATTATAGGCACAAAATCCCAATTATATTTCTGGAACAGAGAAATATGCTTCAAGAAATGGTACCTTCCCCTAGCAATATCTACTACTCTCAAACCGCATAAGATCATATTGACATTTCTTGTTTACTGGTTTCCAGTACCTAATGATGTTGTGAGTCATGACTAATAGCTCATACCGAAGTTTGTTGATCTGTTCTTTGTGCATAATTTCATTTTTTAACATATATAATTGCAAATTTTTCTGGCAAATGCAGATTAATTTTAACTATTTTTCCAAAGCCTGGAATTTGAGTCCCTGAGATGAGATATTTTGGTTCTCCCATAAATTACAACATTTTTTCTTCCTATACAAATAGATAAGTCAATGCATCAGAAAAAAATAAATATATAAATGGCCACAAAAATTATTTACAACAAGAAAGTGATATTTGATGAAAAGCATTCTGAGGAGTAATAGAAATTTGGATTATGTCAATGTTGGTATGACTAGCATGTGGACAAAGTATTGTTAAGACTGAATTAGTCCTCAGAGTACATACAAATGATTCAGCATATCTTATTAAATTCTGTCTAGTCTAGATTTTAAAAATAACAGCCAAAATGCACTACTAATACCTTCAAAGAAATATACCTTGAAAGAAAGTCAATGAACAGTGTGTTCTGTCCAGTGCCATTATATATCATTATATATTATCATTATATATAACTTCTTACAAAACAAAAATCTCTTCCATATAAGCTTTGAGACTATTACATGTTCCACCTGATTCTTGGCTTCTCTGCAGTTAACGTTGCTGTAAGTGCTAATATAGACAACACCAAGAAAATTTAATAAATAAAAAATAATAAAGCTGTAAAATGATATATGGTTGTGGTGATGCATCTTTTTCAAAATATGTATAAAATGCCACATTATATGATTAAAAACTATGACATTTTGAAATAGCATTTGAAGTCTTAGGAATGCTGTTTTTACAAAGTAGTAAAATTAATTTTTTATTTCAGTCCCAATTTTAATTCAGTAATATTATGAAATTTTGGGTTGATCCTATACAGACAGATGCTTTTGGAATAGTTGCTTATTCATTTCCAATATTGATTGTTCATAAGCATATTATGTTTCAAACATTTTTAATAAGAAATCTAGTTTGTCTGAGGTTTTTTTTTTAAAGAAAAAAACCCCCCTCTGTCCAGATTTTATTGCTGAAAATGTTACACATTTTATTCTTTAATGTGCCATATAATACCCTTAGCATTCCCAAATTACAGCCAGAAAGGAAAATCTGAAAACTTTTGCTTTTTGTTTTTCCTGAAAGATAAAATATTCTACTACTTGTTCATTTCAGCCTCAGAAGTGTTTTGCCAACTGCTAATTGAATCACATCTCTAAATATTCAACAGTTATATGCATATAATCTCTGGAGCTACAATAATCTATGTGTAGGCAAATCCCCATAACTTTTTCTGGGATGTTTCGAAGACCATGTAATCTATGATTTATGGGGCAGGATTTTTAGCAGCACTTGTTTCTGCTTTTGATTTACAAGAGATGCATAGGGAAGCAATATGATTAATTTATATAGATCATTTGCATGGTAGTATGGGTAGTTGGATTTGTTTATTTATTAACATGTAAATGTAGTACGCTTTAACATTTGCTACCTGGGATCTGAAAATATCTTTATTCCATGCCTTAGTAGCTAATATGGCAGAACGTCCTCTAGCAGAAAAGTTGAGTATGGGGCAATGACGTAATGTTCATTCAACCTTCGTTGTTTGAGGGCTCAACCAAAAAAATTAAAATAAATATAGCACAGGCTTGTGTATAAAGTCTGGTATAATTCCTTTGTGTCAATTTTAATTTTTTTTTCCAACATTCAGAATTTTGTACAGGATTAATTACATTTTCATCAGAAAAATGGGGGGGCTTTGCAGTAGTGGATTTGGAATTTACTCTCCCCACTCCTGCCTCCAGTATTAATGAGACATGGGGGGGAGTTAAAGGCATAAAGTGCTGAATAGCATATTAAAACTATTGATTAAATTTACCACAATCTCTAAATGTCTTATTGTGATGAAACTTTTCAATAGTATTCCTGCTGCCTAATTTGTAATACTGGGAGTCACAAGTAATCCCTTCTGTCTTTCAGAAATTATACTCGTGGGAGACAGTGCAAATAGCTTAGTGCATTTTGTCAAGGTCAGTGGAAAAAGTAACTGCCATAGTGTTAGTGTGGATTTCTTTCTGAGATGCCTTTTGGCACGGGTGGTTGCTGGGAGGGATTCATGACCGCCTGTACTTCATTTCAACTGCTAATACTGATTTGACAGTTCTTGACCTGTGGGTAATATGTGGTCCATCATCTTCTTACTTTTCTTAGTCAATTTCTACTCTTTTTTTTTTTTTTTGGTCAGTGTAGCCTTCTATCACATATCTTGTTTCAATGGAAACAGAATATTGCTGTAAGTGTGGCAGATATCTTTTCATGTATTTTACATCTATTCCGTTTGAAATCCTTCTAGGTTGTCAACAAGATACAACTGAATCTTTTTTTAATGCGATTTTGTTGAAAAATGCTGATAAGACAAAATTAAAACTTTGCAGATTGATGTTAGTTTTCAAACTCTTTGCACATAAAGAATTAAAACAAAAAATAAATGTGGGATTTTGGTTTGGGGTTTTGGGGTTTTTTTCCAGATCAAAAAGTGAATTTGATTTAAAACATTAATTTGAGAAAATTTTAAAGAAGCCAAAACACTGGAAATGCCCTTTCTCAAATTTGGCATATTGATACTCACAGAGCTTTTACAGAAATGCATATTTCAAGTCCATATGCATACTCTCCTGACAGTACTAAAGTTACACTAGACAGCACAAGCCTGAGGTTAGGGGAGCTGATAGATTCATTTCACCAGCTTTATATATTTTCATTTAATCCATGTATACCTACATTTGAGTGACATACTCTCAGTCAAGGTCAAATGAAAAATAGACAATATGGGGGCTGAGACTTCTAATTTCTTTTCAGTATACCCTTTGATTCTTATCAGTGTTGGTCACTGCCTTATTGACTAGATCTCTATTAGCTATAGAGCTAAAGACCTTAGGCACCCAGATCACATGTAGTCTCCAACTCTGTAATGCCTAACCTAACCTAATGTCCAAATTATAGAATGGTTTGGGTTGGAAGGGACATTTAAAGATCATCTAGTCCAACCCCCCTGCCATGGACAAGGACATCTTTCACTGGATCAAAATACTCTTAGCCTTGTCCAAGCTGACTTTGAACACTTCCAATGATGGGGCATCCACAACTTCTCTGATAAACCTATTCCAGTGTTTCACCACTCTGAATGTAAACAACTTCTTCCTTATAGCAAATCTAAACCTACTGTCTTTCAGTTTAAGCCATTGTACCTTGTCCTGTCACTATAGCCTCTAGTAAAAAGTCTGTCCCCATCTTTCGTATAAGCCCCCTTTAAATATTGACAGGTTGCAAGAAAGTCTCTCCGGAGCCTTGTCTTCTCCAGGCTGAACAACCCCAACTCTCTCAGCCTGTCCTCATAGGAGAGGTGCTCCAGCCCTCTGATCTTTTTTTTGTGGCCCTCCTCTGGACTCTCTCCAACAGCCCCATGTCCTTCTTGTACTGGGGCCCCCAGAGCTGGACGCAGTACTCCAGGTGGGGTCTCACAAGAGCAGAGTAGAGGGGCAGGATCACCTCCCTTGACCTGCTGGTCACACTTCTTTTGATGCCAGGACACAGTTGACTTTCTGGGCTGCAAGAACACATTGATGGCTCATGTCCAATTTTTCATCCACCAGTAACCCCAAGTCCTTCTCTGCAGGGCTGCTCTCAGTCCCTTCATCCCCCAGTCTGTATTGATATAGGGATTGCCCAGACCCACATGCAGGACCTTGCCCTTGGCCTTGTCGAACTCATGAGTTTCACACAGGCCCATTTCTCAAACCTGTCAAGGCCCTTCTGGATGGCATCCCCTCCCTCCAGCGAATCAGCTGCACCAGTCAGCTTTGTGTCACCTGCAAACTTGCACTCAATCCCACTGTCTACACTACATTCGTCGGGTAAATATAGAACTCACTCTTACTCCTAAAGTAAGGATAATTTGAATTCCACACAGTGACTGAATGCTCAAGACAGGGATAAGCACTTGAAAAAAATCTGAGATGCAGACACAGTGAAAAAACATCTGTATTTGTAATTTCATTCTTGGGTAGTATTCTGGCAAAGGTACTGGTAAGAGCAATTAACACTACCTGAATAAAAGTTCAATGATGATGAGATGGGGGGAAAAAAAAAAAAGGCTTGCTTTCCTCTTCTGTCTCAGTTGTTCTTGTACCCCACCCTTATTTTTCTTGTTCTTCCATAAAAACTTGACATCTCGATTTAATGTCCATCTGTACTTGAAACATAACTTTTTTTTTTTTTTTAAAGATTTAAATATAAAGGCTCTTCCTATAATCTATTTATTTCTTCTTGGAATAAATGTACTAGGGTAAATTATATAATGTCTCAGGTATTTTACTATTTGAATAACAACAGATAACAGACTATTCTCTGTCCCCTCTAATTCCCAGGATGTGTGGCCAATAACAGGAATTCAGAAGAGAGCAGAGGCCTTTTCATACAAGTTCAGAAGAATCGGTTATTTCACTCTGCTCAGCAAAGAAATAGTTGGAGAAGTGGTAGCCAAGCTGAGGTATTACAGTTTGTTTTTTTTTTTTAAAGAAGCTTGTATTATATGCCAAGAGAAAAACATTTCAAATCAAATTCTATAACACAGATTTTTCACAGTGACTCACTATATTTTTTATTTTGGTTTTATTAGTTTGATAAAAATATAGAAAAATATATTACATTTCCAGAAATACAGATAGAAGAACTTTGTTCCCAAAATAAAAGTGTTACATTTTTATTTTCCCTGTGCATAATGGTATTTGATTTTAAAACAGATAATGACACAATCTCCGTCTAAATGTGAAAGGGAATGTAGGAGCTACATACCTACACTACTTCCTGACTGTCAATGGGCAGGAAGAAAAACTGCTTTATTTACTTTTACTCTAATAAAATTTTACATGAACTGAGAAGGAATTGAATTATAATTAATGAAAACTCATTTCATATAACCAACATACTTTTATCTCAGTCATTGATGTTGTGATATATACATTTTTTTTTTAAAAAAAAGTAAACTAAGCATTGAAAGACTTTATTCCCAATGTACATGTCTTTTATACTCATATACTTATTTAACAGTTCTGTGAACCAGTTATTGGTCAATTAGTGGACACTTATAAGTTAAATGAGTTAAATGCTATTTTGCTTGCATGAAGAAATCTCTAATAATGATTAATGGAGCTTTAATCAAGTACAAGTTGAGACTCAAATATGCATCAAAGAAACTGATTGACTTGAATGTTCCTCCAAAAATGCAAACAGGAATTTTCTGTTTCTAAAATAAAATAAAAAAAAAAAAAAGTCATGTTTTATATTAGAAGTCAACATTGTGAATGAATAACTTACAGTTCTGAATGTATTTTGAGCTTCATATGTGACAGATAGCATTTCTACTGAATGGACAGAGTGAAAAGAGGTTTGTCCAGAAAGAAAATAAATTACATTATATAGAAAAAGCAAAAGAAGTTAAAATAGACTGAAAAAAGAAACTTTCCTATATTGTCATTCTTTATACTTATGTTATCACAGGTATATGAAATTCTTTCCAATATAAAAATGAATACTTCACTTAGCTACAGGTGCTCCTTCCCAGAACATAGATTTTTCTATTTGCACTGAGTACCACTCCTTCCTTCATGGAGTATTAATGAATCATTATAATGATTGTAATCATTGCTTCTTTACGAGAAGTAGACATTATTTGGATTTGAATATACTGCTACTTTTAAAAAACTGTCAGGAAATGTTCCATGACGAAGGAAAGATTTGGAGGCATATTATGGGCACAGTTATATTAACATGCAAAGTTAAACAGAATAACATCATGATACTGTTGAAATGTACACTTTGAATAACTCCATTTGATGTTTCCTTAACTTAATGTCAACGTTGCCTTCTGGTTCCAATGCATGATTGTGTCCTGAGTAACTTTATGTAATACTTCTATTCAAAGCTGATTAAACTTTATTAATCTATTCAATTTCTTTTTATATCTGTTGTAATTTTTTCTTGATTTTACTGGTTCCAACTCTCCAGAGTGACTTTGTTATCAGAAGGAAATTCTAATAAACAATTTCTCAGATAATTCAATTTAGAGACATACTTTCCATTTTCCCCAATAAACAAAAGAAGATAATTTTAAAAAGCTTCATGAATAGGAATGTAATTTAAGTAATATTGACATCATTCTTCTCCTCGTGTTGTTGTAAGTGACCCATAGAAGTACTGTTTTAAATTTTTCCCTAACTTTAATATGACAGTGAAGCAGTCCATTAAATTTTTTTCTTGCTTTCCTCATATAGGCAATAGAGGGAGGGAAGTGCTTTCCTAGGATTTCAGAGGGACATTGGGTCCTTCTAAATTTGGCAATCTGAACCAAATGAGCAGGGTGATCCTCCAGAATAATTTGAAAGTAGCTATTTCTCTCCACTATTTGGGATATTTAGGAAATTACTTAGGGAAGATTTACTCACTTTGAATTGAAAAGCTTCTCACAAGTTAATGAAAACTCAGGTAGAATGTATTCCCACCAACCCTCTCCAAAGCTTCAGACTTGGTAACTAAAGCAATAGTAGCCTGCTTTGCCTTAAAAGCAAGAACCAACAAACTCATTCTTTCTCAACAGCATCAGAAGAAGGATTAAGAAGGACCAGAGATATATTTTATATTGCTATTGAATTATTGTAATAATATCTAAGCAAATTTCAAAACCAGATATGAAATCATTTGGGCTCACAGAAACAATTTTACCTTTTTAAATTTGAAATTTGGTAAACTATAATATTAATCTAAATTTCTTTCTTAGATATATATGAGAATGATAAAAGATATTTTTGCTGTTGTTGAGAACTATTGGTATTTTTTTTCTTTTCTGTTTAGATTTTAATTCTCATGTACACTACTCAAGTATCTTTTCTCCTTCAATTAAACTGCATACTGGGAGCTAGTAGCTTTTATTCTTGCAATATCTGTGTAGCAAAGTATTTTTCTAAGAGACAGGGTTTTGCTTCTGTGTTTGTATGTATATTTATTAAATAAACACTTGGGAGAGCTCCATGTGGTTAACATTGCAGAACTCTGTCAAGTACAACTACATGTTTTCACACAGTAAGAATCCTCTAAAATGTTCCCTCTGAATGGAATATTCCATGCCTGTAAATCACATAGTTACTTAAAGAATTTAAAACTCTTTTGGCAGATTTGAGTGTGAAACAGGAAAGCAATAGCATATATAAGTTCAGAAGACCTATAAAACCATGAGTTGTAAATTTATATTCACTTTCTTTAAAAATGCCGCAGGAAATTTTGTTAAAATAAGGAAGAAGACATCACTTGCTTATTTCTCCTGGCGTAAGCGGGAGCTACTGTCTTACATCTTGTCCAGGACTTTCTTTCCAACTACCATTGTTTGTGTGCAGCTCTTTCACTGTGAACAAAACTAAAAAAATCTATTTGAAAAGCTTTTCCTGATGAATGTTCTGTGATTAATTTTGATCTGAATGTTATTAAGTTGGGGTTTTTTTCAAGAAAATGAGTTTCCAGTAAAATGCCTTTTCACTAACAGAATTCTAGTATACATTTCATTGTGTGTTTTCTCACAATTCATTGTTGAGAATGTGAAATTGCAGTGAGAGTTTTACTAAACTCCCTGTTGAGTTTCCACAGTGCACATTCTACACTATGGTAGATAATGTAAATAATATCTAACCTTTATAAGTTTATCTTGTATTTCTAATTGTTTTGTTTTTTTTAATAAAAGCTCAAGATGGTACTATTTTGTTAAGATGATGTTATAAATCTTATGAACTCTGCAAATATCTTCTGGACATTCTGTACATTCAGCACTGGTATATCTCCCTACTTAGTGTTTATTATTTATTTTCTTTTAAAGTATGTGATAGGTTAGCCTTGACTTAAAACCAACATGCCCACCCAGCTGCTCACTCACTGTCCTCTCTTAGTGGGATGGGGGAGAAAAATAGGATGAGAAAGCTCATGGGTCAAGATAAAGACAGGGAGATTGCTTATCAATTTGTGTTTCAGGCAGAACAGATGTGACATAGGGAAAATTACTTTAATTTATTGCCAATTAAAATAGATTGAGGTAGTGAGAAACAATGATAAACATTGAAATAAAACATTTCCCCCTTCCACAGGTTCAACTTCACTCCTTCACTGTGGAGTCCTTTAGCCCTCCCTGACCAGCACAGGGAGTTGAAGAGGATTACATTCCTTATATAGTTGTTTCTCTCTGCTGCTCCTTCCTTCTCACACTTTTCCTCTGCTCGAGCGTAGGTTCTCTATGAGCTGCAGTTGTTTCAGAAAATATCCATCTGTTCTGGTGTGGGTCCTCCGCAGGCTGCAGTGTGTAAATCTGCTCCAGCACCATGGAACCCCTCGTCCTTGGTGTTCCCTCTGCTGTTTCTCACTCTTTTCTGCTGTCTCCTCCTCTCTCTGTCTAACATTTATTGCCCTTCCTTAAATACATTTTCACAGAATTGCCACATACTTGGATAATTGACTCATCTGTGCCCTGCAATGGACTGGTTGTGGAGCCTGCTGGAACCAGCACAGGTCAGCCCTTGACCTCTTACCACAGAGGCCACACCTTGAGCACCCTACCACCACTACCAAGGCCTTGCCACCTACACCTAATACAACGTGTCATATCTGCCTTTGACTTTTCTGATTTACTTTTCATTCTTCTCCTCTTTGTCAGATGTGCGTCCTAAAACTTACCTAAAGTTTGCAATAATTTATGTTGTTCTTCATTTAAATGTAATCCATTTTATATTGAGAAAACAACACATAAACCAAAAAAGAACAAAACAGCTAAAATTGTTTTTCTTTTGTTCTTACACAGTTTTCAATGCTCTTCATAAGTATTTCTTTTTCAAAATCATGTTCCTATATTTTTCTTTTTTATGGCCTCAAGAAATTTTCTGTTTCAGCTGCATAATGATGAAGCTTTAGTAAAAATGGAGACAGTTTTTTTCCTATACAGTGGGAAGACCTCAATTCTTTTGTTAGCTGGAGCCAAACTCTATTTGGACCCGTGAACATTACAGTACCTACTTCACATAATGAAACTATTCATATGTACCAAGATAAATTGGAGTAAATGCACTGACAGAAGTTGTGATGTTTCTCCCATAGCAGACACAGCTTGAAATTCATCATCATGTGCTTTTTGACAGACAGTTTAAATAGGTAGGAAGCATGCAATACTTTTCAGAATGTAAGTAAAAAACAATTACATTTTTAGGAATTTAAAATATTATTAAATTCAGCATTTTATAAATGTTGCTATAAGTTAGCCTTCTTAATCTTATACAGCATTGGTCTACTTTGTAAAACAGTAAGTAAAGCAGAGTGTTAAAATTCTTGTGATTTTTCTGTTTGACTTTGTTTTCTACTAAAAGGATTTTATGAAATATATTGCACTAAAAATAGCTATCACTTTATCTTTTTTTCCTTATCATCATCTTTTGGAATCAAAATGGCACCCTAGTTGTGGAAATCACTGGAGTGAATGATAAGTATCAGTTTCTAATGCAGGTAAAAACTTACTATATGACTGGAATCTTATTGTTCTAGGAAATAGAGAGGGACAGTAATCTAAATGGAGAAAATAACGATGATATCTATGAGGAAAAAACAGCGTTAGTTGAATTACAATACACTGGTATTGTAATATCAATTTAGAATGATAAACTTATAAGATTTTGAGAGTACTGATAATTACATTGCACTTAGAGAAAGACATTTTGTTACAAATGAACATACTACTAATCATGAAGTAATCTGTGGCACTTAATATCTGAGAATAAACAGAAAAGCGGTTTGGTTTTTTGCTTTGTTTGGTCTTCGGTTGGTTTGGTTTGTTTTTTTCTGTGTGTGTGCTCAAAACATTCCAAGTTCTTTGAATAAGTACTGAAACTAGCAATACAAAATGCCCAAGTCTTCCTATCTAGATAACAATCAATAAATTTAATCTATAGCTTTATTTTTTTTCTCATACAATACTACAAAAGGCCAAACACTCTGTCCTCATCCTGTGAACCATGTAAATTCATGCAGAACTTATTTTTGGTGTATTGGAGTTTGCAATAATGTGACAAATCCTGAACATTGCCAGTTGAATGGCATGAAGTGAATTAGTCACTCCCCAGACAAAGTACCCACATTCCTGGTTCATCTAACAACCACTCCAAGAAGCAATACAGGAAGTCTCTTTGGCTGAGACTTCCAAATGTATTCTGCAAAGTTTTGCATTTTCTGACATCCCCTTCTTTCCCAGCTGTATACGTATACAGCATGAATCCTTATTGTCATTCTGCAAAGGTCTGTTCAACAAGTATTATGAATAGTGTGCCCAGATAATACAGAGGGAACTATGTGCAAAAACCTTTTGGGTAAATAACAACTCACTCCAAGCATGGATGTGATCAGCATGCACTAGAAAAAAATAAATATAGAAACTGTTCATGTGAAGCACCTACCCCATATAGTCACCACTTCTAAGTGATCACAACAGCAGTATAAACATAGTCATTGTTTGTAATATTAGTTGAATTCCTTAATGTAGGGATTCAATTTTCAATACTGTGCCAGGTATTTATGACTCATATTTATGCTACATTGACTTCTTGTTCACTTTGAAATCATATGCCTCAGAAAGAGATGGGTCATATTCTTAGAGAGTGTTACATTATGTCAGAGAGAGGTGAAGGACAAGGAAGCAGCACAACTGATTATAACTGTAGGTAGCAGTGCAAATCTTCCAGCTCATCTTCACTGATTCAAATTCACTATAAGATATAACTAATAGTTCAATTAATTTTGTGGATTCCTTACTATGAACTTGAACTCCCCACCTGGAGTACTGTGTTCAGCTCTGGGGTCCCCAGTACAGGAAAGACATGGAGCTGTTGGAATGAGTCCAGAGGAGGGCCATGAAGCTGATCAGAGGGCTGGAGCACCTCTCCTATGAGGACAGGCTGAGAGAGTTGGGGTTGTTCAGCCTGGAGAAGAGAAGGCTCCAGGGAGATCTAATTGTGGCCTTCCAGTATCTGAAGGGGGCCTACAGATAAGATGGTGAGGGAGTGTACTGATAGGACAAAGGGTAATGGTGTTAAACTAAAAGAGGGTAGATTTAGAGTAGATATAAGGAAAAATTCTTCCCTGTGAGGGTGGTGAGGTACTGGAACAGGTTGCCCAGAGAAGTTGTGGATGCCCCCTCCCTGGAAGGGTTCAAGGCCAGGTTGGATGGGGCTTTGGGCAACGTGGTCTAGTGGAGGGTGTCCCTGCCCATGGCAGGGCGGTTGGAACTAGATGATCTTTGAGGTCCCTTCCAACCCAAATCATTCTATGATTCTATGAACTTAAATGGGTGTTGGATTTGGCACATGATAGTTTGCAAGTGTTATTTACTTATACAGATTTTATTTTTTTTTTAAACTGAATTCTTTTGTACTTTTTATTCTAGATAGATATGGTCACAGTTTTTTCAAATGTGTTTTTTTAATGGTTAAATAAAATACCATTTCAGTTTATATATTTATGTTCAAACTTGAAATTAAAATTCTAGCATTCATAATTATTAATTGTATAAACTATTAATACAACATGAATAAATAAGCATAGTAGAGAATTATCTTGAACTTAAATAAACTGAGCAGTCTGCACATGTTTTCATTAGTTTGATTTAGTGTGCTGGTTTGGCTGGGATAGAATTAATTTCCTTCATAGTAGCTAGTACAAGGTTATGTTTTGGATTTGTGCTGGAAACAGTGTTGATAATACAGGGACGTTTTTGTTATTGCTGAGCAGTGCTTACACAGAGTCAAGGTCTTTTCTGCTTCTCACCTCACCCCACCAGCCAGTAGGCTGGGGGTGCACAAGGATTTGGGAGGGGACACAGACAGGACAGCTGACCCCAACTGACCAAAGGGATATTCCATACCGTATGACGTCATGCTCAGCATATAAGAAGGAAAAGGGGAGGCGAGGGATGTTCGGAGTGATGGCATTTGTCTTCTTCTGTTACACGTGACAGAGCCCTGCTTTCCTGGAGATGGCTGAACACCTGCCTGCCCATGGGAAGTGGGGAATGAATTCCTTGCTTGCTTTGCTTGTGTGCACGGCTTTTGCTTTACCTATTAAACTGTCTGTGGTGCTTTGTTGCCAGCTGAGGTTAAGCCATGACATTTAGCTGTTATGAATTACTAGTTTTCAGTTGCTTTTCATTGATAAGACTTGGAGGGTCAGAAACCCATTGTTGCCATTTGACTAGCATTCTTAGGTTTCAGGGTACTTCCTTAAAGATTTAATATTCTCTTTTTAGCAGGTAAAATAATTCTGAAAACTTCTACTGAAATTTAACCCTTAATAACTCCTTCATAATCCATTAAGACTAACAGTTATTGTGCTTCAAGCATAAGTAAGAAATTAGGCATAATTTCTTAAAAGAGATTTTAAAAATTGCTAAAGAAAGGATTTTTTTAAATTTTGTAATTGGCGTGCTGATCTTGTTTTTATTTTTAAAATATATCTTCTTTGAATCATGTTTGTCAACACTTATTAAATATATTATGTCTTATCTACTGTTTGACAAATAATGCTATAAATAACTTAGAACAAATATTTGTCATCACATATTTGAATCCAAATATACTTATCATATAAAATGAAATGCTTAGATATAAGTATATATGCTAATACTACTGGTAATAAAAAATATTTAGTGATGTTTAGAGTCAAGTTCTTCAAAAGGACTCTGTGGTGGTCTAATACACAGTCAAGACCACTTCTTTTGATGTCAGCTGTGTAAACTCATTTGGACATATAAACTCACATTTCTAAGAAAGAAATTGAAACCATGTAGGTCTGATCATAGTGGTTTGACTACAAAGTAGCATGAGTACTACATTGAACATGTTTCAGAATCATGATCTAAATCCCAGATGGATATTTGAATGGCATTTAAAATTTTACAGCTACATTTAGTCATGCTCCTTCCTGATGGTTAGAAATCTGCTGCTGATCACTAAAAAGCCTCAGAAGATGTTATATATGGTATACTCTTCTTGATGGAACTATAGGACTTCATGACCTTGTCTTTGCTCTAGCATGCCCTCTTTACATCAATTTTAAAAGTGTTACTAAATTTAATGTACATCTAGAAAAAGTAGAAGAAAATTAACAGGATTTTTAATACTATACAAATGATCTATTGTGGATTTTGGGTCATTGCTAAGACTAAGTACAGCCAGATGAGAACATTAAAGACTGCCCTTTTATCATTTGTCCATTTAACAGTGTGGTGTATTTGCAGGATGTAAATGTGAGGGCAGTTAGATTGGTGAAAAGCTTTCTTATTTCTTTTGAAACTACATTTGGGATTTATCTCACCTAATTTAAATGCCAAAAAGTTAAACATCCACATCTTAATTAGTCATCCTACATTTCTTGTATATTCAATGGAGAGAAACAGGCACCCCCACAGCACAACTTCTGTGTCCCAGTTTAGACACAGGACAGGGAGAGATCACTCACTAATTATCGTCACGAGCAAAACAGACCGAACTTAGAGAGGGAATTCATCTAATTTATTACTAAGCAAAACAGAGTAGAGGAATGAGAAATAAAATCAAATCTTAAAACACCTCCCCCCACCCCTCCCATCTTCCCGGGCTCAACTTCACTCCCGGCTTCAACCTTCCCCCCCTCAGCGGCACAGGGGGACGGGGAGTGGGGGTTACGGTCAGTTCATCTCACGGTGTTTCTGCCGCTCCTTCATCCTCAGGGGGAGGACTCCTCTCATCGTTCCCCTGCTCCAGCATGGAGCCCCTCTCACAGGAGACAGTCCTTCACGAACTTCTCCAATGTGAGTCTCTCCCACAGGCTACAGTCCTTCACGAACTGCTCCAGCATGGAGTCCCTCCCACGGGGTGCAGACCTTCAGGAGCAAACTGCTCCAGCATAGGGTCCCCCACGGGGTCACAAGTCCTGCCAGCAAACCTGCCCTGGCGTGGGCTCCCCTCTCCACGGGTCCACAGGTCCTGCCAGGAGCTTGCTCCAGCGTGGGCTTCCCACGGGCCACAGCCTCCTTCAGGTGCCTCCACCTGCTCCGGCGTGGGGTCCTCCACGGGCTGCAGGTGGAATCTCTACACCCCCTCATCCTTCCTCCATGGGCTGCAGGGGGACAGCCTGCTTCACCATGGCCTTCACCATGGGATGCAGGGGGATCTCTGCTCCGGGGCCTGGAGCACCTCCTCCCCCTCCATCTGCACTGACCTTGGTGTCTGCAGAGTTTCTTACATCTTCTCACTCCTCTCTCCGGCTGCAAAAGCTCTCCCTAACTGGTTTTTTCTTTCTTAAATATGTTATCACAGAGGCGCTGATTGGCTTGGCCTTGGCCAGCGGCAGGTCCATCTTGGAGCTGGCTGGCATTGGCTCTGTCAGGCACAGGGGGAGCTTCTAGCAGCTTCTCACAGAAGCCACCCCTGTAGCCCCCCCCTCCCCTGCTACCAAAACCTTGCCACGCAAACCCAACACAACACGCTTCTCAGAATAAGAGGAATCTCACTGCAGAGCTATTTCTTTGACAAAATGGTTTGTTCAGACTGAAAAATAGAACTTCTAGATTGCTATGTTATAGCCAAATCTCCTGAATAAATTATTGGTTTATCTCATGTGGGTGACAATGCATAACAGTATGTGCTAAACTCAGCAAAAATATTTTGTCCTAAAGGAAGAACAGCTAGTTCTGAAGTTGATGTGGAATGAAAAGAAAAGGATACCCAGCTGTCTTCCTCTCTACTGGTCCATGCAGTTGTGAGCATGGCTAGTGGAAAAATAAGAAGCCTCCCTCTCCCCGACTTCGTCTTACTGTTTTGCATCTAGTTTCAAATACGGATTAGCACACTTACAGAAGGGATGAATAAGTTAATAAAGATGGAATCTATTTGTTATGTGTGAAGAGAGATTAACAATAGGAGTAGAGCTCAAATGATGATAAATAGTGCTTATTTGCTAGACATAGTATGATGTTTGTCTTTTTTAGTAGTTTAGCAGTCATTTCTTTAGTGTCCTGATTTCACTCACTGTTATGAGTTAGCAGCCAATATCTCCTCTTCTGCATAACCATGGAGAAAAATATATGAGGATGATAAGGGGTAATCAACTAAGATAAGAAGAATAAAATATTTTCACTTAATCAAAAATCCATCACAAACACAAAAGGCTGCAACACATACTGTAGTCAGTGTGTGTTAGACATTCCTTAGCTTACATAAAAGCATACAAATATGTGTGCCCACACACGCATCTGTGCACACACAAAGTATGTCTAACTCACTCAAGTTTGCTCCAGTACCAATATACAAGAAGGCAGGAGAGAATTGGGTGAAGACAATTGGTTCCATTTGCAACAGTTTTTGCAATTTACTTTTTTCTATAAAAAGGAAAGAACTAGTGATTTTTTTTAATGGAATGATAAGTGAACCTCTGTGAGAACAGGCAACAATTAAGGGTCAACAACATGAAAGCCTTAGGTTTCTCTGGCTAACAAGACATATCTATACTATTAAACACAGCAAGTAAACTCAAGCCGAGTCAAGACTGCTGGTTGCCTACACTGCTTGATTGTTGACTCACTCCTGCACTCTGTTTTGGACAACACTACCTAGCTCTCCTCAGGATAAAGGGACAGGGTACTTAGGAGGCCCTGTGCAGCAATTATCTCATCCAGTTAGTGGCAGGTGGTCTTGGGGCATGGATCAATCCTTAGACACTTTATTTAACAGTCTAACTATAGTCCAGGAGACACTGCTAACACTTTTGTTCCGCTTGATACTGAGAGGCTTTGAAATGTTATATCCTAACTGAATGACTTGACCTTCCAACTATAGTCTTTACAGAGACTTTATAGAGACTCTGATGCCCTTCCACTTAAATAAATTATTAACAGGATCTGAAATTGAATAAGAATCTGCTTCTTTAGCTAAGTGGTTACAGTAGTTTCAAGGCATCTTCCACATGCCTGCTGAAAGCAGTCATCCATTAACAGTTGGCTTTTTGGAGTCAGTGTGTCTCCATCCCTCTCTCACCAGAGAATTCATTTGATGAAGAAAATAGTTCTCAATAAAAGTTTTATATAAAATATATATTTCCATTAATAGTTTCTGCTTTGGTAAACCAGTGCAATGCTATCAAAGAAAAAATAATTCAAAAATTACCAAGAAACTCTAATGTTAACAAAAGCTCTGACTGACCACTATATTTTTGAAATTCATTATCTATTTATAAAATGTCAGACTCAGTACCATATATTCACTTTTTTCATGGTGGGCATTAATCTTTAAGTAGAAAACATGTACTGTCATTTCCAATGATATTAACTTATCTCCATGAGAGTAAAGAGATATTTTTTTGTAGTTCAGTTTGATAGTCAGTTACGCAACTATTTTTCCTAAGGAGGAAATGTGAGTAAATAACAAAAAAAAATATGGTCCTTAAGCAATTTCCCATGTCAATTTTTCTATTCATCAACCAAAAGAATGCTGCTTTGTTTCTGATAGGAAGTGGTTAGGAAGATGCCAGTGTCTTCAGACCTGGAACAAGCACTGCAATGGTGATGGTGGTATCAGAATGCTTGACTGATGTATGTCAGGGTTTTCTCCTATTAGCCAGGGAAAGCACCTTTGCACCTGCCCCACCTCAGTCCTTCTCACTGCTGAAGTAGATCATCTGGTTGCGTGGTATGGGCAGAAAAACAGGTTTGGTTTATTGACCAAATAATAATTGACCAAAATAAATTATTTAAGGTGAGGTCATCAAGGGCAAGGCTGCCAACCACGTACCCCTGACAGCACTGACCACGTGATTTGCATATTTTGTTTTCCCTTTTCTCATTTATTAATTCTTTTTTCTCTGTGCCCATAAGTTTTCTCCCAAATAAACAACCCACCTGTTGGGTTTCTCTGTTAGGCCCAGTTTTGTCGATAACCAGAAATTCTGCTACCATTATCGTGGTCATCTTTTTTTATATGGTGTCACTGGTTGATTACTAGGATTCTTCTGGCTTTGGGAGATTGCTCTCCCCAAAAGGCCCCCAGCACTTCCTTAAAGCTCAGCTCTCTTGCATGCCTCCTCCTGGACTGTCTCTGTGATCCGTCTGTCATTTGGGTTATCTGTAACTTCTTTCAGCTTCCTGCCCTGTTATTTGTCATCTCTGGCAGCTTCCCTTGACATATCTGTCAGTTGTCAAAACACTGTTCAGTTAGCTTAAACTCAGGTCAGAGCCTCAGCAGCAGCGTAATCATTTGTTGGCAGACCAAATATTGCCATGACATTGATCATACCTGTAGAAATAAAATGACGAAAGGAAGTTGGTCTGTCTAATGGTCAGGATCTAAGTTGTCTAAACTATTTTGGATTAAAAGAAACATCTTCAATTGGTAGGCGTATCTACAGCTCTTCATTTAAGATCTTTGCTGCCTAATGTCACACCTTTAATGGGACCTATACAAAACTGCCCTTAACAAAAACACAGACACATATTACTACCCAAAACTAATTTCCTAGTTGAAGAAGAATTATGTTAAGAGTTGGTTATAATAGAGGGAGGGGAATAGAAAATTGTGACGTAAGTCTAAATGTAAGGGAAACAGTAGTAAATCACAGAAAAAAATCTCAGAGAAGAATAGAGAATAATTTTCCTGAACAAAATAAAATTGCCTGACCAAGAGTATTTTTGATTAAAATACTGAGTGAAAAGGCTTGAGTCTCTGCGAAACAAAGATCTTTCTTCTTGTTTGATTCCTCCTGTATTCAGGACATTGTACACTATTTGGAAGTATCACAGAAAAATTCTGAACTCTTCATCAGCTTTGTGGAAATAGCTGTAGTACCCCAATTGTTGTCAATGATTAAAAGGCAATGATAGAAACCAGTTTGATGCCTCAGATGTCACCAATAAAATATATACAGTTCACAGCAGATACTGAAATTCTTCCGTAATTCAGCCATGCTGAAATGCTCAGTTTAACAAAGCTCTACTGAATATTATGTTTAACTTCACTTAGAATATATTTAGATCTATCTGAATAAATTTAAAATATAGCCCTTCATTCAGCCCATAGCAGACTACTATAGCAGAAAAATGACATGGAAATGATCTGAAGATCCAAGTACTGATAGAGTGACTGGTAGTACCTGATCCACATGAAAAAGACTAAAAGTTGAAGGCACTCCCAGTCACTGCTAATAATGACTCAACAGTATTTGAGGAACTACTGTGGCAGGTCATAGGTAAAAGTGAAAGAATTTGCCAATATGAAACTAAACCTACAAGACTTTAGCTACGCTATTGCAAATCTATCTAGCAAATCTATTATAAATGGTAGGCAGTTACCTTAAATTACAGCAGAAAAAAAAATAACTGCACTATTTCTTCTGGATAAAGTTTTCTGTCACATAAATTGGCAGAAGGCATAGACATAGGTGCCTTCAATATATCATCACCTATAGATATTCCTTGCCAGTCTTCTGATGGTCGCTTTGGCTTCATTAACCAATTAACCCTTAGTCTGACTCCAGAATTGTGTTAGGGACATAACTTTACAGAAATATCTCTATTGATTAAAAATATATATTTCTTAAACTCTAGAATAAAATTAAATGCTTTGAAACCCTTTTATGAGTCAAAAATTTAATATCTTCTACAGGAAAATTTCAATACTTCATTATGTGCAAAGACAAGACAAAATCCCATCATAATGCATATATGGGTGCAAGCGTTTGACTCTGAAACAAAACTTCTTGACCTGAAGAGATATTTTACCTCTATGGTTATGGAAAAAAAACATGAAGTCTACAAATGTAGTGATAGAAGTTCTTGTTCCTCTCTGACAAACATCCTAAGGTAAATGAACTCTGTCTTTCATATAGGTAACTCAATAGAAACTGAGGAGCACTTTTGGTTTGAACTTGATTTGAACTAGTATTCTATTATTAATTCTTTTCACTACGTTTCTATTACATTAACAGAAAAATGTGTGAGCCCTCAAGTAGCTGAATAATATGTCTGTGTTTCTGTAGCTAACGTAATCTAAAGAGCATGTAGCCTGACACACAAAATGCTTGCTTTGTAATTCAAAAGATATTGAATTTCAGTCCTAATAAAGTTATACTTCTATTAAAATTTCTATTAACTTTACTCACATCAGCATAATTATAGCTATATTAGTCCCTAATAATGAAAACAAATCAAAATCAGCCAACTTGGATAAGATATTTCAGCTACAGAACAGACTTGTGGAAAAAATACCATTATTCTAGCAAACTCTGTTTTGGTATAAGTAGCACAAGATTAAGTACAAAATGCATAGGTTATTAGGGCTAAAACCCTGAAAAAACCCCCCAACCTTTTAGTTTACAGTGAACTCCCCAGTAATTACCCAGAAAATGAACTAAAAAAAAAGTATTGTGTTGTGAACTTTACATTTTTATATGCTAAGAAACTTAATGAGCTTTGGCTGATTGGGTTGGTCAAGTAAATAATACTGATAACTTAGCTACTTGGCTACTTGTAATCAATTCTGAGTATTAGTCTTTGCAAGTGGGAGGAACAAGATAAATTTCACATAATTCATTCACATGTGATTCCTTTATTATAAGGAACAATCCTTTCTTCCTAAACAGACTATGTTAATTAAAGAATTTTGAATATGAGTAAAGTTCATCAATGAGTTGAAATGTCAACACCTATCCTGAAAGACTTAAAAGTGATTTGATATTTACTTGGTAAGGATTCAATTATTTTGCATAATCAAATTAATTCACCAGGCTTCGATACTATATCCATATACCAATACACAAAATCCGTTGCCATTAAGTAAAAATATTTTTCACTGGTTAAATCATGACTTAAATTGTGAATTAAATTCTACTGTGATGTACTCTTTATAGTGGATTAAATTTGTTTAAAGAAAAACATTGTGCCTGACATGACAGCCTGACAGAGGCAAGGCTGGCACGGCTTCATGCCCCCAGGCCCAACCTGTAACGAGGCTGATGATGTATTCCCAGCAGACACACGCGTGCGGAGCACAAGTGTAAAACACATACATACACCTGGACATGTCTGGTCACACAGATCACAGACAAAGACACAGAGCAATCACACAAACACAGGCAGTGCCAATGGCCTCATCCTGCTCCCCTCTCTGGCTGAGCAAGAAAGAGATCTGCTAGTGAGGACGCGTATGTACGCAGGTACAGGATGGAGCCCTCCAGCAGCTGCGCTCAGACGCTCAGGCTGCCTGGTAGCTGCCCCAGGATCCCAGTCTCCCCACTTACTGGGACCTGGATATACAAGCCTCTGAGGTCAGAACCCCTCCTCAGTTGCTCACACCACATCTCACTCATGCTCAAACACACACATGCACACACACCCCCATATACCAAGAGCTTGGTGGAACTCCTTAGGTATCCAATGGCCAAGTCCCCTGTGCTCTCACCGTTAGACACCCACATACCAGCAGGTCCTGTACCTCCAGCAGCTGGTTGGGACTCCCCTGGTGCCTCTAATAGCCAGTTCCTCCCATGCTCTAGCTCTCAAAGAAGCACACACACCCGGCTCCCAGGCCATTTGCAGTTGCTGGCACCACAGACACACATGCCCCTATGACCCTGGTCCCAACCCAGTGGCTGGTACTCGGTTTCACTCCCTCTGGTCCCTCCAGCCCACCTAGCCTGTCCAGCAGCTGGCATCCAGACCCTCACTTGCTCCAGGTGCTGCACCATGGACACACGACTCCCTGTGACCCCCGGTCCCACTGCAGTTGTTGGCACTTAAGTCCACTTGCTTTGGTCTCTCCAGTTCCTGGTACCATGGGCACACGGGCCCTCTGACCCCTGATCTGACTCAAGTGGCTGGCACCCACCATGGGATGAACTGACCTCTTTCATTTCCCTATACATAGAGTGAGCCTAAGCAACTTATTAGTCCAGTTTCAGATAGCTAAAATTAGGAAATATTATTTCCATGGTTTTATATCTGATACACATAAAACAAGATATTAAGGGAATGCTGGCTGGATAAGGCACATTAGGTCATAGTTTCACTTTTAATCTTTACTGAAACACAAACTTTTTAAATTTTATTATTTTTTCTCTGATCTTTGATACACAAAATCAGCCAACTTGATGTAAAAGAAGAGTGTATTAGATTATTAAAATGGATAAGCAGATAGTTATTATAATATTATATAGAGAGGTTTTTTGCATTCTTGTTTACCTATAGCACACTAAATTCTACAACTGCAGAAGTGCAGATTTTTCATAGGCTGTCTTCATGGAGATTTTTTTTTTCAAATACTTCAATTTTTTTTATTCTTTCCTGATCTTATTTGGGAAATTTAAAAATATGATCTCGCCTCTTCAGGTTCACTTTTTTGATGAAAACTTGCTGTTAATGCAATAAAATGTGCCTGTAATTTTGAATGTGTTTAAGGAAATTATAAACCAGGGAAAAAAAAAGAGGGATCAGCTTACCTGATTTGAGCTTTTTCACTGCTATATGATAGCAACTGTGAAAAATTTTAAATAATTTTCAACTTCCACTCTGAAGTGTGATTGTTTCATTTGGAATTTTACACTGTGTCCTGGTTTCCTGCTGGGATAGAGTTAATTTTCACAGGAAGCTGGGATGGAACACAGACAGGACAGGTGACCCAAACTAGCCAAAGGGATATTCCATACCATATGATGTCACGCTCAGCATAAAAGGGGGCTAGTTGGGAAGAAGTGATGCTCTGGGACTGGTCTGAGTGTCCAGTAGTCAGGTCGGGTCGTCGGGTGAGAAATTGCATTGTGTATCACCCAATTTGTATATTCTAAGTACTGTTGTTGTTTCCCTCTCCCTTTGCTGTCTCAGTAAACTGTCCTTATCCCAACCCATGAGTTTTATCTTTTTTCTTCTGATTCTCCTCCCCATCCCACCAGGAGGGGAGGAGTGAGCGAATGGCTGTGTAGTGCTTAGCTGCCAGCTGGAGCTAAACCACTACGCACTGCTAAAAATAGACCTTTTCTGTTAAATAAAATTCTTTTTCTTTAAAATCAAGATATAATTCATATTAAATAGTCTTAATGAAATATTAAGAGCCAAAGTACATAATATTTACTTTAATGTACTTTGTCTTATGCATCTAATCCAAAAGTTTCATTAAAAATGGTTTGATTTACATTTGAAGTATAGTTAGATGTGTTAAATTGCTAAAAAAGGCCCAACAAACCCACAACCAAAAAAACCCAAAAAAACCCCTTTCCATTCAAGCAGGTGGAATAAAACAGTTCCAAATGCCTCATTGAAACTTACGAACCAAAAAAAGTAATTTGCAAGATCCAAACAGCCTTTGGATAAGGAAAAAAGTAAAGCTGTATATACAGTGTTGGCTTTTATCTACCCTGCAGTCCATTGTCTCCAGAAGCAAAAAAGCGTAAGGGCAGACTGAATACACACAGCATATGCTGCTACTGGCAAACTTATGTCTCTGCTGATAAAAGGGGTTAAACATCATGATATTCTGGAAAAGAATCTGTATACATGCTTCATTTCTATGTTAACAAAACAAATTCAAGCACATTATTTTACTGAAATTACATCCTTAAAGCTGAAAACAGTTGCCTTCACTACACATATATACAGAAAAGCATCAGACACCAGGGTCGAATGCTCCATCTTATGCCCTGGGGGAAGATGAACATGATCACACCTGTGAACATGTAAACATACTTACTATACCTCCACCATTAAAAAAGTGGTAATATTTGGATTAAATATATTGTAACCCAGCTGCCTTTGAGGTAGGCAAGAAAGTGGTTGTGACAGAGTAGGCTTTACAGGTCAGTGAAAGAATCTTAAATATCTTTCAAGTAGGAAAGATTTGGTATTCATACTTGTGTGATGAGAATGCAGAACCCTTTGTATCAACTAAAGGAAAGCGTGAAATAGGTGATTCTGGAATAAATTCTGATGATTTGAGATTTGAGAATCTGGAGATAGCAACAAAATCTTAGAGTTAGAAGAGAAAAAAAGTCAGCAACCTGATATTGGGGACAGAGCCTCCAACAAGCTTGATGGACAGCAGGAAAAATAAGAATAAAACACTAGAAAACAAAAGAAAAAGAAAAAATAATAAATGAAAGTTGAGGGCAGCAGTTGTCTTCAGGGCTCAAACAAAGCAAAACAAAAGGCCTGGCAGTATACAAAATAACATCTCGTTTGCAGTAGTTTTTATTGACCTAATGGTAGTATCAAGCTTTATATACTGGGTGTAAAATGAATGCTGTCTAGCTGGCACCACAGGAATGTGCAGGGTTTTAAATAGAAAGCATGAACTACAGTTGTTGCACTAAAAATATGTGATACAGGAAGTAAATTCAACATTCTTTGTTTCTGGGGGAAAATAAACCCTTCAGATCACATTTACAAAGGTGATTCTGAGGAGAGCAGGCATCTGGAAGCAGAAATCATGCAAAGTTATTGGTAGGTATTCCAGGTCACAGAGCATGGAGCCTGCAAATCACTGGGAATGAAAGGATGTACTTAGTGATTTCTTTACCACCGTTAACACTTGAATGTCAAGAGTCAGAAGAAGTAACAGCCAGAGTTCTGAAAAGGCAAGAGCAAAGTAACGTCTTGGCCAGCTAGCCTCACTCTCAACCAACCAAAGAACTATCAACTCAGTTGTCTCAGACTTCCACAATAATTAAATGTATTAAGTATTTAACTGTACTGAGGATATTTCTGCATGTGTCCTAAAAGTGATGATAACCATGTGGATTAAAGGCAGTAACAGATATCCAGACCCTAATAACTATAGCAAGCCAGTTCTAAATTTATATTCATTACTCAAAGGATTTTCATATAGAAGAGAGGATGATGGCCACATTACAGCTAGTAGTAATTAAGCTATGTGTTTGTGTTTAGAAAGACCTTGTGAATTGCTTTCTGTTTCAAATCTTCCTTCACTGGTTTCAATTACTGAAAGAAATTGTAACACGACAGCATGAGTACATCTGGAATTCATATTAATTTGATGACAAATTCCAAACCGAAAAGATTTTTCAAATGGATAGCTAGTATCAACATAAATTATTGATTCTATCAGTTTTATGAGTAATGCAGATGTAAAATAATGATTGGATAATGGTCTTTATTATAGATGGCTCATGGGTTTTATATTCCAGATACATTATTCCTAGGATGAATTTTTTTCCTTGAAAGATGGGTAGCTCCATATCTTTTTTTCTGGAAGTTTCATTAGGTACTACTGAATCAATTTTTATATTACTTTTCATATGCGATAGAAAATACAAATGAGGTTGTTAAAAGGTGGTACAAACTACTTGCTTCCAAGTACCAGGCCTGGAATATGAAGGAGAACGGTCTGGCTGAAGTTCATTTTTCAATGGCACATAAAATTCTCCTCTTTCAGTTTATTCACACTTAATCAGTTGGTTAAATCTTTCAGAGCAAATTAAATATTAATTACAATAAATTGAAACCTTTGGAAATTTGTCCATTAAACTCATTAAGTCTTAGTCAACACATTGCAGAAGCATATGCAATAAAACAATGTTCTTAATTTTATTATACTGTAAATCACAATAACTAGGACAAACCTCTCAGTTTAATTTTGTTTCCTTGTTTTCCTTTTGAACAACTTACCTTAAACAGACTTTTATAATTTGGAAAATAAAATTCACTAAAAATTATTTTCAAGATATTTTGCAATAACATACTAGTGATATCGTCATAACATAACTGTTAGAAGTGAACTTCTTACTTCACCCCTGTAGGCCCAGTGAACAGCATCTTTTGTTTTATAACCCTAAACTAATTCATCTAATGCTATCCATAAAATAATTGTGCTTCTTTTAGGAGCATTTTCAGTCAGATTCCAGTTGTTTCCAGCTCTATGCTTTTCTTCATCTTATGCACCACTGATAACCCCTCAATATTATGTAAGAGTCACGCAAGCCAAAAGAGGGTCAGAGCCAAACAAAAAAGGTCACGTCCTCATCCGAATCCTGATTCATTTTATACATTCCAAAATGTCAGGATCAAGCTAGATGACTATAGTGAAATCTGCAAGGGACAAACCTTTCTAGCTATTATGAATCCAGTTCATGTTTCCTAGTATTACTACAAATCTTCAGGTCTTTGCAATTCTTTGCTCATAAAATTGTATCGTTATTTACTCTGAAAAGAACCTTTGCACATCATTTGTTCTAATACCCTGTTCAAAGAAAGGCCAATGTAAAAGTTACATTAGTTGCTCAGTGGTTTGTACAGTCAAACACTCCAGACACAGCCTCATAAATGTTGAGAAGAATTACTACTTCCCTCGATCTTCTGGATACGTTCCTGTTGATCTAGCTCACTAAGCAGTTAACCTTTATTTCCAGGAAGAATGCTGACTGATGGTCAGCTTGTATACTGGGACTCCCAGGTCCTGTTTTTGCATAGCTTCTATCCAGCCCATCAGTCCCCAGATTGTTCATATATGAGGTTTTAAATGCACACGCAGGACTTTGTATTTTGCCTTTGTTGAACTTAAGCAGGTCCTTTTAGGTTCAGCACTCCAGATGGCAGTACGGCTGTACTCCCTCTGTATGGCAGCCCTGTCCTCCAGAATATCAGCAACACTCCCTCGATCTCAGTGTAGTGTCACCCACAAACTTGTTAAGGATGCAGTTCTTCCCACTGATGAGAACATTAAACAGGTTTTGCCCCATTACTGACATCTGGAAATAATTCTGGTAAATAGTTTCCAGTTAGACTAGTACCTTTCCAGACCAACAGTGGAGTGAGCCATTCATTCAGTCTACATTCCCTCAGTCTCCTACAGGAGACCGCACCTAAAGCCTCAATAAACTCACAATAAATGACATCCAATGCTCTCCCCTGAGCCATGCAGCTACAGACCTGGGAGGTGTCAGAATCGACCTTGCTAGTAAAAATTCGAAGACATTGACCCTTTTGGCAAGATAGCCTTTATTTGTTCCCTTAGGTCACCCACTCCATCCAGCAGTGGGTTAACAATTTTGCATTCTTTTTGCTGTCAGTGTACATAAAAACCATTCTTCTTGCCTATCACATCCTTTATGCGTTTCAACTGCTTTCCTAATTCCATCTTTGCATTTCCAGAGACACTAGTTTACTCTGATAGTTTCCAAATCCCATTCAGTTCCTTTATACATTCAAGTTTGGTCCTTGTTTGTTTATCTTGCATCCTGCAATCACTGCTTTTTTCATTGTACATCAGCATCAACAGCTCTTGTGCAGTATGGATGCTGACCTTGAAGATCAAACAGTTCTACTGAGCAACCTTGGCCTTCAAAATAGCCTTCTACAGGATTCTGCCTAACATGTCCCTGGACAAGCTGAAATCTGCTCTACTGAAGGTCAGAGATTATTCTCCTACTTGTTTTCCTCACTTTCCTAAAGACCTTACATCCTACTCTCTTGGGATCACTGCAGTTAAAAACTGCACTAACCAGTTTTCCTATATTGGTGAGTAACAGGCCCAGCAGACTAATTCTCCTTGCTACCTTACGCCAGCACACTGCAGAAAATTGTCATCAGTGCTTATAGAGATCTCCTGGACTATTTGCATTCCAACATGTTGCCCTTTCAGCAGGTGTCAGAATGGTTAGAGTCCCTGTCGTGGTTTAGGCCCAGCCGGTAGGTGGGTGCCACGCGGCCGCTCACTCACCCCTCCCCCAGCGGGATGGGAGAGGAGAAGTAGAACAAAAGGCTTGGGTCGAGATAAGGACAGGGGGAGATCACTCACTAATTACCGTCACGAGCAAAACAGGCTGAATGTAGAGAGGAGATTCATCTAATTTATTACTAGGCAAAACAGAGTACAGCAATGAGAAAATACAATCAAGTCTTAAAACACCTCCCCCCACCCCTCCCATCTTTTCGGGCTCAACTTCACTCCCGGCTTCAACCTCCTCCCCCCTCAGCGGCACAAGGGGGCAGGGAATGGGGGTTGCGGTCAGTTCAGCACACATTGTCTCTGCCGCTTCTTTGTCCTCAGGGGGAGGACTCAACATTCCCCTGCTCCAGCATGGAGTCTCTCCCACGGGCTACAGTCCTTCACAAACCGCTCCAGCGTAGTCTCTCCCACAGGGTGCAGACCTTCAGGAGCAGACTGCTCCAGCGTGGGGTCTCTCCCACAGGGTGCAGACCTTCAGGAGCAGACTGCTCCAGCGTGGGGTCCCTCCCACAGGGTCACAAGTCCTGCCAGCAAACCTGCCCTGCCGTGGGCTCCTCTCTCCACGGGGTCACAGGTCCTGCCAGGAGCTTGCTCCAGCGTGGGCTTCCCACGGGCCACAGCCTCCTTCAGGTGCCTCCACCTGCTCCGGCGTGGGGTCCTCCACGGGCTGCAGGTGGAATCTCTACACCCCCTCATCCTTCCTCCATGGGCTGCAGGGGGACAGCCTGCTTCACCATGGTTTTCACCACGGGCTGCAGGGGGATCTCTGCTCTGGTGTCTGGAGCTCCTCCTCCCCCTCCTTCCTCACTGACCCTAGTGTCTGCAGAGTTTCTTACATCTTCTCACTCCTCCCTCTGGTTGCAAAAGCTTTTTTTTTAACTCTTTTGTTTTCCTTCTTAAATATGTTATCACAGAGGCGCTGATTGGCTTGGCCTTGGCCAGAGGCGGATCCATCTTGGAGCCGGCTGGCATTGGCTCTATCAGAAGCTTCTAGCAGCTTCTCACAGAAGCCACCTCTGTAGCCCCTCCTGCTACCAAAACCTTGCCACACAAAACCCAACACAGTCCCCTATGAGAACTGTAATTTGCAAATGCAGGATTTCTTCCAGTTGTTTAAACAAGACTTGTTTGCTTCCTCTTTTTGATTGGGCTCTCTAGCCCCTCTGATCCCAACTCACAAGCTCTCAGTCATCTCCATTTCACAAAAGAGTTCTTGCATGTGAGCTGCTCCTTGCCTGGAGCAACTTGCCTGGTCTTCCATAAAGACTTTAGAAGGAGTTTATAGCCGTTCATCAAGTCATTCCAGAAAGGCAAGCATTTGTCCCACCGTGTTGCTGTAATTCTTATGACATCATAGTTCTATAATAACTGAACACAGACTTATGGTTACCAGAAGTTTCACTCTTTTTATTTCTCCACTCTGTCTTTTTTGTTTCTTCCTCAGCCTTCAGCTGATCTAGCACTGATGTCCTCCAATTCCTCTTTGCTGTTCGTCTCCCCACTTGGCTGTTTACTGCTAAAGGCTGGTCTGTCATCTGAGTGTCCTTCTTATTTTATAGATTGTGAATGTTTATGTGCAGAAACTTCAGGTGGGCCTTCAATTATCCCACTTTCTCAAGGGGAGTGAAAGGACTCCCTCATTGTTCCCTGGGTGCTTCCCCATGCTGTACAAGCTTTGATCTCTATTCCCTGTCAAAATTAGCTTCTAGAGCCTAGCCCTGAAGAAATCAGATTAAAGGTACCAGAAGACCATGCAGCACAGCTGTTCTTTCCATTCTTAGCACAGAAGGAAAAAGTACTCATGGTAAGCAAATGGAGTATACAAGAATTGTTCAGGATTTTTTAGCCTGTAGTGATAAAATGCATCAAACATTTGCTGATATCGTTCCCAAATTTTAAAATATATAGGATTTTTGGATAGAGTAAGAAAATATATCTAATTCTTATTGACTTGATAGTCGAAGTAATCTACAAGTCTTGACCTACACTTAAAAGACTATTTCTTTCCTTAGAATTTTTAATGTTTTTTCTCATGTTTCCTTCCTTGCACAGAAGTACCTTCTTCAGAGATGACAGTTCCAAAGTTTAATTAGGAGCATCCAAGGGACTCTTAATTCCATCCTTGCTTGAAGATCAACTAATTGCCGTCCATCTCTTTAGGAGAGCAGAGTATGAAACCTTTTCCTGCCAACTGTAATAAACAAGCAATCCTTCCTTCTACCTATATGAACTATCCTTTTAATTTAGATACTTAAGAATTTAATTTTAGACTGCAGTAAGCCTAAGCTACCTAAACAGTTAGTAAATAAGGAAAGACACATTCGTAGGAACAATTACTATAGTCCCAAACTCTGAATATCCAGGGAGATTACACTCTTAACTTAAGCTGCTTAAAGTTAGGTGTAATGAAGCCAGAACTCAATATTATACAATTAGAAAATTGTAAGTTTGTTTTTATAATAGCAGAGTTTAACAAAAAAGTAAACAAGACAGCTAAAAGTGTCAGTACATCATGAGGAAAAATCCTTACATAAATAGTTAAAAAACAGACTCATTACATGAAAAATAGTTCAGAAATACAAATTCTCACATAATAGAAAAAAATCTATCTGGACAAGTTTTCTGTGCAGAATGAAGACTATTTCTACTGTTGTGGTGTAATGGAGTGTTACAGTGGAAGTAAATTGCATTTTATTCTTATTTTAAGACATTTGAAAGTGTCTTCAGTAAGGCTAAATGATACCGCTAAAGTGCTAATATTTACAGAAGAGTATACAGAAATCAGAGTCTCAAAGAGAAGTGTAACATTGGAGTTATTTGCAGTGAGTAATAATTTCACCATCATTAGCTAGATATTTCTTCAGTTCACTGCTAAGCTATTCTGGTTTTATGTCAGTAAGCCCAAACTAAATTACTAGTATAAATCTAGAGTAGCGGTAAGTTTTGAATCAAGGTTAGAATTCATACATTTATGTAGGTTTTCTCATTTTCATGCAAGTGTTCCTGATCTGTTTCAAGTTTATCGGAGTACAAAGAATACAAACTATATTCTATCCTGAGTTTCTAATAGATTATATTTTTCAATCATATGCTGTAATAGAAAACATACATATTTATTACACTTTATCCACTATTCATTCTATTAATTATATTTGTTATATTCAGTTATAATCTTCAGTGTAGCAAGTTTTAATTAAACAAACATAAACAAGTTGCAGTACTTAGGTGAATTTATAATGTTCTAATTTTATATTGCTGAAATAAAATATTGGAGTAACTTTTTCAATTTTTGATGTCAAGAAAAATATAAATTCACTTATTAATTTTTATAAATTATAAGATTGCTTTGTTGACTTATTAGCAAATGTCTCCACTAAAGTTATCACAGAATTTCTGAGTCACTGGGATTCTGTTTGGCTTTGTGAGTTAAGAAAAAATTTCAGAGGAAGAGATATTACAGTACTTGTCTATGTGGTTTGCAAGGAATAGACCACATCTTTCACAGCATATTTGATCTTCATTATTTTCATATAGAACATCACAAGCCCTCTGCAAAAAAAGCATTTTGCTCATTTAGCTTTCAGTGAAAGCATTGTCCAGGATTTTTTCTCTGCTAGTCATCACTTATCAAATAAGCAAATTGAATGAAAAATTACTAACAATAAGACTGAAATGATGTAATCTTTCTGAGCCTTGGAGCACTTTTAAAAAATAACACCATTGCTTAGTTTATTTCAGTATCATTTTTGCACTTCAGACCAGAAGCAGAGTCTAACTTTAAATCATATAAGTAGCCAACAATAAATCCTACCTTGAAAAAAAGTAGACTTTTGATCATATGATTTGCTACAAGAAAATATCTGAAATCTTGACTTTATTTGCTACATTTTCATTATCATTAAGGTTGTCCAGAGAACAACTCTTTTTAAAGGTGAAAATGAAAATAAAGATTTAATTTAAACCTTTTGCTTCTCCTAAGTGGTAGAATGCAACTTTAACCTTCTTGAAGTTTCATGAAGGCCAGAAGAAAGACTATAATCCTACAGCAGTCCAGGGGGAAGATTTGTGTCACAGCCAAAATGCTTGACTGATCGGGGTCTTTCTGTTTTACAGCAGCTGCTTACAGCAAGGTTTCCCTTGTCTTACCCCATCCCTGTCTAACAGTGCCTCTATTTCTGAAACTCATAACAAGAAGAGCAACAAAAAATGGTATATCCATACAAAACATCTGTCTTTCATAAAGTAGAAAGGTTTTTCATCATAGTGATTTTTTTTTTTTTTTTTACTCCCCTTAGTATTTATCACATAGACTTCTGTTTAGTGTAAGGGTATGTGGAAGGAAAGAGGAACTGCCATGCGGTTATCTCATCAACGACCTTGTGAAATGGGATGATAAGGAAGATGAGGAAGCCAAACGTAGAGAGGCACAAACTTCACCAGGAAACAGAGACAATAACGGGAAACAAACCTGGTCAGTTAAAGTTATTGATAATGGCAGAGTGTGAGAATGTTTAGTGGGGTAAGATCATCTGGCTGAGGACCTTTGTCAAAATGGGATGATAGGGGGAAAAAGAGGAAGGCAGTAAGAAAAACATAGAGACATGTACCTGCCAGATGAGCAACAAGGGAGATAATGAGAAAAAAAAAAAGACCTTATTAGTCACTGATAAGTTTCAAAAAAACTGCAGAAACCCTTCAAAGAGAACCAGTCTGGAATGTGCAGGGGAAGGGCAGGCAGGGAGGAACAGAGAGGTGGGCAGGCAGAAGGGGGTATAAGAGGTGTAAGTCATGGACTGGTCACCGTGCTTGTCTGGCTGAGCCCAGCACCTGATCACCCCAGTCTGTCCTGTCTTCGTATATCATTTGATTAAATCTTTTCTTAACTTTCTCTCTGTGTAATCTCACTCTGTCCTGTGTGTATTCTTGCTACAAGGACTGAGACTGGGGAGTATGGGCACCCCTGGCCTGTGGTGTCAGCTGCTGGAGCCCCTGGGGTCTCAGCATCAGCTACTGGTGCCAGTGGGGTGTCTATCATCCAGCCACTGGGGCAAGAACAGTGTGTGTCCACAAAACCAGCTACTGCGGGGCCCAGGGTGAGTGAGGCGAGTGAGGGGCTCAGCGCTGGCATCTGGAGCAGGACTGTGGGTCACAGCCCGTGTGCCTGGTGCCGGCTGCTGGGGGCCAGTGTCTGTAGCTTCCCCAAAGTGGGTGTGTGTGGGGTGTGCGTGTGTATCCACTAGCAAACGTCAAGCTGGATCACCTGTCAAGTAGGGGTCCTCAGGTCTGGGATAGGGTATCAGGCAGGTGGAAGGTCTGTGCTTGTGTTTGGGGGCACCCACGACAGATGTGTGCGTGTACGTGTGTGTGTGTGTTTTCCCATGCGCGTGTCTCTGGGGTACACACTCAGCAAACAGAAAAGCAGCGGCTGTGTCCCTCAGCCTGGGCAGAGACCCCGGGTTCCCAGGCACTGAGCTGGGCCCCAGGTCCTGGGCTGGAGCTGGTGGAGGACGTGCCTTAACACTACATGTCTGAATCATGATTAAAGATGAAGAGCAAGCTCTGCAGGTCATGAATGTAAACATGGGCTGCAGCTTTAAAAAACAGAAACCTGATGCAGACTTGTACTGGAGATCTCTGGATTCCCTGCGGTACCCTTGCCATAAATTTTACCCTCAATAAAGTCCTTTTCAAACATAGTATCTAATGCTAAAATTGTGTATAAGAAGACATATCAAGAGTTTTCAAGGGTCTGTAAGTAGCGATTACGCACTACCTTTTTATATGCAATAATGATTTTTTCCAATGAAAAGAAATGTTGTCATCACAGCTAAAGTGCTACAGTTATCTTATCCATTGTAATGAACTCCTTTAAATGAAGCAACTCATTTGTATGAATAAAGTGTGTTTCAAGTGGCTCAGTAATTTGTAGGTTTTCATTCTGGAATTAAATATATCCTTCCTGTTGTACATAATTTGTGTCCCTTGAGAACCTTTGTTTTCTCCTGGTAGATCATACTCCTGAGAATATGAAATCCCTTGAAATATAGTAATGATACTGTTTTCATAAGATCACTTTGAAGAAATAGCAGAGAGTAATATGACAGAACAGGAAAGAATAGATCTATTTATTGTATTGTAACTGAAGGTAGAAGCTGACTTTTCAGTGATGATCATTCTAAATTCAAGAGCTTCTGTGATATTGTTACAACTACTAAATAAATGCTTAAGTAAATTTTTATAAGTCTGAGAGAGAAAATATTTTAAATGTAAGAACAAGGGTATAACAGGGACCTGTGCATTTTTCTCTTCTTCCGTTCCTTTTTTTTTAATTTTATTTTAATTTTGTTAAAGCTGTATGCTGCTTTTGATCAAAGGGTGAAATCTGATTTCTTCCAGTATCTTGACTGTGTAGTTTCTATACCATGTTAAAAACAAACAAATAAATAGGCAAGCCACCTCTCCTCTCAAAGCCCTCGCATTCTGCTAAAGACAAATGCTCTTTTCTCTTTGGGAGAAAATGAGTACAAAAAGATCCCAATGAAAAGGACAGTTTACAGTGGTGCTGAGAACTGAAGTATGATTAATGTAGCAAATCCACCTCTCATCCACAGTGTTTCAAGAAAAAAAAAACAAACCAAAAAAACAAGTAAACAGACGTGTGTCTAAAATGCTACATAAGTGCAAAGCAGTAACTGTAATTTTCAGTTTGGTATGGCAAGAATGAATAGTGTGCTATCTTAAAATCTACTTCACCCTTGCCAGATGCAGGTGAGTCTTTAGCTGGAAAGAGAGCCCAAGGCTCTCAGTACACAGAGCTGCGCTCAGTGATTATCCAAGCTGTAGAGATCATGATGGTAAAAATGTGTAATGTTGCTCTCCTTGTAGAAATACCTAGCTTGTGTGTTCTGTGAACCATTGTAACAGGTATTATGGAGTTTAGCAAGGAACGCTACCAGCGTACAAATCGCACAAATTGACTTTTCAACACTATCAGAAGTCATCCGTGGAAATGTAAAACAAACAAACAAACAAACAAAAACCCCAACAAACCACCTCAAAAAGTGCATTCGCTCATTTTCTTTGGCAGCCTAAGGAATAAAATCTGGACTTTCACTTGCATATTGTTGACTCTACTCTCTGTTCACTTAATCTGTTAAAATTTAAGCATAGTCCAATAGAAGTATATATCGTTCCTGTGTCTCTGTAAAGAAGACTGATAAGTCAGAAAAAGGTGGAATCACGGGGGAAAGGAACAAAGAGATTAAAATGGAGCATTGCCTTTTGGTTTATAAATAATATTGAAATATGAAAATATTTAAACAATTTTTTCATTTAGTCTCACTTTCAGGTTACACTTCTAAAATCTCTCTAATAAAAATCTTTCTTTTTGATGAAAGATCATAACAATAATAATAATAATACTTTAAAAAAAAAATCAAACATAAGAGTACTGCTTGAAGAGAGCTAAAGTTGATTTTCTTCCTTATTGTTAATGAACAGATGTTTGAGTCCCTAAAAAGACCAGCCTACTTGTCACTGATTTATATGCCTGGTGGAAGCCTCAGGAAAGGGACCAGGGCAGGCTGAGCATGGAGGATGAACTACCTTTTACGTTCTGACTGCAATCACTCCGATTTGGTGTTAAGATAAGCTGGCAGGCCAAAGTGGAGAAATCTAATACTCTTAGGTGATATATGCCATGTGAATAAAAGACTTCATTCCCTAGATTCCCAAAAACATCATAGAAATGAAGTAGAAAAAAAGCTGACTTTCATTTCATATATATAAGTATGTAAGCATAACATAATTGATTGGTAACAGTGGACTGTTCATATTTCTTTTATTTTTTTATTGCAGTGGAAGGAAATAGCTTCTACGTAATGTAATATATATTTTTCTTATATATCTATGTCTTTACACACACACAAAATAAATGGATATGGTTGACTCGATTTTTATAGACCTTATGGGAAATAGTTATTCTGTCAGCAAATCATGTACATTCCATTAAGAGCGTCCTAGCGAAGTTTAGCTGCAATTATTTTGAGTGTTATTAGAATAAAATTAACTTTGTTCATGTTTGTAAACTGCCTACAATGATCTTTTTCAAGAAATCAGTCTGATGGTACCTTTAGTAACTTGGATAAACTTGATGACTTGATGACTTGATCAGTCAATATTTTTCCAAAGCTCTAATGAGTTTTCTAAGCAATTCGATAGCAATAATATATTTTACATTCTTTTCAGTTCATTTATTAGCTCTTTGTGTTGCCTTTAGCTGCTAAAAATCTTTAGGGACCTATTCATGAAATGTCTAGCTCTAAAGAGTAGCCTGAAAAGTGTTAAGATGGAGCACAGATATTGCATAATTAAATTGATATTCTACTGCTGTATTAGATGAGATATAGTTTTCTGCAATTTATAAAATTGTTCCTAAGTTGATAACACTGAAAGAAAGAAACAAGGAAAAGTTTAATAACTATGACTCAAATAATAAAGGTTTTCAATAATAGCAGCATGCAAACATAAGAAATGTAAAAAAAGAGAATACGATATAGACTTAAATTTACAAAGGGATATGCTTCCTTCTGTGGATGAAATTTGTAAACTCATTTTTGCAACTGGTATTTGAGTTAAGATTGTAGTTGTAATACTTCTTACCTCATTAAAAGTGCTCTTCTACGTCTCAGAAAATATATATGGGTAACAAAGGCTTTTTTGAACTGTATTACCCATAGTATCAACAAAACCAGTTATGTTTTACTGTCAGAATATAACTCCAATTACTTTCTCACTTCATTCTTATTCTCCGTCACATACTATACATAAGCTCTTATGCTATACATAGAAACTTGTTGCAAAAGATTAAAACAAAAACTTAAAATATAAGTTAAGATCATGTGTTTAATATCTTTTGTATATTTGTTATGAAAAAATTTTTAAAAGCTCAGATTGACTGTTTTTCCTTAAACACTCCTCATTTTATAGGACAGAGAAGGTTGAGTTGTTATATACTAGCATTTTGTTTTATATACTGTTAAATCTATATGCCCTTGACTACACAGAACACAAACATTGTTTGAGGGTAGAATTAGTAATTTACTCCTGAGCTTTTGTATCATGTTCTGCTATATTAATTAAGCCAGACTTGGGATTTACATCTGACATGACCAATGATGATAAATACAATAATAGGTAAATAATAAGAATTTTAAGAAGGAATGTGTGAGAGAGGGAAACACATCTACGCTATTTGTTTCCTAGACTAATTTGACTTTAACCCCTAATTGAAACTAGTGTGTTCTCAAGTTTCAGAAAGTTATACTTCTTTCTAAAGAAAAATAACCAGAAATAAAGACAGGAACCCACAAAATAACAGAATCACAGAATGGTTGAGATCTGAAAGGACCTCTCGAGGTCATCTGATCCAGCCCCCCAGGTTGCCCAGTGCCATGTCCAGACAGGTTTTGAACATCATGAGGGAGGGAGAGATCACAGCCTCCCTGGGCAACCTGTGCTAGTGCTTGGTTACTCTCACAGTAAAGAAGTGTTTCCAGATGTTCAGAGGGAACCTCCTTTGTTTCAGTTTGTGCCTGTTGCCCCTGGTGCTGTCAGTGGGTACCACTGAAAAGAGCCTGGCTCCATCCTCTTTGCACCCTCCCTTCAGGTATTTATATACATTGGTGAGATCCTCCTGAGCCTTCTCTTCTCCAGACCAAACAGTCCCAGCTCTGTCAGTCTTTCTTCACAGGAGAGATGTTCCAGTTTCTTCATCATCATCTTCATGGCCCTTTGCTGGACTGTCTCCAGTATGTCCATGTCTCTCTTGTACTGGGAAGACCAGAACTGGACACAGAACTCCAGATGTGGGCTCTCCAGTGCTGAATAAAGAAGGATCACCTCCCTCGACCTGCTGGCAACACTCCACCTAATGCAGCCCAGGATACCATTAGCCCTCTTTGTGGCAAGGGCACATTACTGGCTCATGTTCAACTTGGTGTCCAACCAGGACCTCAAGGTCCTTTTCTGCCAAGTTGCTTTCCAGCTGGTTGGCCCCCTGCTTATACTGGTGCTTGGCGTTGTTCCTCCCTGGGTACAGGACTTTGCACTTCTCCTTGCTGAACCTCATGAGGTTCCTGTCAGGTCATTTCTCCAGCCTGTCAAAGTCCCTCTGGCTGGCAACACAACCCTCTGGCATATCAGGCACTCCTCCCAGTTTGGTGTCATCAGCAAACTTTCTGAGGCTACACTCTGCCCCACCATCCAGATCACTAATGAAGATGTTTAACAGGACTGGACCCAGTAGTGATGACTGGGGTACACTGCTAGCCTCCAGCTAGACCTCTGGTCCCATCCATTCAGACAGTTTTCAATCCACCTCAATGTCCAGGCCATACTTTATCAGCTTCTCTATGAGGATCTTATGGGACAGTGTTAAAAGCCTTAGTGAAGTCTAGATAGACAAAATCCACTCTTCTTTCTCCTCACCTATGTAAGGCTCTGATAACAAGTGAATCTCACAAACATCCGTCTTGACTCAAGCAGGGATAAACTGATAATGAGGGAATGTCGCAGACATCCATCTTGACCAAGGACAGAACCTGCGGAGGCAGGATACCATCTTGTGAGCCCCTTCCTGAAACATCTGGATGAAAGACCATCTGTGTCCTGTGTGTGCATGCCTGTGAAAGGCCATCACTCAGTCAGCCCTGAAGTGGGGGGGGACACGATGACTGTAAGACCCCCATAACCCACCGACTCATTTGTGGAACATTCCTGAGCACATACTGCGCCTGCTCAGTGATGACAGACCCCCGCCTATGGGACGAGCACATTGGGTTATAAAAAGGGGAAACAAGTTTTCCGCACGTGCCCACCACCTGAGGACTACCACTACAAGCAGAGAAAATCGCGGGATCCAAGGGTGGTGATATCTTTTCTCTTTTCCTCCCTCTCTTTCTGTCTCTCTTTTCCTCTCCATCACTTTTCTTGTCTCTAACTTCATTTTTGGAACCTTAGGGTAATATAGTCAAAAGTCTTGCTAAACCCTTACCTTTCGTAGTTCCGCTAAGTTTTAAGTATTGTTATAACTTCCGCCAAGCCTCTATCTTTTGTAGTTCTGCTGAGTTTTAAGTATATTTGTGTTTTGTTTGAACCTCTAGAGTAATTGTTGTTACTTTTGATTACCGTGCAAAGAATCAAAAAGTTAACCTCACCCTCACCCAGCGAGTGGGATGGGACAACCAGTCATTTCATCATAGAAGTTTATCAAGTTTGTCAAGCATGGCTTCCCTTTGGTGAATCTATGGTGACTCTTCCTGATGACTTTCTTGTCCTTTATAATAAAACTGATAACTATATCATGAAATGCTGATAGCATAGATATGTTATACAAATATTTTGTATGGTATTCTGACACAATGATCAATCTGTCTATCTATCTGTACATCTAACATCATACATCTATATTATAACTATACAGGGTTCTTGACCTCTCTCAGTTAGACCAACTTGGAATATTTTCAGCAACTGATGATGTAACCATTTCTCAAAAGAATGACAAACATCTTCTCCATATTTAATTTTATTTTTGCATCTCTTTCACATATACCCACTGTAGGAAAGCCTTTCTATCATGTAATCAGATTGTTGGTTGCCTGTTTTCAAAATAGCTTTTTTTTCTTCAAACCATTTACTGTAACTCAAGATATTACGTTAAGATATGTATTTGTGTGCAGCTCAGAAGTAGTAACATGTCCCCCTGTGTGGAATAAAGATTCCATCCAGTTCATACATCTGTGTTTTGAGCAATTCCAAACAATATTTATTCTCTTATGCTGCTGCTTTACAGAGTAATGCTGAAATCTTTTTACTTCGCAAAGTCTTTTTTGATTAGAACGTCTCCATTTTGGCAGTTTTTGCAAACTAGCTCTGTTTCCTGAAAATACACATATCTACAGGTAAGATATTAATAAGACATAGAATTGCTTCTGTTATTTGGCATTTGCAAAGTTCTCTTCATAATTTTTAGGTTTATTTTTTATTCAGTTTCTTCCTATTAGTTTGATAACTGCTAACCCAGTTCACTGGAAATTTATCTAGTTTTACCTTTACTTATTTTACCTTGAATCACTGTCTCATTTAATTTTGTCTCGCAGTCTGGCAAATCCAATTTGCTTTTTTTTTTGGGGGGGGTGGGGGGGTTGTTTTTAATTTCAAAACCTTTAGAAGGCTTGTTTCTTATTCTAATCTGATCTTTTCTACATTCTGGTTTTGGCAAAGTGAGCACATGCTCTCCAGAATTTCATGTTTGACTCAATTTCCTCAGATTCTGCTAAAATTTATTCTCCCTTTCAAATTTTTGACATTTTAAAGTGATGTTTTTCAGCTTTTGTATTCTTACTATCATCTTCAAACATCAATCTTCATCAAGATAGGTTCATAAATGGCTTGTCCTTCACTTTGCTTTTAATTATTTTTTTAAAGTTTTTTTAAAAACTCTGATCTATAAATACAGATTAACTTTTTTTTTTAAACTGTTCTTTTTAGCACTTCTGCTTGCTATTACAGAAAGACAAAAATTTATTCTGGAAATTGCAGTCACATTTCCAGAAGCGTATGTGCATTGTTTTATCTCCTTGTTTTCACTCTCTACCCTTTCTTATCTATTCTCGTATTTCTAGATATCTTCCTCAGTTTCTTCCTGCCCTCCTAATGGCATGTGACATTTATATTATAATTTTTGAGAATCTGAACTACAAAGACTAGCACTGAACTAAAAAGACAAGTAGCAAATAATGTCTATATAGTATTTCTGTAAGACAAGTGGCAAACAGTGGCTAGGGTGTAAAAAGCACTAGGCCCTACTTCAAGGATAAGCCATGTTAGCATCAACTTAGTAATTAAAATTGTTGCACAGGACAGACTATTTCATATTTGAGCTTTTCTCAGCCTCAGGGAATATTAAGATACTCCATCAAAATGCTTTGACTTAATATATACAACGGGGTGGTGGTTCTTTGCAAAAGTTTTCTCTTCCACCTGGGTTAGACATAACATTTGTGTCTAGAAAAAATCAACCTCATCTAGCAGACTCTATTCATAACACTCTATCAGTATCATTCCCGTTCTTTAAGAATTTTAACAGACAATCTTTTCCTCTGCCCTGCCTCATGTGAGTAACTTGATATACAATTAGACCCTGACCACAGAAATCTGATGACTGGCCAGTCATTGGTGGCCCAGTACTCAGGATGGTAATGAACATGGATCTTATGGGTATCTTACCTGGGAAACTCAAACTCATTGGTTTCTAAATACATATGAATCATAAATTTAAAGACGTAAGATTTTGGCCAAATATAGCATATTTCACAGAGACTAGGGAACATACACCTCTGAGAAAATGCCACTGTCATAAAGACACTTCAAATTAGAAGGATGTCAGATCTCCACCAAGGTTGCCAGTTTGGTTTTCTGTTTGCTTTCTTTATTACTAATTTCCTTTTTGCTAACAACAGCTTCAGATCTTTTTCTCAGAATCAGATGTTCCATTTTTTATTAAATTTTCCTCCTTTCATTCCCTATCCTACAAATGAAAGCACGGAAACAAACAAAAATCCACTTATTGAGGGACATCTGTCTTGAAGGATTTCGGATCTGATGGATAGCTTCAAAATTACAAGAATGTAAAAATTGTCTTTAACATGAGAAACACACAGGAACCCTAGTAACTGTCAGCATTACAAGCTCTGTGAAATTATTTTAAAGGGGTTAGGCACAATATAAAATTAATAATTTAATTTTAAAATGTTTTATTCCTTTCATAGAATCATAGAATGGTTTGGGTTGGAAGGGACCTTTAAAAATGATCTAGTTCCTAGCTCCCTGCCTTGGGCAGAGGCATCATTCACCAGAGTAGGTAGCTCAAAGTCACATTCGGCCTGACTTTGAACACTTCCAAGGATGTGGAGCTTCTCTGGGAAACCCGTTCCAGTGTCTCACTACCCTCATCATAAAAAAAAATAAATTAAAAAAATTGCCTTATATCTAATCTAAATCTACCATCTTTTAGTTTAACGCTGTTACCCCATGTCCTATCACTACTGACTCTGGTAAAAAGTCTTTCTCCATCTTTCTTATAAGCCTCTTTTGAGTTTTGTAAGGCCATAATAAGGTCTTCCTGGAGCCTTCTCCTTTCTTCAGAGGAGAGATATTCCAACCCTTTGATTATTTGCATGGGCCCACTCCTCAAGCCTGTCAAGGTCCCTCTGGATGGCATCCTTCCCTCTAGCAAATCAGCTGCACCACTCAGTTTGGTGTAATCTACAGACTTGCTGAGGGTGCACTCGGTCCCACTGTCTATGTCCTTAATAAAGATATTGAAAAATACTGGTTCCAGTACAGATCCTTGAGGGACACCACTTGTCACTGATCTCCATTTGGACATTGAGCCATTGACTGCAACTCTTTTGATGTGGCCATCCAGACAATTCCATCAAACCCATATGTCTCCAATCTAGTGGCAATTAATGTTGTATGGGACTGTGTCAAAGGCCTTACAGAAGTCAAGATAGATGACATCAGTACCTCCTTCCTTACCCACCAATGAAGTCACTCCATCGTAGAAGATCACTAGATTAATCAGGCATGACTTGCCTTTGATGAAGCCATGTTGGCTGTCTCTAATCACCTCCCTGTCATCCACGTGCTTTGACATGGCTTCCAGGATGATCTTACTGGGCACTGAGGTGAGACTGATTGGTCAGTAGTTCTTAGGTCCTCCTTTTTAGAAATGGGTGTGATGTTTCCCTTTTTCCAGTCACTGGGGACTTTTCCTGACTGCCATGATTTTTCAATATCAATATGATGGAGAGCGACTTAGCGAATACATCTGCCTGTTCCCTCAGACTCTGGGATGCATCTCATTGGGTCCCACAGCCTTATGAATGTCCCATGGACTTGTGTCTGCTTATCAAGCAAGTCCAATTTGAATTAAAGAAAAAATAAAATTAAATATTTTAAAAATATCTATTTGACTTAGGCTTGGTAACCAACATTATATATAAATCCACACAATATTAACAAATACAGTGTTAATGACTGTCTAGAATTCAGTGTAAACCTTGTACAGTATAATCAAACAAAAATGTGATTTCACACTGAAAATACTAAGCAGTGACATCCAGACAGTACAAAACCACTGAAGAGAGTTTTAACTGGGATGAATTGTGAACAAAAAAATTCCACATTTTTATATGATAAAATAGCCTGAAGACTTATTTAACAGTTTCTCACAGCTTCAAATCATGAGTTTGTGGTGGGTTAACATTGTTTAACAGCCAAACACTCACGCAGCTGCTCACTCATTTACCCTCCTCAGTAGGATTGAGGGAAAAAATAGGATGAGAAAGCTCGTGTTCAAGACAAAGACAGTGAGATTGCTTACCAGTTACTGTAATGGGCAAACCAGGCTCAACTTGGGGAAAATTAATTTAATTTCTTGTCAATAATATAGTTTCAGGTAGTGAGAAATAAAAGAGAAATATTAAAAAAACCCACCTTTCATCTCCCCTTTTCTATGCCCAGTTTCACTCCTTCATTCTCAAATCCTTTTTCCCCCTGAACAGCACAAGAAGAATGGAGAGCTATGGTCAATATATAGCAGTTTTTCTCTGTTGTTCTTTCCTCCTCACACTTTTCCCTGCTCTGGTATGGGTTTCCTACAGCCTGCAGTCCTTCAGGAAAAAGAAATAATCAGCCAGCTTGGGCTTTTGCACAGGCTGCTGTTCCTGTCAGAAAAGCTGCTCCAACGTGGGCTCTCCACAAGCTGCAGGTAAATATCTGCTCCAGCGCCGTGGAACATCTCCCCCTCCTCCCTAACTGACTTTCATGTTCCCTCTGCCACTTCTTACACTTTTTGTTCCTTCCTTCCCCCTCTCTCTGTCCAGTATTTTTTCCTCTTTCTTAAACATCTTCTCCCTGAGGTGATCCCTCTGCTGTTTCACAGTCTTTACCTTCCCCCAAAAGAAAATATGAAGAATATTAAGAAGATGAAAATATTTGTCAGAAGTGCAGATTTTCACATATATTCTTCCAGGTGATACGAGTTAAAAATCGTGACTTGTCACTTCTGTTTTGTTGTATATAGGAACATGTATTTCAAATCCTTTTTAAAATTTTCCCCATGGTAAACATTAGAAAAAGGGGTTATCTGACAAGAGTCAGTAAAATGTGATTTTAATTCACACAATACTGATGGAACTGCAACGGTTCCTGTGAGAGGAAGGAAACAGCGAGGTATGCATATTGCTAGTCAAAGCAAAAAATTCTTAGTTTCCTCCTTTCTCTCTGTTTGACAAGCATGGAAAAGGACAGTGTTATTTTCCTCTGAATTTGTTACAACCTATCACCTGAAAGGCTTTATAAATCATGAAAGTATGGTACATCAGTGGTGCAGAACAACTCTATTTTAAAAATAAGGTATTCCAGAGAAAATAAAAATTGAGGATTTTAAAGCTATGAATGGAAAATGCAGTGTATTTATGTTATGCTTTAGATGAACACAGTTTTTAAAGACCTAGTAATGCTGTGACGATATGAACAGCAAGGGACAATGTACTGAAAGGGAATGTGATCAGTCAGTTACAAGAGATGCTGAGGATCTGAGTACAAGCTTCACTATTGTCATGCAAGTTTTCAAAATAAATAAGGAACCAGAGGCATTTAAGCCACAGAATAGTTTCTTCTACCTTTTGCATTTGAACTTGCTTGGTCTGCGACACTTTGCTCGCTTGATAGATAATTTCATCTTCTAAATCTCAAAATAGCTGTTCCTGTGTGTAGCAGGCGAACAACAGGAGCCAGTGACAGTGATGATAATTCATGCGAGGATCAGTTGCTGTGTAGTTAAGATGTTCACACAGCTGATATTGAGTGACTGCCCCCTTCAAAGTTAATCAATAGCTGAAAACTCAAGTTCTCATTTATTCACCCTTGCAAGGTGGATATTAGTAACCTACTACAGGCCTTGCCATCTTCCAAGTAGCAGGGCTGCAGGAACTTGGGAGTATGTTGTCTGGGGTTAGACTAGCCACAGTAGAACATTAGAGGAATTAAATTCCATCTTGGTTTAAGTGGATGAAGAAAGTGAAATGGCACTGTAAAGAGGTAGCAGACAAACAGTGGTGTATTCTAGTGAGGTACATATGAAGATAAGAGTTTGGTAAGAGGATTATAGGCTTGAAATTCTTAGGAACAGAGGAGAAAGAGGTAGTATATAGTAAATTTAAGATAACAGATTTAGGAAAAGAGTTATATTTTTGTGGAGATGGACAGAGAAAGTATGCAGCTTGCTGTTCCTAGGTGAAAATCTTTAGTAACACATGCAAGTATTTGTGCTTATCATAGCTGGAGAATATGCCATCCTGAAATACCATACCTCGCAAAAAGCATGGAAAAACAAATATCCTTGAACCAGAATATACTATACAAGAACACCAACTAACTTGTCATGCATGTAGATGTTTCCTAAATTCTTTGGGAAGAATGTATGTGTAATTTGCCTTGAGATTAAAATAACCCATGCGGTTGAATTATGCAGTTGTGTATCTTGAGGTAAGAATAAAAGAGATTATTTTAGTACCTTTTTTTTTTTTTCCCCCAAGGGCCTAGAATGAAAGGCAAGCATTTGCTGTTACTACTTTGGAGGCCAGAACACTTACCATTACAAAGGACTACAGTATATGAAAGGGAATCCCAGCAAGCAGTTGTGCTTTTTTTAATGAAAATCCATCCATTCCTAATCACTACTTAGGTTATGCTACACCAAATGTTCTATATATATAAACACAACCTTGCTTGTGTTACTCTTAAGGTTTCTAAGAAAATTTATGGTTCAGCAAAAGCTTCACCTTCCTGCTCCAATGTTCAGTTAACAAATAATCCCCCTTTTCACTCAGTTACTCATTTTTTAACAGTTTTTGAAGTCAAACTACACTTTTCAGAGTAGTCAAAATACAAACTGAGAAACCCAGCTGTAGGTTTTTTACTGGTAAAAATTTTATCATAATTGATGTTCCTGTATATATTTTCACAAGAACAGGGATGACTTTATATACCGTTTTGTCCTGAACATGTCCTGAACATGTCAAGAAGGTTTGCACTGAAAAATTATTCACTACTAATTATTGACTACTTTTATCACCTTTTTTTTACACTATGGAAAAGAAAGATTTTGTAACCCAAACTCAAGCCATATGAAATACAAACGTGAAAAAGTACTTTAATTTAATACTGCAGGTTGCTTTGCTATGCTTATAAATTGAAGCACCATCTCAGAATAGTATTACTATTCATTTAGGAATTATTTGATTCTTTGAAAGGAAGATATTTTGATTTTATTTTAATTCTTTTGTTTGATTCCCTTTTTTTTTTCCCAAGAGTGCTTGTAATTTAACTTCTCTGCTTCACACAGATACAGTATAAATTGTAGTTGTATGCTTTGTAGTCTAATATTATCAGGTCATTGTTTGCTCTTAATTAACTGAAGATTCTGATAATATCTTTGCTAGGAGAAAACTAAAATATGAGTAAAGTTCTTGATATTGTCATTGATTTTAATAAATGAAAAAATGCAAATAGATAATGAGAAGTAAAATTTAAAAAAGCAGAAAGATTAAATAAGTTATATTTTCAGAAAAAAATGTATCAAAAAAATATAAATTTCTTCACCTTGCTACAGTTAAAACTGCATTTCACAGCATCTACTTGATCTTTGAAATTGAAATTATCTTAGATTATAACTCATTCATTTGTTTTGGCCAGGTTATTGGCAAACTTAATAAATGAGATAGCCTGATAATTACTGCTGGAGCTGGGATTTGTATTTGACTTCTTAGTCATTGATCATTGCTTCAAAGAATGATTCATGGACTCTGCCTCTAGAATACAATTTCTCAAGGGAAAGTTCTAGTCTGGTCCAGAGTTCACTGAACTATCCAAAGAAACTTACAGTGTTTCTTAAGCAAGAGGAATTTTAGCTTTTCAGGCTCTCGATCTTCAGCATCTTGACACTGTCAAACCTGTTCACATTTTCCTGTTAGGGTTAATATTGTTAACAGAAGGACTTTTTTGTAGGCTGTTTTTCTGTTTTGGAGTGAGGAGAAAGGGAGGGAATTTCTCCTTCCATTTTACCATTTCTTTATTATCACAGTTTCAAAAGGTATGAATTGTTGGATAATTTCTTTAGGAATTCACTCTTCCTATTCAGGAAGTATGTGTGGCATTAAAAGATCCTCCTAGCATCAAAAAAAACCTGCAAGTGTTTTAGTAATTTTAAGGACACAAGCAGGTGTCCCTTGACTGAAATGATATTAGATTATTGTAAAAGTAGCTCACTTTTTGGCAGAAACAAGGTCCTCACCGTTATGAAGAGACTAGTAGCACAATTACGTTTCTGTTGTTTTCCATACTACTACCTGCATAGGAATGTTATTAGTAGGTAAAGATACTACTTTACTTCTTTTACATTTTCAGATCTATGAGAAGTGAGAATCCTAGCATGATGATATAAAGAATATATGATTAAGATGAGCATAAAGATAATAAATGATAGGTTTTATGATTATAAAGGGAAAGATGATTGCAGCAGAAAGAATGATAAAAATTTTTGTGTTGCTGCAAAGGTAAAACTAGTACTTCCATAAAGAAGTAAGATTCAGAATCTGCATGCTGATGAAAGCTGAAACACTCTGTGTTAATAAATACTCCAGTGATAAGAATAAATGACGAAACAGCACAATGAAAAGGTAATTAGTACTGGAAAAAATTTAGGTAAAAGTGGGCCCATATAAACCTCATGAAGTTCAACAAGGCCAAGTGCAAGTTCCTGCACACGGGTCGGGGAAATGACCACTGTCAAAACAGACTGGGGGATGAATGGATTGAGAGCAGCCCTGCAGGGGACTTGGGGATACTGATGGATGAAAAATTAACATGAGCTGGCAATGTGCATTTGGAGCCCCGAAAGTCAGTTGTGTCTGGGGCTGCATAAAAAGCAGCGTGGCCAGCAGGTTGAGGATGGTGATTCTGCTCCTTCTACTCCACTCCACCTGGAGTACTGCATCCAGCTGTGGGACCCCCAGCACAAGAAAGACCTGGACCTGTTGGAGCGGGTCCAGAGGAGATTAATGGAAATGATCAGAGGCCTGGAGCACCTCTCCCATGAAGAAAGGTCAAGAGAGTTGGGGTTGTTCAGCCTGGAGAAGAGAAGGCTCCAGGGGCTCCTTATTGCAGGTTGGGCAGGGCTTTGAGCAACCTGGTCTAGCGGAGGGTGTCCCTGCTCATGGCAGGGGGGTTGGAACTAGATGATCTTTGAGGTCCCTTCCAACCCAAACCATTCTATGATTCTGTAATAATTTAATGTGTGATAATACCAGATCATTTTTTTAAAAATGGATGCAAAATGTAAATTTGTCAGTACAGAAGAGCTTACCAAAGTTTCTGCCCAACTGAGCAGAATCTAACCACTGTCTTGATGTTAATCTATTTTGCTTTTAGGCACATAAGAGAGTACATGACATTATTTCTTCACTGTTTGTGTTTCATATTTTCTCTTGCTTTTAATAGCATAAGTTATTAATTCTTTCTTTAATAATGATTCAATAGATTCTGTTTACATTGAAGTTCCAACACCCTAGTAATTAAAATTATAAGTATAATCTCTGTTTAGAACTGAGATTATACAATCAATTTTTGTATATCATGAAACTGAGTTAGGAGTAAGATGCATAGGTCCAACAAACAGAAATAAAGGCTATTATGGGTAAATGCCATCATATCTTAAGGTACAGTGGTTATTCTTATTAAATTATTTTCTTCGCAGAAAAATTTATTTTGGTAAAATCAGCACTATTCAATAATATTTGTTTTCTTTAATCACTGTCACTGTTTACAGTACATAAAAATGCAGTTACACAGTGAAATTATTGTATCTACTATTAATTTCTCCTTTCCTTCATACTTTTGTGCTATTTCAAATACAAAACCACACACTGTTCCCATCTTTCACTCCTTAGATCTGCTTCTGTTCACCCCTTAAGTTTATTCATTTTTTTCCAACTACATTGCAAAGTTTTCACTTTCAGAAGGAAGCTTTTATTTCATTAATGGAGAATGGATTTTTGAAAATTAAGCACCTAACATGTGACTTATCTCATATAACTTTACTTCTAAAATAAGTGTCTAAGAAAGGTAAGGTCTGTTGCCTCTTAGATATAGTTATTTTACTCCTAGTCTTGACTAGATGAGGATACTTGACCATTAGCTTAGACTAGACAACTAGCTTTTAAGCAGTAGAAGTTAGTAAAGGATATTCTCACTGTTAATTTAAAATTATTATTTTGGTTCACTAAGTAATGTAAATCATGCACGTATCTAGATATTTCCTGAAGTAATATCAGTTACTTTATTGCATTAACAAGCTACTTAGTGAAAGGGTAGATTTTTTTTAAAAATTGATAACTTAGACATTCTGCTTGCTAATCAGAATGGGTAATGCAATCCCTTGGTGACAGTCAAGTAGACTACGCAAATATATTAGATCACATATTAATGCACGTGTCAGTGCTGTTTGGTATTAGGACTAAAAGAAAAGAAAAAATCATATTACTTCTTCAAGACACATGAAATACCACAGCTTGTAGCTGATCTGCAAGTCTTACCTTTACTGAAAGGGGTTGGCTGCTTCCCTGACCCTGTACATTTGGTGATTTTGGCTATCTAGGCGTTCAGTTTTAAATGAAAGTGTAGAGTATATAAGCTTGGGCTCATGTCTATTTTTGGAGCACTTGCTTTGAAATAAGAAAAAGGACAATCAAAATCTCTGAAAATAAATTGGGCTTGAGGATTTTTTTTTTCTGCAAAATGAGCTGTAAAATATTTTCTAAACTATAAGCATGATTTTTAACTATAAATGTCAATAAAGCCCTGCTATGACTGTCAGTGGTGAAAATTTTTTGTTATAGTTATCCCCATAAAAATACTAGCCTCCCTCTCACTTTTAAATTCTATTCCATAGTGAAGTTGATGTTTTGGACTGAAATAGAATAATCACAGAAAATAACAATGTTGCTAAAGTATAAATATTAAAAATAATCAGATAAAGACTGACTACAGTTAAAAAACAGTATTCTTAGTTTGCAGACCTGTCATTGTCAAAGGAAAGCTTTCTATGTTGTACTGTTTAAGTAAAACAAAATCAAGCAAACAGTATTTTTATGGCATTTATTTATCATTAATTAACATTTAGTTATTTCAGGATTTTGTTTTTAAAGTTAACTTTCTTTTCTTTATGACAACCCCCATCACTTAGAGCTAGAATAATGATGTGAAACTTCCATGGAATCTGAATAGATATTATTTGTTCTGAGCAGAATAATGAAAATTTTACATGAATTGTTACTGAAAAGATAGGTTTGGGTTTTTTTAAGAATTGTGCTGGTGAAAGACCATATTGTTCGGAATACTGTAAATTATGTTAAATCATATGATGCACTAAAACCTGAAATACTCTGTTCACACTCTGTTATAGGCTTTTATTTTGTATTTAGTCTGGTAAATGTGTGCTGAAACACAATAATAATCCTGAGCCTGCCATATTGATTCAGTTGGAAGGTTGTTTAATTGCAAATTCCAACAGGCAGGAGACAAAAATTTTTAATACTACTTGTCTTTCAAGGAGATATAATTTTATTTTGACCTATAGCCTTTTCAAGACTTTGCACTTCATTACCTATAGTTTGCATTTATTGCTCATAAAAGTAAAGCTGCAATGTCATCTGGTCAAGTAACCTTATCCAAGTATTTGTTTCTGTTCTCATGTCCTGTAAAAATATGCAATGAGTAAAGAAAATGGGACATTTTGGTAGGTATTTCATATACGATAATGCTCAAAGGTGAAAGAAATACCAGGTAAAAAATTATAGAGGGAGTACCATAAGCACATAAATTGTTTTAATTAATCCACAGTATAAGTGGAGCAATAGCTAGAATGCAGCCCAGCTGTTTTCTATAATAAATCTAATTTATTGAAAACTACTGCTTCCTTTTTGATCAGTGGGTCGCCTGAAAATGTCATTTTCAGGGTCAGAAATAATATTATGCATTTATCAATGCAAATACCGTAACCTCTCTCTCTCTCTCTCCTATAACTGCTGCTGGTGGTCTGATGAAGCTGGAGAGGGGAGAAAAAATCAAAGAGGCAGACTTTGGTAAGTTGTTCTTTTTGTGTGATTATAGATGTCCGTTTGTCTGAACTTTGGATACAATAAATAGGCACTTAATAAAAGTAAAATAAGAATATTGGTATTTCATTAGACCTTGACTACCACAACTGTCAGGAAAATGTGTCAGAATAAGAAGAGAAATTTACATTCTAATGTTTTATGATAATGGAAGAAAGGAGAACAAAAAAAAAAAAAAACCAAACCAAAAAACCAAACCAAAAACCCCAACCAAACCGAGCTGAAGTCCATGTTACTGGTAATGGATTCTGGAAAACATTAATGTACAGTGGCTCAGTGGCTTGCAAGCTGTTTTGGGGTTTGGTGGGGGTTTTTTGTTGTTTGGGGTTTTTTTGTGGTTGTGGTTTGGTTTTGGTTTTATTTATTATTTTTTAGAAACAGTAACTAAAATTCAGTTAAAACAAAAATATCACTACATTCAAAACAGTTGTTCTGTGCTTCTGTTGCTTTTATTTTCCTTCTCTTTCTTCTAACACTTATTTCTATTTAGAGCATGATTCCAGTCTAAGAAGTGAAAATGTAGAAATGACACCTTATTTAACAGATTTATTCCTTGTGCTTGTTCAGAGTATTTTAGACAATAAAAGATATTCTGTTGGTTTTACACCTGTCGATCTACAAAACAAATAATTAAAAAAAAAAAAATTACTTTTCATGTATCTCATTGACAGGCAGGGAAATCAGCATCACCTTAAACAAAATATGGTCTGACATCCCTTTTATCACGTAATTTTATTATAGGGACTGGACAATAGAACCAACCTGTCTCTGGGTTAAACATTTGATGGCTTGTGGATGGTTTCTTTATGGAAATATAAAGGAATTAAATTAAAACAATTTCTTTGTTCTGCAAAGTCTTTGCTCAAGTTAATACTATATTTGAACTATAATTTCCAAACCTTGAGCTGATAAATCTACAGCAGGGGGTTGAGTATTTACAACCATATAGACATAACGAATTATTAAAATACACACAAGAACTAGAAGAAATGGTCTAAGAAATTGTCAGCATTTATATTAATGCAGACATGAATGTTGAGTATTTACATATTTGTAAGCAAAATCTAAATATTCCTTCCCAATAAAGAACACTTAGTGTAGAACTTTGTTATTTGGATCTTTTTTGCTGAAAACATCATTGACACTGCATATTTTTGTCCTTTCATATTGATAACAAATTGTTTGATAAGTGTCCTCAAAGGAAAGCACAGCCAGCTTTCTTCCACAGAAAATTTTGGAATGATCTAATGCCCTATCTATTGTTTCCATTATTGTAAATATGGATGATAACTATATTTTACCTCTGTGTTATATTATTTCCCTCCTGGCCCACAGAAAGAAACAGACCATGCAGCAATGCTTCCAGACCGAGTTCTATTATAATAACTTTTAGATCCATTAAGTTAGGGTAAGAAGGAGTCCCTTTGAGCTAAGTGTTTAAGTCACTACAAAATGCTTTATAGAGGACAGGCCTGCAGAGAGATGAGCTGCTCAAGATATCAACTCCTTTTTTTCTCTTACGTTCACTGAAACCTGGCAGAGTTTATTCAACCATTTATTACAAGCTTATTTGTCCTTTCTGTGATATTTCTAGAGGAGGAATTCATATATCCATGCAAACACATACACACAGAAAGAGACAGAGAAACTGTATATACATATATATAAAGTTTCAAAACTCTGCATATATATTTTTATATACACATACACTTATATGTGGAAATCCAGAACACCTTGAACTCAGGGAAAAAATTACTATAAAATTCACTACTGATGGATAATTGTATGTAATGTGATGGATAATATAATATGATTTTCATACGAAAAATGCCATGAGATAAATCTAATCAGTTATGACACTATGGACTATTTAGACATTCAGTAAATATATGTTGTATTTCCTGCTGAGAGTCATAGGAATAAGATATGGGAGGAGTCATTTCAACCAGCCCCTGAAGGAACTATGCTCATGTAGTATATAATAGGGTGCTTCACACATCCTGAGACTGTTATCCTTGGGGCTTAGACGTCAGCACATGCCCATCATCAAGGGTATATAAATCTGTGTGCCAGTTAAAGAGTCAGAAAACAACATAAAGCAGAGTGCTGAGAATATTGAATATAAGAACCTGGTAACTCACTTTTCACCAGCAGTACTGTTTTATTATTATCGTTCACGCAGCTTGAATAATGATAGCACACTTGCCAAATTCAATAGCTAATCATAATTTTAACATTCTTTTTTTTTTTTTACAGTAGCATAATCTTCAAGTTTTCAGAGAAAGCTTTCAAAATAACAAACAAACAAACAAATGCTCCCCAAAATCCCACCAAAAAAAAAAAAAAAAAAGTAGTACTGGTATTAACTTGATATTTTTAGTTGAAACTTTTTTTCAAGGTTTTCAATGGCACATAACTGTAACCTTGGGATACTTTTCAAGCAAGTAACAATACAGTTGCTATTTATAATTTTTTTCTGTTACTAGTGATTTTCATACTTGTAAAGAAAACAACAACAACAACAACAACAAAACAAACACAAACCCCAAAACAAAAGTTCAGATTATCCTTAACTGTGAAACCACTGGATACATTTCAGCTTAATAATTGCAAATTCTTCTTACGCTTAGAAACTCATCTTTTCTCCTGAAATTTTGATTAAGATAATAAACCTAGTGATATTAGTTTGCAGTTTTCTTTTAACAACATCTCAGAGCCACTGAAATCAGTGGTGAAGCTTTCAGTAACTGTAATGGTGCTTTAATGGAGTTTTCAGTTTTAAGCTTGCTCTTTATTTTCCCATCACAAAAAGACTTTTTGCAATGCCATAAAAATTCTTTTTACCTGTTCTAACCTGATCACACAAAACCATCTACAGCGTGGACCTATGCATGTCTGGAGGTGAAGTATAATCTGGACTGGAGGTCTGGAAGATTGTAGCTAGTTGATAGTGATTAAAGTTCTGGTACTTAGAAGGAAAAAAATACTTGCAGTGATAAATCTTTGAATTTTCTTGAATTATGTTTTCAATTTTCTTTTATATTCACAATGTATCACTGCATTACTGTATTTTTATATTGATTCTAGCACATCACTTTCTAAATATTTTGCTGATTCTGCAGATTACAGAATGTAATAGTATTTCCAGCTAGAAAATTAGTATCACAATCTTCTTTTAATTTTCAAAATGAAAATGGGTTTGCTTCCAGAATTATTAGTTCATCTTTCATTTCTGAAAAATAACCAAAAAATACTATCCTAAAATTTAAGGCCTATAGATAGATCAGAGTATGAGCGATGCCCGATAACAAGGCAGGACTTCTGTCATATGTGAAGATCAGAGTTGGATCAGTTCTGCCTAACACAAAACTCTAATTTGCACCTACAGTTTTTTGCTTACTGTACTGGCCCTCCTAACTTTACCTAGTGGAAAGGGATTAGTGGAATGTGGTTAGGACCTTTAAGAATCCATTGAGGTACTGCCCACCTAGTCTCAAGCCTAAAGTTAGGTAAAGATCTGCTAAAGCTCTGTGTTACAGGCTGCAGCTACCATTTCATTCTGATGATATAAACAGTTAACAGAGAACACTCACAAATGGTTATTTCTAAAGTGGCAAGAACATGTGAAGAAGAAATGGTTCTTTTGTAAGTGTACAGTGGTCATTCCCTTTGAAGGGTTAAAGGCACAGAGCTTGAAGAGATTTCATCTCACCTGACTTAGATGTCCCTGATGCAAACATCTGCTTCTTAGCTGGTTGCCCTACCTATCATGTGTAGTTGAAGGGAAAAAAAAGTCTATCACACTGAAAGTATGATTCATCTGATTCACTGTATGTCTACTCTCTGATAAAATAATTATACTATAAAACTACCTTCCCCTCTTCCTCAGGGTTGAACTGCTGTCAGTGATCCGAAGCCTAGTTTTGGTAGAGAAAGTCTGCTGAGTAGAGCCATGCAAGATAATAATTATAAAATTATGGACAGAAGTAAGATTGCTGGTGTGGAAACAGTCTGCAGTTCAATGATTCCAGAAAAAAAGAAACAAAACAAAACAACTTCTCCCCCCCCAAAAAACCCCAGAAACCCCAACATGGACATAAAGAGATAAACAAGAAGCCTGAAGATGGCAATGGACCAACGCTGAGAATCAGGCTGATGCATGAGCAACAAAGGCTGAACCTTCCACCAGTTGCTGACAGCTGCCCAGCCAGCAAAGACTCTTTGGACACTGAGTATCATATCGTTTAACCTAGCAGTTTCTTGATTCTGACCAAACAATGGCTTTGTCTTTTAAAATTCTGTCTTTTGGAGTCTCTTCAAATACATAAAACTTGCTCACCACACTGACCCAGAAAGTAATCAGAGTCCAAGGAGGTTACTACAGATTCCTATCCACCTTGTCCAGGAGAATTTCCAGAAAAGCTGTGTGGACAAAGAAAACAGACAAAATAAAACCAAAAAAAACCCAACAACAAAAATCTAACAACAACAACAACAACAAAAAGCCCAGTAGTACAAACCAGAAAATATTCATGAATAATTAGTCCATTGCTATGTAGGGAGGATTCAAGTGTAATCTCCCTTAAGTATAACAAAATATTTGAATTCAGTTTTTAAAAGATAAAAATAAATTCCTTTAACAGTGGTGATATGCAGGATAGCTCATACAAATATGGTGATGGATGATGGAAAATGAAACATTCAATGACAAGTTTAACCTTAACGGTCTCAATTGCTTATGTCAGAGAGACTAGCTATTTCTTCATTACAGAATTATGCCATAATTGCTGCATGAACTTATGGGATCAGTATGTCCAGTAATGCAACAAAATCAAACATGGTTCATTTTTATAGAGAAACATAAAATGTAGTAGCTGTATTATATAAAGATTAAAACTTGAGGGAGGGTGTGAGTGTAATGGCTAAATTTGGAAAGAAAAGTTACTTAATGACATTGAAGACTGAACTAAATAGAAAGCAGATAAAAAGTAGAAGGGATATATCAAAGTAACATATTAACCTCATATGTTTCTATGTTCAGAAAACTTCTAATTTTTTTTTTCTTCAGACAAAGCCAATGCTTTATCTAAACTACTTTATCTGGACTTCAGTAGAACAGTTGATACATTGCCAGGGGAGATGTTATTAATTAAGATGAAGGAGATGGAGATTAATGTAAGAATAGCTGGACCAATCAGTGTATACTGAAAAGGAAACAACTGGTAAGAAAGGATGTTACTAGTTGGATTTTACAAGATGTGTTTGTGGATTTGATTTTGCTTAATATTTTTCTCATATTTTATTTAGTAACCTGTGCAGAAAAGAATGGGAAATACGCTGATGACACAAAACTGGGATGCACCAATATAAAGGAAATATGAACAGGGTCAACTAGAGGACAATAATACAACTGAGTTAAAAGCAATATAATGCAGTACAAAATCAGATACTTGGGAACTAACAGTAAAAAAATTCTGTAGCAAGGTGGGAGCTGCTCAAACAGAAATAAAGGAGGAGGAGGAAAATCTAGATATTAGTAGATGACAGAATGATGCAGTCTTTGGTCCCATAAATTTCTTACAGACACAAGAAAATATTTATATTTTTGTTCCCTTAGAAATGCTGTCTTCAGGTCTGATCACCTCTGTTCAGGCAAGATACCCTCAAAACTGGAAAGTAGAGAGAAATTCCACTTCTGATGAGTTGAGGAATTAAAGTGGTTTATATTTAAAGATTAAAATAACTTAACAAATGTAATACTGTAGATAGACATGTTTATATAGTACAAATAGAGAACTCTATATTCTCTTTATTGTATTTCTCTATTAGAGGAATACAAAAGCTGGTGAGGAAAAAGGCTATTCAAGCTAAAAGACAATAATGGTAAAATACGAAATAGTTCATAAGCTAGTCATTAATTTAAGCAGGGAATTAGGAAAAGATTTGTATTAAAGATATTGGCTCCTGGCATGCTATTTGAAGTCTGGTTTTTGATGAAATTATATGCAATATTTCTCTGAAACAACAATTGACTGGATTTTTTTGACCTGAGAATCTAATCTTATATACCCCAGCAGCTGGCACCAGGCAGACGGGCTGTGACCCATAATCCCACTCCAGCCACTGGTGCTGAGCCCCTCACTCACCCCCGTCCCCCCAGTAGCTGTTTTTGGTGTACACGCACTGTTCCTGCCCCAGTGGCTGAAGGATAAAACTCCCACTGGCTCCAGTAGCTTTCACCATAGGTCAGGAGCATCCGCACCCCTGGTCTGACTTCAGCAGCTAGCCCCAGATTTCACTCACACATGTACAGGTCTCACCGGCTGTGTGGTCAGGCAGAGGGCTCAGCCAGACCAGCGTGCTTGCACACAACCCGCCCTTTTTATCCCCGTCTGCCTACCGTCCCCCCTGCTCCCCCTTCCCCTGCACATTGCCTCACCAGCTGGCACAGTCCCACCAACCACCTCCAACACGCGGGACCCTCAGGTTTGCATCCTGATCTGTGGCAAAGTCCCATTTGCCTGCAGTTTCTCGATGGCCCATCAGCTAGTGTGACTGACCAGGTCTCCTTCTGGTTATTGTTTGTTAATGCTAATGGGTCAGGTTTTGTGTCTCTCTGTGTTTGTCTCCCTTCCCTTATCCTCCCAACTAAAAAGATAAACTTTTTCACCCTCCAGTTTTGGTAGCAGGGGCGGGGGGCTACAGGGGTGGCTTCTGTGAGAAGCTGCTAGAAGCTCCCCCTGTGTCTGATAGAGCCAATGCCAGCCGGCTCCAAGACGGGCCCACCGCTGGCCAAGGCCAAGCCAATCAGCGCCTCTGTGATAACATATTTAAGAAGGAAAACAAAACAGTTGAGGGGGGCTGTTGCAGCCGGAGAGAGGAGTGAGAAGATGTAAGAAACTCTGCAGACACCAAGGTCAGTGCAGATGGAGGGGCAGGAGGTGCTCCAGACACCAGAGCAAAGATCCCCCTGCAGCCTGTGGTGAAGGCCATGGTGAAGCAGGCTGTCCCCCTGCAGCCCATGGAGGAAGGATGAGGGGGTGTAGAGATTCCACCTGCAGCCCGTGGAGGACCCCACGCAGGAGCAGGTGGAGGCACCTGAAGGAGGCTGTGGCCTGTGGGAAGTCCATGCTGGAGCAAGCTCCTGGCAGGACCTGTGGCCCCGTGGAGAGAGGAGCCCACGCCAGGGCAGGTTTGCTGGCAGGACTTGTGACCCCGTGGGGGACCCTATGCTGGAGCAGTTTGCTCCTGAAGGTCTGCATCCCATGAGAGAGACTCCATGCTGGAGCAGGGGAACGATGAGAGGAGTCCTCCCCCTGAGGATGAAGAAGCGGCAGAAACACCGTGAGATGAACTGACCGTAACCCCCACTCCCCGTCCCCTTGTGCCGCTGAGGGGGGAGGAGGTTGAAGCCAGGAGTGAAGTTGAGCCCGGGAAGATGGGAGGGGTGGGGGGAGGTGTTTTAAGATTTGATTTTATTTCTCATTCCTCTACTCTGTTTTGCCTAGTAATAAATTAGATGAATTCCCTCTCTAAGTTCAGTCTGTTTTGCTCGTGACGATAATTAGTGAGTGATCTCTCCCTGTCCTTATCTCGACCCACGAGCTTTTTGTTATACTTTTTCTCCCCTGTCTAGTGAAGGAGAGGAGTGAGAGAGCGGCTCTGGTGGGCACCTGGCCCCCAGCCAGGGTCAGCCCACCACAGCTTGTCAGGTCTTTATGGCTTCTTTGACAAGATACCCTCAAAGGAGCAGACTTTCTCCTTCCACATACCTTACTTATGCCTAAATCAGATTTAGCACTCCTAGGACTGGATTAATCTCATGTAGCTATAATGATTACAGTGTAAATAACTACAACTGATCAAGTCTTGTCTTCAAAGTTAATGTGGAGAAATCAGTATATACCTATTGCAATTCTTCTGTTCCATCGCCAACATCTACTTCAAGCTGAGCTGAGTTGTACTCATATGTACATACAGCTCAGATACAAATAGTTACACTTCAGCGGTCTAAATTTAGGTGGGATGCATCATACTTAAATGCAAGATCAACAATATTTTTTTTTATATGATACAAAGTGTTCCTGTTATAAATTAACTCACCAATTTTTACAGAATCTTGAGTCAGTACATTCTAAGCAGGGTTTGCACTGTTTTTCCATAGTTAACTTAAAGTCAATATACAAGCACCATTTAGACATAAACTCAATATTGTGTGCTTTATTGAATTAATAGAAACATGATTGTGTGTTTATGCTTAATCTGGATCGCACCGGTACTGCTATGCTAGCCAGTAGATACTAGGTAATTTACAGGTTCATATTAAAGATTGTGGAACTACCATACAGACAGAAATTGAGGATTTCACTCATCAGTTCTGATTACTGTAATGTGTCTTCTGCTCCTAGTTCAAAATCAGTTCCATAGAGTGGCATTAGTACATCATCCGTTTTTCAACTTCTGTGTTAGTTCTCCTCATCTACAAATTGTGAAATTCAAGGCTAAGTTTAAACTGCATAGGATGTGCAGGTATTTTCCATAGAATTATTCAATTAAAATTATTTTAGTAACCCAATTTATAATGTGGCTGCACAAAACCCTGAATCAAAACAAATGAAACTGTTGTACGCTAATGGAAAGAAGGGGGCCTGATGGAAATTTCTTCAGGTGACTTTGCTGGCAGGCAAAGTGTTTCTGTTAACTCTGTCCTCAGCTTGCACCTCTGTAAGAATAGATTTTTAGGCTCCATTCCAGCTCTGCAGAAACTACCCACTTTCAAGCTAGCTCACAATTTCAGAAATTCAGTAAGAGCTTTTGAGTCATTTCTGCTTGTGGCCTGATTTAGTTGTAGAAGTTGTTTGCTCTAGATGGGTCAGGGACTAATTGTTTTCCTAATAGAAATACATTCAATTTTTATGATTTTTATACATATATATAAAAAAATTATATATTGTAATTTTTAATATTTGTATTACATTATATTGTGTTCCATTGTACTGTATTGTATTGCATTGTATTATACCTGTTTATAAAAAGTAGGATAAAACATCATTCTTTACATTGTATTGAATAATCTATGATTATACATCTCAGACTGAATTATTTTTTCATTAACGTCCTTAGCTTCTAAGTTAGAGGAATTCCCCCTACCTTTTCTTACATTGTCTTTATTTCATCTGTAATTTTTGAAAGCCAGTTTGATACTTACTCAAGAAAAAATACATAACCATTTTGGCAGCCCTCTGTGACTCCATTTCTTCCTTCTGCTATTTCAATATACTTACACTAATTAGCAGAACTATCCATAGGATAGATTATTCTAATGGCATAACCTGCAAGTATGTAGGCATGCATGTTCACATGTTGATTAACGGAAAAGTCAAGGTGGAAACTACCAATGTATTTCATAGTAGAATTTCTGTTCCATCTGTCATTTGGGTTTTTTCTTTTGTTATTTATGGAATGAGCTACATGCACACAAAGGTGGTAGTGGCTGGCATTTCTTTTTTTTTAATTGGCACTGAACAGCTGTGTTACTGATATTCTTAAAACATAAAGATAATTTCATACTATTTTATTAAAAGATGTTTTAAAATTTTGTATAAAATGTATTACAAACTTTCTGTCCAAAGAACCATTTCTGTTCATATTGTGCGTGTCAATGGAATCCCACTGTGGAATCAGTCTTACTGAAATGAGTTTAAATGTTTTCATAATAAAGGTTATATTGTGATTTTACAGCAGCTCCCAAGGAAGACTCGGCTTAACTACATAGGTTTCAAAAGCAGACCAAGTATTATATGTTGACTCAGTTGTTCTAGATGTTTTACTGTGTGACAGAGAAGCTAAAGATTAGTTTTTTCCCCTTGCATTTCCTACCTACTAAAAAACAGAAGAAATAGTTTCATGTACTTCTACAGCATGGTCCACCACAAATCATGGTGTAATTCAGTAATGAAAACCGTAGTATAAATAAAAGACTTAATGTTCCACAGCCCTTTGCAAAATGAAGAGGAAGACTAAGAAAACTGGTGGGCTGAGGAATGATTGATTTGCTTTTGATTTACAGTAAATCAAATTTATGGTAAGAATGAATAGCTGAAAGTTTGCTGGTTATGATGTTCAAACAGCCTGGAATGTGCCAAGAGAAAAATAAATGGATGCATTAGCTACATTGTTCAGCTTGATGGCTTTATACTTATGTAATTGTATGGCTATGTACTTACATAATTATTTTGTCACCTACGTTTCCTCAGAAATACACAGAATTTCACTCAATTTTCCAAAGGTGGGCATCATTCTAATACAAAAATTCACCAAAATTCTGTGTAGCTTTCACTCCAGAGGTACCTACCTTTTTGTGAAGGAAACTTGAGTAACAACTAGAATATGTGGGGAGGTCATTACCATGACCACACTAGTCAGGGTTTATTTTCTTTAATCCTTGTGGCATTCACAAGCTGAATATTTTTGCATCTGAATGTTCTGAGAAGTCTTAGAGGAAAGACATTCTATGTGCATTCTTAATGTATGTAGTAATAATTGAACACACTATAAAGTAGAATAGCCATGATTAAATCTATTAAATTATACAGGCAAAGCAAAGCTGTACTATCTTGAATCTTTTATATAATAGCATAGTGGTTAAAGCAATCAACCAGAAAATGAACTATTTTTAGCTATTCTTCGTCCCACCTTCTGAATTGTTTTATGCCTGCTTTTGGTATTGTTTGCACATTTTATTTGATAGCTTTTTAATTAAAAATGTCAAAGTAGTACCCCAGTAAAAAGCCATGTTCTAGGATTCTTTTTCCCTTTCCCATGCATGCAGGGGTTACTTAGGTCTGAGTTTCAGGGTCAGTGCTTTTCTTGATTGATTTCTCTCTTGTTGGCTCCATGAATCATTCTTTTCTTTTGGCACAAAGATCAAGGTGCAAAGGAAAAGGGTAGGAAATGACTTAATCCTATAATTTTTTGTTAGGGTTCTCTGCTTGGAAAGTCTTTTTGTGTCAGGAACAGCCAATGTCTCCTTCACCCCTTATTAAATTTTCAAAATACGAAGTCAATCACAACCATTCTTTAAGCCTATGTAATGTGTTCTCAGTAAGCAGTGAACTGAAGAAAGACGAGTATTCCAAGAAATGAAAAGTAATGAATCTATATCAAGCCTCTTACTTCCAGTATGTAGTTCAGCTAATATTTACACTTCTTACCTTGAGGCTAGTGGTATCTGAAGTGTAATTTAAAGTGTTAGAAAAACAGTATCTCTGCCCTGCACTTAAATTACAAATGAGTAAACAACTTCAGATGTCAAATTCTCAAGGAGTATTCCCATTTCAACACTAACCTCAATTCTGGGTCACGCAACATTGTTACACAGTGACAGCGAATTCTTTAGGACTTAATAGAAGCTGTTTGTCTCTTGTTTTGCACAATGAGAATATTAAGACAGTACTTTGTATTACTCCTGCAGCTGTACTTAATGAGACATTCATTCCCGATTTCAGCGTGTAAAGGACTAAGTATACTTCTTAGTATTTTTTTGTAGTACATTTTTTTATGCATTATCAGGACTGCTTAGAAGGGGTGGGTTCAGGTCTCTGCCTCTGGATGTCCTCTGCACGTGGGTGCTATGGGGGACAGTGCCAGACCCGTGGGTTATCAGCTGTATTTGCTGGCTATCTCCATGTCGATCTCCCTCCGCACAAAAAACTGCAGCTGGCCCAGTGACCTCTGCAGGGCCACCTGCTCCCGCTCCTCCTCGGCCACCTTAGGAGGGAGGTTGAAGAGGTTAAGGTGATGAGTAGGCACACAGCAACAAAAATGAGTCCTGTGACCAACAAGGAGTTCAGTATAGATTTGTGCCGAATGAAAAATACACAAGTGATGAAGGGCAAGAATGAGATAGTAGTAAACATGTGGCTTTTTTTTTTTTTTAGCAATAGGTGCACTCATCACTCATTACTCACCAGCCATTACATGTGCTGATACACTAATCTAAGAGGGGAAATAAAAATTTATATTTGTCTTTTCATTAGTTATTTAACAGCTGAAGTTTGTTTAAATTAACTCGACTGCAACACAATGAATTCAGCTTTTTAAAATCTGAAATGTCATTAGAACTGGAAAAATTTGTCAAAAAAAATTATAAATAATCAAGCTGATGGTGAATATGCTAGACTGCAATTTTATATCCACAGGGTTTTTTAGCATTATAAGCTCTGTTTGTAGCACAAAAATCACTAGATTATTTTTTTTTTCTCCCTCAATATTAGTAATTTGGGGAGGGGCGCGATTTCTTGTACATCAGCTTTAACATAGCTTTTATGTGTTTTGGGGGGGTTCGTTGGTTGGTTTTGTTTGTTTGTTGTCAATTTGATGGTTGGACTTGATGATCTTAGAGGTCTTTTCCAACCTTAAAGATTCTATCATTCTATGGCTCTATGATTAATTAAATTAATGGCACTGCAAAAGCAGTGGTGTTCATCACACCTAAATACAGGTTTACATTTACAGCTGAACTACTTCGGACTGCCATTGGGGTTTGTGACAGGAAGAAAGATGGAATCAATGTGACTTAACTGAAACAAAGATTAATTTCAATCAAGAGTTGCCTATGTTTCTGTTATTTAAAAACACTATTTCAGATGCAGTCAGCATTGTAGATACCCATGTTTATTTACATCAGTCCTGCACATAGGACATTTCCTGAATTTATTAAGAATGAATGTGACCAAAAGCCAAAAATCTTTTTTTCCTTACAAAGTGAGAAGTGATTCTAGATTTTATTTCAGCTTCCTGATTTACTTGGAGTATAAAATTAAAAGATAAACTCTTTCTGCATTGTTTTATCTTCATAACTCTTAAATACTGATCGTCTTTCATAATCCCTGAAGTTACACTTCTCTGTTTCAAATTAGGTAACATTGGTGTTCCATTTCTAAAATAGTAAGTAATTTTCTTGGAATTTTGTGATTACAGCCCTGATGACAAACAGTGAGCTGAGGAAAGGACATAAAATATCATGAGCACATTGAACGTAAACCTCTACCCTTTGTTTAACAATGACATTTGAAAATAAGCTCACTCTGACGTGATCATTTTTTGTTAGGTCCAATCTTATGGAGGATATGAACTAGTTCTGTAATAAAAATTGATTAATCCAAACTTGTGGGTAATCATATGTCTCTAATATTAAAGGGAGGTGATGGGGGTGGTTTATTTGGTTGATTCATTTGTTTTGTTTGGTTGGTTTTGGGTGTTTATGGTTTTTTCCTTTCTTTGCTGAAGCTGGCTATACATTGTATGGGGTAACATTTATGTTATCTATCTATCAATCTTTTTAATGTGTACGACCATGAAATTTCATGCTATCCCTATTTTGGCAGTTTCAGATGTACATGTGAGTCCTGGCCATAACTTCATTGTTAGAAGGCATAGTGGTCAGTATTGAACCCTCTCCTTCATACATCTTTTCATAAACACTGGTGGTTTTCTTTTCTTTTTTCATTTTTTTTAATTTTTTTTTCCCCATAGAGGTGCAATATGCAGAGAAGGACTAGAACATGGTCCAAGAGGTTTTTGACTTGAAGGACCAGAGATTCAAATTGTCCCATAACATACATTAGCAAGTAAATCTAGATATAGGCTATGGGTGCATCTATACTGTCATTTTGAATCACTTCCTATACCCCTTCTATTTCTCATTCTGATGGCACATTTTCTAGGTTGCTTACAGGAGCCATTCTAGGGAAAACCAGGTAGGTCCCTTCAATGGTACAGCTATAAATGAGCTGATTTATGAGGCAGTCCTCTTACTATCTTTGGCACAAGACAAGTAAATTTCTACTCTTTCAGAGCCTTCAGACATATTATTTATTCATCTTTCAATTGCAGGAATGTTCTCCAATCACACAGAGACCTGGCAAGGTTGTCTGATGCAGAAGGATTTAAATAACTCTCAGCACTACTGCTTCAAATTAAAAATCAATGGAATACTATAAAGATGTAAAGAATTGCATCAGAAAGGCTAAGATTGATGTGAATGGAGAATGAATGGGAATGTCTGGGTGTGGAGGCACCAGCAGGAACCCACAGCAGAGAAAGGGCTCTCAGTGCCTGTGTTAATGGCATCCAGATTAGCAGGTCATCAGCATCCCAGCACTTCTATATGTAGTTTCATAAAACACCCAGATTTGGAGACAAGGACAATGCTGGCTTACAGATTTGTACCAGGATAGATTGACTGCCAGCTCTGAAAGGGTAAAAAAAAGGCATATCTGAAATCTGCATGTGGTCACTAACCCAGGAGACATGAAGAGAACTTCATAGTTGGTTTCTCTGCAAAGGATGCATCTTAACATCTAATATTTGGACATGAGCACAGTGGTGGCTGACTGCTGGCCAGACAGCTTGAACAATCCTACGCTGGTCCCTGACCACTGGGCGAACCTCTTGGGCATCACATACATTCTAGTGGTTGTGTGGTAAGAGAGAATAGGAGTGAGCGAAACAAGTTTTGTTTCAGTTTGTCTTTTAAATAAAAGCAATTTCGTCTCCTATAATGTCTTGCATGTATATTCATTGTATTGTTGATACAGTGCAACAGTATTTTCTACAAAGGTGTGTAATGAGCATCTCCAGAATTACAGAGAACAGGTTAAAGGTATGCATAGTAGGAATAAGGTACTGCAGCCATGCGGGCACGCCGTGAAGTAAGCCTGTAACATATGAACCACACTTCCCTCCTTACACTACACAGCATGGATCAGGCCAGTCTGCATCAATAAGCTGTGTAAATGCAAACCACTTTGCACCAGGTGCCCAACAACAGAGTATTACTCCCTGGCAGTTTTCCAGGAGCTTTTTTAAGGACACAGTAATAATAATAATAATAATGATGATGATGATGATGTTATAAGTATATATAGCAGTGGGACTCAAGTGGTAGCTTACTGGCCCAATTCACAAAGAAAAGGCTTTGGGTTATATATATGTAAATGAATATAGTGCATTTTTAAGGCAGAGAGCCTGTTCTTGTCACTTCTAATCTGCAATGAAAATTCATCATGTGAGAAATATGCATGAGGATTTGAATGGGCATGCATCCAGTGTATTATCATAACACAGGCACTGGAAACCATCTTTCTTAAGTAAGGAAGGACTATCTGCAAATAGCTGACATACGAAATGTCTCCATATTGGCATTTGAACACTGTAGTCCTTTCAGAAAAATGAAAATGGAGATGAATGGGGACTGATGTGCTATCTGATCAACTTTTTCTAGTCTGTCACATCTATAGTCAGCTTTCTTTGGCACTGTAGGCACCTTCATGCTCCATGCTGCTTCTAAATTGCTCAAAAAAGATTAGTACCAGAAAGAGAAAATTGGAGGACTTCCATATGCAATATTCCTTCCAATTTTACAGCATCTGTGGTTTCCTTATTTACAAACTTACCTCAGAAAATAGCTCAAAGGTTGCTTTTCTTGCCATTGCAATCAGAATTTATTCATTTACTCATTTTCTCTGACCAAAAACCCTCTCATAGTAGAGCTTATTACTGTTCATTTTAGAAATCAAGAATGATTTGGGGGTTTTGTTTGTTTGTTTGTTTGTTTCTAATTTAGGAGTGCGGAACAAAGTTTTCACATTTCTTTATTAATTGTGTCAACTTAGGCAACATTTCCACAAAGAAACCTGGAACTGCTCAAGGTCTGAGTACATACCACTGCTGCAACCCAAAACTACCTCAAGAGCAAGATTTGAGTGTGCTCTGCCTCTGCTTTCTGCAGAAAAGAACTGCGGATGCATATCCCAGTTGAGAAGCATGGTGCGCTAAATCAGATGCCCTATCTGGACAAGAAGCAGATTGGGATACCGAGTGCTTTGTGCTATATGCTGGCAGGGAAACACAGTCTTACAATGCAGTTTTAGTAGTTTCCCTTGCAGATATAGGCCTTTAATAGAAAAAACAGTCACACCAATACTGGTAAGATTATTTGGGCAGGATTCTGCTCCAAATTGTTGACATCAATATTGAGTGGCATTTTAACCAGTTGCATTTGCAGCTATAGGTCATTATTTACTACAAATCTATATATCTCATTACAATTGTTAGAACTTTAATTTCTGGATACCCACCTTCCATAATGAAAACAATTGTAAATACAGTTCTTTCAGATGGGAAATCAATATCCATCTCACAACACAGGGACAATTATACCTCTTTCAGTGTCTTTTTTAGGAGAGTTCCCTTTTCTATCTATCAAAAATGTTAACAATTAAAATCTAATAAAATGAAAGGGAAAAGGGGAAAATCCTTTGAGGAAGACACAGGAGAAGGAACATATGGGAGTTTAAAAGATCTTTATGGATATACTGCTTTAATGGGTAAAAACAAACTACGACATTTCTCAGAAATTTGTCTTTTCATGAAATACCGCACCAACAGAGAGATTATCAGATCTACTGAAATCAGTGCAACAATGAACATCAGTAAACTTAATTTGAATAAAATAAGGAGGAAGCATAGACACACAAAAAATAAGCATTAAATGCCACATTAACAATTCTGCTTGGCACAACAGTAGTTCTGAAGACAAAGTTTCACAATTAAAGCTAATTTCAGACCATCAAAACCACTCTTACCCCATCTCCAACATGATTTTTCTGCCTCCTCCTGTTATCAGCCTAACATGTCTGAAAATCAGTCTCCCCCCACAACAAATAGAATTCAGTCAATCAGTGTGCTAGTGCCAGTGTAGAGAAGGCAGCAGGACCACCGGATACAGCAGTAGATATTCACTACTGCTTCTAGTGCAGTGTAGTCTTAGATTAACTTAATCTAACCTTGCAAGAAGAATATAGCTCATATTAGTCAGATGTTTATTTTTAACTAAGCATTCCTATCAGACATGCCTATCCAATAAAAAAATTTACCCAAACAGACATCCCAAGTTTATGTGTTAAGGAGAATTATAGCTAGCAGAAAATTGGAATTGTTTTCTGGTGGAAATTCTGGAACTTTGGAAATTGGCTGAAGTAGAAGCGAGCCAAAACCATCGATCATTGGTAGAGCAAAAAGAAGAAAATGTACTAGAAGATTTTGTTTTCATACCACTGGGCCATTTTTTAATAAGATTAAAACATTTTTATTTCATTGCATTGTATTGCTTGAAATAGTTCTATCTTACATCATATAAAATATGTATTGCTGGTCAATGAAGAAATTGAAACATATTTATCTTAGTGAAGCTAAATACTTTTATAATCTTGCACTGAAATTCTCTGTTAAATAGTACATCCCATAAAAACCTTTGACAATGCTGTTAGCATTTCTCATGAAAAACTGTTCCAGTGAAAATTATTGGACTAGCTCTTAAAGGAATAATACATAATGCATATAGAAAATTCATTTCAGAATAGATTTTCTTTTTTTTAAAAAAAACACAGTTCAAGTGATACACAAGTAATTAGAACACATTTTAATTCCTAAATAACACCATGTCTTATACCATGGAGAATTTGTATTGATATAATTCTTGCAGTTTACATTTGTCTTTTAAGTAAATCTATTTAATTTCCTACCATATTAGAAAATGTAAATCAGGCTGGGAAGCAATGTTTACTGCAAGTAAACATGAAAGTCTTAATGATACTCTGACATTTAGACATCTGCAAAAATCAACCAGTGGGGTTGGCAGAAAATAGAATATCTTTTGCCACACTTCTTTAATCATTAATTGATTTTTTTCTTTATTCACTACTTAACCAGGGAAAATGCAATTTTCCTAAGTAGTGATTAAAAAAAAAAAAAAAGAAAATCTGTAGTGGAAGCCAAAAATGGAGCTTCTTTCCTCTTTTGGGCTGTCCACTTGGACAGCTTTTGATAAGTTGCCCGACCCCAACAAGCCCCATCTGTGGGAACAGCTAAAAGGAGGGAGAGCAGCAGCGTCCCACTCATATCCTCAGCACAGGCTCTGCTGTGCTGCTCTTCTGCCTCTCCATGGATGAGGGCAGTATTGATGAGCAGTCTGAGAGTTCGGGTTCTTACGCCCTAGAAGACGATCTCCAGGGATCTCTGTAGCAGTCTCATCTTTTTTTTTTATTGTTGTTGTTGTTGTTTGTTTTGTATCGAGTGTGGAGAAAGAGTTTGCAAATTTATGAAATGCACCATCATGAGATTCTTCTTCAGTTCTCTCTCAATGGAAGGAAGTTTTTTAAAGACAGAAATTGTTGAAATACAGTACTTCAGTGGGCGTCCTTTCTTTCACAGTAAGTTTCATGAAAAAGTATTTATGAGTAAATGCCATGAATAGATATCTCTATCAATCCTTTGAGGATTACTTGCCTTGTACAAAACAGCTCAACTTGATTTCATTTGTTTGCCTGAATAGTCTGAAGTCTTAGAATTGTTTTAGGAAGAAATATTTAGCTGTGAAGGAGACAGAGACAAAACTTCAACCAAATTCAGCTAATAGTTCAGTATTACCTTATTTTAGAAATTATAGGTAGCATAGAGGGCAATGGTGTGTGACTCTGAGGACTTCAAACTCACTACAGTGAAAAGAATCAAATTCAGGATTTCCACAGTTTTCTTCCTTAGTTCAGAGAATAAAATTAAATGAGAAACTTAGAATTTTTTTTTCTAAGTAATTTTAAAGCTACTTTAGCAAACACTGTGAGATCATTAGAAGCCAAACAGACTAAGTATGCGGAAAGAAAACATGTGTTTGAATAGGAGTTAACTGATTCTGCCCAGAAGTGAATTAAAAGTTTGAGCTTTCATTTTAGACTTGGATCATATGGCAAGCTGGATGGAAAATTCCGTAAGGTTACTCAAAGTTTAATATCACTAGTGTCTCTCCTTATTATGTCTTGATAAATTTCAGTCTTCTGTGACCTTATCATCAGAATGGATTCATTTTAAACCAATAATGTGTTAACCACAAGAAAACACTATGATTCTCTTATTTCTTTCTTTTAGTGCTACTCTGTTCGTACGTCATCTCAATATGTGTTACCTCTTTGTATATTGAGTTGGGATGACAGTTGCTGATTCATAGCCTCTCTGCTGAAGCTAGAAGTACAGTAGTCTTTTGTCATTGCGTAAAGATGGTAACTCAATGTACAGAGTGAGTAAAGTTACCCTTAGTACCAAAGTTAATGTATCAAAATCAGGTATCATCTGCTTGGCTGAGTTCTGTCAAATATTCTTGAGCTGCTATAACCCTTTGAGACTCCAGATGGAATGAAATGGAAAACAATTTAATTAAATGTGCTGGGAATGTAATTTGGGACATTATGTATTTATTAAAGAAATCTGGTTTTGAACAACTGTATTACACTGGGAAATTATCTTTACTAATAAACAGAATACGTGTCGGCAGAGCTTGACAGAGCAGGTATAAAGGCAATACATAGATATTTAACACAATCACAAATTAAAGATCTGGTAAATATTAAATCTGAACATTTTTAAACAAAGTATATTCATTGGACTTTCATTGTATATGAAAGTACGTTTATAAACTCCAATTAATATATTATAGTTTCATAACATTGTAGTTGCTTGAATGAAGTGTAGCTATGATTAATTTCAGACACATATTAGTCCAGGGTTATTATCAGGTTAGTCTGCCATGAAAGCTTTGGAGTGGAAACCCTGTAGATGCATAAGTTCCTGTTTAAAATTCCTTAAATCACATAGAGATTAATCATTATATTTCAGTATCTGTACTGAGAAAAGATTGGGGTTTTTTTCTGTTTACCACTATTTATTTTCACAAAATCAATACAGAAAGAAAAAATAGTCTGTTACTTTCATCTGAATATTTGGATATAAGAACAAATATGCATCGTCCATGTTCTGCAGGTCTAAGTTTGCTTTTATGTATTCAGACTTTACACTGTTATTACCTCCTACAGTTGACTGGTTTTATTAGTACCACAAAGTTAGCACTATAACAGAAAAACAGACAAACAGATTATCTGTGTTATACCCTGTTTATTTTTCTTCACTTCATGAGTTATTCCTTAGCTCAGTCCATAAATTATTCAACTGAACTGTTCTCTGACAGTTGTGAGGCTTAAGCAGTAAAGGGAATTTCTTTTCTAGAAAGGGAATTCTTTCCTGCCCAGACACTGCTGTCTACTTTCGGCTCCCTGAATAGATGTCTGTGAATAATTGCTTTTTTCAGTTACTGGTCAACTGGGAAAATAATAATACAAAAATTGAGAAAATAATACTATAAAAAGTGTTTACATGAACTATCCTTTTTCTCTCCTCTCCCTACTCCTCCTGAATTTGCACTGCATAAAAAAACAAGCTGTTGGGCTATTTACAAAGAAGTACTAAATGGATGATGTTTGTAGAAACCCTTTTCATAGGCATCCACTTAGGGTACTTGGTCAATTTAAAATCATGTGAGCTTCATTTGAATCAGGTATTTGATCCCAGCTTTCTCTCTTCCCAGTATTAAAAAATACTGTAGCTCAGTATTTTTTAATTGACAATGTTGCAATGGAGTCACTTTCGGTCTCCCCTTTTGAAGTTGTTTTGTCAAAAAAAAAAAAAAAAAAAAAAAGCCCCCAAACCCAAAAATTATCAGAAGAGAAGGGAAAAGAACACATACAAGAATTAGCTTTCAGTTGGTTAAAAAAAGCATTTAGTTTCTAAACAGATACATCCAGGTGGTTTGTTGGGGGTTTTGGTTGGTTGGTTTTTCCAATAAATGCTCATGTAATGTTTACTCCTGGAGTATGACACTCAAAAAGGAGATGGTTTATCCTACTTCAAGAATTTCTGCAGCTAAGATGTAAACAGGAATTCAATCTCAGTACTGTGATATGCAAAATTCTGCTTAAACAGTAGACTAACAGAAAAAAAAGATGTACTTTCAGTTTTTATTTTTTCATTTTGTAGGTGCATTCTTTGTGCACCAAGGAATAATTAAAAAATCATCCTGCCACTTCCATCCTTCTCAATTTTCCCTGACAATATGAATATTTTCTTGATCATTTTCGAGTTTTCTTTCACATTAAAGGTAGAAGATTCAAAAAAAGTGTTTATTGACCTTTTCAGAGTAAAGGGAAAAACAAAATAAAAGCCAGCTGATTATGCAAGGTGTGAGATGCACTTTGAATAGTGTCAAGTGGCTACAGACTTTACTTCTGTAGAGAAAACTTGCAAAGACTTAAGTATACCTTAATCATAATCACATTTACTTTTCATGGCTGAATAAATAGATATTCAAACAGATTTCACAAGTCAATGGTAGCCAATTTCCTACAGGATCCTGGCCTCGAAATGAAAATGTCTTTTGCTAGACAACTTTGGGGACAGCAGATATAAATATATTCTTTAGACATTTATTCTGAACAATCTCACTTGGAAAGAAAAAAGTCTATTTACTTTCACATTACACTATATCTTTTTATCCCTTTGGACTGGATGTCAGTTGCCTAAAATATCAGGTTCTTCCTTTTAATCTACAGTGTAAGCCTAATTATGCACAGATTTTTTTTTTTTTTAAGCTACTATATTAGCAGTTAGAAACACAATCTAGAAAGGATCTAAGCCATATTCTGAGATTTGGAAGTATTTAGATCTCAAGTGCTATTTAAAGATTCATCTTGAAGAAAATTAGGTCACTGTGTCTAGTTCTTTAAAACTAAAATAAAGGAAAAGGTTTTCTTCAGTCTAGAGTTTATGAATAAAAATCAGATGCTGTTCCAGAGTAGCCACTTTTCTCTGAGGAGAGGATAAACCATAGAGTAGTGCCTGTCCAGATTAACCTGGACACCCTGCTGACTGTGCTGCAATGAAAAGGCACACATTATAAAGCTCAGGAGAAAAACGAAAACTTTTTGTTGCTTCCTCACAGAAAATAACTCTTCAGTAAGCTGAAATCAAAGGGTGGAAATGCATATTGGAAGATAATTCAGACGCTTGATACTAAGTACAGTGCAGGCATTAGGGGGTAACAAAATGGATCAAAACTTGTTCTTTTATTGAAATTTAGATCAGATTTATACCTTAACAACACAAAATCAATTCATCATTGAATATACTTTTTTTTTTTCCTAATACAGAACAGTGTGGATTAACATATACTCAATTTTCTAAATTTTATTACCCCACATATTGGGAAATATAGTGCAAAGTAATCAAATTTCGATTTTGTCAATAAACTGACTTTTATTACATGAAAATTTCCTTGTACTTGTTCTCACTAGTAACATTCTTATTGTCCATTCTCTATCACTTTTTTCTTTATTTAAAATAATACAAAACTTTCTGGTTTGTTTGTGGATACAGAATGTTATACTGAAAATACAAATACTTCAGTGAAATTGAAGGTATACAGTGGTCGCACTATGAAAATTATGCTTTCCCAAGAGATTGAAAGCTGGTGCTAAAGCAATAAAGTGTTAGCAGAAGGATAAAGTGTTTAATCTGTATCAGCAAAAAGAAAGGGACATAAGGGACACGTAATCTGATACATAAGTATTTTATCAAAAATAGATATTTGGGGGGGGGGGGTGTAAGAGATAAGCACCACCTGCCTCAGATACTCATTGTTCATAACATTATGTGTGTATTTCTATGTTTTTCCTTATATATCAGTCTAGGATAGGATATCATTCTAGGCAATTGTGTAACCAACAATACAAAAATCATTGTGAGAGAAGGAAGACAGGCAAAATGAAGATTAATTGTAATTTTTTTTCTCTCACCTTGAAATGGGCAGAGGTAGAGTTCTGATCTTTCCTTCCTGTTATCTTTATGCATTCTGCACTATGCAATTACTGTACTGAAGATAACACAAGTAGCTATGTAGCTAGATGTGTTCTGTACTGTAAAAAACAGGTAGAAATTGGGGTTCCAGGACTTACTTTCTCCATGCTGAGTATCATCTTGATGTAAGATTATCTGGATTTCTCTGGATATAGCAACTGTATAAGTTTTAGGCACTGCAATTCCTCAGGAAGTTACTTAAATCAGTCTGAATCTACCCCTGTACTCCAATTCCTTTTTTAAATACATCGTTCAGTGCGGATGACACTTTCTCTACATGAATTTGAATCTTCAAATTATGCTTATGATATATGTTATTATATTACTAGTATTACAAAAGCATTCATTATGCTTGCTTTTATATTATGTTGTTGGCTCTGATCACTAGCCTTATAAGCAGTGTGCTGTTGAACCACTACTTGCATTGTTCCAATAATCCTTTTGGTTAGTATTAGCAAATATTTCCACATGACAGCAGCAGCTGCCAGGAAGCAAAAAGATCTTTACCTGAAAGAAACAGTTGTGAGTCATGTAGATGAAGCTGGAATCTGTGGCCGTTCCAGACACACTGAGTCACTTTTTTGTGAATGAGTAACCAGATAAGAGCTGTGCAGTACCTGTCAGTGTTTTCAGACAAAGATGCCAGCCTTTTACTAGCAATGTCCTCATGTAGATGGTAAGACTTACAAAAAATTACACAAACACTTATAAAACCTTACAGAACAAATGGAGTAGACTATACCTTTCAGAGATACAGAAATGAAACATAGCCAAGAGGAATCTGGGAGGGGTGCTTCTATGTAGTTATTTAAAGAGACTACTTGTGAAAGTGTTTGGGAAAAAGAGAAGTTTTTTAAAAAAATGAAAAAAAAAAAAAAGCAAAAAGCTTGTGCCAGCTATCTGGGGCATAGCTTGACTGAAGCTGTTGTGCCAAATTTGGAACTGTCCGTGCAGACTGGGCCTATCTCCAGCAAAAGGTCAGGAGACAATTCTATGTGAAAAGTCAGTGAAATATTTTAAGAAGGGAACTTCAGAATCTATTGGTAAAAAGATAAAACACAACTTGCGATACAACACAATCTAAAGGAAGGATTGATTCTTGACCTCAGACAGAATCATCAAATCATAGAATGGTTTGCCTTAGAAGGCATCTTAAAGATCATCTAATTCTACACCCTCCACTAGACTGGGTTGCCCAAAGCCTCGTCCAGCCTGGCCTTGAACACTTCCACGGATGGGGCATCCACAGCTTCTCTGGGCAACCTGTTCCAGTGTCTCATCACCTTCACAGTAAAGAATTGTTTTCCTGATATCTAATTTAAATCTACTCTCCTTCAGTTTAAAACCATTAAAGCTTGTCCTGTCACTATATGCCCATGTAATCAGTCCCTTACCATCTTTCCTGTAGGCCCCTTCAGGTACTGGAAGGCTGCTATAAGGTGTCCCTGGAGCCTTCTCTTCTCCAGACTGAACAACCCCAACTCTTTCAGCCTGTCCTCACAGGAGAGGTGCTCCAGCCCTCTGACCGTCTTCATGGCCCTCCTCTGGACTCTCTCCAACAGCTCCATGTCTTTCTTGTACTGGGGCCCCCAGAGCCTCTGTAGGCTTCCTTTCTGTGTTTGAGTTTGTCCAGGTGCTGCTTGTTCATCCATGCAAGCCTCCTGGCATTTTTGCCTGACTTCCTCTTTGTTGAGATGTATCTCTCCTGAGCTTGGAAGAGGCGATCCTTGAATACTAACCAGCTGTCTTGGGCCCTTCTTACTTCCAGGACTTTGTCCCATGGTAGTCTACCAAGCAGGTCCCTGAACAGGCCAAAGTCTGCTCTCTTGAAGTCCAGAGTAGTGAGCTTGCTGTGTGACCTCCTCGCTGCCCTAAGGATCATGAACTCCACCATTTCATGGTCACTGCTTGAGCTTCACATCCTCGGCCAGCCCTTCCTTGTTGCTGGGAACAAGGTCCAGCACGGCACCTCTCCTCATTGGCTTCTGTATCACTTGGAGAAGGAAGTCATCATCGACACATTCCAGGAACCTCCTGGATTGCTTATGCCCTGCTGTGTTGTCCCTCCAACAGATATCGGGCTGGTTGAAGTCTCCCATGAGGACTAGGGCTTATGAATGTGAGGTTGCATCTTTTTTAATGCAAAGGATATGTCTATAAGCCAGAATATTTTCTCGAATCCTCTGAAAATCATATATCAGAGAAATAAAAGCTGAATTGTATACTAGAAGAATGCTAGAATTTGGCAGGTTCCCTTAGGTTACAAACTGTAATTATAACAAGGCTAAAAAGAGACATTAAAATATGCCAGAACAGAGACCAAAACTGGTCTATTTGTTTCCTTTCTGTAAGATCCAGTAGAGGCAGGTTGGCACATGGTGATGGATTTCCTCACTGTGGTTCTCACTGCAGTCCTAGACAGAAGGCTACCAAAGTGATCAAAAACAGGACAGGAGATGGTATATGAAGACAATCTTTCCCTTAAATTATGGCAGATCTCTCATAAATGTACTACTACTAAAATATTTGTCATATCTTCATGGAACACTTTTGGCTGCAGCATCTTCCTCCAGCAATCTCTGTACACATTAAAGAGAACAACTAAAAATGTAACACCAAGGTAAGAATGGCAACATTTTTACTTTATCCCAACTTTTGCTTCAGTCTTACTATTTCATTGTTTTAAAATTATATTCCAGAAGTATGAACAAATGATAGTATTTTGAAATTTTGACTATAGAATTATTTTTAGCTGTTTACATCCACAAGGCATAATCTTCCATCCTACATGGCATTAAGGGCTATGTCATAGTGTTTAAATCAATATTGTTTAGCAGGAAGGAAAAATGTCCTTCCTTAACATACTCAAGTAAAACAAGGGGCAGTGTTCTTGAAAATTATTTAACATGCTTAGGTACTAGATGGTTTGCATTTCATCTCTCTGACTTACACGTTTAAACCTTTCATTTGTCTTACTGTATGGAATTGATGTGCTTCAGCAGAGTTAGCTTATCACTGCAAGCCACACTCTGTTGTGAGGCCTGCCTCAAAGAAAATGTAAAATGCATTCGGAACCCTTGATATTTCAATGGAAATTCCACAATGTGTATTAAAGAATGGAAAACAAACTGCACCACACTATAATTGGTGTTTAACTATATCTCAGCTGATAATCCATGTATGTTTACTTGTAAACCTGAAAATATAGTAAAAAAGACCAGAGAGCAAAATGAGGAAACTAATTTATCTTATAAAATACAACATATATCTTTTTTTTCTTTCAGATCTATGATAACATTTAAAGGAACTTCCATTTCTTTGGGAAAAAAATGCTTTGCTTTACAATGACTACAAAATTCTGGTGTGATCGCAATATCATCTTTACAAATAGCTGTTTGCATGAAGAAATACTATTTATTAACTTTTTAATATACTTTTATGTATTTCATAGTGTACAGTGTACAAGAGAATGAAATAAATGCAGACTGCAATGTTCATACTGTAAATTGGTTGAACGACTCTGGCTGAATTAAAATTTGTGGATCAGTTATTAATTTGTATATCTTATAATTCAGACTATACACTTTATTTCATCAGAATTAAATGACAAGTGAATCTCTTATTACCTCAAGATACTTTTCATAACTGAATTTGTCCAAGATATTAATGCATTTAATTCTATATGATGGTTGTTCCTTATTTGAATGCCTCCTTAATATTCTGAATCTTAAAAAAATTGACAGAGAAATGATTGATTATAAGCTTAAGTATTTGATCTGCAAATGATTTAGGTCATACAAAGCCCTTTTAGAATCTAAACTGGTCTTGTCATGTAAAAAAATGTAGTATTGAATCTAGACTATACTGAAGTCATTAAGAAAACAAATCTGTAGATTCTGGATACTCTGAATATGGGAAACTTCCAGCTCTTATGGACAGATCATCTTTTTCCTGCACTTGGTATTTATTTTCTCAGCCCTCCTTGTTTGAAAGACTTTTTTTTTATTTCCATATAAATTAAAACCCCCAAAGATCTCCAAAACACAAGAAAAAACAAACTCAATTTTCAAAATATTGGGAGGAGAGGGGGTGTGAAGCTGATGATGTCATGGAAACATCATCTTTCTTTTCTTTGGTATGATCAACTTTGCAGATAGATCTTCTCATATACATATCACTGCAACAGTGGACATCTAAAGATAAGTTTGAATATATTTAAAGCTCTATCCTTCAGTGGTTTTTTTCAAAGCATCATGCTAATGATTCTGGTTTCCACAGCAACCAAGAGATTTCCCACCTCCTCCTTTTTCTCTACCCTCTTGCTTGGCAGCGCTCCCTGTAGGACTGACAGCTCCTTGTGTAAAAATAAACAAGTATAATTTTGTGTAATACTGTCCAAATAATAATGCTGCAGTATCTGGATAAAATATATATTTTAACTGCCAAATGATGGGCTTAACTCCAGGTTTTATGCTCCTTGGGTTTGGGGGGGGTGGGTTACTGGGGTGTTTTTTCGTGGTTTTTTTTTTTTTTTTCCACAGACGATTTGGGGAAGAGTATGAAAACCAATCAAGAAATCAAGCAAGTCACTGGGAAATGCAATTTATGCTTGTCACAAATGAGCCTGAAACATCTTAAAAGGCTAATGGTCAAGCTGTCAAAAAAACCAAAACCAAAACCAAAACCAAAACCCAAGAGTTTTTATGAATAGTAGATACGTTTAATTCCTGAATCAATCACAAACTTATCCTGATTTCTCTGACTATCCTTATTACAGATCAGTATTCCAAAAATAGCTTTAATCAGTTATTTTCAGCCTAAGGGTTGTCAGCAAATCGCTTGTTATGACTGTTTCTCATTCATTATTCATCCAGTGTAACTGGTCATATGAATTACATGATACCACTGCTGTCAATGCTGATGTCCAGAATTTATTCAACAAGATGATAACGAGTAATAAGCTCTCTATATAAATATTAACATCCATAACTATTTTTTTATGAAATAAGTAAAACTTAAGCAGTTTGTGAAGACTCTATTTAATATTCTATCATCTCATATATTATGATTATTTTAATGTTAACAATTGTATGTAGTGGACAGGATGTGTTTTGTAAGTTAATAGATTAAAATTAATATAAATAAAATAAGGAAGTTGAGTCTTTATGACTAGTTGGTTGCCTTTTGCTCTGAAAGAGCCTACTAAATCCATCCTTGTAACTGTATTTACATCAATAAATTTTGCCCAGTTAAAACCTGTGTGATTATAAAGCCAAGCTGATGACCATTCACATTCTATCATAAAAGAACCATATATTAATTCTTCCAAGAAAAAAACATCTAAAATTTTATGGAACATATTGTGGATTACTTAATAGGTTTGTTTGCATAGTTACCTGTTCAACAGGCATTCATAACAAGCAATATTCCAGGCTGCATCAAAAACAGAGTAACCAGTAGGTTGAGGGAGGTGATCCTGCCCCTCTACTCCACTCTCATGAGACCCCACCGGGAGTACTGCATCCAGCTCTGGGGGCCCCAGTACAGGAGAGACATGGAGCTGTTGGAGCGAGTCCAGAGGAGGGCCATGAAGCTGATCAGAGGGCTGGGGCACCTCTCCTATGAGGACAGGCTGAGAGAGGTGGGATTGTTCAGCCTGGAGAAGAGAAGGCTGTGGGAAGACCTTATAGCAGCCTTCCAGTAACTGAAGGGGGCCCTCAAGAAAGCTAGAGAGGAAATGTTTACAAGGGCATGGAGTGATAGGACAAGGGATAATAGGTTTAAGCTAAAAGAAGGCAGATTTAAGTTAGAAGTTAGAAAGAAATTCTTTACTGTTAGAGTGGTGAGGCACTGGAACAGGTTGCCCAGAGAAGTTGTGGACGTGCCCTCCCTAGAAGTGTTCAAGGCCAGGTTGGATGAGGCTTTGGGCAATGTGGTCTAGTGGAGGGTGTCCCTGCCCGCAGCAGGGGGGTTGGAACTAGATGATCTTTAAGGTCCCTGTGGGATGCCGGACTAGTCCAGGCTTGTTGGTGCCGAATACAGGGCCATTATGACCCAGCAGAAGGGGCCCTGGGGGAGTCCAGCTTGGGCGAGAGCAGGGATTGAGCAACTTGCTTATCTTGCACTGATAAGCACCGGACCTGAACAGGGGCAGGAGATGAGCAATTTGTTCATCTTAACAAGCTGCGGTGTCTGACGGGTCTACTCCTTAATCAACTAAGTGACGCCTGGGGTGAGGGGGAGCCTTCACAGCTTGACGTTACTTTGGTAAAACTAAACAGACCACCGCTCCTCTGTACTGAACGCCTTTGTTCTCTGCCACTTCCCCCCCCAGCCCCGATCAACTGCACGACAAGCCTTGTTAAGGGCCAATCGGCACACAATACCTGACTTAGTCCCACCTCGCCAAAAGTATAAATCTGGCATTTAGAATCCTCTTTTTTGAGGACGAGAACTCCAACTATCCGGACGGGTTGACGGGCCTGGACCTCTCTCCTCCCCAAGCAGGGACACCTCTTTGGTAAGATTTGCGCCTCCGATTATGTCGGATGTTACCCCGGGAAAACTATCATTAACAAAAGCGCTGAACTATTAACTTGAGCTCAAAATTGTTGCAGTAAGTGCATTTATCAACGGCAATTCCGAACTCTTATATCTGTTGCCTCAATAAATTACTTATTTTTCTTTTCAACTTTGCGAAACTGTTTCAGTGAAAGTCCTTAGTGGGGCTCTGACAGGCAAACGTTGACTCTGATATGTGGCTACACATATAATCCTTTAGACATAAACCGTTGACCAAGTCTGGGACTAAGACTGGACCTAGCCGCACCTAGGCTCCTCTCTGAGAAGGAGTTTAGAAAGCAAGGGGGTCCTTTCTGAACCTCGTGACTCAACGGGAGGGCCTCCCTCAGCCACACATCAGACTTGTACCCTTTCACGCGACAGTCCCTTCCAACCCAAACCATTCTATGATGATCCTATGAATACATAATTACACTGTCAGTATCAAGCATTCAGCAGTAATGAATGGTTCAGCAATTCTTTATGTTGAAAAAAAGTTTTAAAAAACCCCAAGCAACCAAACAAAAAAAACCCTCCAACATACACAGCCATTAGTTTTATTTTTCTTCTTCCAAACTTTTGGGTAAAGTGTGGTCTCATATTGAGATTTTTGTCTGCAACTATAAAACCAGAAATGTAGGAAAGATGGACGGGAAGAGGTTCTTACACAAAAACATATTCCCAGAAACTGAAGATTAAAAAAAAAAATAGTTATAACTGCTATTTAAATGAGTTGCAAGAGTTGGCAACACTGACTGAAAAGGAGGATTCTCCATTGCTTTTGTCTTCCTGTTACCTCTCACACCTTCATTAATCCTCTAACTTTTTTGTTGTATAAAAACTCCTGATACTCTACAAGCAGGTAGACCTTGTATTTGTACACCTTTTTTACCAAAAATTTGATTTTGTCTTTGCTTCTCTGTAGGGCTGGTTTAAATACATATTTTCACAAATTTCTGCATTAACAGATTTTCAGATTTCCAAGTTTTATGTTGGAAAACTACAAAAAGGTTTTTATTATGCTCCTTTTTTATTTCTAACAGTAAACTTTAGACTGGTGCAAGTGAAGATATCTTTGTCAGACATAGAATCATTTGATTAACTGGTTCCTAGCTTATCACATGTGTGATGTGTCATGTTCTGTTAAAGACGATGTGGTTGTTTATAAAAGTAATTTGATTTTGCTGTCCTGACTGCTCCACATGGCAACAACTGGGATCCCCTTCAGATTCCTCATCCCTTGGAGCAGTGAAAGTGTTCAGGCTGGGGAAGCTTCTCAATGGAGGGAGAAGGAAGATAAGAGACACAGCAAGACTGCAAATTTGCGGTATCTTGTGGAAAGCAGGGTGCCTACATGCAGCAGGGAGCAAATCTAAACCCGAGCCAAGTCTCAGAGACCATGAAAAGAAAGCTTCTTTCTTAGGAACAAAGATGGGACTACATGGAGTTTTTCAACCCAGGAAGAGACTAAAAACTTCTGGATTAGAAAGGAAGATGAGAAAAGTGGCCTGCAATACATGGGGAATAGTTAGAGTCTGACATATAATTTCATTTTAATGTCTCACACAGAAGATCTGAGTTGCTCTGTTTAAAGAATAGTTCTCCCTATTTTATTACTATTATTTGCTCTAAAAACTGGAATGGAAGCTTTTTGGTGTTTTGGGGAGTGCTTGCTTTAAGGAAAAGGGGAAGGAAGTTCCACTTTACTGTATTCTAATTCCATCACAGCATCCCACAGTACAAAATAGACACCAACATAAACTGTCAATATTGTTAATTCCTGTGCTTGCCTAGATCCCAGGCTACCTGGAAAGCAAAGACGGAACCCACTTCTTCATCACTAGACATAATTGTTTATAAGCAAATGTGCAGGAAATGCTGAATGTTTGAGAAAGCATAGTACATCTTTCAACCTCTGGTCCTAGAGCTGTGATGCATCAAGGTTTTAAAAATCTTTAAATTTTCTTATTAAGTATTTAAGACTTATTTTAGTTTTATACCTCTTTAAAGCAGTATTGTTTTAGATCAATCTATGGCTTTAATCCAAGAAAGCTTTATTTGGAGGGAAAATAAATTTTGTGGTAACATTAACAACTGTCTCTTGCACATGCTTAATATGATGGTTAGCTTTTGGCAACATACAAGGATTATATACAGGTACAGCAATCTGACATTCATATCCATCATGAAACTAGAATAACTGTCCAGTGTTTCAAAATGAACTGTGCTATAGCGAGTAGTCATGAATGAGCTGAACTACGTGTAGCTTATTGCTTGAGCATTAGGGAAAAGAGGTAACTCCCTTCCTTTTCTGTAGCTTCCATGAGCCACTTGGCAGCTTGCACCTAGGTCTGTAACATAAGTAGCTTTATTCAAATGATTTGTCCAAAAGAATTAATGCTTAAGTAGTCACATGTCAATGTATTTGAAAGATCAGAGCCACAGACATCAGCTGTAACTTCTTTTATTTAAAACTTCAGCCTCTTAGTTATATTACATAACTCAACCAAATACATAGAAAATCTATGTGCCTGCAAGACATTAATAACCAGTTTATTGTATTTTCCCAATATAAGCAGTGATAATTTTATACCATATTGTAATTTCTCGCCCTAAGAGAAGTATCTGTTTGTCTATAGATCTATGTTTCCTTGTTTTTTGAACAAAGAAGCAAATAAAGAGAAACAGAATAAAATGAGCCCATGTAAACAGTAAGAGAATAAGTGGTATGCATGAGGAGAAGAGCTAATGCTAAAATGTTGATAATAATCTTAATACACAGCAATGTATTTTAATAACTTTTTTCAGATGCCTAAAAATGTTGAAAATAACATCTAAATATATTGCAAAATACATACATGCAGGATTCTGTTGATCTTAAATTACAAAATGTTATTTATATTTAATAGTCAAGCTACTCTCAAAGTATTGAAATAGCTTTGAATTACTTGAGTAATTTGGAAGAAACCTCTTTCAAGGTTTTCACTCAATTTCTGTGCAGCATTCCCTCAGAATTCAAATTTGATTTTTTGTTTCTCATATTAATGGGATTAAACCAACTAGATTATTTTGTTTCTCTTCCAAATTGTTGCTGAGTGCTTTCATGTCACTTCACTTATGAATCAATAGCTATTCCACTTGATGGATCAGCCAGCAGGGCTTGCTTTTAGATGGACAGATGGTATCCTGCCTCTAGAGATAGAGTGTTCCACCTGCACAAATAAGCCTCCATTAGTCTTGAACCAGACTACTCCATGGTATACTTGCAGAGGAAAATATTGTATTGACTGTCTTACAGGGATTGAATCAAAAGTATGATAATTAAAATATTAATAATATTTTTAGTCTCCTTGCATTTTTTTTTTCTTCAGTCCAATTCTAATCATAGAATCACAGAATCATGGAATGGTTTGGGTTGGAAGGGACCTCAAAGATCATCTAGTTCCAACCCCCCTGCTGCAGGCAGGGACACCCTCCACTAGACCACATTGCCCAAAGCCTCATCCAACCTGGCCTTAAACACTTCCAGGGAGGGGGCATCCACAGCTTCTCTGGGCAACCTGTTCCAGTGCCTCACCACCCTCACAGGGAAGAATTTCTTCCTAACATCTAATCTAAATCGACCCTCCTTCAGCTTAAACCCATTACCCCTTGTCCTGTCACTACACTCCCTGATAAACAGTCCCTCACCATCTTTCCTGCAGGCCCCCTTCAGATACTGGAAGGCCACAATTAGGTCTCCCCAGAGCCGCCTTTTCTCAAGGCTGAACAATCCCAACAATCCCAAGGTCAAAGTCTGCTCTCCTGAAGTCCAGGGCAGTGAGTTTGCTGTGAGCTTTCCTCGCCGCCCTGAGGATCTTGTGCTCCACCATTTTGTGGTCACTGCAGCCAAGCCCTTGAGCTTCACATCCCCCACCAGCCCATCCTTGTTGGTGAGAACAAGGTCGAGCATGGCACCTCTTCTCGTGGGCTCTATCACTTCCTCTATCACTTGGAAGAGGAAGTTATCATCAATGCATTCTAAGAACCTCCTGGATTGCTTGTGCCCTGCTGTGTTGTTCCTCCAGCAGATATCAGGGTGACTGAAGTCCCCCATAAGGACCAGGGCTTGTGAACATGAGGCTGCTCCTATCTGTCTATAGAGGGCCTCATCCAAACAGTCTTCCTGGTTGGATGGCCTGTAGCAGACCCCCACTATAATGTCCCCGGTCTCTGCCCTCCCTTCAATCCTGACCCAGAAGCTCTCGGTGGGCTCCTCATCCATCCCCAGGCAGAGCTCCATGCACTCCAGCTGGTCATTGACATAGAGGCCACATCCCCTCCTCGTCTGCCCTGCCTGTCCTTCCTAAAGGGCCTGTACCCTTCCATCCCAACACTCCAGTCACAGGAGCTGTCCCATCGCGTTTCCATAATACCAGTACGGTCATTCTATGTCAGAGCCAAACTCTTCTCATTAGTATAGATGATACAACAGGGTGGAACAGAGAGAGGTTATGTCTTTGGAGATTCAGATTAGATATTAAGAAAAGCATTTTTCCTAGGCAGTTCAGCACTGAAACCCTCAGTCCAGAGAGGCTGTGGAATCTCCATTTGTGAAGGTTTTCAAGATTCATCTAGAAAAATTCATAGTTGCCCTGATTTGGTGCTGATTGTAACCCCACAGTAAGTGGGAAAATGTACTACATGACCTTCAGACATTCCTTCTAACCAGTGTTTTTATGACTCTATGATAAGATCTATGGTAATAATGGTATTCCTGAAGACAATAATCCTCTTCAGATAAGTAAGTTCTTTTATATGTTTTCAAAACTGGCAATATTGATTGCCATTGTGCAAAAGGAAACTGATGAAAGCCATTGCCTGTGGTGTTAGATGATTCCTATTTTTTAAATACAGATTTATTTTAGGCATGTGTGCTTCTTTTACCAAGATCTTTCCCCTGTAAAATCACTACTTGTTGTTAAAAAATAAATTATAATTAGGATCCTCATCTACTTTTACTACAAAAGCTGGTGTCATTCCAATTAAGTACATAAATTAAAGTGCTAAATGTTTTATTCTACATTAAATGGTGATTAAATATTATTTGTAATTTTATTGTTGTATGATAAATATTTCATTAAATATCAATATATCATTATATGTCAATTAGAATGTCACATCTTAAAACCAAAAGACTTACAGTCATTTGATACCTTTGGGGATTTGGTCATAATCTGTAATTCTCTGGCTTTGAATAAATTAGATCTGAACTTTTTTGGAGTAATTGCATCTTTTACCTTTGTACTGTAATGTAATAAGAAATATTAATCTAGTAATAATAAATATTGTTTGGTCAAGAAAACATGAAAATAATTTATTTTCATTTCATTTAGAATATTAAGATTGTTCTTTACCTCAGAAATGTGGAAATAGCAATTTATTCGAAGATCTAGACTGCTTAAGGTAAATACTATAATAAACAACACAGTACCTAAAAATTAGATGCTTCGCCTGACCAGGAAAGGCTCAACAATCTAAATTAAACAGTGTTTCCAGATAGCCAGTAGAATTTGTTATCTATGTTAACGAATAAACCCAAGAAGGCTTCACATTGGCTTGACAGCCATCTAGATATAACTGTAATGGATGCATCTGAAATCCTGCCCTTTTTATTCCTTGGCTTGCCTCTGTAATTCAGAAGACTGACATTAAATGAGTGGATTTCTATCTTCTACGTGTAAATACTTTCTTACAATAACATTTGCTCATCTCCACAGGAACTATTATGTCACTGCTACATTCTTTTTCTAAAAGAGAATGACTAGCAATGAACCCAGGGTAGGCATATATTCACTAATATGCTGACATTAAAATATGGTTAGTATTATATTTCTTTTACTCTGTCATCTTAATGTTTGGGTCTAGTCTTGTTTATGCAAACAATCTTATTGTTATCTGTTAATATATCTATTTCTCTGCTTATAAATATGTCCATTTCTTCACTTACAAAGTTTCCTTTGTAGAATTTTCACTTACCTTGATTTTTTTCCTAAGACATGCTTTCTTCTGATCAAAGAAATTTTTGTTTGTTTGTTTGCTTCTTTGGTTTGTTTGCAAGGAAAAAGTCTCATCAAGTTTGAGAAACTATAAGTCAGCAATTACTTAGCACTATGAGGTGAATAAAGTATCTGAAGGCAACTGAATATTTCACTCTGACCTAGAACGTATTTTTAAAGAAACAAAAAAAAAAAAAGAAAAGAAAAGAAAAGAAAAGAAAAGAAAAGAAAAGAAAAGAAAAGACCCAAATATTAATGAGCATTATAAATAATTTACTTTGAATCTGAGGATCACTATTAGAACCCATCTCTAGTTACAAAACACTGAGTTTATTGTAATATCCCGAATCATATTTAGTTACCCATCATCTGTATGATTCTACCACCCCTAGATGCAGAGTTAAAAAAAAAAAAAACAAAACCAACCAAAACCCAAACCATGGAAAGTGTTTATATACATGTAATTTGCACATAAGAGTTTGCATTTAATCTGTACAAGTTTCTATATATTTGTATATGATACTATTCCATGCTTTGGTTGCAGAATATAGTAGCTAATCTGGTCCATTAGAAACAAAATAGTTCATTAATAAAACAAATATGCTGTATTCCTAGGAAGTTACAATATACTGTAAATTGCATTGGATACCTGGACAGTAAAAGAGATTGATGGGTACATTAGAAGCAAATACACCACTAGAACCAAATAACTGGAAATCCACTGCTTAACCCTTGTGTCCCCATCCGTCTCCAAGGAATACATCAGTGTTATTTCAGCACATAACATGCTGTTTCTAGAGAGGCAGAATATATAATGATGCAGAGTTGTATATGTTGTATAATTCCCAATGCATAGATGGATGCAGGCAGAAAAATAACTTTCACATAAATTTGTAATTTAATCATAAAACAAATTCAAAAAAAAATCAATTTTGTAACAAACCGATGACAGAAAAAAATGGAGGAAATTGATGATGAAATGAAAAGTATATTGTATTCAGAGGAGAGCAATCTCTTCTAGAAAACATGCTAGTCTTTCAAAAGAAAGGTAAACAAATGTGGCAGTGTTAAACATCATCAGTGAGCACCCTCTAAAAGGAAAGGGATGAATAGCTTTAAAGGGAAGAAACTGTAAATATGATTCACCATTGCTCCAGTGACTGTACATCTATACTTACTTTGATAAAGTAAAGCTGGTGTAAGTCTGAAATAATGCACAGCTGGATCATGCTCTTCATATGAACCTGTATGCTCACAGATGCATGAAAGACTTAAGAGAGCTCAATCTATTTAGCTTACAAAAGGAAATGTTAGGAAGCGATTTAATTGAAAGAATTTTAGTATCTTCAAGGGGAAATTATTTCTGATACTAAAAGGCTTCTTAATCTAACATACAAAAGTGTAACTAAATCCAGTGGCTGGAAGCAGGTTATAAACAAAATCAAACTGAAACTGAGGTACAAGTTTTTAAACATTTTGGATGATTAGCTAGTATAGCATGTTAATGAAAATGTGGAGAGTTAGCAATAAATATTTTAAATCCAGATCACAAATCCTTATCAGAGCTATATTCTCAATCAACCAGAGCTTTTAACAACTGATGTAATAATGTATGGGGTTTGCATGGCAAGGTTTTGGTAGTGGGAGGGCTACACGAGTGGCTTCTATAAGAATCAGAATGATACTAAGTCACCTGGGAGCAGAAGTTATATCCAGATGGGACAAAGAACATAAAATAGTTTTTACCTCTTCTTTGCATTGCACTGCAGCACACATGCTGTTGTGTGTTGGAGAGATGCTTATGAATGCTTTCCAACGTAGTTGCCCTTCAATTTCTGAGATTAGTTACACCGTATGCAGAAAATTCTGTCTAACCACTATGGATATCATTTACATCTTAGCAGTTCCTAGGCACCTGCTCAGTTCTACCTTTTTGTAAGCTGAAATAAAGTTCTTGCTGCTTTAATAGCCCTGGAAACAATGGAATTGTTTCAAAAGCCACAGCTATTTCAGAACCTGTTTTGCCTTTTAGAAAAACAGTCCATGCATACTTAGATAATACGTCTATCACTGTTAAGACATACATAACAACATCATTGTGTTTGGAAAACTGTTGCAAATCCAATGTCTGCCTGCTGTTGTGCATCCACTTCTGCCACAATCACCTTGTTTTTAAAAAGAAGTGCTTTTTTGCAGCCTTGTGTAAACTGTAAGCATGCTGGTTTGCAAACCAGATTGCCACTTGCCTTCTGTTCAGACTGGCAATCCACCTTTTAGGAGCTCTAGAAAGGACATTTATAACCAAAGCTTCTCACCTCCCTAGGAGCACAATGAATCTCTTTTAACAAAAATGATGGCGTAGACATGTTTACCGACACACTGCTACTACACACACGTACAAAACGAAACACTGGAAAATCAGTTTAATACAGAGACACTTTTTAACAGGGTATGAGGGGAGTTGTCTACCAGTCAGCCATCTCCAGGCTTCCTCCTTTTTTCCCTTGAACACTGCTGTCACTTCTATGACCATTCTCCTTTCTTTGGCTGCTGCAGGCATGGATGCAAACAAGTCATGGCATGTTGCCGACATCTCCCTCCTCAATCAGTCAGTCGGAGCTTTTTGAAATGTTATGTAAGGTCATTGACCTAAGGATAACACATATAGGTGCAGCCTGCACCCCAAAATGGCCTTACAGGTAGTTGTAACACACCCAAAACTTTGAACAAAGGGAGCGCTCCCATGCTACCCACACTCTCTGTGTGACATCTAGAAATCCAGTTTGTGGTTCATGAGCCCATTGATCGGTTCTCTTGGTTCATGCATTGTTTTTACAGACTTAGGGTCGTCTTCTTATTGAACCTACGCACGTTCTTCTGAAGCTGAAATTCTGTTGTGGTTTTCCATTTTTGCAGACTGTGTTGCCTGCGTCTTGCAGCACCGTGCAAAGCCCAAAGTCTGCCCCAGTAATACCGCAAGGCCATCCTGTTTGGCTAAGACACTGCGGCCTCTCACTCCAGCTCATGGGATCAAGGCCCCTTCGTGGGCTTCCTAGGGAGTGACAAAGGAAGTGGGCAGCCAGTCAGAGGAAGATCTAAGAATACATGGGTATGACAGTGTCAAAAATGGCCATCAGCCCATCACAAAGCAGAATGAAAACACATGGGGAATGATGTTATCAGAAGTGGCAGCCTCCCTGTATGTAGTGAGAGGACACTGCCTTTTCTGATGTGCTTCTTGGTAGGGGCGCCTTGGCAATAACTGAGCATTATGAAAACACATGGGACATGACATTGTCAAAAAAGGAATCTTCCTGTCATAAAATGGTGTATGAAACAACATGGTGGACCCTGTGCATGTAGTGGGAGGGTCTTCCGGCTCTGCTATCCTTTGGCTATCCTCCCTGCCATAAAATGGTGGCTGAAAGAAAATGTCAGTGCCTGGTGTCTGCAGAAGAAGGGACTTCCTGGTCTGATGGACGTCTGGGTAAACTGGAAGTGGTGGCTGGTCCTGCCAGTCACAACAGACCATGTGACCAGTGGAGGGTCCTGGGTGAATGATACATATGGCTGTCTGCAGGAGTGGGGACAACTCCTGTTGGAAGCTGGGAGTGGGAGACCTGCTACTTCAAAACTTGAGTAAAACTTGTCCCTATACTATTTATTATCAAGGACAATCTCAGCCAGAGTACACTATGTCCTATTACAAAGTTTGCTATTCCTTGTCACAATGGGGAAGTTCTCATTCCCATTCTTATCCATGTCTGGTTCCTTGAGTACAGTGTGATCAGCATTACAGACTTTGCCTAAAATTGGAGAGGATCAGCATTGATAGAGCCCTACAGCATGCAATAATGGACCATGTATCATGGTTTAACACCAGCCAGTAACTAAGCACCACACAGCCATTCGCTCACTCCCCCCTCAGTGGTGTGGGGGAGAGAACTGGAAGGGTAAAAGTGAGAAAACTCATGGGTTGAGATAAAAACAGTTTAATAATTGAAATAAAATTAATAAATTGCAACAAAAAGTAAATAACAGAAATAAAACCCAAGAAAGACAAGTGAGGCAAATTAAAACAATTGTTCACCACCAACTGACTGATGGCTAGTCCCCGAGCAGAAGCCCCCCACTGCCATCCTCCACCCTAGTTTTTTTGCTGAGCATGATGTCATATGTTATGGAATATCCCTTTGGTCAGTTGGAGTCAGCTGTCCCAGCTGTGTCCCCTCCCAAATCCTTGTGCACCCCCAGCCTACTCACTGTTGGGATGGTGTGAGAAGCAGAAAAGGCCTTGGCTCTGTGTAAGCACTGCTCAGCAGTAACATCTCTGTGTTATCAACACTGTTTCCAGCACAAATCCAAAACATAGCCCCATACTAGGTACTATGAAGAAAATTAACTCTGTCGCAGCCAAAACCAATGCACTGTATTTATGAAAGTGTGTTGAACAACCCTTTACTTGATGAGGAACACATGAAACATAAGAACTTTGAATATTAATGGACAATTGGTACGGCATTTTGTATGTTGACAACCACTATGTCTACTACTCCCTTGCCAGTTAGCTTAGGGTTCTTTATTGAAGTTATATGTATCTTCTGGGAAGACCTGCATTTGGAGCATTTGAAGGTACATATAAAGACATGAAAGATCATAGCAAGCTTCTACAGGTTTTAAGGAAAACACGTTATTTCCCTGATCTTTTCTTTCCGAAAGGGTTTAGTTGCTACTTTTTTTTTTTCTGTTTTAAAAAACAGTATTCCAGCAATGGAAAAAATATTTTTATGCTGTGTTGGAGGCTGTTATAAATACTCAGCTGTCCTTATGACCATCACAATCAGGGAACTGGCAAGATGCTTGTATTTTCTACAAGTCTTTCCTGCAAGCAGGGCAGTACACCGCTGGTACTAAACCCCCTGAGTCCCCCCCGACTGAGTCACTGAGCTGACTCGTATGTCGTTCCTGTGAGTCACTGACAACCCTGGTTAGTATCAGGGCCTCTTTGGTTGCTTTCTGTGCAGCTGGGAGTGGATGTAGAAGATATATTTGTCTATGCAAGACTGAGCAGGAGGGCTTACTCTTCCAAGATTGAGATTTACCGGATTCCCTTGTGAGGATCATGTCTACCTTCAGGGTCATGCATAGTGTCCATGAGAGCAGAAGGGATGAGACAGCAGAAGATAGTGAGTGGGAAGCTCACATGGAGACATGGCCACTAGCAGCAGCTGCCCACTGCAGCTCATCCACTCAGCCAGTAGTCTAGCAAGTGAGATTTTTGCCATTTCTGGTTCAAAAAATGTAAAATGGGGCAGGGAAGGTGTCTCTCAGGGATGCTGGGGTGGGTCTTGGCTGTTTGGAGCAGGTTGGAGCAGGCTGAAGCTTGTGAAGCCAGTTCCTCCACCCTGCACTCATGTGTCTGTCACTGCCCAGTGGGAGCTGCCGCTGGCCAGCCAGGAGCAATGGCCTGACTGACCCAGGGTGGGTGGCGAGGGGGGAACCTGCTGCCCCCCCGCAGGGCCCCCAGAAGGAGCTTCCAAGACAGAAGACAAACATATCCGCAGAGTCCCAAAAGGGGCCCAGGGTCGCAGGGGGCTGCACCCACTGTGAGCACCCTGCTCCTCCTGGCAGGCAGTGCAGAGCGCTGACCCTCACTGCAGCAGCCACCACCCTGTGCTGAGGGGGACCAGTACCATTAGCCTGGGGACCCCAGCAACCCAAGCAGAGACACGTAACACCAGGGAAGAGGTGTTTGTGTTAGTCACTTTTCTTATATAACTCTTTCAAGGGTATTATCAATGAGACTTTTCTGTACTAATTTAAGAATTTAATTAGGCAAAAATAAATTTCTGGATTCGTAGCTTCAGTTTGTTGCCATTTGCCTGTAATAAGATTTTGACTGTAAAACCCCATGAACTGGGAGAGGTCCAAAGTATGAAAAATTCAATGGTAACATAATTATACGAAATTCCTGATCACCTCATGCTGTTCAAATAGAAAAGTATCTATTTGATACTTTTGAAACAATAATCCATATATATATGCATCTTTTGATGCTGGACTCTGCTCTGTGCTCCAGCTCACTGCACAAGTATCCAGCACAGCTCTAGCCTATTGATAATGGAGATCGAAGCTCTACAATAGATGTGTGTAGCCTCTTATGATCCTGGATGTCCCTTCTTGCCTTGCTCTATTCATTCCATAATTATATATGCCTCCTTGAGTTTTGTCTTACAATACTAGCACTTGGTTCTTCTTTAATGGTTTTTATGAAAAATACTTCATTTTTTTGGATAGACATACAAAATTATTATTGTTATACCTTTGCTACAAAGAAAATGTTCCTTTTTTACCTGTTTTTTCAAACACTGTAATCATTAGCTGCTTTTTTCTTGGACGAGATCGTTCTTGCTGTTCTTTCTCACCAGTGATCACTGGCTGAAGGACTGAGAAAGAAGTCTCCCGACCTCAGATTTCTTGACCAGTGTGTCCCAAAGCTGTCACTGCACCTTGTGCTGTGAAAACAGTTAATTGCAGGACTGTAACTTGTAAAGGATCAGTGAAAAACATTGCTATTGCAGAGAAGTATATAGGGACAATTGTTTCACTGCACTGATCAGAAGCTGAATTTTATACACTCTTAAGTATGAAGGCAAAACTGTTTGATATGTGATAAGTCCTCTGGTTGCAAAAATGTGAAGAAGATGCAATTTAGCAAGAAGGAAGATGATAGAGACCAAAACTTGTGGAGACGGGTCATAAGGACCAAGCTTTACTTTTGGAGCAGAAATTGAAGCAAATCTGATTTAGTTAAATTTGATCTGCTTTATTTCAGATTTTGCTTTGTCAACATCATCACCATTTGGGTTGGGTCTGATAAGTCTGGGACAATTGGATGGGAGAACAGATTTCAGGAGGCACAAAAAAGGAAACACATGCCAAAATCAGCTGCAGTAAGAGGGGAAATTCATATAGCCAAGAAGGGCTATGTAAAAAAGACTGTAGCTATAGTCTTTTGGTATTTGATTATTTTCTCCCACAATGATCTGGGTTTCACTTTCTTTTTGAGAATAGATGATGTGCCCTCAACAGAAAGAGGAACAACACACAGAGGAATATTCTATTTCCATACAGAATTCCTGTTGTATGTAAAGGATTACATCTGCATTCCAATTGAGGGTGTTATTCTAATACGTGATATGAGCCAGCAGTGTGCCCAGGTGGCCAAGAAGGCCAACAGCATCCTGGCTCGTATCAGCAATAGTGTGGCCAGCAGGACAAGGGAAGTGATTGTCCCCCTGTACTTGGCACTGGTGAGGCTGCACCATGAGTACTGTGTTTAGTTTTGGGCCCCTCACTACAAGAAGGACATTGAGGTGCTGGAGTGCATCCAGAGAAGGGCCACGAAGCTGGTGAAGGGTCTAGAGCACAAGTCTTATGAGGAGTGGCTGAGGGAACTGGGGTTGTTTAGTTTGGAGAAAGGGAGGCTGATGGGAGACCTTATCACTCTCTACAGCTACCTGAAAGGAGGTTGTAGCCAGGTGGGTGTTGGTTTCTTCTCCCAAGTAACAAGTGATGGCACAGAGGAAATGGTCTCAAGTTGTGCCAGGGGAGGTTTAGTTTTGATGTTATTAAAAATTTCTTCACCGAAAGGGTTATCAAGCATTGGCACAGGCTGCCCAGGGAAGTGGTTGAGTCACCACCCCTGGAGGTATTTAAAAGACATGTAGATGTGGTGCTTAGGGACAAGGTTTAGTGGTGGCCTTGGGAGTGCTAGGTTTATGGTTGGACTTGATGATCTTAAAGGTCTTTTCCAACCCAAATAATTCTATGATTCTATGAATTCAGTACCTCACAGTTTGAATAGGATACCCGAGCTGCCCAAGAATGTCAATTTATTTCATTTGCATTCCTGTATGTCTGCCAAAGATCAAAAGTCCAGGCCTTCAACATTTTTCCAGTCTATACAGTATCATCAGATGACATAATTCCTCTATTTTAGAACATGGTTTCCTGCACAGAGGCTACTCCTCCTTCCTCCAGCTCCACATCTCTTCTAGGGTCCATTTGAGATCACAGTACATATTGCACGGGGAACAGAGTATGTTGTCCCTGATGATTGCATCTATGCTGTTAAATAACACAGAGCCATGGAGCTGGCTTAGGGATCAATCCAGGCTAAATGGCACAAACGGGATTGCACCCATATACGTTAAAGTCAGCTATTTCTACAGCAAAATTTGCATGCACTGAGCTCATTGGAATGGTCTAAGCCAGAGCAAGCAAATGAACAAACAGTTAAACATTGCAAATGATCTAGAGGTTTTTTGTGCTCATGTTCACAATGTTGCCCCATATTTTAACAGTCTCAAGGCCTCTGTCTCACAACCTGCTTCCTGTATGATCTGAGGATCCACTAGCAGTGTCACACTCTTGACCAGTATGAAGTAATCATACAGAGAATGCTGGGGCCCTGGCAGAGAAAGACCTGAGACTAGAAAGTGTCCAGCCAGGAAAACACATTCTTAAATGTAGGTGGGGTTGGTGGCCGAGGGGGAGTGTATGTATGTTCACAAAGAAGAACAGCAACATCAGGAAGAACTGAAAAATGGGCCAGCAAGGCTCATAGGCTTGCCAAGGGAAGCCCAAGAGCATCACCTGAATACAAGATAATGGGATTGAATGCTTGCCTGAGGACTTACTCCATGGAATAATTTTGCATAATAGCAGAGTAGCTTCATACCTGTTCAGCACTTCATAACTGGCAAGATAGTTTTGTACTCTGGTAATTAACTCTCTGCTTGTGGAACCGTGGCATTGCTGCACAAAGTTCTATGCTCAGTGGTGATGAAGGAGGCAGGACTACAGTGAGTTAACATAACAGAATTATAAATATCTGTAATGCTCAGTATCCACCTAATTCAGCCTATCTCCCCTTTGATGTAAAATCAAATTGATGAGCGCCAAGCAGGTTGTTGGCAACTGTTCGACAGCCTTTTTATTAAGCATTTGTACTTGGTTAAGAATCTATCAACTAATCAGAAAAAGTTTTAGGTTACATACTAAAAATGTTATCACTGCAAATAAGGCTAGCGTCATGCGGTAAAACATGGATCTTCAAGTCTGCATGACTAATAAGACATGATCTATCATGCCTTTATGTATTAGGGCACAAGGTAATTGTGAATTGCCTGCAGCAACAAGTACATTTCCCTGCCCCACATTCATGCTATCATCATGTCAAATGTGTCCTCAATTTATGAAGCATTACTTATATATCCATTGGCAACTGCTCTTCCTAGGGCTAGCATCCAGTCTCTATAATAACGTAATACTCCTCCTATACTATAATACTGTATTATTTTAATGTAAGAAAAAAACATCATAGACTATGGTTTTTCTGTTCTCCTCTTACCCCCAAGATGGAGGCTTGGGAAGCATTTGATGAGATTTGCAAACATCCTAAGGAATCACCATCCACCAACTTTAGGGCCCTTAGATACAAACTATTAATTACAAATATATGTGTGCACCGTAGCTCTGATGCTAAATGCATCAGTTATGAAGTAAAGCACAGTCTTCAAGCCAAGTGTTGAGGAAAAGTTCATGACCAGATATAGGACTAGACCTCCTTTAAAGGTTGTGTCCACCTCCATAGTGGTAATGGCACACTTAACGCTTGATTTCTTATCTTCCCATTCCCATCATTCATTCCTTGCGTCCTCAAAATATTACTATTTTGTGTGTATTATTAGGTGATTATTTTCCCCCCATTTCTAATTGTTTGAAATAATGCATGGACTGTGTTACAATGCACAAAAGTGGTGGTTTTGTGAAATGATATTGAGTTGCTGCATTGCATGCCCTTGAGTTTGACATGAGGAAGGAGTGGCACATTTGACTTTGCAAAGCCCACAAAGTTTTGGAAGACATTATGAGAAAGAAGGGTGCCAACGGTTTTTTTGGGAGATTGGTTTGAATTATGCTACAGCCACGTCCGAGTTTTCTTTCAGAGGAAAATAATTCATTCCAATTATAAGCTTTGGAATGAATGAGCATTTATGGGATTTGTGTAATTAAGGGGCTAGACCCATGAGTGAACTGGGAAGCTTAGTTATTTGAACCTGTATTAGTAGATAACCAACATGCTGCTATCGTACAAATATCAAATTGCTGCTACCTTAGCTCTCAGGAGAGTTTACCCAGAAAGGAATGTTACTTTCTCATATGAAAAGTCTAATAATATATTCATATTAGGAAAAAAATTGGAACAAAAATATGTAGTGAGAAATAGTGATTTTTGTGTCCCTTACACAGACATCCTTTTGAAAGGAAAGCTTTTTATACGATCTTCCTCCAACACAAGCAAAATTCTTTTAGAATTTAACCCATACAAAATATATTAGTGAAACTTCATTCCATGAATGTTTATCATGGAGAAACAGGGATTAAATTTATCCAGTAATTACCACATAGTGTCTGTAGAAAACCACTTGTTTATTTCTATTCCTCTGTCACTTGTTTTATCCCTATATAGGTTTAGTGACAATCCTATACTTAAAAATATATATTGATTTATTCCACTCGGGACACTTTTTTTACACACACATCCCCCCTTATGTGTGTTTTGTCACTCCTTACATCAAAACCAGTTTTATTATCCACATGCTTCTGAGAAACAAAACTTATCTCTGCTATTCTTATGTGATGTCATGGATTTCAACGAAGTTTAGTGTTTTGTTTAAGTAAATGTGAAAGACTAACAAGGTCTAGCTTTGGCAGATGAAAGATCCTCAGTGTTCAGGCAAGAAGGGAGCAGAAAAAGAATGTTCATATTTCTCAGCTTTTGGATTGTGAGATAGACAACAAGAATTAGTATAAAGAAGTAGAACAGAGCTTTCTGAAGAAAGGTATAGAAGCATCTTTTGTTTTCTAGTGAATTTCTGTATTAAGTTTTTTTTCTGTTTTCTGACACTATGGTGGGTTTCATGTGCTGCTTAAATCACTAATAAGAGTAAACATTTGGAATCTACTTTGCATAGGCACTGAGTAGTCACAGGTCCATAAGAAATCAAGTCACATTTGAAAATAGAATTCTGAAGTTTACATAAATAGAGTTTAATTTTTTTACTTCTGTGGTTTTTTATTAAAATATCTTAGTCTTAATCATGCCTTACATATTGTTAGAAGAAAGTTACTCATACATAAATAATATAGGCTTGACAGCTTAGAATAGCACCCACAGATTTCTCAGCTATTGACAACAGCACATGCTGAATATATTATTAGGTTTAGGAATGATTGGAAGGAGAAAGGGAAGAATAAACCAAGTTACACTATCTGCCATTTTGTTCTTCATCCTGCATTCTCTCTATTAAAGGCCTCCATTATTAATGTGGAAAAAAGGAAGCTTTTTCTTTTCCCAATTTGATAAGAATCTATGATCTCATTTAGGCATTTCAGTCAGTTTCCTAAAGATAGGTGGAAATAATTTAATCCTAGCCCCAGTTATGTACAATTTGTGAAATAGAAATGTAAAAAATACGGCATTAAAAAGAATGATAATTGCAAAGACCAGAAATAGAGATGACTGAGTTCTTACAAGATCTGTTTTTGTAGGCTGTGCCCAAAAGCTTGTATATATAAATCTACATTTAAATAACTAAATATGGTTTGGCTTTCAGAATGCTGAATCACTCAAGAAAGCTACTGACATAATTGAAAGCTAGGGATACTTGCACTCTCTGAAAATAAAGCCACATTTTCTTATATGCATAATTTGACTACATTTATTTAAGTATTTTAATCAGAAATTATCTAACTCTTCTTTATGAGGGTCCTTACCTCTACTTCCTGTTTCTTAATCCATTCTCTCCACCATCATCTTGCCTCCTATATACTGGACAACCAGTATCTCAGGAACCGACTTGAGATGAGAGGGAATCAAAACAAAGATCCACATCTAGTAATTATTTCCTGGGTGCATAACAGAAACTAGAACAGTTGTTTCTGAAATCTTAAAACTCTAGGGAAGTTAGTCTACGATTTTGCATGGCTGGCTGAGATCCAGACTCATCCATATTTCGCAGAAATTTGAGCAGGAATATATTTATAAATGTTTACTGCATTACCTCTCAGTTGGGCAATCTCCATGTTAAATTAAAGGATTATACTATGTTAGCTGGACCCTGAGGCTTCTAGAACTCTGTTTTGCAAATTCCAACTAAGAAAATATTAACCACATTAGCAAGAAGAAAATAGCAACAGTAATGGCTTAATGGACAGAACAGCTGTTTTGCTGGTGCTGGTTCTCCATTTGATATTGAGAGCTCACCAAGTCTAAAAAATACACTTTTTAACTCTTAAATGCTCAGTGTTATAATGAATAATGTTGAAAGATAAAGGAAGACATTTTTAAAGTTGGGGTTTTTAACTAGATGTAAGTCCAAGCATACTTTAATTATTGATATGAATCCAATTTTAACCACTTTTCAGAAGGGGATCCTAGGTTTGGAATGATCTCTGTTTCCAATTCCAGTTACATGCGTTCCTCTTATGCATACAGAGTTTAGGTTTGCAACAATGATAGCTATCCAGTTCTTCTCTGAGTAGTCTCTTTCATACAGCAGGCCACTGTATTCAGTTCTGCGAGTTTACATGGCAAGGTTTTGGTAGCAGGGTTCTGTGAGAAGATGCCAGAAGCTGCTCCCATGTCCGATAGAGCCAATGCCAGCCAGCTCCAAGACGGACCTGTCGCTGGCCAAGGCCGAGCCCATCAGTGATGGTGGTAGCATCTCTGGGGTAACATAGTGAATGTGGTGCGTTGACCCTGGCTGGGGGCCAGGTGCCCACCAGAGCTGCTCTCTCACTCCCCTCATTCACTAAACAGGGGAGAAAAGGCATAACGAAATGCTTGTAGGTCAAGATAAGGACAGGGAGAGATCACTCACTAATTATTGTCACGAGCAAAACAGACTGAACTTAGAGAGGGAATTCATCTAATTTATTACTAGGCAAAACAGAGTAGAGGAATGAGAAATAAAATCAAATCTTAAAACACCTCCCCCCACCCCTCCCATCTTCCCGGGCTCAACTTCACTCCCGGCTTCAACCTCCTCCCCCCCTCAGCGGCACAGGGGGACAGGGAATGGGGGTTACGGTCAGTTCATCTCACGGTGTTTCTGCCGCTTCTTCATCCTCAGGGGGAGGACTCCTCTCATTGTTCCCCTGCTCCAGCATGGAGTCCCTCTCATGGGGTGCAGACCTTCAGGAGCAAACTGCTCCAGCATAGGGTCCCCCATGAGCTCACAAGTCCTGCCAGCAAACCTGCCCTGGCATGGGCTCCTCTCTCCACAGGTCCACAGGTCCTGCCAGGAACTTGCTCCAGCGTGGGCTTCCCACAGGCCACAGCCTCCTTCAGGTGCCTCCACCTGCTCCAATGTGGGGTCCTCCACGGGCTGCAGGTGGAATCTCTACACCCCCTCATCCTTCCTCCATGGGCTGCAGGGGGACAGCCTGCTTCACCATGGTCTTCACCATGGGCTGCAGGGGGATCTCTGCTCCGGCGCCTGGAGCACCTCCTGCCCCTCCTTCTTCACTGACCTTGGTGTCTGCAGAGTTTCTTACATCTTCTCACTCCTCTCTCCGGCTGCAAAAGCTCTCTCTAGCTTGTTTTTTTTTTTCCCTTCTTAAATATGTTACCACAGAGGCACTGATTGGCTTGGCCTTGGCCAGCAGTGGGCCCGTCTTGGAGCCGGCTGGCATTGGCTCTATCAGACACAGGGGAAGCTTCTAGCAGCTTCTCACAGAAGCCACCCCTGTAGCCCCCCCGCTACCAAAACCTTGCCACGCAAACCCAACACAGTGAAGAAGGAAAAAAAATGCTGCACAAAAGCAGCCGGAAGAGAGGAGTGAGAATATGTGAAAGAAACAACTCTGTAGACACCAAAATCAGTGCGGAAGGAGGGGGACGAGGTGCTCCAGGTGCTGGCGCACAGATTCCCCTGCAGCCTGTGGAGAAGACCATCGTGAGGCAGGCTGTCCCCCTGCAGCCCATGGAGGTTAACGGTGGAGCAGATATCCACCTGCAGCCTGTGGAGGACCCCATGCCAGAGCACGTTGATGGCTGATGGAGACTGTGACCCCATGCACTGCACTGGAGCAGACTCCTGGCAGGACTTGTAGCCCTGGGGACAGAGGAGCCCACACTGGAGCAGGTTTGCTAGAAGGACTTGTGACCCCATGGAAGGGACCCACGGTGGAGCAATTTGTGAAGACCTGCAACCCATGAGAGTGACCCCATGCTGGAGCAAGGGAAGAGTATGAGGAGGAAGGTGTGACAGAGACAACGTGTGATGAACTGACCACAACCTCCATTCCCTGTCCCCCTGCACCACTCAGGGGGAGAAGGTACAGAATTGGGAGTTAGGTTGAGCCCAGGAAGAAGGGAGGGGTGAGAGGAAGGTATTTTAAGATTTTGGGTTTTTTTCTTATTACTCTTGTCTAATTTGATTGGCAATAAATTTAATTTCCCCAGGTTAAGTCTATTTTGCCTGTGATGGTAATTGGTGAGTGATCTCCCTGTCCTTATTTTGACCTACGAGCCTGTCCAGTTGGAGTGATAGAGCAGTTTGGTGGGGACCTGGAGTCCAGCCAAGGTTAACCCACCACAACCACACAAACTCTAGTTAGTATAAGCAACAGTTACCATTATCAACCGATGACTGAACTCAGAACAAAAAGTGGTATTTAATACTTTCTAAATAAGACAGAAGAAAATAAGGAAAGGACTATAACTACTGGAAGGAAAGGAAGTGGTAAAGTCAGAGGAGGCGTTACCTGCCTCAAATGAAGAATTGTAAATAAATTAAAGAAAAAAAAAAAGGATCAGAACAAAGAACTTTTGAACACTTGGAAAAAGAGCTGAATTTCCCTCTGTGGTTGACTGTGTTCTAGTTTCCAAGTTCCTGGCCAACAGTTGGGTGACTTCTTTTTCAGCAGGGACTACATATCCTACTTAGATTTGCATAGATGTACATGTATTCAAAGAAGTTTGTTCACTGGAGGATAAAAATGCCCACTGCATGTACTGGCAAGCTGAGTAACAATACTGAATGATAGTTTAGTCTCTCCCACAGTATAACATCATTTATCAAATACTCACCTCTCATCCTTTTACCTTCTGTTATTACCTTTTTCTTTCATTGTCATAAATCACCATCTGAACCCCTTGATTTATGGGCAAAATATGGCTATCATTGTCTCTTTATAATAACAATTTGTATGTTCTCTTTCAATATTTATTTTTCACCAAACATGGTAGAATAATCTGTAACTTGTTGCAATTTTTTTTTAAAAGAGAAAAGGTACTTTTCATGGTGGTGTTTTATTGTTTTGGTTTTTTTTTTCTTCAAAATACATTTTTCCATTGAAACAGTTCAGTTGAGCCATTTCTATTTCTGTTTCACAAAATTTTATCATCATTCCTTATGCATTTATCCACTGGGACCTTTTAATACTAATTTTGGATCAAACTAAAGTAATTTTAGTTATTGAAACTATTGAATGCTTTCAGTCATTTTAACAATAAGCAGCATTATTTTGGGGGTTTGGATTTGTTGGAAGCTGTAGCACAAACTTCTGTTGAAGCAGGTTGAATTTCTCTGTCAGGGCTACAAATCCAGGCTTACTGTATGATTGAAGACATACATTTTTTGGTTTATCATGAGAAAGGCATTTGGAGACTTGCACAGGAGATCTGTACTAAGAGAAAGAGTGGGAACTCAAAAATCCATGAGGCAATATAAAAACGTAAGGAGAAACAACTTGGTATCAGTCAAAATGACTCATTTAGAAAATAATTTGAGGTCGTTTCAGAAGCAAAAAAGAAAACATAAATGGTTTAGGTAATCAAACAGGCACACATAAAAGAAGTTTCATGCTATACACATACTTAAGGTGCTGAGGTGATTCACTGATGGTCATAAAACTGGATAATGGAAAGAAAATTAGTATTTTTGATTCACATACTAGAGCAAGTAATTTTGAAAATTCATGGTGGTATATTTTATTTTTATTTAACCACTCATTGACATATTTATGTATTTTTTCCCCTCAGGAATGTAAGTATATCTATGTAAAGCTACAGTATTGAAAATATAAATAAAGGGCTTCTACACATCTAATAATAGTTAATAAAGGATTTTGCATATTGGTTCTGCATCCACCAAGGTTATATTTATTCCGTCCCAAATATTTCTTTAGATGAACTAAATTATAATATTCTCCTGATCAAAGGCCATTTTAATCTTGTATCCTTATTTCCAAAAGAGAGGAAATTTTACCTATATTTGTTCTATTCCATTTTTCAGGGTCAAGATGGAAAGTTAATAACTTTGTCTTGTCCATTTGCTCTGACAGCTGGTGGTCAATTAGTATTCCCTCATCCCATAATTGGAATCGCTGATTACAAACCACTGTTGCTAAGACTCAAATATTGTGGCTCATTTGCAACTTCACTGCCAGGTGAGATTAAGGGAAATATCCCCCTGGTTAAGCCACCAGGAGCTGTGCCAGACTATAATCAGTCTTTTGCATACATCAGAGACCTACAAACACAGCAGAATGATTGTATAAGCAGCAGCTGCAAGTTAAAGCTGCATCAAATTCTTCAAACATATGCACTTTGCCAGATACCCAACCACTCCTGCAAATGCCAGTACCTCGTTACTTGGCAAGTTTTCTAAGACATACAGCTAACACAAAGTAGAGGACTACCAAATTGTCCACACAAGGTGTAAAAGATTTTTTTTAAACCACATTCAGATAATAATTCTGATTCTGCTATTGGTGAGATTATAATTGCTGTTCCCTCTGCATTCAGGCTTCAGAATACCTAATACTGAATCTAGGTAAACACTGAATTTGTAGAAAATATAATTTCTGAAGTAGCTTTTCCATGAAGAAGTACTTAGCATAATGTTATCATGTTTTTACGAAAAGAGGTCTAGCTCATATTGAACATCAGCTGTGATGTAAAGTTCATTGAGGGTAAGGGAAAAACTGGGGGTAGGGAGCTTATTATAAAAATCTCATGAGTAGTGAGATCTAAGATGAGGAATATGGTGACTTTGCAGATGATTAATGTTTTGATACATTCATTGCTTTTTTTTTTTTTCTCTCAATATATCTCCATTTTTAATTCCTCACTCCTTTCCAAGGAGCCCTATTTGACCATCAATCTTTCCAAATATTGCCTGTACTACTTTTTTGGTGTGATTATTTCAGCTAGAAATATTACAGTATTCTAGGAATTAACCTGGGAATCAGGAGACTGTGGTTCTGTGGTTCACAAATACAAAATTCCTGATCTGATGATGATTCCTTTTCTCTAACTTTTTTCCCTTTGTCTCACTCTGTTTAAATTATACCCTCTTTGGGACTAAGATTCTCTCACTATGTTTTTGCTACCATGTCTCAGCACTTTGAAGACCAATGAATGGGAGCTACCATCTATCAACACAGTTCAGACAACAAGTGGAAGCTGTAGTTTCAGTGTTCAGCTCATTCTTTCAGGGGACGGTACCTACAAATGTGCTTAAATGTTTTTAGGCTTTCAGTGTTTTCTTCAGTTTCCAGAAGAGCTTCTTGAAATCCTCATCTTTATTAGCTGTTAGTCTGAAGTGAGCCTGCTCATTGAAAGCAATCAATGATGTGTTTAATGTTCTGGTATGTGTAATAGAAATAAGATTACTGTTCACTTCAGAGCGGTCCTTGCTTCATTCTGAAATGTGCCAGTAACAGCCCAAAAATTTACTTCACACACTGTGTTAGAATATTTACTTCTGTCCTAATGCCTGAAATCCTTGCCAATCTCTTATCGTCTTACATCTACATGTAGAACTGGCATGTTGAAATGTGCATTTCTTAATGTCCAGTGTGTCTGTGATTTCAAGTGACACAAATTGGCTTTAACTAAATGGTGTTTTCCAGAGATCTCTCATGGACTCTGGCTGCTTATCCATCAAGTGTTGCAGCTTGCCTAACCAAACTATAAGGGCATCAGTGAAGGAACTGAGTGTCAGAGTTGCTTATTTCTCTTCCCCTGCTTCTCTTCAGAATTTTGAATTAAGAGAGTAATATTACATCTACTGCGGAGATTAGCTTGCTTCATTAGCAAGAAGGATGTGAATAGTCATGGACTGGGCTATGATGAGAAGATTAAACTCTCAACTATCCCAGAGAGTACATAAAGAAGTGCTTGAAAGTCAGCATCTGGAACAGTGAATGAAGAAATAAAATGCAATGTGCGTAAAGTTTTGAGTGTTGGCGACAGTGAAGGGGAGAACAGATCCATTAGAAAGAGAATGCCTGAGATGATAGATAACATATTATAGGTGAGATGACCCTGTTGCCTACTTATAAAAATCTTTGGTGAAATGACTGAGCAGCCCTATACTGCTTCTCAGCAATAGAGGTGGGTCTTGCTTGTGCTGAAGACATCTACTGGATACGTAAATTAGCAGAAATGTCTATTTATAGCTTAAGATTATTGCTATTTCCATTTGTGGTTCAAAATAGAGAGACATATAAGTAGTATATATTCAATAAAAACATCTGGTACTGTTCATACAATATTTTCACGTGATTGCATCCAATTTATTGCTTTCTCACAGAGCCATTGTCATGGTTTAACCCTGGCTGGCAACTAAGACCCACACAGCTGCTTGCTCACTCCCCCCACAATGGGATGGGGGAGAGAATCAGAAGGGTAAAAGTGAGAAAACTTGTGGGTTGGGGTAAAGTTTAGTAAGTGAAGAAAAAGCAGCACATGCAAGCAAAGCAAAGCAAGGAATTCATTCCCCACTTCCCATGGGCAGGCAGGTGTTCAGCCATCTCCAGGAAAGCAGGGCTCCATCACGTGTAACAGTCACTTGGGAAGACAAAAGCCATCACCCCGAACATCCCCTTCTTCCTTCTTCTTCCCCCAGCCCCTTATATGCTGAGCATGACATCATATGGTATGGAATATCCCTTTGGTCAGCTGGGGTCAGCTGTCCCAGCTGTGTCCCCTCCCAACTCCCTGTGCACCCCCAGCCTACTGGCTGGCAGGGTGGTGCGAGAAGCAGAAAAGGCCTTGGCTCTGTGTCAGCACTGCTCAGCAGTAACGAAAACGTCTCTATATAATAAAAACATCTCTGTATTATCAGCACTGTTTTCAGCACAAATCCAAAACACAGCCCCATGCTAGCTACTGTGAAGAAAATTAATTCTATCATCTCAGCTGAAACCAAGACAGTCATAAACTAATAATAATAAAAAATATTTTTCTGGGCAGTACATAATTGAATGACTGGCCTTTTGTGTAGATTTAGAGAACATATTTTCAAACAGGGCCAATCTATCTGAAGTATTTGATGTCAAAATCTTGTCTCTGTGTTTTGAAAATTTAAGTCCAGATATTTTTACTACTTTTAATATTTTAATTTGTGAGGGTTATATATATATATATATCTTCTTTAGAAGCAACAATAAAAGGACAAAAATATATTACTATGCATTATTTGATCCGTGAAGTGTATCCTTGTAGACAAAGGGAAGAAATTGGCCCTTCTGCAGAAAAGCACACCACATAACACAGAAATCCAAAAAAGAGTTTACAAATCACATCCCAAGAGCCTTTGTTTGTACCCACTGACAATGAAAAGAACCTTGTGAAGTAACTTAGATATAGATATGTACACTGTATATGTCTGCCATTAGTTTAAATGAATCGTCACAAACTGCTTTAGCTTTTGCATATTCTTTGACACCAATGCAGTATGCTGTAAGACTATCAGTGACTGGAAAACTGTTTACAGTTCTATTTTTTTTCTCCTTGTCTATCATGTTTTTCAGGTAGTGCTACACACCTAATAGGACTACATTTTTATTCCATTGTTAGTAATACATGATGAGCTGCTTTTTTTTTTGTATCTTTTTTGGTGTGTGTTTCAATTACATAATATTTCTATTTAAATTAAAATCTTTTTAAAATAGTTGCAAGTTCTGATACATTTAGAATTTGCAATTCAGAGATAAAAATGCAACAACAGCTATTGCCTGTTTAGCCACATGGAATTTAAACTAAACTTCTGGTAATTCATTCAGGTTTCTTGCTTATTATGCCAATGGTTTTATCCTTGACCTGGAAGGAATACACACTCTGGGGATTAGTGGTAATTACGTTTCAGTCTAAGATCATCTCCATAGAGCAAAGACTGCCAATTGAATCATATTGTGCTGAACTGCATAAAAATGATGCCAAATTATGTGTGGATACTTGAAAAGCAAGTTGCTCATAAAAAGGGTAAGTAGCCGAATATATTGTACTGCAAAATAAAGTTAGTGACAAGAAAGGTAACTGTTGTTTTCCTAGGTAATTCTTTTTAAGTTTACTGCTCCTAACAAAACTTACAGAAGAAGTTACATCTTGGAGATAAATAGTCAATAATTAGGAAAAAAAAAGTTCCATTGGGTTTTTTAAATGAGATTTTGTAAGCATGTTATCTAATACTGGTTTAAAATTATACTTAACTAGTAGTTAAGTATTCCGAACTGGTTCTTAAGTTTCTAGATACTAATTTAGAAAAATAAAGCACCCTTTTCACATCTTAGCTTTGGTAGGTACTTCTGTTGTTACCATCTTCAGCTGTCTTGCAAACTCATACATCACTTTACTGAAGCAATTCCTTTAAGATGACATACGTCATGTTTTTGCAATTGCCATTAATTCAAAAGAAATTTAGTATCATTTAAAACAAATTCAGTGTGACTCCAGAAGTCACAAACTATTTAATTCCGAATTACTTACCTATATAAATTTGTATTAGTTAACCATACACAAACAGTATATTATGCTTTTATTTTATTTATGTTTTAAAACATTACAAACATTGTAAACTACCTTAAAGTCCTCATATACAGAGACAAAACTTCAAAGAGAGAATCATCACACATTCTTTCAGTTAAATTATCTCTTATAAAGGCATATTATTAAGGAAGCAATCTCTGACCTCTAAACCAAGTCTTGAAGTGCATCCTGTATCCAGACCAATCACCTGGACCAAGCCACTATTTTCATAGTTCATACTTGGCCTAGATGGAAGGGGATGAGATGAAATGGCCTCAAGTTGCGCCAGGGGAGGTTTAGACTAGATATTAGGAAAAATGGCTTCACCAAAAAGGTTATTAATCATCGGAACAGGCTGCCCAAAGAAGTCGTTGAGTCACCATCCCTGGAGGCATTTAAAAGATGTGTAGACATGATGCTTAGAGACATGGTTTAGTGGTGGACTTGGCAGCGTTAAGTTTATGGTTGAAGTCGATGATCTTAAAGGTCTTTTCCAACGTAAATGATTCTATGAGTCTAGATTTTTAGCAGATTTAACACGTTTAGGACGGGTTATTTTTGTGGGCTTTTTTCCCTTATGACATTTTAGTGCAAGTTTTGTGAAATAATGTCTGTGTGAGAGCCAACCAGAGTAGTAGTGGCTGTATGGGCTTCAACCTAGAAGATTTTCAAGACCCAGCTGGAAAAAAGCCTGAGCATCATGGCCCGATCTCAGAGCTGATACAGCTCTGCGCAGGAGGTCAGACCAAGGTACCTTCCAACAGGAATATGTCTGTGAAAATTCTACAACCACACAGTTTGTATTTCCCTAATTAATATCATCTCACAATACCATATCAGAGTGCTGAGATCCAAGATTTCACCTCAGGGTTTGGGACAGCATTTCCCCTTACAACCAAAATTAATTGAAATATTTCTGCTATTGCATGGATGAATTTCCAGTTCTCCAGAATACTTGATGGAAAATGCTGTTTCAGGTTTGGTTTGGTTTTCTTTTTCAGAGGGCTAATCAGCAAGATGTCCTCCTTGGCTTTGTCTTCATTTGACAAGTGTTAGCTAGTATGTTCTTGAATTTCTTCTTACCTATTACATTTCTTCTAAACCTAGGACTTTCTTAATTTAAAGGGAAGCTAAAACTCCTGTAAAGGGATGCAGGGGTTTTTTGTCACAAGATTTATTTAATACAGCTAATTGAGATTTCTAACTTTCCATTAGTTTCTTTGGCCACTGCATTTTCCACCATACATTTAATTTTATGAAGCTTTCCTTCCATATATTGGTATGTTATGTCCAAGTGGTTCTAGCTTACTATTGTGTTTTCAGTTCAGCCTCAGTTTCACTGCTGTCCAGAAGTATTCTAGCCAGCAAATAATTCTACCTACAAGGATAAAAGCCATAGTTTTTCACCCTTCCAATAAAAATATTAAGTCCTTTCATAAGTAATAGATGAACAATGTTTCTGTTAAGATAATGGATACAACTGTTCATAAACAAGACTTAATGATGTGTGTTCAAGCAACTTATACTTTTCCCACATTGCGTCTTATAAATTTCAGCTCTCAGTCAGCACAGGTTCAATAACTGCACATTAACTGTAGCTTATGCTGCTACTACTACCTTTCAAGTTTTAAAAATAAAATTAGAAAGTCTTTTCTATGCTGTAGTCCTTTTAAATGGAAATACTCTTCAGAATTTTTATCTTTAATGTCCAAAGCAAGGTTGCTAAAATAACTGATTACAGCTCTTTAGTTTGGCTAGAGTTCCCTAGAGTTCTAGTCTGAATGTCATGGCTATTCTTAGTGAACATTAATGACCTATTAATCTTCTGACAAGGGCAGAGACATCCATGTGCACAGAAAACATTAGGTTTCATAAAGCAAACTATCTATTCTTTGAGCTCTAATTTCAGAAAAGTTAAACATGCATTATCTCAGTTCATTGTATGCTATAAACATGGTCTTTCACTTAATTGACAAATCAGCAAGTTCAATCAATTCTTTCATTTGCAGGGCAAGAACAGCAGAGCTAAAGGGTCTTGTAGACTACCTCTTTCCCAAATCTGTAGACATTAAAGCCCATTTAGCACAGATACAAGTGTCGCAGTTTATATAAACTGATACTGAGTAAAATTCATAAGCAGTGTCTAGAAAAAAAATCAAAATTCACGTTTCCCTGTCTCTGAAGTGAATGGTCTAAATTCAAACATATTCCTTTTCTGAATGGTTATCCATCTATGTACCTATGAATTAAGGTCCTCTTTATTAATGTTCCCTTGTCCTGAAGGAGCCTTCCAGACACCTCAGCTTCTATTAGGCTGTAGATGATATTGCACATGAAAAGCTGATAAGTGTTCTAGGTTAAAAAAAAAATCTATAGACATTACAGGTATGAAGCAGAACGCACTTTTCTGGCGACATGATGATGGATGAGGATTACGGTATTTTCTGGGGTTTCTGGAAGATTTATTCTTTAAAAGTGCACTAGATGTGCTTTGAGGAATGCTTTTAGGCCACATTTCTCATAAGTTGCAAGAAGATACAGTGTAAGAATTAAAAGACTGCTTAACACTGAGGTAAGTGTTCAGCTTTTTGGTTCCCATAAAAACATGGATCTCGGCAATGATTGAAAGATAATTTAGGTATGCAGGGAATGCACTGGCAAAGTATTAGATATATAAAGAGCTGGTAAGGGATTTTTAGAATCACACTTTAGATTAGCCTAAATTAATTACCAAAATTGTCTTTTAGTTCTAATCTAGGAACCTAAGTCTTCCTGCAGCATTAGACACACATCTCTCTGATTAGAGAGCTGAAGATCATGGTGAAGAATGTGAGAAAAGACTGAAAAATATTGAGAAGGTTTCTTTAGGACAAGCGTCTCAGAGAAGATTTTTACATCAAAGAAGCAAATCTGAAAAAAACATACAAAACAAAAAGAAGAAAGGCTTCAGAAAAGTAAAGCAAAATTTTTTACTGTTTTGGTTTTTTTCTTTTAATTCCAGCATGTGTTCAATGTGTAAATGCATTATTCTCTTTTAGAGAAAGTAAGTTATCTATTTCGGTTTGTTCCAGACTCAGAAAGACACCATCTTAAATTTTCCCTCAGATTTCTCTCCCTTGGTCAGGAGTCACTTGGGAGCTGTGAATATGGTACTCTAAAGTTCAGCAGTTACCTGCTGAGCAGAGCAACTCTACTATAGGATTCACAGTTACTTTTTTTTATCCCTCATACTCAGGCACTTCCATCACTCTCTGATGTTACTAGGTATTATCTCTCTGAAACAGGCATTGCTCAGACCAAAGTCAGTAGAGTGGTCTGACTACTTATACAAGGAAAATAGAAGTACAATCCTTTCAGCCTGTTGTGCTATTTTTTTATTATTATTCTTTTTACTGGAAGGACAAATGTAAGTATTTTGGGGCAGTAACTGTTCAACGTGAGGATACTAGCTTTGCTTTACCATTGTGCAACTGTACATTTCAGATGTAAGAATAACGCCAGTTTTTACTCTGTTGTATGTAGGCCTGATAGGAAAAGGATGAGAGAGATAAGTATGTTGATGCCAAACTATTTGATTTTCACTTTTTATTGTTATCGGGGGTATGGGCGGGGGGGGGGTTACAGGGTTATCTTACCTTCTGCTGTAGCTCAGTGTTAATTTTAAAAGTTGCTATTGATATCATCTTTTTAGAACTCTATACATCAAGAAATATTCCATTCCCCATCTGAGTGTTTCAGAATTTGTAACCTTAAATACACCGACTGAATTAGAAAAGGAAGAGGTATACACACATCTGTTCCCCCAAAGAAACAAATAGAAGAGCAATATTCAAAACATCATAAAAGATAATTTTTTAATGAATGCAGCAATTTTCTGGAACTTCAGAATGAATTTCAAAGGTGATTTCTGCTAAGATTCATTTTTTTGCAGTGCTTGCAACTGAAAGGTGTGGTATATACCCATGGGAGAATTCAGACCTGATAATCCTTTTGCAATCTGCAGGAGAACAGCTCACCTGACCTTGTGCTCCTTACGGTCTCCATATCAGACTCTCCATTACAGAGGACTGTGTGGTCCTCTGCCAGTACTGCTGTGCTGAGATCTCATTTATTTTCTGTGGAGCACCACTATGTATCTCTGATTTTGTGATCCAATATGCCAAACAGAAATAGCTGGCCTGGTCTGTGGCCTGCTGGCCAGTTTCCCGTGGGCTGGAGGGCACCGAGATTGTAATACTGCAAAGGGCATGCCTGAAATACCACACTTGGCAGAGTCCCACCAGAAGGGACTCTCAGCTCTGCGGCTCTGTAGCACCCCTCTTTCATGTCACCCAGTAAGTCTGCAGCAGACCCCACACAGGGGCCAACAAGACCTGCAGCATCTCCTAATGGTTTTTAGGAAGCTGGGAGGTGTGAGAGAGTGCTAAGGGAAAACAGAGTCAACAAAGGAGCTACACTTTCATTCATATGCAGTCGCGATGTGGAGAATGCTGGAAGCGTGGCCAGGAGGAAGGCCTGTGCTGTGCAACAACTACATATAGCGAGGTTAGGAAATGCCCTGTACCTTTCAGAGCAACCCAGTGGGTAGTACTTTTTTCCTGAGAGTTTTTCTACTTAATCTGAAAAGATCTGAAGAAATAGTCTTTACTCTTCATTCAGTTGAATAGAGAATTTATAAATAAACATGAAAGAAATCTTTTCTTAAAAAAACACACTTTTTAAAATTATTTTAAATTTCATTACAAATTGATAAAATGTCCAGATCTAGTAATAATAGAGAGGCAGATCCTGATTTCACTTGACTCTTAGGAGTTATTCAGCTATTCATATGGTGGCATTTTAAACTAGATACACTGTTGGATGAAATTTCACTATTTGAAATGAAAAATAATGTATTATTGCCAACAAAGCTCCGCATTGTGGAGTCTGCCTCTTTCCTTGTTAATTCCATTCGTGATATTAAGCTGTAAGGCAAGTACCAACCCCATAAAAATTACTTTACAATGATTCGGTAAATATACTGTCCTATTAGCTATCAACAACTTCAAAGATTAATTGCTAGGTAAATTGAAACTTGTATTTTTCAAGATAAGACAGAAATGCTGAAGGAATTAAATTATTACATTACATGGCATGCTACTTAGCTGCAGATGTCCAAAAAAAAATATCACGGGAGATATAGGAAAGTAAAACAAAGTAATGGGGTCTATACTTCATTTAATTGTGCCTTATGTCTAGCATTTATAACATACATCATACTTATCTGTTCTAATTTTATTAAGCTAAAAATAATGTTAGAAAAAAAAGAGTCTTTTTTTTTTTTCTTCTTCTTTTCCTGCTCACTTGTTTTATATTGACATTCTGGTGTGACTTTTGCATTATAAAATTCTCTGAGCTGGGATTATCACCTCCTGTATATTTTCAGAATACTTTGCACAAAGATGTCAGCCTGGCTGAGGCTTCCTATGTTGTCAATAAAGACACATAGCTAGACTCACTGGGATGTTTCAGCTGTGTTAAACCACTTTGATGGCACAAAGCAAATGCAAATGTAGTTGTGGTAGCTAACTAAATCAGATTTATGGAAATTCTAAGCATTAAAGAAGTCAAAAGTGAATAAAGCATTCAGTGAACTGCACTCAAATTCATAATGCTAGACAGTTGACTGTGCAACAAAATGGAAAAAGTATAAATTGGAGAGAGAAGGAGGAATATAGGTTAAAAACAAATGTACTAACATTTCTAAAAAAACCCCACAACTCAATATACATGTTTCATTCAATCCTAGTTTGATAGTGGAAGTGGTAATAATTCTTTATATATTAATACCAATAGAATTTTAGAATACATTTTTTATCTTCATTTTGTACATTTTCTCAGTATTTCCTTTCTGAGTGAGCTATACAGTGAAATTGATTGACTGATCTAATAGTTAATTTAAGAGTAAACCTAAATCACAGAAATTCTACGCATTTAGTTTTTATCTTAATCTAAGATAATGCATACAAATACTTGATGTAAATTCTTGATTTAAATGTATCATGCTAGATGGAAAATGAGGGAACAATAATGCCTGGTTGCCAGAAATGCACAAAACTGACATCACACCTCACTGAATATAAGGATTATTTTGAATTTGATGTGTATGTATCCAAAACCCTGTCTTTTCTATTTTAAATTACTATTTCACTACTACCAATCTAGCTATTATATTAAGAAACTGTTCTATAGGGGTCCAGTATGGACATTTCTTGTAATCATTTATACATAGAGACTTAATGTTTTTAATAATGTCCTACTTGCTCCCATTTTCACTTCAAAAGACTTTTCTGCCTTAAAATAGTGTTGACCTTATTTCTTTTCATTTTATCCCCTGATATGGGCTTTGCACTTGACTGAATTTCTTTTGCTATGTATACTTGCTTTTTTTTCTTCATTTTTTTCTTCAGGGTAGTAATCAAAAATTTCCAGCCTGCATCTGTCCTTAGCCAATTAGAATTTTCATTTGCATATTATATTTCCAGAGAATGCATGACAGTATAGATGCAATGGTTCCCAGGCATAAGCCTGGGATGGCCACAAGGAAAGAAACCATTAATGAATCTTACCTGTTGTCCTAAATTCGTGCTACAGAAATCTCTATATGTAACTTATTATTTCTTTTTAAGAAAAGCTTTAAAAATATATTTGCTACATTGTAGAAACAAAATAATATAAATTCCCTTAGTGGTACAGAAAATAGTATGGCAGAAAAAAAATACATATATCATGTTTTAAAGAACTTTGTAAGTAAACTGTGTAATTTTAATTTGTATGACACTGCAGTATATTTGCTCTGTTATCTTTTGAGCTCACTCCGTTATCTTTTGAGCTAGCACAGCAGAATTGTTTATTTCTTCTGTGACAAAGTTCCTATTTCTAGTCCTGCTGGGATGGTGTATATCAGACCTCCTCAGGATAGCACAAATTAAGACTGACATGTGGCATTTATGGGGGGGGAGGGGGAAAGCCTCTTCATGGATTTAATAGTCTAAATGGTAATTTTTTTAAGGCTTGGGGAAAAAATCATACCTTGCATATCAATCTCTGTGGCCACTGTTATCCTCATTCTTACTCCCCTCTTTGATTTTGCCATTTATTAATCACATCTTTTGTTTAATCCTCTCCTAAAAGTTTTGGGGACTGAACTATGGCCCACTCTCAAAAGAAGATCAATGGTAAGAATATAATGCAAGTCATGCTCTCCTGGACAGACCAGTCTAGGCCAACCTGTCCCCAGTAGGGGTGATCAGAGACATATTTAGGGAGAGCACACAAGTCTGGTCCCTTTATGTGATCCACTCTCATCATTTCTTCTCTGAGTCCATGATTATTGTATTAGGAATGCTAAAGTGCGTATCTTTGCCTATTTCTTTCAGTATCCATTTGTTCTTTATTTATTCATTCACCCATGAATTTGAACCTGCTCCCACCACTTCCTACGACAGCAAGTTGCAGAAGTTCACTACCTGCTGTGTAAAGAAATCACACAATCACAGAATGGTGGGGATTGGAAAGGACCTCTGGAGATCATCTACTCCAACCCCTCTGCTAAAGCAGGATCACCTAGAGCAGGTTGCACAGGATTGCGTCCAGATAGGTTTTGAATATCTCCAGAGAAGGAGACTCCACAACCTCTCCGGGCAACCTGTTCCAGTGCTCAGTCACCCTCGCAGTAAAGAAGATTTTTCTCATATTAAGATGGAACTTCCAGTGTTCCAGCTTGTGCCCGTTGCCTCTTATCCTATCACTGGGCACCACTGAAAATAGTCTGGCTCCATCCTCTTGACATTCACCCTTTAGATATTTGTAAGCATTGATAAGATCCCCTCTTACTATTCTCCAGGCTAAACAGACCCAGGTCTCTCAACCTTTACTCCTACGAGAGATGCTCCAGTCCCCTCATCATCCTTGTAGCCCTCTGCTGGACTCTCTCCAGTAGTTCCCCACCCTTCTTGAACTGGGGAGCACAGACTGGACACAGTACTCCAGATGTGGCCTCACCAGGGCAGAGCAGACAGGCAGGATAACCTCCCTCAACCTGCTGGCCTACTTTCTTTTATCTGGTTTAGACTGGTTTCATTGAGGTTATCCCAGTTTTAATGTTACAGTATTTGGTGAATAACAACTCCTGTTCACTTTATCTACCACCCTCGTGATATTGTAGACCTCAGTTATTTTCTCCATCAACTGTTCCCTCTTCAAATCAGAGCCCTAGACTTAGCCTCAGGGCTAACAAAATGATCAAATGATGGAAAAGCTGTGTTAGGAGGAGAGACTATCTCATATTACTGTTCTGATTCTGTCATTCTATGACATGCCTTTTGAGAGAGTTCAGAATCACAGAATGGCTGAGGTTGGAAGAGACCTCTGGACATCATCTTGACGTTGATTCCACCGAGGGTGGAAAGGCCTTGCAGAGAGATCTGGACAGATTGGAGAACTGGGCAATCACCAACCGCATGAGGTTTAACAAGGGCAGGTGCCGGATTCTGCACCTGGGAAGGGGCAACCCTGGCTATACATACAGACTGGGCAATGAGATGCTGGAGACCAGCCATGCTGAAAGGGACTTGGGGGTCTTGGTCGACAGCAAGTTGAATATGAGTCAACAGTGTGCGCGGGCTGCCAGGAAGGCCAACCGTATCCTGGGGTGCATCAAGCATGGCATTGCTAGCCGGTCTAGGGAAGTGATTGTCCCACTCTACACTGCGCTGGTGCAGCCTCACCTCGAGTACTGCATGCAGTTTTGGGCGCCACAGTACAAAAAGGACATACAAGTATTGGAGAGCATCCAAAGGAGGGCAACAAAGATAGTGAAGGGTCTAGAGGGGAAGATGTATGAGGAGAGGCTGAAGTCCCTTGGTTTGTTCAGCCTAGAGAAGAGGAGACTGAGGGGAGACCTCATCACGGCCTACAGCTTCCTCACGAGGGAGAGCAAAGGGGCAGGCGCTGATCTCCTCCCTCTGGTGACCAGTGATAGAACCCATGGGAACGGAATGAAGCTGCGACGGGGGAGGTTTGGGTTGGATATCAGGAAAAGGTTCTTCACTGAGAGGGTGGTCGGGCACTGGAACAGGCTCCCCAGGGAAGTGGTCACAGCACCGAGCTTGACTGAGTTCAACAAGCGTCTGGACAACACTCTCAGTCATATGCTCTGATTCGGCTGGTCCTGTGTGAGCCAGGAGTTGGACTCAATGATCCTTACAGGTCCCTTCCAACTCAGGATGTTCTATGATTCTGTGATTCTATCTGATCCACCCCTGTGCTCTAGTTATGAGTTATGAGAAAGAACACTTAGTCTATCCCAAACAAATTCCAGCATGAAGGTGATGCTTATTCTCTCAGCCCACGTTGGATGGTAGTACAGAACTTCAGATGCCAAAACAAGCTTTCTGGGAAGACACGAAGGCAACACTGAGTTTTCGTACAAGTTTGCTTGGGGTTTCCATTCATTTCACTCAGGCACTAGTCCCTTTTTCAATCTGCCATTAAGTCATCTTTTAACAGAGAGCCTGACTGTAGCTTTCTGCATGCTGCCATGGTTTCTTTTGCATATATAGGTAAGCAATGTGTTCACCTACGTACATAGCGTGTATATATATATTTATACAGACACACACACACACCAGTGATGCGTGTTTGTGAATGCATGTTTGTGCTTGTAACTAAGTACTCATCTAACATCATTCTTTCTTTCTGTTTCAGAGTCAGCATATGAGCTCTGATTTGCTCTTTGGGTTGTCCAATGGCCCTGTGCCTTAATCAAGACTTTCTAGCAATCACATTATTTTCCTTAAAAGATGACAGAAGACCATGATCATATGACAGTACAGAAGAAATGCCTAAAAAGAACAAAGTGCAGGTGATAGCTACAGGACCATCCAAAATGTTTACTGTGACTCCACTGTTAGTCAATTTATAACTGAATTTTAGAGGACAGCTTCTAGTTAAAAACATAAAAAAGTGCTTTTTCCACAGCAACTCTGACACCTGACACCATTGGTGGACAACTGAGGTCACAGACACTCTGTATCAGATATATCTTTTACAGTTGATATCATTCTTGGAATTTGTAGCATAGCTCAGGACTGTGGGACATCATACAATAGCACATCATTGGCACAATCACCTCAGAGGCAGATCACAAAGACGTAGGGAAGTGGGACAAGATCCAGCAGCAGTTCAAAGATCTCAACCTACAGACAAGAAAAGGGCTCACTCTAGTGGTACAAGCCAGCAAAACATCAAAAATACTCTACCTGGATGTAAACATCTCACAGCTTTGAGGCTGGGGAGAAAGGGTTTTATGAGGCCAAAAGAAAAGAGAGTGAAGAAATTGAAAAAAAAAAATATAATGAAAGATGCAAATTGTGTGATTGGTGCTGTTTCGGGATACGTTTTAGACAGCTCTTCACTTGATCACCACAGCCTAAATCAAGAAAGCCTGTTGCTCCAACCATACCACACAACCACATGGCCTGCTTTGGCAGTCAGGAGGACCAGCAATGGGGTAGTACGAGGTCCCTTCTCTGGCCAACAGGAGAAAACCTGGATGGACAGACCAATCATCCCGGTATCACCATGTCAGTGCTTGTTTCAGATCCGAGACCATCAGCATCTTCCCAAACACTTCCTCAGATGTCATACAGCTTATACACAAATATATTCCCTATGCATAATAGTGTGATGCATTATGTGGCTGCACTGCTTGGAAGAAAGACCAACAGCTGACTGGATACTCCATTACTCGGTATCAAAGTGCAGCTTCTCCTAACAGCTTTTGGTCTCTGTTTCTTTTTTATTGCCTCCTCATTGTCACTGGCACAGGTGGCATTCATTATTATCTACAATAATTTTATTTCATTAAAAGACATTCAAAATGCCTGTATTGTATTTTTTCTCAGATAAAAATGTGTTAATTTTGTCAGACTGGTTTCAATGACACCTTCAAAACAAACAAAAAACAAACCCCCCAGAGATTCCCATAACAACTCGAAATGTTTGCAGTTTCTTACAAAAATATTACATTAGCCTAGCTTTCATAGTCCCACACAGTTAACAGTCACCATATTAAAGGAAATATCCTTTCTTTCTTTCACCACATTTTCTGCCTCATATTCCGTAAACAAGTGTAACATCATAACAAAAAAAGGAAAACAGGAGTCTAGGAACTTGGTGCAGTACTCTTCCTTTCTGTTTGTTTGGGTTTTTGTCTCTGTTCATTTTCCCAGTACTCCCACTTCTTTATTGCATTTGCTTTTATCGGCTATATCTACTTATGAGATTGTCAAGGAAACAACAGCATAGTAGTATTAGTTTCTGCCATTTAGCCATAAAAGACTCCGGAGTTGATACATATGAAATGATTACTCCATTGTGACAGAGGATGAAATCCTAGTTCCACTATAATCAATAACAAAATGGCTATTAAATTCAGTGGGACAAAGATTATACTCACTGCATTAAGAGACAGCTTCATCAAAAGCACCAAGAATTCATTATTTCATATAGTTCCCATAATCAGCAAAGCCTCACTTGGGGTTACTTTCATTTTTGAAGGTGATGTTTTGAGAAGTGTTTACTATTGCCATAGAATTCAATTCGGGCAGAGTTTGGTCAAAGGTGAGCACTTCTGAACACTGCATTGAGAAGACAGAATAAATCTAGGGTTTGGGGTTTTTTTGTTTTGTTTTGGTTTGTTTTTTATTGCTCCCTTATATCTGTGCAGCTATCAAAATCTTTCTGTAGCTGTGCCAGACATTACAGCGGTGCATTAGAAACCCCAGAACTAGCCCCAGTTGAGCTGAAACATCTATGCTGTGCTGTACAGACTAGTTCAGGTTCTCACTGCAACCCAGTCCCTTCAGCCCACTGCAAAATAGATCAGCCACAGACTGCTTCAGCAGAGTTATAATGCTTCCCGTTTCAGAGCCAGTTTGCCTGAGGATCTCTGCTCTCTATTCCTCTACAGGGTAATGTGATACCCAGAGCGCATTAACAGAAATTTCATACCTCAGTGTCAACTCTGAAAGCTAACTGAAGCTCAGGTAATATATTAAGCATAGCTTTGCAGTTAATTGGATGATTTAAAGCCTACTTGAAGACTGAATAGGAAAATAATGTATAGCATTAACAGAAATCAGCAAAAGTTCCTTCAGTGATAAGTGCAGATAAGCAGCAGGAAATAATAATAATAATAACAACAACAACAACAACAACAACAACAACAAAAACAGCAATAACAATAATTTTTAAAAGAGTTCATTAACTGTTCCATAAACAAATATTTTAGTACTAAAATCTGCTGGTTTACTGTTATGGATGCTATACTGAAAAAAAAAAGAAAAGAAAAGAAAAGAGATTTTATTTTCAGGAAATACCTGATTGGAATGAGTGAAAAAGAGAGTCAGACACTTCCCAGTGGCACCCAGTGACAGGACAAGAGGCAATGGACAGAAACTGAAACACAGTAAATTTCATTTAAATATAAGGTTATTTTATTTTTATATTTTTTTAATGTAAGGATGGTCAAACACTGGAACAGATAGTCCATAGTAGTGTTTCTATCCCTGGAGACGTACAAAACTTGACTGGACATGGCCCTGAACATGCAGCTGACGCTGCTTTGAGCATGGGGGTTAAACTAGATGATCTCAGGATCACTCTTTTGCTACAGTATTAGAAGGTTTTACTTTGTATAACACTTACTCATTTACTTTCTCTACATGCTGTCTTTTACCATTTGAAAAATACTTATTTTTCATTTGCTTCTCGGCATATGCAGGATCATAAGGTGAACTGAAATATGGATTTTAAGACATAAGTTATTCTGCTTTAAATGTCTGCATACCTAGATTTACTCTACAGTATAAGAGGTAGTTTGCTTTTCTTTTAGATTTACATTTATATTGAATTAATAATTATGGTTTATCAATATGCAGTATTTTTATAAGACTCTTCTACCAAGCAGGCCTTATTCTGTTACTCTCCAAAATGAGAATTCAACTCCATCAGTTTGCTAAGAAGGGCATTCAAAAATCAAGAGGCACTTCTGCATTCATAATCACTCTGCAGAAGTTATATTTGTTTATTTACTGGCATAGTTAGAATAATAAAGTCATTTCTTCTCCCTTTGTCCCTCAGTAGATATTCAGTTTTATCAGTCTAACCAGTAGACTTAATTGCCATGTAGGAAGAGAAATGTTTGCCGTAATCAGCTGTTGAGTGGCCAGTTAACTAGTTCATGATTATCTGTATTTATTCCCTTGTGAAATAAAATACTAGAAGAGATGGGAAATGAATCAAACCCCCTAAATTTAAATACCCAATGAAATTAAACATTAATGTTTTAATGTTTCTGATTAAAAGAAATCAATAAGAAAACACAGATGTTTTCTTACTCTAGTCTTTGCTCTATTTTCCTTCTGAAACAGTAACTCTCAATGGTCAAGTAACAATGGTTACTTCTTCCCCTAAGACAGTATCTAGCATGTTTAGTTTTCTATAGGTAAATTTTGCTAAACTAAAACTTTGGTGTGGACTTATTAAACTCGATGATATCCCTTAAATTTTCCTCCTCCCTACCTAACACAATTAAACATATTTTATACAAAGAAAACAAACAATTTTGATTTTCCATGCCTCTGTCAGAGGCTTCTGGTAGTTGTTCAGTACTTTACATAATAGTATTTAGTTATAAATAACAAGTGAAATAATTTTCTAGATGAAATTGCTATATTATAATTAAACAACAGCATGCATGTTACATTTAGGTTTGATTCTTTACACTGCATGGTGACTGTTAGTGTGAGCACAAGTTCTATATGTAGAAAGTTATACTGACATATCAGAGACTAATACGAAGGTTGTTTCAGTACCATTGACTAATATTCACTACACGCGTTACATATACTAATATAATTCAGTAATACAAAGCTTGTGTTCACCAAGCCTAGGAACCTTTTAAAAGTAATTTAATTATCTAATCAATATTTAATAAATAATTAAACATCTCAGTGTATGTGGTCCTTGGAGAGGTGAATTTTCACTGAGAGTCATTGATCCTGGAGTTGTAGCCTGAAGATCATAGAAGAGTAACTGATTCAATTTTTTTAATTATTATTTTTGATTTAAAATCTTTTGGAATTCGTATTTGAATAATAAATCACTCTTGATAGCTTTTTCAGTAGTTCTTCTGTAAATAGTTTTGAGCAATGAAAAAAGAGAAAAATCAAATGTGTTTAACACCACTCCAAATGAAGAGTTGTGGAAAGAAGGCTGAGAGAGTTAGCTTAAATTTTCCATGCACTGTCTGACACAGTGCAGTGAAAAGTGAGGTAAGTAGTCAGCAAAAGCCCTAACAGTATTTGTCGGAGATCTGTCTCAGTTAAGTAGCTATAGATATTGCTCAGTTTTAATAACAGTATTGGATGACTTAAATGGTAAAATAGTTTTGTTGTCCAAAAATCATGTTGTGATTTATGAAGATCATCTTTTCTTTAGGCTGTGTTCCCCAAGTTTTGTCTTCATAGAAAACAATAAATAAAAGCTAATAAATACAATTCCTAATAAATTAAGATATTGTCTTTGCTACCAATTAGTAACAGTACTAAATTACAAGCATTATCTGTGAATAATCAGTCTGTTGAGATCAAAGTTTTATTTTTACAGAAAAAAACCCAACATGGAAGTGGGCAAAACTTAATGAAAATTAAACCAGAAATACATATACACAAGGGAGTTAATTGAGTCTGACATGTAATTGTTGCTATGATTTTCATGTCTTGTCACAGGTCAGTTAAAACAATTGAGATAAAATTTAGGAAGAATTAGGCATATAGCAAAAGATGAAAGAATTAGGAATAATTAGATAGTAATAGGATCAAATACTGGGCTTATGCACATATCATCTAATTCTATTGAACTACATATGATAAATCTGGCATTTAACTAGCTGTAGTTTTATGGCATAGGCATATCTTTGCCTATGAATAATTTTTAAGGAATTGCTGTTACACAAACACAAGTGAAACTTCACATTATGGGGGAGTGATGGAATGAAAATGTGTTGATTATGGGAGGGGCTACTTGTGACCTGCTTGTTTCTGTAGGTAGCTGAGCTGGGGAAATGTAGGGAGATGTGGGTGGGTTTCTAAGGTTACAGTTAATCAACATTTTACTGCTTTAGTTGCAATGAGTTATGGTATTAATAGCATTGTGCCTGGCTGGGTGTTTTTGCAGCAACAGCCAAGTAATTTATTCATGTTCAGCATTTTCTGTGAGTTTAAAATTCAGTTTGGGTCACTCTTGTGTGTATGTTTTGGTTTTGGTGGGTTTTTAAATTCTTTTCTTAAAGCAAAACTCAACCATTTAAAACAAAATCTGCAGTTTTTGGAATAGTTTTGGTGCCACAGCTACAATACTTCAGTAAATATCCATTTGAAAATAGATGCGTACTGAACACCGAGTAATGTGACCATTTGAAAAAGGAAACACACGCAGATGAAACCAACAAATATATCATCTAGAAATTTCTTTTCCAGAATCATATGTGATAAAATTATATTAAATTCTTTCCATTGAGGTTCACATAATTTTATTCTAGAATTAATATATTTGTCTTTCATCTTTTACATTAAAAAAAAATCAATTTGATGCAATTTCCCTGATATTCATTGGTGTATAATTCAAAACTGCAAGTGAAGTATAGACACTGCAAGCAATAGTTACCTAGTAAGCTCCAGCTTTTCAGCCTTTTTTTTTTTTTTTGCTATAAAAATATATGAAAAGTTCTTGTATAAAGTTGTTCACTGGAAAGAAAATCTTCAGGGTATGCCTTTGCTTATTCATAAAATGCTAACAAGGCAGACAGACAAATATAAATATTTAATGAAGTTTTAAGGCAATTTTCTTTCTAGAAGCGGAAAAGTTGTCTGTAGTTGATTCCTAGTCACTAAACTGCATTAACTACAAACGTTTTTCAAAAAATATTTTAAAAGCTCTTTTGCTGAGAAGTATGTTGAACTATTTAAGGATTTTTTTCCTCCTGCTGAGTAGCTTTAAATATAGGAAATATTCATGTTGAAGTTTGCTATCTCTATGCCAATCAGTAATGATAAATGCCCATAGAAGTATAATAAAGACCTGTTTAGAGATGTATTGAAAGTCACTTTATTTTTGAACAGCACTGAAAATCTTGCAATGAAAAATCATGCTAGTGCCTCAAAAGTGAAGTTCAAATAATAATTTTAGAATAATATTTAATATAAATTCAATAAAATACTTCACAGGACATTTCTTTAGATAGATCTCAAAATCTGGTGGCAAACAGTATTATTCAAGATACACTAGGGTAGTCAGGTAGGCTTTCACCTAGTTCTCCAAAAGATGTTTAGCCTCCTGTACATCTGTGAGGGTGTTCCAGTTTCTAAAGGTTTTTCAAAAGGCACTAGACAACTGCATTGAGCTCCTAAGCAAAAAACCTTCTAGTTACCAGAATTTGCTTTGGATAACCACATTAAGGCAAACAGGACCTTAAAGTAGAAGACCTTTGTTTTGTTAAAAGTAAAGAGAACTTAGGCTCATTAGATCAAATGTAAACATCTGACTGTAGACATCCAAACTTAATTTAAATGAATCACACCTAAGTAAACCAAGGTACAGTTGTCATCAAGTTTATTTCACTTATTACAGCTACTGTGGTGGGCTGACCCTGGATGGATGCCAGGTGCCCCCCAAAGCCGCTCTATCACTCCCGTCCTCAGCTGGACAGGGGAGAGAAAATACAACGAAAGGCTCGTGGGTCAAGATAAGGACAGGGAGAGATCACTCACCAATTACCATGACAGGCAAAACAGACTCAAAAAGGGAAAATTAATTTAATTAAATATCAAACAACTATTATTACAAACCAGATCAAATCAGAATGAAAAATAAAACCGAATCTTGAAACACCTTCCCCCCACCCCTCCCTTCTTCCCAGGCTTAATTTTACTCCCAATTTATCTCCCTCCTCCAAACCAGCAGCACGGGGGGACAGGGAATGGGGATTGAGGTCAGTTCATCACACATCGTCTCTGCTGCTCCTTCCTCCTCAGGGGGAGGACTCCTCACACTCTGCCCCTGTTCCAGCGTGGGGTCTCTTCCACAGGACACAGTCCTCCGCCAAGTTCTCCAATGTGAGTCCTTCCCATGGGCTGCAGTTCTTCACCATCTGCTCCAGCGTGGGTCCCCCATGGGGTCACAAGTCCGGTCAAGCAAACCTGCTCTGGCGTGGGCTCCTCTCTCCACAGGGCCACAGGTCCTGCCAGGAGCCTGCTCCAGCATGGGCTTTCCATGGGGTCACAGCCTCCTTCAAGTGCATCCACGTGCTCTGGTGTGGGGTCCTCCATGGGCTGCAGGTGGAATCTCTGCTTCCTATCATCCTCCATGGGCTCAGAGGGATGGTCTGCCTCACCATGGTCTTCTCCATGGGCTGCTCTGCTCTGGCACCTGGAGCACCTCCTCCTCCTCCTTCTTTGCTGGTGTCTGCAGGGTTGTTTCTGTCACATATTCTCACTCCTCTCTGTGGCTACAATTGCTCTCGGTGTTTTGGGTTTTTTTTCTCCTTCTTAACCATGTTATCCCAGAGGCACTACCACCGTCGCTGATGGGCTCGGCCTTGGCCAGCAGCAGGTCCTCTTGGAGCTAGCTAGCATTGGCTCTATGGGACCTGAGGGCAGCTTCTGGCAGCTTCTCACAGAACCCACCCCTGTAGCCCCCCCACTACCCAAACCTTACCACACAAACCAAATGCAGCTACATAATAGACAGATAAAATCACAGCATAATTTTGATTGGAAGGACAGGTGATCTGGTTTGGACATCCATGGACAGCTCATGGACTTATTTCAGGTTGCACAGGGTTGTTGCCAGTTGTGTTCTGCATATCTCCAAGGATGGACACTCCACAACCTCTCTGTTCCAGTGTTTGACTGCCTTCATTCTTCTTACTATGTAATTTGAATTTACCATGCTGCAGCTTGTCTCTGTTGCTCTTCATCCTATCACTGTACACCTCCAAGAAGAGTCTACCTCCATTGTGTTATACCTCCACTTTAGGTAGTTCTTGACAAGAAGAATATATACGCCCCCCCATTCCTTAGTTTTCTCATTTTTGCAGACAGCTTTCAGACTTTTCTTTTGAGGTATGTGCTTCAGGCTCCCAGGCACACTGGTAGTCTTCCACTGGACTCAATTCAGTATGGCATTGTCTCTGTTATACTAGGGAACCCCGTACTACGTGCATTACTATAGACATAGTTACACAAGTGCCCGAGAAAGGGGAAGGATCATCTCCCTCAGCCTACTGGGAGATGGTCTTAGTAATACAGCCAGGATGCTGTTGGCCTGTTTTACCACAAGGGCACACTGCTGTTTCATATTTAACTTGACCACCAGGTTCCTCCATACCATTTTCTGCAAAACTGCCTTCACCCCAGTCAGTTCCCAGCCTGTACTGCTGCGTATGGCTATTTCAGTCCAGGTTCAGAGTTTTGCATTTGCTTTTGTTGAAAAGTATGAGTATTTTTGTCAATCCTTTTCTACAGGCTAGTGAGGATCCTTTGAATAGAAGCCTTGCCTTCCAGAGTACCCACTGGTCCCCTCAATTTGGTATCTTCTATGAATTTGCTGAGGGTACAGTCTGTCTCATTATCTAGACGTATAACAAACCAGTACTGACCTCAACGCATACCACTGGTAATCAGCCACCACGTAGATGTGGTAATGCGAATCACAACCTTTTGAGCTCAGTGATACTGCTACTTTTCCTCTCACTTCATGGTCTACCTATCCAGGATATGTATCACCAATTTTGCTAGAAGTATATTAGATGTCAATAGACTCGTGGAAGTCAAAAGTAAGCAGCAACCATTGCTCTCCCACCATGCATAAAGCCAGTATTTAATTATAGAAGGCAATCACATATGATTGTATATATGTATTGATACATTATATATTTGCATAAGTGCATGATGGTGCCTTGGAATCCATTTACAAGCACATAAAGGACAAGAAGATGTAGAATCGCCAGCAAGGGTTTAATAACATCAAATCCTGTTTGAATAACTTCAATTGTTTTCTATGATGAAATGACTATGTGGATGATAGAACAGTGGTAGATGTAATATATTTTGACTTTTGGAAGGTTTTTGACATAATATCCTCCTGAGCTTTAAGGAAAGCTGGAGAGGGACTGTTTACAGAGGCATATAGTGATAGGACAAGGGGTAATGGTTTTAAACTAAAAGAGGGTAGATTTAGATATTAGGAAGAAATTCTTTACTGTGCGGGTGGTGAGGCACTGGAACAGGTTGCCCAGAGAAGTTGTGGATGCACCATCCCTGGAAGTGTTCAAGGCCAGGTTGGATGAGGCTTTGGGCAACCTGGTTGAGTGGAGGGTGTCCCTGCCCATGGCAGGGGAGTTGGAAGTAGATGATTTTTAAGTTCCCTTTCAACCCAAACCATTCTATGATAGAAATCAATAGCTCCATGTCCAGTTGGCACTGGGAATGAGTGGAATCCTTGGAGGTTGATAGTGGACCACATGTTGTTCAATATCTTTATCAACAACCATGGTGATGAGACAAAATATACAGTCAGAAAATCTGTAGACAAACCTGATTTGGAGGTAGCATCTAACATATATAACAGATCTTTGACCAAGAAATACCTTGATAAACTTAAGGACTGGAGCGATGGAAATCTCTTTAAGTTCCTCAAGGAAAAAAGCTATTTTCTGCATCCTGGGTAGAACAACGCCAGATACCAATGCATGCTAAACAATTGTCTGAAAGCCAGCTCTGCTGAAAAGGACGTGGGAGTAACAATGAATGGATAAAAAGCAACTTCACAAATAAGGCATACTGTGATTCACTGGGAGAACTGTACCTGGCTGATCAAGGGAAACTCTTTTTTCTCCACTCAGTGCTAGCAAAGCCACAACTGGGACTTTGTACTTTTGCTTGCCTCTCCCAGTTCCAGAGGTATATGGAGAAAATGGAGGGAGTCTGAAAAATGATACATATCTTAGAAGGCGTGTAAGAGGAAGCTGGGCTTGTTTAGTATGACAAAGAGAAAGCTGAGAGGTGGTTTAAAAGCTGCCTGCAAGTACTTGAAGGACAGTTACCAGACACTGCAGTTCATCTCTTCTCACAGTGTTAGGAGATGCCACAAAAGGCACTGGCCATGAGTCTGATCAAGTTCAAATTACTAGGAAAACTTTTTTCCACTAAGAGGTTGCCAAAGAACTGAAACGTTACCCAAATTGATTGTGGGATCCTCATCCTTGCATATTTTCAAGATTTTCAAGACCTGAGACTACAGACAAATAATGTTTTTAGTCTGAATATTTTCTTAAGTTAGGGAGAGGATGGTTTCCTGCCAACAGGAATATGTAGGTTGTAGCTTTAGATCCCATGATCATGAAGCAGATATTGGATGAAATTTAGAAATAATACAGGAAACAGAGACTAGAGCCTAATTTTTTCCTCTTTGCTAAATAATCTAATTACACAGTACTAGTCATATCTCCTTTAAATTCATTTTAACAAACGTATCTTGAATTAATCACAGTGAAAAAGCTTTACTATTAAGAGTGATTTCAACTTGCTCAGCTAATCTGGTAATCAGGACACTCTTCTAGGATATTTGGGTTTGAATTCTCCTAGGCTGATGTGGGAACCCAAAACTTCCTGAAAATGTTTTCTGTTGAAAAAAAAACCCAAAAGGCTTCTGTAAAAAGGTGCAGCTGAATTAAATTATCTATTATTCCAAGTGCAATAGAAAGTTCTAGTAATATTATTACAAAAAGCCTGACCCTTACAGCATTATTGGACATTCTCTGAAAATACCAGTCCCTTTGGTGATTTACACAGAAGTACTCAAAAGTTGCTTAGGTATACATAACACTGATGTGCTTGGCACTGTCAGAAGAGTGGCAAATGTGCAGTAAATAAATGTTCCATCCTAAAAAATAATGTGGTGCTCATTGGGCTCAGATGCCCATCAGATTAGCAGCTGTTGAGGTGTTCCCAGGCTTGCAGCCTGGAATTTGGATGCCTAGATTTAATTTCAGTCCCATATTAGCCAAATAAAACATACATAGGTTTAGCTGCACGTGCTCCAGGGAATAGAGGCCATTAATGGTTCCACTAAAAATTAAAGGAAAGCAGCAAAATTGAAAGTTGATAAATATATTCACACCATATGTTTTAGCAATCTAATTTTACATGCCTGTGTCAGCAGCCTAAACTCTGTTCAGTTGCTTGAAAACACTTTCTGGAAGAGTCTTTATGTAGGCTGTTTCTTATGATTATATATGCTCTAACTTCAGTACTTAAATGCAGAAGCCTTTTTTGCTATATAAAGGAGATAAATGGCACAGACAGGAATAGATCAAGGTTTTCAGGCTGTCTCTCTCTAGTTCCCTAGTCACTGGGCTCTATTGTCACTTGAGGGTTTTTTCATCTACTTCAAGACTATGCTTTTTTCCTTGTATTTCTGTGAGAACAAGAGGACCTGTGTTGAACAAAATAATTCTGCACACAATGGCGGCTATTTACTGAAAAGGAAGTAACTAGAAATGCACAATATCTGGTGTTTCTTGTGCCCTCCTCCTCCTCACCCACCCCAACCCACTGAAGCCCCCAGGGGTGGACACAGCCCCGCAAGGAGGAGGAGCAGGAGGAGCAGGAGGAGCAGGGCAGGTCTCTCTCAGGGACTGGGCAGCCTTTGGGAGTTGAAGCTGGTCCCCACCCCACTTTCAAGTGACTGTCCTCCTCCTGGCAGGAGCTGCCGCTCGCCTGGGGGCAACAGCCTGAAAGACCCCAGGGGTGGGGGGACACAACAGCCCTTTGTTGGGACCCCAGGCCAAGAGGGCCTGCACCACCACAGGCACCCCACTCCTTCCAGCAGCCTTCGGAGTCAGGATGACACTGGAATAAGTGCAAAACCAAGGAAAGAAAATAGATACTAGGAAGTTTTCTTTTATAACAAGTCAATTTTATCATTAATGAGGTTCTTCTGTCCTAAATAGATGATTCTGACTTGCAGTAAATTCTCAGTTCTATATGCATAGTGTGACCTTTTTAGCCCACAACAGGATTTTTAATGTAACACTTGGTCCTGTGATGGATGGGATTCCTGTGTCCACCATCTAGGAAGTAGGCTCAGGTCTAGGCAGCTAAATTTAGGTGCCTGTGTACAGGCCGCGTGTCTATTTAGGTGCCTGTGTACAGGCCGCATGTCTGAGCTCCCATTATCAGCAAAGCAGTTAAGGAGAATAAGTCCGTTTCCTAGACAAGGTGCTCTAAGGCATCCGAGACATCCACGTGCGCTTGACAAATACAACACGGGACTACTCCCGTCTTTTTGAAGTGGCAGCTAAATTGAGGTGAGGTGTCACAGGGATGTTAAATGACATAAAATGCCCATGGAAAACTACCCTGCCTAAGAAAACTCTCTCACCGTGATCAATAGAAAACTATCTCACCGTGATCAGGGGAGTTTGGAGAGTGATCTGCTCACATTAAAGTATACACCTATATTGATCAGCTGAATGCCCTATGTACAGCAACAGAGTCAAAAGTTGTCACTGGAAGTAACAAATGTTTAAAGCCAACAAATAACAAAACATGAGAAAACCCAAACCAGAGACAACAGAGACTGGGAGAGTTAGATTACACAAAATCTGGGACCTGAGGACTACATATTATAAGGCAGAATTAAATATCCAAATAGCCATACTCAAGTCTGTCTGGTCAATGGTTCTAAGACCCACGACAGAGCTGATAAATGCCTTTTGTCTTTACAGAATCAAAGTTTTAAATGATGCTTCTCTCCCATCCAAGGTTTCTTCCCTAAACAGAACTAAAAACTAGAAACATTGTACTGAAAATTACCCAATGGTTAAGATACTTTATGTGTCCTCTCCTTCATGGATTTTTGGTGGTTATTAAGGATAGTCTTGCATTGCAGCACCTGGTAGCTGCGGCACCTAAATAAACTTATACCAGATCATGTATTTCCATGAACCTGTAAGAATGCAAGTGGATTCAAGACTTGCATCAGTGCATCTGATTTGACTGAAATCAGCTGAAGCATTAATAAAGCTATTTTGCACAGAGGACAGAAACAAGGTATGACCTTATATTAGTTTGGTTTCAATAAATTTTCCATTTTTCCTGTCAAACACACACAAAAAGGGTTTCTGTGAAGGAAGTCTAAGTAAAATATTGTTTCAGAAAAAAATCAGTGTTATGTTTCATGTGATCAAGGACATAAGGAGATGAAAAGGCTAAAAAAATTTTATTTCTTAACAATATAGTTTTTTCTTCAGAATTCCTTCTTTCTTAGAACCAAAACTCGAGAGAGAAAATTGCCTTTGACCTTATCCTTACAAATTATTAATAGTTACTAATTTCAAAACCAAACTCAACAAAAATGTGCCCAAAATGTTGCAAAATAAATTAGAAAGCAAGCATGCTTTAGAGACACACAGGAATGTGAAATATCTAATTAAAAAAAGAAAAAAAGAAAAAAGACAATTTTCTGAAGTACTCTTTCCTATGTTAAGATTTTCATAATTGTTCTTCCCTAGATCAGAAGTTAATAATTGGGAAAGAAGTTGTGCCTGCACCCAACGGCACTGCAAAAGTCTTGCATGTGCACATTGATAATAGTATCAGTACAATTCATATGACATCATGCCAGTGACCACAAATATGAGGATAAAAATAATTCTATATAAAAAGAATAAAAAGAAAGGCTGTGTTTGTACTATTTGAGGGTTTATTCACCAGGTTCTTTCACACTGATTACAATTATGTTTTTCTATGGAAGTGCTGATTGTTGTTATCTCTGTAGATAAATGGACAAGCAGAAATAGAACTACTGCAGATACAGATGAAAATAGCTTTTATGTTTTTGTTGCCTTACATGAGATGATCAGTATATTCATGAAGTGGCACATCAGTAAAATATGAAATATGAAATATAAATACACTACTTAGTGTTGGCACTGTATACATAGCAGTGTTTAGAAATTAGAAATGGAGTCAGTTATCTAAATCCAGTTTAATTGATTTAGCTCTATTAATTCAGCAGTGTTTATTTGTTACATCAGAAGAACATCTAAAATTGTGCTGACCTTCACGGCTGCACAACAATCTTGGATCACAGGGGGCTTTTGCAGGATTGAGGTAAAACAATGAAAGAGAGAATGAGAGCATGGTGGCTAGTCTACCTTCTGTTTTCTATTTGAGTGCAATACCAATGAGGCATTGAGGACAATATAAGGTTGTCATGCAGAAAGATGGTTTAAATTTAATATAAGGAAGTAAGGGTAGGATTGACAATTGTACTCATTGCCTACAGATGTCTACATGCCTCAGCGTCTCATCTGTCTTCCTCCTGCCTCCCAGAATGTGAAGAGTTTCCTGTGAGTCCTGTAAAATATCTGCAGGTCCCATTCAAATGCTTTGGATATCATAAAGGTCAGAAATGGCCCTAGGTGGCTCAGTCAGCTGATAATGATAAGATTTAGGCAAAATTAATTTATTATGTTTACACAACTGAGGCTGCCTGCTCTTAAGACCATGATGGGATGCATTTGCCTGAACAGCAGCGCCTAGAGTTTTTCTGGGTTATTCCCACCTTGCTTCCAATTGTCTCTCCAAAATAACGCAAGGTTCTGAATCATATCTGCCAGCCTGTCCAGATGTTTGGATATCCTAAGACATAGCAGATGGCACTAAATGTCTGCATGTAGGCAAACAAATTGAATCTCAGTACAATCAGTGGTTGGGCCCTCGGTGTCATCTGAGGCATCATATCTACATTTCCTGCAAGAGGCTGGCAAATCTCACAGGACTTACAGGAGACCCACATCTTTTCAGAGCAGCGTCTGAGTATCAGCCAGGAATACCCTAAGGACTCCTGGAAGGCATTAAATACCTGTGCTTAGGTGAATGAATCAGTCATCAAGTGTAGAGAGCTATTCAGCTAAATGAGAGACATATGTTTTATGGCCTGAAAGCTCTGTAGACTCCATTGACTGTGTTGAGTAGGAACTTGATACAGTTGTCCACACATAGTATATTGGGAGTAGATGGCAAGGTTTAGGTGAGGGTGGGCTGCAGGGATGGTCTCTGTAAGGAGAGGCCAGGGGCTGCCCAGACACAGCCAATTCCAGCTGGCTCCAGTGGACCCACCGCAGGGCACAGATGAGCTCATCAGCCAAGCTGGTGAGGCCTTGGGGATAATGTATTAAAGGCAAAACACTGCACAAGCAGTGAGGAGTGAGGGAAAGAAAATGTGTGAGAAACAACTCTGTGAACACCAAGGTCAGAGAAGAAGGAGGGGAAGGAGGTACTCCAGAATCCAGAGCAGATATTCCCCTTCAGCTCTTGAAGAGGGCCATGCCAGACCAGATATCCACACTGCAGCTTGTGGAGAACCCCACACCAGATCAGGTGGATATTTCCTGAAGGAACTACCATCTGTCAAAAGCCCATGCTAGAACAGGTTCTCCTGACAGGAATTGCAGCCCATGGAGATAGGCAAATATTTCACTGCAGCCTGTGGAGACTATCACAAAACAGCAGATATCCACACTGTAGCCCATGGAGGACCCATGCTGGAACAAGTTTATCCTGAAGGACTGCAGGCCATGTAGAGGATCCACAATGGTGATGGGGAAAAGTGGGAGGAGTACGGAGCAGCAGAGAGGAACAATTATGTGCTGATCATACCCACCTGTTCCCCCTCCCTCCCTGTCCTACTCAGGGTAAGGGTGTGGGAAGTAAAGGAGTGAAGTTGAGCCTGGGAAAAATGAGCAGCTGAGTGGGAGGGAGGTGTTTTAGTTTGTTTCTCAACTTGCAAATCTATTTTAATTGGCAATAAATTGAATTAATTTGCCCCAAGTTCAGTCTGTTTTTCCCATGACAATAATTTGTAAGTGATCTTTCTGTCTTTATCTCAAACAATTACTTTTTTTTATCTTATTTTCTCCCCTTGTCCTGTTAAGAAGGGGGAGTGAGAGAGCAGCTGCATGGGGGTCTGGCAGTTGGCCACGGTAACCCACCACCTATAAGAATCTGGAAATTTTTTTATCCAACTATCTTGGATATTGGAGTATCTCAGATTGCAACTGCAACAAATAAAGCCCTCAATCTCCTTTAACAGTATAAGGCACTTGGATATGCAATTCATCTATACAGATGTACATTTTGACACCTAAATTTAGGCATCTACAGTATGCAAATGCATGTTACCCCATGCAGCTGACAATGGAGAGATATAATTGCATTTCATCCTCTCTGAAATCAGATTCAGTCAGTACACAAGGGCAATATGGATAAGCATAATGAGAATTTAGAAATTCACCAGACTTTTGAACAATCCTAGGACTAGTGTCTTTTAGCTGCTCTGCAGATGTACCTTCTGTAATAGTATGGCAAAAAGATAGATAAATGTGCATCAATATATATTTTAATAACTAAGAACATTTGTTTTGAAGATTAGGTTTGATTTTGCTAAAACAGCATCAACGGAATTAGGAACAACTCCAATTCCAATATGAGTCTGTAGTCAAAACAGACGTGCTTACTTCAGGAACTTTTTTCAAGCTGTCAAAATTTAGCTAACGAAAGCTAGCCAAAAGAATACATATTACACTTTGAAGATGTCAAAAAAATCTTTAGAAAAGAAATACTTGTTTTGTAACACATCATGAAGTGATTAGACTCTCCAAATGACTCTTGCTGTATAAAATGCTGCTAAAGAATTCCACTTAGATCAAAAGATAAAATGCAAATGTGGATACCATGATTACAGTGATCACAGAAAACAGACATTTTAAGCTGTGCAAGAAAAAAAGGGTAAGTTCCTGTTCTCATTCCATTTACTCAGAAGAGAAAGTAAGTACTGGCAATATTCAAACTTTTTTTTTCTTTTTATTAAAAGCAATGTAGGGCTAACTATGCTGTAACATGCTGAAGGCCTAGTCTGCCATGAAGAGGAAGTGTTCTTTTAGGACACCAGCTCTGCTTCTGACTTGCAGAGAAGGCTCAAACAGCAAAATGCCTGTCTGCTTATAAACTCTCAGGAGGACTCTGATTAACTTCCCTCTTCTAATTAAATTCTGGCATATCATTTCATAAAACTGGAATACTAATTAGCTGATACATTGTTTTCTCATTTTGTCTTCTGCTTCTAGCTGGTACCAGCTGTATACATATCCCATATTAGACAATTACAGACTAATTTACTCATAGGGAAAATTTATTTATAATCCCTCCAGTTAAAAACTGATTTATGCTTTCAAGTATTTTTTATATCTATCCATTTCAGTTATATATGTGAAATACATCTGTGATTTCTCTTGCTTTTTTTAATTGATCTGGGGATGTGAATATGTGAAAAGGTTAATTTATATTTAAAATTAAAAACAAATTAATAAATACCACTGTCTTACATTGTCTGGAAAAAATCTATATGCATTTATGAAGAGTAGATAGACATCCTGGAAAGTAATTAATCTGGTCAGATTCAGTCTGACTAGGATATTGAATTGTTATTCATCACCAGATTAATATGGGTCTACAGCTTGTTTCCTGTAGCAAAAATAACATATATGTCATTTTTCTAATAAAAAGAGAAATACTAAGCAGTGAAATGGTATACAGCATTGATTAAGTCATTATTTGAGTACCATATGTCCGTATTTTAAGAAAGCTGTAAAAAATTAAACACATTTGAGAGGGCCTAAAAATAGGAGCATTACCTACTTACCAAAAGGAAGCTTGAAAAAATTGATATATAATGTGCACTATATATAGAATAGTTAGAGGATCTATTTACAGTAGGTAGAACAGACCTCTGTATAAGGTTTCTGTTGAAGGTGGAAGGACCTTTTTTAATTAGCAGGGAAAGCATTATGAAATGTAATGGCCTCCAGCTGAAGTATGCAGAGCTTGTACTAGAAATAAAATGTAAACCTTTCATAGTGAAAGCAATTAATACTCAAATAGATATCCTAAAGTTATGGGAATTTTTCTATGACTTACAATCTTTAAAACAATAATGGATGTCTTTCTGATATGTTTTCATTTAACAACAAATTACTGGCTAGGTACAGAAAGCTATCGAATTAGTGTAACCATACCATTCCTTCCCTGCTGCTTTGAAAATCCTCCATTTTTCCGCCTCTTTAATAAGCTTAATCTAATATCCATGGAAATCACAGAGTCTTGCCACTGATTCCAGTGTCTTGTCTCCAGTACAAGTCTTCCTTCATAATGCAAAACCAATTCCATGGAAAGACTCAAAAGGTATTTTCTGCAGGATCCAACAATTATTAGAAACTACTTCAGAACCAATCTACTACGTTTTTACTATCTGGTTCTCACTGGTTTTCCTTTAGTAACATTCCAAGCAACTGTTTTTGGTCTGGAGAATCTTTTCTGATTTATTTCACTAATTATTATTTTTTCCTTCTGATTAAAACTGGCATTACTTCAGAATTCAAATTTAACTTCTTTCAATACTGTTTGCTGGATTAACTATGCTGACTTTGAAGGCCCTTTAGATGAGAAGCAGTGAAGTACAGGTTGATACGGCACACTACAGCATAGTTCTTTACCTGAGAACCTGCTTCAGGTCCAGACCTGCTTCAGGTTGTAAAAACAGGAAGAACAACTACAGGTGAAAGCAGTTGTGAGTCTTATGCTCAGCAGTGATAGTAGAAGCCTCAAAACACAATTTTTACCCACAATTAGGATATAATATTGTCTCTATGTCTTGCATTAAGTTTACTTCTCATGTCTTCCTCCTGGTCAGGAAGTCATAGAAATAATACACTGTTAAAAGATATGAAGCAGTTAGTATTTCAAAGTCTACGTCTCTGAAGATGTAACTGAGTCTTTTATGTCTCGCATTTTCAAGCTTTTTATTGCCATCACCAAAGCAAGAAATGGATTTACTTAAAATCTGAGATTATAATAGATTCCTGGTTCCAGATTCCCAGGCTGGCTACAATATTCCCAGGTATAACATTACTATTATTATGACTTATTCTTGCTCTGAGAGATAATTGCAGTATATGCACCCCAAGAAACACGACGATTATCTGCATTTATTGACACTATCAGATACATTTTTAGATTAATGACCATTCTGCCTATTGCATTACTTTTCTAAAATAATATCATTAAAATGTGTCTGAAGTGATGGACCATGGGCCAGTTATAGGCTGTCCTGGTTTCAGCTGAGATACAGTTAATTGTCTTTCTAGTAGCCGGTATAGTGCTGTGGTTTGGATTTAGTATGAGAATAACGTTGATAACACACTGATGGTTTTAGTTGTTGCTGGGTAGGTGTAGTGCCTACACTAAGCCAAGGACTTTTCAGCTTCTCACGCCCTGCCAGGTGCACAAGAAGCTGGGAGAGCACAGCCAGGACAGCTGACCCAGACTGGCCAAAAGGATATTCCCTAAAATAGAGCGTCATGGTCCATGTATAACTGGGGAAGCCAGCCGGGAAGTGGGATCACTGCTCGGAAACAGACTGGGCATTGGACTGTTCTTTTTTTCTTTTGCATGTGGTGAGCAATTGCATTTGTGCATCACTTGTTTTATTATTATTGTTATTACAATTATTATTATCATCATCATCTTCCTTTTTTATCCTATTAATCTGTCTTTATCTCAACCCTCCAGGTACTTTTCCATTCTCCTCCCCATCCCCTTGAGGGGGGAGGGGTTAGCAAGCGGCTGTGTGGTGCTCTTACCGGCTGGGGTTAAACCACGACACAGGCTCCCTCATGATGGGATGTATCAGGCTTACGTCCCAAGCCCATGTTAGAGCAAGAGCCAGATGCACACCAGCTGCTAGTTATTCAAACACTTAACATGGTACCCATGGAAGGAAAATCCTAACAGCACAAAAAGGACTGCTGTACTGCAAACCAGGAACACATTGCTCTGTTTGGATACAGCTTTTAATAGCAATATCATGCAGACTCTTGACTGTGCTCACATAGTATCAACATAATCTTTAGTACTGAATTTACTAGAATTAGATTTGAATACAGAAGCTGTGACTACATTGCTGAATAGAAAAAAAGGCCCCAAGGTCAAGTGGTAAACCCTGGTTGCATCCATACTGCTTATGTTGGAATGGCCATGCTGGAGAGGCCCAATTAATCAGTGGGCAGTCAGGCTCCAGAGCTTCTGGTACTCTTTCATTTAGTAGTATAGATGTTGCGAGAGTATCTGTTCTTCAGTGTTTGAACTATCCTGAAAATTCAAAATATAGATAAAGTGGAAGTTTGTTCAAAGAGAGACTTTCTATCAGGAGAGGAAGACAGCAGTGTAGTATAGCTGTAGAGCAGAAACTGAATCAATGTTACTTCTGCTACTGACTGTATACCCTTAGGCAAATCAATTAACTTCTCCAGGTATCAGTGTACCATCCATAAAGAAGGTTAGTAGTTACTTTCCAGAGATGCAGTGAATCTTAGTTTTTTAGGATATTTTTGGAAATTAATATAAGGGCGACACTGTATGAATGAGAAGTCTCGTTATTAGTCTTTTTAAATTGTTAGCATGGATCTTATTTAGAAACCTCATTGTGATTCATAGTTGGTACTACAATGTAAGTCATATCTTTTTATTATTCTGTGTAAATGAGAAAACATTTTCTTTATCTTATTACAGCTTAACACTCTCAGAATCGTTTCCTTAAATAAATTCTGCCCCACAATTAAACTAAACAGAAACATGAGCCTGATGCAATATCATTCATGAAGGAATAGGTTTTTAGGATGGCTTTAACTTGTCGTCTTCTGTGAATATCTGGATTCAGGCATAACATGTCCAGGTTTATTATTTCAGCTACATTAAACTGCAAAGTAGTCATGCTGTTCATAACTGTAGATCTTTTTTTTTAAAACCCCCGCTTGCTACATTGAACCAAATTCTCCCTTTTGGGGATAATATAGAAAAATTGTGAAAGTTTGTAATAAATTCATAGGAAAAATCAAAGCTTTTTTTAATCTTTTAACAGAACTATTCCTACTTGCATTATAACATATAGAGGCAGAGAATGGGATCCAATGTATTGAACTTAGGCTCTGAACTTATTTTTAAACGTTAGGTTCCCTTTTTCCCCAACTGAAAAAAATTCAGATATGATCAAAACGTTGTCTTTAAAAATTTTCAGGGGAAGATTCATTTTATCTAAGTCTAAGCAAATAGTTGTAGTCCTAGTCAGTCTTTTTTTTTTTTAAAGGCATCTGTTTCTGTCCATTGCCTATGCTGCATCCAGACAATCCTGTTACACTGCCAAAGAGCTCTGTGAGAATGAATGTCATCTTCTGCCATTTCTACTAGTTCCCTTCAGGGCTTCATCTGTGTGCGCTACATGGACACCAGGAGGGAGAGAAGACGTATTGCAGCGTTCTCCAGTGCATGCTCTCACAATGACAAGAATAAAACCCCTCGTCAGTTACACTGATTGATAAGGGTGTGCAAAGTGTAAGAATGTTTATTTCAGATCGTCTGACTGAGGACCTTATCAAATTGGGATGATAAGAAAAGGGAGGAAGCAACAACCAAAACAGTCTGTCCTATCTTATTAAATCTGTTAACTCTCTCTCTGTGTAATCTCTCTCCATCCCTGTGTGTCAGTGCTGCAAGGACTCAGTGCCAGCTGCTGGTGTGACCAGAGTTAGTGGATTTGGTGCCAGCTGCTGGAGTCAGACCAGGGATGTAGGTGTCCCCAGCCTGCAGTGCCAGCAACTGGAGTGGGGGTCTCAGCCTCAGCCACTGGAGTAGGAACAGTATGTACACCAAAAAACAGCTACTGGAGGACCAGGGATAAGTGAGGTGAGGGGCTTAGCGCTGGCAGCTGGAGTGGGACTGCAGGTCACAACCCATGTGCCTGGTGCCGGCTGCTGGGGGGGGGGGGGGAAGTTTTAGCATCTTCCCCAAACTGAGTGTGCATGGGGGGCATGCGTGTGCATGTGTTTGCTGGCAAACTTCAAGCTGGATGAGCCAGCAATTAGGATGCCTGGTATCAGGTGGGCAGAGGGTATGCCAATGCTCAGGGGATCCATGAATGTGCATGTGCTTGTGAACCTGGAGAGTGTCGTGTGTGCTGCACTAGTGACCTCCTGCCTCTGCCAGCCCAAGAGGAGGAGGGGACGTGGCTGTCTGGGCTTGTGTCTGGTGTGAGCCCTGTACACAGGTGCTGTTGAAGGCAGCGCCTTGTCTGTGGCAGGCTGTGTGACCGGCCATGTCAGTGGGGGGGGTGTGTGTATGTTTCTGGGATACACATTCCATTTTGCTACTGGCTGAATACAGAAACAGGAGAGGAGCAATTATTCCAGCAACCTGGGTCTCTGGGCTGGGCTCCAGCAACCAGGCAGGTGGAATCCACAGGCCCTGGAGCTGCTGCTTGTAACATCCCCTAACACCCATTATAGTACATTGTGATTTAAAGGAAGTCAAAAAAATCTGAAAGCTTTTAAATTATCCAGAAGAACTAACCCTATTGTGCTAGTTTTGGCTGGGATAGAGTTAATTTACTTCATAGCAGCTAGTATGGGGCTGTGTTTTGCATTTGTGCTGAAAACAGCATTGATAATTCACGGATGTTTTTGTTATTGCTGAGCAGTGCTGACACAGAGCCAAGGCCTTTTCTGTTCCTCACACCACAACACCAGCAAGTAGGCTGGGGGTGCACAAGAAGTTAGGAAGGGACAGCTGACTCCAACTGACCAAAGGGATATTCCATACCATATGACATCATGCTCAACATATAAGGCCAGGGGAAGAAGGAAGGAGGATGAGGGGTGCATTCAGAGTGATGGTGTTTCTCTTCCTAAGTAACCATTACACATGATGGAGCCCTGCTTTCCTGGACATGGTTGAACGCCTGCCCATGGGAAGTAGGCAATTAATTCCTTGCTTTCCTTATATGTGCAGCTTTTGCTTTAACTTTTTAACTGTCTTTCTCTCAACCCATGAGTTTTCTCACTTTTACTCTTCTGATTCTCTCCCCTGTCCCACTGGAGGGGGAATGAGTGAGTGGCTGTGTGGTGCTTAGCTGCCAGCCAAGGTTAAACCACAACAGTACTTTTTGGTGCCCAACATGGGGCTCAAAGGGTTCAAGATAACAACAGGTTTGATTGGAATGTGCTAGATCAAATTTATACCTGTTATTGCTGTTTAGCTTCGAAATGGCAGGCTCCTGTGCTTGCCATGGGGCTCGCTTGCCTTGCTGTACAGTAGAGCCTAGTGCTCGTTAGTGGCTGCTTTTTGCTTTTGCCGCTCACTGTACTGCTGATCATCTGACTGTGCTGTGCCTGGGAACATTTTGGTAACAGCAATGGCAATGTGTCTGGGCTGGCAGGTGGCCAGGGTATCGCTGCTGTTTCTGTGCTGCTGTCCTGGACAGGCTGGAACTCCAGCGTGAACTCAAGTTGAAGGGACTGTGACCTGTGGGTGAGTCCACGTGGGAGCATCTGTAGCCTTGAGTAAGCCCATTCCAGAGCAGGTACATCCTGAAGCATCTGTGGCCATGGTTATGTCTGTGCTGCAGCAGGTATACCTCTGAAGGGATTGTGGCTCAAGGATAAGTCCACACTGGAGAAGGTACACCCGGAAGCATCAGTGGCTGTGCATGAGGTCATGCTGGAGCACCTCAAAGTGCGTGGCCATGGATGAGTGTAAGGCCCCTGATAACAAGTGAATGTCACAAACACCCATCTTGACATGGACAGGGATGGGCTGATGATGACCAGGGAGTGTTGACCAAGAATGGAGCCTGCAGAGGCAAAATAACATCTTGTGAGACCACTCCTCTATTCCTGAAACACGAAGACCATCTGTGCCCTGTGCACCATGTGCCTGCAACAGACCACCACTCACTTGGTCAGCTCTGAAGGGGGGGGGGGGGGACAGGGGACGGACAGTGAGACACCCAAGACCCCCACAACCCACTGACTCATTTCTAGCACATTTCTGAACATTCCTGAGCACGTACTGCGCCTGCTCAGTGATGACAGACCCCTGCCTATGGGGCAGGCACACCAGGTTATAAAAAGTGCAAACATAAGTTTTTGGCATGCACCCATCACCTGAAGACTACGACTACAAGCAGAGAATGTCACTGGATCCAAGGGTGGTCATATCTTTTTTCTCTCTCTTCTCTTTCTTTTCCACCCTATCACTCTTTGTCTCTAACTTAATTGTCGCCACATTAGGGTAATATCATCACATGTTTTGCTAAACCCTTACCTTTCATAGTTCTGCTAAGTTTTGAGCATTGTTATGACTTTTGCCAAGCCTCTATCTTTTGTAGTTCCACTGAGTTTTAAGTACGTTTATGATTGGTTTGAACCTCTAAAGTAATTGTCATTACTTCTGATTACCTTGCAGAGAATTAAAAAGTTAACCTCACCCTCACCCCCTGAGTGGGACAGGACAATGAGCCCATAACAGAGCCAGTTTATTTCTGAAGGGACTGCAGCTGTGGGTGAGGCCATGCTGGAGCAGGTATATCTCTGAAGGCATTGTGGCCCATGGAGAAGGCTATGCTGGACCAGGTACACCTCAAAGCGACTGTTGACCGTGGATAAGTCTATGCCGCAGCAAGTGTACCCCTTGAGAGACTGTGGCTTGGAGATAAGGCTCCACTTGGAGCAGGTACGCCCCTGAGGGACTGCAGCCTGTGGATAAGTCCAAGCCAGAGCAGGGCCAAGGGAAGGAGTTTGTTGCAATGGTAAACCTGATGGTCTGGCCCAAAGGGACCAGGGGTGGAGATTGTAATGGAAATACCTTTAAATTGTTGTAACCCATGATTTGCATTGCATGTTACAGGAATTACCGTATCAGGAACTACTTGAACCAATGGAGGACAAACCTTACAAGAAGCAGTGCAAGTGCAGCAGCGACCCAACCTGAGCTGGCTTTGGTGACCAGTAACTCTGTGCCTCACACCACCTCTCCTGTCCTGAGCAACCACTGGAAGAGTGAGCAAGCAGCTGTGTGGTGCTTAGTTGCCAGCCGGGGTTAAACCACGACAGTAACAAAGTTTATGTCAATCACATACAGCTTTATCAGTATCAGTTTGAAATCCAAAATAATGCAGAAGAGGAAGATAGATATGGAGAGCTTAGAGTATGATTCAGCAGCCTAAACATAGGAACATAATGCAGTTTTAGAGACTTTAAGGTATTCCAACTCACTTCCATCTGCCACTCCAGAAGGGCACCTATCTTCTGCAAACTTCAGGTCATTTTATCAACTTTATGCTGATGTTCTGGGAATCCCAGATGGACTCAAATGAGAAAACCAAGATATTATGTTTAGGTAACTATATTCCATCATCAGCATCTGAGTCTGTGGAGAACACCAAATAGCGCTGCCCAGACTGCAGTACCAGATGAAGAACTGCCCAGACAGAAAAAGAAGCAACATTTTCCAAGCACCAGCAGAGTGTGAGCAGCATAGGCAAAAAGGAGGATAGCAGGAACGCTTAAAGGATTTCTTAATATCAATGACTGATAACACTGCAGCAGAAAATGAATGGAACAGCAGCTCTAAACAAACAAAACATTTAAATTTGTGTTGAATTTGCAGTCAGCTTTACAAGTCAGTGCAATGTCAAAGTGATATTAAAAATCCAAATAAAGCTTGTAGAAAAGTAGGAAAATCCATGAAACAGGAATTTTGGAATTGGTTTGATGTCTGCCAAGAAAATGAAAACTGTATGATTGTACTAGTAACTAACTGGAAATTTGCATCAGTATCAGGAGAAAAAAAAAGTATCCACTACTGAGTTAGCAGTTTTGAAAACAATAAATGTGGAGAGGCAATGGAGTAAATATGTTTAGAAAAAATAAAGCATGTCTTTCAAGAAAATAAGAAGCTCTTAAGAAAGTTAAAACCAGAAATAGCAGAATATTAACAGCGCTAGAGAAGACTTGCAAATGTGCATTAAGAAACATTCCTTTAAAGCTCTGTTTGCATGGGAATCAGAGAGAAGTATCTCCAAAGCAGACTCACTCTGGTTATTAGTTAAAAATGAATAGAAGCCCTGGAAGACTCTAGTGAAGTCCAGATGAACAGAAAAAAGTATTTCTCATTACCAATTACAGGAATAGTTTTGGAAAGGTGACTTGTCAAGTATATTTCTGCAATTTATGAGAACCTTGAGACTTGCCAGAGCAGTAGACTATACATTTCTTCACATGTTCAACAGTTCTTTTGGGGAGACACTGTTTTCCTCCTCCCCACCCCCCCCATTGCATTGTGTACAACATTCAGTCTGATTCATACTGTTATGCCATTGATGCTGCTACAGTCTAAGTAGGGAATATTTTGATCATGAGGGGGAGGAAAGATTTAAACTAAAACTGTTAAAGATAAGTAAACAAGAATCTAGTTTATTTTGGACAAGATAGATAACTGGGAGAACATTTAGCACAATGGAACAAACAGGTAGAGGAACTCAAGTAGCTGGGACGTCAGGCTACATGTATCAAAACTAAAGGTTTGCTCTCTACTACATCAGAAGAGCTGCTTTCCTTAGCTGCTTCTCCCTGAAGTTCTGTGGGATTTTGGTGAGCCAGGCTGGTTGTGAGTACATGAAAATGATTTATTTTTTCCCAGATCTGGTACCTATACATCAGTGAGTTGAAAGCAATTTGTTATGTTATGCATCAGCTCATGTTATGTTAAGTTAGTACTCAAGCACTACATGAAAAAGGATTTGTCAGATTCTTTGCCTGAGTGATCAGCTTTCTATGCTAGCCAGTCATCATTTTTTGAAGACAGTCTTTATTCACTAAAAAGGTGTCTGATTTCTTTTAAATTGGAGAAAAAGACTGTTTTCAGACATTTTTATTTTTAAATTTGTATTAGCATTTCTATTTCCTAAAACATAAATCCAGCACAATGTATTATAGTCAGCAATCTCAGCTATCTACAGGAAGAAACCCTGTCTTCATCCACTCTATATTAAATTTTTACATGGCTAAAGTTCCTTTGAATTTCAACTTCTGACTACAGCATTGCTGTTTTAAATCAGCATATGTCTTTTCCTAATTACATGTATGCTCAATGTTACTGTGGAAGCATAGTTTCCAAATCCTGCTAGGCCCATGAATTTTTTTATCTTTTTTAGATCACTGATGTTTACAGGTATGATCATACAAAGTTACATCCTTCATTACTAGTTCTTTGCATAAAAAATGGAAATGCATTATAAAAAGCATTCAAAAAAGATGGTCTCTGCTTCTTTTGAGGTTATAAGGTATTTAAGTAATACTTTAACCTAGTGATCTGTATTCCCATACAAATGTTAAAGTTGGACATATATAGCTTACTGACACTGCTCCTGATATCAAAGCAGGCTCAGACTTGGTAAAACTTATCTTACCATGACTGCTTTAGAATCTGATAGTGGTTTTGGTCTGTTAACTATGCTTAGTCAATCTAGCAGAATATGTTTATATCTTTTTTTTTAGAATTTCACAAATAGGAAAGAACCTCTTCATTACGCTGATAAAACATATGTCTTCTGTGGAATTAAGGAATTGCAATATTGTCTTTCAGATGTCATTCAGAATCATATAAATGTATTAGAGTTAGTTCAAAATTCTGCTGCTTTGCAAAACATAGCAGCAGAAAAATTTTAGAGTAATTTTAGAGTTCTCATATTTAACAGAATAATCCACTGTACTACAGGTTAGTCACTCATTTTTGTCCTTGGAAAAATCTTGCAGCAAGCCTTTTGGAAGCCATTTTGAAGCACATAAATGGGAAGATGATTTGAAATAGCCAGCATTGATTTACCATCAAGCACACCAAGCCTGATTGCCTTCTGTGATGAAGGGACTAGGTCTGTGCATGAGGGAAGAACAAGAGAATTTTTCTACCTTAACTTTAGCAAGGCTTTCGGCATGGTCTCCAACACCATCCTTGCATCCAGTTTGTATGGTCCAGATGGATGGACTACCACATGGGTAAAAAAACTGGCTGTATCAACAGGTTCAAAGGAGAGAGATTATTGGAGGTTGGTTATCAATGGAGTTTCTGGCACATATCTTGTTTAGTTCCTTTTTATGAAGGGGCTGCAGGAGAAGACAGGAAGCACCATCATCAGATTTATGGACAATGACACTGTGGAAGTACAGCTGATGCAACGGAGGGACCTAGACAGAGGAATGGACCATGGGAACCTTGTGAAATTCAAGAAGGACAAAGGCAAATGGACAAAAGTTCTGCAATGTTCAGGCTTAGAACCTAATGTCTGGGACTCAGCTCTGCAGAAAAGTACTTGGGGGCTCCTGGTGAGCGCATGCTCAAAGGTCATCAGGTGGCCTGGCAGAAAAGAAGGCTAGTAACATTGGGTGTTGTATTAACAGGAGCACAGCCAATTGATCAGTGATTATCCCCTTCTACTCAGAACTCATTAAACTACATCTGCATCCAGTTCTGGAGTTTGCAATACATGAAAGACATTGATAAGCTGGACAGCTCCAGAGGAGGCCACCAAGAATGGTGAGGGCTGGAGCACTTGCCCTGGGAGGAGAGGTTGAGATACTGGGGGTTTTTTTCAGCCTGGGGAAGAGACAGCTTTGGAGGCACCAAAATCCACATTGTACCTGTGGATGTATTTTACAGTAACAGACCTTCATCTGGATGAGCCAGAAAGGGGAACAGGATAAGACTGTTGGTGCTGTTTAAGTTTCTGTGTCTGCATGTAGGCAGTGTAGACAGTAAGGCAGTTTCAGTCTGCATGTGAGCTGTACTATGCTGGTAAGATGGTGGGAGTCCAGTCAAGGAAATTGTTTTGGCCCATGCTTGGAGTTAAACATCACAGACATTTTAGAAAAGTCACTTCTGTAAAATGACTTTCAGAGAAACACAATTTTAAGTTTGGATTAAGAAAAGAATAATTCTGTATATTTTAATACATAGTTTTTGAAAGTGTTATGGATTTTTACTATAGAAGCATGCCTGTTTTACAGAGTAATTAAAACTTTCAAAAAAAGACAAATCAGGTCATCTCAGTTATGATAGTAACAATAAGTTTTATTTGGACCCAGTGGTTCTTTCCTCAAGCTAATGCTGCGTGGATTTTGTATCATTGTGTATAGATGTTGTATAGTCAGTGTTGTGAGGAAGACAACTCAAATCAGTATAGGAGAAAGATTTGTGCTAACCAGTGCATAACATAAATCCTGCTATTAACGTCTTGGAAATGAGAATGGTCTTGTGTCAGATCCAGTTATTTTAAAAGGTATGAATTTAAAAGTAAAATACATTCATAAAAGCAAGAGCATACCTCATTTACCACATCAGCTGACATGGATCAAAGCTGCATCAGGCCAAGCTGTCCATGTATTCTACCCTTTTCTTAACAACTTTTCCTGATTTCTGTAAGTTTGCAAGCTGTGTAGGTAAACAAGTGTCATGAATCCATCTATGACATCTTAATCAAAACGAGCACAAACCCATTTATGTTCTCATCAGTTCAGATGAAAAATACATATTAAGCAAAAATCTGTTTAGAAATATAATCAACAGGCATGGTAGAAGAACATAACAAAATTTTTAAAAATCTGTTTTGTCTTTTTTTTGAGATTTTGAAGCAGAAGAAAAATTGAATTTATATATTTGATTGTTTTATTGACTCTTGATCCCACTGCTGTAAATTGTGATTTATATAGCTTTTTGGAGACAATGACAAGCACATGTGTTAGGTGTTAAGGGGGATGGATTGACCTCATAGGCACATCAAATACTAATAAAGTTTGTGTTCTGAGACAGATCTGACAGAAAGCTGGTTAAAACTAAATAGAAAAATAGTTAACTTTGTAATTAAACAAACAAGCAAACCCAAATGTACAGCCAAAAGTATTAAAAGAATTGGTAGATTAATCTTTCTGAAGCAATACTGTATTTCATTAATATCAAAACACTGGGGAAGTTTCAGAAAATAAGGTTTGCATTCTAATAATATTTTTAAAAAATAAATGAGTTTACTCAGTAAATAACAATGATATTAATTTAGTATTATAAATATTGTATTAGGTGGTGTGATGATAGATAATGAAAACATAACATAATACCCATGAATATCAATCTTCAAAAAATATGTTAGACTCCCATCTTATATATTTGATAAGACTACATTAGTTGATGAAGTTAAAAATACCAACACAAGATAGATCTCAGAAATATTTTTGCTTTGGTACTGTCACAGAACCACACAAACTAGGCCAGTCCAGTTAATAAACAATCAAACAAAAAAATTATTTTTTAAGATGGAAGGGGAAAAGCTAAGTTTTGTTCTAACTGAAACCACTCTGGCTCTAACAGACATGAACAATCCACATGCTCAGGATGTCGGTCGGGATACTAGTACTACACCGCTGACTTAAGAGCTCCTGAGACTTATGGTTGATGACCAAAAATGCGCTAAATCACTCACCCATGTGAGAGGAGGTCTCTCAATCTGCACAGAAGATGAGCCACAGGTAGCGTCCCAACCCACGCGAAGAGCCTCCGACCGCAGACACATTGCTCTGAGGCAGACCAACTCAAGATGGCCCCCTCGTGGGACTCTATTTATACCCAATTCGAATCCGACCTGCGGTCATATATGGTCACGGAGGTCCCTATTGGCTGAAGACTCCAGCTTTGTTTCCCGTCAACTGGAACTGCCAATGCCCTGCGGGCATAATTCAAACTGCGGCGGGAAGGCTTTCCCATGGGCTTTGTTGGGGTGGGTGCATCTGCCACAGGTACTACTTGATATTTTCCTTAAAAGTAAAACTTGAAACAAAAATTGTTTACATTGAAGGGATTATAAATTTAATTGAAATGGGTAGTAAAGGATATATTTCTAATGATACTAATGAAAGATCAATTCTTAGTCTAAATATTTTATATAATATTATTTAGTGAATGACAAAAAAGCATTTAAGCATTAGTGTTAAAGTTGAGAAACAATATAAAACTATAACTATTGCTTTCTCTGAGAAAGAAAAGGGTCTTTTAGTGTGAAGCAGAAATATTGGTCACTTTATGGGGTTTTTTTGAAATAGGCTTTGTAATGTTCTTGACATCATGCAATAAATGAAAAGTATCATCAAAGTTTCAAAGTAAAACAGACATATTTAAATGAAAAGATAAAATACTACTGATGAAGATGATCCTCTATGAAGTTCTCCATACTTTGAACATTTTTAAAGGCCTGTAAATATTCTATTTATTTAGAGAAGCCTGCTGGGCCTGGATTCATCTTCCTAAAATGCAGGAATATAATTAAAGATATTAAGTTAGATAAAATGAATCCTGGACAGAAGCTTACTTTTCATCTCCTAGAAGTCACATATAAAATTCTGTTATATAGAGGTACAGTACAGGAAGTTCATGAATCAGATCAATCTCTTATCCAACATGAGATTCTGTGTTATTGTTTTGTTTTCCAAATTTGAGCTGGTTGCATCCACCTAGAGTTCTGTCTCAAATAATAAGCAAATAATGTGCTTATTTTCATGCAAAATACATGTTCTTATGTTCTGATATGAAATTCAGAACATCCAGAGTCAAAAGAATTTTGTTCAAAGGACTTATGTGATGTTACTCACACTTATCCAGCACTCAGTAACTCTGTAAAGATATGTAAGCAATTGTGGTGAAATAACTGATTCAATCAATACTTGTGATTTGATGGAAATATTTTAGAAGACACTGGCAAAGACCCAAATAAAATCTAGAGCACAGTTCTACTAAACTTTAATTCAACTTAATTCTGATGTTTAATTTAAGTTAGAGACCTATTCTATTTGAAAACTCACTGTTAAAATATATGTACTTGCAACCTTATTTTTCTTTAGACCATTCTAACATAGTAATAGTTGATGATACCAAGATAAGATGACATACATTTAAAATGACAACAGTAAATTAAACCATAGATATCTATAATATTAAATTCTTTTAAGAGATTACATGAAAATAAAAATGCTATAAAGAGCAGCTTTGCAGAATACGGCATATGATTTTAAGATCCCAGAACCACTTTTCTTTTTGTAGTTTTGATTTTACTTACAAATTTCTGTACTATTGTTATATAACATTAGTAATAATAACCACTTATCTATGCAGCAATCCATGCATCATAATCTACCCCTCACATGTATTCTACTATGTTTAACTTCAGCTCAACAGTTATAGAACTTAAAGAATAAAAAGAAGTACAATTTTAGATCTGTCTGATAAAGCAAGAATTTTCTCTACCATATATGCTTAAGAACAGTTTTTACTACTTAGCATTGAGGTAGATTTAATTATTATTTTTTTAAAGGTAGAAATCTTTAAGGATCTTTGAGAGACTAAGCACTGTATCACAATGAATTTTTTTTGTCACCCTCCCACAGATTTTCAAGCTGAGTTCTTGTGAAACTTATTAATCTTTGCTTATGCCTTGTGTAGAGTATCCCTACAGCTCATAAGGAAGTCAAAATCAGCTCCTATGCTGAAGCTGTCATGTGCCTGCCAGAGGGACTGTCATGACCAGTGCCAATGAAGGGATGGAAAGAGCTGTTAAGCAAGCTAAATTTTCAAATGAATTGCACCTTTTATTTACCCATAGCTATCAACTGAGCACAAAATAATTTAGATGACTATTCAGATTGTACATATTTAAATTCCCAGAGTCACCAGTACAAGAAAAAAAACCTCGCACATACACACACACAAAACCCATCATCAACAGCAACAAACAAACTAAAAAGAATCCCCAACCAACTAAAAAAAAAAAAAGGTGCAGTTGAGCGTAACATTTTATGACCATTTGGTAATGGAGGAGTGGCAGCTCTAGGGATTTGTTTTTATCTTCACTTTATGGAATGATCCCAGGAGGTGTTCATCTCCTTGATGATCTAAGGAATGTGGTGGTTTGCCTTCTGACTCTATCACATGAAAATGTAGCATGCAAAATATTTAAGAAGGGTGGCATTTCCTGGCTTTTTCACCTCTGCTATGATGTTCATCCTTTTATTTAACTCAGCCTTTTAATTTTTGTCTTTGAAACTGTTTTCGAAGGCTAAATACATTTGCTGCAATTTGCTCAGATGTTTAGTGCCATTTAGTATGCCTTTGAATATATTGTTTGGTTTCCAGGGGGTAGTTCAGAAAAGCGGAAATCCTGTGGTTTATCTGCCAGCTTGAGTAGCCAATCTCAGGTATCCAAGATCATCTCGAATAGTATTAAAGACATATGTTTATGAAATTTAATCTAGTCACTAAAGTCTCCTCTGTAGAAGTCTTAACTGGAATGAATCAGAGTTGCTTTTCTTCTTTTAGTTTAGTTGGTGGAAAGAAGTGGCTGTTTTGGGGTGTGATTAATTTAATCCTGCAGCAGATAACTACAGTCAAATGAATTGTGCCTTTTAAAAGTCTGTTTACCTCCATTGGCTATAAAAGAGCCTGAATAACTGTGTCATATTGAAATTGTGGATTTCTTAAACTTGTAGAGGAGAATCTTACACCACGTGTTTTACTGAATCTGGCTTTTAGGCTTTTGCTTACTTACATTATCTTCTAAAAGTACTTCCAATTTTAATTCATAAACAGCAATATGTATCCTCATTTGAAAATCTAGGTAAGAATCTGAGGTTAAATTGTTAAATACATATTTAGAGTAATAATACTGTAGTTGATCTGTGCTTTTTTTTTTCCTTGATAGTGCAGAAGCAGATTCTGCAGCTTCCGGAAGCTGAACATATATGACTTTTCATGGTCTGCCAGCACTTTAGTACAATAACCTGACACATACTTGGTGGTCAAATCAGATCACCTGGCAAGTCCAATTTAGATGCATGGATTAGACATTTTAGATTCCGTGTAGTGGTTCTAATTAGACTCTTCAACAAGGTGACTATAATTAGGTGACAGGAATCCACCAACAATTTGTTTCAAAATTCTATTAAGAAAATAATCTAATTCTATAGTTAAAAGGAAATAAACCCCTGAAAATAAAACATATGCTTTTTTAGGGCAAAACAGCCTGGGGTTTTCTTTGCTTTTTTGCCCCAGTCTTCAGTTTTATCCCACCTGAGAAACCAGCTCAGAAACCTGAGCTCTTATAAATATGGCAAACTGTGTACGTCAGACACATAACCAAAACTACAAATATATAAGCTTTATTTCAGATACATGGTTTGCTTTTCTTGTATATCAACAATGTGTTCAGAACATTCTTTGACCATATTCCTTTAACATCAAAGCTGCAGAATGTTTAAGACAATGAATAAAAAATGAAAGTTAGTTACTTCTCACGGTATTTTGCTAAGGTTTCATGCATGCCCATAGATCTGGAACTTTAGCATTATCTTGATTTTTTTAGCTTAAAATTACAAATTATTTTACTTTGAGAATACTTTCTCTTCAAATATCGCTTATTTAATGGTTTATATGAAGGAACAGCAGTGGTCCCAACATGAAACCCTATAGTATCCTGCCAGAAACTCTTTCATGGCTCAGAAAGATTGGATTAGATTTAGCCTTTTCAAGATAGTAATTTATTTTGCTTCTTTCATACGTACGTTTACCTGTTTGTAAAGGAAAAATGTCTTGTTTTCTGCTGTAATTAATTATGCTGAAACCTTACATGATTTTGTAATATCGATTATAGTTCTTACAAATACAAAGATTTTTCACCTTTACAATTTTCATATTCTTTACTTTCTGCACAGATAGCATTAAGTGCATTTTTCTCATTAAATAAAATTACTTAAGATTCCTATTTGCATTTTTGAATCAAATTGATAAATAGTTTCAGTATTTTTTATTACATATCCTCAGTGTATCCAAGGATGATGTTTTAAGTGTTTTTTCCATCTTTTTTCAAGTGAGTCAATGAGTTGCTAAGTATTATTAGGTTTCTTTACTTTCATTTTAAGAATGGACCCAGAAATGCTGTCTGACTTTGATAAACTTAACTTCTTTGAAAATAATGTACAAATTATGCTTTACTGATTATGTGGTCATTACAGTCCTTAAAAGAGTCTTTTGTACTTTACAGGACTGTTGCATAACAGGTCTTTATATAGCATTATAGCAGAGAACTTAGTTGGCTAATTTTCTCCTGTGAAAAATACTTTTCCCTTTTTTTATTCTACATAGAAAAAACAGCAGTTTAGACCTTTACAAAAAATCTCTTTCAAGGCATCTCTTTTAAAAACGCAGAAATTACTAACTCCATTATTCACTTCTCCAGCCTGGACTGAACACTTGGAAGGAATAAACAATTACCTGTTCTTTATGTAAGTGGTGGAAAGTGTTTTAGAGTGGTAGCTGAGGTCATATAGCTTCAAATCAAATACTTAGCTACTGGATTGAATAATTCACATTTAACTGCTCTGCAAAATCACTTGCTGTGATATTTAATGTACAGGAAAACACAGGAGTAATTATTCAGGGAGATTAAGTGCTTTTGTATGTTAAGCACACAAATCCGTTAGCTTCAATATTTGAATAATATTAATTTAAAACATTAAAAGAAAACTCTCTCCCCAGTGTTTGGATAACTCATCCAGTAAATCAGTCGAGGGGGAAAAAAAAATAAAAGTCTAAATGCACAGTGTGTCCTAACCACTGTGAGCTGCTTTGCGGATGAAATGTAGCTGTATTTGATAAGGTATTAAGCTGTTAGCCAGCTTTCTCTCAGATTTGTAGTGCTGTTATGAAGTAATGAAGAACAGTGAGTTGGACCGAAACTTTAAAATAAGGTTAAGAGCTGATAATACACTTTTAACTCTTTAAAATGTAACTATGTAACATTTTGGTCAAGTTCACGTTTTGGTATTTGCAAGTGGAATTTGTTTTAATAAAAGTGAAAGGAAAAAGGTTGCATCTGCATCAAAATACAAATCTAGCAAGAAGGTAGAACAGCTTTTTGTTGCTGTTGTTTTTTAGTATATTAAAGAGCATGGCAATTATCCCAACGCTAAGCAAAAGAAATTCTGAAAGCTTATAAGTAATAGCTATTGCAAACCATGTCATTATACAGTTCTTCCATAAATCAAATTCTTCAGTAAAAATATACTGGACTTATTTTTATTCCTAATAAAATGAGAGGAATTGCAGTTCTCTGATGTGTGTGTGTGTATATATATGTAATACCTAGATTGATTTCTTTTTATGCGAACCTGCTCTTAAAAGTCTTCCTGCTTGGTGTTTATCCCCTTTCCCCACTGTGCTGGGCTAAGGCTGGGCCCAAGGCATGGCCGGAGAGGGGCAGCTCCCTGTCTCCTCCTCCAAGCCTGTATTGGGTTCACGTGGCAAGGTCTTGGTAGCAGAGGGGCCGCAGGGGTGGCCTCTGTGAGAAGACACCAGAAGCTGTTCCCATGTCAGACAGAGCCAGTTTCAGATGACTCCAAAACTGACCCGCTGCTGGACAAAGCTGAGCCCACCAGTGATGTTGGTGGCACCTTTGTGACAAAATATTTAAGAAATGGTAAAAACTGTTGTGCAACAGCAGCCAGAAGAGAGGAATGTGAAAATATGAGAGAAACAGCCCTGCAGGCACTGAGGCCAGAGAAGAAGGAGGAGGAAGTGCTCCAAGGGGCAGAGCAGAGACTCCCGTGCAGCCTGTGGAAAATACCATGGTGACGCATATTTCCACACTGCAGCCCATGGGGACTCCATGTCAGAGCAGGTGGATGTGCCCTGAAAGAAGTGGCAGCCCATGGAGTGCTTACACAGGACAGCAATATTATTAATTGGCAAGGAATTAAATGTATTTCCCTAAGTCAAGTCTGTTTTGCCCGTAATGGTAATTGGTGAATAATCTCCCTGTCCTTATCTTCACCCATGAGATTTCCATCGTATTTTCTCCTTATTCTGCTGGGGAGGGGAGTGATAGAGCGGCTTGGTGGGCACCTGGCATCCAGCCATGGTCAACTCACCACAAAGTTCTTTTTATAAAGGGCCCATTTAATATCTGTCTCTTGCTATTGACTGCCAAAAACCCAAAAATTACTAGATTTAATTAGATGGCTTTCTGATGATTGAAATCAGGTGAGTTAAAGAACAGCTGTAATGAATTCTCTGGAGATACTCAAAACCTGCCTAGATGTGATCCTGTGCAACCTGCTCTGGGTGATCCTGCTCTAGCAGGGGGGTTGGACTAGATGATCTCCAGAGGTCCCTTCCAAGCCCTACCAATCTGTGATTCCGTGAATCTGTGAATTCTCCAAATTTTGCATTAGCATTACAATGGTGATATCTTACATAGAAATACTTCTGTCTAATAACCTAAAAATATAAAAAACCCAACAAACTAACAAAAAACCACCATACAAAAAGTGGTGTTCATAGAGGAAAAAAAGGTTGATGATATTTTGCTGAAGCCACTACAGACAAGGTACAAACTGCTAGTGTCACTGGCACACTTAAAGAAGATGGTGGAAATGTTTAAAATGTTCCATAGCAGTACCGACAAACTTTTGCTGAAGGATGCTTATCAACGTTATTTGAGAATTTTGTGCAAGGGAGTAAAGTAGCTAGTTGTGCATTACAGGAAATCCTCAAGCTTTATGTAAGCTTCTGCTTAGAATTTTAGTTTCTTTGTATTCTAAGCTTTTGCTTAGAATTTTAATCATTATGTTCTCTAGATTAATAGTAAATACTCTATATTGTTCAGAAGAAATCAGTATCAGAAGTAAAGATAAATTATTTAAAGGGAAAAGACTGATCAAAATGAGATATAGTATTAGATCATAATTCTTTTGACTTTAGAAGTCAAAAGTATGCTTTTAGATCAATTTGCAAAATAAAAGCTTGTACACATAACAAATGTATCACTCTGTTTCTTTGCTATTTGTATTTATTACAGTTCATATACCTAAAGTGAAATTAAACCAAGTGTAGTCTATTGCAAAGTCTAGACTGACTTGTCTGGGAAACTCCATAACTATTTTCTGTAGCTCTTACTTTTTGTGGAATAGAAAATAACATAGTACTTTGTTGTGGGGTTTTGTTTTATTCTTGACTTCAAAACTGTTTCTTTTGTTAGTTTTTCATTATTGTTTTTGAACTGACCATTTAACGGATTCTCCAGATTCTTTCATTGATAAAATTTTAAGCATCACTTCTGCAATGAAAAATGGGGAAGGAGATATACACCAATTCAAAACTATGATACAATATAATAACTAGTTCTGGAAGTATGAGATGCTTTTTAATCACTTCACTTTTGGGGTCTTATTGTATATAATAATGACAAAATCACAACAATACATTGATGCCTTTTTTTGCTTTGTGTGAGAATAACACAGGATGAAAAATTAACTACTTTCATTTTACGGTGGTCATAAAATGAGAAAAAATGTTTCTTCTCTGGTTCTGTGTTACATATTGCATCCTGTGATTCCTAATGGGCTGCCTTGGAGCAAGTAAGTGGGAAGTAAATAGAGAACAGCTGAGGTAGCAAGAACTCTAATTTATTGCAAAAGTGACTGAAGGGGCCTCACGTTGTACAGCAGTGTGTTCCCAACGTATTCAAAGGTCAGTCTCTGATTCAGCAGAGCACATCATAGGCATACTTGTATGCATTTTCTTGATTGTTTAACGGAGTCAAGGTCATATACATAAGGGCTAAGACCTTCAGCTGGATGTATATTTAGTTGAGATGCTCTGAAATATAGTCTTTCTTGCTTAAAGCAGACTGGTATGCTGACGAAGCAAAATCAAGAAACAGTAACATTTTAGTATTATTATAATTATAGATTGTTATAGTACACGTTTTGGCAAAACCAAAAGGTTCCAGCCATTACTGTATCTCTATTAAGCTCTTTTCTGGCAGGAAGGAGCTTTTCCTCTGCACTGAATATGAAGGTGACAAAGGTAGATCTCTGTGAGGGTGGCTTCTCCTCCAGGAAAGCTGAGGACATTCTGTTGTTAAGCGAAGCTTGCAGGAAGACTAGTGTAACTGGACCATCCAAAAGTCTCACTGGACCATCCAAAAAATGGATCTACAAGCAATGAATACTTGTCTAAGATGACTCTGAATTGGATTTTTTTTTGATGATTAATCAGTAGAAGATGATTAACGGGAAATTAGATTAATATTCTGTCCAGTTCCTCAAACTGTGTTTTCTGTAGTGTATCGTTAGTCTTTTACTTTACCTGAACTCAAGTCTGATGTTTTGCATCCATGTACATACCTCCCTTACAGCAGCATGGAAGAAAGCACTAAATAAATCATCAGACAGGCTGAGCAAGAATTTAAAATCAGTTCCTGTAGCCCTTGGGAATGCATGGGACAGTGGAAAACATTATTTTTTAACTCTTCTACTATATATCACCAGCATATTTTTACTGAATTCTTTTCTACTTCTGACTTTTTGTTGTGTTCCAAACATATACAAGATGAAATTTGTGCTTTTTTTCAGCAGTTATTGAGTTTGGGATACATCATGTTTAACTTAAAACATATGAAGCTACCCGTTTTGTTATTATCATTATCTTATCTCCCTCTGCGATGGGTAGATAAAGGACATTTGGTGGAGATGTTTCCTTTCTCCACAGTCTATAAAAGGAGACTGGCCTAAGGTAAGAACCTTGGCTTTTAGATGGCTAGTGTCCAGGTAAAAAGCCTGTCCCTAATGAACCCACAGGTGCTACCAACTTTAATTCTGGTGATTTATTAGTGGCATTTTCCTCTGTGATCTTAGAATATCAGTATCACCTCAGTGTGCTAAATTGTATGTTGAATGTAGTGCTTGACAAATGAAACCATAAACTGAAAACCTTATAGACATTTTAAGATCCTGTGGAAAGATTGTTAATGCTGATATCTTTTACAGGTTACAGCCAAGATAATTCCATCTACACTCGTTCACTCTGGAGTTTTAGTGTCTTAATTTTTTTTTTAAGTTTTCAGTGTCATTAAAAAAACCCACCAACAACAAAAAGAAGGAAGCCCCTTCACTTTAGTGCCTAATTTATTCTGGCATACCACAATAAAAGTTTAAAATATTGCCATGCTGCAGAGTCTTTTTTGTGTTCTGCAAGTCACTTTGGAATCCTCCAGGGTGAAAAATATTATAAACACAGAATTATCATATTGTACATTGCATTACATTGAATTAAATATATTTCCACCATTCCTGTATTATTGGAGACAAAGTTACAGAAGAGGGATTGTCAGATGAAAAAAATAAATAAATAATCAGTGGTCCCAACAGAAAAGCAATGCATGTTCATCCCAAATAAACTCTCTTCTAACATAGGAAAACTCATGGAATTTTGTTTCCAGCAGAAATAAATCAATATTCCTACTATGGTACTGCTGATTCTACAGCAATTTATACCATCTGAAAATCTAATGTAGCAAATTCATCACTGACCTAACTAGACATATTGTATTTAAGTGGCAACACTCAGATTCTGCAGTTAGAAGAACAGAGTTCTTATGACGCAAGTTAGTACTATCATTTTATGCTGACACTGTTTTATCTGTTATTATTGTTAATAAAACTAATAGCCTACATTTTTACAAATTATCTGAAACATTTTTGCCTACTCCTTTTTTCCTTTCCTCTTCTCTAATTTGTCTACTTTTCTTTTTGGCAGAATCTTGTATAAAATTAGTTCAATTACACACCTGTTTAGTTTTATCCATTAACTTATTTTATTATTTGTTTGTTTTAGCATAATGGCAAAAAATTTGAAACAATCACATTAAAACACTGACAGCGGTAAGAGGCCTCAAAACCAGATAAAATGAAATGACACAGAGAAACTAAAGAATGATTCCAAGGATTAGAGCTGCATACGATTAAACTTTCATCACTGCAAGAGGAGAAGTGTTAGACACATTTGAGAGGGGAATAATAGAAATAATGATATGTGAGCAGAGTTAGCAACCTCGTACTTTTGCACCTGAAGCTAAGGTGAGTTTTGCCACTGTGGTGGGTTGACCCTGCCTGGGGGCCAGGTGCCCACCAGAGCTGCTCTCTCACTCCCCTCCTTCACTAGACAGGGGAGAAAAGGTATAACGAAACGCTTATGGGTCGAGATAAGGACAGGGAGAGATCACTCACTAATTGTCGTCATGAGCAAAACAGACCGAACTTAGAGAGGGAATTCATCTAATTTATTACTAAGCAAAACAGAGTAGAGGAATGAGAAATAAAATCAAGTCTTAAAACACCTCCCCCCACCCCTCCCATCTTCCCGGGCTCAACTTCACTCCCGGCTTCAACCTCCTCCCCCCTCAGCTGCGCAGGGGGACGGGGAATGGGGGTTACAGTCAGTTCATCACACGGTGTTTCTGCCGCTTCTTCATCCTCAGGGGGAGGACTCCTCTCATCGTTCCCTTGCTCCAGCATGGAGTCCCTCCCACAGGCTACAGTCCTTCATGAACTGCTCCAGCGTGGTCTCTCCCATTGGGTGCAGACCTTCAGGAGCAAACTGCTCCAGCGTGGGATCCCCCACGGGGTCACAAGTCCTGCCAGCAAACCTGCCCTGGCGTGGGCTCCTCTGTCCACGGGTCCACAGGTCCGGCCAGGAGCTTGCTCCAGCATGGGCTTCCCACAGGCCACAGCCTCCTTCAGGTGCCTCCACCTGCTCCAGCGTGGGGTCCTCCACGGGCTGCAGGTGGAATCTCTACACCCCCTCATCCTTCCTCCATGGGCTGCAGGGGGACAGCCTGCTTCACCATGGCCTTCACCACGGGCTGCAGGGGGATCTCCGCTCCGGCGCCTGGAGCACCTCCTCCCCCTCCTTCTGCACTGACCTTGGTGTCTGCAGAGTTTCTTACATCTTCTCACTCCTCTCTCTGGCTGCAAAAGCTCTTCCTAACTGTTTTGTTTTCCTTCTTAAATATGTTATCACAGAGGCGCTGATTGGCTTGGCCTTGGCCAGTGGCGGGTCCGTCTTGGAGCCGGCTGGCATTGGCTCTGTCAGACACAGGGGGAGCTTCTAGCAGCTTCTCACAGAAGCCACCCCTGTAGCCCCCCCCCCAAAAAAACCTTGCCACGCAAACCCAACATAGCCACCCTCTTCAAGACATGTGGAAAGTAGAATTTGACGTTCATGTAGCACAATTGTGTATTGTATTTCAACACATAGGGAGAACAATGTGGTTTTTTAGGATTTGCACTTGGAAAAGAAATCCACTAAGAATAATTAAGTAATTTAAAAATAAGTAACTCCAACTTCAAAAGTCTTCTGAGGTTATAAATAATTTTGGGGGGGGGGTTCTGAAAAAGTGTTGAGCGCATCAAAAATACTTGCTCTGCTCCTATTCTCAATCATCTATTTACAGCTGTTGTTGTGTACAGAACACTGGGATTATGGACCCTCAGTCGGAACAACTATGGCTGTTCTTATGTTCCTGAAGGACCGCCCATATGAGAAAGAGCTTGTATTCTGTAGGCACTGATGGAAAAATGCAGATCAGCAGTATCCAGGGTTTATAGATAAATTCTGCGCCTGCATGTGTGAAGGGGAGCAAGCCTTCTTTCCAAATTTTCACTCCATAAAAGGGATTTTCTACAGCAATGGCTTTTCTCGTTCTATTAAAATTTATGCTGAGCTTAAAGTGTTCCAAAGCATGCATCATGTTCTTCTGCATAAACGGATGGAGGTTCTCCAGGTGCTGAACCTAGTAATACTGTATCAGGAAATCACGATCATGACATAGAAATGAGAATGTTAAAAATTTGAAGAAGGAATGATACACTTTAAACACTGACATGAAATATTGCAACCTATGAAATATTCTAATTCCTGCAAGATTTACTTGGTTGAATGTTTATGGCACATATGAAGACAATACTGTACTAAAAACTGGGAGAGAGGTCAGTCAATAAAGCATCCTTTCTCCTGCCTATTGTAAAATAAAGGTATATTTCATACTGCTGTTTGGATGTAATAAAATAATTACGATTAAAACCAACCAAACAAACATAAACAAAGCTGTACAGCAATATTGCATTCTAAAATCAATAAAACATTGTGCTATAGACTGAATTCAGGAGATTCTTCATATCCAAATGAAAAGGAAAAAAAAAAGTGTGATTAGAAATGGGAGCAAAACTTTTCTGGATCCTCTGTTTTTCCAACAAAGCTCTTAAAACTATGTAATATCAGTTTCTTGTACCATAGTCTGGTTTGGTAGCTTTGTACTGACCTGTCAGTATGAACAAAAAGAATTTACCATAAACATTTTGATTTTCCTTAAGTTCCAATATCTTAATGGTTAAAAATACAAGTTCTATTATTCACAAGAAGATGTGACGAGACACAGCCAGGACAGGTGACTCAAAGTAGCCAAAGGGGTATTCCATACCATGTGACGTCATGCTCAGCATATAAAGAAGGCTAGCTGGGGAGCAGCAGTGGCTCTGGGACAGGCCAGTGATATCTGGTCATTGGGTGAGAAATTACATTGTGATCACCTGCTTTGTATATTCTGTTATCAGTACTGTTGTTATTTCCCTCTTCCTTTACTGTCCCAGTAAACTGTCCTTATCCCAACCCACAGATTTCAACTTTTTCTTCCAATTCTCCTCCCCATCCAACCAGGCCGGGGGAGGAGTGAGCGAGCCGCGTGGTGTTCAGCTGCCGACTTGGGGCTGAACCACGACACAAGTCAATAAAAAATGGTATTTTGCAGTTTTTCACATTTGAATTCTAACAACACTTTTCTGATTTTTTTTTGTTTCTAAATGACCACTTTTGTAATTACTGTAAGTATAACAATTTAGCAGTTTGACCTTTTTACAAGTTTAATCATTCGTGCATACAGCTGGTTTCAGTAACTATTCAGTACGATAGACTCCATGTATTTTTTAAAAAAGCCTGAACTGGAAAGAATCATCTGGAAATTTCAGTCGGTACCCTGATGTTATGATAAATTATGTGATGAACAAATATTGGCTGATTCAGCAAATAGCATGTGCAATTTTTAACAGATTGTAGTCTTACGATTAAGCTTGGGTTGCAAGTCATAGAAGTCCTAATTCCATACCTGGATGTATGACAGTTTTCTTTTCTGTGATATTATTCAACTTGTCTATATTAATAGCATCATATAGAAATAAAAATGTCAGTGTTGAAGACTTTAAAAATCCAAATTATAAACTTACAATCCATAACAATCAATTTGGGTTAGTACTTCAATGTCTAACATATATATTGAGAAGATAAATCCATAAAGGTATCTAAAGAACTCAGATACACCATCTTCAAAAAAGCAAAAAATATATACATTAATATTATTCTAGACAAAGTATTTTCTTTTCATATATGAAAACTTCTATTTTTTATAATCTTTAACAAAAGGTTATAAATGTTTAATAAAAATGAATGAAATTTCTAATTGATTTTGTGCAGTTGGATCATGATCTTGTGTTGGTGTAGCTGAGGTAACAAGGTGCTAATAAAGTTATCTAAATACAAGAAAATGTTATTTTCAAGAGAGTTATTCTTCATAACATATTACTTTATCACCAAAGATAATGTCCTTCATCTTCACCAGATTTAGACAGTGCAATGGAACATAAATTATTAATTTATTGAAGATACCATTTTAAGCTATTGTTCTGTAAGTGTTTCTAGTTTCCAACACCATAGATAAATTACCTCCTTTAAAAAAATAAGGAAAAAACCGCAAAAAACTAGAGAAGAAACATATGTAGACACTTACAGCTAAAGCTCGTATTTCTCATAGATCCCATTACCTAAAACTAAATACAGTGTATTACCTAATACCTTAAAAATGCTGCTGCTTCTGTTTCAGATCTAGCCTGCAAATGGTATGATGGATATATTTTTTTCTTAAATGTCAAGATTATTTCCAATACTTTTCATGTTTTCTTACCCTGCATAGCATTACATTGCCATATCTCCTATATCAGTTATATAGACATTTTTTGAGATAAAAAGCATCACGAATGTTAAACAGAAAGTAAAACTGACACACTTCACAGGTACGAAGTTTCATTAAATTTTTTTTTTGCATGTAAATTAAAAGCAAAACTCTAAACTTTCACAATACTGGTTAACCTTTGCCAAAAACATCTTCCCGTTTCTAAAATCCATTAGTATCAAATGGACTATTTTTATTCACGATTTTTTTTTTAGAATATATTCACCTATGTGACTCTAAGTCCATTTGGATACATCTCTGCCTGTTGACTTAGCATGGAGCTCAGTGCAGGTTAGCTGCACAATTTTTTACCTGACGTTTCATGTGGATAAACTTGCATCCCATATCAACTTGCAGATGGTTACGGTTATACTCTTACCTATTAAAGACAGTACAAAACTATGTATATGGGTCATTACTGTGGTTTCACCAATTGCAGGAAGGATATTTATGTAATTCACAATTTTAATGAGCCTTAACATCTACAGAGAAAATATCGGCATCTTCTTTGGAGGGTCGTCTATTGATAAGGGTTATCCTGAAAAAAACTGCAGATTTAAATAAAAACATTGAGACTAAATTTGCCAAGCTGACTCAGAAAGAAATTTTTCACAGGAGAATAATACATTTATTTATTTGTTTATTTTTTTACTTTCTATGCTAAATTACAGGTGTGTGTTTGTTTGTTTGTTTTCCACAGAGAAGCCCAACCAATAGCATTACGCCATTACCCAAATTACATTTAGGTTTCACAGGTTGTGAAACCTGTGATTGTTGGCAGTGCTAATACTACGTTCTCTTTTGAAGTCTCATATAAATCAAAATTTTTAGAAATTGTAAAATAAAGATGACAGTTCATCTCGGGATTTTTTATCCTTTTATCTGTCTTCCATCTCTCGATTTATGCTTCAAGCTATCTGGGTCAGGAATTGCTTTATACAGCTCCTAACGTGATGGTTTTGTGGTCTATGCGTATAGATGCAAGTGAGATGAAGATGCAGTTCTGTTGTGCTGATAATCAGCTGGCAGATAGTGAGGAAAGAATTTCCTATGCTTTTCCTTGTGTTTCTCAATTTATGATGTAAGAATAATCTCTCTCTAGGTATGATTGAACTACACAGAGAAACATTGCCATTCTACATATCTTATGAATATGCAAGGCATCATATCCTATTGATCCTTATATCAATTTGCCAGATATGGTGATATGCTTACAGGACTTTATCTCCAGGGAAGAGGATGAAATAGATCTTTACATCAATTTCCTCATATATATATCACTCTCTTCCCCCCCGCCCCCCCAAGGAAGATTGATACAGGGGTTTTTTTTCTTCCCAAGGGAATTATTTAAATGCCTTCCAAGAGGTGTTACATATGATCTTCTGGAGCTATAAATTAAATCTTTCTACAACCTATTCACTCATATGTCTATTTACTTTGTCCTACTCACCTAAAATATATACGTTAGACATATTTACATGTGTGCTGGGTTTGGCTGGGATAGTTAATTTACTTCATAGCAGCTAGTATGAGGCTTTGTTTTGGATTTGTGCTGAAAACAGTGTTGATAACACAGAGATGTTTTAGTTACTGCTGAGCAGTGCTTACACAGAGCCAAGGTCTTTTCTGCTTCTCACACCACCCCACCAGCCAGTAGGCTGGGGGTGCACAGGGAGTTGGGAGGGGACACAGCTGGGACAGCTGACCCCAACTGACCAAAGGGATATTCCATACCATATGATGTCATGCTCAGTGTATAAGGCTGGGGGAAGAAGAAAAAAGGGGGAGGACACTCAGAGTGATGCTGTTCGTCTTCCCAAGTGACTGTTACACGTGATGGAGCCCTGCTTTCCTGGAGATGGCTGAACACCTGCCTGCCCGTGGGTGAATTAATTCCTTGCTTTGCTTTGCTTGTGTGCGTGGCTTTTGCTTTACCTATTAAACTGGTTTTACCTCAACCCACGAGTTTTCTCACTTTTCCAATTCTCTCCCTCATCCTGCCAGGGGGGAGTGAGTGATCGGCCAAGTGTTGCTTAGTTGCTGGCTAGGGTTAACATGAAAACATGTTATTATTTTTACTTTATTAGTATATTCTATAGGAGATTTCTGGATGAAATATTTGTATATACACACATAATTTAAAAGAATGTTCAATTCTGAGTTTGCAAGTGTTACTTACTTTTCCACATATAGCCTATGGAAAATCCAGTTGTAAAGACAAAATAGATTGCTGCTGAAACAGAAAAAACACATTTTTCTTTCAGTCTCTTTGAGTTTTTTACATCACAGAGTCAAATTTCTTGTAGTTTAAAGCATTTATCTTCTAGATTATGATAGAAAGACAGTTATTAACACTATCTAATAAGAAAAATCTTCTGGATTTAATAAAAAAATTATAAAAATAAAAACTATTTTACAATATTAACTGAATAGCATTTGACTACATCTGTAACATATGGAAGACATTCAAATGCCTTTTTCTTCCATAAGTGTATCATTTTCTTTGTAAGCTTGGCTTGGTTTTCCCCGGGTTGGCGCAGCTCACAGCTTTTAGCTGGTTTAGCAATCTCATATAAATTGATTGAAATAAAAGTGGGGAATAGGTTAACAGATTTTTTTTTCTACCATATTGTCCATTGGGTACCTCTGAGGTAAGGATAATTTAATTATTTAGGATCAGCTGAAGTTTTTGCATTTTTACTGTTATCTAAACCTGAGGAAGACCATATAATGTGAAATGTAGATTTCTGAAGATTACAAAAGAAAAATTGCATTGTACTTCAAGATGCAGTTATTTTCTGAGGTAGTTTTAACCTCTACTTAAAATGGTTTTTAAACTGAATATTCCTTTGCTTGATCTTTCTTTGCTAATTAACTGCGATTTGATTTGTTTCCAGCCTTCTTGTTACATCTCATCATTAACTATAGCCCATAAGTCTAATGTAGATTTTGCTTAAGCCTGATGTAGATAGCTAGGTCTTTTGGGATGTAACTATATTTTATGGTCATGTTAATGATACAAATGTATGTAGGTCAGTAGACCTCTAAGTAGTGTTCCCTATTGTTGTGAGATATAAGAACAGTTCTTGGTACTGTACCCAATAGTAGATCTCTTTTTGTTTTTGTTTGACACATAAAATCTTTTCTGTGAAATATAAGAACATTTCTTGGTATTTTACCCAATGTATTCTTTCTCATGCTTGGAAATTCTTATTTTTTACCTAATTCAGTACTATTACTACTAGAAAATTTCAGAAGTATGACTTAGTTTCTTATTTTTAGCCAAATGAGATTAATGGAATAATAAAAAAAAAGCAAAACTGAATTAATATCAACAACAAAACCAAACCTCTCCACCTTTATCTTGGGCACCATCAGATGTTAATGCATTTCTTCATCTTCCTATGGGAAAATAAAATCATGATCACAAAAATATTACACTAAGTTAATTTAAAAACAATAAAGACTTAAAAAACAGCGGGAGAAGGAAAATAAAGAGCCTACTTGTCAGCATGTTGATTTAAGATTTGGGAGAATAAACTGAATCAGGATGTTAGGAAATGAAGATCAGTTGAAAATATTATAACATTAAACATTAAGATCTGTAATGTGTGCTTGAAACACATAGCAATGACAGTTCTTCATGAAACAGAAAAGATTTTTTTTTAATTTAAGTTGTCATTTAATGAAACTTAGGAAATTATGGAAAAAAAAAATCATACAATAGATTATGTTGACAGCTCTGTGGACTTAAACCTGTTTCTTGACATTAGACTTGACATGAGGAAGCATTTCTTTACTGAGAGGGTGGTCAGACACTGGAACAGTCTTCCTAGAGAGGTGGTCGATGCCCCAAACCTGTCAGTGTTTAAGAGGCATTTGGACAATGCCCTTAATAACATGCTGTAACTTTTGGTCAGCCCTGAAGTGGTCAGGCAGTTGGACTAGGTGATTGCTGTAGGTCCCCTCCAACTGAAATGTTCTGTTGTGGTCTGGTCTGGTCTGGTCTGGTCTGGTCTGGTCTATTCTATTCTATTCTATTCTATTCTATTCTATTCTATTCTATTCTATTCTATTCTTAATCTGGGAAAAAAGTCCTTAAAAACACAAGACTTCCTTTCAGAACACCTAAATTAACTATTTTTAAATCATTTCAGTGTAAATCATCATCTTTTCTGGAGATACATCTTACCAGTACAGGTACTTGTTCCTGGGTAGGTACATTGTGATAGTTTATCAGGAAAATGTTTAAAGGTGAACTGAATTGAGTGGGGTTTTTTAGATTATTGAAACACTAAGTTGTGTTAGAAAATAACAGGAAGTTTAGGGAACAATGTGAAAAACATGGGGTTTAGAAGTTACTGTTATAATAATAGAAGTTACTATAAGTAACTATTTAAAATCTATTAGAATAATAGAAGTTATTCGAATAATAGAAGTTACTATTTGGTTCATCATTTCTCTATGGCATGATGAACCAAGAGAACTGTGGCTTTGTGCCACTGTAATACTTCACAGTAGCTATTCCTGATTTATACAGATATCAATAAATGATGAATCAAGCCATGACACAAAGTCATGCATGAAATACTTGGAAAAAGATCATTTGAAAAAGAAACTAAACATTTCTGAAAACACAACCCTATTCTTAGAAAAAAGACAGTGCTCCACACAAAACTAAACATATATAGTAAATGTGAATATTGGGTCAGAAACTAAAGATCTTATCCATTCAAACCCTTTTTTTCTGCTTTAGCAGCCTTACAGTAGGAGGGCTATTGTTTCTGGTGATTGGTATCACACACATCCCATACAGAAGTAGCACGATAGTTATGGATGTATTCTCTTGTTCATGGTCATGATGCTAGCCACTGCAGGAAAAAAACAAACAAACAAAAAAAAACCACCCCAAGATATCACATGTGTTATTCTCCTCCTTGACCAGATTTAAAAGCTTGTGAAAGATCTCAAGAGCTGTCAGCTGACATGTTGTGTTAACAAACTTTTTTATTTTTTTGGTAAGTATTCAATTATTTTTCTTTGGAAATAACATTTAGGTGCAAAGGTGATATTCTTCTCAATGCCTTTGCTTCTAATTTCCATGGGAAAGATCTGTCAAGCATTTTGTAGTCTTATATCAAGGCAGAGCATCAAAGTCATAATGGAAGCTGATGACATTTGATATGAGCCTGCATTTAACATAAGTGAAACTTCAAATATTTTAATAAAATTGGAAGATTATTTATGTACTTTTCTAGCATCTGTACCTCTTGTGTGAGAAAGCCCTTTTCTTGAAAATTGTACTTTCAAAATGACCCTTTTTGCAATACCCACACTTCTCAGGAAAAAGGTTCTTTCTTGACATAAGTATTTCTTGCATAAAAAAGTCCTGTTTCCTGATAACTACACTTGTAAGAAAAGAGAAGGCTAAAAAATTCAGTGAAACAGTAGTACCAGCAGATAACCTGACAGAAATTACATTCAGCTCCCACTTTTAGTTAGATAATTCTGTATTTTAAAAATTTCACGCATTACCAAGGCAAACATTACTTGATTCACCCTGCATCTCTGCTGTGCATTCATCCTCAAAGAGGCAGATTGGAGAATGATGGAGATTAATTCCCTGAAAGACTGTAGAGTCTAGCAACTCTCTACTTTCTAGCTTCTAGATTCTAGCTTCCAGATGATAGAAAGAACGAGCCTTACAATTTAGACATTTATGCAAGTTGCTTGAAGTTAGTCTGTGTGACTAAACTATGTGTAAGAAAAATGTAAAACAAATACACAAGGAAACAAGCAAACAAAAATAAAAAAGAAGAAAAACCCCAAATTTTAACTAGTTTTCTGAGGGAAATGATGTCTAAGAATTATATGGATGGGAGGATTTTGAGATAATGGGAGGAAACAGAATTTGGCCTAAAATGCAATGCTGTAATACCAGGAAATATTATATACCAATTATACAATTGAGTCTAAAATACTGAACCCTACAGTCGTCAGTAGACAGGTTTCCATTGCACTGAAAAGGATTTCCTAAGAACTGATCATAAAATCATAAAAATTAGAGGTCAATGTGATGTACCTAAATTCATCTTTCCCAGTCACTGCAAAATAATTCCGTATTCTTCTTCCCTAGAGTAATCTTTCCAATGTATCGCCTACTCTGTTTAGAAAATAATGAGGTTTCTGTGATTCTGATCATCACGCTTCTGCTGTCAAGCACAAAATGACTAGAATATATGCAATATTCACATCAGGTTGTTAGATCAAAGTCCCTCACTCAACGGGCCACACAGACTAATGCAAATACACCCTATCTACTATTACAGATTATTTTAGTATTTCAGAATGTTTTTCATCAGAATATTTTTCTTAATTGTAAGGTCCTGTTTCCTCTTTTCATCACAAATTTTTCCACTAAAATCAATACTGTAACTTAAGAGATTCTTCTACTCCCATAGTAAGTTAAACTTTTCAAGACTTCCTGACATTTTGTCTTGCTACATCCACTTCCCTGAATCTGCTATATTTATCTTTTTTTTTTCTTTTTTATTGCAAATCAAGTCTACCAGGACAGCCAGTCATTTTTGCTATTCAATTTATCAATACTTTTAGCATAGTGAAATTCTTAAATTATTGTTCAATTTGTGTGCTCTGAACATTAGATAATTAAGTGCTCTGGAAAATAAATTGATGCCACTGATTAAAGGGGGGGTTAGATAAAACCATCAATAGTGGTGAAAATAGCTCAGCAGGTTACATAGGGGACCATGTTAAATGTCAGCATTCTGAACTTTTATCTTAGAACCAATCATAGAATACTCATGCCATATCAAAGTTAAAATGTTTCACTATGTTCCCTTATTGCCCACAGAAGTGTCTCAAGCAAGACCATAAATACTTTAAGACATCATTTTGGATGAGGTAGCCTAAATGTCTGTCAGGTGATGGCATTGTGATAGCAGTACCAAGGCACACTGGGACAGAAAAAAGTTCATTTAAAAGTTTTCTATCATTATACACATTTTTAAATAGTTCCATATATTTGAGATAGCCATACTTATGCTGCCATTCATGAAAGATGTAATTCTAATATAGTTAAAAATATTCAGACTATTTTTACCACTAATATTTTCAGAGTTTTAGCAATCTTTTCACATGGCAGTGTCCAGAGTTGTATAAATATTAAAAAAAAAAAAAAAATGGCTTGTGGGCTATTTTGGGGTTTGGTAGGGGTTTTTTGTTGGGTTTTTTGTTGGTTTTTAAGGGGGGTTGTTTGGGTTCTTTTAAAGCAGTTATGAAAAAGCAGAAATAGCACACCATTTATTTTTTGTTTGTGGGAATATGGGTATATGTTTGTGCAAGCATGTGTGTGCATGTGTTGGAGAAAGATGGGAGGAGTTATATCTCCAGGGGGCTTTTTCTTCTCCAATCTCCATAGTGACTGACAGCTAGTTATTTCAACAGATGCAAGGGAGCACCGGTCTTCACAACATTAATGCATCTCACACACCAGGGAAGGCATTTTACTGGGTATATGACAGTGTTGATGATTCCTTGAGATACTATTTTGTTGAGAAGAAAACACTTTTAATGTATGGAATGTAGGACAAGAATAGGTCTGCTGCCCAGGTTTGAATATACGTGATTCTTAGACAGCAAAAATAATCCCCAATATACTTTCACTATGTGAAAGACAGATTATGATTTCCACAAGTGTCTTCTTGGCTTAAAATTGAAAACTTGAAAAGGAAAATCATCTCCCATTTATTGACTGAAGCAGTTTTGTTATTGAATAAAAGACACCTTAAATTTTTTATGTCTATTACTTAGAGTGATCAAAATTGTTACACTCCTAAAGTCTCCAAGAATGTTGTCTTTATTAATATTCAGCATCTATGTGTTGTTCTGTGATTTGAACAAAAGCAATAACAATTAAAAAAGGAACCTAACCATTCTTCTCCTGAAATAAATTTAAGACCTTTTTATGCCTTTAGTTTAAGGTTAAAGATTAAGGTTTCATTGAGAAAATAATTTTATTTTCAGAGTGGATCTACTGAGCACAGTCTATTCTACTTAATATGACTTTATGTACTGAACTAACGCAGTTTTAAAATAAGAAGGAAGTGAACTCATACATTAAGGTTAGACCACCTCCACATTGAGCAGTGAATAACTTCATAAAGGCTTCAAATAAAGTCACTTTGGATCTGTGACTCTGATCAGTGCACACTGATTAGAACAAAGAATTTACCCTGAAATTAATACAAAGTGCACTTCTCACAATGAAATATGATAACAAATCGTAATTTGTAATCACAAATATAAATCTTTTAGAATCTAATAAGAATTCACAGACCACTTTTGCTTCAGACCAGCATCATTTCTAGATATATACTGCCTACAGTACCACTACTTAGAACAGCTTGGGAAAGCCTGACTCAATATAGGTCTGATAATTTTAATGAGATCAGACTTTCTTTTCATTTTGCAATGGTTCACTTGTAAAAGGACTGTGAGTAAGAATGTTTTAGGACAGCTAGGCAAAAAAGCAAAGTGCTATATACATCTGAAAGAGAAAGTACATCTTTGCTGGTATACTTTTATAACCACTATTCAAAATAATAGAGCTTCCATATGTCCATGCAACAAGGCAGGCCTGACTAACATAGAAAAAAAGAAAGTTCGACAAGTACATATGATATCATCTCAATCAACTATAAAGCACGGAGTTGAGAAGAAAATTACTTTCTTCATTAGACCTTATTAGGTAGTAAAGTCTATAAATAATAGCAGTTTTATTAAGGAAATAATATGCTAACTGAAAAATAAGTTATCTAAATTTTAGTGATAATTAAAAGCTTGCAGGGGTGATACAATTAGAAATAATTTGTAATGTATATACAATTCTTGTTACAGATGGAAAGCTTTATAATTATCAAAAGTGTCACAGCAAGATGTAATATGCAGTGAAGAATTGATGTTCTATTAATGTCAGAAAATATGTGAAGTATTTTTCAGCATACTGTTAACACTTTCTGATAATGATCAGAATTGTAATACCAGATTTTCCAAGTCTCCTGAACTTTTCCTGTTAATTGGGTCAATTTTCCTACCTAATCTGCTGTATGTGTAATATTAAAAGGTGGATACAAAAATCTTGGTGTAATTTTTCATATACAATTTTTTTTTTTTTGGTGTAAACTTTGACATCTGCATTTGTGCATAATGGGTACATGCAAAATTTGGCACATAGCTTGTGCAACCAAAAATATGAACATAAAATTTTCAACACTTTTTTTTCCCTCTCCAATTTATCATCCGTATACCTAATATATTTTCCTTCTATCTTCCTCCAGGCTTCAGGCTAAATTTGGTTCTGCTTGGCAGATACCAACAAATGTGTGAAAGCAGTAGAAACACTGTGTAATAATGACAAGAGAACAAAGCTATTGAAACAGTTATCTAGAGCATTCTTCTAGAGCATAAAAAATCCGTAATTAGCAACTATCAGGATATTGCTTTGCTGGAGATCATATATTATGTCCTTAAATGCAGGTATTCACAGAATTATTTTGACATTCAATATTACAATGCCTTAACAGAATGCTTTTAAATAATAAAAAAAAAAAGTTATTCATAAAATACAATCTTGACCCTAATATAGTGACAAGCTCAAAAAAAGATTAACATTAATTTTTCAGTATGATGTATCTCTGCACCTTCAAATTTGGGATAGAAACAGTATTTTAAAAAATTGAATACCACTAAGAATACTTGAATTCTCTTTACATGATGTCTAGATTAATGCAAATATTGTTTTGTAAAGAATTTGCAGAAATGAAAACATTAAGATGAAGAAGCATGTTTGGTGTTTAAACATTGACAACTGCTTCAACGAGGTAAATCCATTAAAAAATCTTAGTCCCATTGGCATTATTATTATACAGCTGTCAGTTCAGGGGGTTTGGGTTTTGTTTGTCATTCTCAGTTATATGTAGCTGCACTGAAAAAGAGCCATCAGAATCTGAACTCTATTATGCTATGAATTTTTATGTCTGCTATATGTGACCTTTGTGTCAGTTGCTTTTGAACCACGTTGTACGCTAAATAAGTGACAATAGCCCAAATTAGGTTTCCCAGATCTAGAATATAAATCTAATTTAAAGGTATTCTTCGTTATTCTGAAGTGCTTCACCTCGAGAAGCAGACTAATGCACTCTGGACACATCCTTTGCACGTCCTTTCACTTAGTCTGATCTAAATCAGGAGTAACTGCCAGACAGAAATGTCAACGGAGTTTATCAGTATAAGACATGTAGAGAAATCAAAGCCACGATTTGTATACTGATCTTCACAGGAAATCATTATACAAATCATTTGTGTATTATATAAGCTGCGCATCACAGCTATCAAATTTTTTTAGCATGAAAATTTTAGGCCACTATTTTGTTACAATCCTGTAAAAAAACCACAGTGTGGAAATCTATACATGTATTTTGTGTGTGTGTGTATATATATATACAGAAATTAAAGCACACTCCCAGCTAATCACACAAATATTTTGATATAAGCAAAACAAACCTACTAAAGTTAAGGGAGTTATGTGTATGTAACTAAGGACTAACATTTGGTCTAACAAGAACTGTCAATGTTACCGCTACCTCCGTTTTCCTGCCATCCCCATCCCCTAGTCCATCCTTGAAAATCAGAGGTCGCTGTGTCTAAACTTAAGAGCCATATAATTTACAATTGTGCTAAGTTGCAGATATCTCTAGCGTCACTTCCACAGACATAGGCATACAATTATAAATGCATCTCCCTCCAAACAATATCCATTTTCAGCCCTTTCAGTAGGTTTTCAGCTTGTCTGCTTGTCATTTCTCTTTAGTCCTGCCCGCGGTGTTTTTTGAATCATGAGAGTTGTTCTTTGGCGCTCTGAGGCCCAGTCCCGGATACTCTTTAACTGAAGGGCAAAAGAGGGGGCAACAGAAGGCAGAGCCCTCGTGATTCAGCGCGTGCCACGATGAAAGCTACCTGACATAGCAGACCTCCTTTGAGAGGGAGGAGGACACATAGCAGAGGGAAGAAGATAGAAGGAAATGCCATCTCGGGCTTCTAAATCCTTGAAAGAAAAGAACACCCTGCTGCTGGCTTTAATAGTTCATAACAACAGCTGTCTTCCCCTTGCAAATGTTTCCTGTGATGTAGTGTTCCCTCACATGACATTCTTCTGTTCCGTCTACCTCTCGCATTGCTTCATGCCTCACTGCACGCCAGGAGGCATCATATTGCAAAAACCTCCTCTCTTGTGAAGTGCCTCAGCACCGCAGGGATAGTACTTCTCTGCCAGAATCAAAAGTCTTCATTACATAGCCCAGCCTTTTTCTTCCCCCCGCCCCCCCCCCCCGAAATATACCAGTAACAATGACAATTATCTGACACCATTTAATAAACTAACATTGTAACAGAATTCAGGAAAAACTGTCAGATACATTATGGTGGCACTTTGCTGCATAATTTAGGTCTAATGTGCTTTAAAGTACATGAGACTTTTATATACATATATAAGCATACATAGATATCATGTACACCTATGATGCTGCATAAAAGAAAATGAAAAGTATACATAGTAAATGTGTCTAGTTATAAAATTATGTATATAATCTATGATGTTTTCTAATGTTTCTAATGCTTAATGTTTCATACTGCAAATATAAATATTATCAATCTAAGACAGTCTTTGGATTATTCTGTTAAGTATCTCACTGCATTTCTGAGGTATTAATATTATTTGAGATTTGCTTTCTTTACTGTTCATTGAAGGATAAAGTACAAAGTGAAGGGGGTTTTTTTTCATTGCTATAGGAAGCTGTCAGGCAAAAATACACGAACCAATTTTATGAGGTCAAAAGCTCCAGTGAATACGCAGTAGACTTTTTTCCAATTGATCAAACAATCAAAAAAATCAAACAATCAGTCCTGCAAATGCTTAGATATATGAACAATTTTACTCCCATAAGTGGATCTTGGTGATACTATCAAATTTCTGAAAGTAAAATTACTCATATGGTTCAGAGCATGCAAGTCTAAATATCAGCAATATATTAACTATTAAAAGCATTTTTTTTTTTTTGCTATAGAACTGCGCTTTAAATATACATTCTATTTGTCAATACTACATTTAAAACCATAGTGTGAATTTCTTGACCTCATTTTTTGGGGGTATGGCTTTTTAAAGATCTGTTAAAACAAATCTTAAATCATTATTTAATTATTAATTAATTAAAGTATTTTGAAACCTAAACAACATAATGCATTGGTAAAATCCATTGTTATAGTTTGCAATTATGAGATGACTGTGTATGAAAATGTGTATTTTATACTCTTAATTACTATGGTATATTAATTAAACTTAAGAGTACAAAGCGAATATTCTGTAAGATAGCTGAATGCAACTGTTTCCAGCAGTTTAGATGAACCATTTCTCTACTGGCAGGTTTTGTTGGGTTTTTTTGGGGGGGCAAGATTGGTGATACACATCCAAATGCTGAGCAATATTCAGTTTTGAAAAAGGTTATAGTTCAATATAAAACTAGATAAATTGACTGTTTTGTTTTGTTTTTATTTTAGGCAAAGTCATGTTTTGTTTGTCAGGAAGATTTTTATTTAACAAATTCTAAAATACATTTCAAAAATAATACTTTCTCAGGAAAAATGTATGGGTTTTTTTTATATTGAGCATGTCCAAAAAAAAAAAGTGCTATTTCCACCTCACTAATATAAAGTTCATGTTTCCTATAATGGTTACAGATATGCCAATGAAAACACATTTAATGAAAATTAATGAAAATAAAAAAGTATTGTAGTACTGAGTAAAGTCTTACAAAATATTTATTAGTGAAGAAATACAATATAAAAGATTTTAAAGGTTGGATCCTATAATGCTTTGCTGAGCAAGATGGAAATTAGAAAAGTGCAGAATTTGACAATAGCTAATTTATTTCTAATACAAGATGGATATATGATGTTAGTATTGCATTAGGCATTTAGGCCCAGATCCTCAAAGGTATAAGACTTCATCTATTCTTTTTTTTTTCTTTCTTTTTTTTTGTAACTGTCGTTTAGCCCTTTATTTATTGTATAATTGTGTATGAATTAAATAATTTGAAGTCTAAAGAAGAGGTTGAAAACTTCTTTGCTAAGCAAAAGTGCACTGATTTCTTTGGGTGTTTTGCCTGATTAAGGACTCAGGGAAGATCGAATAGGAAACATATTAAGTGACCATGAGATCACATACTAATCCTATCCTGAGGATAAAATCTAATCCTATTTTTGACTGAAGTGCTAAATTCCTCCTGGCCTGGCATCAGCACATGCATAGTTACTTCTTGCGTGCGTGCGTGCGTGCTTGTGTGTGTAAAAAAGACAGTTCCGTATCAACCTTAATATGTCTTACTTTAAACTATAACCTCTAAAATGTGTTTATGGCATAATAATGACTTCATAAAAAGTATTAAGACTATAATACTTTTATTGAAAACGAGTATGAAAGAAAATGAAAAGAATTGGCTGATAACTTCAATGGCTTTTTTCCATATCTGTCTGTAGCTTTCTGGAAGAGTTATGTCAAATTATTTTTACTCATGTCAAATTCTTGTTTGGGAAGATGCGAGTTTTCTAGCCAGAACTGTAGGTAAGAAAACATGACATTTGTTCATCCAGCATAGAGTTACTAATCTGTGTATTTCGAGGTTCTTACTGTTATAAAAGTCTGTAAAATATTGTGTTTCTAGTAGAGGGATACATGTAAGTTCTAACTGAATTAATTTCTAACTTACTGAATTAATTCTGAATTAAGTTCTAACAGAGTGTCTTCCTCTAACATTCAAAACTACTTGAAAGCCACGTCTATATAACAGGTGCATACATTTTGCTGTGATTTCTCTGAAACCCCCTTTTACGAACTACTTTCTCAACCTTCTGTTCTGGGATGGCCAAGGGAATACAGTTACGTTGCAAATATTTCATCCAGGTACAGCATGAAAAAGACAGCATTCTTTAAAATTGGGATTGTATCTTGGTTTTGGTTTTATGGGGGCTTTTTTGTTTGTTTGTTTTTCTTTTAATAAAGTAAATATAGTATTTCAATGAACTACACAGAGTATTTTCATCTTAGACATGTCAAAAATGCAAAGCTGCATCTTCTCTGATTTTGCCAGAGGATTTAATAAATATTTATTCAGTAAGACTAGAAGGATTCAATAAGACTAGTGTTGAATTTATCTAGCCCTGTAATCTTGAACATCTTTTTGAATATACAGCATGTACACATCATCTGATTCAAAGATTTCAGTTGACAGTGTATTAGGTAAATTGTTCTGATGGTTAGTTACTCATGGAACTGCTTATTTTTCAGTCCCATCTTAAAGCACCTAACTAGGCTCAAAAAAACAGTCCAACAACTAAGGAATGCTTTATGGTGTCTTGAAAGTTTTCCTCGTTCATTTGTTAAATTTCAATATTTTTAAAACTGTTAAATAATGTAATTATTTAATCATTCACCAATCTGAAAGTTTGAGAAAAAAAAATGCTGAGTGAGGAAAAAAAAAATCAGGCCTTTTCATAGTATTACAACTATTGGCATTAGTTCCCACCTTTTTTTTTCATCCGTGCATGCCACTTAGTGTTTTCGTAGCTGACAAATTTTATATGAAAGGCCCTATACTAAAATGAAACAAAAATATCAGAATACATAAGGCTTTCTTCCAACTGGCATCTCAGGTATACAACCAATAAATCCTGTCCCTGATATATGAAATCGATCAGCTTAATATGTAAAATGAAAAAGTATGGAAATATATGCCAAATGCTGATTGTAATACCAAACCTTCCTCAGGTAGCAATTAAAAAATAATCAGCAAAAAGGTACAATAAATACAGAAGATTTCTTGTATTTCCATGTTTATATTTTTCTGAAATTATTTTATACTATTGCACAAAAAATGCAAATCTGAGCTGCAAAATATGTCTATACAACATATGAATAATGAAAGTGATATCAGCCATTAGAACTACGAGAACTAGTGTTCAAATTTTCTGAAAAAAATTCAAAACTGTGTTTGGATGAAGCCTCAAACAGAAATCTTAACCAAAAGCTGGGATATTAACACTAGCATTTGGACCACATATCCTTTTAAAATCATATTTTCTTTTAAAAATTTGCAATCTGCATATGATAATATTCACTTCCTGCCTTAAACCCCTGGGGAGTATTGCTGTGTAAGTTGAACAGTTACACGTTTCAGTGGTAGGAGTGATGTCTGAATGCAGCTTTTATTAGCTTCTTAAGTGCCCAGTGCTGTTCCCATTGGCAGTGCTCCCATTGACTTCAATCAGGGCAGGAACAGGCCCTAATTTTGTAAGGCACTTTAGGATCCTTTGGGAAGAAAGGTGTTAGAAGAACACAAGCCATAATTATCAATTAGTTGTCAACAAAGCACTCTCACAAATATCTCCCACAGTCACAGAACGTCATAACTTAAATTTCAGTTTGCTGTAGCAATTTTAATGCTGCTACTGAATGATTATTTGTCCAGCACCGAGACATTTTGTGACACCATGATTTCCAACCTTGACGTGAAGAATTTTGATTCCTGTGTAATAAAAAAAAAAAAAAAAAATCCTAAGCTGACAAAAAGGATTTTTCTAAGGTTATATAAAATAAGATAGACCAAAATACCTGCCTCTCTTTCGACTCTGCTGCCCTAACTATAGCTAAAACCTCCTTTAGATGTAAGACTATTATATCAAGGGTTAAAAGGTTGTGTAGATCTAAAAAGGATACTTACAAGTTACGACTTTGTAATATTCTAAGTATCCAATACTCTATGTTCTGTACAGTTTTACTTTTGCATCTCTACATTTGGACAATGAAAATAAAATCATTTTCACTTCTGGTAACAACAATCCTTGCTTTCAGATTCTCTGCCCTGCAAATAACTACTGTCTTCTCAGTATTAAGAAATAGTGTTGATAACATTTATCTTTTAGATATTTAAAATGTAGAGATAAATATAAATTGACCATATTTGCAAAACATGAATTCACTAAAAAGGACTCCTATTTCATCACTGTGGCAATTTAGGTAGTTGTAACAAGGACTCCTAGCCATTGTTCATTCACCTCCTAAAACCCCAGTGAGTCCCAAAAATAAACATGACCTGATTTTTCAGAGTTCAGTGACAACAACAAAAGCAATAATAACAACAATTCTTATTGAAGCCTTTGGATGACAGCTATTTAACATCTTTATATTTCATTCAAATCCTGTATTCCCTGTTCACATAAAAAAATCTAACATTTTTAGAAGATGAGACAAAATGAAGACATTCAGAACCTATAACTACTTATCTTCCATATATGGCTTTACAGTTCAAATCGGGCCAAAGTTGGGAATTTTTGATACTTCACCCTGGATTATTATATAGAGCAGTAAATGATTCTCAAACATTCAAATAGCAAATGAAGTAAAATTAATGCATATTTTAACATTTTAAAGAATGAGTCCCATTAATTTGGACAATTGTTCCTAAGATAAATATTATGAAGATAAAATGATGAGAGGATGCTTTTTTTTCTCTATAATTAAACCTCTGATCATAACCAAATCTAACAGAAAGTTTTTAGTAATCCAAGAATTCTTAAGAAATATTTAATTATAGATAACATTCAGTATATAAAATATACTGAAAATTATAGAACACATTCAGTATGTAAAATTATGTATGTATGAAAAATTATTGATCGTTATAAATACATTCAATGATGTTTGTAAAAATTGGTGAATTTAGAGTCATTATTTTAACTATTCTTCATATTTATAGAAACAACTTTTCTTAAAAGAGTAGCAACTTCTTATTCTTTAGGAAAAAAAATGTTAAGGAAGAGTTGATGTACAAGTTAGTACAATATGTATTAGTAGACTTCTACCACTTAAAACTTATTAAGTGATATATTATATAATAAACCTAATAGATTATACTGTTCAAAATGACATTACGCCACGTTGTCACTTACTTGTTGGTAGCTATTACCTGCCATGCCAAAAAGGTGAAAAGCGACATTTCAGACCCGATCAGAAATTGTCGATAAGGAGTTCATTTTACCATTTAAATTACTCTGCTGAAAAGCTTCATTATATAAGCATTGACCACTTATAAGACAGTTCCTCTTTTTGAGACAAGGCGCATTTAAAAAAATCAACTAAAAAAACCCGCAAACTTCATTCTGCACTGTCTGGTGCCCCGGACATAAATATAAATATATGTTTATGCATGTATGTATTCATGTTATAGATTTACACTAATGATGCTTATAGATGGAATTAAAAAAAAATTATAAATCCCTACCTAAAACATAATTTCCTTTGACATTGATGAGGATTTTGCTTAAGGTCTTACTCCAGCTATCAGAGCTACAAAAGCAAACACTTATGCTTCTTCACTGACTCACAGTGTAAGAATTGAGAGAGAAGGAGGGGGGAAATGTACACCATGTGATTCTGCTTAAAAAATCAATAGCTATCTAAAATAGTACAATATTTTTCTTTAACAGAAAATATACACACTTAAGAATTAACAGCTTAGATCCCTCTGCAGACAATTGTGCTCTGTACTTAAAATAAAATAGAAAGCAGGCTTCAAAACAAAGGCAAACAGTTTGATTCAGTAATGAGTAGGAAAACAAGAATAGGACAAGGAAACAAAATTAAAATAGAAAATGTGTAACTGTTAACTCTGTTTTAAAGAGTTAGAATGTTTTTAAACATTAATGTTATAAACTTTATGAACCCATCAATATATACTATTTTTAAATCATTTCCACAACGACTATTGACTACATTGCATGCTGTCTTTGGATTGAAACAAACTAAAAATATCCACCCTTAAAAGACCAAGCATAATTTAATCACTGGAGAAAGAAAACAACCTTTAGAAACAGCCAAAGTTATAACTGATAGAGATGTTAGAACCAAGTGCGATCTGAAACGCCTATGCAGCAGGTATTTTCCCTATGCACGGTAAGCTAATAAACAGTCTCTAACAGGAAGAGACAAAAACATAAGACAAACTGTAAAGACATTCCACACTTGCAAAAAAATAAAATCAATGGGAGAATTTTCATTCTCTTCAAAAGCATAAAATATACTGCTTAGCCAATTTTTCCTTTGATGCACTTTTCATCATCACTAAAGGAAGATATTTATACTTGAGATGAAATGATTCAGCAGAATATTCATTCTTTGCAAGTATACGGTTCAAGTTATTTGATCTTCATGTAGGCATTTCTTATAAATTTGAAAACAGAAAAATGTACATATTCTTGAATTTTGAGCTTAATGTGAAACACACTGTAACCTATACTTTTGGGTTTGCTATAAATTATCAGATAAAATCTAACTGAATGGGCAGTACGCTATGTAGCTACACATGAACTCATGTAACCACATCATGATGTCACTTATAAATAATTCTATGAATGAGTCAAAGAAGAATTATGTGAAAACTATTTAAAATTGGATAACTAAAAAATTTTAGATAAATGCAATGACATATTTGATTCAACTTAATAAACTGCCAACCTGAAAATGCATTTAAAATGTTTAATTTTATACATTTTAAAATAGAATTTACAATGATAAAACTGTATCATAGCTGAAGAGTATCAATACTGTGAACAACCCTGCTTTAATTTTAGCAGAAAGCAACTGCCACTGGGACTACCAGCTTTATTAAAGTTGTCACTAAAAAACTGAATAGTTCACCTAAGTAAGTTCTGTATTTAGAAAGAGAACAAATCTTTGTCATGTAATAATTACTGCATAATCTATTACACTTATGAATTTATTATTTTAAAACTAAATTCAGATATCTAACAGCGAGAGCTTTGTAAGAATTGTTTTCATGTTCATAAATACTTTTGGTATCCATTTGACTGGACAAACTAATTGCTACTGTAATGAAGTTACAGCAAAGTGAAATTCAGGCCACTCCTGTTATGTGGTACTACTTCAATGTAAAAGGTAGAGTTTTAAGGTGCAGCAGTATTAATGTCCCTCAATCTATATTCAGCCAGTTGCAAACTTTTATTCCTAGCAACCCCAAACCAACATTTGTATTACTATGTTAGACAAGCTGAAGTCTTGTAGGACTGGAGTGACTTTTTGGTTACTCTAGATACAGCATTCATATGCTTCATATGCTATATGAAGCACTTTTGCTTCATTCCAGGCCTAAAAGCTTTCAAAAGACACATGCAAATATTATTACATCATAGTAAAGACAATGTAAATTAAAGAAATATAGCTAAATACAAGTGTATGCATAAATATATATATATGCATACCTATACATATATATGTACACATACACTTCCATATATATACAAACACACATATATATATTTATTTTTTAAAATACAGATGGTAAAAAAATACAGATGGTTAAAATGTTAATCTATTTGCTAATTAAACTCTGTTTTCAGAAATTAGAAAACTGTACTAGATTGTCACCTTTCAAGTTTTAAGAATCTAAGTTAGTCAGTACTTTTATTTAAAAGTATTGTTCAATAAAGTTGATATGATGTCGCCGACAACAGCAGTTTCACACTTTGTCCCCTTTCCCAAATAGAAATATAAACTTTTTGCCACAGTATTGGTACAAAATTACCAGAAGGTATTGATAATCTAATGTTCACAAAATCAGATATACTGTTGAAATCATGAGAAGAAAATGTTTTATTACATGAAATATTGAACTAGACAATTTTTTTTTAACTTTTTATCTTATCCCGCTCTAGAGATATTTTTGGAAGGTCACCCAGAACCATGTCATGATATACAATAGTAATCATGCGTCCAAACAGAAAAAAAAATAAAAATTGACATGGTCTATAGTTTTCTGCAAAGTTTAAAAATACTGTAAATATGAGGCTGCAAAAATTGTAGTGAAAGTGGTTGCATCTTCCATGGCAAAAACACCACAAAGGGAGCAGTTTTTATCGATAATTATTTCATCTAATTCAAGGTTTCAGGACCAAGCCCACAGAATTAAAGGTATGTTATCAGTTCATATGGCCCATCACTCTGAGGAACCACATCTGTGTATGTGGATGTGAACTAAACTTCCCATATGATCAGCACAATATGGTTCTGAGATAAATTTTACAGTGCTATACTACATTAATGTTCAGTTAATTTGTCAGCAGATTGGAAATAGATGTAATTCATTTTGGAGGTACAGAGCAGAACTACAAGCGTTTATTATTACTATATTCAAATTTTTCACATTACAAAACAGAAATGCTAAGAGAATGGCTTATTTCAATGACAAAAAGCCAAACTCGTAAGAGCAAGGTAAATGTTTTGTAACTTCCTTAAGTCAATTGAATCCAGTTTTGTACTTACACAACTAGAAGCAAAATGTGGCCCATTAGCTGTAAGTTAAATAGTTAATTTGATAACCATTTAATTACAAACTTCATTACACTTTATTTCTTTGTATATTCAATTAACTAAATGCCTCTGGTTCCTAGCACCTAAATGTCCTCTTTTGTTTCCTAACTCTGTTCTGTTCAGTGTTTTAAGAATAAACAATTATTCTAAAGCATAACTGTGCTTAGTATTTCTGGAGTATTATTATACTGCTAGTTACTCTGAAATGTAGCTGAATAATGAACAGAAAAAAGCAATATAAATTGTAAAGACTTGTGATATTTATATTAGGATAGTATTTATACATAGATGGATAAACACAAATCTGTAGGACAGTATTGCTGGACTGCAAGGACATCTACGTGCTCTCATTTCGTCAGCGCACACTGCGAAGCTGCTTAGCAGGGTTGGTGTAAATGGTGTAAATGAACAAGCAGTACGGCCGCCCCGTTCAGAGCGCTGCTATCCTGCCCACCCCTCTCACAGAACCGTCTCACTCGTCTACTCCTCCATCCTCTTGTCACTCCTCAGCTTGAGGTTCTACATTTTCCAGAGCAAATGGATGCTGCAGAAAGGAGGTACAAGTTTCCTACAATCAAATAATCAATAGGAATGTGAAGAGCACTTGAAGGCTGACAGCTATGGAATTGTATCTGCCATTCACCCTTTCTTCTCTCCCCATTTTTCTTGTTTAACGCCAGTGGTGCCAATAGCATTCTCAATTCTACATAAGACAACCAAAGATTTTGGCCCCCTTCTCTAGAGGCTGTTTTGGAGATGCTGCATTTCAGTATGCCAGTCTTTAACCACATGAAAGGCTATTCAGGTTCCCTGGAGACACCGAGCAATATAAAGAACCTGCCCTCTAAAAATGAAGGAGCTCTTGTTCACCCTGTCCTTCAGGATGTAGTGCCCGAATGGACTCTGCCCCCTGAGAGGGAACCATATGCATTAAGCAGACTCTTAAGTTTCTGTAAGAAACACACAACACACTGGTTAGACATTTTAGCTCCAGCTAAATAAAAGTCTAAACAACCTACAGAACCAGGATGTTACCTTCATATTTTACCAACAACCACGATTAGCTATTCCTGCCTTTCCATATTTTCTCAATTGTGTTTTCCATGGGTCAGAGGCTCATTTTTTATTGTATTGTACCATTAATTTTGTTATATTACTTTAAGAATTGAATTATTATGTGATATGAGAAAAGGTACCACCATATCTAATATGGTTTCCTAAAAGGAATACTCCTAAGAATTAGCTATAAGCTTTATAAAAAATTAAAACATAGGAAAACATTCAGAAATGAAATACTACAGTATACAGAATCAACCGAACATTTTTTACAAATAATGGGAGGTAAATCTAAAAAAAAAAAAGTGAGAATTTGGGCTCTAGAAGTATAAAAGTGGAAGCTGCATTTATGTCACACTTTTAATTGATGATGGGACTGACATAGCATCTGGTGCTTCAAGTAGTGTGTAAGAATGTCTAGAAATTACAGGGGATATCTTCTGAGATTAACCAGTTGAAATTCAGCTCATTTGATCAAAGATGGGAGTAAATTATGTAGAAAAGATGAGATGATGAGATGAAAGGAGAAGGAGAAGGAGAAGGAGAAGGAGAAGGAGAAGGAGAAGGAGAAGGAGAAAGAGAAAGAGAAAGAGAAAGAGAAAGAGAAAGAGAAAGAGAAAGAGAAAGAGAAAGAGGACAGGAAAGGAAAGGAAAGGAAAGGAAAGGAAAGGAAAGGAAAGGAAAGGAAAGGAAAGGAAAGGAAAGGAAAGGAAAGGAAAGGAAAGGAAAAAAAAAAGAAAAAATAAAAGAAAAAGAAAAAGAAAAAAGAAAAAGAAAAGAAAAGAAAAGAAAAGAAAAGAAAAGAAAAGAAAAGAAAAGAAAAGAAAAGAAAAGAAAAGAAAAGAAAAGAAAAGAAAAGAAAAGAAAAAAAAGAAAAGAAAAGAAAAGAAAAGAAAAGAAAAGAAAAGAAAAGAAAAGAAAAGAAAAGAAAAGAGAAAAGAAAAGAGAAAAGAAAAGAAAAGAAAAGAAAAGAGAAAAGAAAAGAAAAGAAAAGAAAAGAAAAGAAAAGAAAAGAAAAGAAAAGAAAAGAAAAGAAAAGAAAAGAAAAGAAAAGAAAAGAAAAGAAAAGAAAAGAAAAGAAAAGAAAAGAAAAGAAAAGAAAAGAAAAAGGGAGAGAGAGAGAGAAAGGTATCTCACCCCAAAACTGACCATTAGTATTTAGGACATTAAATTGGCACAATATGAGAAAAGAAAGTACAAAGAATGTTTCTTTTACTTCATAAGAATAAATGTTCTGTATTATCACAATCCATGTTTTGATTCTAGTAATTACATTGAGAAATTAGGATTCTCTTCCACCTTTTTTCCTCTCTTATCACAGAATTTCATGCACTTTTGAAATAAAATGTGAGGCCATACGAGCGATTCAACAAGCTCAATATTACTTGTCAAAAGACTAAAGAAAAAAAAAAGAGGGGGGGGGAAATCACTTTAATAACCAACCTAAACCAGTCTGATAACCAACCTAAAACAAGCTAAAATAATATTCAGAATTCTCAAAATAGGGATTTTTTTTTTTTCTTCTTACACTTTTACCCCTTTGGCCAGCACTAACTCAGCATGTCATTATGTAGAACGTTTCACTGATCTTGCTAACAAAGCAAAGGTCATATTCTTATACAAACATTTTTTCTTTAAACAAATTACCCTGTTTTAAAATCAGAAGCACATCTCCCTTTGTGAAGTCATATTCCCATCTACTTTTTCTTACTATAATTTTCCACAGATGATAGATCATTGTAGTCACTAACTGGGAAATCCTACTTCCATTAAAGTTCTCATTCACAAATAGCCCTTTCAGGTGTGTTTCAGGATGATTATGGACTAAAGAATATTATTTTGCACTCTATGCTTTTTTAAGGATTTATCTTCATAGAATGCACTTTCTGAAGGTAATTAATGCCATTTAATTTTTTTCTCCAATAATGGAACCGATAATATATTTTTTCTACTGAAGATGAGAAGTTGAAGAGATTGAAATTAATTGTTCCGATTTCAGTGTGGTCCATTAGAAAAATTCTTCATTACTAGTTATTAAGTGCACGTAGAAAACATGGAAACAGAGATACTACTGGCCTCAGAAATGGCAGCATCAGAATGTAAGCATAAACAGACTGCCGAGGCATTTCTATGAGCTTTTTCTTACAAATCCAAGCAATTCCTGCTCATTTACTCATTTGTGGATGCTGCCTCTTTGTGGCAGAATGCCATGTAAAACGTACCTTCCACATTAAGCACCTGATCCTACATTTGTATTGACACCTTTGCAAACTCCTGTTTATGAGTTTAGAATCACACAGAAAAAAAAAAAAATATATACACATGTACAGACACATAGTTTGCAGGATCTTCTCTTTCAATCCTTACTGAGTTAGCCTTTCTCTCAGTGAATGACAAAGCCAGTGAGGCTGAAAATTTTCTTACTTATACCCATTTAACAACAGTGTGCCTCTACTGAGTTTAAATGGAAGGAGAACCAGGCCACTGGCTTCAGCAATAGTTATAAAGGCAGTAATTCAAAATTAGGGCTCCAAAACTGCACCTCAGGCGGCAACATTCACATCTCTCACAAGTGTCAATGGGAAGTCCGCGGGAGATCGCGAGCAGTGCACAGAATAGCCACGTGTTGTGTCTCTTGTGACAAAAGAACACTCCTCATATCTGCATTTCAAACTGAAATAACACTCCGCTTACTAAGCTGTTCCAGCTAAATACAGTCATGCTTTTTTTTTTCTTTTGCTTTTACTCAGTGTGGGTGGCATAGAGGGAAGAACACATGCCAACAAAACATTTATCTTGAATTCCAACAGACCAGTTATATAGCTTTGTTTTTGTAGAAAGTGACAGATTGTACATGGATAGGAAAAGCAGAACAGAACAGAGCCCTTTTGCAATAAAAAATGTACTAGTGAGCAACTCTGCAAACAATACCAAACTTGATAACCTAATGAAGAAAGACAAAACCACATGTAAAATATCACTTACCCTGTTCCATATATTAAAGACCATTTCAGTAAGGAAACAAAACGTAAATATAAAACTATCCTATTGAATATGTTGGTGAAACACGTATCCCTGTGTTGCTCTCTGACCCATGTTATGTATGCTGGTAATTACCATATGTCATGTTTTGGAAACAGAGAACACATTATGTTTTGCCTAAAAATGTTAGCTCTTTCTGATGAGCCATAATTGCTAGTAAAGAGAATCCAACGTACAAACAGACGACTTTGGCAAGAAATTTTAAACTTCAGATACTCATTACTTCATGATCTTACATTTGAAATATTTATCAAGTGTTTATTCAGAAACTATTAAAAAATCACATGTGCTGGGATACATATGAGACATCAGTTGTCCCATCTTACAGTGACGCTGTGTTTATGAATATCCTTGCCATTGCCTACTGCCCAAAGGGGTAAAGACATTGTATATAAATGTGTACAGTCCATCATTTGGTCTTTCAGGATGCCAGTAAACACGTGGATCTGTACAAGTGCAATTGTACTTGACTAAACAATCAGAAACCGGCTACAACAGTTGTAAAATCATATTTTGGTTAATTATAAAAAAGGAAAAAAAGAAAAAAACCCTGACAAATCGAAAATGAAACACTTTTTTTTCCTGCTAAAATGAATGCCTTCTACATGTCCCTCACTAGTTTGCCCAACCAGATGCCTGAGCAGGAGGTTGCTAAAAGGTACATTTTTAAATAGAGAAACATGATTTTTTTCTATTGTGATCAGATTTTATGTCTTAGATTGTCTGTTAAGATTTGGTCATAATTGGCATTATCTGTAATGATTTAAAAGGTCCTTCTGATACTACATCAGCTTTGGGAAAAAAGCTCTCAATGTAGTGCAACACTTTAAAGCCATCTGCAGACTTTGGACCCCATCCTGGAAAAAGAAGAAACACTTAAACATCCCAGTAGTTTTACTCGTAAGAATAGTTCTGCATCCTCTATCCTAATCTTTTGGGCGTTTGACCAACTTTGCTCAATGAGTGAGTCTATGGGACTACACGCATGGGTAAAGTTGTTCATAAAGTTGTTCCTAAGTGCCTGCAGGATGAAGGCCGAAGCTGGGACTTCTTTCACAAGAAGGGATACTCAAGTGAGTAAGAATTTTCAGGATTAGGCCCTAAAATAGTGAAGGAAAGAGAAATGCTAATGTGCATATAAAAATAGGTGCTACAATAAAATATTTTTTTATATTTCATCAATAAGTTATTTTCACTAACCAGTTATGGATCATATATCTCTGCACTCTTTAATGATTTGTCCACATCTACAGTGATCCTTTTAAAGATCATAATATATTTTTTAATTCAAAAGTCCAGAAAGCATACAAACACATCCTTAAAAAAAGGAAACCTTGTATTAAAGTCGGGGTGTGCTAATCTCTCCATAAAAGCCATTTAGACTCACCCATGGCTAAAAGGGGAAAATGTGCGCTGTACTCTTCAATCAGAAAGAAAACAAGATTAAACAATGTCTGTACAAAAAAAAAAAAAAAGTGACCATGACTTTTGTACTTGTAACCTGAATATGACCTGACAAGACCCTCCTGCCACCTTCCCCAAGCACACATGGACACACGCAGGATGCCAGTGTTGTGCCCAATTTACACAATAGGTGGTTTCCTACTTCCAAACACAGTAAAAGAAAAAAAAAGAAAAAAAAACCCTGAAAATAAAATAAACAGCACACCCTTTCAGAATCATTCCCCGAAGCTGAAAAATCCTGTGCCAAGGCACTTCACCCTACAATAAAATGAATTAAAGGGGCAAAAAAAGGAGGGGGGCGGGGGGGGGAGGTCAGCATTTACGTTTCTTTGTTTTGCGTGTGGTTGTTAAATACAAATACTCTAGAGAAGGAGCTGCTGTGGCTGGCGGGGGAGGGGCTGGGGGGGCTGTTTCTCAGAACTGGCTGAATGTGGTCTGTTTTTCCAGCACTTCGAGGTAGTCCGGCTCTGCGTTTAGTTTTGCTTTTAGCTCCAGGTACTCGTTCCTGTTGGGCTCTACATAGACAGTACTCGGGGGACTGTAGAGCACAGTCTCCCGGAGCCTGCCGTCCCCCGGCCCCGGGTGCAAGTACTGGTGGGCACGCCTAAGGTCATAGTTGGGGGAGTAGGTGTAGGCGGCGGGGAGCTTGGGGTAGTCGGGGAGGGTGGAGCCGGGTGTGCCCAGCGTGGAGGAGGAGGAGTGTTTCTCGGGCTCCAAAATGCCCCTGTAAAAGCGATCGGCGTCTTGCACCGGGGAGAGCAGCTCCTCCCGCGGCTCGATGGTGCTCACGCTGTACGCGGGGCTGCGCACGGGCGCGTCCTCCCCGCCGGGCGCCGGCGGCGGCGGTGGGGGCGGCGGCGCGCCCCCCCCGGGTTGCAGGGGGTGGCTGCTGTAGGTGACCTTGAGCTCGTGGAGGTCTTTGTAATCCTCGCCCGCGTTGCCCTCCCGGGAGCGGTAGATGGGGTTTTTGCACATGTGGCCCAGGGGGTGCGGGATGTACTCGTAGACGTGGCCGGCGGGGGTCTTCACTTTGGGCAGCGCCGCGCCCCCTCCGCCCCCCCCGCCGCCGCCGCCGCGGTGGGACGGGTGCTGCTGGAGGTGGGGGTGGTGATGGTGGGGGTGGTGGCCGCCGCTGTAGACGCTGTACTGCATGTTGAAGGAGCTCACGTCGGAGTTGTTGGCGCTGGCGTGGTCCCCCTGGCCCTTCTTGCGCCGCTTCATCACCAGGACGAAGAGCCCCGCCGCCACGAAGACGGACATGATGAAGACCAGCAGCAGGCTGAGGATCAGCACCGAGAGCGGCACCGAGGAGCTGCCGCCGCCGGCGCCTCCCGCGGGCGCAGAGCCGCCCGCCGCCGCCGTGCCGTTGAGGCGCACGGTGGAGGAGGAGGGGGTGGTCCTGGCCGGCAGCTGCCCCGGGGACGGCGTGGGCGTGGAGACGACGATGTCCGAGTAGTCGGGGCACAGCAGCTCCGCCCGGACGGCCCGCATGTCGCTCTGGGCAAACTTCTTCGGGGACTCGCAGATAACCTGGTCCACCAGGACACCGGTGTTGAGCTGCTCCAGCCACAGCTTCATGCCCACCACGTCGCAGGTGCAGTCCCAGGGGTTCTCGTGCAGGTCGATCTGCAGCAGGGATTTCAGCTGGTCCAGCACCCCGCTCACTGGCAGGTAGGAGAAGTGGTTGCTCCGCAGGCTCAGCCTGTAGAGAGACAGACCAGAAAAAATGTTCCCCGGCAAAGACCTCAGCAGATTGTTGTTCAAAAACAAGAGCTGAAGGTTGGGGACAGGTTCAAAGGTGCCCGCCTCTATCTCCCGGATGACGTTGTACTGCAGGAAGAGGTACTGCAGGCTTTGCAGCCCATAGAACAGCTCTGGGCTCAGCCGCTCGATCCGGTTCCCGTTCAGGTACAGCCTTCGCAAATTAGTTAAATCCCCAAAAGCCCGGTCCTGAATGACCGAGATCCGATTATTGCCCAGATGCAGCAAATCCAGCCCGGTGGCATCCACAAAATCTGCCCTGCGTACCAGAGCAATGTAGTTTTCCGTCAGATACATCTTCTTAGGATTATAGGGTTTGGGCTGCAGTTCGGAAATGCTCTCAATCTTCCTCTCCTGACAATTGACGTTGAGGCCCAGGTCAGAAATCTGCAAGTTGCAAGTGCAGGCAGTGGGGCACTCCAAAGGCACCGGAGATTTGGTCTGGTAGGCAATGCTGGGGCCATAGTTGCTGTATCCCAGGTCTTTTGAGGGCAGGCGGGAGGTGGGACGCACCCTCGTCTTGTTGGGTTGGCGGGTCCCTTTGGGGGGCTTCAAGGGGGATTTGTAAACAGCTGAAGAAGAAGTGGCCACGGAGTTGACTGAGGCCGGGGTAGTGTGGAAATACCCTGTGGTGCTCAATGGTGTCTGCGGTCTCATTTCATAATCCGAGATGAGCCTCCTGGGGCAAAGCTCCTGCTTGGAGACTTCATCCAAGTCTCGACCATGTAAGCGGAAAGGGGTTTCACAAACCACATCTCCCACCAGAGCAGAGTAGGAGATACTGTCCAGCCAATCCTTTAGAGCAATCAACTCACAAGAGCAATTCCAGGGGTTTTCCTCCAGCTGCAGCTCCACCACTTTATCCATGTGCTGCAAAAGGCCCACATAGGGCAACAGCTTCAGCCGGTTACCCCTCAGGTCCAGGTGAGTTAAGGGCACAAAACGGAAAAGGTTGTTGGGCAAACTGGAGAGGAGGTTATCATTGAGAATCAGCACCTGCAGCAAATGCAGTTTGCTGAAGGCATTGGGTTCGATGACGCTGATATAATTATAATCGACCTGTAGGTATTCCAAACTCTCTAGCCCAAGGAAAGTGTCATCCCGTAAAAGTTCCAGCTTGTTATTGTTCAGGTGCAGCCTCCGTAAACCTCTCAGACCATGAAAGGCCCCGGTTTCGATATCTTGTATGTCATTGCTCCCCAGGTGCAAAATCGAAGCCCCTGTGTAATTCACAAACTGATTCGGGTACAGCCTGTTCAAAAGGTTCCCAGACAACAAGAGGTGGTAGACAGGGAACCTTGGTGGACTGATCTCAAAAAGGCTGATGATCCCTCTGTTTTCACAGCTCACTGTTAAGATGCTGTCCTTCTCCTCACAAGGACACGCATTATCACAGATTTCCCCATAATACTCGATGCTTTCTGCCCACGAAAGGACTAGCGATGTTAAAGCAAATGCGATCGTCTGCAGCATCCAGATATGCATTTTTTTGTTGAGGTCCTGTTCCAAAGTTATTGTAGAGCAGCAAGCGTACATTTTATTTCCTGTAAGGATAAGGAGAAAAAAAAAGAAAGCAGCATAATAGCATAGCCCCATAAAATCTAAAATGGACACAAAGTTTATATATCTTCAGTGGGGTAGAGAATGGATTGTTAATCAAACAAAAAAAAAACTCCTGTCACTTCTAATTCCCACACTTTCGAAAACTGGATGACATGCATTGATTAAAAGGTTGATAGGCAACTCCTAGCGAGTCAAATGCCTGCGGTGTTTAAAAAGGTGAGGTCACAGTAGGAATTGTTCTGGTTCTGTTCATGTGGGGTGCATTTCAATGCTTCCTTGGATTTCTTTTTCATGACCAGCCCCATAAGTATACATAAAATGGCTGTCAGTTCAGTTTCACAGTTCTAATTTAAGAGAAAAGAAGCACCATTTTACGAGGTTTCCCACCTCCCCTATTACCCAGCTCCCCCTTCCTTTCAGAACCTCCCCAGTGAACAGCGCACCAAGGTCTTCCCCTCCTTCTACCTTGATTTTTAACCTGTGGTGGAAATGCCATGGTAGGAAACCAAAGAAAAATTCTCAGTGCTGAAAACAGCAGCTTAATTCAACAGAGAGAATACTGACACATTCTCCACATCACACGTTTCTTAAAACTCTTTTATGGGTTTTTTTTTTCCTATCTATACATTTACAAAGCACACACCCACCCACACAGACATGCACACACAGACACACACACAGATGACTTTTGTGGAGGAATTCTTCAGTAATGAGATTAAATATGTCAAGCTCCTACTTCAGTGCACTTAACAGCTCTCTTCAGTGAGAGAAATGTTGTATCTTTACACAAGTAAATCATTTTAATTGATCACCCCCCTCCCCGAGTTACATACAATGTAACAGAGCTGACTATCAAGCAGAGGTCTTCAGTTCTTACACACACCCACACACACACACTCACTCTTACACTTAAAGGAAATTTTTTAACCACTCACCCAAAATTTGTGAAAAATGTAAAACATGCGGATCATCTTCGGAGTCTCAGCCATATCTGACATACCGCTTATTCCCAACGTTCTGCAAAACTAGCCTGGTAGAAGTGGAGAAATCTAAATAGGTCTCATGGAAATATCTCATCGCCAACACTCCAAGCATCAGAGTTACTGATTATAAGCAGCAATGGCTGTCAGTACTCTTCATCTTTTAGGGGAGAAGACACCCAGGCTGATTAAAAGCCAAGGGGGGTGGAAGGGAAACCCTACCATTGACCTACGTCAGTAATTTCATACCCAAATTTCACCTAGCTGGAAACAAATCCCATTTCCATTCCTTCTTGCAGTCTTTCTGACTCCTTGTGGCTTTCTTCTACTTCTGCTAGTCTAAAAGCAATATGAATAGGGAAAATAAATGCATTGTGTGTGTCGGTAGGAGAAGACTAATAAATCATCCAGGCTTAAATGCTGGGATCTTGGAGCAGGCTTGCATTTTGTATCGTCCACCTCAGAGCTCCCATCCTCATGACACAACTCTGGTTTGGAGGAATGCATCCTAAAAAATGGGAAGTCTCAGTACTGCAAGACATCTCCTGTGGCATCAGGTTCAAGGCTGCAAATCTAGCACTTGCAGCAAAGGCAGTCATGCAGCAAGAAATCGGAAGTCTCGGCGAATCTCTCTCTAATTCTGACCAGACGTCAACTGGATTGGAATTACTCAAAGCAAAAGGCTTCACTGCATAAAGGCAGCAGAAATCTTACTCAAAGGCATGTATCTAGCATATTCTTTCTCAGCTCGATCAGATCCATTCATCCATTAACCAACAGTTCTTCGGAGGAAAAAAAAAATGAAATCCTGCCCGGTCAGTGTTAAACTCGCAGGCATTTTACAACTTTAATTCAATTATGGTTAGTAAAGGAGGCAAATACAATATTCCCTCCCTCCTCCTTTTTCCCTTTCCCTGAAAAAAAAAAAGGGGGGGGGGGATGGGAGGTAAAGAAAATAAAGTTGTAGCTGGCTATATGCAAGGTTGCAATCCCGCCCTGGAAACCCCTCTGTGATGACTGCGTGCTGCTGTTCGCCAGCTCCCTACAGAGGTTCAGATTGGAGGGGGGGGGGAGAGGGGGGGTGGCGGGGGGGAGGGGAGAAGAGGAAAGGGGTTGCATCGGGATTTTTCTTGTGTGTGTGGTTTTTTCCCCGAAGAGTTCAACCCTTAGATTACCGCACTGCATATCCGGCTCGAAGCAGCTTTCAGTACCGCCGACAGCAGCAGCAAGCAAGCAGCCCCAGCCGGACACTGCCACCCAACTGAGCAGCACCCAGAGTTGGGAGAAATGGCTTGCGGGGGGGGGACGGAGCGGGGGGGGACGGAGCGGGGAGGCGTTGGGGGTGGAAAGCAACAGCAAGGAAAGACCCGGCGGTGAAGGGGCGGGGGGGGGGGGGGGGAAGGGAGGAAGAAAAGAGAGAAAGAGAGCGCGAGAAAAGTCAACCCCGGTACTTACTTCGCCCGAAATCTCCAGGGCCCAAGCATGGTGGCAACCCATGAAGATGCCTACCCGCTACGCGGGCGCTGCGCGGAGCCGCCGGGGCGGCGGCGGAGGCGAGTATCGCAGCAGCCGGGGAGGCTCGGTGCGGAACGCACACAAACACCCCCCGCACGCAGGCGGCGCCGAGACACCAGCGCTCGCACAGGGGCGCACACACACACGCACACGCACATGCACATACACACACACGCACATGCACATACACACACACGCACATACACGCGCGCGCACACACACTCTCACTCTCTCACACACGCGCGCGCGTGCCCGGGCAGCCGCGGGGGCGCGTGCCCCGCACGCGCACTCCGGCGCGCGCCCTAACGGCGGGGGCGGCCGGCGGAGCGCCGCGCTCTCCCCGCCGCCGCTGAGCGCAGCGAGGGGGGGGGGGCGGTGGGAGGGGAGCGGGGGCGGGGCGGCGGGGCTGAGTGGGGCGGGGGGTGCAGGGAGGAGAGAGGCGGCGGAGGGCGGGGGGGCGGCGAGGGAGGCGGAAGGGAGGGGGCCGCGGGGCGGGTGTCCCCGGCTGACGGCGCGGCGGGCGGCCGGCCCCGCTCGGCGCCGCGCACCCCGCACGCACGGTCACACACCGCACACGCACACGCGCAGGCACACACATGCCGATACGAGCGCCGCGCTCCCGCCCCCGCCACACCCCCACCCCACGCACCCCGGTGCTGAACTCACACTTTCCCCGGCACGGGCCAACTTTCGCCGCGCTCCGCCGCCGCCCCGGGCGCCGCTCCCGCTCTCCTCCACACCCCCGGGCCGTCGTCCCGGGGCCCGGCGGCCTGCGGTAGGGAGCGGCACGGCAGCGCAGCCGCCCCGGTCCTCTCCCTGCAGCGCTCGCTGGCCATGGCTGGGCGGCGCGGAGCGGCGCGGAGCGGGCGGCGGGAGCCGGTAGAACGGCGGCCGCGGCTGCTGCTCGCTGTACGGGAGCCTCCACCGCAGCTGCGGAGACCGTGGGGAATTGGGTGGTCGCGCTGAAAGGAAACGGCGGGTTTCGCTACACGCAGCCTCCGAAACGGGGGACCTGGGGTGGGTGTCGGGGTCGGTTTTTTTACCTTTTCCCCTCTGCCCACCCCAGCCACGGGGCGCGGAGGGGGTCGGGGGGGGTGTGTGCAGCAGCAGCAACAACTAAGCGGCTCTGAGGATGCCCTTCATCCCTGCCCGCCCGCTCCCCCAGGCCACAGGGGAGGCCGCGGTGCCGGCGGCGCTCCCGGGCGCTCCGGGCTGCCGCCGCGGTGCGGTGCGGTGCCTCCCGCCGCCGGCAGGTGGCAGCGCAGGGCGGCGGATGGGCCGCGCTGCCCCGCGCAGGGCGCGCTGGCCCCGGCCGCGGGCGGCCCCGCAGGGCTGGGAGGGGACCGCGCACCGGCACCGCGGGGGGACCGGCCTGCCGGGGGGCGACGGTGGCCGCGACGGGGAGAGATGAAGTAAGCGACGGTGTGCTGCGTTCTCTTTGTTGCCGGTTGGGAGAACTGCCGTTATTCCGTTTGCATACGGAACATGGTGGGGGTTTCTGTGCAAAGCTGGCTGTGGCAGTGGTGATGTTTTTTTACGTTTAGGTTTTTATTTTCCACGAAATTACGTATTTGGCTGATCTTCAAAAAAATGTAAAAGGTAATTTAATTTCATACATGCAAAGGTGTGTGCATGTTCGCATTTGTGTATTCATTACTGTTACGTGCTGTGTACGTTTTAGTATGTAAATCAAATAGGTGTTTTGCATACAGGAACACATGAAGTACATCACACGTGCACAGCACAGAGGTTGGAATCCAGCTTTAACTCAAATGTAATGCTAGACATAGTTCTGCCTTCATGGGTTTTCCTGTGTGAGTCTAAACACTGAAGAAGGAAGAATACTCTGCATATGATACATGAATTCATCACATCTGTATCTTCAACAGACCTCTGTCAACTCATATCTTAACATCCCAACATGCTAAACCCTGGGATGATTGCAAAGAACCGTGTTTTTCTTAATGCTCAGCCTTCCCCAAAAGGTGTATTCTTCTCTTTGGAAATGTAAAAGGAGCGTGACTCAAATCCTCTTTCCCTAGGCCTGAAATACGCAAGATCTGGTGTTTGGATGGAAGACAACTTTCTTATATAAACCAGGTAATACCCCTGACCTTGTAGAAGCTTTTGGAAAGCTTCTCAGTGGGACAAAGTACTTCTATTATGAAAGAATCTCTGACATTCCTGTTTTGATGCAAACCCAATTGCTTCAGTGGAAGGTTTTGAATGGCTTTAGATTGAGTTCCAAGATACTACTTTTAGTCAGGAAAAGAATACCAAACCACTTCCCTCCCAGCCCCTGCCTCCCCTCGCCCCCCCGCCCCTTTAAAGCTTTTCTAATGTTCCAGATTAAATAGATGATGATAGTGGAATAAAAAGAATTCACAGGTAGTAAATAGGGATGTCTTACAGAAGCTTCTTAGGACCTCACTATTTTTGAAAAACATTTATGTTTTGAATTAATAATTCTGTATTTTGAATATATGGGATTTTATGCATATATGCTTGCATTTTTAAGGCCTGTCATAGCATCCGTCTGTGTTTCTATGCTATTTTTCTCTCTGACACACGAAATTAGACATACAGAAATACTTTTTTATTCATAAGGAGAAAGATATTTTAAATAACCTTGGCAGCTAGGCTAAGCTTAACTGTTTCAATGAAACCGTTTTGGAAAAGTTGACATTTCATAAACATGAAATCCTGTTAAAAACTATTATGTAAAAGTCAGTATTGTACATATGTTTCAGTTCAATTATTCTGGTCCTGTGCTAATGAGATATTAAAAAGTATAATGAATAGAAAATCCGATTTAATAAAATCTTACTTCCACGTTGTTAGACTGCTAGATTATTTTAGTAGCACACACGAGGTTTAAATAGTTATTAGTGTAGAACTATGATGCTGCTGTACCATTCATTCTTATTATGATTAACATTATATTTTTAGTAAAATACCTTAAAGTTCTGTAGAGTTTTGCAGACTATTTACTTCAATATGCATGACTAGCATGAGAGGGCACAGCTCTGTATTCCTTACTGAAATCAGTAAGGAATTAGACTCCATTTGAATGATGTCTACATAGTCTGAAAGTATTCTTTGCAGCGGAAAGTTATATCTGAATATTTGAACTAGAACTGTCATTATAAACCTGAGCACATGAACATCAAACAATAAATGCTGCTAAATTTATGAGAAATAAAGAGGGCTTTATTACTACAGTGTGTTGCCTTTTGCTAATTTATCTTTCATCTGCCTTTCATTAAACCAGGAGATCCTAAAAACCTTTAAACTGAAATTCTCAGGAGGAAGTGGGAAGTAACTTGTATAATCCTCACATGGAATGCAAATAGAGGGACGTGAATGAGGATGGAACAACAGAAAAGATAGATAAACAAAAGAATATGATGAATACGTGGATTATATCTACAAGAACTTGCAACTTTACAGGTCTACCCCCTTTCTACAGTACTTCAATCAATAAGAGTAGCAGGAACAGTTGATATAGCATGTGGAACCAGACAGTATGGGCAAACAGGAACATGGAGGTACCAAAGTCATAAGTGAAATATATTGGAACTGAAGGGTACACACTGTTTAGGAAAGACAAAAAAGGTGGTGAAATAATTTCATGTTAATGCACTAAGAACTGTTAAGAAGTAAAGGCTGTTAAACAACAGTGCAATAAACATGTTAAATTTGAGGGTGAAGATGAGATAGTGTCTGCTTGAATGAAAATTACTGAGAAAAGGGTAGGAAAAAAACTTCATGGGGATGCAATCTATTATGAATCTGCTGATACAGATTTGATCTGGATAATAATGCCTATAAATATAGGGAAAAAAGTAAAAATCGATATTGTGTGATTATGCAAATTGTGCAATTTTGCTCACGGGCAAATACCAGAAAAAAATTCAACCAATGATGTTGGGGATGATATGAATTTGAACATGATGGAGAATAGCTGCTTCTATGGAACAGACACTGAGCAAGCAAGAGGCAAAGATAACTTAGACACAGTTTTAGTGAATGATAGGATCTGCAGGAATGACTGATGATAGAACATAATCTTAAATCTGGTGGTTTTGAGCTTTTCCATTTCATGTGAAGCTGTAAGACAGAAAGATGTAGAGGATCTGTAACTGCTGTCCAGTATTTTTGAAAGGCAAACTGAGAAAAAAGTTTAGTGAGGTAGTCTTGCGTGAGGAGCACCAGAATTAGAATTCAGATAAGGCATGATATTACTTTATGTAAAAAAATACAAACACTATTGAATGTTTACATTGGGGAAGAGGGGAGAAACAAACAAACAAATAGAACAAACAACAGGGATGAAAAAGAATTCCCAGAAGGTAAAAACCTTAAGCAACTTATTAAGGGTAAGTACAAAACCTATAAAGAATGGGAAAGAGATATCGATTAGCGAGAAGAAATCTGCATCAATAATTAGAAGGTATAAAACCAAACAGAATGGTCAGAAGCCTTGTTAAACCAAAATTTGCACAGAAAACTGAAACATAATAAAAACTTCTTAAGCCATGTAATAAAAAGAGAACTTCAGAATTGGAATGGATGTTAAAGGATGGGGTGGACATTAAGAATAAAGTAGGCCTGGACTAAATAGCTACTGGAAAAGTTGTTTCTGTTTCTGGTAAGACTGCACATGTAAATTTTGATACATAATGAAAGTAGGAATAGGGCAAGAGAAATCACATCATCAGCCTATCTGGTACTGTGTGGCACAAGCAGTTGGCCCAGAAAATTTCTGTTCTGTAGTACTGAAACAATCAACCCATGAAATGCAAGTTCAGAAGTAAGCAAGTCTAAAATTTCCAAGAAGCTTAGACAAGGGGACAGTACATAATATTAAGAAGGGAGTTATCTGAATGGATGGAAGTCATTAGTGGAGTTTGTCCTTTGTAATATGCTTAGCACTGATTTCAGGATACAAGGTAAGTGGGTCTGGACAGAGTTCGTAGACCATACAAAACTAGAAGTCTTGCTGAGAACCAGATAATCAGACAAGATGACTTGTATATAACACATATATATCTATATATACATGTGTGTATATATATACACATATACAGACATACACATATATCTATATATGTGTCTGTGTGTTGAGATATGTATATATGTAAATATACACACACTATATAAATATGTACAAATTTAATGTTACTGTCAATATTTTAACACATTAATATTTATAAATATAATTCATGTGTATCTATGTATTATTTTCTTTTGGCCTGGACTGATAGGAATGGTGTGAAATTTAATAATGCAATCTACAAAGTCATGAATGAAAACTTTTGCCATAAACTGGAAAGATTCAATTTTATACAAAATTCTAAAAATCTGAAGGTAGTGGTCAATCAGCAAGTGAGTATATGTTGCTATTTTTATTGGGTCTGGCTGAGATGTTTATTCTCCCCACAGCAGCCCCTCACAGCACTGTGCTGTGTATTGGTAGCCAGCAAGGTGTTGATAACACACCAGGGTTTTGGCTGCTACTGAGCAGTGCCAGCACACATCAAGGCTGTCTTTCCAACATTTCTTTCCCCCCCACCAGCAGCAGGCTGGGGGTAGGCAAGATCTTGGGAGGGGACACAGCCAGGACAGCTGACCCAAACTGACCAAAGGGATATTCCATACCATGTGATGTCTGCTCAGCAATAAGAAACTGAGAGATAGGGGGAGGAACAGGGCGGGGGCATTCATTGTGGTTTTTTTTTTTTTTTTTATAATGTTTGTCTTCCGGAGTAAGGGGTACACATACTGAAGCCCTACTTCCCAGGAAGTGGCCGGACATCACCTGCTGATGGGAAGTAGAGAATAATCTTTTGCTTTTTGCTTTGCTTCCACGCGCGGCTTTTTGCTTTAGCTACATTAAACTGCCTTTATCTTGACCCACGAGTTTGGGGTTGTTTTTCCATCTTACTTTCTCCCCTGCCTGCCTTGCTGAGGATGGGAGTGATAGAGCGGCTTGGTGCACACTTGGCGTCCAGCCGAGGATAAACCACCACACTATTATAAAAGAAGTACTGATATAAAGGCAAAAGAGAAATGCGATTCTATGATGTAATAGGCAAGATTGTCCTAATAGGTGGGAAAGCATTAATACTATTGTAAAGGATGTGCTTTTTCATGAGTTCCTGTTGTATTATGCATGGTTCTAGTCATACCTTCAAAGAAGATCTTAAAATGAAACTTAAAGATCAGAAAGAAAGTAGGGTAATTAGGGCATGGCAAATGTGTCTACAGAAGAGAGATTTTTTTTTTAAAAAAGGCATACGTAGCCAAATAGATATTGAAAGGGCATGTGATTCCTTACAAATGCATTTCTAGTTAAATACTAAAAAAGAAAGAGATTGAACTAAAGAGTGATGTTGGCATGACATCAAATACTGATATATTGATTATATTTTAACATAGCCTAGAAAGGTGAGGAAAATTACTGACCATATGAGAAGTGAGATACTGGGAAGTTCTTCCAAATAGGTAATGAGGCCAATAAACCAAAGTTGTTTTAAGACAGAACTTGAAAAGCTTACAGAAAATATTGTGTAATTGAATGGGACAGTTCCTGTTAGGAAAGTGACATTTGTGCAAGTTGGGAAGGAAAGGGCTTTTTGAAAAAGATGTAATATGGTTGTTCTACATTTATACTGTATATGTTCTCTGCCTCAGGGCTTACTGCAGGTTCTCAGGTCAGGAAGGATGTTTTCTCCCCTCATTGTATAATTTAGATTCTGAGTTATGTTAATTTCTTTCTTTCTTTTGTTCTCCTTTGTAAAGTGGGACATGTTTTAATTCCTAGAACATTCGGCAAACAATTTCTACATATTTCATCCTATTGCAGGGACCTCAGCAGACCATTGGTGTGCCCTTGTTCCCCTTCTTCCCCCCTTTTTTCTTTTTCCCCAAGGAACATTAGAGGTCTTGCTTTTGGTCTTTACTGCAAAATTAAAGTTTTTGAGTCAGTATTGGAAACTGGGTAGTACTATCTAGAGTAAAACTTCTCTAGACCTTTTTTTTTTTTTTTCCCTTTTCTTACTACATATCTAGTATATGGTAGCCCATAACTGTGAGGATGTAGAAATTTAGATAGTCCCTTCCATCTCTATGTTCCTATACTTCCTATTACTACTTCTTGTGAAAATCATATTCAACTCAGTGCCATTATCTCAAAAATGCTAGCTAAACGTTCAGCATTTTCAATAGGACATGTCATGGATTAAGTGATATATAGGAAAAAAATCTCTCTAAATTTCCTATACTGTTCTGTCATCATACATTAGATCTGACTTTTCATCTCCCTTATCTCCTTGCTATACTTAGGATTATCAAATAATTACAATTATATTACATCAAATATGTCTAATTTTAGGTACCTAAATCTATCCATAATAACTGAAATAAAAGGATTCTGATTTCATGTGGGTCTGAACACTTCCTGTGGGGTAGCTTCTTTTTTTTTTTTTTGATGGAAATTGTATGATAGGAATTATGCATATTCTTATATTCATATTCTTATACACAGGGGTAACCTTAAGGTACAAATCTATTCAGTTACTCTTCTTTTCCTTCTGCTTTCATTTTCTTACACTAAGTAAAACTGATTTAACAGGAGAAACTCAGAGAATTACCAAGTGTTTTCTGTCTTAACAGTTAAAACATTCAATAGAAGGAGCTGGCTTAAAATTTTTACTCCAGATTAGTTAATAGAAATTTTGATATGGTGAGTATACTATCCCTGAGACATAGAGACTGACTTACCTTGTTCCTGTTCACTTTGAGGGAGTTAAGCGTCCCATGAGAATTTCTGTTAAACTGTTCCTCACGAGCAAAACAAGCAGGGGAAGTCAGAAATTGAAAATCAGGGTTTATGTATAAATTAGACTTCTAAGTGACTCAGTAGTAACAGCACTAATGTGATCCCTAATGTCTATGAAAAAATTGCTGTCTAGTTAAATGTTATTGGTAATAAAATATGCAGGAAGGAATGTAGATCCTTGAGGCAGATGAAGGTACCCGGCAAGAACTTCGGCAGTCCTCATGGCTTCTGAATACTGGATCTAGACACTGTAAATGATAGGTGGGAGCATATATATATTTTTTGTAAACTTAGCCTTGTGTGACTATAGGTGGACACCAATGCTTAGCTCTGCGTTTTATCATTTCAACAATTTTGCCTGAGAGTAATCAGTTGTTTTACTTTTTTGGAAGTGTTATTTAAGACAACCTATTTGCACGCACAGTAATTTATAAAAATAATAATAAAAAAAAGTAAATCCTCAATTTGATTTTTAAAAAACAAGTCCAGTCTTATGGATTTCTACATTGTACGTTTAAACATATATTTATAAAATATAAACACAATACATGTTAGTTTCACATGTTTATATAGATGCATTCACTTAATAACATAGAATAATAAAATAGGCTGATTCTTAATGAGACAGGTCTTTATTTAAGATAAATATGAAACTTTATGTACACGGCGATAATTTAAAATCAATCTATTATTCAACCATTCTGCCTAAATAGGCACTATAACTATGCTATGTTGCATTGAAAGGAAGTGAGGAATGTTTGGGGTTTTTCTTTGCTTTTTAAGTAAGTGGACTCACTCCAGCAGAAGCGCAGAAGCCTTACAATGAACGGACGTTGCCCGTGGTGGCTGTTCAGCGCGATCTGGATTTCGTACCACTGGTGACTCCTCCAGGTCTTCTGACCGAGGAGTTTCCATCAGTTGCTGCCGCTAGGTGTCCGTATATGCACCTCTGTGCAGGAAAATGCTTAATGAAGCGCTAACTGACCCAGAGGAAGAGGAGAAGCTGAGCGGGAGGAGTAGGAAACATGATAGTACACTCTTTTTTTGTGATTTTTTTTAGAGTTCTGTTTAGCAACTGTCTTGCACATTACTGAAGAGGACATATTAATAGATTCGTGATTGTGCAGTCAGATTTCAAAACAAACTTTTTAGAAAACTGGATATTAATGTGGTCTTAGAGGGGTCTTTTTGATATTATTCATCTTCTAAAAAAATCTCAGTTTAAGTTTTCTATTTGGTAAATTTGTTATAATTTAAAAATTATTCATACAGTTTGTTATAAAAATGGATTTTCAGATAGTAAACTCTTTTACTTAATTATATATGTCTAAGAGAGATGAAGAAACATGTAGTGTTATTAGCTTATCTAGAACTTTCTGATAAATAGGATGCTTAAAGAATTAAAGGCCTTTGATGTATTGGACAGCCATCTAACCCTTAAAATTAATGTTTAAATAGATCACTAGTAATATAAAATAATTTGGTTTATACCATAATTCTTTTCATAATCAAGTTATTATTAAATGTTATGCAAACATTCTTCTAGCAGGCCAGTTGTTTAATCAAAGTTAGCAGCCATTATGGCATAAGAGCTTTAATAATAAAAATAATAATAATGAAGAAAAATGCTAAGAGGTGTGAAGGTATGTTCTTTCAGTTATAATAGGCAATATACTTGAATAGACACCTCAGAGGATTAAATAATTATTTCCTGTAACATCAAAAGGCTGTATGTACAACACTGAGAGCTGGATTATACTGATATTGTCTGGAAAACGGGAGTTCTTGAGCAGCGCCTTCTCTTTTTCAAAATACAGACATTAAAAACAAACACACAATATTTGATCCTTCTCAATACTGTTCAAAACATGACTACAGAAAAGCTCCTTTTCTGAACCTGCAGTCAGTAATCCTGAAGCTGTAATTCTGAGCTTACTTGTTTTGAACTTGTAGAGAACAATAATTCTCTTTTGGAGATGTCAGCACTGTCAGACATTTTACTGCTGGACATTTGTATCACACGTAGTCTAAGAATTTGGGGTTAGAGAAAGGGGTTTTCTTTTAAAGGTATTTACTAACAAAATTTTGTTGGAATGTCTCTGCTGGTTTTAAGAGAGTCTTGGTTTTGGTTTAAAATTTGAGTTCAGTCTTTTAACCCAAAGGTGAGAGACTTACAGGTCCACAGCACTGCAAACTCATGAATTGATTAATTCATTCATGAACCATAGCTTGCAATTCTTAGTCAGCCTTGTTTAATTCATGTTACTGGTTCTTCTTTGGAAGTAAACTGAAAAAGCGAAAGCAACTTGTATCAAGACAGATATGATAATCTGCTATTGGGTTTGGATTTTCACTTGTCTATTTTAAATTAAATTTAAATATATCTGGTTAGTTGACAAGACTGAGTGTTGGCAGATCAAGAAGCTACGAGACAAATATTACAAAACTGAAAATCCTTCTTTAAAGATACTGTGGTGTGGTCTGATATTCTTTGAACCACAGGCTGGAATAAGGCTAGCTTGAGCATCTTTATTGATTAGAATTTTTATGGTAGTTCATAAAATGAGAAGTAGCATGTAAGGACTGGCCTTTTCTTTCTTTATTCTGTTAATTTACTAATTGCTGTAACTGATAATCAGTTTAAAATTTCTATACAATAGGCAATGGAAGGAGGAGGACTGATGCTTTACCATTCAAAATGAAGAAATAGAACATGATTTGTAAGCAAGGGATTTTAACCATTATTACAGACCAGTGGAAAGCACAAGTAAGAATATGCTTGTGTTTTATTATCAATAAAATAACTGAATAATACCAGTGTTTTATTAGTTTACCAGTGAAGTTACTAGTTTAAGTGAAAAATGGTAGTGATATATGTAAGAAAAGATTCTATATTGCATATATTATCTGTAGAAATTATACAGATATCTTACAGGACACTAAAAATATAATACATTGAATAAAAAGAAAAAAAGTCATAGTAACTGTATAATACACCTTAGTTAAGAATATCAAAATGCCCTGCAAACATTGTTTAACTCTTGTTCTATCGCTAGTTGTAATACACCACACACCCTTTCACACCCTCTGTCAAAGAGAAATATAGAACTACAGTCTTCAGAGGAAAAGAATGCTGATAAGCAGTTTATTTCTGCATAGAAGTTGTATCAAATTCATGATTTAATGTAGTTTCAGCTCTAGATTTCTATACATGTCCCTGTGGAACACGAACATCCTACAAAGCTTAAGTATAAAGCCACATGGGATTTCACTATGTTTGTTGCTACTGTGGTGATGCCTGGTAGTTGCAAATGACATCTGGATTCTCCATTAGAGATATCTAATCAGGTAGTCTTAATATATATTACCATATTACAATCTATGACTATGAAAAAATCAGCTGGAGTGAGAGTGTCAGTCCTCTTGAAATCCAGCAGTAACTGGATAGTATGAAGTTACTTAACTGTACTTGGCTACCTGGAAATTTGCAGCCAAAGTAGAAAAAGCAGGTGAAGGAGAGGTGGAAGGAAATATTATCCCCTGTCTTCGTTTCAGGAACTAAAGCAAAGTGAGATTAGTTAACTGAAATGTTGCACATGGAATACTTTATTGAATGAATTCAATTCATTTCTCAGAGCTCCCTCTCCAATATCTCATCCGGAAAATGATTCCAACTCAATACAGTAAAATGCTGGAAATGTTTAATGTCCTTTTATGTCTTGCTTCAATCCATTTTTTTAATGCAAATGTATAGCTGAAATGGATGGCAACAGAGAAGTTTAATAAATAACAGTATCAGTACCTAAATCATGAAGTCTGTCTTGCCTAAGATAAACTTTAGCATTTTTACGCCTGTGTAGGATTTGCGAGCTTCAAGCTTTGTTGGGAAGCTGTCTTCCTTTGCAAAATGTTGCCTACTTCTGAAATGCATCTATGCAGTGCTAAATGAAATTAATTCCTTCCACTTGAACAATTTCCCAACTATTGTAGGAAAGGCGAGAAATATTTTACTTAGCTTTATAAAATAAAATGTACTTTTTAAAGGCAGACAGGTACTGTGTTTTGAAGTACTCTTACCAGGCAACCATGCATGGTGTCTAAATCAGGGCCAGTTAATCTTTAATACTGTCCTATAGATAATGATGTGAGAGGAGCATCTCCAAAGGATGATTCTACTTAACGTGACCTGAAGTCTGCTCTAAATACATGTCCCTCTCTACTGATCATGGGGACATAATGCATTTAACTGAGTGCCTGAGCTGATACCTAAAATCAAGTGGGCTTAATACATACTTGGTTAATGGTCAGTCAATGTCTTAAAACCAGAGATACCTAGATATAACTGTAAAGAGTTTAGCATATATTTATACTTTATGTCATCTGTATTCTTATTGACCTGGGTGGGACTTTTTGGGAAATATAGTGCTACTAATCACGAGGGAGATATTGTGTCTAAAATTCAGAACTGGATTACCAAAAGTACTTATAAACTTAATATTACAGGAAACATCTTAAGTTCTCTTTCAAAAAATAGTTCATATGGCTGCTAGCAACTGCACATTAAAATTTCTTTATGACTAGGTTTATTTTGTGTAGTTACATCTATAATAATATGTATTTTGTGTTTGTTATTCTGTTAAACTGATGTGCATGAACATATGGATTGTGGAACATTGCTGTTAGCATTAACGATGTGATAACAGACCTGTGTAGCCAGTAGTGGGATTTTTGTTTGTTTACTTTTTTGCTGTTACACATGGATTAAAATGTCATGTGGATGCCATAATAAGAAATCAATTTCCTTGCTTTGTGCTTATGTTTTCTTATCATAGCAATTACTGTTTAGTCAACAAATTATGTTTAATGAAGAGTTTTCTGTTAATTTATATTTTATTTTCTTTCATTACATATTCCATTGTTCTTAATAGTATTTTAAACCTGCATTTTTTTGTTTGCATACAGTTAATAAAGCTCAATGGTTAACCTTCACATCCAAGATAAAATGGAATAAGTGTCTTTGTTATGCTGAAAGGAAAGTATAAAAAACCCATACAAATGCTGTCATAGGTATTGCCAACAAAATTTGCAGATTTGGCTCGATATCCAGAACAATGACTGTCACGTGATTTATCAATAATGACTGCTGACTACCACATAATTTAATTTGCGACACTAACACCCAAAATGCTACTATAAAACATACGTGGTTTATTTTCTATTTCTGCTTTTGACAAAAACCGATTTAATTGACCTGCGCATCCCATATGTATCTTCACTTCAAATTCTTAGCTGGAGGAATCTAGTACTATCGTGAAAAACCTTCTGGCCCTTGTAGATATCACAAGAAAATAATCCCTAGTCATTTATCATATGCTGCTGCTTACTTACATATGCTGCATACACTTTCAAATAAAGAGTGTATTTTTAAATATCATATCTATTACTTATGTAGACTAAGAAGTAATAAATATTTTCTTCTTGTAAAAAATACTTTGTATCATGGATTTATGTTGCATTATCATATAGTTGTTGAATAGTAAATTAATACTCTCTTATCTTTATTTAGCACATACTATTCTGATGTGCCTCCATCTAGTTTTGGTTTCTTTTTCTAATTTTTATTAAACTGCAGTTACGATTTTAAAAGTTTTATTAATACTTTCTGATTTGAGGCATAACCATATTGCTATGATTTCTTTCTCTTTTCTTTTTCTAATTAAATTATATTTGTCTTTTATTGCAGAGTTCCTAACTTACATAAAGCTTCTTTCATTTTGGGCCAAATTGTGATATTATGGGTAGCATTTCACTCCATTGATATTATTAGTCCAGAAAAATGGAAGCCCAGTAACAAAATCTGTGAGCAGAGAGACTTCACTTTTTTGGGGGGGACTTCATCAAAAGTTCATATTTTTACTTTTTCAAAGTAGTTGTAATAGGTGACATTCACTCCATTTCCCAAATCCTGTCCATGATAATATGCCCTGCACATGTGCAGGTTAAGATTTAAACCAAAACTACCTATAGGTTCCTCACTTACAAGTCTGTTCCCTTTTCTGAGTTCTACATTGCAGAATGTGATGTCGATGGACAGTCAAACCAGTAATACAGAACTTCTAAACTGCTCCAAGATAAGTTTTTTTTTTTTTCAAATTGTTTCATCATTATTTGTTATATAATTTTCTTTGTGCAAGCAGGACTAAAATTTACACGCCTAAAATATACTCATAAGAAATAGCTCTGGAGATGCCATACAGTTTTGCTTCATCATTTGCATGCCTGCAGAAGTTATTTATTGCATTGAATACTTTTCCGCTATTGATAGTCTTTTCCATAGTTTTCATGAATGAAATTGTTAGTTAAAGTTGTTAATTTACAGACTGCCAAAGCTTTGAAGAATGTTAGCTTAGACATCTGACATGCATATTGGATTATTAATTAGTTAGCACCTGAGAAAATGCATCACGTGGTGTTTATTATTATCGTTGTTTGCTCTCTTTTTTTTTTACATAAGTTTCAGTAAAAGTTTGCTGATAACAACAGATTACAAAGTTAAGACTTCAGTGAACTAAGAAATACATCAAATAATAACTTATTAAAGTTAAACCTGTGGATAATTTCAGGGACTTGCGTACTGAAAGGGGGCTGAGGTGGACTTGAGGTAAATTGGAATATAACTGAAAACAATTCCGCTCAGAAGAGCCCTTCTGTGACACCTAACCCTGAAGAGGCAAGAAATCGCTCCTGTGGGAGACTAGCTGTTCGTACAGGAAAAAATAAAGCACAGCAAATAGGTACTGGAGCCTGTTTTAATGGCGGCTTATTTGCTCTGGGCTGCCTGTGTACTCAGTGGTAAGCAGGTGTTAAAAGCCTCCTTAAGAACTGAATCACTCTCAAGACAGCTATTTCTTTCAGTTGACTATGTCACTTTGTCCCTCAGGGAAAGTAGGGGTCTAAGATAATTTAAAGGCTCATTTAAGTGCTTAAAGCTAGATAGGAAAAACTCAAGTTCAAGAATCTACTTCAGGCTATGCCAGAACTCACTAAAAAATGAGTAAGTATCCGGGCTGCTAACCTCAGTTCTGGAAATTAAGAGAAGCAGCTTACATGAAAGATCTACACCATTACGTTATGTTCTTTAAAGGTGAGTAATGAGAAATCCGAGTTTGAGGTTGTGTCTGTGGGAAGTCTTTAGTCACAAAACAGATGAATTAACAAATCTGAGGGACAAAAGATTCTGAGGCAGACAAAAATTATGTTTGACTGAGTCAGAATGCTAACAGAAATTTTTATTATTAACCTGTATCAAAATGTTCCATGATGTGTTATAATTCAGTGCAAGCCTGTTCAAGAGTTAGTTTACATTGGCCCTTCACATGTCCCAAAAGAAAACCAGCGCACATGAGAAATTCACAGTTGGGTGCTGAGATGCAACTTAAAAACAACTCATGACTTCAAATCTCTTCATTGCTCTGCTGAGTTTTTTCCAGTGCTGTTTTCTGACCTACTAACTTTTCTGCAGTCCACTTGGTTTTGGAGCATGAAGAATCAGAAGCCATCTGTTGCCAAATACTTAACAAAGCTCTTTAGCGTGAGTGACGTGCTGCACTTGCGTGTATCATCTGCATCCTAATTTCTACCACAAAAAGGTCTAGAGATCTTTCCTTGTCATATCCTTCAACATATATGCTCCAACAAGAAAGTAGCAGCCATTATAATGCTTATACCAATTCAGAGAGTGAGGAATATCTCCTCTCTCCAGCCTTAACATTATGACTCAACACAGCTACCTTGTCCTGACCTCAACCATCAACAACTTAACCAGATAATGGCACTTACACTGACACTGATACCAGATAATGACACTTATCCTGAGGATGCTGGAAATACCTAGTGTTAGGTTAGCTCTGCATTTTCATCAGTTATAAAAAAGTTTTTCTGAAAAGCAGTTAAAAACAACTGTTATATGAAGTCATTGACTTTAGTATCACAGCATTTTCAGTCTAAATGCTATAAGCTAATTTCAAGGAGCTATGCCTTGAGAATGCTGGGGGGGTTTTGATACCTTGCAATATTCTGAAAACTGCTAACAGGAATTTTACTTTGTTTCTTCTAAATATTTTGTTGTTGCTAGTCTGTTGTGGCATTGTTCTGGTTTCTTTATAAGACATTTAATATGACTTGATTCTGCCACAAATCCTGTATTTATTTTATTATATAGAGTATATTTTCTATGATTAAGTTAATATCTTGGAGTTTTTTCAACTCTTTGAACACCAGTGTAATTTGATACCAAATTGTTGGTTTTACAGATCATTAAAAACAGAGTATTTGGCTCAGCTGTCCCAAATACATCGTTCAAGGAACATTCCAGGAAGAGCATGCAACTCCTTTCATAAAGAAGTTCAGTGATAAGAAATTCTGACCAAGGAACTTGATAACATGAGTTTAACTGTCTCTTCAAATTGACAGGTTTCAAAATCACTTCTTCCCAGTCAGAGGAAGCTCTGAGCATAGCAGGCTAGGCTTTTATGTTTTATGAAGCCATTTCTGGATCTAAACCTTTAATATTTTTACTCTGTTTCATTTGGCTCGTTTACACATCCTTTTTTCATTTATAGTAGTCAGTTAATAATCTTTCAAATAATCTGAGTAGCCTTAGCCTGGCATTCCACTCCAGGAATGCCTTTTTAGTCACTGACTGTTTGTAGAATTCAATTTGTTCATAAAGTAGTTTGGCATGAACTTTTCAAACTCTAAACAAACAAGAGCAGGGTTACTTTTTCAGTGATTTAAATTAACCAATATGAAAAAAGCTGTATGAAGCTGTAATGCTTAGCATAGTGATTATCAATGTTGGCTAGATCCTCCACACATTGACAACACTGTTTTAAAAAGTTTTATTTTCCTTTGGTGACTTTTTCACCTAAGATGTGAAATGACTCAATAGCTGAAGGTCAGTGCTTGCAGTTATGTTTTCAAGTTTAAAAATATATTTGTAAACAGCACGGCGTTTCTAAAGATCTGGAAAAGATAACTTTGCAATCAAGGGAAAAATCCTCTTTAGTTCTATCAGAATAGAATGCTCAGATAGTATTTTCTTTCATTCCACCCCATGCTTATCTTACTTTTTCAGTGGAGAATAAATGATCATAATTACCAGACTCTTGAATATTCTCATGTAAATAGAAACCAGAGACTCTAAAGATTAATGAGAGATGAACTTTGAGATCCAGATGAAGTCTACTGTGTGGCATTATACGCTTCCAGCTGATCACATTTTTTGCAAGATGCTCTCCATTAAAATGCCAGGATATGTAAATGCACCAGACTCTAAGTGCCAAAACTTTTAACTGAATAAGACTTCAGAATTCAGCTTCGCAGCATGGAATTTTCTACTCCTCTGTGACTTAACTTTGTGATGAGGATAATTTAGTTCTTTGAAATCAGCTGCTTGATAAGTACTGAAAAATACTGAATACATTCTGGAATACCTACTACATGCTGAAAAATACTGAAAAAGAGGTTTTTTTCTTAATGAATTGTATTAAAGCAGGACAATTTTAATTCTTAAATGCATATTTTTCTAGGGTATATCCTCCTATTCTCTTTCAATATTATCTATATTGCAGATATGAGAAAGTAACAATACAAGGACAAATACATAGACTTGCCTTTGTTTCATATAGCCTATGGTCACATCATATTTCAAAGGCAGTATTGAATCTGCTTCTCCCAAAGATTTTTAAGGTCAGTCTGACCCCTGAATAAGGTTCTTTTCCACTGAAAACTGATATAGCTGCGTGATAAGGGAGGAAAACGCTTGCAGCATCAGTTCAAGAGAAACATGAAGAGAAGTGGCTCTGCAGATGGCAGAGTGTATATGAAGGTCCTAGAGGTGTAACTCTCCTATATCCATATACATGTGTGTGTCTATGTGTATGTATAGGAGAGCATATAAATATATATCTCCTATGTATAACTCTCCTGTATTATATTTACAAGTGTAACTCTGTCTTTTTTGGGGGGCGTACCTTGCTATCCAGTAGTAATGCATCATTCCTGAATCATCTGCCTTCTTTAAGATACCACACAACTACAGAGGAAAAGTGATCAAACAGTTCCCCAAGACACCATGGCTGCATTTGCTCTATGCCTACATGCAGGGTATGTGAATATAGGCATAATTTTTCTACACGCTCCACTACTCATTTGACCCCGTAACAGTAAAGCAGAATATTCCCTTTTAAATGAGATTTTCACACATGCATCACACAGGGATGCAAGCTTAGTGAGTTTGGGTACTTTGATAATTCTGTAAGTTAACATACAATAAAGAATCAAATATATCTGCAGTAACTGCAAGTGGAATATCACATGCCATTTTGTGACAAAGAATCTAGATAAAGTGGAGGCATTTTAAAAGGAACTAAGGACCACTGAGGACCGGCTTTTTGAAAACATGCTTGAAATCAGTGGAAGTTCAGTGTCTAAATACCTTGGAGAATCTGAGCGTGCAGATTGCCTAAATGATGTCTGAGGTGGCAGCATCATAGTAATTGCTCCGAATGCTGTAAGTATGTAATTCCCAAGATAGGGAAAAATAAATCAGAACATATGATCAGTAGGCTTCCTAAGCTGAAAGATTGTGTGGTTAAAAAGGGGAAAATTCAGGGTAAAGGACAGTCTTTTAAATACAGTTGAAATCTCACCAATTTTAATTGAGATTGAGTAAATAATGATTCAAAAGATACTGTTGAAACATAATCTATTTCACCTGAGTTGATCATGCTAGTAAAAAAGTAACTTTTGTTTCTAACATCTTTAAACATTTTGAGGTTCTTGTTCTGACAGGGTGCTTGAGCGCTTGAAACCTAAGTTACCGTTTACATTAACTCAATAGCACTCTGTTGCGATGTGACCCTGCATTTCTATGATGTGACTCCTTTTACCTACTGAAGTTCCCCAGTTTTAAGTATACAGGAAGTGCAAAACAGACAACTTGCAATCTCTGTATGAGGAAAGAAAGATAGAGCATCAACAGATTTGATGCACGTTTAGATATGCCGAGCCTGCCGTGCCATCTCCTAGCATGCATTTAGAGCATTTTTCAGCCACACAAGAGTGGCTGGTTTGGAGCTTTTCCAGAAGCTCAGCTTTGAGTCAAAGAGAGAAGTCTACATTTACAAAGAACCATTCACAGCTGTCAGAAGTTAGCTGTCTGTGGGACTCAAAGTACAGCTGCAGTTTTTCCAGAATACTGACAACTTCTGTGGCAACCAGAGTCTGTTCGCTAGTATTGGGATTCTGAAGCTTTATCAGAAGAAAAGTCTCAGTGCCCTATGCCTGTAATTTCCATTTCTCTGTTTTTATTACTCTTTTACTGTTTTGTATTCCAGTGACATACTGCATTTTTTCTTAAGTTAGGAAATTATAAGACATCAAGTTTTCAAATAAAATGCTTATTATCTTTAGAGTGATTTTTTTTTTAAGCTTCCAGAATGAACAGAAAGCAGTAAACTCTATTTTTTAGTTTCTCTGAGACATATAAAATTGGGTTTGTAGCATTTATGAAGAAGAAACAGCAGCAATATTTAAACTAAATAGGAGTGATGGGATTGTATCCTCCTAATTTTGCTACAGTCAGAAGTATAGTCATATCCTTCTCTTTTTACTTTAAGAAGGATGCTATCTACAACTGCATTTATCCTGCAGACACTTTCAATGTTCCTCATCTTTTGTTCATACTGAATATACAGAGAAACAAACATTGTGATATAATGCAGTATAAAGATTTCATTTTGTGGAATTCCTCTGCAACTGCATTTCTCAGAAATACAGCAATAACCTGAGCTAAAATGTTTGTGTTATGCCGCATTTTCTGAATTCTTTTTCTCATCCCCTTCTCTCATTGTCTCCTTGAAAAGTTTGCATAATTATAGCAAGGAGATGAAAACCAATTGGGAACAGAATCCATACTTTCTTATTTCTTCTGAGAAGTGCACAGTACACATTAGAATAATATAAAGCTGTATATAGTAAACACTAGCATTTTTTTAACTATATCGCAGAATGTTGTCTTAAAGAATACGTCAAATATGAAAGGACGGGGGGAAAAAAACCCTATGATGAAGCCAGAGAGATCCAATCATAGATTTGACACCAGTCAAGAATTAAAAGAGTAATTTTTATGACCTGTATTTTACGTCTAAAGCAGTTTCAAAATTTCCTTTTAACTAAGTTACTGGGGGCTTTTTGTTGTTTGTTTTCTGGGGTTTTTTGTTTGTTTGGTTGGTTTTTTAAATGAGTAAATCTGGTAGTTGTCAGGCTACCATTTTATGAATGAAAATTTTAGATGTCAGTGCAGAGGGGGCTTATAAGGAACCTTGGCCCAACTCTGTTTTCTTTTTCTTCGGGTTACTTGGAAGTAGCTGAAAATGTTTGCCGGTTCATACAAGGAATCATTGTTAAGAAGGAGAGGAGGAAAGAGGGGGATGACATTTTAAGAATGACGACTTCTCTTTGTTTTGTTGTTCCTAACGCTGATCCACCTTACTTTTGTGTTCCTTACCACTTGTAACTTTATTACCTTCTTGAGGCTGACCATGTCACGTAGAAATGTGGAATACCCTGAGGAGTTACAGCACAAATCCCTCTGCAATCAGGGCGGGGTGTATCAGGCTGTGAAGCTGCTCTCCTGAGTGTACCACAGTAACTGACTGCTGCTCAGTGGGAGCCTTTCTAGATGTCCAGTTTCTCCGAGTACACTGATTTTATCTTTAAAATCTCCTCAATTTCTGTACTAATTTCCAGGAGGAAAAAAAAAAAAAAAAAAAGAGCTGTATTCATGAAAAAGGAAAAGACCTGTAAATGCATGTTCTTCTGATGTTCTCAAAAAACCCCATTTTTTCAAGTTTCTTTTTCTTCTGCAGTAATAAGCAGATGCCACAGGCCAGTGATTTTGGATGTATCCGTGATACTGCTATCACAGATACAGAAATGTTTGTACGAATGAATCTGTGTTTTATCATGCACAGGATTTCCTTAGGAAGGCAATCTCTTGGATTTGAATATGTTGCCATACTCTGAGTAGCGCTGCCTTGCTATATTAAACTGCATCAGGATGCCACTCCGTGAAAATTACTTTCCTGCTGTGTTGCCATTACTTGTTAGTTTTACATAGTAAGTTTTTTTTGTTTGGTTGGTTTTCATGCTTTTACTCTGGCTTTTCCTCTTCCTTCTTTTTCAAAGCCAGATCCAAATCACAGTATTTTAATCATTCATCATTATCAAATAACTCTAAGCATTGTAACATATATATAAATGGGTGAGATTACCTCCATGGTGTTTAAAGGAATATTCAAAAAACACTGTTTGAAGAAAGGCTCAAAAAAGAAATTTGATATTTTATTTCAATAGGTATCTTAGTAAGTATATTTTCTTCCCATTCCTGAAGGGAGGAGAGAAAAGCCGTATCGACAGATGTGTTCGTTAATGTACCCTGTGCAGCCCAAGAAAATCTTTATATCAAATAACACATTCTTATTGTATTGCCATCAAGTCGCCACAGGTTTCTAAGCAGCCTTGAGGCATTCACTTTCTAAACCATTGGGAGCTCTTTATCTCATGAAATTTGACATGCCCATTTTGGGTACAAAAGTACTCAAATGAAGTCACCTTTCATCATCTCAGGACTTGAGTGTTGTCAAAAAGACTAGGCTTCCAAGGGGGATATGAAAGAGCAGATATTTGTCATTGTTTGGATTCTGTATACCACTTTGGCCACTGTTTATGGAATAAAAGGTGAAATGTTCAAGAAAAAATATCTTGAAATGTTATTGCTGTTTCTTTGTGAAACCCATCCTTGTACCCTGTTTCTAGCACAATAATAAACTGTCACTCAACTACACTGAAAAGCAGAAAAGTAGATGATGAAAACACTTTTTAATAATGCCTGATTAGTACAGGGAACTCATTAACAGTAGCCCTTGAGCAATACGTTTATCAAGACTTGAGAGTTAAATGTTATATGGATAATGCAAAAATTCAGAGTTGATCTGTTAAAATAGCCAAGAGTTTTGGAATGGATATGATCAGTGGGATGGGGGAGGGAGTTGGAAGGACAAAAGCAAGAAAAACTCATGGGTCAAAATAAAGTAAGTTTAGTAAGTGAAGAGAAACAAAACAAAGCAAAACATATTTATGTCTGTAGTATGTGTCTACAGTTTTCTTACAAAGTTTGAATCAAGTTAAAACTGAGAACTCTGGCAAACAGCCAAAGAAAAGATTGTAATTTGCTTTTAAGAGTATAATGCTTGATCATCTCCACTGGATATGGTTAATATACATGTATTTTGTCTTCCTTGTTTTTCTGTCTGTAGTAGGATGTTCCATCCAATGCTATTTAAATAAATTTGAGAGAGAAAAAAGAATATAAAATTGAGACCATTTATACTCACCTAGTGTTTCAGTGTCTTTCTGTATTGTCAAAGTCTTGTTTTTTCAGGGCTGCATGAAATATTGTGTGTTATTTTGATTAATCTTTTTCTTAACCTATCACAAAACCAATTTTATATCTCTTCCTCTTTCTGAAGATAAATGTTAAGACTGATTTACACCTTCTCTTTGTAAGAATACAAGAACTACAATTTACTTTTTAAAATGCTATGATAATTTTTTTTAAGCTTATTTGTTATTGTGTTATGGGACCATCTTATGATCTTGAAAAATGTATATGAGGATATTTACTTATACACTTACCCATCTAATTTTCAGGTCACCCGTTGTGATGTGACTTAGCACTAAAATCAGTAAATGGGATTTTGTCCATTGTGAAATTTATGCTGATTTAAGAGGTTAATTTTGTTTTTATCAAAGTTCAATAAATATTTTATTAGGGATTATTTCTCTGGTTCCAATTTTAGTTTTCATATGGCATTTGGAAAGACTTGATTGAGTTACTGATGTTATTCAAATCATAGAATCATAAGCTCATAAAGTAGGTTAAGTCAGACAGGACCCTTCAAAGTCATCTCTTCTGACTCCCCACTCAAAGAAGGGCCAGCCTCTAAATACCAGGTCTTATCAGTCTTTTTGTAAATACTGCTCTTGACACAATCATCACGGGAGTAACTGAAAATTTATTTATATCTGTGAAGGAATTTCTGTTGACTTAGCCTGACTTTCAATTAGCCCAGAGTCATTGATCAGAAGTGCCTTTTGCGTTCCTTTGAAAATCAGCTTGTACTAGTTTTGAGTAATTGAATGTTGTATATACATGTGGTGGGTTGACCTTGGCTGGAGGCCAGGTGCCCACCAAGCCGCTCTCTCACTCCCCTCCTCAGCTGGGCAGGGGAGAGAAAATATAACGAAAGGCTCGTGGTCGAGATAAGGACAGGGAGAGATCACTCACTAATTATCGTCACAGGCGAAACAGACTCAACTTGGAGAAAAGTAATTTAATTTAGTAACAATCAAATCAGAGTAGGGTAATGAGAAATAGAAAAAAAAAGTCTTAAAACACCTTCCACCCACCCCTCCCTTCTTCCCACGCTCAACTTGACTCCCAAATTCTCTGCCTACTTCCCCTGAGCAGCACAGGTGGGTGGGGAACAGGGGTTCATCACACTTTGTCTCTGCTGCTCCTTCCTCCTCAGGGGAGGGACTCCTCACACTCTTCCCCTGCTCCAGCATGGCATTCCTCTCAGGGGAGACAGTCCTCCACCAACTTCACCAGCACGGGTCCCTTCCACAGGGTGCAGACCTTCAGGAGGAAACTGCTCCAGCGTGGGTCCCCCACGGGGTCACAAGTCCTGCCAGCAAACCTGCTCTGGCGTGGGCTCCTCTCTCCACGGGTCCACAGGTCCTGCCAGGAGCTTGCTCCAGTGCAGACTTCCCACAGGCCACAGCCTCCTTCAGGTGCCTCCACCTGCTCTGGCGTGGGATCCTCCACGGGCTGCAGGGGAATCCCTGCTCCACCATGGTCTTCTCCACAGGCTGCAGGGGAATCTCTGCTCCAGCACCTGCAGCACCTCTTCCCCCTCCTTCTGCACTGACCTTGGTGTCTGCAGAGCTGTTCTTCTCACATAGTCTCACTCTTCTCTCTGGCTGCAGTTCCTCATGTTTTTTTCCCTTTGTTAAATACGTTATCACAGAGGCACTACCACTATGGCTGATGGGTCTGCCTTGGCCATCAGCGGGTCCATCTTGGAGTAGCTGGCATTGGCTCTGTTGGACCTGGAGAAAGCTTCTTGGATCATCTCATAGGAGCCATTTCTGCAGCCCCCCTGCTACCAAACCCTTGCCATGCAAACCCAATACAATACATAAAAACAGGCTACATATGAAATGCAAAGGGGCTATGGCACAAGTTTACTTTTTACCCTGTAACACACCACTTTTGCAAGACCCAGTTCTACCTGCTCTGGAAATATCTGTGCAAGAACTCCGAAAAAGTGTAATGAAATAGGCTTTTATTTCCAGCAGTCCCCTTTCTGCACTTTGACAAAAGTGCCCTTTATATTAGGGGTTGTTTAGGCAACAGGAAATTGCCTTTCCTGTCTCATGAAGTTCCTGCAATAATTCTCCAAACTTCCCAGCTGAGCTAGGTGTGTGAATTCACTTACTGTTGATAGAGAAGAACAGACAGTTCTTAAATGTAGTTCATCTGATCCTAAAATATATCCGATAAGGTGATCACACCTTATTTCCCAGTGGATAGAAACTGTTCCTCTTTATATGACTATAAAGGGAAGTGAGGTGAACCATATGACAAAGCATAAATATACACTGAAGACATCTAAATTTTAGTGAGATAATTTCTTATCCAAAGCATATATTCCCCATTTTATTATTTTTTGCTCAAGATTGTCAGGACTGTGATTGAGGATGTTGCTGCTTCATAACACTTCCACATTCTTTGGATTCTCCATGTTGTAACACTAGTATTGAAGCTTCTTCCTCAGTCTCTTTGTCTTTTTGTCCTTTTGTTGGCAATAGCTTTAGTTCATCATGCTTTAGTCACATATTTTCAGTCCTTGAAAAATCCACTTGAAGGATGATATAAAGTTACTCCAGATTCTCTGTTCTTCAATGAGTTCCCAAAAAGGAGAAAAAATTGCATGTGCTATTTCTTCTTATTCTGTGTAATATCTGCAATGAAGTCCAATGTGATGTCATTTGTTTAAAATGTAAAACCTTTTTCTCTCTTGTAACAGTATAAAAAAAAAATTCTCCTTTGTTCATGAACATGAAAATGAAATCCTTAAGGAAATCTGTTATATTTATGATTCTAATCTTTGTTTAACTACTTTACTTATTTATTCTTTTGTAAAGAATATCTATCTGTTCTGATGATTTTTTTTTTTTTTATTTTGAGACAGAAGTTATGTCTTTAAAAGAAGAAGAAACTTTTATGTCCCTAGTTCTCCACAAGTCTATCTTTCCAAGGGACTATTATTTGAAAAAGAACAGCTTTCAACCTAATACAAGACCCTTCTAAAATAGCTTCTTAAGATTATGTCTTTTGACCTACTGACTTATAAAATTAATATGATTTGTGAGAGAAAAACATGATCTCAGCCTCAATGAATGGAATCCCATTCTTTCAGGGATTACAGTTTGTAAAATGAACCGGTACATTGAATAACCTATTCAGACTGAGACAGTATAAACTCCAGTATGGTCAGCAACTTGTATCAAATAACATAATAAAAATTAATATAAACTATTTTATAAATAATTAAATAGAAACATCAAACACAGAGCAGTTTTGATTCCGTTCTTCAGCTTTAGTAGTACTTTACTTGGTTCTATTGCTTTGAATGTGGTTTGTGTAGGAAGGTAAAATACCTACTCTATTTATCAGTGTTTGGATCTATATTTAAAGTATGACCTCAGATTTATTTTAACACATATATAGAATGTTTTGTGTATGTTTTGCCAATATTATTTGCATCAGTACGTCTTATCTTCACATGATAGTGCATGCTTTGTTTATTTCAGGAATACCATGAAATATCTGGGCTGTCCTTTCATTGAATTCTGAAATCCTTGTATAACATCAGTCTCACCTACTTTTCTAAACATTTGGTGTGGAGGTAGTAGTTTTATTATTAAGCTGTCTTACTAAGGAACCTCCTACAACAAATTTAGCACTTTTAACATCTACTGAATGGAACTCATGCTAGTGCCAATGCCAAGGCTTTTCCACTTTTGAAGGACTGTTTAAATAAAAAAATGAACAAAAATCTGACACTCTTAAAAGGCATATCTGTGTGGAAAGTCTTGTAGGAATACTTACTCTTATTTGTATTCATATATAATTTCAATCAGAGAATTGGCATAAGTGATACTAGCAGAAGTACTTTGAACAGAAATTGCTATTTCTAGCATCAAGTAGGTCATCCAAACAAATTAGCTCAACCATACAGTTATTCCACTAAAAGTATGTGAATTATCTGAGGCAAAATCTTTACAGACAGAAGAAAACCCCTAGAGACAGTTGCCAAAAGACCTTAAGCATTGGAAGGGTGTTCAGCATTGAACCTGAAGCATTGGAAGGGGAACAGCTAAGGCTGCTCACTGCCCCACATGGGATGGGGAGAGAACTGGAAGGGTAGAAGTGATAATAGTCCAGTGATATTCATTCTTTCTTTAGACATTGTGAAATGAAAAATTCTGACACACTGATTTTTCAGCCACATTAATGATATAACATGGACTTTTTTTTTTTTTTTTAATTAACAGGAGGGACAGAGCCTGAAGTGTATACTATCAGCAAAATTCCTTCACCATTGGATGTCTTTGACATGGACAATAAAGTAGTTGAGGATGTAATGTGTTTTAAATAACAATAATACAATAATAACTACTATGGATGGGAAAAATATATCATTTAGCATAAGTGAAACCCAGCTGTTTTTTGAAAAAAACCCAAAACAAAAAACCAACACAACTAAACAAAAAAAGCCCTCAACAACCACAAAACATCAAAGTTGATGCAGGAATTGTTGCCCAAAACTAAACATCTCCATGAATAAGAATAATTCTCGTTATAACATTTTGTAAAAAAAAAAAGAATACATCAATAAATTTGTGTGGTGCCAAAGATAACATGTTTTCATATAACCTTATTTTGAAGAATAACTGCAAAATTAAGAACAATGCACATGAGACGACTGTTAAAAAGATTGGTATTTTAAAAAGAGATAATTCCTGAGAATAAGGAAAATCAAATCCTTGAGATAGAAATTGAAATATTTTAGAATTCTAATTAATCTATGTAGATCAGTAGGGTCAAGATTCTTGATTAATGGTGGACTCGATAAATTTTAGGATCATAGAAAAAATAATCTTTTCTAAGTAAGATAACAGCCCCTCATTGTTGCCATGGCAAACACTGGCAGTCATCGTTATATCCTTCTGTATTATCACCAGCTAGCGAGAGTACTCCTTTCAGGACCTGAAACTGCTGCCTGGTACATTGAGATAGTGCCATTGCAAAAGATACCGCTGATAAAGCCTAAAACCAGGAGGGAACGATTTCCTATCCCCAGCCATCAAGCTGAACAACTGTTAAGCTAGGAAGCGGTTTAGCTGAGAAAAAAAAAAGTCAGATTTGTCTGTAGTTTAGTGTTATATTGGGACAAGAGAGTCTCAGATTCTTGTCTCTGCACACATTGTTTGTGTCTTTCATTTAAGCTGCAGGGAAACTACATAAAGAACATTTTATGCAGTCACCAGAACTCTGTGCTGTGTCTTTTACAGGGCTAAGGCAAAATACTAACTAGCTTGACTTTAACATAAATGTTCAAAGAACTTTTTTTATTGTACTATGAAAACCAGTTTAAATACACAGGTATACCCATGTAAAAAATAAATTAATACAGACTAGAGAAAATTCTGCTAACATTGTTTGGTTTGTATATAAAGCACTGTAGTAGAAATATACTTTTTTTTTTTCCTGATTCTACAGTGTGAATAGTGCTGCTAACAGCTAACAGAAGCTTTGCTTATGAATTAAAGGCAGGTTACGTCTGAAGAAAAATATAATTGAAAAATGATTATATCTTTTCTAGATTAGTTTAAGAGTAATTGGAAGGTTTCTTTATGATTCTATACTTTAGGTAATTTTTATATCAGGGAAAATCAGTGCTAACTGCTCCAGTAAGTATGCTTGATGTTATTTGGCATCCTGCTTTCATACTGATAGAGTTCTAAAACTTTGATCCAGCATCAGCAGTGCTTTTTGTAGATTGAAGTCTACCCTGGTAGTTTGAAATCTCATAGATATGAGACCATTTTTAAGCCACTGAAACAACTGTGGTTTAAACTATCTAATCTCTATATTCACTTTTTGTATATATAGTAATGTCTATTGCATTCTTCATAAATTTAATATTTTCAAGGAATGCATTAGCCTGTGATTCTGTCATGGTTTAACCCGGCCAGCAGCTAAAACAACCACACAGCCATTCGCTCACTTTCCCTTGCCCCTAGTGGGATGGAGGGGAGAATCAAAAAGGAAAAAAAAGTGAAACTCATGGGTTGAGATAAAGACAGTTTAATATGATGGAAAATGAAGATGATGATGATGAAGATAAAAATATACAAAACAAGTGATGCACAGCACAGTTTCTCACCACCTGAAGCTGATGCTAAGCTAGTTCGTGAGCTGTCCTGTCTCCCAGCCAACCAACCTGCCAGTTATATACAGAACATGACATCATATGGTGTGGAATATCCCTTTGGTCAGTTGGGGCCAGCTGTCCTGGCTGTGTCCCCTCCCAGCTTCTTCTGCACCCTCTGCCTTCTCGTTGTCAGGCCAGTATGAGAAGCTGAAAAGTCCTTGACTGCTTGGCAACAACTAAAAACGTCAGTGTGTTATCAACATTATTCTCAACCTAAATCCAAAACACAGCACTATACCAGCTGCTAGGAAGAAAATTAACTCTATCCCAGCCAAAACCAGGCCAGATTATTATTTCCATCTCCATCTGTGTTGTCTAAAGAAATTTCATTTTCCTTGATTAAACTCAGGGACTTCATGGTAATGTCTAATTTCCCTGCATTTGGAGTTTTTTGGTTTTGAGGTTTTTTGTTTTTTTCTTTTTCTTTTTCTGAATAGTAAGACTAAAATGATGCATACAGTACCTTAAAACAATTTATCTTTAATTTCAATAGTTAAAATGTAAAGATCGAGGTTATACATAATTGTATCATTTTTCTTCTCGATTATCTTCTTTAGGAATAATATTTGAAAAATAAGTCAATATGACAATTATACCATTAATTTGTAGGTCATGATTAAGACCAAATTGGAAAAAGTAATGAATACAATATAGGGAGCTTTTCTTAATACACACATTCATTTTCTACACTGTAGTTCACTCAAATAGCAAAGGTTTTAAATTATACATTTAATACCTGGAAGCCATTCAAATGCATAAAATACTTGTGTGTTTAGGGGTTCGTATGATTCACATTAATTTTATTGACATGTGGGACTCTTCAGTGTGAAGATGTGATCTGTTTAATGTTATATAAATTTGCAGAATCAGTAACTTTTTACTACTGTACAGTACAGCACTCTAAGTTACAAAATCTAATTCTTTATTTGCGTAGAGATGCAAGATTATTGGAATTAAATTACACCATCCAAAAGAGAGTAGCAGGATGATTTTTTTTCTCAGGAAAACTCCAGTATGCAATTTTACTTAGACAAGCCTACCCTTCCTTGTAAAGTCTTTGGGATCAAAAACGTGTAAAGACTTTGGATTTCCATTGAATGGTCCTGGGAAAGAGGCTGCTATTACCTTCTCCATTTGTCTTCTTGGCTAGTCCATCCTGTAGTGAAATTGTCAAGATGTAGGATAAAATAAATTATTATTTATGACAGTAACTTGTGATTACTTTTCCCCTCTTTTTTCCCCAGTTTAAGAAAGTAACCTGCAGAATTTATAAATCCTAATGAAATAAATCAATGAAATGATGCAGTAAAAGACTAGAGCACCTCCAAGATGTGGCACTCCTAGACCACCTATATTTCGCCTTAATTTCCAATGAGCTTTATAGTATGTAAAGTCTTCAAGTCAGAATTAATATGCAGTTGATCAATATCATCAGTTATATAACCTAGAATAGGTACACCAAAAGACATGGAAATCTGAACTGAGAGAATAATTCCTAATACTTTGTTAATCAAGTCTTTCAAGAAAGTTAAAGAACTTAACATGTAGACATTTGATCTGAGGAAACAGATCAAATTAACAGAATAGCTTGAAATTACTTCTGAACAGTTAATTGAGGATAATTAAAATTTGCAACAGGTTGCATAAACTGAGTAGTGCAGCCTGCGTTCCTAGATTTCCTATCTCTGCTAACCAATCAGCAACAGTTGCGGTCTAAAAATCCTATTTACTAGGTTTGTGTGCAGTTTTGCAAACTCTTCTAATCAGTCTTTATTTACCCAAGATCAACATTTACAGTCCATTTTTGTGAGCTGTATTGCTAGGGAAGTTCCTTTGCTGGAATATTCAAAGGAAGTAAAACAAAAATGTTGCAAACATGGTTAGAATTAATTTATTTATTTTGTAAATGCACAATTTCAGCAGTTCTGACTGTGTTCTTCTTACTGGACATATTTTATTTTATATGGTCACATATAATAGATATGCAACCATTCAGCTGTCTTTAGGCAACATAATAGACCTAAAATAAAATAAAATAATGTCTTAGTGCAATTATAAATAAGTATCCTCACAAATCCTTTTGTTTTAATGGAGCCTACCAGACATTTTCACATGCCAGATAGGATGCCAGCTAATTTCTCTATTTTTTAATTACATCCTACATTTTGGCCTAGTGCCTAATCTGAGCTCTTTATGCTCTCTTTGCAGATTTAGCACATGCCAAACACTGATTGCCTCATAGTCACCTGTGCCTACCTTTTCCTTCTGCTCTGATTTTAGAGAAGAGCCCGTATTTCAATGCCATCTGTGAAACCAAGACATATCTACATCTTTAAGCTTACTGGTTTTGTAGTATTTTGTAGTATTTTGACATGTTTAGCATTAAAATTAAATATATCTGTTATTACCATTGTGTATATCTAGAAATTCTAAAATGAAGAACTATGTGTGAGATTGATGGGGGAGAAGCAGAGCAGGAAGAAGAGAAATCTTAGCCTTCACATTAGCCCTCACATCCATCTTTCCTGCTGCAGCACTGATGCTACTCATGCTCTCAGAGCAGCAACTCAGCTGCTAACTCATGCCTTGATTTTATGAGTGCAGTTCAATTACTTAAATATTTGGAAGGCTCTTGGGTATCTGAGACAAGTGCAGCCTGCACATATGAGACCTAATTTGTAGGAAACCCTTGCCTTGCTGGACAGGAAGGACTATCCCTTGACTGCAGATGTCTGTTGTAAGGCAAATGAAACACGGTTCATGTAAGAGATGCTTCGTGTGTCTGAAAGCTGGGAACAAGAAAGAAATGGAGAGGAAATTCCTCTCCCTAGTAAAAAAAAAAAAAAATAAATCCCAGATTGTTGGCCTGCTACTATTTCAAAGTTTTCACAGAAAGGGGGAGACAGCCTGACAGGAGAAGTGATATGAAGTAAGGGAGTCCCAGCTGTCCTCCCACTCCCTATTCATATCAGAGATGCCTTTTCCTTGACTTGTTAGTTGAAGTACAACCAACCTTGTTTTAGTAATGAAACAGAGAATGAAGTATATGTCTCCAAACAAATTGCTGTTCTGTTTTGTTGTACTAGCTACTGAAAGCGCATGAATATGGTTTTGTCACAATGAAACCATTTTGCAGTTTTGGTGGAACTGGTCATGTAAAACTAGATTTGCAGCATTGAGTAGTGAGAGTATCTACCAGAGTTGCAAGACATTGCTTGTTAATCTATACCTTATACCTCTCCTTCCCACCGAAAAATGCTGTAATAGTTGTTTGAGGAAAGAAAATTTCCATGTAGACCCCTTTACAAACCCCTCATTAGCCGGGCTATTGGGCTGTCCTTATGGAAGAGCTCAGAGGCCCTCTTCTGCCGTTATGCTAAACTCAGAGGATTTTTACAGAAATTAGTCTATGTGAAGACTTGATTTCCAAGTTGGTTTTGAACAGTTTTTTCTCAATCTTTTGGTTACCTTGCAGCTGTGCTATCAGCAGCTGCCTAAACAGACCTTACCAGAGAATTTTACATTATATTTTCTGTAGAATTCCAATGGGACCAGTCTATAAAAAAAATCCTAAATAAATGTTATATCACCACAGTGTCTATAGACAGCAGTGTAAGAAATAGCAGAAAGACTAGAGCCCAAGAAAAAGCAGAACATATTGTAGCATAGAGAACAAATCAGTAGATATATTATAGGACTTACATTGTTAAATATTGTAACTTGTTACACAATCTAAAATGAACAATATAAAGCTTCTGCCTCAAGCAACAGCTAGAAGAAAAGATTAAAAGAGAATAAGAGAATATTAACGCAAATCCTGGAACAATACCATCTATTATGAATCAGGCTATGGGTATCATTTTGGTACATACTGTAATTATAATTTAGTGACTTAGTGAGTTTGTAAACATAATTTCATGATTGTAAATATAATTTTGTAATGTGATTTAGTTTATTGTAAATATAATTTAGTAATTTAGAGATACTTAGTAATTTATCCAGCATAAAATGTGCAAAGATACTGGATTTTAATGTCAGGAATTAAAAGAAACAGGAAAGAAGAACCTGCTGTTGATTAATGAATCTCAAATTTTCAACTGTGAAAAAGTGGAGGTTGGAAAAACAGCACATCTGTTGGACCTCTTTGATCTTCAGAAGTTGCCAAAAAAAAAAAAAAAAAAAAGAGGGCATTTTAACACAGCTATGTATTAATTTACAGCTGTGTTTAAAATGCTTCTCTCATGGTGGTTTTGTCTATTTGTTATGATACAATCCAGATCAACAAAATACCCAGCCATATGAAAATTTTGCAAAGTTATAAGAAAAAAAATTGATTTTAAATGAACTGATGCTCTGAGCAATGCAACTAAACAAGCAAGGAAAGAGCATGATTCTAAGGAAAAGCAAAGATCTAAAGTTTGGAAGGGATTCATGTTTCCGAAAAAGGATATAATCTATTATAAGGCTTCCTTTAAGAAGGATTCATTCTATGACATTACTCAGTGCAAGGGACAGGGTAAGTAAAATTAAATATTTTTTTTTTTTCTTCACCTACTGAACTTAACAAAGGCAATAATATTTAATTTACAAAGTTCAGTCAAACTCGCCTTTGCTATTGGATGGTATTTATAGTCTCTCTCCATGACTCCTGTGCCTATACAAATGTCACTGATTCCTCAGGGTCGTAGAGTGGTTAAGACCATACACTACATTTTATTGAACTCCATGCCGGGTAGGAAACAACAGCTTGAATAGCCACAATTTACAATTTCACTTTCATAACAGCTAAGCCTACAGTAATGTCAGTTTAAAGTGGTGCTATATCTTGAAACAGAAGTCTCTCAAAATTGTTTGACACACCATAGCTCAGTGATTAAAAAATGCAGTGAGGGCCCATCATACTCTTTTTCAAGCAGGAGAGACACAGAAGCACAGATGACGTCATGAGCCAACGTCTTGACAGGCCCAAGCTGGCATAGATACGCTTTGCATCTGTGCTACTCACTGTAAATGCTGTCTATACGCTGATGATTTTCAACAGATTTATTAATGTCTTAACGTTAACCAGTTTGCCAACTATACTTTTTCTAACTTAAAGTCATCATAAGTTGAATTTTCTGACATCAATTAGTTTAAAAAGCTTAGTCAATTAGTTTAAAAAAGCTTATATCTTTTAACAAAGTCTGATGTTTGTAAAAAGGCAATGTACACAACTATGAACCAGATTTTAAAGGTAGCTATCTAACTACTCTCTATTAATGTCACTGAGAGATTGGCATCTGCTTGGTTTTTAAATACCTTGTCTCTTCTGTGTATTTATCTACAAAAGAGTGCATAAAATACAATTATGTGGGAATGTTACCTCTGAAAATGAGGGTAGGCTTGAACTCCCATAAGGTGTTTAATTGTGAGAACTATTGTGTTCTGCCGTATCAAATTTGTTTTCCCTTTTATTCATACACCTTAAAACACTATTAAAAATATATAAGAAAGTCCAGATGTTCTAATAAATATTTTAAAAAGGTAAAATATCTGTATTTTGAAATAATTTGACAACAGAATTGTTAGATTTTTTTCCCAAAATATAACATTTAAAAATAAAAAATTAAAAATTCAGACATTTAAATGTTAAAGCCATGCAAGATGTGGCAAGATGTTTCAAGCAGTATAGGCAATTATTATGATATATTGTGTAGTTTTGAGATCAAAGATAGCCTCTCAATGTATATAATGAGAGTTTAATTAAGCTTCATAATCAAGACTTGGTTTTGATGAAGCTTTAATATGAATTGAATAGCATGATATTTTGGAAAGAATATGCATAATTTTCTTTTAATTTAATAATTTTCTTTATTAGGGGAATATTAGCCACAAGTGCATTGGCAGTCAGAAACTTCTGTGCTGTGATATTATTTGAATTTCTTGAATTCATTTGGCATCAATTAATATATGCCATGTTAAGAACAGCTTTAAATCAAGGATGTGGGTGCTATGGCTGACACCTGCCTACAGAGGGCACCCAATGGGAGGTCAGGTAGGTATGCCTTTACTACTGCAAAAGCACTAAGCTATTCTACATTCCTGGTCAGTCATACTACCCTGTAAGAATGGGACTGTTTACATCTTACGCTGGGTTTTAGAAGGAATTCAGAAGTCCATGCTTCATTTTTACTCAGTAGAAAATGATATGCTTTTCCACTGAAAGTTTTCTAAGATTACTCAGAAAGTTAAGTGACAGGAATTTTCCTTTCCACTGATTATAAAGGAGACACGTATGTGTCACTGCTGTATTTTCAGAAAGTAGAAGAACTAAAGTAAAAGAATCCACCATCTGTGGTTATTCCTGTTTGGAATAACATTTCAGTTTCGAAGGAAAAAAATCTTATTAATCTTCTCTTCATCTTAAAAACTTTAAAAACATTATAAAGAAGAGCATTTGTGGCATGTTTACACTACTATCTTTTAGAAAGTCAGAGAAAGCTTAAATGCTAGACCCTTAATCGTCTGTAATGTTTCTTTTCTCACTCCCTGCCTCTGTTTGAGACTTTTCCAAGCATCTCTTTCAAAGTCTGAGTTTGTTTTAATATGATTATAAGAATAGTTTGATTCAAGGGCTGCACCAAAAAGGTAGTTATTAATATGATTACACCAACTTAATTTCCTCTACCCTCTGCAGTTCTCTCTACTCTTCTGGCAGGCTTTGCACCCTCAAACATTCCCACATGCTCTTATGCTACATCTCAGGGCATACAATGTAGATACTCAGTTTTGTCCTCTAAGAATCATGCTGCTGAGCTGTTACACCACTGCATGCTATTCCAGGCACTTTGGACTACATAAAAAGAGAGAGAAACAAATAATTATGCTTGAGGTCTGAGGGTCACCAGAAGGGCCTCAGAGGAGATCAAGAATGAATAAATTTGCTTGGCTGTGATTCAAAAGGAAATTAAAATAAATGTTTTCAAATTTTCGCACTCTCTATCAAGTCATGAAACTTGTAAACAGCTGACTGTTTTCTTTGGTGTCTCAAAAAACTTTATTTGCTCTTTTGATAATAAAACAGAAAAGGGAGCAGAATACGTCACTGGTTTAAACTCTTTTCTTCAAGCAGTTAATGAATTAATAAAGGTAAAATTAGAGTAATACTTGCTGAATTCCAAAATGATAGAAATACAGGGACCTTCTTTTAAACTGCACACCATTTAATCATAGAATCATAGAATCATAGAATGGTTTGAGTTGGAAGGGACCTCAAAGATCATCTAGTTCCAACCCCCCTGCTGCAGGCAGGGACACCCTCCACTAGACCAGGTTGCCCAAAGCCTCATTTAAACATATTTTAATTTTAAATAAAGTTTACAAGCCTTAACTTGTATGTTTTATCTCCTGTGTACAGTAGTACAAAATATGTAGTATATTTATATAGTATAGTGTGTGTGAACACTGTTTACGTACGCTTTTTCTAGATAGACAGAATATATCTGGCAATAGTGAGGTAGAAACCTTAACACATTCGACAGCAGTTCCCTCCTACATCCTCCCATTCACACTTAAAAACAGGGCTGAGAATAGCTCTGACAGTGCATTGCAATTACATTACCTTACAATTTCAAGACAGAGCTGGCTGCTAATAGCTAGAGTTAGTTCTGGCTGCATCCGTCTTCTTCTTGACGTCCTCCTCATTCCTGTTCTGTAACAGGAAATGAAGGAGAAAAAAAAACAGTGAACAGTCTGGAGGCAAAGTCATTTCTCTATGCCAGTTCAAGCAACTGTTGTAACTGTGCAGAGGACTTAGAAACTTTTTTGAACAGAGCGTGTTTAAATGCTTGCCTTGGAGGGAATTTATGAGACAGTCATACATCAGTTTCTCTAGGATCCTCCTCAATACCTGATGATCTGTGAAAACGAATGGAAGAAATTTGCTAAGAGAATAGATAGTCCTGTTCACAAGTCCTATTATTCTCCTTGGTCAGCCTTCCTGTGTGATTTTTTGTGATCCAGTTGTCACACAAAACCACCTCTTTAGACTGTTATTCCAAATACAGTTCATCCTATACAACTGTTTCTGTGCCCTAACTTGCACTTACAGAACAGGCTTGCCTGTCCAGAGGGATCTTGACTTCTGCTGAAAGAAAGTCTTTTGATCGAACATTTCCCATTGTTGTGCAGGTGTTCATGAGGTCTGCGTGGGGATGCTGCCTAAAGAAAACTTTCCTTTAAGAGAATTCAAGAACCAGTTCAAATGTGATATAATACCACTCCTTTTCCTTCTTGAAAAAGTAGGGAATGGAAGAAGTGCAAAAGCAGTACTACCCTCAAAACAGATTGAATCAGAACTGGGCATCACCTAAAGGCAAAACTTGTGCTCTGAAGATTTGAGGACACCTATAGTTGTGAAAAATAGTAATTGTGTTGGAAGAGTGAATTTCTGCAAGGTCTGAAAATGAACTGAAGAGTTTGAGAAAGGACCAGAGGCGAGTAGGTATGTATACACGCACAATCAAAATTAACAGCATTTGAGAGGAAAGAGTGGACTACCATGAATCACAGAATCATACAATCGTGGAACAGTTGAGGTTGGAAGGGACTTCTGGAAGTCATTTGGTCCAGCCTCCCAAGCAGGGCCACCTACAGCCAGTTGCCCCAGACCATGTCTATACAGCTTTTGGATATCTCCATGGAGGGAGACTTCACAATCTGTCTGGGCAATCTACACCCATGCTCAACCCCTCACAGTGAAAAAGTGTTTCCTGATGTTCAGAGGGAATCTCCTGTGTTTCAGTTTGTTCCCATTGCCTCTAGTCCTGTCATTGGGAATGACTGAAAAGAGATGGCTCCATCTTTGGTACCAGTACTGTTCAATATCTTCATCAATGACATAGACAGTGTGATCAAGTTCACCCTCAGCAAATTTGCAGATGACACCAAGCTGAGTGGTGCAGTTGACAAGCCTGAGAGACATGATGCCATATTCAGAGGGACCTGGATAAGCTCAAGAAGTGAGCCCATGTGAACTTCATGAGGTTCAGTAAGGCCAAGTGCAAGGTCCTACGCATGGGTTGGGGCAACCCCTGTTATCGATACAGGCTGGGGGTTAAGGGACTGAGAGCAGCCCTGAGGAGAAGGACTCAGGGGTACTGGTGGATGAAAAGCTGGACATTAGCTGGCAATGTGTGCTTGCAGCCCAGAAAGCCAACCGTGTCCTGGGCTGCATCAAAAGAGGCGTGACCAGCAGGTCGAGGGAGGTGATCCTGCCCCTCTACTCAGCTCTCGTGAGACCCCACCTGGAGTACTGCGTCCAGCTCTGGGGGCTCCAGTACAAGAAAGAGAGACCTGTTGGAGTGAGTCCAGAGGAGGGCCTGGATGATCAGAGGTCTGGAGCACCCCTCCTGTCAGGGCAGGCTGAGAGAGTTGGGATTGTTCAGTCTGGAGAAGAAAAGGCTCCGGGGAGACCTTATTGCAGCCTTTCAATACTTAAAGGGGGCTTATAAGAAAGATGGAGACAGACTTTTTAGCAGGGCCTGTTGCGATAGGACAAGGGGTAGTGGTTTTAAACTAAAAAAGGGTAGATTCAGACTAGATATAAGGCAGAAATTTTTCATGATGAGGATGGTAAAACACTGGAACAGGTTGCCCAGAGAGGTGGTAGATGCCCCTTCCCTGGAAACAATCAAGGTCAAGTTGGACGGGGCTCTGAGCAACCTGATCTAGTTGAAGATGTCCCTGCTCATTGCAGGGGGGGTTGGACTAGATGACCTTTAGAGGTCCCTTCCAACCCAAATGATTCTATAATTATATGATTCTATGATCTTCTTTCCACCCTCCCTTCCGGTATTTATATACATTGATGAGATCCCCCTGAGCTGTTGAGTGCCACTTCCCTAAATGAAACTCAAGAATTATCTCCTTTGAATGGCTTCACTTATCAGCAATTTCAGTTAGTACAAAAAGTCTGTAACCTCATCAAAATGTGATACTGTTATTAATGGACAAATACAGTACTCCAGATGATTAATTTTTCAAATACCCTCTACTCCTCACAAAGGCAAACCAGTAATATGATATTCACAGATGCAGACCAACTGATTAGCTTATTGCCCTATTAGTTAGAAATGAGATTAAATGATTATTTTCAAAGTATTTTACTTGCTACTAAGTGGTGGTCTAGTAAAATACCTTGAGTTCTTAAATACTACACTGGTTTGTGGATTCGACCTGAGAATTCAAGAGGAAAGAGAGAAAAAGATGCAAATTATTTCTTCTCTTTCTCTTCTACATTTTCAAACATTAATTCATCACACATGTGTAAATATTAATAAAAAAATTATTTTGCATAACATTTATGTTTTCAGTGTCTGTGAGTACTACTAAAGATATTTTGACAGGTGGCAGCTATTAATCTCTAATATATATTTTTACATGTTATGCTCAGCATTTAAGTCAGTTTGCAAAGAACTGTAATGGGGAGATATATAAATTATTAAAGCTAAATTCAGAAGTTTTCATTTAGGCAAACTTTCACTACAACCAGCAGGAGTTTTGCCTAATCCCCCGCCCCCAAATTGTAAGATATGTGACCTTATTTCTCTTTTCTTTTGAAACAGTACTTGTGCAACAAATATTCCCATTAAATTGAGAAAACATTTTATTTCTACTTAAAAAGAAATAAAAATCTGAACAACAAATCAGACAGGATGTGCTTGAAAGTCTAGAGCAGCTGAGCAACATGATGCAAAGCTGTCATTTCCTACCCTTCTACCATTCACATTTCAAGTGATCTGTGAAGTATTGTCAGTATGCTGAGGCAACTGTTCTAAGCAAATGACATTGATTCAGCTTCAAGGATGACATGAAAACATCCAGATGGCATGCATGCTTTACATTATAAACACCAGATAAATTATAACTTAAAAATTCAGAAAGGTGTTCACAGAAACTATTATATCAGTAAATAGGAAAAAATAGATTGGTAATGGGTTTTCAAAATAGCAGTATACATATGCCTTGTTTGTCTGAGAGAGTGACGTGTACCATAGGCTATAATTAAGATTTGAAATCTAATCAGAGTCAGCTGAAATAATTATTGCCCCTTTCTGAATCTAATATTATTGAAATGAAATAAGGAGGAATTGGAGATTTTTTGGATCAGCTGTCACACACATCTCCTGAAGAAAGATCCTCTGTAATGCATGAACTGAAAGTAATTTTGAAAGAAATTCTCTGAGGAGGAATTTTCTTATCATCTACAATTCATGTTAGTAAAAGGGGAGTATTATCTTATGCTACCAACCCATCCAGTAATTACATTCAAAGGACACTTTGCATTCTGTGCAAAAGTCAAAACTCAGAAGTTCATTCACTTGCAAAACCTGACATTTTGGGGAAGGCAGGGGAAACAACCTAAAAAAATTGCTCATAAAGAAACTGATGCTTAAGAGTAATCTCCTATGGTAGGAAATACCTTGATGGTAGCAACTAAGGAAATATTAGTCATAAACCACAAGTCTTGAGGTGTGGGAACTGCAAAGATGTAAAAAAAAGCTAATTAAGATATATTTCAATGTATATTGAATATCAGTGTACCACTGGAAGAAAGTCATATTTTAAACCCAGCTTTTGTTTATTGCGTACTGCAGTCAGTGACAGTACAACACATGCATTTTTGAGCCGAACATCTTATTAAGGCAAGATTATTCATACTTAAATGGAACACTTAAAAATATTCTTCTGAAAAATTATTTTTATGTAATTGTCATTAAAATGATTAAGACTTCTTTGTTTCCAAAGACTACTCAGTAATTAAAGATTAGTTTAAATGCAGAAATAATGATTTATTAGAGTAAACAGACAGAAGAGCTTTTATAGTTAAACTTTCCATCGATCTTGTAAAATGGAACAATTTCCTACTTTTGACAAACATTGGACTAAGGAGATTACTGGAACTACTTTTAAGTACATAGATTGTGTTCAAATAAATTATATATTTCCTCAAAATTTCCACATATGCTGTACCAATATTTATTATGCATAATATTAGGAAGACAGTTCAAGTAATTTTACTCATTTTGGATAAGCAGATTAATAGTAGAAAACTTGATGGGATCTTTTGTGTCTATATGGAGGGTAATCTAAAAGGATGTTCTGTCACAGGAGTTCTTACCCTTCCTGCTTCAATATCCAAAAAATACTATGAAGATAAACTATTGGCAGCAGAAAGATTTAAATATCCCTTTTGACAACAAAACATACACACTCACACATACACATACACAAATATACACATACACAAATATACATATATGCTAGATTTGGATAGCAAATTTTGGAGCTGATCAGTTGTTAATCACCAAGGGTGATCAGGCACTTAATGTTGAAAAATGTTCAAACAATACATGGGAACCTGTTGATGATCTTGTTCCTTTCTACAACACAAGGAGTGAATTCATCATTGATAGAGTATGGACAGCAGCACAAATCTACGATTTATGTTCCTTCGCTTCAGCTTAATTTTAGGCAACAAAACCAGATGCTGAATAACTATTCTTTGAATATAATCCTCTTCTTCCTAATTTCCATCACAACTGTTTGTTAAATCTGGCCAAAGAACAAACAAAAGTGTTTGTAGCATCGAGGGCAAATAGGGTGTTCCTTGGCTTGCCTTCTTGGAGTAACATTAACTTATTTGGGTGAGTTTTTTAAACAAATTCATAATTTTTACATTTTCTTAGTAACACTACCAGAATTTTCTGCTCCAGAGATTCAAAACTCTGTTATATTAAATGGCCAGATCAAGCTATTTTACCAGGAGAAACACATTTTCTTAACTGTGGCTACAATCCATGGATTTACCTAACATAACACTGTAATTAAGGATTATAAATGCATCAACATTTGTCAGCTGAAGAATGAAGGAATCTTGTGGGTGGAAGGAAGCTGATTTTTTTTTTTTTTACTCAGGGAAAGTAAATCATGGTAGTCTGTAAAAACAGTACCTTCTCCTTAGAAGAAGTAATGCATATTATTTTTCACTGTAGTAGGAAAAAGCTATATCATGGTAACAAATAAAAAACAAAATAAATCCAAATATTCATAAAGTGTATTAAATAACTGGAAACATTGAGCAATAATAATTTATTCACTGTAAAGATAACACTAGTGAATTTTACTGGCTATTTTTGTATACTGCAATTGCAATGGTACCATGTAAGCTCTGTAGTGGAATTATAATACAATACATACAATTACCATTTGAGATAAATCATGCTAAACTGACAGTAAAAAGAAACATAGTGATGCTAGTGATACTGCTAGCTGCAGTATCTTATTTGCAAATTCTTATGCAGTAACTACTCTCAGTAGCACTGCTGGAATTCCCAATCTTTCAGTGTTTCTATTTTGTGCCTTTTCTCAGGATTTAACACCTCAGCCATCATATGGGGCTGAAATATGACATATGTAAGATATAACTTAACTATATCTTAAACCAATATTCAAATCTATTTAATTGTGTTTCATTTAGTGAAAAGGATTATGCTTAAAATAATATGAAACTCTTCTTTTTTAAAAAAATTTCTAGACCAACGCGACAAAGTAAATACTTCTAAGACAGCGTTTGTTTTTCATTGTTATGATGACTCCCATAACTCCTCCCTGCCCTTTACTCTCAAGACTGAGCTTTGATGCAAATCTTGCAATTGCCTCAGCATTTGTTTTTTCCACCCAGCAGCCCTCATGTTACTCTCACAATCAGCAAGGATTCCAGAGGGACCTTGACAGGCTGGAGAGGTGGGCCCATGCAAACCACATGAAGTTCAACAAGGCCAAGTGCAAGGTCCTGCACGTGGGTCGGCGCAATCCCAAGCACAGCTACAGGCTGGGCAAGGAATGGATTGAAAGCAGCCCCGAGGAGAAGGACTTGGGGGTATCGATTGATGAGAAGCTCAACAGGAGCCGGCAGTGTGCGTTTGCAGCCCAGAAAGCCAACCGTGTCCTGGGCTGCATCAAAAGAGGTGTGACCAGCAGGTCGAGGGAGGTGATCCTGCCCCTCTACTCTGCTCTTGTGAGACCCCACCTGGAGTACTGCGTCCAGCTCTGGGGGGCCCAGTACAGGGGGGACATGGAGCTGTTGGAGAGAGTTCAGAGGAGGGCCACGAAGCTGATCAGAGGGCTGGAGCACCTCTCCTATGAGGACAGGCTGAGAGAGTTGGGGTTGTTCAGCCTGGAGAAGAGAAGGCTCTGGGGAGACCTTATAGCAGCCTTCCAGTGCCTGAAGGGGCCTACAGGAAAGATGGTGAGGGACTGATTACATGGACTTGTAGTGACAGGATGAGTGGTAATGGGTTTAAACTAAAAGAGAGTAGATTTAGATATTAGGAAGAAATTATTTCCTGTGCGGGTGGTGAGGCACTGGAACAGGTTGCCCAGAGAGGTTGTGGATGCCCCATCCCTGGAAGTGTTTAAGACCAGGTTGGATGGGGCTTTGGGCAACGTGGTCTAGTGGAGGGTGTCTCTGCCCATGGCAGAGTAGGTGGAACAAGATGATCTTTAAGGTCCCTTCCCACCCAAACTGTTCTATGACTCTATGATTCTATGATTCTACGATTTCTTGTTAGATTAACCAGCTTTTCAACTTAGGTGTAAAACAGTTCAGCTGAAGCTTCTGAATCTGTTAAATTCATCTGGAATTGCTTTTTAATATATTTTAAAATTATATTTTGAGCATTCTTTTTGAAAGATATAAAGCAAAGTTACCTCAACAGCTCACTCTATGGTAACTAAATAAAAATTTCAGACTTAACCTACAAAACATAGGCAGTAGTTCTAATTATATTGTATATATTAATGTTTTCTAATTTGATTACAAGATTTAAATTCATAATTGACCTTACTAAGAGCATATATTGCAAAATATGTATATATTGCAAAGTATATATATAAGTACCAGAATTAGTCTCAGCATGACAGTCTCTATGAAGTAAGGAGAGGGGGTGTAAATGGAAGAAAAGTAGTTCTGGGGAAAAAAAAAAATAGAGTGAGAACTCTGGGGCTTTTCCATTGTCTTTTCCTTATTTCTGCAAACAGTCCTGAGTCTTTCATTCAGCTTCCAGAAAAAAAAAAAAATCTCTCCCTCCCCCCGCTATTTGTGGTAATTATATGGAATTTATTTAGACCCATTTTAACTTGCAGATCTCAGAATTAAGGAACGATTCAACATTTGTGAAGTTTGAATATCATTTGGCTGTGACAATAGTCATAACTTTGAATAGTCATGTTTTCTTTATTTCCCTCAGAATCACAAAAAGAGAGTGATGATAACTTCTCTACTTATATTACAGAAGCTTTGATCAGTGTCCAGCAAGTGCTTTCTACAGTATCTTTAAAAATAGTGCTTTGATACAAGGGAGGAAGAGATTATGTGCAAGTCTATTTAGTTTCATTAAACACACAACATTTAGCACAAAGAATTCCAGAGCACTTCTTAAATAAAACACAGTGCAAAGCCTTTCAAGAACTATTTTTTCTTGAGAGAAGGAGAAATTTCTTTAATGTTCTTACTGTCCATACCCCAAAAACCTGGCTTGAGGGGATAGTGACTAAAACATAGTGGTTTTGATGATAACTTCGAAAACATAATGTTTTCAGGTCAGATTTACTTTGAACTCTTTAGTTTTCACCAACACAAAACCTACAGTGAAATACATATAGTCTAAAATAATAATAATGTTGGATTCTACCTCATTCAGCAGTCTGACCAGCAGGATTTGCTCTTCTGTGCCAGCAGTGGACACTTTTCAGTTTCATTAACTTCCTGTGAGCTTCTGTGTGGAATTAATGCATTAAGGATTCACCTTCGAAAGCCTAAACTGTTCTGGCTAGGCTGTTTATTTTCTTGTACCATATTGCCTGAGCTGTGATAACCAGAAATTTCTGACCTAGAGCTTCCTTCCATGTAATCAGCCATCAGGCTGCTTGATTTAGGACTGCTTGATTCAGGAATTTTTTTCCCCGCCCCCTCCTTGGTCTGCTACAGCTCATATCTGTTAATCTCATGGTATCATTATAAAACCCATCTTTTCTCCTGTGCAGCTTTATAGAGTCTGGATGAAACACATTAACATGACTGCTGTTTTCTAGTGAGCATACATTTAGAGAGACAGGTTAATCCACTATGTGGCAAATGAGTACAGGTAATCTCATTTATGTCAGGGGTATAAGGGATTAGAATCCTTTGGATTGTATTATTTTAATTAAAAAGAAATAATCAGTCATACATCATGTTAGATGAAGTCTAACAAATCTGTTAGGAAGTGCCAATATATTGTTATGGAAAGGATGAAGTGAAATGTAGTGACTTCAGTATCTTATTCTACATGCATATTGGGGTGATCTAAATAGTGGTTAATTTGTTTATGCATATTTATTTCTCAAATAATAATAAGTAAAAAAATTTAAATAAATAACTTTCGTAGGATAACTAGAGATGCAGTTCATATTTTTCATTAATCAAGAGCAGTATGTAATGAAAAACCAACCATATGCCTTTACATTATTTGAATATTGAAAGACAAATAACAAGCTTCATTAAAATTACAGTTTCCCATCTCAGCTATAATGGATTGCTAGCAGTTTTCATTGCATTCATTTGGATTAAAATAATTATAAGAATAATAAAGTTTCTGGTGAATCTCATATGTTATTATGAATATGGAATGGGTGACTGTAAATTTACCTAAAAAAAAAAAGTTAGACTAGACTAGACCAGACCAGACCAGAACAGAATATTTCAGTTGGAAGGGATCTACAAGGATCATCTAATCCAACTGCCTGACCACTTCAGGGCTGACCAAAAGTTAAAGCATGTATTTAAGGGCATTGTCCAAATGCCTCTTAAACACTGACAAGGATGGGGCATTGACCACCTCTCTGGGAAGCCTGTTCCAGTGTTTGACCACCCTCTAAATAAAGAAATGCTTCCTCATGTCCAATATAAACCACCCCTGGCGCAGTTTTGAACTATTCCCATGTGTCCTGGCACTGGACACCAGGGAGAAGAGCTCAGCACCTCCCTCTCCACTGCCCCTCCTCAGGAAGCTGCAGAGAGCAATGAGGTCACCCCTCAGCCTCCTTTTCTCCAAACTAGACAAGCCCAACGTCCTCAGCCCCTCCTCACAGGACATGCTTTCAGCCCTGTCACCAGCTCTGTTGTCCTTCTCTGGACACATTCAAGGACCTTAAATGCACCCAGAGGAGTACTGTTTAAGTGGGTTCCTATTTAAGTGCTATTTATGTGGTTTGATGGATATGTTTAAAATCGTTACTTAAAAACTTCTTTCTTGCCACTGGCATCTAAGCATATTTAGCAGGTCAGATAAACCAAAACAAATGTTTGTGGCATGCTGACTCATTTTAGGGCAAAAACCTTGTTCTGGACTACATCCTTGTTGGATCCTTTTTGTGCTTATCTAGACAAGTTCAATCAGAACAAGAAATTATGTTAACTTAAAACAAGAGCTAGTGCAATAATTTCTTCGTGATCCAGTGAAGAATTTAATGCTCTTTTTTTCCCCCAAAATACAATTCTAATGCAAAGTGGCTTGTAGGTTTCTAAGTTTTAAAACCCATGCTCATTGCTTTCCATGGAGCTTTCTTTCCCCTCTATAGATGATATAATTATAAGCAATTTCAAAAACTGAGATGAGAAAACCATGGATTTCCCTAGGCCCTTCATTTTTTATTTGAATTTTCTATTATATGTTAGCTGTTTAAAAAATGAACAAGATCAAGTGGTTGATATATGTTAGACTCTCTTCCTTTTGAAAACAAGGCCATTAATTTATATACTTAAATAAGAAAAAAACCCTTATCACCATTCTACCTCTTTACTCAGATATCGAAATAAGAATTGATATAGCTATAGAACTCAAAAGAGATGCAGAGTTCTGTCAGTCCATTTCTCTGTCCTTGTGAAATTTTATATTAAGAAAAAAATATATTTGGGACCCTTTATTTAGAGCCTAATAGGAGCAGTGTTATATACTCCCTCAGCTAGCTATAATGCTGCAATTAGCAATATAAATGGTTTCCTAAATTCTGTTGATATCACTGCTGTGCTTGTCCTCATTTATAATTGGTTTTAAGGTTCAGATAGGAAATACTTTTCTTTGATGTTTTCACAAGTGGGAAAAAATATGTGCCTTTTTGTGCATATCTCAACAGAAAGTAAACAATTTTAATAGCCTGTGGGATTGCTAATTAGAGCTAATTGTGGCTTGATTGACCTATCTTGACAGTTTTGTACCTTACAAAACTGGCTTTCTTCACAAAGTGAGGATTTGTTTGTATGAGTAACTTGTATGCACTGAACCTCAGAGGAAGAGAGTTGTTTGGCTGTGATCCTCTGAATTTGTTAATTTATATTTCATAACTTCTTATCCACTTATAAAACAATGGTGAAAACTCAGACTCATCACTTGTGTATTGAAACATGCACTTACTTATTCTGTTGCTGTCTTCAAAATCAGAAACTAGCATAGACAAAGTCTCTAGTGAATCAAGATCTGAATATTATGGATAAGTTGTTCTCTGTACAAACACAGAAAAAAAGTCAAAAGGTAATTTTGAAATACCCAAATCTTAAGAGTAATGTAGATGTTCAGAGCAAATGACTAGGATGAAATTATGGACTTTTCCAGATGAATAGAAAACCTTTCTCTCATTTCACCAGACAGGGTTTCCCCCAAAATTTTTGTTGTGTTTCTATCAAAAAACCCTGTCAAGTGCTGAATTTTTTCCATCATGCATATTGCCATATAGCATTCTGAACTTTTTGAATGTTTTTTGGAACATTTGTATTACTTCCTTTTGACATATCGGCTGTTATAACTGAATGTTGCCTACCCAGCAGTACCACGCAGACAAATGAGACCCGACTACATCTGCCCATCTTGACTTGACTAGGCTGACCCAGTATGATCTGGATAACAAAGACAACATTTTTTTTTTCATAACACACTTGTGCAGCAACCTAAAGAGTGACAGAAACCAGAGTTGTAAACACTAGTTGGCCCCTGGGATGGAGAAAGTCAAAGACATTGGCCCAAGGTTATTAAAAATAGCAGCAATTGGTGGTTTATGCTGATAGGAAGTGATAAATAGTTAAAACAATAGCCCCCCTTGGGGCAGAGGGTGACACAGTACACAGTATTCAGTGCAGAAGTTCTGCAGAAGTTGAAACCCAAGGAGAAGGACTTCTGTCATGTAGGGGCTGAACTTTGCCATGGATTGGTTGGAGTGAATGTCTTGTTCCACCAGATTTGGTGGCTTTGAAACGGTTTCAGCTGAACAGATGGGACTGCAGATGTGATTTGTAGGATGGGTATAAAAGGTGGATAGCAATCACTGTCCTGCAGACATAACAGTGATTGCTATATACCTGCTATACTCATCCTATCAAGCAAATAAACTAGATTGTATGTTCTTGAATGGAGTGGTCTAACAGCTCTAGCAGCTACCTTACCCAGTCTTCCCATGACAAACTCTCATAAACTGTGTTAAAGCCTGACCTGAGTCATTCAAAAACAGGCTGTTCAAATAGAAACTGTACAGATTTTGAGAAATGACTAAAAATGTGTTGCTAACTTGTCAAAACCAGGTTCAACTCTTGATCCCAAGCTCCTCAAAGTCAGTGGAGAATCACACTTCCAGACAGCTAAATAAATAAGTAGTGGACAAAGTGTGTTTGCATTTGGAAAGTAGATGAGTATACAAAAACATGTGACAGAATTAGGAGGAAAAATATGTTCTTCTGTTAATTTTCCACTAGTTGGAAGTAGAGGTTTCATGATAAGGAGAAAAAACTTCCTAAGAACTTTCTAAGAATTTTTAAATTAAAAGCCCTGTAGTTTTAATAATTTTCATAAAAGTATAAATTATACTCAAATTGTATGTGGCTTTTTTTCTATTCTGTTTTTACTAAAGCCATTTTTAAAGAATTTTAAGACAGAAAACAAATTACATAAAAAATAAATACAATAAAAAATTACAGGCAATGGAAAATTTTGAATCCTGTTTCTTTAACAGACAATTATTGCTTGATACCATTGTCTATAGCATTTAGGAAAACTTGATTCCTTTGATCCTTTAATTGACAAAATACCTGGTATTAAAAAAATATTTATGAGTGCATTCACTGAGAATATGTGGATGGCTTTAAAAAAATTTAGATGCCATTTATGTGTAGAATTTGGTGTTGCAAAGAATAAGCTAGCTCCTTAAAAAAAATCTGGATTACTAAAATGGCCTTTTTGAGAAAAAGTGTGGTGGGTCTGCCCACTGTTAGCTAATATCATACAAAGAAATTATATACTTACAGAGCCTTTGACTCCTTTTGGTCAATAAAAAGCATTCAGAATTTAGAAAATTATGTATCTCCTGCAGGCAAGAAATCATCAATTTGACTTCACGTCTGTGTGAGATCAGTTATGTCCTGAGCCTCCCAGAAAATGCTCACAAGCCTACATAGCTTCCTATGACATAATTCCCCATCGCTGCCCTGTCCCAGTGTATGGGTCTGTTCTAGAAATGCATAGCAGCTCAGAGCTCACAGCTCAGTATTTGCATTTAGGAATGAGTAAGTCTGTTCATAATACCTGTTGCTTTATAGCTTAAGTCAAGAAAGAGGTATGTAGTTGACATAGTCATGTTTGGTGTGACTGCAGACAAGGAGCTAAAATGAGTATCCCCAAGAAGCCCACCAAGAAAGGATATCCTGGGCCAAACTCAGCTTAAAAATAAGCACCTAGAACTCAAAAGAAAGAAAGGAGAAAGAATATTTTCAGTTGATAATAAAGGTGATTACTGTGTACTTTGTTACAGATTTTAAGAACAGGAGAGAGTGCACAGAATACATATAATCTATTAAAATAATACATATTTAATCTGCCTTTTTAAAAAAAAAAAAAAATCAGTCATTTACATAGTACCTGCATGTTGTTTTCTGTGTAATTCAGAAAGAACTCTGACTTTGTAGGGTCTGAAAAATGAACTCTTACAGGTTAGCAGGATCCAGCTAGGTCAAGATTCTTGGAGAAAGGGTAAAACACCAACTATTTGACACAAGTATTTCCATGCAGTTAGCATCAATGATATCACAATAGTAATGTACTCTATTTACTCTTATTGATTTCAACAACTTCTCTGTCTTTGTGTGACTACCTTTAATATCAGAGAGACAAAGGATGAATATGAACCTTTAAATAAAAATGAAATATAATAAAGGAGGGAATATAAACTACTGGATTAATTAATTGGCTTCAGAATGCATAAATATGTGTAATGATATATTTATAAAGAAAATTCTTGGTAAAAAATGAAGAATGAACCATTTTTTTCATGTGATCATTTGGTAGTTAAATTGTCTGTATATATTATTTGAACAGTAGCGATACATGAATCTGCTTGGCCTTAATTTCTGTGGAAGATGGATGTAAATAAGGGGTTCTCCAAAGACTTCAGTGGCAACGCAAGCAGGGATTACAGATGGCCAAAAAATGGATCAGCATTTTTTCAAGCTGCCTACATTAAAACCAAGAAAAAAAAGAAATATTCCAGTCTTGTACATAGTGAAGTACCAAAATCCAAATACTTTTCCTTTGTGGACTTAGGGCAAGAATACAAAAAGTAGTCAGAGAGAAGTTTTATCTGTCAGGAAAGAGCAGACAAGAAAAAATTTCCCCATACAATTGAATTATTTTCTTATTTTTTTTTGACTGAACTTCTTCATGCCTTGTGCAGATTATCCGTGGGTTTTAAGTCTTAGCCATGTGTGATGGACTAATTTAACTTCATCTTTACATCACCTGCCTTGTTTATGTCCTCCCATTCATTGGTCCTCTCAAACTCCTTCATTCATTTTACGTCTTCCTAAATAACCTCTCAGTTAAAACTGTGTGTAGTAATAAATTTTGTGTTAATTTCTCCACAGGCTACTGAAACATAAACCATGTTCACTGTGGGATTGGGGCTTTTCATCTGGGCTTTTCCAGGAAGTGTGCATCTTTATGTAACCTAATGTAGAGGATGAATTGCAGAAAGAGCTTTGAAGAAGTTTTTATATAAATTACAAAAATATTACATTGTCTCAATATGGGCTCATACAGAAATCTGAAATTGAAACAGAGTGAATTCTGTAAGGCTTATAGAAACAAACTGACTGTGAGCTGTGGTATTTTAGTCCATTAGGTACAATTTTACGACAATTCTCTCTTACGTGATGAGTGAGTCAAATGTAGAACACATTTCCAGATTTTAGGCAATTGTAAGTTTGAAAAACAGCCAAAAAAGAGCTTATTCACACTGTTCTATATCTGATGGTGCTGCACAATTCTGTTCTTTTGCCTGATGACTGAAAAAGCTAACTTGTATATGTCATTATTAGTAAATTTTACAAATATGCTATCCCTTCTGAAATGTCATGTGTAAGAAATATTCTTTTCCTGTTCTAGAAGGACAGAAAATCTGTGGAATTTTTTTTTTGCCATAGTCCTTCTGCTATAGTATTTTCACTAGAAAAATTAGCTAAAACTGATATGAGCTAGTATCAGTTCTAGCAAATGACTACTGTGTAGCAGAGAAACTACAAACTATATTGTTTTGATGTCTTGAGGGGAGAGCAAAAATAAAACTAAAGAACACAGCTGGCCAAACCTGAAGCCTTAAGAAATTTTAAGAGTTGCTACATGAGCCTAGTAGTCTTAGAGGCATCACTAACTATAGTATATCTCCATGCCAAAATTAAAAAGCTGGACTTGTATTTTGAAATTCCTTTAAGAGTAATCACAATGCCAATGATAAACTGAAAAAAACTTATTATCACTGCATGTACCTGAAATGAGTGACTAATTAAAAAGGCCAAATAATGCAGGTGTCTTAAGAAACTGTTCTGCAGCACAGCTGGAGAAGTCACAGTGCAAACTGTTGCCATTCACAACAGGTCTCCTTCCAACCCTGATGGTGTAGCAGTATTAAACACCAGCCGGGCAGGCTGGCAGCAAATTCTTGTGGCTTTTTTTTTTTTTTTTTTAAATCAGTTGGAAACAGGTACTAACAGGCTGCTCTGCATGACACAACACATCCTGAATCATAAAACAACATAGGTTGGAAGTCTTCCTTGGAGATCATCTGGTCTAAACCGTCAGTCAAAGCAGAGCCAATTTAGAGCCGGTTGCTCTGGGCTATGTCCAGCTGAGTTTTGAATAGTTAAGGATAGAGATTCCACAAACTCTCTGGACAACCTATTACAGTGTTTGACTCCTCTTAGGGTAAAAAAACATCTCCCTATATCTAATGACAATTTTCAGTGTTCCAACTCATCTCTCATCTATCACTGCGCACCTCTGGCAATAATTTGTCTCTGCCCTGCCCCTCCTTCCCTCCTTTCCCACCTCATCCCCTCTTTCCTCCTCCCATTCACGTAATTGAAGACAACTAAAAGATCTGTGCTTAGTCTTCTCTTCCTAAGACTGATGAAGCTCAGGTATCTCAGCCTCTCCTCATATATCCTGCTGAACTCAGAGGAATAGAGCACATGCGAGCTAAGGGCTGATGACAAGAGCAAGAAAACTTTTCCAAATCATAATCTTACAATCTGAGTTGAATTGTTGGGCTGTAATATTATACACAATTTGTTACAAGACTGGCAAGGATTTTGACGTGACAGTCAGGATTCTGCAAGTGTTCAGTCCTCTCAAGCTCTGCAGCACCTACAGCAAGCTATCTATACCTCAGAAGAAGTCCTAGCAAACTTTCAGAAGTGTCAGAAAAACTAGCTGAATTACAAAATAGCATCTATAAGGCGAAAAGAATGTGAATCAAAGACCTTGAATGATACTGAATTGTAAGGCAGAAGGAGAATTATGTCTGAATACACAAGTTGACTGAAGTCAATTTTCAGGCTCCAGGGTAAATCCAAAATTAGAATTCCTAAGATTTCTGAACAGCCTGGGAAAATGACAAGAATACTGCATGGCCAAGCATGTGAAATATACACTGTCTCTTTTCACCGTAGGATTTTGTCAAAACTGATTTCCTCTGCTATGGTTGTCACAAATCAGTTCCAAGATCTGGTCCACAACATCCTAAGGACTTGATTGATTAACCAATGGGTATACACACCGCTCGTGTATTGCAAAGCCCATTGGAGATGTGCACATCTGAAAGTTTAACAAAAGGGTGGGACCCTGAATCACTATCAAAGACTTAGTCAGTGTCATAATGCTAAAAAAAAAAAAAAAGGTTTCACAGATACCCCTCTCAGGAGTTACCTGCTCCCATCTCATTCATTCTTCCATTCATGAGATTCAGATATTTGCTCTTTGTAACTTCACATCTACCTGAGGTTTTTCAAATGTGGTGGAAGGACTGGGAAGGCTATTTTGCCATCTGGGTTCATGTTAGGAGCTTCCAAATCTGGTAGCCCAATAAAATAGAGGCTGTTACAGCTCTCTGTTCCAAGGTCCAGCCATTAGTGAGTCTGAGCGTGTATTGCCAGTAGGCACATGCACAAACTCACATACACAGTATATACATACATGTACACATAGCTGTCCACACAGCTGGGCACACAGCCAGAAACACTCAGGCAAGTATAGATGGCATAAATGGCTTGATCCCATCCCCTTCTCTGGCTGATAAAGATGAAAGTCTGTTAGTGGGAAATATATACATACATAAAATATGGATCCCTCCAGTAACTGGCCCTGGACATGGACTCTGTAAGGATGCCTCAGTAACTGGCCCTTGATCTTCACTCTCCCCAGACAGACGCTGGCACCTGGGTGTTGAAACCCCGAAAGCCCACAGCTGCACTCCAGTTTCTGATATCCAGACCCCTTGCACACACCAATGTATACACAGATACATACACTGTGGATCCATCCCGCAACTGACCTTAAATACTCTGTCTACCAAGTAGCTGTGTTATTAGCCATCCACTAATAATGGCAAAATCTTGTTTACTGACATACAGATTTCACTATAAACAGTATTATCAATAAGACAAAATTCATTTTCATTAGATAGGATGTTTCCATGAAGATCACATAGGCAGATAATAAATATGAGTAAAGATTTATAAAGTTCTTTGGTTGCAAAAGACTGCGGTGTACTCCATGTCAGTTTGTCTCACTCTCCATAGTGCAAATATCGTTGAGCCAATAGTAAATATATTGGAGCCATACGTAATGTTTTAGTCCACATTAATGGTTTCAAATGGTTTCCACTTTTTTCATGAACTTCACATGAACAGCCACATTTTCACATGAATTCTAGAAAGTATTTTGTGGGTGAAATCGTATATCCTTCCTACCTATACAGTGTGAGATAAATGAAAATGCACCTTGGAAATAACAAAAGCTTATGATAGACCTCACAGAAGATGAAAACTTCCCAGTTCAAAGGCACATGACCATGAACAAATCAATGAAATTGAGTAGATTTTCTACTCATACATTGTAATACAATGTCTATGTGTAGATGATCTGGGAATCAAACCTGATTACAGCAGTAAACCAATGTCAACTCCATGTTCAATCTTTGTGTCAACTGGTCTTATGGCACCTTCATTGACATCAGCAATTTATGAGTAAGATAGATTTATAAGGAAGTATATGATGGTAAATAAGAATGTTATATTCAAAAACAGCCAAAGCAGTAGTACAATTTAAATGATGATGGACTTATTTCAAGACTCTGGACTCTATAGTTTCAACACAGGCAACCAAAAACTTCTTTTCTGTTCTGATGCTCAGATAATATGATATACTGTGTTGGGTTTGCGTGGCAAGGTTTTGGTAGCGGGGGAGGGGGGGCTACAGGGGTGACTTCTGTGAGAAGCTGCTAGAAGCTTCCCCTGGGTCTGACAGAGCCAATGCCAGCCAGCTCCAAGATGGACCCGTCGCTGGCCAAGGCCAAGCCAATCAGCGCCTCTGTGATAACATATTTAAGAAGGAAAAAAAACAGTTAGAGCTTTTGCAGCCAGAGAGAGGAATGAGAAGATGTAAGAAACTCTGCAGACACCAAGGTCAGTGCAGAAGGAGGGGCAGGAGGTGCTCCAGGCGCCAAAGCAGAGATCACCCTGCAGCCCATGGTGAAGACCATGGTGAAGCAGGCTGTCCCCCTGCAGCCCATGGAGGAAGGATGAGGGGGTGTAGAGATTCCACCTGCAGCCCGTGGAGGACCCCACGCCGGAGCAGGTGGAGGCACCTGAAGGAGGCTGTGGCCCATGGGAAGCCCACGCTGGAGCAAGCTCCTGGCCGGACCTGTGGCCCCGTGGACAGAGGAGCCCACTCCAGAGCAGGTTTGCTGGCAGGACTTGTGACCCCGTGGGGGACCCATGCTGGAGCAGCTTCCTCCTGAAGGTCTGCACCCTGTGGGAGAGGCCCACGTTGGAGCAGTTCGTGAAGGACTGTAGCCTGTGGGAGGGACTCCATGCTGGAGCAGGGGAACGATGAGAGGAGTCCTCCCCCTGAGGATGAAGAAGCAGCAGAAACAACGTGTGATGAACTGACCGTAACCCCCATTCCTTGTCCCCCTTGTGCCGCTGAGGGGGGAGGAGGTTGAAGCCGGGATTGAAGTTGAGCCCGGGAAGATGGGAGGGGTGGGGGGAGGTGTTTTAAGATTTGATTTTATTTCTCATTCCTCTACTCTGTTTTGCTTGGTAATAAATTAGATGAATCTCCTCTCTACGTTCAGTCTGTTTTGCTCGTGATAATTAGTGAGTGATTTTCTCCCTGTCCTTATCTCGACCCGCAAACTTTTCGTTGTACTTTTTCTCCCCTGTCCAGTGAATGAGGGGAGTGATAGAGTGGCTCTGGTGGGCACCTGGCCCCCAGGCAGGGTCAACCCACCACGCTCTCTATCTATCTATCTATGCAAGATAAGTAACAGTATAAAGAACTGATTAACATGGTCAGAGAGTGGTGCAGACCTTCAGGACCAGACTGCTCCAGCGTGGGTCCCCCATGGGGTCACAAGTCCTGCCAGCAAACCTGCCCTGGCGTGGGCTCCTCTCTCCACGGGGCCACAGGTCCTGCCAGGAGCTTGCTCCAGCGTGGACTTCCCACAGGCCACAGCCTCCTTCAGGTGCTTCCACCTGCTCCAATGTGGGGTCCTCCATGGGCTGCAGGTGGAATCTCTACACCCCCTCATCCTTCCTCCATGGGCTGCAGGGGGACAGCCTGCTTTACCATGGTCTTCACCATGGGCTGCAGGGGGATCTCTGCTCCGGCGCCTGGAGCACCTCCTGCCCCTCCTTCTGCACTGACCTGGGTGTCTGCAGAGTTTCTTACATCTTCTCATTCCTCTCTCCGGCTGCAAAAGCTCTCTCTAACTCGTTTTTTCCTTCTTAAATATGTTATTACAGAGGCGCTGATTGGCTTGGCCTTGGCCAGGGGCGGGTCCGTCTTGGAGCCGGCTGGCATTGGCTCTGTCAGACACAGGGGAAGCTTCTAGCAGCTTCTCACAGAAGCCACCCCTGTAGCCCCCCCCCCCGCCCCCACTACCAAAACCTTGCCACTCAAACCCAATGCAGTTAGGTAGGTAGATAGATTGATAGAAGTACTATACACTTCAAAATATTCTAAAACTGTATTTAGAAAGGAGAATTATGACAATAATGCATGGAAGGAGAGTTGAAATAATAAGCTGCTACTTTTGAACTGTTTACAGAAGACGGTACACCAAAGAGTCATAATGGGGGCATTTACATGTTCACTATTTGTGTGTATATGTGTAGAAAAACACACATATATTTGAACTTGTGTAGTGAAATGCATGTGTAGTGCAGATAATATAATACAACACCTATTTTACAGCTGTAAAAGGAATAGCACTAAAGCTTTTACGTAAAGAGTGGTTAAGGCTTTTTAAGTAAAACTGAAAGCTAATTTCACCAAGCTATTTGTAGAAAGAATGTTCTGTCCTGTGGGTTCTGTGTCAAGAAGCAGAAGCAATCTCAATTGAATTTTTTATTGCTTTTATTCCTGTTGCCTTGACATCCTGTATTACCTGTTTGTGGTATTATATATGCCCCCATGATAGATGAAGGGGCATTCTGGGATGATTATTTTCTTTAAGTAAAAAAAGAAAAAAAAAAAGAGAAAAGCCCATTTTCTTTTATTTCCAAGAAAAAGGAAAACTGGTAAAGTAGCCACAGCTCTGTTCTTACTTCATGTCACTAGAACCTTTAAGGATAGCTCTTTAAGGAAGGTACAAAGGGAGGAAAGAAAGAAAGGAAGAAGGAAAGGGGGAGGGAACGAGGAAGAGAGGAGTGAGAAATGTCATAACTAATCACAACAGAATCTTCCATTACTAATTAATAAATGGGATTAAATCAAATTCAAATGAAAATAATTTTGTTTTATGGAAAGAAGATAAAAGGTAATTACCAAGACTATTAATCAACTTTTTGTACATAATTCCATCCTCATTATGCTAACAAACCCGACATTTTATAAGGGACAATAAATAAAAATGAACTATTGCCAGGTCTAAAAAATAACCTCGCGTATTTAAATGGACTGTAGGGAATCAATCCAGTTGCCTAAATATTTGCATCTAATACAATTAGGATAACCTAGGCTATCTTGATTACCACCTGCCAGTTCAGAAATGTTCAGGTCTTGTTTTATATGTTTATCTGTCATACAACCTAGGGCATGGCAAACAAAACTGGGCACCTATGTTTAGGCAAATAAACCCTAGATTTTGAAAAGTCCACACTTCCTTAGGCACTTGGAATGGGATTTAATCTCTCAGTTTATGTTAGCTCACTAGTCTAAGCTAGACTTCTGCCACGTTCTATTCAACAGACAGAAGCACTTCCAGGCAATCACTGGAAGAGGTCCAATGAATTGATCTCTAGAGATGCAGGAATCTCTCCATTGTTTATATAGGTAACTCAAACAACTGGCTTAGAATATGTGTATGATTCAACTCACTCCTAATTTTAGGTGTCTGCATGCACATTCAGAATTTCAGTACTCATTTAGTCACTGGATTTCGTGTCATCAGGGCTTCATTCACTTGTCCAACTTCCAAGAGGAAGAGAGGCGGGGGGTGGGGGGTGGGTGAGTGGGGTGGGCAGGGAAAGTGAGAAACAGCAGAGTGCTTGCATCTGTGACAACATACTTAAGAAAGGGTAAAAAATGCTGTGCAGCAGCTGTGTGAGAGAGTAGTTAAGTAAAATGTGAGATCAAGAACTATGCAGGCACCAAGGTCGAAGAAGAAGGAAAGGGAAGAGGTGCTCCAGGTTCCAGAGCAGATATCCACACTGCAGCTCCCATGGTGGAGCAGGTGTTTCTCTGCAGCCCCTGGACAGGACCACACCAGAGCAGATATCCAGACTGCAGTCCATGGAGGACCTTGTGCTGGACCAGATGGGTATTTCTTGAAGGACTGCAGCCCATGCACAGGGACCCACACTGCAGGGGAAGGAGCAGCAGAGAGGAACTGTTAGGGGCTGACCACAACCCCTCATTCCTCATCCTCCTGCATGGCTCAGCAGCGTGGGGAGGAGGTTGAAGAGCTGGGAATGAAGGAGGGAAGTTCAGACTGGAAAGGTGGGCAGGGTGAGGGAGGAAGATGTTTTAATTTTTTTGTCTTTGTTTCTCACAACCCAAATTATTTTAATTGGAAATAAATTACATTAATTTTCCCTAAGTTAACTCTGTTTTGCCCATGACAGTAACTTGCAGGCAATTTCCATGTCTTTAGTTCCAAATATCTCATCTCAGTGTTACATGCTAATGCAGAAAAGAACAGATTTACTGGCTCCCATCAATTCTACTTTGAAGGGGGTTTTTTTTTCTTAAAAGTTCCCTCACCTATAATCAGTCTATTGTAAAAAAGCAGCTTCCTGGATCAGAGAGATATGTTTCTGTGAAAGGAAAATAGATCCCTACATACTACATAAGAAAATACAAAACAAAACATTGAAATAAGTAATAATGTCAAAGATCAATAAAATATGAATGCTAACATTTTAGGTTCAGCAGAGTAAAGAACTGAGCATGAAGTAACTCAACTGTAGGTATATGGATTGAAATTTACAGATTCTAGAGAATGCAAATCCTAAATGACAAATAAATATCATTCACGTTTAAGAATTTCTAAAGAGTCCAGAATTTCTTACTTAAGATCAGTGCTACTCTATTTAGTAATCCCATTTACTTCAGTGAGATGTCAAGATCCAACTCAATGTGAGCAAGCATATAAAATTATTACTGATTATCGGGTGGTTCTACTAAGACAATTAAGTCCAGTCATAAAGGCCTCTTTCATTGCAGAGTTGGTTATATGATTAATGTAATTGCTTTCAGTAATGATATTCTTATAAATAAGCATCCACATTTATAAGTGTAAAATTTATTCATACAGATATATTGAAGTATCTGTCTTTAAACCTCTACAGTAGGATGCAACTCATTTAGCTTCAGATATTTATCAGCTAACCACTCCAGGCTTCTTTTTATACTCAAGGAAGAGGAATAATCACTTTTAGGGAATAATTCACACTATCTATTTTAGACGTTTATTTTATGAGAGGAGAAATGTTTGCTGCTCTCCATTGCTCTCTATTGATTATAAGCAAGCCTATGCTGAAAATTCAGATGTAGAGTTCTACTTTATATCTTCCTGTAGTCAGCTATATTTCAACTGATGAATCCCATCCCAGTAATCATTTTAGGATAAGTTTTTCTATGTAATGCATTGATGATATAAACAAACATTGGAAGGTCCAAATGTTGGCCAAGAAGACCAACAGCATCCTGGCTTGTATCAGCAATAATGTGGCCAGCAGGACTAGGGAACTGATGGTGCCCCTGTACTTGGCACTGGTGAGGCCGCACCTCAAGTACTGTGTAAGTTTTGGGCCCCTCACTATAAGAAAGCCATTGAGGTGCTGGAGTGTGTCCAAAGAAGGGCAACAAAGCTGGTGAAGGGTCTAGAGCACAAGTCTTATGAGGAGTGGCTGAGGGAACTGGGGTTGTTTAGCCTGGAGAAAAGGAGGCTAAGGGGAGACCTTCTTGCTCTCTACAACTACCTGAAAGGAGGTTGTAGCCAGGTGGGTGTTGATTTCTTCTCCCAAGTAACAAGCAATAGGACGAGAGGAAATGGCCTCAAATTGTGCCAGGGGAGGTTTAGATTGGATATTAAGAAACATTTCTTCACTGAAAGGGTTGTCAATCATTGGCACAGGCTGCCCAGGGGAGTGGCTGAGTCACCATCCCTGGAGGTATTTAAAAGATGTGTAGATGTGGTACTTAAGGACACGGTTTAGTGGTTGGACTTGGCAGTGCTAGGTTAATGGTTGGACTTGATGCTCTTAAAGGTCTTTTACAAACAAAATGATTCTATGATTCTAAAATTAAATTTTTTTTTTCAGTAAATATCTGGCTCATTTCTGAATTATATTCATCTCATAAAAAAGAGAAGTTACTTTTACAGGATTTCAGTCAATCTTGCCAAGTGAAATGTAGATTATGAAAACATTCAGTTCTGTATATATATCTAAAACTGAATCAATTTATATAAATACTGTCATTCATATCACATATTATGTAAACTTTTTATTGAGAATATTACCTTTACTGACCCTAAGAAAAAAAAAAATTGTGAATCGACACAATATATGTATTGTTAAAATATATTAAATAATGCCATTTGTGCAAATAATCAAAAAGGCACTCAATTCTAAACATTTTGAGTATATATAAACAACTTCAGATTGTTTAAAGTTTAGAATTTGCCAGGATCCAAGTCACATCAAAAACAATGACATAAGATTCAGAGAAACCAAGCAAAATGGTACCAAGTCACAGAGAAGGAGAGGGGCACCTGAAAAAAACCATCACCAACCCCTTCCCCAAAACCATAACCAACCAAACCAACCCCAAAAAACCAACCACATTTTAGTATCCCTAAAAGCATTGCAAGACAGTTCAGTGAATGGTGGATATAGAGGCTAAAGCTTTTTCCAAATCAGAAGGATTTTCCTGAGCTTGGAATGCATTATGTTATAAAGTCATATATCATGGCATTTACTACAGTTTGAGAGGATTAGTTAATAGAAGTGTTCATGCTGAATTAGTTGATTAAGCATATTTTCTTTCTTGACACTAAATGCAAACTTAATTGAGTCTAATGATGGTCAAAGGCAGCTTCCTGATGTTCTCCTTTCTTTGAATGAAATGTCTTCATGATGTTCATAACTTAAATGCCCTCAGATACGACTACCTGTACTGCATTGCAGTAAAAATTACTGGAAGTTACATTGTTTTGAACAACAAACTATAGCGGGGAAAGGAATTCTGTGCAATTGCAGCATAAGAATTTTTACTTGTGTGAACGACCAGCTTAGTGGAAAAGTATCTTTGTAAGACAATTCATCATTGCAGAGTCTTCCTGGCAAACTCACTACTTCATGAGAAAGTTATGAGACGAACTGTCAAAATATAAATTGTAGAAAAAATATATTTTAAAAATTAGTAAATCAATAAGATCTCCATTGGTAGTATATTACAATGTGCTTCTTGCATTGTTAGATTTTACATATAATACCTAAATGAATTTCCTGTATCCTAAAAATAACCTCACTCTTTTGGGCATGACTTTTTGGTAAGTGTGCTAAATAAACTATTAGGGGAAAGACTGCTGACTGTTGTGTTCTATATGTTGTACATGATAAATAATTCTACAAAAAACCAAACCATAGAATTCACTGTAAAGAATTCATTCTAGATTTAAAATTTGCCATTGTTTTCTGAAAGAGTTATAATTTAACAAATAAACTGTATTTTAAATCTATTTCAGGAAATGAACAATCACATTTCTAGTGCAGTACAGAAAAGCAGCCAGTTAGTACCTACTATTTGGTTAAACAGAGAGGAAAAGCAACTCCTGAAATAATTTTCTGGAAGATGGTTTGATAGCCTTACACGTCAAGCCATTTTTTTAATCTAACCTAAGTTTCTATATAACATACGCCAAAAAGTTTTGAACATTGATTCCTGCAATAAATTGCTTTTCCTGGGTATTTTGACATTCATAATAACTAACTGGTCACACTACAAAAATGACAAGTGCCATTAGGGATTTATGAGTAGTTTGATTTAATGCTGAACTATCTATGATGGAAGACATCTATTTCTCCTGTACTTCAAAAATGCTGGTTTTAAGTCTTCCCAATTAAAATGATTATGTCAAGTCCATTCCCAAATTCACCAACATAGAATCACAGAATCATAGAATGGTTTGGGTTGGAAGGGACCTCAAAGATCATCTAGTTCCAACCCCCCCTGCCATGGGCAGGGACACCCTCCACTAGACCAGGTTACTCAAAGCCCCATCCAACCTGGCCGTGAACACTTCCAGGGAGGGGGCATTTCTCTGTTCACCCCCTCTTGGCTTTCAAATCTTCAGGTTCTCACTGGCTCCCAAGCATGTTACTTATTCATGATCTTGTTTTTACCTCCATGTCCTAGTGTAATTTTAACTTCACCTGTTTCTTTTAGAAGCAGGGGCGGGGGGGGGGAGGGGAAGTATTTTTTTTCCTATTACCTCATAGTATTTATTGCACTCTTTACCTGAGAGTTATCTTGCACACCTAAATCTTGATGTGCTTTCCTGTTCTCAGTTGAAAGTGCATATTTGTGTATCTACAAAAGATGCAGGGAAGATGGTAAACATGATTCATTACAGGAAGTCCCTTCAGTCTGGGTGACTGGGGAACTAGGATACAAGGATTTTCTATGGCACACTGCAAAAGGTGATCTAGTTCTTAGTGTTCCCTTAGGTTAGTTTTTTCTAGCATTTCCTGCAGTATTATTGTCTTTAACTGCTAAGAAATTTTTGTCTTTCAGATCCTTCAAGATATACATCTCAGGAAAGTCTTCCTCATTTTTCTTTTTTATCACTAAGGCTCTGTGCTCTTCCAAATGTCCCTAATGAAGCAATTCTAACCAAATGGTGCTTCTTCCAGTATGCTATCCAATGTCATTCCTTTTAAGCAGATTGTCTTACTACTATTAAAATTAACAAAATAATAAAAGATGATGCACCTACAGCTACATATTTGATAGAGTCCTTTCTAGTTCTGCTAATACAATGTATTTAACAAGCACTACGTTCATTAAAATGGAAAGAAATGTACACACATTTTTTGTCTTCCTGATTATTTTGTAATGTTACAGGAAATATTCTTCATTTATTCAGCTGGTATCAGCAGGAAATCTAAGCACATTAATGAGTCATTAATGGCATTGCAATAACTTGGAGCAGGTGCACCATTAAAATCAATAATTGAAATTATTTATGGACCTCTGCATAGGAATGTATGGGTATTTTTAATAATACGGTCACATTTGATACACTAAATATGTAAAATGTCTGGCACTGGTTGTCTAAGAAAGGTGTTAAAAGGTGGAGAGAAGAACAGTGTTTACTGTATGTGTCAGACACTTTCAAAACTTCAGAGCTCTTCTTTTCAAAGTGAAGATACATGAACTTATATTTAGACTCATGGATATGTCTACACAGTTAAACAAGCTTGAGCATTCATCCCCTAATCATCCACATTGATTGAACATTAATTTGCTTCCTGATTGCTTGGCTAACCACCCCTTCCCAAAATAACTCTTTTTAAGACAAAGCCTGAATACATTTGTGGGGAGTCCACAGGCTGCCCTCAAAAGGGGAGGAAAATTAACAACCCTCATCCTCCCCTCTCCTCCAATACCACTGAGGCTTTGCCTAAGTAGCTCTTCAAATTGTCCTTCCTCATGATCATGTCACGTCTCATGACACAGAGCAACATGCACACTGAATTTTGAACTAAAAAAATTATGACTTCGGTGGTGTTCCACACAATCCTCACTTTTTCTTTTTTTTTTTTTTTTTCATAATTTGAGCTCAAAATCACACTCAAACAAAATGGTAATGTATTTTGTTGGTAGGGTACCACTTGCACAATGAGGAGACCCAGAATCAAGTGCTACATGGTTTGGAACCAGCCAACCTCTTCTAACAAAAGCAAAGCCTTGAACAGAGAGGAAGCAAGCCAGATGGCGTCACCTTGCCTTGGAACCATTCAGCCTGGTAGATACAGCATTGCCATTGCTAGTTACAGGCCAGAGGCTTTGCACCAACTGGGCTGAGGCTCATCAGTCTGAACACTTCTTGGCCTGCTTGGAGCTTTGTTTTAGCTTGTTTAGCTGTAACAGCAATTTCTAATGACCAAGTAGTTATTATCTCATTTGTTTCACTTTGCTTAGCTTTGTATAATTGTGTGGCATAACTACAATTTTTATACAGATAGTAGTAACAAGTTGGTAATCTGTGTGGATAGAAATATTCCCTGTTAACATAAAAATGTAGTTTAGACGCAAATAGATCTGGTATGATAGAAAGGTCCTTGAAAGTGGGGGCCCAGTATGCAGGGTAGAGGAGTACTGGTATGGGACAATAATACAAAGGGCACAGGATTATACTGGAGACCCCAGGACTATAAACAACTCACCAAAAAACCAAACCAAAACAAAAAACCCCAAACATACACCGTATGTAGAACAATATAGCAAATTCAGGACCAGAGGATCCTGAGGGGCAGTAGGAGGGTTAGCATAACACCAGAGGAAATGGTAGATAGAAGAAAGTGTGTCTACAGTAATTTAAACCTTATTATTATGAAACTTTTTCTGAAGTGTATTCTTTTTTATTTTTGTCTTTTTTGATTTCTTCTGTAATAATTAAACCTTGACAAATAATTTATTCATTAGATTGTTAAGATTTCAATTGAATTAAAACTAAATTTTATATGTAGGATAAATTTCCTTTCACCCAAAACAAGGTTTTGAGTAGCCACTCCATGGACCTCTTCAACTTAGTTGTATGTATGTCGCCATAATTGCTTTGCGTATTCAAAAGCAAGAGACTCCTCTTCATTCATTATTTAAAAGAATGTATAAATACAACGGGCATGCGTAAAACTTTTTTTTTTTTTTAAATATCAAAATCTTGTATTATTTTAAGTTCCTTGAAGAGGCAATGTCCTATTACATAATCCTTCCTAACTCTGTGTTACTGATAACCCATAAATAGAACCATTGTAAATATTTTTATGAAATATTTTTTCCAACTAAAGCATGGTTTTGCTAAATTCAATGTTTTTCATTAAAAAGACAAAGATTTTTATAATTGTTTGATATATGAGCATTACAATAATATTGATTCTAACAAAAGTAACCTTTGCTTCCAATTTTTTTGGGGAAGAAACTCCACTCAAAACATACTTATTCAGATTTAACTTGTCATATATTTTATATAAATTCAATGTAATATTTAATATTTCCATTTAATGCTCTATAGTGACATTTTCTGATATCAACTACATAACTATTAAAACAGGTGGAAAGTAAATGTTTTGATATTTTCCAATCTATTCACACAGTGATTTATTTAGATGTAAAAATCTTGTTTCAGTGTCAGTTTTTGAAAATTCAAAAAAGTCAGAACATCCCAGTGAATGAAATCATAGTTGATCAGTTCTATCAAAAAGTTGTAAACAACCCATAATTAAGTTACAAATTATACACTGATTGTAAGCAGTGCGTGAAAACATATATATTGGCATATCTTTATTTCTCTGCCCTTAGGTATGTTTTATTTTAACAGAAAATTCAAAAGAAATTGCTTTTATTAAACATTTTTTTTTAATGTGGTTGCTACGGTGAGTCAGAAATCCATGAAGATAATGTGTCCGTAGATTCAGTGAAAATTCCTTAACAGTATGATTCAGTGTAGGAAAACAGCTTAACTGTTCTGATTCACTCCCTTTCTGTTTCTCTAGTTTAATAAAATGACACATTTTAGTAATTTCATTATGTATTCCTAATCTGTCATGGAAATAGGTTTAAATCTATGGAAGAGATTTTTAAAAAGGCACATATGCACCTTATCACAATAAAAATTACTATGAATGATTTATCTTTGAAGTTTTAGGGGTTTTGAACGTATAAGAAAATTATCTTTATCACTTAACAGATATGAAATGCAGTAACGATTTAATAGCTGACCTTCCTGTCTTGCATCGAATATGCAAGTTTCCAACCAAAACAATTTTATGATTCAAGACTGTAGAAATATAGATACAATATTCTTAAACAATAGGAATTTTCCAGCATAACCTCTCTGATTTAATGTGAATAATTCTTATTTGCTTTAGGCTTAGTAACAAGTGTTTTAATAATTATTACCCTCCACAGATTCCCTGGCTGTAAAATCAAGCTGTAAATGTTCAAGATAATCAGAGCCTTTTTTTTAACAGACAGAATACATTTTGTGGACTGTTTTCAAATACCAAAGTAGTAGGACCTATTTTATCCAAATAATCCAGCACAGGAGAATAAGAAAGCATTTGTTACCTATGCTAGCCTTTTCTGAGAACGCAATATGCAGCAAATAAAAATCACAATCAGAATTGCAGCACAGAACATTGGTTTCAGAAAAGCATGATGTCATCTTCTCTTTGTCTGAATCATGAAGAAAGGAAGGATTTACGCTTGTAAGCAATAGTAGTCAAAGTCTTTTTTATTTACAAGTGAATATTTGGCAAGAAACTGTTAAAGAAATTTGGCAATAACAGGTGGATAAATATTGTGGAGTGGCGAACCTTTTAGAAACCATCCATTACCTCCTATAGAGTCTGTTAAACAATACCGTGGCAGGTCATGAGCTGACACTAGATACATTACTACAGAAAATGCTAGCAGCAGCTCTGGATAATAGAAAAATCCATAAAAAGATAATTTACTGTCTGTTTTGCAAACTTTTCACCCATGGAAACTCAGGGTTACTCAGATCTGATGAAGGCTGTATAACTAGAGTGCTAGCAGCTGAGCCTTTCCTCTTCATCTGCAAAGTGCTTTCCAGGACCATTTCAAATCAGCAAAGGCTCCAGCATGGTCTGTTATGGCCAGCTGTAAGCTTGGAGGCTATTGCTTTGCACTAATACAGATTTTAATTATTTGCTAAATAAAGATTAGGTGGCAGAAATATAATGTGGATTTACCAAGAAATAGAGAAATTAAAATGTACTGGATTTACCAAGAAATAGAGAAATTAAAATGTACACAAAATGAATCCCATAGGTTTAACTCCAAAGGCATATTAGACACAGAAAATATATGTTGGCAGGTGTGGCTTAAATTTTATGGTTCATGTTGTGTAATGTTTTAGTTCTGTCTAAAATTCACGAGCTTTGAAACTGATTCAGCCATGCATTTTGTTATTGACTTATATCCATGAAAAATATATATATATTTTTTTTTTTCAGGGAAGGCCACATTTTAAAATAAAATTATACAGATATTAACATAAAACAATCGTTCAAATGTGATGGAATTTTCAGACCTTTTCTGAAATATTTAAGATTTTTCCTTTGCTCTGGTTAAAATAAAACAAAACAAAAAACCTCAAAAACTATTTCTTGCATTCATTTAGATTCATAGCACCCTGAGAGGAAAGATGCATATTTCCCTCTTCATTATTGAAAGAGTCTTATGATGGGCCAATTTCCACAAATTTTTACTGTCTCAGCTAGACCTCTGTTGTCAGAGAGAGAGAACACTACAAAGTGTGATTTGTCACACCTGTCACAGATATTAAGAATCGAATTTGACATTGCACTCTATTTCAGTTTCTTGTTTGTAAAATAAGAATAAAAATACTTACTAGTTTCAAAGAATGCATTAACTATAAATCAGTAGAACTTCTTGCTTGGTTGGATATTGCATCCACAGAGGACATATTTAGAAATAAATAATCTAGTGTATTTTGAATAAAACCTTTGTATTTTTATTTTCTATTGCTGCTTTCATCGAGAATAGGAACTACTAAATTTCAAACATATTTTGTTCATTAGGAAGGATATTTTTCTCTTTCCTGCTTACTATTTTTTAAAAATGATGGTTAGTTTTGCATGTATCAAAATTAAAATTAACTCAAATTCTGTGATCATACTATCCAGTGTTTTAGTACGTGTACGTAACACAGGAATGTTTTAGGATTTTTTTTATTTAGTTTAGAAATTAAGATTATATGTTAAGGAAATTAGCATATTTTGGTATCAATTTCTCTTCAGTCATTTAAAAGCATTACGTGACTCTTATTTATCAATTCCCAATCTTTCATGAAGACCACTATTCCACCTCATAGCCCTGAAGACTTAATTGTGAATCCTTTCCTACTGATTAACCAGTTTAAAAATCTGTGACAAGACTTAGCCTTTTATCTTCTAGCTATCCCTTAATTCTAATGAGCTTTTATGTACCACATTATCGGAAAAAATGTAAGGCATAAATTACATCAATTAGGGTGACATTCATCTATTTTTTTTTTTGTTAATTTCTCAGTAACATCTAACAGGTTAAAAAAAGCATAATTTTCACTTGTATTAACTTGTGCCTATAACTTGATACTGAGTCAGATATTTTATGAAGCTCACTTTAATTACACTCTAAATCAATTTCGTATAGCACTGAGATGAAGCACCAAGGTCTGTAATTCCCCAGATATCCTGTGGCTCACAACTTTGGAAACAGTTGTTTCTTTTAAGGAATTGAAGTAAAAAGCAGAATAACAATCTAAGAACCTGCACAATGGGTAAATTCACACAGGTTTTCTGTAACAATGGTAACAGAAAAAAACCCCCCAAAACCCAAAGACATGTTGCCTGTTTTGGTCATCATTTCCTAAATAGGTCAGCAGAGATTTAAAAACATTTTAAGGTATTTGTTTCACGAGCACGCAGACAGACAAGCCTAACATTGATATCAAGATGAGCCATTATTATTGGTCTGTAAATGGAGTAGTCAGAAGGGAGAAGTTGTGCTATAGAAACTGAGGTGTATTACCTCTAGTCCTCAAAGGACTTTGTTAGAATTACCAAAGTACTGTAACTTGAAGTAAAGAGAATGGCTTCCATCAAAATGCTTATTTTGCCAGAATAGGTTCTCTTTGTCCTTTAATTCCAAACTGTATGTGGACTAATGCCATCTGAAATCAATAATTTACTGCCTTCAGTTTTTTTTAAGTATTTCATAGCTCTTTCTTACCATATTCTACTTTAGAAACATGAACATGACTTGCCAGATGTCCTAACCCTTTGAACTAGGAGGGACAGAAAAATGAGAATCTGAATGTTATCTCTGTAACACAGAACTGTAAGGGGAAAAAGGATGTTTTTTTCATTGAGTAGGCAAATTGTTCTTATCCTGGTTATAACTGATCATCACAAATTGTCCTGTGTCTATAGCACTAGCGCTAAATAAAAAAAGCAGAGAAAGGTGTATGACCTTGAGGCTAGGTGGAACTGCCTGTCCACAGTACTCAGTGATGGTCCTCTCCAGAACAGCACTGGCCATCCCCATACTCCACACTGGGGCCTGAATCTCCTATGAACCTCATGTGGTGATCCATGCACACAATTACTACCTTGTTTTTTTCTGTTTTAGTGTGCCTCAAATAATGTGGAGACTATGCTGTCCACCCAGTATACTGATGTTTTTGTAACATGGAATCCAAGATATATGTTGCATACTCGGGTGTGTGATAGGACAGCGTGAGGCATGTCTGAGAGTGTAAAATTTTCTAGGACACCGGAAGGAAATGGCTGTCTGGGAGTAGTCCCTCCTGAGATTTATCCCCAGAAGCATACAAGCTTTGTCTTTGGAGACAGCTAAATAGAGGCATCCAAAACATGTCTAGAGTGAGCTAAAGAGTGGTGCAACTGAGCAGAAATTGAGTATATAAGCTGATTCTCTGACTCTTTCATTTAGCATTATGGACATAAAGTGCAATATTATGCTAGTCAAGGGAGGAAATTTTACCACAATTGGTCTAAGCTGCTGGAACACAATCTTATTATCAATGAGGGTCTCCTAAATACCCTGTCATAACATTTTGCACTCTGTTGGTCTTACAACTTAACTTGCAATAGTTTTGCCTATAAAACCTTTAAATCTGTTTAACAGGTCCACCCTTGCTAAACTGAATAAATATTTACATACATGTATATATGTGTACACAAACATATATAAAAGAGATTTTGTCATATATATATATATTTATTTGGCACTTAATTCAAAAAGAGAACTCTCGGGCTGGGATTTCTCTGACCACACTCCAAGTTTATGATATAGAGTTCCAGCCACCAGTGCTGAGCCCCTCACTCACCTCACTCACCCTGGTTCTCCCAGCAGCTGGTTTTTGGAACACACATCATTCCTGCCCCGGTGGCTGGGGATTAAAGACCCCCACTCACTCCAGTTGCAAATGCTGACACCACAGGCCAGGGGCATCCACACCCGCGGTCTGACTCCAGTATCTGACACCAGATTTCACTCCCACAGACACTGTTCTGAGCAGCTGGCACTGTGTCCTTGCAGCACGCACACACACACACACAGAATAGAGAGTGAGATTATGCAGAGAGTTAAGAAAAGATTTAGTAAGAAGACATACGAAGACAGGACAGACTGCAGTGATCAGGTGCAGGACTCAGCCGAACAAGTGTACTGACTGGTCCTGTTTTACACACAATTGGCCTCTTTTATCCCGTCTGCCTACCCTTCCCCCTGCTCCCCCCTGCTCCCCCCTGCTCCCCCTTCCCCTGCACATTGCCTCACCAGCTGGCACAGTCCCACCAACCACCTCCAACATGTGGGACACTCAGGTTTGCATCCTCATCTGTGGGAAAGTCCCATTTGCCTGCAGTTTCTCAATGGCCCATCAGCTAGTGTGACTGACCAGGTCTCCTTCTGGTTATTGTTTGTTAATGCTAATGGGTCAGGTTTTGTGTCTCTGTGTGTTTGTTTCCCTCACTTTCCTTATCCCCCCAGCTGAAAAAATAAACATTTTCACATCCTACATATCCTTACCAATGCATGCCACTGACCAGGTTTGTTCTCATCATGACCTCCATTACCATAGAATCATAGAATCATAGAATGGTTTGGGTTGGAAGGGACTTTAAAGATCACCTAGTTCCAACCCACCTGCCATGAGCAGGGACAACCTCCACTAGACCAGGTTGCCCCAAAGCCTCATCCATCCTGGCCTTAAACACTTCCAGGGATGGGGCATCCACAACCTCTCTGGGCAACCTGTTCCAGTGCCTCACCACCCTCACCAAAAAGAATTTCTTTCTAACATCTAATCTAAATCGACCCCCCTTCAGCTTAAACCCATTACCCCTTGTCCTGTCGCTACACTCTCTGATAAACAGCCCCTCACCATCTTTCCTGTAGGCCCCTTCAGGTACTGGAAGGCCGCAATTAGATCTCCCCGGAACCTTCTTTTTTCCAGGCTGAACAGCCCCAACTCTCTCAGCCTGTCCTCACAGGAGAGGTGCTCCAGCCCTCTGATCAGCTTCGTGGCCCTCCTCTGGACTCACTCCAACAGCTCCGTGTCCCCCCTGTACTGGGGCCCCCAGAGCTGGACGCAGTACTCCAGGTGGGGTCTCACGAGAATGGAGTAGAGGGGCAGGATCACCTCCCTCGACCTGCTGGTCACACCTCTTTTGATGCAGCCCAGGACACAGTTGGCTTTGTGGGCTGCAAGCGCACGCTGCTGGCTCATGTTGAGCTTCTCATCAATCGATACCTCCAAGTCCTTCTCCTCGGGGCTGCTTTCAATCCATTCCTTGCCCAGCCTGTAGCTGTGCTTGGGATTGCGCCGACCCATGTGCAGGACCTTGCACTTGGCCTTGTTGAACTTCATGTGGTTTGCACAGGCCCACCTCTCCAGCCTGTCAAGGTCCCTCTGGATGGCATCCCTTCCCTCCAGTGTGTCGGGCACACCACACAGCTTGGTGTCATTGGCAAACTTGCTGAGGGTGCACTCGATCCCACTGTCCATGTCGCTGACAAAGATGTTAAACAGTGCTGGTCCCAATACTGACCCCTGAGGAACACCCACTCGTCACTCACTAGCACCATATGCTGGTCAGGTTTGTCTCTGCATGTTCTTGTTTATGGCACCTTTGACCAGGTACCCCTAAAGGAGCAGACACTCTCCTTCCACTTACTCTTACAGTAAGAACCTTCATTCATGGTGCAGTTACTTTCATATTGACCTGATGTAATTGCTAACTGCCCACAAAAAGGGTGTTTCACATTCTCCCTTTCCCCTATCTCCAAGTTTTCAATCCTGTCATCTTTGGCAACACCCTACTCATATCAGTTCAGGGGTTGTGAACTATTTCCATTATTCAGCTACACCTCAATTCCACCAACAGCAGTGGGATAAGGAACAGATTTCTAATGGGTATCCCAAGCCTTACCAAAGCTGTCATCTCAGTTTGATATGGCAGAAAAGGCTAATCAGCATTTTGCCTGTACAGATGGTGAAAGACTGTACTATTTTGAGAGTTAATAGAATCCTTTACTTGTTCTATTTGATAGAATAATAGAATCATAGAATCGTTTGGGTTGGAAGGGACCTCAAAGATCATCTAGTTCCAACCCCCCTGCCATAGGCAGGGACACCCTCCACTAGACCATGTTGCCCAAAGCCCCATCCAACCTGGCCTTGAACACTTCCAGGGAGAGGGCATCCACGACCTCTCTGGGCAACCCGTTCCAGTGCCTCACCAGCCTCATTTAATTACATTTATAGGTATTAAGTTTTAGGGTGGGGGAAAGAAAATAAAACTTATATTCATTACTTTTTTTGAGATGCTAGACTTATAACCATTAAAATATATATTTGGTTTTTTAATTTCTTTCTCTGAATTTGAGTCTTTTAGTCTTAGATAGAAATATGCTACATTTATAAACTAGTCAGTGATATTAGAGAATATTTCTTTGCTTACCTGGGAAATTATATGGTAATTTAACCTTTAGTCTACTGTTTTCAAATGTACTCAGTAAATGAAATTAGCTATCGAATTGTTATTTTCTGATATTTAATATGTCCTAAGTCACTCATGATTTTTTTCTGGTCCAGAGCTCCTGCCTATGAATTATACCTATATAAACACTCAAAATTATTATACAGTCAAAATATTACAGGAGTTTCCTGAAAACAGCTCCAGCTAAAGTGTAGGCCAACCAACTCCTTCATATTTAAAAGGTCACACATTCAATAGAGAAAACTTAAATAAAATCAGGGTTTGTTCACCACTCAAGTTCATAAAAGACATAAAATATTTTGAGCCCTTTAGCAAGTAACTTCAGCTCCATGACAAAATGACCTCAGATCATGTCTGGTATAGTAACTTCCATAAAAGCTCTTGACTCTTGCTTTTCTAAGAAATTGTTTAGAACTTTAAACCCATATGTATGGCTTAGAAATTTCATTTTAAGTACCTTAAAATGGCTTAAAGCTGCAAATTCAATTATAAAAACATATTTTGTTTCATATTTTTTGTGTATTCTGCTTGGTTGTGTTTTAACTACAGAGGCCTAACACAATCACCAGACAGTGATGAACACAGTAACTAATTCCTTATGATTCAGTATCAGCAATTTTTAGTTTAGCTTCAGTCCAGTATTTTAAATCTCTGAGCTAGGAGAGCACTGTAACCTTAGGTGTTTATTGAAAAGAATGGTTACACCTCCTAAAATCATTTATGAAGGGAAAAATTGCTTCAGAGACTCAGCCTATGTTTAATATTTGGGATTCAGATTCCATCAAGCATGCTTCCTGGAGAAATGCCATTCAGGATTTAATTTGCTTTAAAGACTAGAGGCGTAGGGCCAAACTATGTACTGAGGGCCAATTCATGCAAATCCAGGCTTTAAATATCCATTCAATTGCATTTACTCTCCCACTTCCTGGAATAGTTTAATCTTTTTTGTAAGTGAAATGATGAAAGAGGTGCTGTAGCACAAAGAAGCACAAATGAGGGCCAGGATGAACAAGGTTTGATACAGGGATAGGAAGAAAACCACATTTAAACATCATCATCCAGGCAGTCGCTAAGAAGAACTGAAACAGATTCAGTCAATGTCAAAAGGAATAGAGTTCAGAATGCATTTATAATTTAAATTTATATACATAATCTTTAGCATGCAATCGTTATACCATTAGTAAGAATGTCTACTAAAGGGCACTGAGTATCATCAGCATTTCTCTAAGAAGAAAGAAGAAATATCTCAGCCTCTCAGTACATGAGGTAACATAAGTAAAATAAAAATGGAAGTAATCCAACAGGAATTCCTTTCAAAATGTTACCTTGTCTCAGTCTTTCCTACCTCCTTGTAGTTTAAAGGGGGAATTCTGAATGTAGGCAAACAGCTGTTGAGATAGATGGGTGCCTAAGGCCAGGGAAGCAAACAATACCTACGTAAAATGTACAGGAAACAAACATCTGATCTCTCCAGAGATGGCTCCACCACAGAAATAGGATCTGCTGTTACACAATGAGACTTTCTAACATATACAAGCTGGAACGGCTTGTTTTTGTTAATAACGTTCAGCTTGTTTTCTTTACATCCCATATATCAGAGGAGCTCTAAATCTGACATATTTCCCTAGTATCTGTTTACATGAGAGCTTAGTTATATGTAAAATACATGGACAGTCATTGACTCCAGTGGCCAGGTTCATGAATTTAACAAATATTCAGTGCTAATTAGTATATCTTCCCTCCCTCTGGCGATTAGTTCCAAACGCTGCTCTCAAACTGGCCCTCCCAGATAAATAAATCCCATCCCAAGATGCTTCTAGCTTCCAGCTTTCTATAATTTTATTACATCTCCTTTTGTTAAGAAAGGGGAATTAGTTAATTTTTCAAGCTTTCCTAATTAAGAGCATAAAATTTTAAACATTATTTCCATTATTCAAATAACAGGCAGTGACAATTATTAGAAAATGGCCATTTCTACAAATCATTCCTGGGTGCCTAACTTGTATTTAGGAGACTTAACTCCTGCTGAAATCAGTAACAGTTTAAGAAAAAGGTGTCTTCCACATTTCAAGCTAAAAAATTCCAGAAAACATTTAGGTACTTAATTCCTAAACTATAATTGACTTCTCAGGTCTACTCTGAGGAAACAATTTATTCCTCCAGAAAAGAACCTGGTTGCTCTGTAAATGACTGCTAGGCAAACCAACTTCATGATGTAAGTACACATTAATAGGGGTTAGGAAGGAAAAATTATATTTTTTTAACTTTACCATGATGTGTCCATAAATGGATGCATAATGGAGGTAACTTTTTATTGCTTCCATGTGGATATGAATCTGATCACTTAGGAATGACCTCCATTTACTACTTTTGGAGAGAAAACAGATGACTCCAGAGAAATAAGTCATGCTCTGCATATATATATATATATATAAGTGGGTAGACAGAAAATCTAATGAAATGCAAGGCGGGAGAAGGAAGAATAGCGGAGATAGTTGATAGGGGATCACAACATCCACAAGGCTAGGAATCATAGGAAAGGCTGTGATTAAGAGAAATGTGAGATACATAGGAATTGTGGAAGATGGGGAGGAGGAAAATAAATATAAGACCAGATCCAAGGTTTTTATTCATACTCATTTTCAGGTTTCCTGTCATCAAAATTGGTTGTTTTCACCTTATTAAAACCATGAAATTATTTTTTTCATTTGACATTGTCCTTAGCAGTATCTGTGTACTTTACTGTTACTTACTGAAGATGTTAATAATAATGTTTCAGCTATGTAGACTCCATATCTGAAGTTCTTCATAAATGACATGTAAAGAGACTTTTATTTTCATTCTTTCGTCAGAGCAGGGTTTTTTCTTTGTGTAACTATCAAAATTCTTTCTTACTGGCACAACTGTACAAAGGTAATGTACTAAATCACAGATTTTTCCTTTGCTAACTTTGTAATTGTATTCATCCTTTAGGAAATTGAAAATTTCATCTCTATGGTGTCCTACCACATCTATCAACATAATCAGCGATGTGCTTCTTTAATGATATGTTGATATTGGAAAAATGAGAACTACGACCTTTGTGCTAATTAGTTGTATGAAGAATCCAGTGAGATGCAAAGTGTTAGACTTAATGGTACCTCAGATTACACATTTTAATCAAAACTGTGAAGGTAATACATAATGCTAATTATACCACAGAAATGAATTCAAACAGATATATTGTAACATACTTGTAGGCTTAAGTGCATTTCTCTTTAGAGGTTTCTAATCTGCTTCCTAATTATCTAATTAGTAACAAGCATTTCTAATTTTTTAAACTTTTAATGAGAAATCTTGGCAGCCTGAATACTGTTTTCTTTTTTAGCAGAAAAATGTATGAAATGTAATTGCTACTTTGTGAGCAGCAATGTATCTACATCAACTTATATGACAAAATGTCAGGACAGTATGTTAAAGCTTGTACTTGGCAGTAAAATCCGATGAATATACAACCTTTCTGTGAGGTCTAGCATGTCAGAGGGTGCAAAGGAAAAGGTTTAGGTAGCAGCAATATCCCTCTGGACATATTTTGATGCCATGCATATGTTAACTAAAAATGTTCATGCCCTTGTCTATTCTCATTCATCCAGAACACTAAGGTTTGAGAAGATAAAGTAAAACAACTTTAGCTCATGAATTTTGTACTTCCTACTCCAGTGAATCATGGGCTCTGAGTCATTTGTGGTAATGATAAGAGAATGACACATTAATCTGGACCCATTTATAAAACCTTTATCCATGTACATAGTATCCAATTCTTTGAAATAAATGGAACTGCTAATGTTCTATTCAGTGAGAAAGGGTCTTGCAAGGTAAAAGAGAAAATTAGGTAAGTAAGCTTATGAAGAAAATAAATTACTGTTATACGTGTGATTCTTGTACATTTGACTACAGCAGAAGTGCAGTAGACAATTTTTATTAGGAAACAGAACAGTCTGAGAAAAAAAGTCTCTTTTGGTTTCCGGGGAACTTCAGGATAAAATTCTGCTACTCAGCTAAATGGAGGCCTGACACAAATTTATTCACCACCATACATCACCACACAACTAGCCTGAGAACTGTAAACATTTTAGAAGTATACTAATGGCTTTTAAGTTTACCAAATTGTGCTGGAGACAGCTTCTTTTTAAAAATAAAATTCCTGCAAAACATAGCCCACTCTTACCCTTTCTCCTAGAGTCCGTTATTTCTGCACAGTTGTCTTGAACTACGTAACTCTATGTTGTATATAGAGGGTTCACGGATTTCCTCCCTGCACCTCAGCTCTCCTACAAGTGATTTCAGTATGACTGCTCATGCATCTGAAGGATCAGATTTCTCTTCAGTAATAAAGTATTGATCTTTCTATCAACACTTATCTCAAAATGAGCTTCTGAAAAAGTTTCCTCTTCTTTGAAGATTTTCCTCATCTTCCTTCAGTTACCCAGGAAAACAAATAGAATTCTCTATTTCTACAAAGAAGCTGAATGAAACACTGGAAAGAGGGCTTTGTTCAGAGGAAGGATAGTAAAAAAGCCTGACTTTAAGGCACTTTTGCCAAAATATTTCTCACAATCTAAGTCTTTTTATGTTTCCACTGTTACATCAACATCTTCGTATTGACAAAAAGGAGCACATCATATATACAAAGCCAAGAATTCACTGTTAGTGCAATTAATATTTTAGCACTCTAATAATCACAATTACTACAGAAAAGTCTTATTAATGATACATTTCAAACCCTTATATAATAAATATCTTCCCAATGTCTGACCCTTTTCTCTGGTGGTGTGCTTGCCTTTCCAATGTCCCCATGGGTCCCAAAGTAAACACTTCCATTTTCCTTAGGCATAGTGGGGGTGAGTGAGAGGGTTTCCAGGAGCCATTAGCACTGTGTCGTCCTTGCCAGCAAAAATATGATGGTCATGGTGGAGCAGGTTATCATGACGCAGTGTGGGCTGGCCACTCCCCAGGGAACAGAAGTTGTGTGGGCTCCCCAGGGCACTGAGGCAGAGTAGGGCCTGGCAGCCACGGCCTGTCCCTGGCTCCGGGGCATTCGGCAAGTACCAGGCCACCAGCAAGGAGTCTGTCAGGCCAAAACCCCAGCCTTGTCAGTGGCACTCCTGAGGCAGCAGCAGCTCCCAATGGTTGGTGACAGTCACTTGAGTGAGTAGGGAACCGGCTCCAACTGGCTCTGACTGGCCCAGGCCAGCCCAGCCCCCTGCGAGAGACCTGCCCTGCCCTTGCCAGGGCTGCAGCGCTGTGGGGGGTCGGGGCAGGCCAACGCCAGAGCTGAGGGCAGGTAACGCAGGCGTAAAAGACTACGGTGAAGACAGGGACGCTTGGTGAGGTATAACCCACTCTGAACTACATAAATTAGCTTTAGAAAGAAAATTGCAATGAAAGAATGTCAATTTTGCCTGTTTTAGCTGTCTGAAGTAATGTGTCCATATTGTCTACCTGTAATAAAAAATGAAGAATTGAAAATACTGAAGACATTTTCAAAATAAACGTTCAGTTCAATTAAAATATATTTTATGGCTTATCTAATAGATAAATACACAAATATAATTAGTATGCTAAATATAAAACTATTGGTGGCCCTACTTTAGAAAGCCAAGGAAGTATTTCAAATTTTTACTTATATAATTTTGTAATGCTTAAATATTGTTTACTTCATTCATATTCTGCAAAATCTTTGTTTTACCCTCCTGTTTGTTTTAAATTGTTCTGCCTGTCATCATAGTTAGTTTCTAAGAAAATCATGTTGCTGCCCATAATACTGATGATGATGTTTGAGCAGAAGTCTCTCACTGGGATCTCACTTCTGGATTTCAGAGATTTTTATTATGATGTCTTTCACAAATAAAGTTGCAAGTAAATCACTAAGGCAATCATCCTAATCAGATAGCAGTGTTTCAGAGTGTGCATTGCTCTTGCTTCTTGATCAACACAGAGGTGCTGAACTCTGTTGTTTTGTTTTGTTTTGTTTAGATCCATTTCTAATGAGTGCATTACAGAGAACAGATAATGACACAAGTAAGGTAGATTAGAACAAAAACATATTTTTAAATGCATTTAATAAATGACTCACAAAAATGCTAAACCACAGATGTCAAATTACTCTGACTGTACAATCTCAGATACTTTCTGGCAACATTTTCCACTCAGTGGGTGCTCCATATTCCACAGTACACTGAGTAGCTCTGGTGGAAGCAAATTAAATCCACCCTCAGTTTCTTTCTTTTTTTCCTCCAAAAGCCCACCAGAAGATCTGAAGCCAGTAAAATCGAAACCAAGTATTTTTAAAACAAATATTCTCAACCAGGAAAAAGTAGCTCAAGTGATTTGCTTGTGGAATTAAGGCTTATTATTGCTTTAAATATTAATCACAAAGTTTTTCACATGTTTTAACATGAGAACTCCTTCCAGCTCAGTTTTTAGAACTAAATATTCGGATTCTCAGCTGATGTAAAGCAGTTTGACGGGATTATGCCAGTTAAGAGCATAAAGATAAGTTGTCCAGAGTTTATTATCACCCTATACAAATAGGGAGCCCTGTCTTATCTTTTTTCCTTTGGTTTGGGGTCCTTGACACTTTTAGGCACAATGACATACAAGCAGAGACAATGATACGATGCACTTTGTTCCCCAGCAGGATTGTGGCACTTCATTAATAATGCCAGCCAACACTATTCTCAGGGTCAGTCACCCTCCAGTTCTCTAATCTCCAAGACCAAACTACTGTAAAAATATATGAAAACCCCATCTGGCTAGTTCATGAAAACTCAGAAGCTTATCATTCGTCAAAAAGTGATCTTTCTTGCTCAGGCTCTCCGTCTCTCTCTTTTATTACACACAAATGTTCATCCTCATCCCCCAGTGCTGCCTATCTATTTGCCTTTTTGACAGAACAGAATCTTCTGAAACTTCTTTTCAGAATCTTAACTTCTATGGCCATTTCCTTACATTTTGGCTATTTAGAACTTGATGCTATATTTATAATGTAGATCTAAAAGTCCTAGCTCCTCGTAATTTTCTGAGAAAGAAAAAGAAAGGTAAACCAATAATTCACTTACAGTCTACCCCTATCAGGAAAGGAAAGAAAAATAAGATAAAGTTTGTTAGTTCATAAAACAGATTTCAATTTCTTTTCTAAAGGAGGTTGCTAATAAAACAAACCAATAAATTTACACTGCAGTACTGTAGAAAAAATAATAGGTTTATATTACTTTTATGTTTAAGTAAACCCTAGGATTTCTTTCGTAAAATATTTGTGGAAAACCTTAAGATCTCCAAACCAAAAGTAATTGATCAAAAGCAAAAAAGCTAGATTTGGTTTTTTTGTTGGTTTAATGAAAGATTTACATTTTCCAAAGAAGAATAAAGTTACTTAAAGCACAGAACAGTAAGCCTTCCTAGTTTGGTAAGTAATTTAACCCTCTATTGAGATTCTGTGACATAAGCCTACCTCTAATTTTTAGGTATGTGTTTGGAAAGTGAGAATGAATGTTTCCTACTAGCATTCCTGGATTGGTTTGCCAGTTTTTCACTCAATTATTTTCAGTCTCTTTTTATGTTGTTTTGCTGACCTATGTATTTGCTTTAATTGCATTATTTGGTGTGTGCAACTGAGAAATAAAACATCTTGGTAAGTCTCAGACTGGCACACTTTCTTTGAGACCACAAGCAAGTAATTTAATTGTCCTCATTTGTACCAATTTGTAAAATGAAGAAATAAAATCAAAGTTTCCCTTTTTAAGGACATTTTCATAAATTACCTGTATGAGTGTTTACAAAGTCTTTAGAGTGTATAATGATGAATGATGTATAAATAAGACACAACTCCTTTTATAAATTAACCACCAGCTGAAAGGTAGACAATAAAGAAAAGTTATGGTTAGTTTTCATATTTCAGGGTGTTTCCAGCAGTGTCATCTGTGACATTTCTGACAAAAAAAAAAAATCTGTGTATGGAGAGATGGATTCCTTTAACACCCCACAACAAGGTATTAATTCTGAGACTGCTTTGACTCATCTCAGTGCTCCATTTTTTTCTTTCTGCTGCCCCTGAGCTGAGATCTCACACTCCCATGCTCTATAGCACTTCCCAAAGAAAAGGTCCTGAATGGCTGATCTTCCCTCCCTGTCCTCAAAATCTCAGCCTTCCCAAGTACTTCAGTCATAACCTTTCAAACAGGTCCACTTTTTTCTGCTTCAAGCAGTCTCTTCGTTTTGACACCACACTAGGCTCCCTCTTAAATCCCCAAACCTCTGGATTTTGTCACAGTTCTCCCCTGGCTTTGACTACAAAATACCAGTGTGCCACCCTGTCTATATTCTCAGCCTTGAAGTTTCTGTGTTCATGAACCTCATCATTCTTGCTCTCCAAGTCCTATAAATAATATAGTCAACTCCACTGCTTTTTACATAATTTAAAACATCCCCAGAGTCTTGTGACTACTGCTGGTTCTCTCCCACTGATCACAGAAACTTACTCTTCTTCCCCGTCTTCCTTACTCCTTACTTGGCCAGGAACATAGACTTGGCACTGCTGTGGGAGGGATTTAGCATAACAAGACATTTGCCAAAATCCACTTGGATACAGCCAATAGCACAAAAAAAAAAAAAAAAAAAAAAAAAAGGGCCCAAGAACAAAAGGGGGAAAAAGATATATGACATCCTCACCCAAGAATCTATCTAGGTTGATTCTTTTTTTATCATTCTTAAATGACTAGGAGAAGGGAACAAATCTTGTAATTTTTCCAGTTGGACAAATCTGAAACTGATGGTACGGACTTGCAGAAGGATTTGAAAATGGAACGTGAGTAGCTGATGGAACGGAAGATGAAATTCAGTATTGAAAAGAGCAAGGTAATATGCCTGAGGAAGAAATGATGAAAAGTTAGCTCTACTTCTCCTGAAAGTGATCCTGAAGCTACTGTTGACAGTTCTCTGAAAATTTTAACTCAGTGTTCAGCATCAGAGAGGCAAATGATATACTAACTTAAAAAAACCCCAAACACAACAAACCCACAATAATCCCCAAAAAACCCAACAAACAAACAAACAAACAAACCCCCTCCCCCCAAAAACTGAGAAAGATTATTTATTCGTGTTTATTGTATGGTTTGCAAGCACTTCCAATGCTATGTGCAGTTCTTTTCATCTGTATCTTCAAAAAAGACTTCAACAGAAGTGGAAGAGATTTTTATATCCCAAAGTACTTCCTACTTTGGGGCATGGGGATGTTAGCTGTGCTAAGCATTTCAGCTAATGAAATAAGCTAGGTTAGGGAGACCTTGGTACAGACAGTTAAAATTGTGAATGAATGCAGAAGGTGAATGGTGATTATTCACTATTTCTCATTTTCCTAATAATAAGTAATGCCTAATGAAATTATCAAGGAACTGTTTAGCTGGTTTAAGCAAGAATTTCAATGTACTTTTGCATATTATTAGCTATGATTATGCAAAATAGGAATGTAGTATACATGATGGCTTGGGTACACATTTAGCTTGGCAAAATTTAGTTATAGGCTAGTTTTGGAATGGTATCCCAGGGAAGATTTATCCAGTACATACCCTATTTTCTATACCATTAAATTAAACATCTGCCATTGGCAGTGTCAGAAGAACTAAGGTCGGTTAGCTGAATGCTTGCCATAGTCCCATTTGACAGACATGATATAGAAAATAGCATAAATTAGACCTGAAGACCTATGGAAATTATTAATTTACTGTGCATTTTTGACAGTGATTGGCAAATGTACCGATATTAAGCATACCATTCTTTTTCCTGACGTCACGTTATTTACAACTCACTTGCTTTGCTACTGGTTCCAATTGGAATGGGAGTTAGTAGGCAGTTTATAATTTCCAGGATCAAACTGTACAATAAAAACTATTTCAAAGAAAGAAGCACAATCATGAAAATCCTTGATGCTTGCAACAGCTCCCTTCTCACTCAAAAAAGAGAAATGCCATCAAAAAAGAAAAACTCCCTTACTGTTTAAGAGTAAACGTCACAGTCTGTGAAAAAGATTGCACATGACAGTACCGCCTAGTGTGACCAAACTGCTGCCAGAATGGCGTAGATGTTAAAGGTGAACTATGAATCAGATTTGTAGGGAACAAATGCTTTTAATTGATGAGCCCTTGAGCAAAATAATTTTATAAAATGGTCATGAGGAAGTCAGCTCAGGAAAGAAAAGAAGATAAAATTCTGATGCCTAAAGTCAAAGAACTAGAAAGAAGAAAACATATTAAATGAAGCTGATAAAGTAGAGGCAACAGAAGGGATGATTTTCACAGAATCATAGAATGTTTTGGGTTGGAAGGGACCTTAAAGATCATCGAGTTCCAACTCCCCTGCCACGGGCAGGGACACCCTCCACTAGACCAGATTGCCCAAAGCGTCATCCAACCTGGGCTTGAACACTTCCAGGGATGGGGCCTCCACAACCTCTCTGGGCAACGTGTTCCAATGTCGCACCACCCTCACAGTCTTAATCTACCCTCTTTCAGTTTAAAACCATTACTTCTTGTCCTCTTACTACATACCCTTGTAAACAGTCCCTCTCTGGCTTTCCTGTAGGCCCCCTTCAGGTACTGGAAGGCTGCTATAAGGACTCCTTGGTGCCTTGCCTTCTCCAAGCTGAACAAGCCCAACTCTGTCAGCCTGTCTTCATAGGAGAGGTGCTCCAGCCCTCTGATCATCATTGTGGCCCTCCTCTGGACTTGCTCCAACAGCTCCATGTCCTTACGTTGGGGCCTCCAGAGCTGAATACAATACTCTAGGTGGGGTCTCACAAGAGCGGCATAGAGGGGGAGAATCACCTCCACTGACCTGCTAGTCAGGCTTCTTTTGATGCAGCTGAGGTATGGTTGGCTTTCTGGGCTCTAAGCACACATTGCCGGCTCATGTTGAGCTTCTTGTCCACCAACCCCCACAAGTCCATCTCCTCAGGGCTGCTTTCAGTCCATTCCTCCCCAGCCTGTAGCTGTGCTTGGGATTATGCCGACCCATGTGCAGAACCTTGCACTCAGCCTTGATGAAATTCATGAGGTTCACCCGGGCCCACCTCTCAAGCCTGTCAAGATTTCTATGGAAGGCATCCCTTCCCTCCAGCATGTCGACCGCACCACACAGCTTGGTGTCATCGGCAAACTTGCTGAGGGTGCACTCGATCCCACTGTCCATGTCGCTGACAAAGATGTTAAACAGTGCTGGTCCCAATACTGACCCCTGAGGAACACCACTCATCACCAGTCTCCACTTGGACATTGAACTGTTTACCGCAACTCTTTGAGTGCGACCACCCAGCCAATTCCTTATCCACTGAGTGCTCCATCTATCAAATCCATGTCTTTCCAATTAACAGAGAAGCATGACAGTGTCGAATGCTTTGTGAAAGTCCAGGTAGATGAAGTCAGTTGCTCGCTCTTTATCCAACAACACTGTAAACCTGTCGTAAAAGGCCACCAAATTTGTCAGGCATCATTTGCCCTTAGTCAACATATGTTGGCTGTCACCAATCACCTCTTTATTTTCCATGTGCCTGAGCATAGTTTCCAGGAGGATCTGCTGCATGATCTTGCCGGGCACAGAGGTGAGACTGAGTGGCCTGTAGTTCCCTGGGTCTTCCTTTTTTCCCTTCTTAAAAATGAGGGTTATGTTTCCCCTTTTGCAGTCAGCGGGAACTTCACTGGACTGGCATTATTTCTCAAATAGGATGGATAGTTGCTTCGCCACTTCATCTGCCAGTTCCCTCAAGACCCACAGATGCATCTCATCAGGTCCCAAGGACTTGTGCACCTTCAGGTTCCTTAAATGGTCTCAAACTTGATCTTCTCCTGCTGTGGGTGGTTCTTCATTCTCCCAGTACTTGCCTTTGCCTTCAGCGACTTGGGCAGTGTGGCTAGAGTAGTCGCTGCTGAAGATTGAGGCAAAAAAGTCATTGAGTACCTCAGGCTTCTCCATATCCCGGGTAACGAGGTCACCCATTTCCTTCTGGAAAGGACCCACATTTTCCCTAGCCTTCCTTTTATTGCTGACGTACCTACAGAAGCTTTTCTATTCGCCCTTGATGTCCCTGGCCAGATTTAATTCTATCAGAGCTTTAGCTTTCCTAGCCAGATCCCTGGCTGCTCAGACAATTTATCTGTATTCCTCCCAGGCTACCCGCCCTTGCTTCCACCCTCTGTAGGCTTCCCTTTTGTGTTTGAGTTTGCCCAGGAGCTCCTTGTTCATCCACGCAGGCCTCCTGGCATTTTTGCCTGACTTCCTCTTTGCTGGGATGCATCAATCCTGAGCTTGGAGGAGGTGATCCTTGAATACTAGCCAGCTATCCTGGGCCCCTCTTCCCTCCAGGACTTTGCCCCATGGTAGTCTACCAAGCAGGTCCCTGAAGAGGCCAAAGTCTGCTCTCCTGAAGTCCAGGGTAGTGAGCTTGCTGTGCACCCTCCTCGCCACCCTGAGGATCTTGAGCTCCACCGTTTCGTGGTCACTGCAGCCAAGGCTGCCCTTGAGCTTCACATTCCCCACCAGCCCCTCCTTGTTGGTGGAAACAAGGTCAGGCATGGCACCTCTCATGGTTGGTTCCTCTGTCACTTGGAAAAGGAAGTTGTCATCAATGCATTCCAGAAACCTCCTGGATTGCTTACGCCTTTCTGTTTTGTCCCTCCAACAGATATTGAGGTAGTTGAAGTCCCCCATGAGGACCAGGCCTTGTGAACATGAGGCTGCTCCTATCTGTCTATAGAGAGGGCCTCATCTGATTGGTCTTCCTGGTTGGGTGGCCTGTAGCAGACTCCCACAATAGTGTCCCCCTGTCCCTTCCTTCCCTTTCATCCTGACCCACAAGCTCTCAGTCAGCTCCTCATCTATCCCAGGCAGAGCTCCATGCACATCACCAGGTCATTGACATAGAGGGCAACATCTCCTCCTCGTCTGCCCTGCCTGTCGTTCCTAAAGAGCCTGTATCCTTGTGTTGGGTTTGCATGGCAGGGTTTTGGTAGCGGGGGGGCTACAGGGGTGGCTTCTGTGAGAAGCTGCTAGAAGCTCCCCCTGTGTCTGACAGAGCCAATGCCAGCCGGCTCCAAGATGGGCCCGCCGCTGGCCAACACCAAGCCAATCAGCGCCTCTGTGATAACATATTTAAGAAGTAGAAAAACACTTAGAGGGAGAGAGCTTTTGCAGCCGGAGAGAGGAGTGAGAAGATGTAAGAAACTCTGCAGACACCAAGGTCAGTGCAGATGGAGGGGGAGGAGGAGCTCCAGGCGCCGGAGCAGAGATCCCCCTGCAGCCCGTGGTGAAGACCATGGTGAAGCAGGCTGTCCCCCTGCAGCCCATGGAGGAAGGATGAGGGGGTGTAGCGATTCCACCTGCAGCCCGTGGAGGACCCCACGCCGGAGCAGGTGGAGACACCTGAAGGAGGCTGCGGCCCGTGGGAAGCCCACGCTGGAGCAAGTTCCTGGCCGGACCGGTGGACCCGTGCAGAGGGGAGCCCACGCCAGGGCAGGTTTGCTGGCAGGACTTGTGACCCCGTGGGGGACCCCACGCTGGAGCAGTTTGCTCCTGAAGGTCTGCACCCCGTGAGAGGGACTCCATGCTGGAGCAGGGGAACGATGAGAGGAGTCCTCCCCCTGAGGATGAAGAAGCGGCAGAAACACCGTGAGATGAACTGACCGTAACCCCCACTCCCTGTCCCCCTGTGCCGCTGAAGGGGGGAAGGTTGAAGCCGGGAGTGAAGTTGAGCCCGGGAAGATGGGAGGGGTGGGGGGAAGTGTTTTAAGAGTTGATTTTATTTTCTCATTCCTCTACTCTGTTTTGCTTAGTAATAAATTAGATGAATTCCCTCTCTAAGTTTGGTCTGTTTTGCTCGTGACGATAATTAGTGAGTGATCTCTCCCTGTCCTTATCTCGACCTGCAAGCATTTTGTTATGCCTTTTCTCCCCTGTTTAGTGAATGAGGGGAGTGAGAGAGCGGCTCTGGTGGGCACCTGGCCTCCAGCCAGGGTCAACCCACCACAATCCTTCCATTCCAACACTCCAGTCATAGGAACCATCCCACCATGTCTCTGTGATGCTGATGAGATCATAGCCCTGCAGGCATGTGCACATCTCTAACTCCCCTTGTTCATTCCCCATGCTACCTGCATTTGCATGGAGGCATGTAAGTTGGGGCCCCGATGAAGCTGACTGGCTGGAGTGGCTGGACTTCCTTTGTGCTGCACTTCAGGTCCTCTGCTGCTGACCTGTGATCCTTCTCCCAGTTCTGGGCATCTATTGCTGGCACTGGCATCAAACTGGTAGGACTGGGATGGATTGAGGTTCTCCTCCCCCAGTAACTTTAGTTTAAAACCCTCTTCACTAGCTTGGCAAGCCTATGACCAAGGATGCTCTTCCCCTTCTCTGACAGATGGACCTCATCAACCCCCAGTACACCAGTTTTTTCAAAGCAAGTCCCATGGTTTAATTAGCCAAAGTCCCGTCTGTAGTACCAGTCCTGTAACCATTTGTCAACTTGCCAGATTCGACTGGCACTTTCAAACCCCTTCCCTTTGACCAGCAGGACTGATAAAAAAGCTACATGTGCTCCAGAGTATTACTGCCACTACCAGGGCTCTGTAATCCTTCTTGGTACCCCTCAGACTGCTCCTGCCTGTATCACTGGTGCTCACGTGAAACAACAGCAGCAGATAACAGTCACTGGACTGTACGAGGCTTGGTAGTCTCTTGCTGACATCCCTGATCTGAGCCCCCAGTAATCAGCACACCTCTCTAGAGATTGAGTCAGGTTGGCACATGGGTGCCTCTGTACTTCTCAGAAAAGAGTTGCCTACTACTATCTCCCATCGCCTTTTCTTAGTTGCAGTGGTTGTATGGGGAGCAGGTTGGGCTGCCTTAGCTCCAGCATCTCTCCTGATGTGGTGGGTCTTTCTTCTTCAGTCTGCAGAGCAGTGAAGCAGTTCTGCAAGGGCACCTCAGGCTTTGAGGGAAGCCTCTTCCTCCTGCTGGTCCTTGTCATCGCAAGCTTCCATTCTTCTGCATTATTACCCCCTCTCCCTTCTGTTGTTTCCGGCAGGGGAGTTTTTGGCCGTTTTGCCATGGGTCCACTGCAAACTGCATTTGGAACCACCTGTCTAACTCCTTCTCAGCCTCCCTGATGTTACACAGCCTTCTCACCACCTCCTGCAGATCAGCCACCTGCTTCAGGAGGTCCTACACCTGGGCACACCTTTTGCAGGCAGGTCTGTCTCCCATCCCTGCCCCAGGAGAAAGGTCTGGTCACTCCCTGCAGCCCAAGGTCTGCACTGCAGCCTCTCCCTTCAGCAGCTCTGTCTGGGTGGAGGCATCCACCACCACTGGGTAGATGATGCAGATACCACAGCTGGAGTTGCAGCCCTTGCTCTCAGATGAGTGCCCACCATTCTGCCTCAAGGATCAAGTAGGATGGGTGCCCTTCATCTGTCACAGAACGGGAGCACACAAGCAGGGACACGGGCACTGCAGAGTTCGATTCATGGTAGAGGATCACCAAACCTGCTGGTTTTGCCTGTATTTCAAGGATTCAAGCAGGTGCAGTTTACTGCTGGGTTTTGATCTTTCCCACAGCAGGGCAGAAATCTCAAGCATGTTCAATAGGGTGTCTCTGAGTCTCTCAGAGGTCTATGTTATCTGAAAACAGATGTTCTACTTGTCCAACACACAAGGCTAAACAGCAATTAATATGATATATGTGCTTTTCTACACCCCAGCTGCGAGTAACTTGAGCGTGTTTACAATCCTCACCAATCTTCCATTATTTTCCCACAGAGGGCTATAAATAGATATAAATATATTATAGATATAAACAAATGTGAGGGATTAACCAGCCAGAGGTCAATAAGGATGCTGTATTATCATGATGTCAAAAGAATTTGTGTTTTTCACAGCTGATATATGTGTCCTAGTGTTTTATATATAACTTTGCTAGAATTGTTGGATCTAGAAATTGACATTTTAACAGGGAAAGATCACTGCAAACATATACATACCCTGTAATTTTATATATTTAAATAAAAATGGATTTCTAGGCAATCTTTTTTCTTCTGGATTAATATGAACTCTTTATTATTCTTTTCCCACACAGTTTTTTCTCCTCCTTCATCTAAAGCATCAAATTAAACTGGAACTTGCAATTTTCTGATTTATTTAGGAAATTTCTTCATGTAGAAGAAATTTTGACTTAAAAAAAAAAAGGAGGGAGAAAAATAGTAGTGTGCACAAATGAGAGAGAGAGAGAAAGGGGGAAAGAAAGCAGGTCTTTGAGCCAAATAAAATGGATAAGTTTCAGAGATAGCTATAGTGTATGCCATGTGTCTGTTAAGAAAGCAGCAGGGATTTAGCGAATCAGAGAAAGAGAAGGATACTGTAGCTCAGTTAGGTTCAGTGAGCTATATAATCTACTTAAGAGTTTGATTAGAAATTCTATTGTGTCTGGACACTGGGCAGGCTGCCATGTGGACATGAAGGAAAGCAAGGGCTTCTTAAACTTTAATGTGACAGCACTCCCATTGTTGTCTCTTTTTACTTAATGACATGGAGGCAACTGTGATAAGTCTGAATGGGCAGAGCACGGATTGGCTTAAGTGAACTTCCTATCTATAAAGTCCTGATATTCTGCTCGTCTGCTGGATTTCTATAGCAACAACTGAAGGGCAGCAGCACATTGCGAAAAAAGTAGTAAAACACTTTCCAGCAGTATAATTTATTCTTATCTTAACTCTAGTTCTTTTTCAAAGATTACTCTTGCTTTACTGGGGGATGTCAAACTGTGCTTCAGAGAGGAGAAAATGTTTAAAGCAGTCATGCCTGCAGTTGTGGCACAACATACACCCCAGAACATATATAGACATACATGAATATCTATATTCAACGCACACGGTTTTTATGTGCATTCATACTCCCTACATGTATCTTGTATGTTACAAATTATTTATTTTAGTGCCCTCAAATATTATCTGAGGTAAGTTCAAAGGATGAAATTTAATATTTTTTCTCAAATTTTCATCTGACTTCGCTCTTCAAAGTAGCTAGGATTATATGTTATAAAAATAAATTAGTAGAATGTGATTTTAATGTAATCTCTGTAAACAAGCTATAAAAGAGAGAAAAACATTTCAAGAAGCCTGTAAAAAGTGAAACTTAATTTCAGAATGTATATATTAATGAGTTTCACTATATTATCTCAACATAGTAATCTCTGCATAGTCTCAGACTATGATTTTTAAATATGCATGCTATTACTGAAAATTTATTTTTGCTCATTTCACACTGTAGAGACCACTGCATGTTACAAGTTGCATAAGTGCTTATTTGCCATGAACACTGAAGATTATAAGCATGCTGTGCTTTAAACTTACTTCACATTATTTACTCTGTAAATAATGTAAAGAGGAGTCCAAGGTCACAGGTTAAACATAATTTTATACTAGCACTGCATATGTAATAACAATACCTATATACCACACACTCATGTCATCATCATTATAATGACAAATGCAAAGCATTTTGCCACAAGCAAGAAGATGATATAATTATTCGAGTCTTTCCAACAACTGTTACTTTTTGTACAGCTTATTACAACACATTCATTTTCTTCTCTATAAAGTATATTTTATTCCAAGAGCATGCAAGGTGACTGTATCAGTAATACCATAATATGTTCATATTATCATCTGATTTGAACAGAATTTTACCTGATATATCCATTTCAGAAAGGTATAGTGAATTAACTGTGAAATCCTTGAAATGATGTCCTGAATCTGACACAACTTTAAATGGTTCTTCAGAGTTTTTAACATAAATTCATATGAGTTTCTACTAAATTGCTAAAGAAAAACAGGAATAGCACATATTTTAACCCTGAATAACCGTCTATGTTCATCAGGTTTCAGTAAATCAGAAACAAGTTTTCCTTGATTACCCTTAGGAACAGAACTTCAAAAATCAAGAAAGAACATTCAGATTGAAGAGAGCTTTTAAGTTATTTTATTATATTTTATTATGGAAATTTTTCATCCGTTGTATCCACTGGAGATTTATTTCACTACTAGGGACTTTTAATTTTCCCTTTCCTCCAAATACCTGCAGAAATTGCTAGATAATTTATTGCTGGCTTCTGGACTTGATACACACCACAAATTTTAGACTGATAGTCCCAGGTATACTCGGTCAACACCACAATAATCCAAAAGGAAAATACTGTCACACTTCAGTAGGAAAAACTGAATTACTTCTTTAATTAATTATCATAAATCTTAATGAGGATAAGGTCTAGTTCCTCTGAACTCTGCTCTACATTTCAGAGATGGTAAAGAAGGTTTCTAATTACATGCAGCACATTTTTACTTTTCCAGCATATTTATATTCTGCTGCATGAATTCATAGAAAAAAGATTAAATTGACTTCAGCTAGTATATAATATTTCCTTTCATTTCAGCAGACCTTCATAATTATGGGAAGCACTTACCAGAGGAGACAGAAGAGACATGATCAAAACACACCCTAAGCCCTCAGGTCTTCCAGTGTTCAGAAAGCAACATAAACTCCTGTCTTGTCATGCTAAAAAATGTCAGCATAAAATTCCAGATCAGCTCTGTGCCTCAGAAAAGATATGATCTACTAGCTTTTATAGGACACTCTTCAATACTCATGTTAGAAGCAGCAAAACTATTTGCAGCATCATGGACACTTAACTGTATAAAGAAAAATTGCAGGAGGAGATAAAACAGAAATAATACAATTCAAAGTCACCAAAGAACCATTATAGGAAGAAAGGAAGAACAATTCAACTAAATAACTATGAAGCATAGTAATGCCCTTTCCCTTGCTGAATATTTGACCAGGAATTCTTAGAAAAGGACAGTTATGTGTGTGTCAGGGACAGGAGAGATAATCTGGAGAAATCTCTGCAGTGGAAAATGTTTCCATTCTAGTTCTGTTATATTCTGAAGATGTGGGGACATAACTGATGCTGAGATAATGTAGCTACTGCATACTGTCTTGTAAGTAGATCAGCAAAGTTGAATCTGCAGCAAAAGATGAAGTGGGGCAGTGTCTGCTAAAATGAAACACTTCTGGACTAACCATTCAATGTATCTTATGTATATCTTAGGTGGAGAAGTTGATAATACTTATAGGGATAATATTTTTAATAATTATCAAAAAAGTTCCAAAGGGCTAAGGAACTATTGATGTACTTCCACAGTTATCATAGCAGCATATTTTATTTCTTTACTTCAGTTGATCACTAAGGACTTGATTTCATATGTTCTACTGTCCTTGTAAGGTCTAACAGGTTAGATTCCATCACAGGAGTAGCATTCGTATTGCATGACTTTAACTGTCAAATATAAACTAATGAGTCTGTTTGGACTGTTTCTAAGAGAAATGTTAGTATAGGCTCTTTATGTGTAAATAGTCTGGATAAATAACAGAGTATAGACATTCAGCTTTTAGATTGGTATATTTAGGTTTCCTGACTTCTACACCTGAAACTTGAAGAGTGTTAGTCTAACTTAGCTCGATATCTGACTGATTCAAAATGTCTGTCATATCCAAGAAGTCAGAGGAGACAATCAAGTGGTGCTCTTCAGTCAGCAGCTATTGAACTAGTATTGATTATAAGAAAAAGATAATTAAAATGTTAATTTTAAGTGTAAAGGGACAAAAAGAGGTTAATCATGTTACAGTAGAAATTGACATGCTCTAAGTCCCTAAATAGAAACATCCTGATAATATTTTTCCTCAACAATGTGATATAGAAAACAAAGAATCACATAAAATACAGCATTAACAATTCCTGTCTTGAAGAAAATGGGAGTCATAAAACATTTTGGAAATGTTGAAATACAGTGCAAATGAAGCCACAGGAGATCAAAACAGAAATTGTTTCCTATTTTTTCTTTTCCAGGCAACTAGAATTTGTGCAAATGAATTCCTTGTGCTCTTTGTTTTTCAGAAGACTACATAAAACAGGATAATTGCATTGCTTAACTCATAGAAAAGCAGAGAAACAATAAGGAAAATGTCCAGCTGTGCATTGTGGGGTCATCATAGCAACATACATCCCCAAATGAGCATGATATCTGATGACATGTATCTGGTGTGCCTTCCCTCTTCAGGGTGAGAAATTGTGAAGGGCTGCTGCGGTGAGGCTGAGAATTTTCTCCAAACTGCAGTGATTCAAAAGAAAGTCGTAAAGAAAACTAAAATTGTAAAGAAAATAGTTAATGATCATCACAGGAGAAATGGTATACATAGGAAAATGAGATGTGTGTGTGCATGTTTGAAGAAGTCAGAATGAAGATGAGGAACAAGCATCCACTGATTTGTGAGACTATGGAAATTTTCACCATATAGAGAGGTTAGATTATGTTACTTAAATGATCTTAAACTTCAAAGATCTTCAACTGCTTGTGCATGGGACAGTTGCTCTGGAGCTTATTGCAAATATCTTGGGAGGTCAACGAAACAATGTAAAGGATTATTAGAAAGGAAGTTAAAGTTCTAGCTGCTCAGGTTCCAAGGGTAAATCAAAGTTTTGTCTGTCTTTGGCTATGACAAATTGCAACAGGACAATGGGAATTTCAGTTGGGTCTAGAAGACATATTAAAGCAGAGTGAGTTTCACTGAAGGCGAGTTGTCACAGTTAGTTCTGCGAAACTAATGAAATCTGTTAGCATCATATAAGAGTCTGCATGTAGCAAAGTGGATGACATTTCTTTCACATGATGAAAAAAATTGACTTGCAGCATGTTCCAATACTGCTTCCAAAAGAGAAGTGAAAGCAGGCACAATGGGATAACATAGGTGATAGACCTAAAGGAATTCAAAGCCTGTTGGTAATATCTTGGGGAACAAGACTAATCCTTTTGTAATAAAAAAGGAAGAATTAAAGTGGGCTGATAACGGCAAGTTACCTATTGGAATCAGTAGTAATAGTCATCCAAATTCCTTCCTACTGTATGTTCTTTCAGTGCACAAGAGACTGTGGATTAGGCTGGTGATGAAATCTGAGTTCAGAGAAATCACAGTCCCTTACATTTTCCCAGAGGGCAGCAAGCAGAGGCTTTTGTATAAATTTTGGAGAATAAGGAAAACTGACCACTTTTTGGCAGCTAGCCACTCTCCACCAGAATGCTAAATGTATAACAGATGAGCTTGCAGGACTGGCCTGGTTTTTGACTGGGATAGTGAATTTTCAGAAGAAGGTGGGAGGGGACACAGCAAGGATAGATGAGCCAAACTAGGTAAAGGGCTATTCCATACCATATGACGTCATGTTCAGTATATAAAGGGGGAAGCTGGTGGGGGGAGGAGAGGTCGCTGCTTGGGGACAGGCTGGGCATGAGGTTCCAGGTCATAAGCAAATTGCATTGCATATCACTCACTTTGTATATTCTTTTATAAGTACTGTTGTTGTTAGTTTCCTCCTCTTTGCTGTCCCAGTAAACTTTCCTTATCCCAACCTATGAATTTCACCTTTTTCTTCTGATTCTCCTCCCCATCCCAACAGGCGGGGGAGAGGGGTGAGCGAGCAGCCACGTGGTGCTCAGCTGCCGGCTGGGGCTAAGCAACGGGGAAAGACAGCAAGGCCTGGTCATTCAGAGTAAGCAAAAGGAGAAAGGTCTGGCTGTGCTTTCTGAAAGACCTCGCCCTGTGATGTCCATGCAATGGGAGCAAAGGGAAAAAATTAGCCTTTTATTCCTAAGGGGTTTTTCTGCATAATACTTTGAATTGAAGAAGAGTGCAGGGAAGTGAGTGTGGAACCTTTTACCTCTGAGAAGAAATCGATGAGCAATTTCATAAATGTTTCCATGTGATGTCTGCCCCCTGAGGTTTTCACAGAACAGCTTTTTAGAAAAAAAGGATATAGATCTCACTGATCTTGAAAACCATCCTGTAAATCTCTTATTTTCAAGAAACGCAGATAAAAATGCCAAGGCAATATTGGCTGTTACAGTTTAATATTTCTGAGTTTGTGTCTGGAATAGGGAAAAGAAGTCTATGTAATATTGTTCAACTCAGGTCACTCTTTCAAAATAATAACGCTATTTTAGACATCAGTAAATTAAAATTCTTAATGATGCTCTTCAGTTCTAAGTATATCAGTTTGGAACCATAAATACATTAACCTGGGTTTCTTGGTGAGGCATTCTTTCACAAGTGTTTTGGGCTATCCAGCATCCTTTCTTTTCTTACATGGTCTGTTCTCCAAATCACAGAAGTGTGTTTTCCCCTGCTACGAAATAAATGAAAGGAAGGTATATAATAATAAGATAGGACAGGCTGCTGTCATCAGGCGTGGGGCTTGGTCAGAAAAGTGTACTGACCAGCCACAATTTACACACAACCAGAGCCTTTTATATCCCTTTCTGTCTGTTCCTCCTTTGTTTCTTCCTGCTATCGCTTCCCTCATCAGTTGGCATGGTCCCACCAACCCCCCTCCTACATCCTAGGCCCTCAGGTTTGCATCCTTACCAGCTGCAAAGTCACCGTTTACCTGCAGTTTCGTGATTCACAAGATCATTTCACACACTTCAATTAGTGTGACTGACAAATATTTGCTTCTTGTCTTTGTCTCCATTATGTTTGTCAAGTCTATGCCTCCAAATGTTTTGTTTATGATTTCCCCCTTTTCCTCAGTGTCCTGTTTGACAAGGCTGTCAGTCAGGCAATCTTACTGAACTAAACATTCCTGCATTCAAGATACTCTTATCAATTAGTTTGACTGGCTACATTTGGTTCGTATCACTCCCTCCCTTATCATTTGCCAGTCAGGTTTGTGTCTCTGTATGTTCTCGTATATGGCTTTCCTCCTATCTCATTATCCCTTTTTGCACTGAAAACGTCCTTGACCAGACATCCTTAAAGGAGTAGAGGCTCTCTCCTTCCACATACCCTTACATATACCTTTCGCCACATCTCTTCCATCTTCCTTCTGGCAGCTCCCTTGTCGTCCAACCCTGTGTCTTCTAAACACCCCTCAGTATTCTATATATTTGCTAATCTCAGTCAGTAATCTGCCATCTTACGAAACAGGCCCAATGAGTCAGAATCCCATTTCTGTGACCAAATCTTTGACTGCTTGCTGCTTCCCATTTATTCCTCTTTCACAGTCAGGTCTCAGTTTCCTGGCCTAAATAGTGTAAGATACTTCATCCCACCTTCCTTGAATATTCTCCATTCCAAGATTCTTCATTCAGCCTGTGTCCTAGCCTTTTCCTTGTGTCCTTATCTTTACTCTATTGCCTTTCCTTGTCTTTTGACCAGGATGGAAATTCAAAATAAATAAAACAAGATGAACAATGAAGCAAGCAAATGAAAAACAAAAGAAAAAAGTCAGATCTTCTAAGGTGGCTTCCAAGTCTGTGAGTTACAGACAACTTTTATAAACTTAGAAGATGTTGTCATTTCTATATCAGATTTGCGTACCACTTGACTATTACTTATTTTCCCATTGGTTACTGTTATAACTATAAATGTACAAAAACATAAGCTGGTATGTTTGGTCTGGCCTTTTAAAACAGACTTTCTCACAGTTCTACACACTAAGGATCTTACACTCAAAACACTTAGTTTTGAGTTAGTTGAAGAAACAATTTCATTCACTCTTCTCTAAATAAAATAGAACAAAGCAGGACAAAAAATTAGGAAGTAACAAGGGGTATGTATCAACCAAATGAAATCGAAAAAGTTGGATTCACAGCTGTATTGCAGCTAGTGCTGATTCAAGAAACCCATGAACACTTGCATCACATTGATATTAAAATGATGAATCAAGCCTGACTGTAGTTATTTATAGTCAAGATATTTGTTGATTTTCCAATTACAAAAGTTTATTTGATTTTTATGATTGTGAAGTATCATCTCTTATTCTTTTTTTAATTGGACTTTATAGGTTTAAATATGCATTTAATTTTGAATTTTCTCTTTATCTAAAATAATTTAAAGGAGGGAATATTACAGATGATAATATTTACATATACACATAAATATAAAAATAAGCTATACAATATATCATGTTACATACAATGATTAAATATGATAATTTTTGCAATATTTCTTCATCTTCCTTTCTTTTAATTTATTTTGGATGAAAAAAAAAAAAAGTTCCTTTCTGTTTTGGGTTTGTGTGGCAAGGTTTTGGTAGAGAGGGGGCTACAGGGGTGGCTTCTGCGAGAAGCTGCTAGAAGCTTCCCCCACATCCCACAGAGCCAATGCCAGCTGGCTCCAAGACGGACTCACTGCTGGCCAAGGCTGAGCCCATCAGCAATGGTGGTAGCGCCTCTAAATTAACATAGTTAAGAAGGGGGAAAAAAACCCTAGGAGCACTTTTTGCAGCCACAGAAGAGTGAGAAGATGTGAGAAACTCTACAGACACCAAGGTCAGTGAAGAAGGAGGGGGAGGAGGTGCTCCAGGTGCTGGAGCAGGGATTCCCCTGCAGCCCATGGAGGTCCCTATGCCAGAGTAGGTGGAAGCACCTGAAGGAGGCTGTGACCCCCATGGCAAGCCCACACTGGAGCAAGCTCCAGGCAGGACCTGTGGACTTGTGGAGAGAGGAGCCCACGCCAGAGCAGGTTTTCTGGCAAGACTTGTGACCCCGTGGCGGACCCACGCTGGAGATGTTGGTGGACAACTGTCTCCTATGGGAGAGGCCCCATGCTGGAGCAGGGGAAGAGTGTGAGGAGTCCTCCTCCTGAGGAGGAAGGAGCAGCAGAGACAATGTGTGATGAACTGACCACAACCCCCATTCCCCGTCCCTGTGTGCCACTGGTGGGGGAGAAGGTAGAGAATTTGGAAGTAAAGTAGTCCAGGAAGAAGGGAGGGGTAGGGCAGAGGTGTTTTAAGATTTGGTTTTATTTCTCATTACTCTAGACTGTTTTGCTTGGTAATAAACTAAATGAATTTTTTCTAAGTTGAGTCTGTTTTGCCTGTGATGGTAATTGGTGAGTGATCTCTCCCTGTCCTTATCTTGACCCACAAGCCTTTTGTTATAATTTCTCTCCCTTGTCTAGCTGAGGAGGGCAGTGATAGAGTGGCTTTGGGGGCACCTGGCCTCCAGCCAGAGTCAACCCCCTACACTTTCCAAAAAACATCATAATTGAACAATGAATTACTTTTTGTTGATTAAAATAATGAAAAACTTTGAATTCAGTTAATTATGTCTGCAAATGACATGTGAACTTGTCATTATAGTATTTTTCCACTTGTATTCCACCTCATTTTAAAAATAAAATATTGCAAAAGCCAGTAATGCATATATATTTTCTTTTAGATGGTTGTATAATAGAACCTGTCCTGATCCAATGTCGGGGAGGTTTCGATACGATCCCAAGAGCGAGATTAAGACACAAACAAGGTCAAATGTCATACAACCTTTCAGCTTTATTTTTGATGAACAGGGAGAAAAGAACTATATAAAGAGACAACCAGGAGAGCAGGGAAGAGCAAAGGGAAGAGAGGGGAAAAAGAGAGAGAGAGGTAGGGAGAGAGAGAGGGGGAGGGTCCAAGTTGGGGAGGAATCTAGCTGCCGCCACTCCAAGTCCAGTGCTGTTCCGTTAGCACCCTCTATGATTTCCAAGCGTCGCAGGCTTGTGTCGAAGCAGATTCCAGGAGATACACGAGGAGGAGAGGAAGAAGGAGAAAAAGCCCCTTCACTGGCGCGCGCACGCTCCTTTATAGGGGTCGGGTCCCATGCTCATGCGCAGATCGCGATTGCGTACGTGCAGTTTGTGCTATATGTGCTGCCCCCTCGGGAAGCCCTCCTCGGCCCCCTCCCCTCCGGCAGTGTCTTCTGAGGCAGGATGTTAACATAGGGAAGTGGGGGCGCGACAGCAATGTCGAGACAAACCGTGTAGAGCAGTGGTCTTCTACACCACCCCATGGCTCGACATTGCGGTCTCCTTAGTGGTGGGGGGAAGGGGAAAGGAAAGGAGAAGGTAGAGGGAAGAGAGTAAGAGTGAGAAATAGGGACAGGGGCAAAGCAAAGTTGCGGGAAGGAAGAACGTTGTGGGGTATAGTAGAGGAATGCTCAATAGCAAACGATGTTTAACTTTGCAGAACAAACTTGAAAAATCAGGCTAGTGAGGTAGTTTTCCATTATAGCAAGTATAGAACAACTGGCAAGTATGATATGGGTACTAATATGCAATCTTTCTCTTAGACAGTTTGGGAATTTGAAAGGGTTTAAACAATGGGTACTGTGATTGGCTCTGACTGGTGAACAGCACGGATCCATTTTATGCCATCAGGTGAGGTGGTAGGAACAAATTGCATATTAGATACTACATATCAGATTAATTGAATAAATCAAGGGATTACACATGGCAAAAATATTAAAGTGACAACTGCGCATAGCAAACACAATAGCAGCTGCTTTACCCACAGCGCTCCTGGTAACCAGGACCGCAAATCACCATCCCAACCATTCCAGGTTTGGACAGGGACATGGGCTAATTTTCTAATGTCTTTGGTCAGTTGGAGGACCACTTCACCTATGTCATCTATTTCTAAACAGCAGTTGGAAGCGTTTAGCTTCCCGCACACCCCTCCCTCTTCAGCTAACAGGTAATCTGGGACCAGGTGGTGTTGAAGGATTGCCGTGCACATCTGTTGGGACTGCTGGGTTAAAAGATCTATTGCATCGACAGTCTTACTGGTAATAATTTCTAGAGCCGCTTGTAGTCTGGTTATCCAATTTAAATTATAAATTGGTTCTCTTGCCCCTGATATTGGTTTATTAGGGTTCCAGGTGGCAGGTCCATAATATTGAATTATTTGCTCAGGAGGCCACTCATTGTTTCCCCATTTTTGTGTCCCACCTAGATTGACCTCAATAGATCGCATCTCACAGGCAGTACTTCTATCTCCGAGGTTGTCATATAGTTTTACTCCTAACCGAGGTCTGCCTATCTCCGGCAAAAGAAAAAATAAGAGCTGGATAATCCCTATGTAACAGATTCCTGACCATCCTACAGGTAAATGTTTATATGCGGTGTGTCCGCAGATCCAATAACGCCCTTTCTTAGCCTTGACGCCATGAGCAAATGGTCCAGCTGCCCCTTTTGGGAACTGAAAATCAATTGTGTCCCTGTTGCCCAGAGGGCTAAAAAACTCGTTTGGGCGATTATTTATTCGGCCAGTGCAATAGCAAGCGCCAGAATTATTTTTCCACTCACAAATTTGCTTATAAGGGTGATAATTGGGGTGTCAGACAGATAAGGTTTCATTTTTGTTTGACCAATATCCCTTGAATCCCTGTTTACACCTGGTTTCATTAAGCCACATCCATATGTGGACATCCCTATCTTTATCAACTAGCTTGTGCGTGAGTGTCCATTGACACTTACTTTCCCCCACGTAGATCCCTCCCCTTTGAGTACGGTTTAGACAATACTGCCCTACAGCCAGAAATTGAATTGGCCATGTCTCACTGTCGCCCCAAGTGTCGTCCGCGGTTTCACTATAGTTGCTTACGATCTGGTCTGGGGTGAGGGGTGTGGACGTCCACGGCCAACTCGCCAACCCCAGAGGTCCTCCACAAACCCAACAATGACTCATATTGAAAGTGGCTTACTGCTTTAGCCAATAATACAAATTCGTTGTCCTTAAAGGGATCATATGGGTCGGGGGAAGGTAGAGGAATTGGTTTTTCGTCACCTTCATAAACACATTTCTGAATTAGAATAATCAAAAATAGCATGCGCATTCTGATTAAACCACAATCGATGTCCGTTTGGCTTCTTCTGAGGGTATGTGTCTGGGTCAGCTGCTCCGTCCTGAAAAACAAGAACAGAAACAAACTCGCTTCTCGAGTTAGAAGGAAGGAATAATCCACTTAGCGTGAATCTTATGGACTTTCTTGCTGGTGTCTTTTGCTTTCCAAGTGTATTTATTTATTGGTGTGGCTAATACTAACGGTACTGCTCCCACGGCGAGGAGTTCAACTAAAAGAGGTATTCTGAATTCTCCCCTGCAGCTGGATCCCGATAGGTTTTAAAGAATTGGGAAGTCCCCATATCAGGGGCGTCATTCATTCGGGATCTACTGGCAACAGCATTGGGGAGCTCAGGTTGGGCTTCAGTTCCCGATCATACATCATTTGCAGACAAGCCGCTTTCTGCACACTTTCCACCAGCTGATCTACTGAACCTGTTATGGCTAGAGGGTCTCCCCTTTCCAAGGGGTTCAACCCTCCCGCCCAATATGCAACCCTCTGAGTTAACGACCATGGGGCTCGGCGGTCGCCAGTGGTTAAAAACACATCTGGGACCCAATATCCTTCCGCCTCTTTCTCTGACAGCAAAATCCCATCGCCGCCCGACAGGGACACCCTCCAAACCTATTCAGTTTCGGATTCTCTCACAGTCCTTGCGAAGTCCTTTCGCAGCTTGGCCAATTCGGTTGCTGTGAAAGGAATTTCTTTGGTAATAACCTGGGGGCAATTGTCATTATTGTCTTCATATACATATTCCATTTTAACTTGTGGGCACATATGGGGAGGGCTTTTTATGGCCTCCTTTACTCCCTTTATGTCTCCCCAGGGATAGACTTGCCGTATCCCTTTCTCCTCGAGCAGTACTTCTGTTTTTGCTAGAGTGTCTGTCTCCCTTAGGAGTTGGTTTCTCAACTCCTCCTTCAATATCAGGTTTTGGCGCTTCTCCTCCTCCAGCGCCCATTTATTTTCCTGTAGCTGTTCCTGCAGCGCTGTTATTGCTGCCTGCAGAGAAGCTACCACAGCCTCAGCCTGACAGGACCTCCGCTTCCTTTCCTCCACCACAGCTGGCAAACACACTCCCAACACAACACCAATTATAGCCTTTCCCTTCCCCTTTTTAACCTTAGCTTCCCTCTGCACTACTGTCATTCTGTCTATTACACTTTGCAAGTGGAACCAATGGTCCCTTGCCCAATCTTGCCTCAGGGGCGAGGGACGAGATCCATATACCTCCAAAAAATCATATAACATCGATTTCCTCAGCCCATCTGGGTGCACAGTCACAAATATCGCCTGCCTTCTGGGCAGCCATGTCCTACAAAGGGAATATTGTCCCAGGAGAGCCACACCTTAAAGTCCAGTTTTCCCCTATACGCTCCCAGGAGGCCAAACCGTATACTAATACACAAGGTATCAATAAAAAAGAATCAACATCCGCTCCTTCCTTACACTTCGTTCATCTCCGGCTGCTTCCCTCGCGGGAGAGCAGAACTGCGGATCGGAACTCCGCACTTGCTTCGTACTTGCTTGTACGTCTCGTTCACGCACAGTCACACAGCACACCACAACAAGGTTGTACGACACTCTCGTCCCAATGGATCCTGTCCATGACGCCAATTAAAATGTCCCGATCCAATGTTGGGGAGGTTTCGATACGATACCAAGAGCAAGATTAAGACACAAACAAGGTCAAATGTCATACAACCTTTCAGCTTTATTTTTGATGAACAGGGAGAAGAGAACTATATAAAGAGACAACCGGGAGAGCAGGGAAGAGCAAAGGAAAGAGAGGGGAAAGAGAGAGAGAGAGAGAGGTAGGGAGATAGAGAGGGGGAGGGTCCAAGTTGGGGAGTAATCTAGCTGCCGCCACTCCAAGTCCAGTGCTGTTCCGTTAGCACCCTCTGATTTCCAAGCGTCGCAGGCTTGTGTCGAAGCAGATTCCAGGAGATACACGAGGAGGAGAGGAAGAAGGAGAAAAAGCCCCTTCACTGGCGCGCGCACGCTCCTTTATAGGGGTCGGGTCCCATGTTCATGCGCAGATCGCGATTACGTACGTGCAGTTTGTGCTATATGTGCTGCCCCCTTGGGAAGCCCTCCTCGGCCCCCTCCCCTCCCTTTTCTTTTTCGCGCCCTGGCTCTTGCGCAAGCACACGGCAGTATTTGTCCGCAGACCGCAGGGCGGGGGGGCAGCGTCTTCCGAGGCATGACGTTAACATAGGGAAGTGGGGGTGCGACGGCAATGTCGAGACAAACCACATATAGTAGGGGTCTTCTACAGACCCATGGAATCATTCAGGTCGGAAAGGATTTCAGGAAGTCACCTAGTCCAACCTCCCGCACAGCTCTGAATTCAGAGCAGGTCATTCAGAGCTTTGTCGTGAAACCTCCAACCTCTAACTGTAACTTCAGTGATGCATAACCTTCACTCCAAATGGAGCATAACATCGATGTATTCCCACCACTGTCCACAATTAGGAACAAAAGAAGGCACAATTGATTTACTGTTACCTTCTGTTGACTTTTAAAAGACTCAGCCCCACTCAGCTAGAGGCACTCTTAGAAATACTTAATACTTTAATCTGAAATGAATGTAGGTGCCTAATTTACAGTGATCTCATTGCATGCGTCTATATTGCTAAATGAAGGATGTTGAGCGAACGAGCTCTTGTGCTGCATCCCTGATAATTAACCTTGATTACTTGTTAGACTGTTTCCTGGCTCAGTTTTAGATTGCTCCCAAATAACTCATTCCTTGAGTAGTTTGACATAGAAAGGGCTCTCCCTTAGCAGCATGGAAACGAGTCTGACAGAGCCACTAAGGCTCAGGGGCTAATCACTGGTTGTCTTTTTTTATTTATTTTAAGTTTAGGAATAGACGTTAACTTCACACACACACACGTATTTCTACAGAATCAAGTATCTGTTGCAGCTATAGGTGTCTTATCTGCAAAACTGATTTTTTTGGGAAATCAAATCACATGATAGATATAAAAACAGATGTATGGTTATCATACAGTGATATGCATATAATTTTGGAGCCCATATATCTCATACAGAAATTAAGGAAAACATTTCATAAATTTGCCTATAATGTTGAGTGTGAAAGAATAAAAAAAAAAGATTTCTATTTTATTTTTTCATTCCATAATTTCATATCATTTGAACTAGGCAAATAAATACTGGATGCATCAGTTCAATTACTATATTCATTATTCAGTGCAACTGTGTTATTCAATTAAATTGGAATTAAAATTAAATTTAAATTACAATCTGAATAAACTGTAATGCAGGAAGTTATAAGTAGTATTGTCTTTGTGCTACACTTGTGCTGCATTTCATTTAAAATTCACATAGAAATATAATTAAATAGGTATTAGTCACTTACTTTAGTTTCATGTTAATTATATTTTATTGGAAACACAAGAATAAACAGGAAAACCACAATTAAGCCAGCATTTTATTTGCAGGTCTAATGACAACTCCCTAGAGTTAGGGGTTCTTTTTAAAGACAATACTTTTTCATACTTGTATCTGTTGTAATAAAAACCAAAAAGGTACTTAATGTATACAAGGACATACTTGAGATCTTTGTTGATGGTTTGTAATACCTTCATGTCTCGTTACCTGTAAATTATTTGTAGAGTAAATTTCTCCTCAGTGTAATATCAAAATGTAATATAAAAAGATATCAAAATGGTGGTTGGCATATCTTCAGCTTTATGGAAAATGGCTTGTGTCATCATTCCCTGTTAGGAGCACTTCGCTTTTGATTATGAGCATTCGCAAGCAAGCATTTTGTGTATAAATTTAGCAATACATAAAATCCCCCAGTTTATGTATGGTACAAGACAACCTAACTATTCTCAATAATTATAATAAAAAGCTGGGTATTTTTCATTTACGTAAGTGTATATACTGAAATTTATTTCTCATTTATCATCAGCACAAAATGAAGTTCTAACTCATGCAAGTCATTTTACAGTTGTGAATCCATCTTAAATATATGTCATGCTGGAAATTATGTTAAAATTGTTTAAGCTAAATTTTAAAAAATATTTATGCGCATGTTGAAAATCAGTTTTGTTCAACAAAGAACTGTCTAACTTAAAATGTATGGTTAGTGTTTGAGGGTGAAGATTATAGGGTGTTTATAGGGTTATAAGGTATTCCTTTTATGACACAATCAGCTAAAAAAAATTGTGCGGAACAACACACAGAATAATTGAAGTGGTACAGCTATGAGGGAACAAATTACTTGTTCTTGATAGTGATTCAGTATAACTAGAAAGATTCTATAACTGCTCAGGAGTATCTCAAGTGGTCTTCATGTATTGAGATGATGAACAACCAGTCTTAAAAAAGATATAACTTTTTCAATGAAAACTTCATGTTAAAAAAATGCTTTTCATTTTACATATTGTAATTATTATTTACATTTCTGAAAAAAAGTCAAATGTGTAGGAATACTTTAAGATACATGCACAGACTAAATAATTGAATGACCATGCTTTCAAGCTCACACTTACCAAATATATTGTGTAATTTCACACACTTTGCATTTCAAATTTAAAAACTAAACGTTTGTCCACTAAATTGTCACCTTAATGCACTAAACTATATCAGTCATCTGAAAAGTCCTGTGTACTGTGTACACACACATGCAAAAGGTTCTAAATTGTGCACAAGATTTCTGCATGTATTTTACAGTCACAGGGCAGTGGAATAGAGAGTTGCAGGAAGTGTGCAACATGCTCAACACAAGCCTCTGGGCATCCTTCAAAACAATGACTTAGGCACATGAAAACTTTTGAGTAGGTGGCATTGACTATAGGGAGAAATTTTAAAGCACATATGATGCAGTATTTCCCTCACCATTCTTTTGTGGAGGGAATGAGCTTTTATCTTAAAAAAAAAAAAAAAGGGGGGGGGGGGAGTGAGTGAGTGGCTGTGTGGTGCAGAGTTGCCACCCGGGGCAAAACCAGGACACCAAGAATACATTAATCATCTAAAAAATATGCAATTATTATTGTATTTTAATTTCCTAGTGGAAAAGAAGGAGAAGACATGTAAGAAATCAAGAGGAGAAAATACTTTGTAAAAGGAAAAAAAAGATCAAATAACATCTACTTTCATTTTCTGTCATGTAGATCTGAAATCTCTTTAATACATAGTTGGGGGACAGAGTAAATCTACTCCTCTCTCAGATTTATTTCCCTTTCGTACGTTAATTTATGAAGATTTCACTCTAAATAGGGCCTGAGTATCAAAAAGGAGGAGCAAATTAATTCCTTTAATATGTTTATTCATTCAACATACTTGATAATCATATTTCACTTTTCCTTTGATTATTGATAATTGAACAGATTGTTTCTTTATGAAGTAGTTTTATACTCCATTTTGTTTGGAATTAAATATGTAACCATTGCATCATTTATCTTTGTATCACTCTCCTTTCTTTTTTTAATGCCATTCTGACACCTCTGATTATTTCATGTTTTCAAATACCTAAAACTACATTGCTAGGAGAAATTTAAAAATATAATTGATTTTAATTCCAATACCCTTATAATACTATATAAAACAGAAATATGTTGTAAGTTACAGATACTTATTTATTTTATGAATTACTCCAAGATACTTACCTAAGACCAAAATAATATATTATGTGAAATAGAATTTTAAAATTAAAAGTGATATATTGCAAAAGCAGCGTTTCAGTCTTTTCAAACTTCTATCCAATCCCTGAGGAATAAATAACCACATTTATATGTATGTTTATATATATTTACATATACGAATATATATATTTACATATATGAATGTATATATATTTATATATGTATACATATACGCATAGATATTTATGGGAGTCTGCCATTCTTTCAGCAATACTAAAGTCCATTGAAGTTCAAGAAAAGCTGGCCAGTGACTTCAGCAGTTAATGTAATAAGATAAAGACTAATACTCAATCTTTTTCTGCTAGTAGAAGAAACAAATTGCTGAACTGACGGACTTCTCTGAAGAACAGCTGTTTACCACACACACGAGGTAAATTTTCTTAACCTTTCTGATGCAGTTTCTGAACCTTCTGAGGCTCCTGGAGAAGCAGACAGCTCCTTAGAAAGCCGGGACTACGTATTTATGGCCATGCACACCAGAGTCTCTATTAAAACAAACCCTACCAAAAACTCAACAAATAACTGTTTCTCTTTTAGCTGGCCAGTCAAGTGATCTTAGAATACAATGCAGGGTACACAAGAAGCTAAATCCAGTGCAAACATACAAAACCAGCAGCATATGTCAAATAGTACTAAGACAATATCACAGAGATGCCACTGGAGCATCTATTATCAAAGCTAAAGAAAACTGAATGCGAGAGAATAACTACTGAAAGTGCATGATTTATGCTTTTAAAAGCATCTGATAGTACTAACCTAGAATAGCATTGCTAACACGTTACATTATTAATGAGCATGCAGCTCACAAAGAGTTTCCTATTCTTGTTCATAAATAAGGAGGTTTTGAAATGTGTAACAGACACTTTTGCACTAGGTATCTGTAGGAGAACATTACTGAGTTATATATGGGATGGATGTACTTACCCACAAGGAAAGGATGATCCTCTGAGCTTCTAACATAACTGTCAGAAACAGTTTCTTCTCATATAGAGCAAAATCCTTTAATGGCAAATATCTCTGAAACGTGCTGTCTCAAGCTCAAGTGCCTGATTCAATACTAAATTTATTCAGTCAAAACCTCCCCCTTTCCTCCTGTTGGTAACCTAACTTTTATCCTTGTACTAAAGAACAGAAGCTGTTTTCCTGAAGACAGAGAGGAAATGAGACTCTTCTTTCAAAGCAGCTGTAAATAACATTTCATGCAGCCACTAGTAATGTAATTCTCACAACTGTTTTTTATAATAATTGGCATTTCTTAATGAGTGGCAGAAGAGTTTTATAAATAAAAATGCTGAGTACCTTTGAGAAGTGTCAGAAAAATTACCATTGTAGAAACTATTTTCTTGGAAAATATGCCAAACTTTCAAATCAGTTTTCAATAGTTATTTCAATAGTTATAACTGAATTACTATACAGTGATCCGGACTCAGTTCCTCTCTTACTTCTATCAGTTAACTTGCTTTGAATAATGGTGAGGAAGTTACTCCTGATTTATAACAGAGTAAGAAAACAACCTCTATATTTAATATCATTTATGTCTCTCCATATTCCAAGACATTAAATAAATTATACTGTATTCTAAGAGAATTAATTACTTTTGCTGACATACACTTGAGTGCCTCTTCATATAAAAATCAGCTTCTATGAATTTTTAAGATTAAAATCAGAATCAAATTGAGAATACAAGTAGGATACAGGACCTACTGATTAAAGACTGATTATGGCAGCTCTGATTCCTTCAAATGACATTTTGTAACTGCCTTGGCTCCGACCGCATCCTAGAAAAGATGATTGCACCAAGCAGTCTTCCTATCCTTAATAAACTAGAATTCTTTCTGGAGTACTATCACGACAAATAAAATTGTAGGACTACTAGCAGGGTAATGTATCAGGATAATGACCCAGCAGATAGGGTCAGTTGGCAGAATCTTATCCATCAGACTCTATTACATCTGATCATTTTTGGGTACTATCACATTTATTTAAAGTGTGACTGGTTGTCTTTTGCAGGTCCTGTGAGACAGAAGATTGTTGAGTTTATTCTTTTTTACAAATAGAATCTGCAAAATACCAACAAATACAATTTAACTGTTGTGCTGGTTTTGGCTGGGATAGAGTTAATTGTCTTCATAGTAGGTAGCATGGGGCTATGTTTTGGATTTGTGCTGAAAACAGTGTTGATAATATAGAGATGTTTTAGTTATTGCTGAGCAGTGCTTACACAGAGCCAAGGCCTTTTCTGCTTCTCACCCCACTCCACCAGCAGGATGGCTGGGGGTGCACAAGGAGTTGGGAGGGGACAGAGCCGGGACAGCTGACCCCAACTGACCAAAGGGATATTCCATACCATATGTTATGCGCACCATATAATGCTTAGGGAAGAAGAAGGTAGGGGAGGACGTTCAGAGTGATGGTGTTTGTCTTCCCAAGTAACCATTACACGTGATGGAGCCCTGCTTTCCTGGAGATGGCTGAACACCTGCCTGCCCATGGGAAGTGGGGAATGAATTCCTTGCTTTGCTTTGCTTGTGCACATGGCTTTTGCTTTACTCATGAAACTGTCTTTATGTCAGCCCATAATTTTTCTCACTTTCACTCTTCCGATTCTCTCCCCCACCCCACCATGGGGTAAGTGAGTGGCTGCGTGGTGCTTAGTTGCTGGCTGGGGTTAAACCATGACACTATTGTCTGAAGCAAGGCTTTTTAAAATTAAAAAAAAAAAGGGAGATATTCTGTAAGATGATTTCAAATGGGCATGGAGTAGTGTTCCTACAGTCGCAGCCAACAGAAGATCCAGGTTTCCTTTACCATAAGAGTGCCTCCAAATGTTGCTAATATATGTTACAAAAGTGATTGCCTGAAGACAAGTGGAATAAACCCCAACTGAAAGACCATATTTATAGTGCACTTGGACATTTAGGACAGGGAAAGTCTGATAAACTACAGCAGACTTTCTTTTCTAGCGGAGTTACATGGCTAAAAAATTTAAACAAAACGAAACGAAACAACAAACAAAACCACAGCGAGAAAGCAAATATTCTTTTAAGCTCTCACTTGCAAGAATGCTATATTTTTTGTTAATTTAAGAGGACAAAGATAATATGGGACACTAGTGTGCAAAGGTGAATAATATTTAGAAAATTATCAGAATTCAGAGTCATATTGTTTAAAGGAGTGACCTAATAAATGTTTCCTAAAAGAAAAAATGCTTTAAGTCTTTTAAAAACTTCCTACAGCAATAGTGATAGCTAATATAGAAACCCCTAGATGCATAGATTAAGTGGTGTTCTGCTGCTGCTAAAATTCAGGTTTACAGTGCATAAAACTCTGATAAGCATGATAAGCTTTTTAGATAAAAGTATTTGGCTATGTAGTTTATCAGCAATGTAAATATTGCATGCATAAAACTCTGTAAAAGATGCTTGAAATACTATAAGTATCTTTCAAAGATAGATCATTAGGCTACAGATCTAATAACAATTCTTATACAGATTTTGCCCTTCTTGAGCTATTCCACATAATTATATAAAAAGCACCAACATATGTAGTTGCATATGCTTTAACAAATGTTGATACATATATTTTCTTATGTGTTTTTTTCCAAAGATAAATTATCAGGATTTATGACATATGTATCACTTGTACTGTGTAGTGCTTGGAACAGTCATAGTTTTTGAAGTAGCAGCTTTGTCCTTTACAATTACTTCACAATTATGTCAGGAAAAGGTAGTACAAAAACTTCAAAAATCATCTGCATTTTGGCTATTGATTTTTACTGTGAACAAATAATCAATCAGCCATTAATCAATAGCTAAAATACAGCTAATTGATTATTTGTTCATGGTAAAAATAAACCTATTGTTTGTATCCAAAAGAGTGTAAGTGGTGTGCTCCGGTTTCACAAGAAGTACTTTTGGTCTGGCTGAGATTGCGTGCTGAGCCTACACAGCTGTGTCTGATCTGGTTACCACTCTGTTCTCTGACGGCTCTCTTTTCATTGGACACATAACTATTCATAACGAAATCTTCTTATAAAGCTTCACGGGAAGCTACTGAGAATATTCAGTACTTGTTATATTCTGTTTCTTTTTCCTTCTGGGACCTTCCACCTTGATAAGATGGCATTCTGCCTATCTATGGAGACAGATAATTCCAACTAAAATCCTTCTAGTTTACCCTAGCTTATGCTTTGACCTTGGATGAAAGGCAATTTCTGCAATATAGCTTACAGAGAGGCACCTTCAATAATATTTATTTAGGTATTTTGATTTTTTTCCCTATTGATTAATATATATATATTTAAAAATTTCAGATATCTCTGAGCCTTGTAGAGTGATATGTTTACCTCTTTAAGATTTTCAGAAGAAATCAGTCATGTGCAAATTATTCTCTTATTTCATTACCTCAAAAATACTTTTGCATATATTTTAATATTACAGCATTAGCTTTGATAGAATTGCTTTAGAAAGAGAACAGGATGAATAAGGTGGCAGGAAATGGTCTGTTATGTGATGCTTCCTGCAAGATACTTCCTGTGTTGTACTTTCAGATAGCTAGGTTTAATATTATAGAGATAAATAAACAAATTATGTTAATATTGGCGTATACATATGTTTGCTTGCTGCATATTGTATGTTTATGTCTGCATAATTTAAATAGACATACATATATATGTCTCTAATCATTCATATGTGAACACATACAAACATTAGCATATATCACACCTTAACTTAAGCAAGTAAGGAATATACCTCTGAGAACCTTATGGGAACATAGCTGTCTGTACTGTCAGAGAAAAGAGAATCTCCACAAGAAAAGTCAGATACTGAATGTATTTTCTGTCCACGAACTTTATAGGGAGCTTAGGGCAACCCTACTCCGTGTTCAAAGTGTCTTATTTTGATACTTAAATAGGTACCACTGTAGATACGGAAGATGGGTCAAGGCTCAAAAAGAGTAAAAGGAGAAGTTTTGGGCACATCAGCTTTTCTGTGAGAGCAGATTTCTGTGCAGTAAGAAAATGCTTTACTTCATTCCTTTTTCTGATCCCTTCCTTTTCTATATCCTTTGATTGAAGCCTTAATCAGTGAAGGCTCAACAATTCAGGAATTTCAGTTTTATACTGCTGCAAAGTCCAGAGGATTTAGCAAAGGCTTTTGATGGGAACCACTCATGAATAATTTTGATATTCTACCAATTCCCAGATAAAGCTGTCAGCACTGTTGTATGTTTTTAGACAGGCAATCAACATTGTATCATTAATAATGGCAAACAGTAGAACAATTGACAGCAGTAGGAAAGGATTTATGGTTGTTACAATAATCCTACTAATGTAAAAATCTATAACCAAAAAAAAAAAAAAAATGTGACTGAGAACAAACATGAGCACTCTATTACCTAGATTAGCCTGGGATAACGCAAACAAATATAAACTACATCTTTCTTCGCTGCTGTGGCAACCCACGTCCAGGAAAGATTTACCCATAGAAAAAGGAGGTAGAAGTTTCTCCGTGAACCAGCACCTTAGGAAGGTTTCTAACTTATAATAACATTTAACGTTATACATGACTTCCCAAGAGCTCTGACACTAATAAGCTGCTTAGGGAGTATGTTGAATCAGTGTACCCTTTGACAGCCTTAGTTGCAATCACTTCCTCTTCACTTTTAAGTTTGTTTTGGCTTCTAGAAGATTCCTTAATAAAAAGAAGAGATGAAAGTTGATCAAAGGTAAGCATTCAAGGAAGGCTTTTCAAAAGCAGTTAGTCTGTGTGAGCCTGTCCCCATGTAAGGAACATTAGGCTGAGCTTGAACACTTTTCAAAATGTTACCTCTAGCTCCCTCAGGAACTATGATGTCTTCCTAGTAGTCAATGTAATTATATATCCCCAAAGGAAAATACAGGCCTCTGGCATGACACAGTTAATATTCAAGCTTAGGTGTTGGAATCTAGATGACGCTATAACAGAAGGGAATAGCTTATGGGAATGGGGATATAACTACAGATAATGTGGTAATCTGTTTCCCCACCTTATCAATATTTGTCTTTGACAAATGCAGAAAGTAAAATGTTTATTTATAATTTAATTTAAATGTCTACTTTAAACAATTGTCACTTCCAACCAAGGCGGCGTGACAGAAAAATTCCTGTTATGAGCAATATGAAAGCAGCAGAGAAAGGAGAGAAATCAGTAACAGAGAGTGAGTACTTTCAAATTAATTGAGAGGGATAACATAAAAAAAAATTGTTTATGTATATAAATAGACAAATTATACTGCAAGAGGAGGACCAAAATTGTGGTACAATAACAGACCATCTTTGGGCTTTGAAGAGGTTGATCTGTATGACAATCTGATACAATTACAGATTGTGGCAGAGGCTTGTAAATGTTAATGACCTATCATGAGGAACAAGAAGAAACAAAATGGAGACAAAAAAGGTAATTCTATTTAAATCAGGATCATTAAAATGACATTAAATAAAAATATCATAAATAACATCAATATTTGTTGATATATTAATATAAATAAGATAAATATTAATATTAATACCTAATGGGGAATTACATTTACACTTCTGACACTGTTTTTAAATCAAAGCAAGAGATTTTTTCTGCAAGACTGCTAGGTAAGAAGGATTCTCTGAATTTATACACAGTGACATCATTATTCTCAGGAGACGAGGTCTGACCTAACTGAAGCAATGGATATTATACATGTATATGAACTTTAAGGTAATTAAGGCCCATTAGGGATTAGGTAAATGCTAAACTCTTGAACTGCTTGGCAGTAATTTTTTCACATGACTAGATACTTAAGATATAGATTCACTGGAGGTTTTATGGCATCATTACCCAATACACTTCTAAAAGTTCATTTCAGCAGTCTCAGTTTCTAGTGTGATCCTCACTCCTGTGGGTGAGATTGGCAGAAAAGATGCTAATGGGTATACAGATCTAGCTCCTACGGACTTGCATTAAATAATCATTAGATAAGATACAAAATCAATATTGAGGCAGAGAAAAAAACATCATCTCCTTGTATCCAAGAACTGTCCTAGCCATTAGACCAAAATGCCATAGCTAATCTTGTTCATTCTTTCTTTCTTGAACAATTAATCCTTAATTCTGTTATGCAGTGAGGACTAGCTGCATAAGAACATGTCCACAAAAGAGAATAACCTGCTGAAAACTTAACAGAGCATGGGTTTGACTTCTTCCCTCACAGAAAAGAGGAATCTCCAACATCTTAAATAGATGTTGAGTAAAAATAAAGATTATATTCTGAGTGCATGTGTTTTATTTTGGCCTGTGGGTTGGTTTTTGGGGTTTTTTGTTTGTTTGTTTGTTTTGGGTTTGGGTTTTTTGGGGGGGGGGGCAGGGGGGACACAGTGGTGTGTTTTTTAACAGAATGGACTAAAACAACAAAACCATTATGTGGTATGAATTCTGGCCAAATATACCTCATCACTTCCAGGATGAGGATGCATAAATCCTGGATGATATGCTTCTAGTATATATACATCTGTTTTGGAGTGTCTTGTTTACTAGATTAGGGACATTTCTATTCATGATACTGATAGCTAAAAATCCCTTTACTGCATACCTAACCATTTCACAGAATCATAGAATGGTTTGTGTTGGAAGGGACTTTTAAAGATCATCCAGTCCAAAGCCTCTGCCATGTACAGGGACATCTTCTACTAGATCAGGTTGCCCAAGCCCCATCTACCTGGCCTTGAATTCTTCCAGGGATGGAATGTCCACAACTTCTCCGTGCAACCTGCTCCAGTGTCTCACTACCCTCATCATAAACAATTTATTCCTTGTATCTAAACTAAATCTACCCTCTTTTAGTTTAAACCATTATCCTATGTCCTGTCATTACAGGCCCTGCTAAAAAGTCCTTCTCTCTCTTTCTTATAAATCCCCTTTAAGTATTGCAAGGCCAAAAAAAGGTCTCCCTGGAGCCTTGTCTTCTTACAGAATCACGGAAAGGTAGGGGTTGGAAGGAACATCTGGAGGTTATATGGTTCAACCCCCCTGCTAAAGCAGGATCACCTAGAGCTGGTTGCACAGGATTGCATCCAGGCAGGTTTTGAGTATGTCCACAGGAGACTCCACAACCTCTCTGGGCAACCTGTTCCAGTGCTCGGTCACCTGCACAGTGAAGAAGAGTTTTCTCATGTTCAGATGGAGCTTCCTGTGTTCCCATTTGTGTCCATTGCACCATCCTCTGGACTGAACAACCTCAACTGTCTCAGCCTTTTATCATAGGAGAGGTGTTCCATCCCTCTGATCATTGTTGTGGCGCTCCTCTGGCACCATTCTAACAGATCCCTGTCTTTCTTGTACTGGGGACCTCAGAGCTGGATGCAGTACTCCAGGTGGGGTCTCATGGGAGCAGAATAGAGGGGCAGGATCACCTCCCTTGACCTGCTGGTCATACTTCTTTTGATGCAGCCCAGGATAGAGTTGGCTTTCTGGGCTGCAAGCACATATTGCTGGGTCATATTGAGCTTCTCATCCACCAACACTCCCAAATCCTTCTCCTCAGGGCTGCTCTCAATCCATTATCCACCTGTAGTTGTGGTTGGGATTGCGCCAAGCCATGTGCAGGACCTTGCACTTGGCCTTGTTGAACTACATGCGGTTTGCACAGGTCCACCTCTGGATGGAATCCCTTCCCTGCTGTATGTTGACCGCAGCACACACCTTGGTGTTATCGGCAAACTTGCAGAAGGTGCACTCAATCCCACTGTCCATGTTGCCGACAAAGATGTTCAACAGTGCCAGTCCCAATATCAACTCCTGAGAAACGCCACTCACCACTGGTCTCCACTTGGAAACTGAGCTGTTGAATGCAACACTGTAACCCCATTGTAGAATGCCGATAATTTGTCAGGCACCATTTGCCTTTCGTGAACATATGTTGGCTGTCACCAATCACTTCCTTATTTTCCATGTGCCTGAGCATAGTTTCCAGGAGGATCTGCTGCATGATCTTGCCGGGCACAGAGGTGAGACTGAGTGGCCTGTAGTTCCCTGGGTCTTCCTTTTTTCCCTTCTTAAAAATGAGGGTTATGTTTCCCCTTTTGCAGTCAGCGGGAACTTCACTGGACTGGCATTATTTCTCAAATAGGATGGATAGTTGCTTCGCCACTTCATCTGCCAGTTCCCTCAAGACCCACAGATGCATCTCATCAGGTCCCAAGGACTTGTGCACCTTCAGGTTCCTTAAATGGTCTCAAACTTGATCTTCTCCTGCTGTGGGTGGTTCTTCATTCTCCCAGTACTTGCCTTTGCCTTCAGCGACTTGGGCAGTGTGGCTAGAGTAGTCGCTGCTGAAGATTGAGGCAAAAAAGTCATTGAGTACCTCAGGCTTCTCCATATCCCGGGTAACCAGGTCTCCCATTTCCTTCTGGAAAGGACCCACATTTTCCCTAGCCTTCCTTTTATTGCTGACGTACCTACAGAAGCTTTTCTATTCGCCCTTGATGTCCCTGGCCAGATTTAATTCTATCAGAGCTTTAGCTTTCCTAGCCAGATCCCTGGCTGCTCAGACAATTTATCTGTATTCCTCCCAGGCTACCCGCCCTTGCTTCCACCCTCTGTAGGCTTCCCTTTTGTGTTTGAGTTTGCCCAGGAGCTCCTTGTTCATCCACGCAGGCCTCCTGGCATTTTTGCCTGACTTCCTCTTTGCTGGGATGCATCACTCCTGAGCTTGGAGGAGGTGATCCTTGAATACTAGCCAGCTATCCTGGGCCCCTCTTCCCTCCAGGACTTTGCCCCATGGTAGTCTACCAAGCAGGTCCCTGAAGAGGCCAAAGTCTGCTCTCCTGAAGGCCAGGGTAGTGAGCTTGCTGTGCACCCTCCTCGCCACCCTGAGGATCTTGAGCTCCACCGTTTCGTGGTCACTGCAGCCAAGGCTGCCCTTGAGCTTCACATTCCCCACCAGCCCCTCCTTGTTGGTGGAAACAAGGTCAAGCATGGCACCTCTCATGGTTGGTTCCTCTGTCACTTGGAAAAGGAAGTTGTCATCAATGCATTCCAGAAACCTCCTGGATTGCTTACGCCCTTCTGTTTTGTCCCTCCAACAGATATTGAGGTAGTTGAAGTCCCCCATGAGGACCAGGCCTTGTGAACATGAGGCTGCTCCTATCTGTCTATAGAGAGGGCCTCATCTGATTGGTCTTCCTGGTTGGGTGGCCTGTAGCAGACTCCCACAATAGTGTCCCCCTGTCCCTTCCTTCCCTTTCATCCTGACCCACAAGCTCTCAGTCAGCTCCTCATCTATCCCAGGCAGAGCTCCATGCACATCACCAGGTCATTGACATAGAGGGCAACATCTCCTCCTCGTCTGCCCTGCCTGTCGTTCCTAAAGAGCCTGTATCCTTCCATTCCAACACTCCAGTCATAGGACCCATCCCACTACATCTCTGTGATGCTGATGTGATCATAGCCCTGCAGGCATGTGCACATCTCTAACTCTTCTTGTTTATTCCCCATGCTACCTGCGTTTGCATGGAGGCATGTAAGTTGGGGCCCCGATGAAGCTGACTGGCTGGAGTGGCTGGAATTCCTTTGAGGTACTTCAGCAATGTTTCCCTGTTGGTTCCTATTACCTCAGGAGCTCCTGGCTCATCTCTCCTAGACTTCAAGCATGCTGCAGTGTGTCCAGCACGTCTCTGAGTAACAGGCTGAGGGCCCTTGCTAGCACCCTGTCCCTTGTCGCAGGCAAGCCTGATATTATCTCCCTCCCCCCTTCAAGCCTAGTTTAAAGCTCTGTCAATGAGCCCTGCTAGCTCCTGGCAAACAGCCTCTTTCCCCTTTTGAAAGGTGAAACCCATCATATGTCAGCAAGCCTGGTGCCATGCAGGCCATCCCATTATTCAAAAACCCAAAACCATGGTGATGACACCAGCCCCAGAGCCATGTATTAATGGACTGGGTCTGTCTGTTCCTCACAGTGTCACTGCTCACAACTGGAAGGAGAGAGGGAAAAATAACCTGTGCACCAGATTCCCTCAGGAACTGTCCCAAGACCCTGAAGTCTCTTTTGATCACTTTTGCAGCATCATCACCACCCACATGAAAGATCAGTAGTGGGTAGTAGTCTGAGGGCCGTACCAGGCTAGGAAGTTTCCTAGTGATGTCCTTAACACAGGCCCCAGGGAGGCAGCAGACTTCCCTAAGAGGAGGGTCTGTCCGGCACATCGGACCCTTCATACTCCTCAGAAGGGGACACTTCTTTTGATGCAGCCCAGGATATGATTGGTTTTTGGGGCTGCAAGCGCACATTGCCACACATTATATACAGAATGTGATTGCAAGGCTTTTGGATTCTGCAATGAGAGTCGGGTACTTAAAAAATAGTTACTTTGGTACTGAATGTTGAAATATTTAAGAGAAATACGTCTATGCATCTAAATAGTAGCTCTACCTGAGTGATGTAGTGGATGAGTAATATATTTAAAAGTGGGTTGTATGAGGATCAGCATACTGAATTGCTCAAATTGAACATAAGGAAACGCTGAGATTAGAAATATCCTGAAAATGTCTTTTTGCTGTCAAGATTAAGGTTATATCTACAATAGCAGGAGATTTTTCAGAGAAATTCCTATTCTTCAGTAGGAGTTGATCAGTAAATCAAAATCATTTTTATGAGGCCTCTGCATCTACATGCGTTGGTTGGTTGTTTGCTTGTTTTTGCTTTGGAATAGATTTGGTTGATCTCTTGGACTGAACATCACTAATATGCATATTGTTCAAAGGTATATGGAAGATCAAGCATTTCTGCATTAGGTATTTGATCAGCACCTGGACCAGAATTTCCAATTAAGTTTTTTCTATAGGAAGGTGTTTTATTTTTCTGGGGGAAAAAAAAAAAGATAAAAATAATAGTTTACCTTCATCAAACCTCATTAAAACTGCTTCAAAAACTCAACCAATGAGTGGCATGGGATGATCAGGAGAATTTCTTCAAAAACATTTTTTTTTCCGAACTATAGTTTAATGTAGATGTGTCCTAAGGCAACTTAGCTTGGACTATAAATTTATGCAACAAAGGCAAGAGTTTCTGAGAAATTATTTTCTGAACTTCAGTTCAAAGCTGTTATGAACCAATGATGCTACGGGTCTTGAATTCATGATTACTTTGTGAGTCTGTCCCTAAGAACTGCTTTTTGTAAAATTTATTTTATTAGTCTATTTAAGCAATTAAATGTTCAAGTAGTACAGGTGCCAAATTCAAGGCATGGTTTCTGCATCCACTGATAAACCTGCTCTTGGCTTTCATGTAACAAGATCAATCTCAAAAATTTGCTATGTCTAATAATGAAAAAAGAGTATCTGGGTACTAACTTCTGCTGTTTTAAATTTTCTAGGTCCAGAAATTATTATTAAATTAATTACAATGTTTAGAAACTTTGTTGAATTTTAGTAGTATAAAATTGCAAGAAGAATATCTTAATTTACAAATTAAATATACTAATTGTTGAAAAAAAAGATATTAAATCAAATGTTGGACAAATTATGTTTGCATGTTCAATGACATACAAAGGTGTAGAACATTATACATTAATATAAAATTGACCAATACCTACATAATGAAAGATGTGAGGTTTTGTTTCATCAATTTTCTTATTTTTAATGTTAATAAATACATTTAAATCTCTGAAGATTATGAAATAGAAGGATTTTAATTGTCCAAGCAGCAGATTTTTGACAGGAATGCTATATATTATTTCATTTGCATCTCTAAAATATTCCATAGTAACTAAGTCTGTGTGGCAATATTTAAATGTTCTTTCTTTACTTGTAAATGGAGAAAAATGGTAATATTTTGTCTTGCCCCCAAGAAAGTGTTTATCTCAATAAATAATTATTTGGTACTATACCTATGCCAAGTACTGGTCTAATCTGAATTCACTTTCAGTTTCTAATTAGACATCTGCTAAAGTCCATAACAGGAAATCTAATAGAGTTGTGGTGTAATTTGTCAAAGTGATTAATGATTCACAGTGTTAAAGTATCCATAAATGGAGCTCTATGTGAATCATTATACAAGTTGGAATTAAGCTCTTTTGCTTTTATGAAGAATGTTTCAAACTTGTATTATTACCAGCAATTACAACAGCAAAACACACCAAAAAAGAAAAGATCAAATGATAAAGCTATTTTTTGCCATCATTCCCTAATTGGAATACTTATGCTCAAAGTAACTGCCAAAACTAATGAAAAAAATATTTTGTCTTTTTTTTTTTCCCCCGCTCCTTTTCTCTCTAGCTTTTTAACATTCCAAGATTTTAATGAAAATGTGCACAGAACTCTTAGCTGTACATTTTACAAGTTGATGGGAAAATTTGTGAAATAACATTCATTATTTTTGGTACTACTTAATGAGTTACACAAAAAATTCTCCTGCATTGAATTTATTCATTCTGATGACTGCAAGTGCAGGATTCATATTATTTCCTATAGCCATTTACAGTTCTTCTGAAAGTCAGCAGGAAGTCAGTATGGCAGCAAGTTTTTTATTTCACTCAAGTTTAAAGTATTTTTCAGTGTTTCAGTATTTTGATCTTGTTCACTTTTTTAAAAAAAAAAAAAACAAACAACAAAACATTCTGGACAACAAGGATAGAACATTTCCTTTGCCAAAATAAGTAAGTAAATAAATGAAACTAATATGTCATAGAAGTTACCATGGGGGGTGTGAGCCCCATGACTAAACAATAATTTATTGAGTGAAAAAAATGATGGCAATCTGTTTCCTCGCTTTGCAGAGGAAGTCACTTGTGTTTTGTCATGTGAAATTCCCTTCACACCTCTTAGAAGGCAGATGGTATTCAAGATTTTCTCCTGCTGCTCTAGAAAATATGTGTTTTTCCAACAGTGTGTAGCTTGTGTGTGGCAATACCTTCTCTTATTCACCAAGTAGATGGATAATATAAAGTACTGAAACTCTGCCCACAGTTCTTGTGTACCTTCAAAGCATTTTTAAGAGGCAGTGACCTTTAAAACTTGCACTATTATGTCTTTTTTTGATAATGGGAATTGTTCCTTATTAGAAAAAGAACAGAACAATTGTTTCCAGTTGTGAAAGTACATGGTGAATCAGAAAGAACACAATGTACAAGGTCAAAATTCCATCTGGTTTGTTGGAGCAAGCTTGGTGGTGTTCAGCATGAGATCAACAAGTTCCATTTCATAGTGATTGTGCTTTGGACGGTGTCATATTTAGAGTAGTTTATAAAAGTGTATGGCCTTGTAAAGGTTTATATATGCTTTCCAACATACTTGACTTAAAATAAACTAGAAAACATGACATTTGGAGGCTAGATAAATTTTTAATAAAAAAAAAATTAATCCAATGCTAAAAGAAAAAAATCTCGTACTTTACTAACACCAAGAAACATCTGAAATCTATCTTCTACAAAATCATAGTTCTTTGTAAGAAGTGGATGAAAATTGCCATACTTTGACAGATATTAATAAATATAAATATGTGTAAAATAGGAAAATATGCTACATAATGTCTTAAAAGTCACTTCAGAGAATAACAACATATTTGAGCACTGAATTGAATACATGTAAATTTCATTTTGGAAACAGACATAGAAAAACATCCTACATAGTAGAATATTTCAAACTTTAATTTATTGACAAAAAAAATCCCAACTTTAATTCTTATTTTTAAATATTTAAACTCAGGATCTGATATTATTGTGAACACCTGTTGTCTCTCACCGAATTACACAATTAGCATGAAACAAATGCTGAGACATTTTCTTTACTGTTGCAATTACTGGACACTTAAGCTAGCTTTGGGTACTGAAGCATTAAAATTTTCTTCACAGTAAATCACTGAATTAAACCATATTTTTTCTACTCAATTAGTAAAATCAGCTATTTTAAAACATAGTAAGAACTAAAACCAAAACAACCAATAAAACAAACAAAAACCACCTCCTTACAAATCAAAATAAAACTGAAATGGATAGCTGAATCTGTTCTGAGAAGATGAAAGATGTGTGCTTTGGGCATTTTGAATAAAGTTCTGAAATCCAGCAAGTAGAATTAATGTGGTACCTAACTTGCACACTTTAGCATTCTTAGTTATCTACAATGGCCTCTGTTATAACTGAACTCTAACAGCAGTATTAATATATTGTTTTTCTTTTTGTACAATATGTGCTTCTCACATAATGTATTACAGGTGGTTATGTACTTACAGAGTTAAACTTGTGTAACAGGTCAGAAGTACTTAAGTGAAACCAAACAACTTTTAAAATGAAGGATTTAATTGCATGAATGGATTTGTTCACTGTCAAATCATGTTAACCACGTCCAAGTCATCCCACTGAACATTTACACCTGAAAAGGGAATGTAAAACTTAATTTGGGTGTACTGGACTACCTGAGACTGTTACTTCCTGGATAAATTCAGGATGCATTACCAAGAGTCTCTAGAATGCAACTAAGTTGAAAAGACAAAACTAGACTGTTTGGATAATGTATGACATCTGGGAAAAGAAGTCCCTCTGAAAATGCTATCTGGAAATTTTTTACAAAACTATAGGAAAGTGAAAAAGGCCTAATACTTATAGATCATGTTCTTACAGACATATTTACCGCATTTATTTAGAAACTGAGCATATCAGTGTTGAAGCTACTACAGGAAGGCCATGCTGAAATACTAGCTAATTGCTACATCTTGTTACTTTACAAAAAAAGCTGTGCCTGCTGCACCTATGTCTGAACTGTCAAATTTTGATCTGACACTTCAGTCATGGTAGAGCACTGAATACCCCAGTGGCTAAGAATCAAGCACTGTGGGTAAGAGTCAACTGCTGCAAGCATCCTTTTCAGGGCACCTTGACACACCTGGTGGGATGCCCTGGATGCTCTGTGCCATGAATGTGGACTATCAGCACCGACAGAGGAGTCTTGCAGGACTTAGAGGGTTGTGAGAGCTCAGGGATTTGGCGATTGCCTATCATAGCCATAGCACTAGACTGCTAGTATTTCTATGACAACATGATGTTATATTTGCTAGAATTATCCACTGTCATTATCATACTTATCTCACAGTCTTCTCATTATTGTAATAGTCTACTACTATGGTTTAGTTAATAGTTATAGTTAAATATTGATAAACAGTAGTTTTATCTGCTAGAGCTGTGCTTAAGTGTGCTGGTTTTGGAGAATGAAATAATGGAGCTCACTGTAGTTGCCAAAATATATCTATCTGGTGTCATTTGAAGATGTGTAAATTTAGATGCATATCTGGCCTCTGTCTCCTACTCAAGAAAAATAGAGGTGTCACATCTGGCAGAGACATGTGGATATCTAGGATGCCTCAGAGTGTTTAAAGTAGCCTAGGCACCTGTGTTTAAGCAACTGATTTGTGTTCATGGTGTCAGATGTTTGCTGTAGCATTTAACCAACGTTAATAGGTCATAGTGACTCTGGCTCTTGCAACTACTCATGGAAAGCAAATTTTGTTTTATAAATACATACTTAGTGTCCTACCCACCTAGTTCAGGGCCCTGGCTTGCATGCCTTTCACTGAAAAGAGATTCCAGGCCAAGGAATCCTAAAACTCCTAAAACTCTTTTGTCCCATATGTTCCTTCAGAAATTTTAGCTTATGATGGATCATATTTGAAGCCCTCTGTTGGAAGCTCAGTAAGGTTACCTTCTCTTAGGAATCCATTCTTTTAGCAAGAGTATCTGTGGCAGTCTTGTGGCAATTTTAGACTCCTACTAGGCAGTAGAAAATCATTTGGTGTGGGGAAGTCCTCTAGAGTCATACTGGATCTGGAGGGTAATTCCTCAGTTCTGGGAGTAGACTGACACTGGGAACAAAATGGGAGATTCTCCTGTCAGAATCTTCAAGACATCAGCATCCTGAATCTCCAGGATGGGAGTGTCTGTATGTACCCTGAACTATTCTATGTTTCTCTTACATAGACATTTAAGTGGATGAGTATCTACACTTCTTTTTTTCAAATAAACCCTAAACTTTGCAAGGTTAAAGTTGAGTGCTAATTTCAGTCAGCCTGTTGAACAGGATGAATTCTGAAATTAAGATGATGGTAACAGTCACCACGTTTCACTGTTAACATGAACAGTTTGCTTGATGAGGCTATACTATGTAAAACAATTTCAGCAAGGCAGTATTATTCAGGTCCTAAACATCAGGTCCTAGCCTGCCACCATTGTGATTAACAGCTCCAGAGAGGGAGCTAAGTGCTTAAGTGTTAGCAGTCATTCAGTTCAAGGCGAGCAATAACAGAGCATGACACACAACATCTGGGTCCTCATGGTCAGAGAATGAGGTCTCTGAATGACAAGAACCATATCTAGATGTTGCTAAACTCCCTTTTTACACTTTTCCCCCGGATAAATGAAGCAGAAACACTAACAAAGCCCTTTCTAAATTCTGCTAACAGAAATGAATCCCTCCCATACTCATACACAATAAAGCAAGTACACTCAATCCTTTCTCCACATACATATAAATTAGACATTTGGCTTTGCTTCTGCAGTTCCATTAACCTTTGTGAGTGTATTTTCCTTCACCAATTAATTCAGGAATGTAGTGGTTTGACCCTGGCTGGCAGCTAAGCCCTACACAGCCACTCACTAACTCCCCCTGCTCCCAGCAGGATGGGAGGAGAGAATAGGAAGAGCAAAAGATCCCAAAACTTGTGGGTCAAGATAAAAATAGTTTAATAAGTGGAGGAAAGAGGAAGAGGAAAGAAAGGAGAAAACAAAAAAAACCCCCACGTGATGCAAAGGCAATCACTCAACCACTTCCCACAGTAGACCAATGCCCAGCCAGTCCCTGAGCAATGGCTACCTACCAACCCCCCTCCCCACCCCTTTCTGTTTCTTATAGCTGAAGATTGCCCTATATGGCATAGAATATCCCTTCGGTCATTTTGGGTCAGCTGTCCTGGTTATATCCTCTCCCCACTTCTTGCCCGCCCCCAGCCTACTCACTGGTGGGGCAGCATGAGAAGGAGAGAAGGCCTTGACTCTGTGTAAGGACTGCTCAGTAATAGCTAAAACATGGGTATGTTATCAACACTGTTTTGATGACATATAACATAACATAACATAACATAACATAACATAACATAACATAACATAACAGGCTGCTATAAAGAAAATTAACTCCATCCCAGCCAGATCCAGAACAAAGAAGAAAAGATATATGTGGCCTTCTTCGTACAACTGGCAGAAGCCTCATGTTCGCAGGTCCTGGTGCTCATGGATGACAATCCCAGTATCTGCTGGAAGGCCAACACAGCAGGCTGTAACCAAAGCAGGGTGTTCATGGAGCACATTGTTGATAACATCTTGACACGAGGGATTAAGGATCTGGCAAAGGGAGACACTGCTGGAACTGATTCTTATAAACAAAGAATTGGTCAGGAAAGTGAAGATTGGAGGCAGCTTTGGCTGAAGTGACCATGGAATGGTGGAGTTCAGGATCCTGAGAGGAGGAAACAAGGCAAATAGCAGAATCACAACCCTGGACTTCAAGAGAGTAGACTTTGGTCTGTTTAGGGACTTGCTTGGAAGAATCCCAGGGGAGAGGGTCCTGGAGAGCAGAGGGGTCCAGGAAAGCTGGTTGATAACCTTCTCCAAGCTCAAAACCAGTCCATCCCAATGAGCAGGAAAGCAAGCATCTGTTCAAAATCTTCATGGATGAAGGGACAGAGTAAACCCTCAGCATGTCTGCAGATGATACAAAACTAGGAGGAGTGTGTGATGCACCAAATGATTGTGCTGTCCTTCAGAAGGACCTCAAAAGGCTTGAGAAATGGGCCAAGAGGAAACTCAGGAAATTCAACAATTGCAAAGGTGAAATTCTGCCCCTGGGAAGGAATAAACCCAATGCACCAGTACAAGTTGAGGTCTGACTGGCTGGAAAGCAGCTTTGAGAAAAGGACCTAGGGGTATAGTGGACAGCAAATTGAACAAAAGCCAGCAATGGGCCTTTGCAGCAAGGAAGAGCAGCAGTCTATCTTCCTTGGCTGCACTAGAAGGAGTGCCAGCAGGCCGAGGAAGGTGATTCTTCCTCTCTACTCAGCCCTGATGAGACACATTTGGAGTACTGTGTCCAATTCTACCCTCCCCAGTACATGACAGACACGGACATGCTGGAGCAAGTCTAGCAAAGGACAAGAAAGATGATAAAAAGATTGGAGCATCTGTCATATGTGAAGAGGCTGAGAGAACTGGGACTGTACATTCTGGAGAAGAGAAGAATCAGAGGGGATCGAATCAATGTGTATAAATGCCTGATAGGGTGGAGTAAAGAAGACAAAGTCAGAGTCTTCTCAGAGGTATCCAGTGACCGGACAAGAGGTAATAGGCACAAATTGGTCTACAGGAAATTGTTTAAATGCAAAAGAAAAAAAAAATCACAACAGGGTTAGTCAAACCCTGGAACAGATTGCTCAGAGAGGTGGTGAAATCTCCATCCCTGGAGACAGTCAAAACCTCTCATGACATGGAGGGTGTGCAGCAACCTGAGCAACCTGTCCTATATAACCCTTCTCTGACCACGGCAGTTGGACTAGATGATATCCAGATGTCCTTTCTGACCTCAGTAATCTTATGACTCTAACTGGTTTACCACAGAGTCAGGTATGTACAGTGGAAGGCTATTCTTAAGCCTAAGAATCACCTTTCCTTGAAGTAAATTATAGTTTTCTTGCATCTACTGTCTTCCTACACCTTCTCCAGATTTCTGCTTCTTCAGATTTGAGTCCTTCAGGCAGCTTTCAGTCTTCAGCCATCTATCTTGAGAAGATGACCTGTACTTCTCAGGGGATGAAAAAGTGGGCACAGGGTCCCATGAATACCTACAGAGAAAAGGAAGTATACTACTTAAAATATAAATATAAGTATTTCTTTATACAAAACACACTCAAAAATAAAGGCCAGTATTGCTTTCCCCTCCCTAAAAGACTTAGTCTAAAGGATAAAAACACACTGAGACAAACTGAGTGGGATTTATCCATAGATTCTAACAGCCAAATTTAGGCAAGTTTAAGATATCTGTCAAAGTAAGGGTCTACATGTTGAGTCAGGTGCCCAAATTTCTAGAAGCCAGTACAGCTCAGGTAAGTATGTGAATGTATGCTAAGATGCATCAGAACAACACATTTCATTGTGAGCCTTCATATGCCCCACTTAGGGGTTTTTTTACAGTGAATTAAGCATTTTTTTGCCACTGGCTTCTGGCTGTTATGCCAGAAGTGAACCACTTTCTTTTCACAGAATCATATCACAGAATACCAGGTTGGAAGGGACCTCGAGGATCATCTGGTCCAACCTTTCTCAGCAAAAGCTCTGTCTAGACAAAATCACCATCTAGACAAGATGGCCCAGCACCCTGTCCAGCCGAATCTTAAGTGTCCAGTGTTGGGGAGTCCACCACTTCCCTGGGGAGATTATTCCAATGGCTGATTGTTCTTGTTGTGAAAAATTTTCCTCTTGTGTCCAATCAGAATCTCTCCAGGAGTAACTTGCACCCATTACCCCATGTCTTTTCCATGTGACTCCTGGTAAAAAGGGAGTCTCCATCTTCTTTGTAGCCACCCTTTAAGTACTGGAACATGGTGATGAGGTGTCCTCTAAGTCTTCTTTTCTCAAGGCTGAACAAACCCAGTTCTCTCAGCCTTTCCTCATGTGGCAGGCTTCCCAGTCCTTTGAGCATCTCTGTGGCCCTTCTCTGGACCCTCCTCAGCCTGTCCATGTCTTTCTCGTGTAGTGGGGACCAAAACTGAACACAGTATTCCAGGTGTGGCCTGACAAGCTCTGAGTAGAGTGGGATAATGAATTCTTTATCTCTGCTGGTGATGCCCTTGTTGATGCAACCCAGCATCCTGTTGGCTTGCTTTGCCACTGCAGCACACTGTTCACTCATATTGAGCTTGTTGTCCACCAGGACCTCTAGGTCCCTTTCCACAGAGTTTCTCCCCAGCCAGGTGGATCCCAGCCTGTGCTGCACTCCTAGATTATGTTTTCCCAGGTGCAAGCCCTTATGCTTGTCCTTGTTGAACTTCATAAGGTTCTTGTTAGCCCACTTTTGCAGCCTATTCAGGTCTTTCTGCAGGGTGGCTCTCCCTTCCAAAGTGTCTGCTTCCCCACTCAGTTTGGCATCATTGGCAAACTTCATCAGGGTGAACTTGATCCCATCATCCAGATCACTTATGAAGATATTAAACAGTGTTTGGTCCAATATCGATCCCTGGGGTACCCCACTTGTGACAGGTTGCCAGTTCAAAAAAGAGCTATTTACCACCACCCTCTGGGTGCAGCCTGTCAGCCAGTTCCCCACCCACTGCATGGACCACTTGTCTAGACCATAACACATCAGTTTCTCTATGAGGAGTCTGTGGGGAGCTGTGTCAAAAGCCTTGGAGAAATCCAGCTAGACAATGTCAACTGCTCACCCTGCATCAACTGAGCAGGTTACTTTGTCATAGAAGGTGATCAGGTTTGTCAAGCACGATTTGCCCTTAGTGAATCCGTGCTGGCTTTTCCCAATCACCTGCTTCAGCTGACTTGTGATAGCCCCCAGGAGGATTTGTTCCTTCCTTTTTTCTCAGAGTCCTAGTCATGTCTCTGGGCCTTTCAGTCATTATCACATTTTTAAAGATATTAACAACAGGCCAACAAACTAACCAGCTAGCTGAATAATAAGTAGGATGCTCTGCAACATTCAGGAATAGCATTTCTACAGAATGCTTATAGACACATTCACAGATACAACGTGTGAGATGTGTTCATGGGGGTGTTGTATGAAAGAAGGGAAGTGTCCTGTGATGCCTGATACCATTGGAAGTAAAATAGTTTGTAAGATTGGGTGGGAAGTGTGAAACTAGCTCTTTCACTGTCCATATTGTTTGTAGGGAGCAAACAATTTTCATAATTGCTTTTTGATTTTCTCCTGAAGGAAGCTTTTTGCTTTACTAAAAATGAATGTACAGGAGCAAACTAGCACAAACCCAGTGCAAAGGGGCTAGACCAGAGCTCTAGGGTGAAACAGATAGTGACCAGACTGACAGTATAAACACACCTAAAATCTCTTGTCAGTCATTTTGTTACTTCCTTGTAATCAATAAAGTCCATTGACAAGAATACATGACTGCCGTAGTAGCTTTTGTATCTCTCCTTATACTATCCAGTGACTGAACATAATGGAAAACAAAGACATAATTACAAAGAAAAAATATATTGCACAGATGTCATGGCAACAACCAAAGGAAACTAGAGAATAGGCCCTTCAGGGCAATTTTCACTTACACAGATGAGCAAACAAGGGAACAGGGATGAGGGAAAAACAGTACATGAATATACATGAAAGAAAACCTACTTGCTGTCTGTTTAGGAGATGGATAATTCTTGTTAGTTCCTTCTCTTGTAAAATACTGTTTTACTTTTACTTTGTGCACAAGCATTTTCAAGCTCCTAAGTCATGCTGTCCCCCATCAAACGTCCCCCCCCGGCTGTGAGGAGGAAAAGGGCTGTTGTGGAGGCACCCACGTGCCACACCATTGTCGAATGGTCCATGTAGCAGCACCTGTCAAGTATGCGAGTGTAACCAGGGGGATGTGCACACATGGGACACTCAAAACTCTCGGAGAGGCTTTGTGCCTGAAATGATAATGCTAGAGAGGAAGATGACCATCAGCAGGGTTAAACAGGAAAACCAGCAGTCAGTAGCAGAGGGGAGCTGCTCTGGAGCAGGCCTGGCCCACAGCGGAGCTGCAGATCTCAGTGCACAGGGATTTACCTTAGTCAGGGAAATACCAGGGGAGCAGAGAGACCCACCAGGAGCTGGTGGGAGCTGCTGACGAGGCCTGGGCATTGCCAGAGCAACGTCAGCCACCCCCACGCCTACTCAAGGCAACCCAGGGAGCATGAGCCACCAGGAGCGCCTGGGCAAACAGGACGTGGCACGGCAGTTCACGCGGCAGTTGGTGCATGAGAGTGCACAGGAAGGCAGTTACTTCAAAAGAAGGGCATTGCACTGGCCAAGTGGAGAGACTTGAAGGACACGTAACCAGCAACCTGCATTGTTCTGTGACGGGCCAAGGGCACCCATCCTACCTGACCCTCGAGGCAGAATGGTGGGCACTCATCCAAGGGCAAAAGCTGCAACTCCAGCTGTGGCATCTGCATCATCTACCCGGTGGTGGCCTCTGCCCAGACGGAGCTGCTGAAGGGAGAGGCTGCAGTGCAGACCTTGGGCTGCAGGGAGTGACCAGACCTTTCTCCTGGGGCAGGGATGGGAGACAGACCTGCCTGCAAAAGGTGTGCCCAGGTGTAGGACCTCCTGAAGCAGGTGGCTGATCTGCAGGAGGTGGTGAGAAGGCTGTGTAACATCAGGGAGGCTGAGAAGGAGTTAGACAGGTGGTTCCAAATGCAGTTTGCAGTGGACCCACAGACCACAGCCAAACAGCCAAAAACTCCCCCACTGAAAACAACAGAAGCTGGGAGGGGGGTGGCAATCATGCAGAAGAATGGAAGCTTGCGATGGTAAGGACCAGCAGGAGGAAGAGGCTTCCCCCAAAGCCTGAGGTGCCCTTGCAGAACTGAAGCGGAAAGACCCACCACATCAGGAGAGATGCTGGAGCTGAGTAAGGCAGCCCGAACTGCTCCCCATACAACAACCACTGCAACTAAGAAAAGGCGATGGGAGATAGTAGTAGGCAACTCTTTTCTGAGAAGTACAGAGGCACCCATGTGCCGACCTGACTCAATCTCTAGAGAGGTGTGCTGATTACTGGGGGCTCAGATCAGGGATGTCATCAAGAGACTATGAAGCCTTGTACCATCCACTGACTGTTATCTGCTGCTGTTGTTTCATGTGAGCACCAGTGATACAGGCAGGAGCAGTCTGAGGGGTACCAAGAAGGATTACAGAGCCCTGGTAGTGGCAGTAATACTCTGGAGCACATGTAGCTTTTTTATCAGTCCTGCTGGTCAAAGGGAAGGGGTTTGAAAGGGCCAATCGAGTCTGACAAAAGCAAGACTAAGGAAAATGTGGGCCCTTTCTGGAAGGAAACGGTGACCTGGTTACCCAGGATATGGAGAAGGCTGAGTAACTCAACAATGTTTTTGCCTCAGTCTTTACTGGCAACTAGTCTAGCTACACTGCCCAAGTCACAGAAGGCAAAGGCAAGTACTGGGAGAATGTAGAATCACCCAGTGTAGAAGAAGATCAGGTTCATGAATATCTAAGGAACCTGAAGGTGCATGTCCTTGGGACCTAATGAGATGCATCCACAGGTCCTGAGGGAACTGGCGGATGAAGTGGCTATGCCATTCTCCATCATATTTGAGAAATCGTGGCAGTCCAGTGAAGTTCCCACTGACTAGAAAAGGGGAAAAAAGGCAAAAAGGAAGACGCAGGCCGGTCAGTCTCACCTCTGTGCCCGGCAAGATCATGCAGCAGATCCTCCTGGAAACTATGCTCAGGCACATAGAAAATAAGGAGGTGATTGGTGACGGTCAACACAGCTTCACTAAGGGAAAATCATGCCTTACAAATTTGATTGTCTTCTACGATGGGGTTACAGTGTTGGTGAATAAGAGAAGAGCAACTGATGTCATCTATCTGTACTTGTGCAAAGCATTTGACACTGTCCCACATGCCATCCTTGTCTCTAAATTGGAGAGACATGGATTCGATGGATGGACCACTTGGTGGATAAGGAATTGGCTGGATGGTTGCACTCAAAGATTTGTGGTCAATGGCTTGATGTCCAAGTGGAGATGAGTGACAAATGGCATTCCTCAGGGGTTGGTATTTGGACTGGCACTATTTAACATCTTTGTCAGTGATCAGTGGGATCAAGTGCACCTTCAGCAAGTTTGCGGATGACACCAAGCTGTGTGGTGCAGTTGACATGCTGGAGGGAAGGGATGCCATCCAGAGGGACCTTGACAGGTTTGAGAGGTGGGCCCATGCAAACCACATAAAATTCAACAAGGCCAAGTGCAAGGTCTTGCACATAAGTCAGCACAATCCCAAGCACAACTACAGGCGGGGTGGAGAAGAGATTAAGAGCAGCCCTGAGTAGAAGGACTTGGGGGGTGTTGGTTGATGAGAAGCTCAACATGAGCTGGCAATGCGAGCTTGCAGCCCAGAAAGCCAACTGTATCCTGGGCTGCATCAAAAGCAGCATGACCATCAGGTTGAAGAAGCTGATTCTCCCTCTCTGCTCTCGTGAGACCCTACCCGGAGTACTGTGCCCAGCTCTGGGGCCCCCAACATAAGAAGGACATTGAGCTGTTGGAGTGAGTCCAGAGGAGGACCACAAAGATGATCAGAGGGCTGGAGCACCTCTCCTATGAGGACAGGCTGAGAGAGTTGGGCTCGTTCAGTTTGGAGAAGGCAAGACTCCAGGGAGACCTTATAGCAGCCTTCCAGTACCTGAAGGGGGCTATCAGAGCAGCAGCCATCAGAGGGGGTCTGTTCTTGCTGACAGTATCCCCAGGGCACACTGACCCCTGCCCAGCTGGGCAGTGCAGTGCCTCTGTTGGGTGATGGGAGCAGCCTGCACCTAGCAGTTGCCTGGCAGTGTGGTAGCAGCATGCAGGGACACCCCCTTGGGTACAAGGATACCTCCCAGGATGCCTCCTCACCATCAGGTACATCAGGAGTGGCAGAGGGACATGTGAAAGTGGGGAAGGGGCGATGGTAGCTCCTACATCCGGGGGTGTATGTGTCTATGTGTGTGTGTGCCTGGGCTGGACCTTCACAGGATTAACTTTACAAGGGTGTTTATAAATTTGTAGGTGTTCATTAGCATCTCCTAATTTATCTATGATTGTGATTTATCTGTTGTATTAAGGATGTTGATTCTGAATATATAGTTCGTGGATTGCCAGTTAGTTACATGTCATTAATAAATCAGTAAACTGATTCAATCCTGATTTCATTTAAACCACATGAGTCGAGTAGTTTTTCCTTGTGACAGGATAGTAAAAATAATTATCCAGTCTGAAAAGGATATGCATTTTTAAATGCCCTCTGATAAAAAGAGCAACTTGCTGTTGCCGCTTGCAAACTGCATCAATAAAATGTGTGATAGCACGCTTTGCATTTAAAGCCTCTGAATGGAGCTTTACAGCCTTATTGTCTTCAAATCCTTAACTCAGAATTCACCAAAGCACTTCGAGTCATTTATTTTTTATCAGGTTTCCTTGCAGTTTTTGGAGCATGGTGAGGATCTAGAAATGAGTTCTCAGAAATAATGTCTGCCCAGTTTAACACTGACTAAAAAAAAAAAAAAAAAAGCAAAACTGCTTTGGTTTTAGCTTCCTAGCTTTCCACCCTTCATCCCAGAATATGGAACTACAGTAGAGGGTATATGTGTACCTTCCACTTGTTCCCTTATTCTCCCTATTCTCTCCCAAGAGAATCACTTCAGATGGATGTGATACACTCCTTTTGGACACACTTCGTATAGAGCAATATGTACATTACAGCAAATTATATGCAACTCAAATACATTTGCAGGCTCAAAAGTTGTTTTCCACTTTGAGTTCTGTGAGCTCTGCAACACTTCTGACTGACACCAGAAAAATCATTGTTTGCTGGAAGAGAAAGTAACCAAAAAAGGCAATCAAAGTGGAGACGACATACAGAAGAATAAGATTTGGGACAAAAGTATGTGGCTGCTGAAATTCTGGGACTGATAAAAAAATACACTTTTCCCCGTACACAATTGTTATATTGTGATTGCCCATATTGCAGTCTATGGTGTTCTTTTTACAGTGTGATTAGACAAATGACAGTACAATAAGTGATTTACAGCATGACATGGTCTTTGTGTAATGCAAATTGGTACTTAAATTATGGCATCTATATTTGTATCTGATGCAGTGACTTTTAGGCATATCACAGTTACTATCTTAATGCAGTATTTTCACTGTATTCACCTGCAATATTACACTTTCAATTACATGGTGTCGCAAATTGATTTTGCACAGTTTTGAGGTAGCAGCAATTTAAGATTTATTAACACTATTATGGTAAATCACAAGATTAGATTGTATGATATTTAATGACAGTCAATTATCAGCCATTTTAAAAAAATTATTTGACACAATTTGTTATATTCAAAATTTTGCAACTTAAAAATTAAAAACCAGCAAGGTTCACATGAGACTTACGACAGAGTTTTCTAAATCAAATCACATACACATACACACACAAATACAGACAAATACTGATATAGAGGTTAACCTATGATGATTTTTCTCTCTTCTCAAATTGTGCTGAATTACTTTTTCCTTTCATGGCATATGTCAGTGAACAATCTTTGAATCCATTTCCTTCGTTGGTGTCTATCAGCGGACAATCTTTGAATCCTTGCAAAATCTACCCTTAGAGGTATCCCAGCTCAGGGGGAGATACTGGATCACAGCCCACTGTGATCCTGGAGAGTTCAAAGGGTCTAACATAGGATCACTATTTATAGGATTGCGAGATGATTGACTTTGGTCAGTTGTTTGGTTTTTGTTGGTTTTTCTCATTCAGGCCATAATTCTTGTCAGGTAGTTCTGGTACCTTCCAGATTGGGCTACAAGATCGGGCTATGATCCAGGCAGCAGGAGTTTCAGGTATGATTAGGGAGCACCTGATTGTCCCAACTCACTGCAACTGTAACCAAGATGAGAAAGTGCCTTGTCATCCCAACTCACCGCACTTGTAACCAAAATAAAACCACAATGTTGGGATCGCAAAGTGGCCCAGGCAGGCTGCGCCACCACACATGGGGAAAAAAATAGTAAGGTCTCATATCAAGAGACAAAAGTATCCCTACATTGCAGCCCCAGATATGTCCCTAACAATCCATTCTTATTTCTTTTTCTAACCCAGAAATGAACACCCCGTACCACCCTTGTTTGTAGATGTAATTCATATCAAATATCTTTAAAAACAGTGGAAAAAACATGTACTGTCTCCCACTAAGCCAGTTTGATGTTTGCAAAATCTTTCATCTTTAAGGGGTAGGTTACCTCATCCATTTTTTTAATCACCCTCTGGAGATGCCAGTCATTTTATTTCGATTGAAATGGAGCTTTGACTAATAAACTCTTGACTTGGTTGGCTCTCTTAAGAAGTGGCTAAAGTGATATGGAATCTAGGCTAAGGATTTGAATCATACAAATTTATTCATGTGTAATCTATACACTGGACAAGTGGATAAATCAGTTTATTTTTTACTTCCATGTTTTAATTCCACCTTAAGTACTTTTATTCAATGCTTTCATTGCAAATTATTTGCATATTTAAACAATAGACTATCAAAAAAAGTTGTCATTAGCATTTAAAATAACCTACATTCTTCTAGGCCACTTAGCATGGTTGTATGTAGCTTAAATCCTGAGATTTGGCAATCTGTGTCAGTGAAATGGTAGGATAATAATGAAATAAGTTACATCATACTTTTATGGCATTATCTTTGAAAGATACAGTCAGACAATTAGGGGGAAGATTTCTAAGCCAACTGGACTCTCAGCTTCTTGTTATTTTTCTAAGAATGTCATTCATGAGACTAGCAATAATAATGATAATTATCTACTATTTCCCCATATGGATGCTATGTGGAAAATGCACATCAGAGGATTAGGGATGACTTTTACACCATTAAAGATATATCAGTTTGTTCATTGCCACAGTACCTAATTTGTGCCACACATAAAATGATAATGACCCTCCTCAAACTTTTGACTAATTTAGTATCCTGATCTGTTTCATATTTTTATATTGCTCTTGATCCCTGATCAAGAAATGATCAGACATTTCTTGAAATGATAAGACATTTATCTACTGCTGTCATTTAGTTACTCTGACCCTGTTTTGGTTTTTGAGGGGTTTTTGGTTTTGTGTTTGTTCAGGTGTTTTTAATACTTTTATGAATGCCATCCATAAAGTGTTTTCAAATGTTAAAGAACAGAGCAACCAAGACCATGCATTACATAGATAAATACAAACAAAATCCAATGTGGTACTGAGTCAGAGAATTATAATATGTTCCATACACCCAGACTTCATCATATGCAGAATTTTTTCAGCTGGTAGGGATATATTCAGTCATGCATTTGCACAGCTTCCCTTGAACTGCTGTGTCCTGGGCTGATTGCTAGTAATATCCCTCAGGGATCAATACTAGGGCTGTTTAGTGGCTTTATTACAGACCTGGATGGTGGGACAGAATGGACCCTCAGCCAGTTTTCAGCTGATACTGAGCTGGCGAGAGCATTCAGTATGCTGGAGGAGTAGGACTGGTATTCAGAGGGAGCTGGACAGGTTATAGAAATGGCCTCACAGGAACCTTGTGAAGTTCTACAAGGACAAACGCAAACAACTAAACCAAGGTCAGAATAACCCCTGCAACAGTGCTGGATGGGAGCTAAGTAGCTAGAAATTAGCTTTGAGGAAAAGGACCCAGGGTCTTGGTTGACAGAAGGTTGTACATGAGCAAGCAATGTGCCCTTATAGCAAAGGCGGCCAATGGCATTCTGGGTTGTAAGACGAAGATGGTAGCAGGTCAACGGTGATCATTCCCACATTCCCAGCATCTTGAGCAAATGCATCTAGAGTGCTGTGTCCAGTTTTGGTCTTCTCCATACAAGAAGACAAAGACATATTGGAGTGAGTCCAGTGGAGGGTCACTGAGATGGTCCAAGAGCTGTGGTGCATGAAATACAAGGAAAGGCTGAGAGAACCGAGTTTGTTCAGCCTGTAGCAAAGAAGTGTCCAGGCAGACCTTTTTGCTGTCCTCAACTAACTAGTGTTTGGGGGAGTGTGGTGGTGCAACTGCCCCACCCCCCCAGCCACTCTGGGATCTCAGGATAAGCCCCATTGTGCTGTTATCTTGGATACAAGTGCAGTGACTATGATTCTATGATTCTATGACTTGGGCGTCAGGCACTCTGGCCACACCTGGGCCATCTGCTGCCTGAATTGTCTACCAGAATGACTCAGCACAAACTGTGGCCAGAATGAAGAATCTTGACCAAAGCCAATCATCTCTAGATCCTATAAACAGCAATCCAAAAGTGAGACCCTTTGAGCTTTCCAGGACCGCAGTGGGCTGTGTGACCCAGGATCTCCCCTGAGCTGGGACACCTCTCAGGGTAGGTTTCACAAGGATTCAAGATCATCTGGCAATGATTTCGTGAGGACTCAAAGACCTGACTTCTGGAGGTCCGACTGTCCATTGATGAATGCTGACACATAAAAGTGAGTAATTCATGAAACTCACAAAAAAGGAAATTTTAATCATAGGTTAACCTGTGTGCATGTGTGCAATTGGTGCAGAACTATTTGCCTCTGTGTGTGTGTGTAATTTGATCCAGGACTGTTTGTCTGCATGTGGTTTGATTTAATCCCCATCTGTGTGTGCAACCCTGCTGTAAGTTTTGGGTGACCCTTGCCATTCTCGAATCTTTAAGTCGCTATTTTGATTGTAACAAATTCCATTGAATTGCTCTGTTAAATTGGCTGATGACTAAGTGCTGTTAATAATATTGTGATTTATCTCAAAAATATTAATAAATCCTAAATTGCTGCTAAACCAAAGCCCTGTAACAAAATCTCATTCGCGACAGGGAGGTATAGAGAAAAGGAGACAGTCTCTTCCAGAGATGCACAGTGAAAGGACAATAGGCAAATGACACAAGTTTGAACATGGGAGATTTTGACTTTCTAAGGAAACAGTTTTTCCACATGTGGGTAGTCAAACACTGGTGCAGGGTTCCCAGAGAGGCTGTGGAGGATCCATCTCTGTAGATATTAAAAACTCAACTTTTCAGGGCCCTGAGCAATCTCAGTGGCTGGTGTTGCTTTGAGCAGGAGGTTGGCCTAGGGACCTAAAGAGGTCTCTTCCAAACTGGATTACCCTGTGATTCTGTGCTAGGATTAATATAAACTCTGCTTACCTGAATGTATGCCATGCCCTACTCACACACTGCTTCTACAGTGTGTTGACAAGGTGGTATGTAGGTTATAAGATTACCTCATTAGGAAAAAAAATGAAGAAATTAGGAGCAGTGCAACAGCAGTTTAGTTCCATTTTCAGACTGAAATTGAAGACGTCCTTTTCACTCTTGGGTTCATAATCACAAACCTGAGCTGTGTCATTTCCATGGGAATCTCTATGGTCAGGATTTTGTGCCCACTTAACTAACATCTTCTCTGCACAGACAGAAAATGAAGGTGAAGAGGTTAGTCCTTACAGATACTCAACAAGCTTTTTTTTTTTTCTCTGTGGTTTTTTGTTTGTTGGTTGGGTTTTGTTTGGTTTTGTTTGTTTGTTTTTTAATATAGTATTTCCTGACAGAATTTTCCAAGGGGATATAATCTCCATTTCAACAATAAAAAATTAATAGTCTGACTGCTATTGAAATAAGTAAAGTTTGGAGTGAAGAAATCTAGCAAACAAGGAGAAATATCAGGGTGGTCTGGAAATTGTAACATCTATTGTAAACATCTTTTTTTAAATGCAAATAATATTTCACTTGAGATGTGCACTTGTGATGTGTAAGCAATTTTTTCCTTAATGAATAAAATAAAACTATGTGTTTAAAATCTGTTTCTTAACTCCTCTGAATCTTAATTAGACATATTCACCAGATATAAAAGGTAAAATTAGTTTTAATCAGGAGTTGTTGATATTTTGCTTTTATGTTGTTTGGCTGGGGATTTTTTCCCCCTTTCTTTCATAAATAAGCCAGTATTGTATTGAAGAAAAAATTTCCAGGCCTTAAGATTCAATAAGAAATTTTCTTCATTGTCTCAAAATATAAAAATATAAAAGCTCCTTATTGTCTTTAGCCAAGAGCAATTAATCGTCTAATAGTTCAGATTTTCATTCCTCAACCATTCTGAAGCCATTTATGATTTCTTTTTTACAAGAATATTATTTGTATTTTATTTCCCATTTTCTCTGGGAAACTCCTAAATGTCTCAAAAAATGACTTACATAAACCCTTACCGCCATTGTGTATGCCAAAAATATATAATTATGCTGGTATTGTAGCTGAAAATATTCTAGATACACTTGTCTAATGACCTCATAAAGTCACTATGCACAGTAGTTATTCTAGCAGGTATTATGTGGGAGCATATATCCTTTGCTTGGCTCTTAATTTCATTATGAAGTAGTGTAAAAATAATAAAGAGTGGCCATACAGGTTCATATGAAGGATCTGTCTCTGCTGCACCTGACTCCAATATGGGCAGCAGTGAGAGGGTGACCATTCCCACCCACTTCCTCTGGCTTTGCCAGCAGAAACCACTCACTGTCACACAAGCAGGGTCTCTCGTTCCTTGCAGCTCTACCTCTATTTTCTCCTGGTGAGTGCCTCTGAAAGGGGCAGGAACAGCAATGCTGGTCTGTGTCAGCTTCCCTTGTCTGCTGAAACCTGCATCATCACTGCTGACATTTTTGCCAAAACTATCAGCTGAGCTCTCTGGACTGTAACTCTTCACTTTCTCATACCATAGAGGCCAAGGACTACACCCAATGCCGCTGTAGATTGCAAAAGAGGTGGCTCCTGTGGGGTCTAGGCTCTCCATGACACCTCATCACCTGCCCCACAAGGAGATTAGCTGCAGAGCAGGATGCATGGCAATCACTGCCTCCTCACTGCCCCTTCATCACCCTCCACAACCTAGACACTGACACTGGCATGGGTGGTGGGGCCATAGTTAGGTGACCTCCTACTGTTAACCTTAGTGTCATTCTTTCACACTCAGTGATACCAGGGAGTCTAATCTCCCCCTTCCTCCAATCCACTGCTGCTTTGCAAGACCCAGTTCTCTGCTGTCTTTGTATTCACACTTCCTCCAAAACCACACAAACTTGTCAGCTTCTTTGAAACCAAAGGAAGTTTGCTATCTGCATCACCAGGAGGAAAAAGCTTGATGGAGTGGATCCTGGGCACTGTGGGGACAATTTCTGACAAAACCAGATTTCAATGGGGTGCATCTTCAGACACATAGCACATCAGACCCTTTTTATTCAATGGTAGGTAGATGTAGCTATTTCACATCAGAGGTATTCATCCTTTTTCATAAATGTGGTGCTTGTTTCTTCAATATGAAAACCTAATTTATCAGATTTATTTGACACCACCCCAATTCTTGTATTAGAAGGACCAGTATTCATCAATTCCTATTCATCCTTTCAAACCACTAATTATTTTTCTGACCTCAATCTTATTTATATTTTCTAGATTTCAGAGTTACAGCTTACTTAGTAATACCTCACAAGCAGACACTTCATATTTCTTTTAATAAAAATGCCTAAAGTTTTTTTTCTTTTAAACCTCTACTGAACACTGAGCTGATATTTCCTTAGAACTGCCTGTCATAACTATCACAAACTTTTTCAGAATGAAAATGATAAGTTTAGATCCCATAACTTGATGTGTAAAAGGTGGATTTTTTCCCTATTTACATAATTTTACATTTGCTTGTAGTGAATTCCATTTTATTTGTTGTTACTTGATCAATCTCACAAGATCTTTCTTCAGTTCCCCACAGGGGTTTATTTTTGCTGTCCTGAAAAAATCATCTCTCGCTTTTCCAAGTTGTTTATGAATATGTTCAAAACCACAGGTCTTATCACAGATCCTCATGGAACTTCACTGGTCACTTCCCCACACAATAAGAAATTTTTATTTATTTCTATAATCTACTACTTATCTTTTCATTCTCTGTGCAAGAACTTTTTTCCTCATACCAAAGCTGCTTAGTTTCCTCTAAAGTCTTTGATAAGTGACATTGTTAAAAGGCTTTTGGAAATCCAAGTACACTATAGAGAACATATTGCTTCACCAAGTACCTAATCAGTTATGCTTGGTAGTACATGAAGGCAGCATGGAATCATCTAACGTACAACGTTTTGTTACAAGCCTTTCAGTCTGGGTTGACTAATCTTTGATTTTCTTTTTTCCTTATTTTTTTTCTGGGACTTCTCTTGGTTTGTAGTAGCTCCCTCTAGGATCAATGCATTTTTTAAAGACACATAGACTGTAATTCTTAGGGCCTTGTATTGGGTGTAGGTGTCAAGGTTTTGGTAGCTGGGAAGCTGCAGTGGTGGCCTCTGCGAGAAGAGGACAAGGGTTGCCCTGTGCCAGACACAGCAGCTCTGCAATGGACCCACCACAGGACACAGCTGAGCCCATCAGCAAAGCTTATGGTGCTTCTATGTAAACATATTTAATAATGGGTAAAATGCCACACAGCTGTGTGTGAGGAGAGAGGAAAAAACCTCTAAGTGTGAGAAACAGTTTTGTGAACATGCAGGTCAGAGAAGAGGGAGGCGGAAGACAGTGCTCAAGCAGACATTCCCCTGCAGCCTGTGGAAGTTTTGGAAGAGACCAGAATGGAGCAGGTATTTCCCTGCAGCCCATGGAGAGGACACATCTGAGCAGATATCCACACTGCAGCCTGTGGAGAGCCCGTGCTGGAGTGGGTTTTTCCTGAAGGACTGCAGCCCATGGGAAGACCCCTCATCAGAGCAGGGATGTGGTCTCAACAATAATGGAGTCTCACATCAGATTATAAACCAAATTTTATTGAGACAGTAAGAAAGATGAGCAACAATGCACCCACACAGTGACTCACCCAATCACCAATAGCAAACACAAAATTGCAAGCAATGCTATGGCTCCAGCAGACTATCAGGGACACTTGATGTCTGGGTCATCTGACCGAAACAGCCAAATGTGGAAATGCCTTCTGAATGCAGGTAAGAGTTGTGCCACCCCTTCACTTCATCAATGGTAATGTGACATGAGAGAATCATGTCTTACATGGCATTAGTGTACCCTACACATCATCGCAGATTATGTGGGAGGCATCCTGCCTACATGGCAACACTGGCCAAGGGGCAGGATATCAAGGAGAAAAGTGTAACAAGGAAGGAGTGGCAGAGAGGAAATGTTATGGACTGACAGTAACCCCCACTTTCTACTCCCCCATGCCACTTGAGGTGGGTGGGCAAGGAGTAGATTGGAGATGGGAATGAAGGAGTGAAGTTGAACATCGGAAAAAGGAGGTGGGGGAAAGGTGTTTTAGTTTTTTCTCTTTATTTATCCCCATTCTTCTCTATTTTTAATTAGCAATAAACTAAATTAATTTTCCCCAAGTCAAGTTTATTTTGCTTGTGATGGTAACTCTTAAGTGATCTTCCCATCTTTATCTCAAGCCACAAGGTTTTTTTCAACTTATTTTCTCCTGTGTCCTGTTGAGGAGAGAGAATGAAAGACCAGCCAGGTGAGGTCTGGCAGCTGGCCAAAGTCAACCCACCACAGGCCTTTAGCATTCTTTGATCATATTTCTATTCAAAAAACATCTAAAATAAGGTTCAGATGCTCTTGTAAGTGTTCAGTAGTATTGCAACAGAAAATTTCTATCTGTATTGACTGTAAGAGAATCCTGTCTCTTCCTTCATGCCACATTAAGTACAAACTTTTCAGTTTCTAGAATAAGTATTCTGCAATTTGAAGCCTGATTTCTTACATAGATCTAAAACATGTTAAGTCTTGGACCTTTCCACTGTGAAAAAAATCTGGAGTTTATGCGGAAAACAATATGTGATCATGTAATTACTGGAGAAATGGGCTTACAGGAACATCATGAAGTTGAACAAAAGGAAGGGCCAAGTCCAGCACCTGGGAGGAACAACCCATGCATCAGTACATTCTGGGGGCCATAATTTTTCCAAACTAGTTGCAAAGCAGCTTTTCAGAAAAGGACCTGGAGGTCCTGGTGAACAACAAGCTGAACATGAGCCAACAATGTGTCCTTGCTGCAAAGAAGGCTAACGGTGTCCTGGGCCGCATTAGCAGGAGTGTTGTCAGCAAGTTGAGAGAGGTGATCCTCCCCCTCAACTCAGCACTGGTGAGGGCTACACCTGGAATACTGTGTCCAGTTCTGGGTGCCTCAGTACAAGGGAGACATGGACATACTACAGAGAGTCCAAAAGAGGGCCACTTAGATGACTAAGGGTCTGGAGCATCTGTCCTATGAGGAAAGGCTGAGAGATCTGGGACTGTTTGGTCTAGAGGAGTGAAGACTCAAGGAGATCTCACCAATGTATATATATACCTGAAGGGAGGGTGCACAGGAGATGGAACCAGGTTCTTCCAGTGACAGGACCACAGGCAATGGGTACAAATTGAACACAGGAGGTTCCATCTGAATGTAAGAAAACACTTTTTTCTGTGAGGGTGACCAAGCACTGGCACAGGTAGCCCAGAGAGGTTGTAAAGTCATTATTGGAGATGAAATTCAAGTGTCATAGTCCTGAGCACCATGCTCTTTGGGGCCTTAAAAGGGAGAGGGGTGCTGCCCTTAAGGAGGAGGGATTGGACTAAATGACCTCCAGAAGTCCCTTCCAACCTCAACCATTCTGATTCTGTAGTTAATACTGCTTTCAAGAGATGTCTAAACACAAGGCATAAAGCAGTTACTTTCGACAGACAAAATTTAATTCTGAAATGTTGTGGTCTTTGAGGTTATGATCTAAAACTGTAGACTTTTTATTGTGGTCTTTTCACCACCATTTTGTTATGTTAAGTGCAAAATGAAAAGCAGACAAAGATTTTATTATCCTGCCTTCCAAGTTGTATCATCTGAGAATTTTAGACATTTTAATACAATACAGGTTTGTACCACTGTTTAAGCTAATCGTCTAAGTGATAAAAGCCATAGACTGCAGCTTTTGTGTAGAACAGATGCAGAGAAGTGAGTAACATACAGTATAAATTGCTAAATCCAGCTCCAGGTTCTGGAAGACAATGTTTCTGAATAATTGTACATGATTTGTTCCCAATCTAGCCATTCCAAGCATCTCCAACATTATTCATCAGCTTCTAGCTTCCAACTTGCAGTTGGAGTTATGATCATTATTCGTCCCTTCCAACTAATCTATTCTGTTCTGTTCTGTTCTTATTCTATTCTTATTCTATTCTATTCTACCATCTCCATCCCCAGATTTTGCCTTAATTTCTTCTGTTTTGGTGATTCTGCAATTTAGTAAAACTTGGTTGTTGAGAAACACCCTTCCATGTCTTCATGTCTATGCCTAGCTGCTTTTCCTTGTTCCTTAGTGCTCTTAACCATAGGCAAATCAATCTGCTTTCCTCTTCCTGTTTCATGCGAGTGATGAGACCACTGAGAAGAGCTAATCTCACCCTTTTACTCTCAATTCCTTCACTTACCTGGAAAGATGTCCCTTTTACCAGTATTTCAAATCTATAATCTAAGTATTGCTCCACAAAATGGTTGCAAAAATGTTTTGCTGTAGGAAATGGAAAACAATTCTTAAAACTGTTTGAGCTGAATACTGTCAAATGAAACTTACTAGAAAAGAATCAACATGAGGCAGATGATGAAATGTAAATGTTCAAAGAGCTGGCAAATCAAAAGAGATTGTTCTCTTTTTTGAAGAAGTTTTGAAGCAATCTGGGAAAATTCAATTATACGTCGCTACACAAGAGCTGTCCTATGTTGTGTATAATATAGATATAAATATATAGAATTTTTACAAGAAGGATAGTCATGGCATTTCTTTTTTTCTTCTTTCAAGATGTTAGCTATAAATATTGCTGTACCAAGAGTTCTATGTCTGGTTGGGGCCAAATGCTGAATAAAACTTAACAAGACTATGCAAATATTCAGTAATGGAATTATTTACTTGATATAACCACATTATCTTACTGTTGTGTTTTCTGGAACTACACAGCTTGTTTTCATAGAAGATGAAACACAATAGTCTGTGCCCAGGATATTATTTAATGTTAAAAGAAAATAATTATGAATATAATTTGTCCAATGGAACTAACTCATTTTTAATTTTGCAGGAATAAGTGAGGCATTATAAGTGAGGAATTATTAAAATTTTGGAATAAAAAAGATCACTGTGGAGTTCTGTTTTTAATGTTGTTCTTAATTGGTTTAATTTTGTTTTCAAAATAGTCAAATGAATTAGCATAGCAAGTAAACCATTTATTCCTTAATATCTAAAAGCAGCTGTCTTCATGTTTTCTATCGTATGTTTCACTCCCAAAAGCGAGAAGAATATTCTCTATTTGCTCATCGGTGTTTTTTGCAAAGACTCAGAGAAAACAGCATTTTTTCTGATCTCAGGTAAATGCACCCACCTTTCCTCCCCTCCTTCTCAGCAGCGGGGAGAAGATTCACAATCGCTAGCCCTTGTTCTCGTGGGGATCTTCGACTTACCAGATGTCTTCTGGAAATACAATCCAGCAGAAGGAAAACAGTCTAGTTCCTGGAGTGTGTGGACGATAACTTCCTGACACAGCTGGTGAGTGAGCTAACTAGGGAAGGCACCATGCTGGACCTGTTGTTTGTGAACAGAGGAGGACTTGTGTGTGATGTGATAGTTGAAGGCCGTCTTGGCCATAGTGATCACGAAATGATAGAGTTTTCAATTCTTGGAGAAGTATGGAGAGGGGGGTCAGCAAAATTGCTATCTTGGACTTCTGGAGGGCAGACTTTGGCTGTTTAGGAGTCTAGTCAGCAGAATCCCTTGGGAGGCAGTCCTGAAGGGCAAAGGAGTCCAGGAAGGCTGGACAGACTTCAAGAAGGAAATCTTAAATGTGAAGGAGCAGGCTGTCCCCATGTGCTGAAAGACAGGCTGGCAGGGAAGAAGACTGGCCTGGCTGAACAGAGAGCTTTGGCTGGAACTCAGGAGAAAAAGGAGAGTTTATGGCCTTTGGAATAAGGGGAAGGCAACTCAGGAGGACTACAAGGATGTTGTTAGGCTATGCAGGGAGAAAATTAGAAGGGCCAAAGCCCAGATAGAACTTAATCTGGCTACTGCTGCTAAAGACAACAAAAATGTTTCTATAAATACATTAATAAAAGAAGAACAAAGGGGAATCTCCACCCTTTATTGGATGTAGGGGCAAACAGAATGACAAAGGATGAGAAAAAGGCTGAGGTACTTAATGCCTTCTTTGCCTCAGTCTTTAGCAGTAAGACCAGTTGTTCTGTGGGTACCCAGCCCCCTGAGCTAGAAGATAGGGATGGGGAGCAGAATGAAGCCCTCAGAACCCAAGGGGAAATGGTTACTGACCTGCTACACCACTTAGACACACACAAGTCTATGGGGCCAGATGGCATCCACCCAAGGGTACTGAGGGAGCTGGCTGAAGTGCTCACAAAGCCACCTTCCATCATTTATCAGCAGTCCTGGCTAACTGGGGAGGTCCCAGTTGACTGGAAGTTGGAAAATCATAGAATCATAGAATGGTTTGGTTTGGAAGGGACCTTAAAGATCATCTAGTTCCAACCCCCCTGCTATGGGCAGGGACACCCATCACTAGACCATGTTGCCCAAAGCCTCATCCAACCTGGTCTTAAACACTTCCAGGGATGGGGCATCCACAACCTCTCTGGGCAACCGCTTCCAGTACCTCACCACCCTCACAGTAAAGAATTTCTTTCTAACATCTAATCTAAATCGACCCTCCTTCAGCTTAAACCCATTACCCCTCGTCCTGTCACTACACTCCCTCATAAACAGTCCCTCACCATCTTTCCTGTACGCTCCTTCAGGCACTGGAAGGCTGCTATAAGGTCTCCCCAGAGCCTTCTCTTCTCCAGGCTGAACAACCCCAACTCTCTCAGCCTGTCCTCATAGGAGAGGTGCTCCATCAGCTTCATGGCCCTCCTCTGGACTCGCTCCAACAGCTCCATGTCTCTCCAGTACTGGGGCCCCCAGAGCTGGATGCAGTACTCCAGGTGGGGTCTCACAAGAGCGGAGTAGAGGGGCAGGATCACCTCCCTCGACCTGCTGGTCACACCTCTTTTGATGCAGCCCAGGACACAGTTGGCTTTGTGGGCTGCAAGCGCACACTGCTGGCTCATGTTGAGCTTCTCATCAATCAATACCCCCAAGTCCTTCTCCTCGGGGCTGCTTTCGATCCATTCCTCACCCAGCCTATAGCTGGGGATTGTGCCGACCCACGTGCAGGACCTTGCACTTGGCCTTGTTGAACTTCATGCGACGCCCATCTACAAGAAGGGCTGGAAGGAGGATGCAGGGAACTACAGGCCTGTCAGTCTGACCTTGGTGATGAGGAAGGTTATGGAGCAGATCTTCCTGAGTGCCATCACATGTCATGTACAGGATAACCAGGTGATTGGGCCCAGTCAGCATGGGTTCATGAAAGACAGGTCCTCTTTAACTAATCTGATCTCCTTCTATGACAAGGTGACCCACTTAGTGGAGGAGGGAAAGGCTGTGGATGTTGTCTACCTAGTCTTCAGTAAAGCTTTTGACACCATTTCCTACAGCATTCTCTTGGAGAAACTGGCTGCTCATGGCTTGGACAGGTGTACTCTTCTCTGGTTAAAAAACTGGCTGGATGGCCGGGTCCAAAGAGTTGTGGTGAATGGAGGTAAATCCAGTTTGTGGCCGGTCGCAAGTGGTGTTCTCCAGGGCTCAGTACTGAGGCCAGTTCTCTTGAATATCTTTATCAATGATCTGGAAGAGGGGATCAAGTGCACTCTCAGTACGTTTGCAGATGACACCAAGTTGGGGAGGAGTGTTGATCTGCTGGCGGGTAGGAAGGCTCTACAGAGCGATCTGGACAGGCTGGATCGATGGGCTGAGGCCAACTGTACAAGGTTCAACAAGGCTCAGTGCCGGGTCCTGCACTTGGGTCACAACAACCCCAGGCAACACTGCTACAGGCTTGGGGAAGAGTGGCTGGAAAGCTGCCTGGCAGAAAAGGACCTGGGGGTGTTGGTCAACAGCTGTCTGAACATGAGGCAGCAGTATGCCTGGGTGGCCAAGAAGGCCAACAGCATCCTGGTTTGTATCAGCAATAGTGTGGCCAGGAGGACTAGGGAAGTGATTGTGCCCCTGTACTTGGCACTGGTGAGGCTGCACCATGAGTACTGTGTTTAGTTTTGGGCCCCTCACTGCAAGAAAGCCATTGAGGTGCTGGAGTGTGTCCAAAGAAGGGCAACAAAGCTGGTGAAGGGTGTAGAGCACAAGTCTTATGAGGAGCAGCTGAGGGAACTGGGGTTGTTTAGCCTGGAGAAAGGGAGGCTAAGGGGAGACCTTATCGCTCTCTACACCTACCTGAAAGGAGGTTGTAGCCAGGTGGGTGTTGGTCTCTTCTCCCAAGTAACAAGCAACAGGACAAGAAGAAATGGCCTCACTTTGTGCCAGGGGAGGTTTAGATTGGATATTAAGGAAAATTTCTTCACTGAAAGGGTTGTCAATCATTGGCACAGGCTGCCCAGGGAAATGGTTGTGTCATCATTCCTGGAGGTATTTAAAAGATGTGTAGATGTGGCACTTAGGGATGTGGTTTAGTGGTTGGACTTGGCAGTGCTAGGTTAAACTGGTTGAACTTGATGATCTTAAATGTCTTTTCCAATCTAAATGGTTCTATGATTCTATGTTTGTCTCCTTTCCTCCTCTTCCTGGCCGTGGTCTTTTACTATCGTCCCTGGAATTCCTTCACCTCAAAGTAGAAAGTCATTAAATCATTATTCTTGCAACAGTGAACATGAAGAATACATTTCTGTGAAATATATTTAGTTATTGGTTCTAGGAAGATAAAGAAGTTAGATCTATTTTTCTTCACATCAGAAATACTATGTTCTAAGTATGGTTGGCTTTGTCTGTGTGTTTGTTTTTATCTGGGAGAAATATTTCTCATCTTTGAGGTCATGACTGAAAAAGCTGAGAACACAATTAACAGTCATGTTGTTCATCATCATAATCAAAAGAGATTTTTGAGCAAATGGCAGCAGAGCATTTAACACAAAGAAAAAGACAGGGAGGGTGATTTGGTTTTTCTGGGTTTTTTGGGGGTTTTTTTGTGGATATACTTTTAAAAGGCTGTTAAAGCCCTAAAGCTGAGTCAAACTATTGCAAATACAAACAAATATCTATGGACAAAAAAGGAGCAGGACATGGTCTCAAGTCAGAATAAGTATAAATGGTATATAGAAACCATTTACTCCTCAGGAAAAAAAAAAGGTTCAAAATGTTACATACGCTAGAGATTAACAGTTTCAAAATAAAATTCCTACTACTAATTCTCAAATTAATTTATTACCAATATGTAATCCTAATGTTGCAATTACACTAGGTCATGCAGGGTGATTCTGCCTCTCCACTCTGCTCTTGTGAGACCCCACCTGGAGTACTGTGTCCAGCTCTGGGATCCCCAGTACAAGAAAGACATGGAGCTGTTCGAGCGAGTCCAGAGGAGGGCTATGAAGATGATCAGAGGTCTGGAACACCTCTCCTATTGTCCTGGTTTCGGCTAGGATAGAGTTAATTTTCACAAGGAGCCAGGTGAGGTGAGCCAAGCTGGCCAAAGAGCTATTCCATAGCATGTGATGTCATGCTCACCATAAAAAGGGGCTAGTCAGGGAGGGGCAGCTTGGCGCAGCTCCGGGACAGTCTGAGTGTTGGCTGAGCATCCCATCAGTTGTTGTATATATTGTTATAAATGCTGTTGTAATTTCCTCTCCCTTTCTGTCCCAGTAAACTGTCCTTATCCCAACCCATGGGGTTTGCCTTTGTCTTCCCATTCTCCTCTCCATCCCATCGGGGGAGGGGTGAGTGAGCAGCCGCGTGGTGCTCAGCTGCCAGCTGGGGCTAAACCACAACACCTATGAAGACAGGCTGAGACAGTTGGGATTATTCAGCCTGGAGAAGAGAAGGCTCCAGGGAGACCTTATTGCAGCCTTCCAGTACCTGAAGGAGGCCTACAGGAAGGCTGGGGAGGGACTGTTTATCAGGACAAGGAGTAATGGGTTTAAGCTGAAGGAAGGTAGATTTAGATTAGATATTAGGAAGAAACTCTTCACTGTGAGGGTAGTGAGGCACTGGAACAGGTTGCCCAGAGAGGTTGTGGATGCCCCATCCCTGGAAGTGTTCAAGGCCAGGCTGGATGGGGCTTTGGGCAACCTGGTCTAGTGGAGGGTATCCCTGCCTGTGGCAGGGGAGGTGGAACTAGATGATTTTTAAGGTCCCTTCCAACCCAAACCATTCTATGATTCTATGATTTAATAAAGTAGTTATTAATTTTATATTCCTTTGGATTCATTGTGACAAAATTAATTAGCATAACATCAAAAACTCCAAAGGAGACATTCCTGACAATCAAAATCCTCAGAAAGGTCAACAATTTTCTTCTAACACATGGTTCCCATTCTCATTCAAATTCTAATCCACGTTGGAGAGTAGTAGGCTGTTCCATTTACAAAATCCTACCCGAGCAGAGGCAGGATGTGACAAATAGAGTATTAAACTTTTTTCCACCAGCTTTCACTACTGGTTCAGACTAAATTGTTCTCTCATGATCTCAGGATTCTTCAGGCTCCTCCATTTAAAATGATTCCATCCCACATGTACTGTAGCTGAAAACAATACTCACCAAAATGGTCACCAATGGTGACAGCAAAGTACCTGTCAATGGTCATATAAGGATTCCATGCTGAGGATGCCCATCTCTCTTGATTGACCATAGAGGAAAATTTGGTCAACAAAATTCAAAACTTAGCCAACTTAGTTTAGTGCCTGGAATTAGGTGGGATAAATGTGAAATCGTTTATCTGTTTAATTTCTCATCAAATTTGTCTTTATTTCAAACTGATTTTTTCCCAGCTACCTTAAATGAAGGGTAGCAATGATAATTATCCACTGTTTTAACCAAAGAAGCCCCAAAGATCTTTAATGCAAAAGCACAATACTTTCAACAAAGCTGAAAAGTTAACGGTCTAAGATATGCAGTAGTTATTTCTTGCATATTATTCCTAGGCATAAGAAAGAAGCAAAAGAAGGAAAATAAACAAACATAGAAAGCCAACACGCAAGACTGAATTGCTCCATATTTCTCTATAAAAGTTCAGTGGCAAAGGAGAGAGCAGACTTCTGTCCTCTACAGCAATGATCAGCTTCCACAGTCACAAGACCAAATCGTTTTACTCCTGTTCCTTTTATTCAGCTTCTGATATCTACAACTATTCTACCAACAGTAACTGATTTAAAACATAGTTGATCTTTTCTAAAAACCTGGTTACACACATTTACTCATTGAATTACTGGTGTGGGATAAAGATGCTATGTTAAAAATAACTAAAGGCTGTATTGTAACAGCATTTGTACAAAGGAGCTGAAGTAATACTATTGAGTAGACCAACTCTGGGCATTTTCTACCTTTTGAATTTGCAACCATAACATGTTTTTCATATAAATTTAGACTGTAATTATTAAATACTTAATTTGAATTATGCAAGCATTTATTGCACTAATAGAATATATTAATGTCCTCTCTTGTATGTTTTACTAATCTACTGAAGAGGAAAATAACCGTAAGTTTTAATTATTGTTATTAGAGCATTATTAATACAAGGAAGTGTTTTGCTTTGAGTTTAAGATTTATTACAAAGTCTAAAATTTAATCTTTGCATATCAGTACAGTAAGAAGCTTCCAAAATATCCATTTGAAATTGATCTCCTAGCTTTGCTGTTTTTCACTGTGCAAATTGAAACACTATACTGTTAGTTCAGTGTAATATTATAAAGTGGTAGAGGGGGTCATGTGGTGTTATAAATTATTTCTTGTATTTTACTAATTTCTATTTCTTTGCTTTGTTTTGTTTGTAATTTTAACACTATGAGAAGACCATTAGTTTCTAAATCTCTCTTGTTGCCTGCTGAAGAGGGGATGGGGCCAAGCCAAGGCCAGGCCAGGATGTCAGCCCATGGCTGGGGTCAGGTTCAGACTGGAGGAGGGGAAACAGGGTCAGACACAGCTCCAGGACAACAGGGCCATGGAGATGGGAACGAGCTGGGATGTCAGCCTGTGGGTCAGACCCTGATCTGGTGAGAGCCCTCCAGGGCTGCAGTGGAGCTGGAGATCAGCATTGCTGCAGTGTCTCTGGTATGGGAACTGGCAGGCCTGGGCTGGACTGAAACGGGGTCCTGGGCCCATGGGCATTTTCAACTGTAAAAAGCCACTAAGAAAAGTAAGAAATGAAAATGCAGTTATTGATTTGTATTTAACAGATTCTTTTTTTGCTGTCTTGGTGTCTTAGCACGGGATGTGAGCCTCTTAGCCAAGCCATCTCCCTCTGTAATTGACATCGATCTCACCACTGGGCTAGTCCCTGAACTTGTAACCCTCCTGTTTTTGTTTTCTCATAGAACAAGCGGGTACACCTAGGGCAGCTTCTCCTGGGTAAAGTTTTTTTTTTAGTTTTGTTTCTCCCTAGGCTTGCAACCAGTTTGTTTCTCAACTTGTTTGGTTTGATCTATTTCTGTTTATTGATTCATCACAAGTGCATGCTTTCTTGCTTTCCAGAATTGGGCCAGAAGGACATTTACGCTGAGGCAGGAGAATGAGGTGCTTCCTCTTTGTCCTTGTTAATGATTTTCAATTTACATGACCACTTTATTCTTTAATTTGCAGGTCTTTTCCTGGCAGGCTGTTACTGCTAATTGTTTTCTTGTAACTTCGGTAGACTACAGTAATCATATATCATGATTTGTACATAGAAATCAGTAGATTAATAGCTTGTATTTCAGACTGTATAGGGTCCATGACCATCAGTTAATAGCATAGATGATAGCTTCAAAATTCACTCGCTAGTAATCAGTTCTCAGGGTTATATCAATATATACTCCAATGCACAAAATAAAATATCTGTAAAATAAAAAAAAAATCAAAAGGAAAAATAATGGTAGATGCCTGCTTCTACTGAATAAATACAATGTGTTATCACTGATTACAATGGAAGGGTCTAATAACAAAAACTTCCAAGATAAAGAGAATTTCTTTACAAGGAAGTTCCCTGAATTAGATTACCAATGTATAACAAGAATAATATGGAAAAGGGTGATAAGGGGGAGAAGGGAGGGAAAGTGAGAGAGAGAGAGGAGAGAAAAGAGGAAAACAAGAGAAAAAGGAAAAAAAAGAGAAAAGAGAAAAAAAAGAACCAATCTTCATTTAAGCCTGGATCAAAAATTGTAAAAACCCAAGATTTTCCCAATAAAAATCCTAAATTCAGAGTTCATCCATCCAGTTTTTGCCATCTGGATTAGTTTTTATCAGCAAAATGAATTATTATTAAAAGTACTTATTTATTTCCGCTGGCTACTGCGGAGGCAGCAGAGTGTGGTATGTGAAGCTTGAAGTAGACTTTTTTTTTTTTAAGATTAATTTCTTAGATGAGATTAAATCTTAATTCAGGAGGTAAAATTAGTATGAATACTGCCAGGACAGTTTGAAGGAGACTGAGCACAAGAAAGGGATGTTCTGAGAGGTGTGCCATGACACTGCGAGCACCACTGGAATCTAAAGATCCAAATATGGTAAAATGACATACATGCTTTATGTGATAAAACATATTGTTCTATATCCAATACTGTCTTCATCTTCATGTACATCATACCATAAATATATAAGAGAATTTACAGGCAACTTTAATTTTTCAGAACATTTTTGATATCTATAACTTGTTTAACTCATTCCCTTAGCAGGAAACACATGTTTTCTGTTAGCTTTACTCAGTTTAAGATTTCATAGTTGATGGCAACTGTGATACTCACCTTCCTGTGATGTATATCTCACTCTTCATCTAATTGTACTTTCCTCAATGTGGTAAAAAATATTCCACATTTACTTTGGACATTAAAACTGATGATTCACTCAGCAGACAAACCATATCAAGCAAAATGAATACATAAAAAGCCTTTTTGAATGGCAAACAAATCAAAATCAACCAACCAATCAAAAAAACCCCAAATAAAATCTAGCCTGTCATGATGTAAGAAAATCTAGGGAAGTACAAAGTTTTAAAGCAATGGAATCTATATGAAGGAAAGAATTTTTTTTGGGAAAAAAAAAAAAGTACAAACTGCTAGGAAATAACTTTCTGCATACTGATAGAATGAAAATCATATGGACTTTATAAACAGAAGATTACTTGTACACTGGCAAATTAAACAGGACAACAACCAAACAGTAGGACTGGAATGCTCTTAAAAAGATCTGTAAAGTATATTTGACCAATGCAAACTAACAGTCTCACTGACAATAGCAGAGCATGATTCAAAGTATACCACAGACCAGAAACCCCATCTAGTAGACAACACAGCCAAGGTAACCATATTAGGGAAGGGCAGGGAAGGAGAATTTAATTTTACAGACAAGAATTGCGACATATCAGCTGTCTACGGTGCCAAAGGATCACTCTATTTTATTTAAGAATACAGACCCAGTCACAGGAACTTATTAATTGAATTTCTGTTCTCCATTAGGTTCTCATGCAAAACATTCAGGATTTAATTCATACTTGTGAACCCCTTCAGGATGAGAAAGCCTCAGACTAGTGATAGTCCTAGCAGTTGGAGCTTTAAAATGCAGAAAAGTGCTCTGAGACTCTCTCAGGAGGAGCACTCAAGAGCTTTCCTCAGTGGAGGGGAAGGGATTAACTCAGGGAAGGAGGTTTACACAATCAGCTGATCCACCCAACTGATAAAGAGACAGCTGATCCATTTCTCTAAAGCAATGGTCTTATGGCCATCCTTTGGTCCCCTTTGTATTGAGACAAGTTCATCTTTCTTTACAGCAGCTGTGATCATTCCCCATATTCTACCCTGTGCATTGTCTGTGCTCGTGTCCTCTGAGCCTTCTTTCACTGTAGGGTTTTTTTGATCTGTCACATATGTATATATCTCTGTGTGTGTGAATAGCTTTATTTCTTGGGAATAAGGTTGATACTGCTGTTTTGCAGCCATGATACTTAGGCTTGATGTGCATACAAAGAACTTTTATCCCAGTGTTCATACTTCAGATTTTCCCATTCATACAATTTTTACATGTACACGTAAAGTAAATATAATTTTTACAGGATTTTGAGAATATGAGTATCAGAGACTTATAGAACTAATTGGTGCTATTGAAGAGTGTGAATAGTATAGTGCAAGACTAACATAATGAATTGGGAATTACTGTTACTCAAATGAGGAAAAAAATGTTGAGTTTCTTTTAACTGGCTATAGGAAGTTTCTCATTCATTTATCTGGCAGACTGATGAATCTAAAATAGGAACTATACTGTTTTAATTATATCAGATGTTAAAGTCCATGAACTGTATAAATTAATATTGTAAGGTATTCTGCTTTTCATCACCCTTTGCATCAGCCTTTCCTTCCCTCTCTCTAGATTATATGAAGTGACAAAAAAGATGCCTAAAATTTAATTAAGTTCTTAACATGAGTTTCTGATTTAGGTACCTTATGTTATGCACCACAAATACCCTACTAAGTTTTATGTCATTTGAAACATGGTGTCATTAGCTTCTTAACACAAACCAAATATGTCTTTTTTGTGTTTCTTGTAGTCAAAATTTGCTGCAGTTTTCTACATTCGCCTCCATAAAAGCTATCCCATTTAGTGCTGTAAGCCAAAGGATTTTTCCATTGTACTCCTGATAAGATATTAAATGGAAAAGTAATTCCTTCTCATACAATCAAGGAACTTACACATTTTACTGCACGTTGCAGTTATCTCTGGGTTATCAATTCATTTAAATAAGACATAAAGAGAGTAGCCCTCTGGACAGTGATGATAAGTCTTGCTGGATAGTAGCAGGCGAAGGAAATGAAATACGAGGGTATGATGGGTTGGCCTTGACTGGCCGCCAGGTGCTCACCAAGCTGCTCTGTCACTCCCCTCCTCAACAGGACAGGGGGAGAAAATATGATTAAAAAGCTCATGGACCAAGATAAGGACAGGGAGATCACTCACCAATTACCATCCCGTCACATGTCAAACAGACTTGACTTGGGGAAATATATTCTCAGTTAATAACAGAGTAGGCTAGGGAGAAATAAAAACAAAACTAAAATCATCTTTCCCCAACCCCTCCCTTCTTCCCCAGCTCAACTTCTGACTCTCCTACCTCCTTCTGCATGAGCAGCACTGGGTGATGGGGAATGGGGGTTGTGGTCACTCCAGAAGGCTTTGTCTCTGCTGCTCCTGCCTCCTCATGCTGTTCCCCTGCTCCAGCATGGAGTCGCTCCCATGAGATACAGTCCTTCACAATATGCTCCAATGTGGGCCTTTTCCACAGGCTGCAGTTCTTCGAGAACTGCTCCAGCGTGGTTGCTTTCCACGGGGTGCAGTCCTTCAGTAAGGGACTGTTGCCAGCTGGGGTCCCCCACGGGTCACAGTTTTTGCCAGAAAACCTGATCCAGTGTGGGCTTATCTCCATAGGCCATGACTCCTGCCAGGAGCCTGCTTCAGCGTGGGCTTTTCCAGGGCTACAGCTTCCTTCAGGGCACATCCACCTGCTCCAGTATGGGGTCCTCCACAGGCTGTAGTGTGGATATCTTTACCAGCGTGGTCCTCCATGCGCTTCAAGGGGAAAACCTGTTTCACCATGGTCTTTACCACAAGCTGCAGAGGAATCTCTGCTTCAGTGCCTGGAGCACCCCCTCCTCCTTCTTCACTGACCTGGATGTCTGCATATATGTTCTCTCACATTTTCTCACTCCTCTCTCACAGTTCCCGTGCAGTGTTTTTTTACTCTTTCTTAAATATGTTATCACAGAGGTGCTACCAACATCATCGATGGGCTCAGATTAGGCCAGCTCCATCTTGGAGCCACTGGAACTGGCTCTGTCCAACATGGGGGCAGCTCCTGGTGCCTTCTCACAGAAACCACCCCTGTAGGCCCCCTGCTACCAAAACCTTGCCATGTAAACGCAATACAGAGGTTAAGTTGAAGGTAAAGGCTTAGGAACAGTAGTAATAACATAAAGAATTAATTATCACTATCATAAAGAATTTTTTAAAATGTAATGACTTCATTAAGTTTGGGTGGTTTTGTTGTTTTGTTTTCAGGGTTTTTTTGGCTTGCTGTGGTTTTTGGGTTGGGTTTTTTTGTTTGTGTTTATTTTGGTTTTGGGTTTTTGGGTTTTTTTTGCTAGAGGATTTTATTTCTGAGAATGCAGTATTCTGTATGATAATCTAAATGGCTAATTCTGTAGGTGTCCCTGCTTAGGCATTTCAAAGATTTATATCTGGTTTTATAGCCCCAAACAAATATAAACCATTAAGAAAGTTAAGACATGTTTTAACTGCTCAAAAACTACATGAGGGGAAGATGTGTCTACTAAGTCAAAATTCTGTGAATCTAAGCTCAGATTGTACTACATCAACTTACAGCAGTTAAAACATGTCTTGACTGAGGTCATGTAATGTTGCTCATTTCTTATATCTGCAGGAACATTAAAAAGCTCTGTTAAAATTCCTGACTGTAGAGAATAGATTGAAATGCACACTTTTTCCTATAAAGCCGTAAAATGTTCTATTACATTAAAGTTTAATTTTAGTGGAAGTAAAAAATGATGGTATTTCAGTGCCTGTATTCATTCACTGCATTTTCAAATGAAGAATTATTTAAAATAGTTTGGATATTTTAGTGCTAAATTATATATTTTCTTGGTAGTTTTGAGAACAAATGAAGAGCTAATGAAAGGGTAAGAGCTTTTTGCATCAGCTAAAGAATAGCTATAAATTTTATAAAATACTGGTAGGACCAACTTATACCAGTGATTCCTGATGCCAAGGGGCTGTTTGGAGAACTAGAGATTAAAAGTCTACATAAATGTGTATATACATTGAATTCTATTGGGATTTATCAGCCTAACTGCTTAAAAACATGATATCTTGTCTAAATTATGCACTGTCTGTTTATAGACATAAAATATTTTATTGGACCAAAAAATACAGTTTGAGATAATAAATGAGCTTTCAGTTGAAAAAAACTGCTGTGTTTTTGGAGGTTGTCAGGCACAGACAATTCGGGATAGATACCTAAGAGCAATTGAATTGTCCTGTAGGAATGTTCCAAGATTACTTTCGAAAAATTTGTTTTGACTGTTCATGAACTCAGAATTTCTGAGCAGAAATTTCTGTAGACAACTTCTGTTGGCTTTTCTGCTGCTTTCGTGCAGCTGAAGTCATACAGCAGATTCCATAATCTGGTGCAGGAAACCTTCCTCACTGTTATTGCTTTGTTGGAAGAATCTAGTTTTATGTGTGAACCTGATACAGTATTATATAGGTTAGCATACCACAAAGCATACTGTAATTTTTTAACTCATTATTGGAAAATTCTGAGCATTCAGATTCATCAAAGTTTTACTAATGTTAGTAAATTAAATCAATAATTTCATTAAGTGTTTATGGCTATGAATGCATATGTAGATGATGGCTTTATGATTTTGATCATTGTAATAAACCCAGTGCAATATGCTTGGGGAAATTACTAAAAGACTTTAGTGACACAGAAGTTACCTGTGTTTTGGTCATTCACCAACTTCTGGTTTTTGCTGCAATAAAAATATCTGCTAATCTCACTTTATATTTCTGCTTTGGGTTAAACAGGAGGACTTTATTTCTGCAGCTGCAATAATGAGCTAGCCAATAATGTAATCTCTTTTCTTCAGTGTCTGTGTTTCACCTTCTACATCAGGACAACCTAGCCTTGCTACAGATAGGTAGTCAAACTGGTATATAACGGCATTCTTCCCAAAGCCCAGGGCTTGAAATATTTTCCATTAATCATAGAATTTTTATAAAGAAGAAAGTTAAGGAACTTACAGGTGTCCTTTTTTCTTCAACTGGGTGCCTTCAGTAACAACCAATCACTGTGAATCATTTATCATACATTTTGGTCCATATTCAAATATTCTTTTTAATTGCAGCATAGTTCTAAAAGCCACAAGTGTTTCAATAAATCTTCCAACTATCCATGGAATGAAATACTACTCAGTTTGGATAAAGAGATAAATCTTTTATACGTAGTCTCCAGCTATTCAGTTATATAAAGAAAATATGTTTCATATGCTGCATGTATCACATAGATTTCCCCAGAGTGGTGTTTTTTCTTGCTTTAGTTATTAAGATAAATGTTGATTATAGATAAGAATTGGCTATATTAAACTTTTGTTTTATATAATCTTATCTTCTATTTACCCATTGTAAAAGTTTGAGTTGCTTTTTTTTCTTTTTTTTCTTTTTTTTGCCTCCTTTTTTCCAACGTTTACACCATTGTATTGGCTGTAGGTGTCAAAGTTTTGGTAGTGTGGGGTTGCAGGGGTGGCCTTTGTGAGAGGAGGGCAAGGGCTGCCCTGTGCCAGACAAAGCCACTTCCAGATGGTTCCAAAATGAACCCACTGCAGGGCACGGCTGAGCCCCTCAGCCAAGATGGTGTCACCTCTGGGGAAGTGTATTTAGGAAAGGCCAGAAAGCAACAGACAGGCGAGGAGGTCGGGGAAGAGTGAAAACAGCAGAGGGAACGCCAAGTTCAGAGGGGGAAGGGGTGGTCCATGATGCCACAGCAGGTACTCCTCATGCAGACCATGGAAGAGACCAGGTTGTGGTAGGTACCTACACTTCAATTCATAGAGGACCACATGCTGGAGCAGCTGGGTATTCCTGAAGGAAACACAGCCTGTGGAAAGCACACACTGGAACAGAGGAAAGATCTTAGAAGAAAGGAGCAGCAGAGAGGAACTTACATGCACTGACCATACCCACTCACCCACCAGCCTCCTTGTACTATTTGGGAGGGAGGTAGAGAACTCTGGAGTTAGAGAACTCTGGAATGAAGGAGCAAAATTGAGTGTGGGAAAGAGTGGAGGAAAGGTGTTTTAATGCTTGTATTTCTGTTTCTCACTACCCGAGTTTATTTTAATCGGTAATAATTTAATTTCCCCCAAGTTGAGTCTTTTCTGCCTGTGATGGTAACTGGTAAGCTGGCATATTCTTATCAACATATTAGTTTTGAGTAATACATTTCACTGTGATGATTAGGCTCACTTATGCATTTTGTAGAAGGAAGTTTATTTTCTAACAGTAAAGAAAGTCTCCATGTTTCACTTAAGTATTTTTTTTTCTACTAAGGGATAGATGTCAGGGAGTAAAGGCAAAGGAAATATTAATTTTCTGTCATCAGCATCTACAAAACTTTTAGTCTATCACTATCACCCTTGTTTAAGTATATTCCATAAGTACCTTTTCAGATGTTTAGTATTTTTTTATTACCCACTCTTTTATGTTTTTCACAGGTTTTAACTACATCATAAGTCTGCCACTAACCAGCATGTAATTTGGGAAGTTTCACTTTGGCATTTTAAGGTCGTACATCCCTTTCATGTGTTTAGAGGAAAGTAAACTCGAAAACAACACATTAACCAATTAGGAGTACTTGTTGCAGATTGGGTTTTTTGAGTTAATAATTTTTTACTATATCGCCATTACCATAGAATAAGCAAACATGCTGGCCTGCATGCTTGTGTCCCTCTCTCCCTCTTTTACTCAATCCTTTCCTCCCACCCTTCTTCCCTTTCTTCCTTCCTTCCATGTAATTAAAGATGAATCTATGTTACTTTATTTAGAATGCATATAATGTATGAGAGTGCCAAAGGTATGTTCTCTACCTTGGGTTAATTCAGAATATTGGAAGATTGTCTAACTGTAGGGAGGGGTCATTTATATTTCACATTTTAATTTACGTTATAATTTGGGACAGAATCAGACTGAGAAATATTGCTAACTTGTGCAAAATCTAGTTTTCATTTACTGAACAGTTTTAGTAAATCCCAGCTGGTGTTTATCTTATCTGCAGTCAATGAAATGTTTTTGTCAGTATGATCCCAAAGCTGAGTTAATCGAAGTTCTCTCTGTAGTTATAGAGGGAGAGAAAGAAAGAGGGAGAGCACAAACCTGCAGGGTTCCCAAGGTAGTTATCTTTCCATCCTGAAATACAACCTAGAATACCATCCTAAACTTTTAAGATCCTAATGATAGGTGAAATTATAATAAAAGGCAGGCAATTTAATAGATATATTTTCTTTGGAGCCTAAATCAGTTCTGAATATAGAATTCAGATCTTTTTAATGCTACTGGTATTCTATAGCTATTTGAAGAAATATCTGGAAAAAAATACTGCATGCAAAAATATATTATCCAGGATGGAATAAGATAATATAATGCAAAATAATATCCTGACAGTTATAAAAATAACATTTAAGCTGAATATAAAGAATAAGTACCTGGCCAAGCAATTATTTGTAGGACAAGCAATCACCTAAGGTGAAAGCCTCAATACCTATTTAAATTGAAATTATATTAAAAATGCAATGTTAAATGAAAGAATTTCTACTAAATGGTTATTAAAGCCATAAATACCTGAAAGCTCTATCATTCACAATCACTGTAAAATAAGTAAAATTATTTTTATCATAATAGAGATTGTGATTTTTATCATAAACCCCCAAAATAATGGTTGTTAATATCCCCAAAAGGGTAAGAATGAGAGACAATATCCAAGGAAACTGTTAACCTTACCTATAAATCATCTTTCTTACAAATAAACCAAAATAAGTTATATCAGATGGAAGAAAACATAGGAATTTTTTTAGGGCATCTTCCGGAGTACTTATTTTTACCATTTTTTGTCATATAATTCTGTTTTCAAGGTTTGAAAAATATTAATAAGTATGAGCAAGGCATGAATCTGCTTTCTGAAACACTAATTGCTCTTAACAGTTCTTGAAATTTTTGTAACTAATGTAATTGTCCTTGACTGTAATGCAAACAGATTGAAACATTGAAAGAGTCTTACTGTATACTACAATTATCATGCATTAAAATAATGTTACTATGCTAGTTAGCACATTAATTATCATTCAGTAATTTATATTCTAATATAATTAAAACCAAACGTCTGTCTTGGTAACTGCCCTTCAGGTAGTTGTGGGCTGTTGTTAGATCATGTCTTAGCCTCCACTATGCAAGATTCAAGAAGACCAGCTCTCTCAATCTCTGTTTGTATTTATGTCCTGTAGGCTCCAGGCCAACTTGATAGCCTTCTCCAGTTTCTCCACATTCCTTGTGAGCAGGGGAACCCAAAACTGGACACAGTATTCCAAGTGCAGCCTCACCACGGCTGAGTAGAGAGGAATAACAACTTTGTTCATTCTGCTGATATTTCCCCTGATGTAGCATAGCAGAGCAAAATTTGCTTTATTTGAGATAGAAGCACACTGTTAGCTCATATTCAGCCTAGTGTCCACTGTGTCTCCTTTGTCCTTTTGTCCTGGTTTCAGCTTGGATAGAGTTAATTTTCTTCATAGTAGCTAGTACGGGGCTATGTTTTGGATTTGTGCTGAAAACAGTGTTGATAACATAGAGATGTTTTTGTTATATAGAGATGTTTTTGTTGTTGTTGAGCAGTGTTTACACAGAGCCAAGGTCTTTTCTGCTTCTCGCACCACTCCACTAGTGAGTAGGCTGGGGGTGCACAAGAAGCTGGGGAGGGGACACAGCTGACCCAAACTGACTAAAGGGATATTCCATACCCTATGATGTCGTGCTTAGAATATAAGGGGCTGGGGGAAGAAGAAGGAAGGGGGAGGGGAATGGGAGACATGTTCGGAGTGATGGCGTTTGTATTGCCAAGTAATGGTTATGTGTGATGGAGCCCTGCTTTCCTGGAGATGGCTGAACACCTGCCTGCCCATGGGAAGTGGTGAATGAATTCCTTGTCTTGCTTTGCTTGTGTGTGCGGCTTTTGCTTTAAATTTTAAAGTGTCTTTATCTCAACCCATCAGTTTTCTCACTTTTACCCTTCTGATTCTCTCCCCCACCCCACCATGGGGGGAGTGAGCAAGCAGTTGCATGCTGGCTGGGGCTAAACCACGACACCTTTCCAGTAGGACTGCTGTTCATCCAGGTGCTTCCCAGATTCCTCTGTTGGTATGTGTTGGTATTCCCTCTCAGGTGCAGATCTTTGCATTTCTGCTTATTGAACTTCATGAGGTTTCTATTGGCCCAATGTTTGAATTTATCACAGTCTCTCTGGGATGTGAGTCTGCTATATGGAATATCAGGCCTTTTGCTTCCCTCACATTTGTTATTGTTCTCACATTTGCTGAGGGTGCATTCTGTCTCCTCATGTTGATGAAAATGAGGTAGTCTGCTATCTGCAGCCTGCCTATGGGCAGCTAAGCTATTGATTATTAGTATTTGATGCTCCAAACTCAAGATCTTAACCTAAAATTCCTAATGTTAGGGTGAGTGGATTCAGGGCCAAGCTCACTGTATAGAGAAATTGGAAATTCCTAACCCAACATAAATTTCTTGATATTTTTAGCACAATGGGTAATAAACCTCTCTAGCCTACAGCCAATACCTGCTCTTTCTTTATTGTGGTGGGTTGACCCTGGCTGGGGCCAGGTGCCCACCAGAGCCGCTCTCTCACTCCCCTCATTCACTAGACAGGGGAGAAAAGGTATAACGAAACGCTTATGGGTCGAGATAAGGACAGGGAGAGATCACTCACTAATTATCGTCACGAGCAAAACAGACTGAACTGAGAGAGGGAATTCATCTGATTTATTACTAGGCAAAACAGAGTGGAGGAATGAGAAATAAAATCAAATCTTAAAACACCTCCCCCCACCCCTCCCATCTTCCCGGGCTCAACTTCACTCCCGGCTTCAACCTCCGCCCCCCCTCAGCTGCACAGGGGGACAGGGAATGGGGGTTACGGTCAGTTCATCACACGTTGTTTCTGCCGCTTCTTCATCCTCAGGGGGAGGACTCCTCTCATCGTTCCCCTGCTCCAGCATGGAGTCTCTCCCACGGGCTACAGTCCTTCACGAACTGCTCCAGCGTGGTCTCTCCCACAGGGTGCAGACCTTCAGGACCAGACTGCTCCAACGTGGGGTCCCCCACAGGGTCACAAGTCCTGCCAGCAAACCTGCTCTGGAGTGGGCTCCTCTCTCCATGGGTCCACAGGTCCTGCCAGGAACTTGCTCCAGCGTGGGCTTCCCACAGGGCCACAGCCTCCTTCAGGTGCCTCCACCTGCTCCGGCGTGGGGTCCTCCACGGGCTGCAGGTGGAATCTCTACACCCCCTCATCCTTCCTCCATGGGCTGCAGGGGGACAGCCTGCTTCACCATGGCCTTCACCACGGGCTGCAGGGGGATCTCTGCTCCGGTGCCTGGAGCACCTCCTGCCCCTCCTTCTGCACTGACCTTGGTGTCTGCAGAGTTTCTTACATCTTCTCACTCCTCTCTCTGGCTGCAAAAGCTCTCCCTAACTGTTTTTTTTTTTCTTCTTAAATATGTTATCACAGAGGCGCTGATGGGCTTGGCCTTGGCCAGCGGTGGGTCCGTCTTGGAGCCGGCTGGCATTGGCTCTGTCAGATACAGGGGAAGCTTCTAGCAGCTTCTCACAGAAGCCACCCCTGTATCCCCCCCTCCCCTGCCACGCTACCAAAACCTTGCCACACAAACCCAACACATTTATACAGTCATCAGGAAGGGTGTTTATATAGACATCAAAGCAGAGTGAAGAAGATCTGCCAGAAGTACTGAAGCAGGACTGAAGAACTGAAAGTAAGTATGACCTACAAACTCTTGCTGACCAGAAGCCCATGAGGTAATCAGAAGATAAGGCTCTGGATCATGTGTGTCTGCAGACAAGATCAGTGATTTTAAGATTCAGTCTTATTTTATGTTCCTTATTATCATTATCTTTCATCATTGCCACAATGTTTATGCTGTTTCATTGGCCTTTTTGATTTTTGTCAAATTGTGTGTTATGGAAAGAGTATCTACTGCTTCTTATATCCTTGACAACAAGAAACAATGCAATAAATGCTGTTTATTTTCCCCAGGCATTCCTGTAAAATGAAAATCCTCCTCTTATAGTTCCCTTCTCATCTATCTATTTAAAGCCATGAAGCTACAAGATGTGAGAGTAGTTGTAGAGCAGATAGGTGTTAACATTTCTCATAGGTTCCACGCAGTAATGTCTCCTTGGAATTTAAGATTTATTTTCTTCACAGCACTTTGAAATATCTTTTTAGAAACTGCTGAAAAGTAGGCCAATTCATTTGAAAAACAGAACCAGGGAACAGATGGTTCTTTGGAAATTTGAACTTCAGTACATAGTGAAAACTACAGTAAACTCTTTGGAAAAATAGATTCATCTGCTTTTAACTCTTACATGCTCAAATAAGAGAAATAATGTCTTGTAATTGACATATATTTTGGACACTGGCCAGAAAGATATTAATGAGCACAAAACAAAGCACTAATTATTGCTTGATTAAAACTTTCTCCTTAAATTCACAGTAGGTGTACTGGGTTGGCCTGGGATGGAGTCAACTTTCTTCACAGCAGGCAGTGTGCTGTTGTGTTTTGGATTTGTAACCGAAATAGTGTTGACAGTACACCAATGTTTTAGCTATTTCTGAAGAGTGCTTACACAGCATCAGGGACTTTCTCACTCTGCACCACCAGCGAGTAGTCTAGGGGTGCATGAGAGGCTGGGTGGGAACACAGCCAGGACAGATGACTGCAAATGACCTGTAGCATATGATGTGCTCAGCAGTAAAAGCTCAGGAGGAAGGGGGCGTGTTTGTGATTATGGCATTTGTGTTCTCACATTAACTATTATGCATGCTGAAGTCCTGCTTCCCAGGAAGTGGCTGGACATCTGCCTGCTGATAGGAAGTAGTGAATTAATTCCTTCTTTAATTTGCTTGTGTGTGCAACTTTGTTTCACTTATTAAACTTTTGGGTTTTTTTCCCCCTGACTTGTGTTTTCATCTTTTACTCTTCCAATTCTCTACCCCATCCCGCTGATGGGGGAGCAAGTGAACAACTGGGTGGAGGCTTAGCTTCTGGCCAGAGTCAACCCACCACCGTAGGAAAGGAAGATATTTTCTTTAAAATGTGCTATATTTAAATTCATTTATGTAAGCATATTATAATAATGCAAGAAAAACCCAAACCCTGATACTATAAAGTAGGATAGATGAAATACCTAGTTCTATACATTTTTTTTGATGTAGAATTCAGTGGAAGCATTGCCTAAGAAGCTTTCTAATAATTCTTGAACACAGAATTTAATATATCCAATATGAAATGTAAGTGCTTTAGGGTATATATTTCAGGGTTGAAATTAAGGCGTATATAAAGTGATTATACCTGGTTTTATGAGATATTTAGATTGACTTTTTATGGGTTTTTTTTGTTTGTTTTAAAGTTGGCTGTTTTCTTCATTATAATCTCAGTTTACTCATTAAAATGCCTTATCTGATGTGCATGCTTTCTGTCTGTAACTTCTTTTTCTTGTGATTTAAGATATTTTCATTTTGTTTTGTCTCTTCTATCCATTCTTTTTCCTATCCCTATTCTTCTTTAAAATATGTTTCCCACCATTACAATTTCTCTTTTTGTGTCAATACTTTTGTATTTAAATCCTAACCACTACTAGTTAACTAAAGCAATAGAGTCCAAAATAAATATCAAATCATGAACGAAGAGCTGCAGCCATTGAAATTAAATCAATGCAGGATCAAGAGCAAAATATGTATTCACTTAAGGCAATGTGACAAGAACAATTTATTCCTAATGATGTTATTAAATATTGTTTCCAGATTAGTGTGATAAAAATAGTAAGGAAAGATACAATACAGAGCAACATGTGCAATTACAGTATCTACATATGGGATTATGAAATAGATTACATGATGGATTATGAGACATCACGGGGATGGCCAAATGGCTTTATTTAAGCAGGAAGCATGATTAGTTGTAGAGGGCCACTGTGTGTCCCATTGCTCTTCCTAAGTACAGTGCAGTCAGGGTTGAAGGATTAACATCATAATGTCCCTATGCTGCAAGCAAGAACCATTGCCTCAGAGAAGCAACAAACACTTGCCAAATTCTTTAAAAAAGTCATCAACAGTATCCTTCTGTCCGTTCAACTGATAAGGCTTTATTTACATTTTTGGAAATTTCATTTGGAAATTACCCATTTTGGTTTGGATGGTTTGAATTATTTACATTAAGATGTAACAGGGAAAAAATTTCAGTATTTTCTCATTGAACTCCAGAACTATTATTTGCTATTTCCAATAAAGCTAACATCCTCATAAACTAAGTCCATTATTTGGTCTACCTACTGGTTTCACCATATATTTGCCAAAGGTAATTAAATCACAAATTAATGAGAACCATTAATATACTACTCACTTAGTGTGCCCAAAGGCACTTCTAAATATCTGAATTTTCTCTATTAGCCCCTTTCCTCTGCCCCTCCTCCCCCCTTATGCCTCACTGTTGATGCATTTCCACATCATTTGGAAGAATGAGACACAAAGGTCTTAGCTTCAGTTGTCCATGTTGATACACGTGATTTAGCAAGTCTGTCCCCAGCCCGAGTTATTGTCTCAGACTACTACTTCTCATGTATGCGAAGTCTGCTTCTACACATGTGTAAATGTGTGCGGGTGCCTATGTACAAGAATACACACATACATACAAAAATAAATGTAACCATATTTCCACTTCTATCTTGATACAGAAATGTATATGTAGCCACAATAACAATTGTTTTATTTTTCTGTATCCTCAGAGCAGGATGAAGCCCCCAGAACCCAAGGGGAAATGGTTACTGACCTGCTACACCACTTAGACACACACAAGTCTATGGGGCTGGATAAGAGCCACCCAAGGGTACTGAGAGAGCTGGCTGAAGTGCTCACAAAGCCACTTTCCATCATTTATCAGCAGTCCTGGTTAACCAGGGAGGTCCCAGTTGACTAGAATTTGTTAGAAAATGTGATGGCCATCTACAAGAAGGGATGGAAGGTGGATGCAGGGAACTACAGGCCTCTCAGTCTGACCTCAGTGATGAGGAAGGTTATGGAGCAGATCTTCTTGAGTGCCATCACGCAGCATATACAGGACAACCAGGTGATCAGGCCCAGTCAGCATGGGTTTATGAAAGACAGGACCTCCTTAACTAATCTGATCTCCTTCTATGACAAGGTGACCCACTTAGTGGAGGAGGGAAGGCTGTGGATGTGTCTGCCTGGACTTTAGTAAATCTTTTGACACCATTTCCTACAGCATTCTCCTGGAGAACCTGGCTGCTCATGTCTTGGATGGGCATAATATTTCCTGAGTAAAAAATGGGCTGGATGATTGAACCCAAAGAGTTGTGGTGAATGGAGTTAAATCCAGTTGGTGGCCAGTCACAAGAGGTGTTTCCCAGGGCTCAGTACTGAGGCCAGTTCTCTTGAATATCTTGATTAACTGTCTGGTTGTGGGGATCGAGTGCACCCTCAGTAAGATGACACCAAGTTGTGCAGGAACGTTGATCTGCTGGAGGGTAGGAAGGCTCTGCAGAGGGATCTGGACAGGCTGGATCGATGGGCCAAGGCCAACTGTATAAGGTTCAACAAGGCTCAGTGTCGGGTCCTGTACTTGGGTCACAACAACCCCAGGCAACACTGCTACAGGCTTGGGGAAGAGTGGCTGGAAAGCTGCCTGGCAGAAAAGGACCTGGGGGTGTTGGTCAACAGCTGTCTGAACATAAGCCAGCAGTGTGCCCAGGTGGCCAACAAGGCCAACAGCATCCTGGCTTGTATCAGAAATAGTGTGGCCAGCAGGACTAGGGAAGCGATTGTACCCCCTGTACTTGGCACTGGTGAGGCCACACCTTGAGCCCTGTGTTTAGTTTTGGGCCCCTCACTATAAGAAAGCCATTGAGGTGCTGGAGTGTGTCCAAAGAAGGGCAACAAAGCTGGTGAAGGGTCTAGAGCACAAGTCTTATGAGGAGCGGCTGAGGGAACTGGGGTTGTTTAGTCTGGAGAAAGGGAGGCTAAGGGGAGACCTTATCGCTCTCTACAACTACTTGAAAGGAGGTTGTAGCCAGGTGGGTGTTGGTTCCTTCTCCCAAGTAACAAGTGATAGGACAAGAGGAAATGGCCTCAAGTTGCACCAGGGGAGGTTTAGGTTGGATATTAAGGAAAATTTCTTCACTGAAAGGGTTGTTAATCATTGGAACAGGCTGCCCAGGGGAGTGGTTGTGTCACCATCCCTGGAGGTATTTAAAAGATGTGTAGATGTGGCACTTTTAAGGATGTGGTTTAGTGGTTGGACTTGGCAGTGTTAAGTTAGTGATTGAACTCTATGATCTTATGGGTCCTTCCTAACCTAAACAATTCTGTGATTCTATGATTTCCACATCTGAGATAATTACTTGTCTCCTTAATTGACAACAGAGAGAAAATAACACTTTAGAGAGGTTGTTCAGATATATCATATCATATCATATCATATCATATCATATCATATCATATCTTTTTTTGGAGTGTGATTATTGTCTCTCTAAGCCTGCCTGCTTCCTCTGTTAACTAAACAGGGTGTTTGGGTCTGATACATATATCTACATTTAGTGAACTGAATCTGGCCCTGGAACAAGAATCCTGCATGAAGACTGAATGTACTATTTAATTCGCTATGTTTCCCCCTAACCCTGTCCCCTCATCTGCAGATTAAATATTTTGCACACAGGGTCCTGGAAAGGACAACACAAAAATATCTGTTCTAACTTTTTTAATGTAAGATATAGGTGCTCTGCAGGATACAGCCAATTTTAAGTAATTTCTTATCGTTAGGCATGACAGCTGTACTAGATACTGTCTAGAATAATTCTTTTTTATTCCTCAGGAGTATTGCAGCATATTTTGATCTTCCTCCAAGATTTAAGAATATGGCTAACAAGATGACATGTAACTATCATTACAGGAGAGAAGAAATGTTGGCAGACATGACAAAGCTGAGGAGTTAAATAGCAGTTAACAGGAGTTAAATAATACTATGAGCTTTATGAGGTATTCGCCTCAAGATTAAGTCAGCTCAGATTAGGCTTCTATTGTAGGAGTCTGCAAATGAGGAAGATATCCAAGCTTCCTTAGTAGACAATAGGGGACACAGTATATTTTTCAAGTTGTAGGTGGGTTTTAGTATCATTTGGGACTCCTTAGATCATCCTGCCTGGCCTCCAGCTGCCTCTCCAAAAGGGCAGGTTTCCCATATATTCTTTCTTACTTACCTGTGCCCTGCAGTTTTTTTTAATATTTTGTGCATCTCAAATGGTGCCAGATGGCCATGTTTAAGCAACTGAACTGAGCTCCTAAGTCTCTACTTAAGTGTGTTGAATTTCTAAGTTCCTTCAAATGAACATAATCTTACAGGCTCTTTCTGTCTCTAAATTGGACTCTAGTTTTGCTGTTCTGTATGAAGCAGTTAAAAATCAGTGCAATAATTAACATTGGTATTTGTTCTGATTTTAACTGTATCAGTGAATGCTTTAGGAAAACTAGATTTTCTAATGGACGTTGTCAGTATACATGGAAAAGCCAACAGCTACCTTTCTGTTTTCTTGATGGCCTTAAAGCTACTTATCTTAAATTTTGAAAAATGAGATAACTGTACAACTATAACAAAGTAGGAGGGAAGCAGCTGCCCTAACATTGCTTCAAAGGCACAAGGATGATATCTCTTTGGAGGAAAATTTGCAAATGGGGAAGTTCCTTTTTCAATTGAAAGATTACTAAACTAGTTTAGGTGTTTTGCTTCATGGCATGACTGGGAAATTGTCAAATATGTAGAACATAAGAGAAATAAATAACTTTATAAGGTGCAAATTTCACTAATAGCAGTTATAAGTATTTTAAAAAAACCCTAAGAAACAAAACCAAATTAAAGTAGTTGAATTCATAGCATTAAGATATTTTTTCAAAACACGTCATATAACCAAAGAGATAAGACTGTGATTTATGAATATTCTAGAAATGAAAAAAAAAGAAATTCTTTTGATTAGTATTAGTTCTACATATAGATCAAAAAGATAGCCTGTGTGTTTGACAACTGCAGACTCAATATCTGCCTGTTGTTCCTCTCTGCTGGCAAAACAACAGGCCGCTTCTGCTACAAATCACTCTAAACCAATTTAATATTAGTACAGATACAATATGAAAGGCTCTAATAAATGCTTTTCATGTCATCAGGTATCTTTGCCACCAGCAGGCTTACAAGGCGTGTTTAGTAATTTGAATGTAGAGACTTTCATGGCAATGATATATGATGCAGCCCCTTACAGTGAAGAACATTATTAAACCAACTAAAATTATGACTTTAAAAGTTAGTGGAAATATTTCAAATATACTTACGAACATTCAAAATTAGAAACAATTGAAAATATATTGGTAAAAATTTTATCTTAGAGTTGTATCTTGGAAAGAATATGCATTCAATAAGCAATAAAGATATCACATAAAATGAACTAGTATAAATATAGTATATTAAAAATCACTGTTGAAGCAGTCTGTGGTATATGCCTCTAATGTGGAAACTGAGGAAAAATATGCAGAAGTATGTGTGAAAAAAGGGAGGGTTTTTTTATTAAAGATTTCTCTCAATAGTGAAGTAGGTGTGTGTGTTACTGTGGCCATGGGTGAATGGGAGAGTGGGAGAGGGCTACATAGTGACTTTAATGGAGAGTTAAGTTTGCAAATCATGTCTCTGAGAAGTGAATAATGAAACAGCAGCCTTAAGAAATACACATTTTGTAACTATTACATTTTAACAGCCAATTTTGAAATTATTTTCTATGTAATTTTTTTTCTGTTTTAATACAACAACTTTTAAGTTTTTTATCAGTGTTTTGGGAGGCGGGGTTTGTTGTTGTTGTTTGTTTTGTTTGTTTCTTTGGTTGGTTGGTTTGGCTTTTTAGTTAGTTTGGTTTGGCTTTTTTGAACATGGTCCAGACACTTGTGTCTCACCTAATGAGAGCATCCTTTGGGAACTCTATGGCCTTATGCAGGTTATTTTCTTTTCTCTCTCAATAACAACATGGACATTCAAATACCAATATTAAGTGCACAATCATTTAAAAAAATAAACTTAATTGGCAGAAGAGTATTATTCTAATAAATTAACAAGTTGGGAAGAAAAATAATGCTTTCAAAGACACCATTTTCATGAAGACTTTATTTTCCAGAAATATAACAGATCACCGTATATTCAAATAAATCAGTATAAATTTTGTATATAAGAAAATACACTTTTTTCACATATGTATTGAAATGCTCTTTATTTTACAGGACTTTCAGGCTAAGATGCTATTATCTCCAAAACAAATATGTTTCACCACTTTGTTCTATGTAGTATTCTAATTACCAATATATTTATTCACTAGTGCACACTAATAGTCACTATCAACAATGCCTAGTAATTAATGGTTCACATAGCATGAAACAGTTTAAATACCTTTTGAAAAGAGTTGAATATGCTCAAATTTTCTTATTCAAAATTTTCACTTCCAAAATATAGGTGATGATGTTTGTGTTGGGTTTGCGTGGCAAGGTTTTGGTAGCGGGGGGGCTACAGGGGTGGCTTCTGTGAGAAGCTGCTAGAAGCTCCCCCTGTGTCTGACAGAGCCAATGCCAGCCGGCTCTAAGACGGGCCCGCCGCTGGCCAAGGCCAAGCCAATCAGCGCCTCTGTGATAACATATTTAAGAAGAAGAAAAACACTTAGAGAGAGAGAGCTTTTGCAGCCAGAGAGAGGAGTGAGAAGATGTAAGAAACTCTGCAGACACCAAGGTCAGTGCAGATGGAGGGGGAGGAGGAGCTCCAGGCGCCGGAGCAGAGATCCCCCTGCAGCCCGTGGTGAAGGCCATGGTGAAGCAGGCTGTCCCCCTGCAGCCCATGGAGGAAGGATGAGGGGGTGTAGAGATTCCACCTGCAGCCCGTGGAGGACCCCACACCAGAGCAGGTGGAGGCACCTGAAGGAGGCTGTGGCCCGTGGGAAGCCCACGCTGGAGCAAGTTCCAGGCCGGACCTGTGGACCCGTGAAGAGGGGAGCCCACGCCAGGGCAGGTTTGCTGGCAGGACTTGTGACCCCGTGGGGGACCCCACGCTGGAGCAGTTTGCTCCTGAAGGTCTGCACCCCGTGAGAGGGACTCCATGCTGGAGCAGGGGAACGATGAGAGGAGTCCTCCCCCTGAGGATGAAGAAGCGGCAGAAACACCGTGAGATGAACTGACCATAACCCCCATTCCCCGTCCCCCTGTGCCGCTGAGGGGGGGAAGGTTGAAGCCGGGAGTGAAGTTGAGCCCGGGAAGATGGGAGGGGTGGGGGGAAGTGTTTTAAGAGTTGATTTTATTTTCTCATTCCTCTACTCTGTTTTGCCTAGTAATAAATTAGATGAATTCCCTCTCTAAGTTTGGTCTGTTTTGCTCGTGACGATAATTAGTGAGTGATCTCTCCCTGTCCTTATCTCGACCTACAAGCATTTCGTTATGCCTTTTCTCCCCTGTCTAGTGAATGAGGGGAGTGATAGAGCGGCTCTGGTGGGCACCTGGCCCCCAGCCAGGCTCAACCCATCACATGTTCTATAAAACTCTTCCACTAACATGTTACCAATTATTCAAATAATCACATTACATTTTGAATTACAATTATTATTTTTAAGATACTTTCTTCATAAATTGTATCAGTATATTCTTCTTTACAATCATAATGATTGTCATGCATGCATAAAAATACATGATCTCCTCACACAGTTAGCTATTATGTGCCTTTCAGAAGATACTATGTCCAAGTTTAAGCACAAAGCAGATTAAGGACTATCTAGGAGAGAGGAATAAAAATTTTACAAAATATGAAGTATGAAGGATTATCTGTTTGCCTTTTTTAATTCATCAGTAAGAAAAATTGATGAGGTGGTATACATAAAAGTGAAAATTTTAGTTACTCTCCAAGTCTAGAGACAGCACTGTCAGACTCTATTGATCCAGCTATACTAATCTCATGAAATTGAATTAACACCTTTTTCAGTGGCTTTTGCTTGTGCCAAAATGACCACATAGTTGTGTTTACTATACATTTGCTTTGACTGTTGTAATAATTGAAGTGATATATTGAACCGACTGTCACATCCACATCTCCTTTTCAGTAAGTCGCTCATAACATATTCTTCTGCAACATGTAATTAGTGTAATAAAAACTGTAATTCTGACCACATACCACTAAGTATTAAGAAGTTTGGATATTCTGCAAAGAGGTTTGAAGAGAGGTCAATCTTTGCAAGATCTCTGAAGTGCTTCATATAACTGAGTATTTATCAGACTTAGTGGGAGGTAAGAGCACTTTATAGGAAATAAGTAAAAACAAAATTACACGGGTATAATTTTTAATCTGCATCAGTAGTATAAATCTGCTTCAAATTAAATTTATTTTTTACTTATAATACAAAGTAATTCAGAATCATGAAGACTTGGTAGCTTGTGAACCAGTAGTGGGGCATTCATTACATTTAATTTAGGTCACCTACCAGAGTCACTAAAGCTAGGAGGCTGACTGCTTTATATGCCTTCTGCAGTCAATGGAGATCCAGAATGCAGTCGTGGGCTATCTCTGCAAGGTGTTTACTCTCAGGTGGACCCATTTTCCTTAAAGGGACATTTGCAGTCAATAATTAGATTCACCTCACACATTATTAGAAAAATAGTATAAATGGAAATCAGGCATTCATAGTTATGGTCTTGTTGTGAATATTATTTTATATTGTAAATCACTGCTGTAATTAGAAGCAATATGAATTTATTTAGCCTGATATTAATATTGCAGTATGTCTTCCCTCTTGTAGGATGCCTAAGGGAGAATTTGTGGTTTGAAGACACAAAAAGTGAACCCAACTGAACTTACTTGGCAATCATCTTGTGAGGCCTCATATACTAGTGCTTTAATTTAAAGCTCTGAAGCAGCTTGCTCTAGGACCAAATATGAAGTACAAACATCTACAGGTAAAACAATTCAAGATGTACAAGCTTGGTTTTCCTTTTCTTGACTGAGATAATGGGGGAGAAAAAAAGACCTCATAAAATAAAATGGGTTCACTGACAACTTTTCCTGAGAAATATTTTGTATGATAGCAGTATGCAATACATTTCAAGTGGTGAGGTTAAAACATCAACAAAAGCCCCCAGTTAATCAATAATTTCTGAGGTCATTGGCGTTACCTTGCTTAAAATTAATAAAATATCAAAAATTCACATACTTAGTATTTCTATGTATTTTTTGTTTATTTAAAGTTATAATGAGAAAAAGTAACAATTAAAAAGAGTACAGCCACTCAGCTGTACAAAGGGAACTCTTGCAGACCTCATTATGTTTCCAGTATTACACTGCCTGCACCGAACACGATCAAAGACACACATGAATGCTAGTCTGCTTTTATTATACTCATAAAGAGCAATCCGGGCTCATAAAAAGTGTAGCTGGCAACTTTGTAAAAGCATAACAGTTTGTAGTGGTTCCTTCATAGCTATCTAACAAAACAGTGCTAGCAGCTAGCAGCTATTTATGTCACAACTAACTGCCTTATTTGTCACTGTGAAATGAGTATTCTCGCTGTATTCTAGTTCATAAAGAGGGGAACTCTCCTACCTACTGCTCAAAGTCAAATGCAAAAAAAATAACATGTTCAATGAAGTATAAACATTAAGGATTGGAACTGTCTGAATAATACAGAAGTCACCTTTAGACAGATGCATTCAACTTCCACTTAGACATTTTTGTACATTTAATTGTTCATTTTCTGAATAATTATATACAAACAGGCTGTTCTTACCAATATTCAGGGAATTAATATTCTCATTAAAAATATTCATTTTTCTTGTGTACAGCTGCATTCTGTGTTCATTTGTTATTCATCACTCATTTGCTTATTTTGTCATTTTAAGAGTTTCAGTTATGCAATACTAAAAAAGATTATGTGTCACTGAGGTGAGCAGTCCTACACTGGAATGAAAAATGGCAATAGAGAATAACCACAGAAGTCTAAGAACACTTACAGACTGCATTTCATTTAATTTTTTCATGGGAACCATTCACAGCTAAATTATACATTTGTAGAAACCTGTACTGGTTCACAAATAATCTATTACAATAAAAATGGCTTACTTCATTAAATAACCTATTCATAAAATAGCTTGACAGTTTCTTGCTTTATTATGTCTTCAATCATGAAAAAGCTCCAACAGTTGACTGGCAGGATTTACTCTATTTTTACTGTATAAAATCTTATGTATTTGAAATAGCTTGCATTGGGAGAAAAAAAAAATGCAAACCCAAGCTTTTATTGACTAGTTTTTCTCTATGACCTGGAATGAATTCTGACAGAGTTATTTACAGTGTGATTCTGTTAAGATTAAAGCCGGGTCACCAGCTTCTATCATCATTTGCAAAAGTATTCTTTTTCTAGCATGGAATTCATCTTCCCCATCACCATTAAGAAACTAACTAGGAAACTAGATGATGCAAATGACAGAGGTAAATTTTATCCATCCATTTCCCATATAAATGTAATGCCCTGATTTAGGCATTAGTACAGCATGAAGGAAAAAAAAAAAAAAGAAAAAAGTTCTCTTTTGAGCTTTTTCTGTACCTTGCCATACTGGGAAATTTTGGAAACAACTCCTGGTTATTTAAAAGAATTTTGATTTCCAAAGGAGTGAGCTCAGTTAATAGAATTTCTGTCACAAATGGTGGTATGCATTAGGTATTGTTGTTGAAGAGATTAATCATCTTGCCTGATTATCTTCTATCCAGAGGTTGAAAAGGCCTGAGGAAGTTTTTAGCATACACAACCCAACATATGGCCATTTCAAGTGGTGTCCTTATTCAACAATTCTCTACTAAAGTTCAAAAATCTCAAGTGGCAAATCATCATTAGCTTTACCACCCTGATGGATTTCTGGAGCAGTTATTTGTAAAGCAAAACCAAAATATTCAAAGGTTGTACCTGTTTAGAAAGGTTACTTTCTGCTCCTGAAATATGAGTATAACAGGACTGGTTGCTAACATTATTTAGACCTTGTTTACACTAAAGAACATCTAACATTATAAGTATGAACCCATCAGTAGAGATATAGCATTTGCTGTCTGAAGGACTTTATCTGCTGGTTGTATAACTGCACTAAAACATGAAAAATAATTTAGCCAAAACTCTTTTTTTTTTTTTTTTTTGACAAAGCAAACTTCAGCCCAGGTGATTTGCTAGTAATTGCTGCTCTTTACATAAGCCAATTCAGCTGCCTTCAGAGTTTGCTCTCCCAGGCCATGTTCCTCAGCTTCATGGCACTACACTGAGAGTCCATCTAAAAAGCTTTGGAAAAGTCATGGTATATAGAAATATAGAATCATAGAACCATTTAGATTGGAAAAGACATTTAAGATCATCAAGTTCAACCATTAACCTAGCACTGCCAAGTCCAACCACTAAACCATGTCCCTAAGCACCACATCTATGCATCTTTAAAGTACCTCCAGGGGTGGTGACTCAACCACTTTCCTGGACAGCCTGTTCCAGTGCTTGATAACTCTTTTGGTGAAGAAATTTTCCCTAATATCCAACCTAAGCCTCCCCTGGCACAACTTGAGGCCATTTCTTCTTGTCCTATTGCTTGTTACTTGGGAGAAGAAACCAACACCCACCTGGCTACAACCTCCTTTCAGGTAGGTATAGAGAGCAATAAGGTCTCCCCTCAGCCTCCCTTTCTCCAAATTAAACAACCCCAGTTCCCTCAGCCGCTCCTCATAAGACTTGTGCTCTAGACCCTTCACCAGCTTTGTTGCCCTTCTTTGGACACACTCCAGCACCTCAATGTCCTTCTTGCAGTGAGGGGCCCAAAACTTACACAGTACTCATGGTGCAGCCTCACCAGTGCCAAGTACAGGGGCACCATCAGTTCCCTAGTCCTGCTGGCCACGTTATTGCTGATACAAGCCAGGACGCTGTTGGCCTTCTTGGCCACCTGGGCACACTGCTGGCTCATGTTCAGACAGCTGTTGACCAACACCCCCAGGTCCTTTTCCACTGGCCAGCTTTCCAGCCACTCTTCCCCAAGCCTGTAGCAGTGTTGCCTGGGGTTGTTGTGACCCAAGTGCAGGACCCGGCACTGAGCCTTGTTGAACCTTATACAGTTGGCCTTGGCCCATCGATCCAGCCTGTCCAGTTCCCTCTGCAGAGCCTTCCTACCCTCCAGCAGATCAACACTCCTGCACAACTTGGTGCCATCTGCAAACTTACTGAGGGTGCACTCAATCCCCACAACCAGACAGTTAATCAAGATATTCAAGAGAACTGGCCTCAGTACTGAGTCCTGGGGAAGACCACTTGTTACTGGTAACTGGATTTAACTATTGCACCTGCTGCTCTCAGCTCATCCAAAGAGGCAATCAGTTCATCGTCAAAGGCATTGCTCTTGGTCAGGTGTGATTTTGCTTTGGTAAATTCCTGCTGATTGCTCCTGATGACCACTACCTTCTTTCCATATTTAAAAGAATATTCCAAGAGGACATGCTCCATATTCTTTCCACGGTCTAAGGAGAGTTTGCACAGCTTATAGCATCCTGAGTCCTCCTTCATTCCTTTCTGAATGATGTGCTCTGTATGTCTTTTCAGTCTCCAAGCATCTCTCTTTATGTCCGGGATTTTTCATATAAGGTGGAGAATGGATGGGATACCTATGCACCAGATATTTAGTCAGAAGAGAAAAAAAAAATATAATCATAGCTATGAGAATTGTTACAAGGATTTCATTTCAGCCGTATATGAAAATGGGTATGTTTGTTTTTCAAGATTTTCAAAGTGAAAAAAGTAAAAATTATTTGGATGGGCAGATAAGATTTGTGTAGAGATCATGAGTTGGAACAAAAGAATAATCCTAACCATGCAGAATCAAAGATGCGAATGCAAAACTGGAGAAACTGCACACTGAGATGAAATGGAATTTGAAGTATATGTTTATCTGTCTAGAGACTGGTAAAATTCAGTGAGAAATTAAAAGAAATCTTAAAAAAAAAAGTTCTGTCATCTATTCTGAAAGAAAATACATTAATATAGATATATCAACTGTGTAAACCAAGAGACTGAGGGAGGATTTGGACAAAAAAAATAGAAGAAGGGCAAGTCCAATTAATAAAGTCTGACAGAGACTGGAAGTTTTAAGAGGTCTATGATTAAGTGCATGGATGGAGAAAAAAAGTATTTGTGGAGATAGTGGTTGAAGATGACAAAAGTGTCAGCAGATAGGGAAATACTTTTTGTGAAAATAATCTGCATATATATTTAAATTTTGCATCAAAATGCATATACACTATCAGCTCAAAAGTTTCTCAGGAATTTTAAGACCAGTATTTCCTCTCCTTTGAATATTGATACCCTATATCTATTTTTTTCTTTTTTTACCTTTATTCACATGCATGTCTATACATAGCAGTCATATATATGTATGATTGATTATTCACTGTTCTTCAAGGTACCATGATAACTAGTTTATTAGTTGATACCACTTTCTCTAAAAAATAGAAAAAAACAGAATTCAGGAACGCAAACAAGAGAGAGACGAGTAGAAGAACAGTGAAACCCCTCTTATCGTTTCCTGCTATCACACTGTATAGACAGAACTGATACTACTTCATTGAATTTATCTACATAAACATGTCTCACTGACATGCCATTGACATCCTAAAGTTTGGTGGATTAGAAATCTTGATGGTACTCTAAAAGGCGAGGTATGAGATGATACACAGATTCTAAATGTGAACCAGATCTATACTTCCTCTTTAAAACACAGCCTCTCAGTAAAGCCTTTGAAAAATTGTAAGCAATTTAGGACAGTAGGTCTCACTGTGGTTTCCTTCCCTGATGGTGCTGTAGCTGGCCAGTCCACAGAATCTCACTGGGAAGGTTTTATCTACTTGTCGAGCCTTTTCAGTTTGTTTTGTGAAAGATGTAAGACTTAATGTCTTTAAATAGGCCGTTCAGTTCAAAGGTTTATGCCCATTTAATGAGCTATTGGCATACAAGGAAGCACAGGGCCATATTTCTTCCTTTTTATTTTTGATGGCAGGAAGACAGAGATCTTTTTAACAGAAGGACACTGTGTTGGTTAAGGAGGACCTAAGAGGCTTAATACTGTGGATTGCCTACATAGTTACTTTCCAGTAGTTTATACACGCAGTAACTGTACAGACAATTAATTAAAAACAGATTCCACTCTGATTTTATATAGTCTATAATCTTTGCAAGTTCACATTCAGTGTTTCAGGTCTCCCAGAATTTAGGGTAGTCCTGCTTTAAGAATCATCCTTAAGGGAGCAAGTCAATGGCAGGAGAAGCAGAAACTTGAACTCTGGCTAATGATCTTCCTACTCTCAATCATAGTTCATTCATTGCCTTGAACTATGACATCTATTCAGCAGTCACAAAATCTGTGCAGAAATTTTTGCATTCTTTCCAAGAACTTGCTACTAATGATCATGTTCCCCACACTATAGATACACTATAGATGTCTCTATTACTATAAAACTCAGCATCAACATTTGTCCCTAAATTACTGTAGAATTCCAAGAATAACTTTGCAAAGGGTAGAAGAAGTAATATCCTCAAATGAATTTTTGAATAATAGCTGAGAAAGATCTATCTGAATAAATTTCCTCCTTTCTATCACAGTCTTAAAAGAGAAGTTGGAGAGTTAGTTTCACTGGATAAGCACAACAGTTTATAATCCCTGAGTAGATGGCAGCAGTCAATATTATAAAATAAATATCATCCTGTTTCAGAAATATTACTTTGTTTTGGGATTGATTATTTTATTCTTCAGACTGAGGGAATGATCCAAACCCTATTTTAACAAATGACCAGACTTCCCATTTCCTTCAGTGTGTTTTGAATCATGTCTTCAGTGAAAAATTTCACTGTCCAAAGAAATCTACATCTAAAATTCATAATTTGGTAGATTCAGTGCATTATATGGTATTGAGATGGGGTGTTTCAATGTACTTCTTGGAGTTAAAATATACATTAAGTGACTCTATATTGGACTTTGATATGAAGATATCAAGTAATGTTGCAATTTGTCATTCCTAAAATAGGTTAGAAGTCATGTCTGTTTCTTTCCTCCTGACATGGTTACAAATGCGTGTACAATCTAAAGGTTACTTGGAAAAAAAGGTTTTCTGATAAAGTGCAGCACAGGATTTAAGGTTTTGATGTTGCTGTTTTCTGACCTGATTTATAGCTATAGAAATACAGAAATAATATTAGATGCTAAAAAATGTATTCTTATGATGTTTAGGGAGTGCAATAGACCAAGAAATCAAATGGCCATTTTTAAAATTAAAATATAAAAATAAAATGGAGTCACTCAGCCCCAGAATCACAATTTTTATTTGCATTTTCTTATTTTTTTTTATTCAGATTTTCCACATAATGCAGTTAAAAACAAACAAAAAACCAACCAGCTCCACTCCCCCAATATGACTGTAACTGTCATATCAGAAAAATAGGGTTTTTTTTCTGGCCTATGTATACTTCAGAATGAGACAAACTATGACCTAGCAATTCTGGTGATTACAAGAGGAGGACAGGGAACTAACTCCATTGCACCACAGGTGTCTGCATACAGTCAGGTCAGCCTTACTGAAAGGTTCTGACAAAGACAGGTATTGCATAAAAGGAAGAACCATTGAGAAACACTTTGTGGTTATGAAGGCATGTGCAGATGTGGTGGGTTGAGCCTGGCTGGGGGCCAGGTGCCCACCAGAGCCGCTCTCACACTCCCCTCATTCACTAAACAGGGGAGAAAAGGCATAACGAAATGCTTGTAGGTCGAGATAAGGACAGGGAGAGATCACTCACTAATTATCGTCACGAGCAAAACAGACTGAACTTAGAGAGGGAATTCATCTGATTTATTACTAGGCAAAACAGAGTAGATGAATGAGAAAATAAAATCAACTCTCAAAACACTTCCCCCCACCCCTCCCATCTTCCCGGGCTCAACTTCACTCCCGGCTTCAACCTTCCCCCCCTCAGCGGCACAGGGGGACGGGGAATGGGGGTTATGGTCAGTTCATCTCACGGTGTTTCTGCCGCTTCTTCATCCTCAGGGGGAGGACTCCTCTCATTGTTCCCCTGCTCCAGCATGGAGTCCCTCTCACAGGGTGCAGACCTTCAGGAGCAAACTGCTCCAGCGTGGGGTCCCCCACGGGGTCACAAGTCCTGCCAGCAAACCTGCCCTGGCGTGGGCTCCCCTCTTCACGGGTCCACAGGTCCGGCCTGGAACTTGCTCCAGCGTGGGCTTCCCACGGGCCACAGCCTCCTTCAGGTGCCTCCACCTGCTCTGGCGTGGGGTCCTCCACGGGCTGCAGGTGGAATCTCTACACCCCCTCATCCTTCCTCCATGGGCTGCAGGGGGACAGCCTGCTTCACCATGGCCTTCACCACGGGCTGCAGGGGGATCTCTGCTCTGGACCCTGGAGCACCTCCTCCCCCTCCATCTGCACTGACCTTGGTGTCTGCAGAGTTGTTCCTCTTTCTCTCGGCTGCTGCTCAGAAGTTTTTACCCTTTCTTAAATGTGTTATCACAGAGACACCAACAGCATTACTGGTTGGCTCAGCTTTGACCAGAGGCATGTTCATCTAGGAGACAGCTGAAACTGGCTCTGTCTGATATGGGAATAGGTCCTCAAAGAAGCCTCCTGTGCAACCTACCTCCCTAGTTCCAAAACCTTACCACATAAACAATACAGGCATATGTGTCTTGGTTTCAGCTGGAATAGAGTAAATTTTCTTCCTAGCCACATGGTGTATAGTGCTGTGTTTTGGATTTAGGATGAGAATAACATTGATAGCACACTAATATTGTAGTTGTTACCAAGCAGTCAAGGACTTTTCAGCTTCTCATACTACCTTGCAAATGAGAAGGTGGGGGTGGGGAAGAAGCTGGGAGGAGGCTGTGTTGGGTTTGCGTGGCAGGGTTTTGGTAGCGGGGGGGCTACAGGGGTGGCTTCTGTGAGAAGCTGCTAGAAGCTCCCCCTGTGTCTGATAGAGCCAATGCCAGCCGGCTCCAAGACGGGCCCGCCGCTGGCCAAGGCCAAGCCAATCAGCGCCTCTGTGATAACATATTTAAGAAGTAGAAAAACACTTAGAGAGGGAGAGCTTTTGCAGCCAGAGAGAGGAGTGAGAAGATGTAAGAAACTCTGCAGACACCAAGGTCAGTGCAGATGGAGGGGGAGGAGGTGCTCCAGGGTCCAGAGCAGAGATCCCCCTGCAGCCCGTGGTGAAGGCCATGGTGAAGCAGGCTGTCCCCCTGCAGCCCATGGAGGAAGGATGAGGGGGTGTAGAGATTCCACCTGCAGCCCGTGGAGGACCCCACACCGGAGCAGGTGGAGACACCTGAAGGAAGCTGCGGCCCGTGGGAAGCCCACGCTGGAGCAAGTTCCAGGCCGGACCGGTGGACCCGTGAAGAGGGGAGCCCACGCCAGGGCAGGTTTGCTGGCAGGACTTGTGACCCCGTGGGGGACCCCACGCTGGAGCAGTTTGCTCCTGAAGGTCTGCACCCCGTGAGAGGGACTCCATGCTGGAGCAGGGGAACGATGAGAGGAGTCCTCCCCCTGAGGATGAAGAAGCGGCAGAAACACCGTGAGATGAACTGACTGTAACCCCCATTCCCCGTCCCCCTGTGCCGCTGAGGGGGGGAAGGTTGAAGCCGAGAGTGAAGTTGAGCCTGGGAAGATGGGAGGGGTGGGGGGAAGTGTTTTAAGAGTTGATTTTATTTTCTCATTCCTCTACTCTGTTTTGCCTAGTAATAAATTAGATGAATTCCCTCTCTAAGTTTGGTCTGTTTTGCTCGTGACGATAATTAGTGAGTGATCTCTCCCTGTCCTTATCTCAACCTACAAGCATTTCGTTATGCCTTTTCTCCCCTGTTTAGTGAATGAGGGGAGTGAGAGAGCGGCTCTGGTGGGCACCTGGCCTCCAGCCAGGGTCAACCCACCACAGTGGCACAGCCAGGACAGCTGATCCAAACTGGCCAAAGGGATAGTCCATACACAGTGATGTCATGCTCAGTATATAACTGAGGGAGTTGGCCAGGAGGCAATGCAGCTCAGGAACTAGCTGAGCATTGACTCTGAGTGGTGAGCAATTGTGCTGTGCATCAATTGTTTTGTATATTCTATTATTATCATCATCATTATCTTCCTTCTCTGTCCTATTAAACAATCTTTATCTCAAGCCACGAGTTTTACCTTTTTCGATTCTCTCACCCATCCTACTGGGGGCCAGGGGGAGTGAGCGAATGGCTGTGTGGTTTTAGCTGCCTGCCAGTTTAAACCGCGGCAATTCACTATGTAGTCTTACCAAAAAAAATCATATATACAGTCTAATTGTTTAAGGTTTCTCATTAATACCACTAATATTAACAACCACAGAAATGTTATGAAGTAACATGTTAAGTCACAGACCACAACTACTTCCTGGGCAAAACCTGACCATTCATGAAGACACACAAACATATCAAAAGTCTTAGAAAACAACACGATGTGTGGGTTTGGTTGTTGGTTTTGTTGGGTTTTTATTTTTAATTGACAAAGCTCAACTGCATCTAAACCTTCAGTTCCTAAACTAGTGGAAGAATGTGACTGGAACCCATAAGCAAGCAAGCAAGCAAGCAAGCAAACAAACAAATAAATAATAGAGTGCAAAGTGAGCTTTTGGTTGAAACAAGGCATCTGAATCCAAAGTCATGAAGTGATACAACTCCTGTTTGTCTGTTGTTTACCCCAGAGTTGCATGAACTTTGAATGTGTATATAAAGTTAATATTTCCCAGGTCCTAGAACTGCACAGAAGTCAGCATCCAACATTATATAGAATGAAATACATCAGGTCTTATTGGTCCATTGTCCCATTTGTGAGGTTCATGTGGATGTCCTGAATGCCTTAAGGATCTCAGATAGCATTGCATTCCTTTGTCTGGGCAAACGAATAAAGTCCCAGAAGGATGGCACTTAAAAGATAGATTTTTAGCTGCCTAAATATTTCACTAAATCTATATTAATGTGTGTAAATATATTAAAATGACAGAAGATACAATATAGGTATAAAACAGCTGTTTTAAAAATCATTATGTTTTATAAAATAGAAAAAATAATAAGATCATTTAAGTGTTTGTCATTCTTCAATAGTACTTTATTTTGAAAAATATATAACTCCTGTGGTAATTTTTATGGTTTCTTTTATGTTCTTTCCCAGAGCATTGTAAAATTGAGGGGAAAAAAATATTTTACAAGTCATCTGTCATGCAGTCCAGATAAAATTGCTTTTTCACTGAGGTGTTTTCTTATGGTTTCATTTTTTACACAGGCTCCCATATATCCACTATCCATTGTCTGTGGTTCATAGGATTTACACAGTCCACTGCTCTGTGAAGATTGTGTTGCTGAAGGTAAAGTAAGTATCCAACAAACATGTAAGTTTCAAATTCAAGTCAAAACTCCTTTAAAAAAGTAAACCAGCTCTACTCAGCTCTAGTGAGGCCACACCTGGAGTACTCTTTCCAGATCTGGGCTCCCTGGAAAGACATGCACATCCAGTGAGTCCAACCAGGAAAGGTTCATGAAGATGCTTATGTGAGTGTTTGTCCTATGAGAAGAGACTGAGGGAGCTGTGACTGTTCAGCCTGGAGAAGAGAAGACTCTGGGAAGGATCTCATCAATGCATTTAAATACATGAAGAGAGAGTGCAAAGACAGAGCCAGGCTCTTTTCAGTAGTGCCCAGTGACAGCACCAGAGGCCATGGGCACAAGCTGAAACACAGGAGGTGCCATCTGAACTTTGGGAAACACCTTTTTTACTGCGAGAGTGACCAAGCACTGGCACAAGTTGCCCAGAGAGGCTGTGGAGTGTCCATCCTTGGAGATACTCAAAACCTGAATGGACACAACCTGGAGTAACTCTCTTCAGTTGATCATGTTCTAAATAGGGGATTTGGCTGAGATGATCTCCAGAGATAACTTCCCATCTCAGCTGTTCTGTAATTCTGTGAGAAAATTATACAGTTGCACAGCAAAGAATGAAATGAAAATGGCTAGGTAACCTTAGTAGCCTAAACTCTGCCCTATCCTGCCCTTGAATTATTACTGTGTAGAACAATATTCACATTTTTATCTTTCTTATAATATGGTTTTGAACATAAAAATTTTAAAATATAACCTTTAAAGTTACTTAGGCAGTGACTATCGAAGTTTACAAGTCAATGCACCTATAAACTCAAGTTTTCCAAATGTTCTGTTTCAGTCATTGCCTGGCTTTTTATTTTTTATCTATTTTTTAAAAATCATATTTACCCATATTTAAGACATAATTACACAGAAGACTGTGTATATTGAATCATAGAATCATTTAGGTTGGAAAAGACCTTTAAGATCATCAAGTCCAACTGTTAACCTAGCACTGCCAAGTCCACCACTAAACCATGTCCCTGAATGCCACATCTACATGTTTTTTAAATACCTCCAGGGATGACTCAACCACTTCCCTGGGCAGCTTGTTCCAGTGCTTGATAACCCTTTCGGTGAAGGAATTTTTCCTAATATCCAATCTAACCCTCCCCTGGCACAACTTGAGGCCATTTCCTCTCGTCCTATTGCTTGTTACTTGGGAGAAGAGACCAACGCCCACCTGGCTACAACCTCCTTTCAGGTAGCTGTAGAGAGCAATAAGGTCTCCCCTCAGCCTCCTTTTCTCCAGGCTAAACAACTCCAGTTCCCTCAGCCACTCCTCATAAGATATATAGATATATACATAATATATAAATACATGAAAACCTGAATGATTGAAAGTTAGTGTTGGTGAAATTAATGGAAAGAAAGTGAACATCAGGTAAACTAATAGATATTGTAACCTCGAAAGACATCTAGGTAAAATATAGTATTAGGAGAAGAAAAAAAATCTTTAACTAAAACTTTATTTTTATTAAAAATAATGTCACTGCTGAAAAAGTTACAAAATAATATCTAGAGTGAGTTGTTTTTTCAGCCTGAATTGTGAATGTTCTATGATGGTATAAAATACAAAGACACATCATTTGGGAGCTTATTAAGAAAGTTCACAAGTTAGTGGTAGCATCAGAAAATGCCTATAAAATCTTAGTGATTTTTCTAATGGCAGCTCTATATCACTGCTGACACAGTTTTAAGTGGGTTTGCAGATCTACATGACCAGAAGGAAACTACTTCATCTAGTAGTGCCATATATTTCTAATTTAGTCTGAATAAGTGTCTCCAAAGGTGATTTAGACAGATCATAAGACAAATTTTGTCTACAGATCATTATAATGAAATGGAAATGATAATAGAATTTTAAACTGACAACATACTAAAATTAATGCAATAATGTGATGACAGTGATTAAGATGACACATAGATTTATAGGATGGTTTACATGTGGAATGAAGTTTTCTAAAGAGTAAGCATTAAAGTGAAAACCGAAAAAAGCACATTGTGAATAAAAAAAATCTGCAGAGCAGTAACACTTCTAGTCTTTAAAGAGATTTAAGATGAGGTATAAAAAGGTAGTGTACTTTCTAACAGTTATGTTAATTGAAAAAGGAAAGTAAGTACTAAAACTACTTAAAAAGCACTTGGAGTTCTAATGAATAACTTTGCGGCTGTGCTTGGACAGAGCTTGTACCTAGAAATGAATTCAGCAATAATTACAAAGCTACCCCTACCTTCCTTTTTTTTTTTTTTTCCTTAAAGAATTAATTACTTGGAGACAAGTTCCAGGTTGGTGGGATTTTTAAAATATCTTTGATGGCCTAATTCACAAAAGTCAATGTGAACAGAGATAGGTTAAGACTCAGGATTTTGAAAAGGTTAATTACTTAATGAGTTGTTAGAAAACACACAATGAGACAGTGAAAAAAAACATCAATATGTCTCTATTTTTCTTATATGATGAAAGTAAAGCAGGGCAGCTGAAAGCTGTAGTAGAGTGACTATCGGATCTATATCAAAAATCAAATGGCATTTATGTTCGAGTTAACATAATTAGACCTTACTGTTGATTTCAATATTCTGTTACTTTTCAAATGTTGCAGGTATTAGTAGCTGTGAAAAACAGATCCGAAGACCTTCGGAAGCTAGACACAGTTTCTGCCACTACAGAAACAGGGCAAAATTTTCTCTGCCATATTATCAAATTTCAGGAAGAAAATATTCCTTCAGTTTTCTAGGTCTATATTGAGGAGAAATTTCAGTGGTTATCAATCATCTGTTTAAGAGTATGCGTTATAATCTGTACTCCAGTCAATTATTATTGGAAATATAAATGACTGATTTAATTATATCATTTTAGTAAATAGGCTGATTCCTTCCAGCTTGTACTGATAGTGGTAATGAAATAATGCCTAGATGTCTCAGTATGGGATTGGTCCAGTGTGTTTAGTACAATGCATATGTGTGAAAGAAAGAGAGAGAGAGAACATACTCATGATTTAAACATATGACAAACTGAGAGGAGATATGCTAAGGGCAAAAGTTATAAGGGATCCGAACATCCAAATGCAATTGGAAACATACTTTGTGGCAGATATTATCCAGTCAGCTCAAATATTTTCAGCACTGCAGAGAAATATGAAATTTTCTGCCCTCAAGTGTTAGGGGGCTGTGGTTGGGCTGCTTCTTTTCTACAGAAAATAGATGGAAAAGGGGACCAAACTTCAAGGGCTGGTACTCGTAGTTCCAGCTGCTCTGCAGTGTGGGTTGGGTGTTTCTTCAGAGCTGAGTGGCGTGGGTTTTTTGCAATATCATCTCCTACTTTTTAATTGGTGGAAGTAGCAGTGACCTATAGGCCATGCGGAAGTTAACCGCATACTTCATCAATGTTACACACTGTGCTGCATCACACATCCAGCAATCCCATGGAACAGGATGACAGCTCTAGATAACAGCTTATATACCCTGCATGACAGCATGTGAGAGCTGAAAATATCTCCCTTCAAATTTAACCTGGACAAAGCAGGAAGCAATTGATCCATTTGGGAATAATAGCTGAAGTAACTTTTGGTTTTTGGTTCTCTCATGCAGAATTTTGTCTGGTTTTGAAATAACACTACCCATTAAATTGCATTCTTAAGCAATTCTCCATTTGTTTATTTGTGCAAATTTTTGATTTTCTAAAAAATGTAGTACTAAATTATAGTTGCAACATGGTGATGCAAAACTAGAAGCAATAAGAATGTACAATGAAATATTTAAGGCAGAATTCGGTTGCATAATGCCCAAAATCTCAGTGTTTATGTCTGACAGCATAATAGTCCATTTCCCAAATGTAAGTGGGAATAATAAGTGGGAATAAATGATAATAAAGCATCAAAAGTAGGTAAAAGAGAAAAGAATGTCTTCAAAATGCTTTGAAATGTTCACAGACACTTTATATAGAACTTCCAAATACTACATTGATGAAACACAGTTGCTAAAACCCCAGTAAAATATAAACAAATAAAAAATGTGTGTTAACTTCTATTGAAAACCAGATCATTACTATTTTGCTAAAGGAATTATGCTGAAATGGAGACAAGGGTGGAAAAAACAAATCCAAAGCAGATTGATTTTCTGTAGTTAAAGAACCATATACACTGGGAAAATGCCAGCAGCTGCTTTGGTGCAGGGGATGTTGTAGGTCCCTAATTCTCCAAGTGACAAAATCCCAGTGATCTTTATAATCCTTAAAATACACTGCAGATATTTTTGGCAAAGTTCTTAGTTTTGAAGGAGTGGATTATTATGAGTGGTGAAAAATTTTTGTGTTGGCTGATCAGTTAGATGCTTAAGACCAGAAAATAAGGAGCAGATATTTTGAAAGTCTTCCAATAAAACCTAAAAATAGCCAAACAAACCAATCAAAACAAAAACAGACAAAAAAAAAATTATCTAAAAAAATCTCAGCAGGAGTTTATGAGAGAAAAACACTGTAGTGTTTGCCTTCTTTAGCCTGAGAATATGATAAGTACTAAAAGTAAGATGTTTCCAAACTCATTGATGCAGCTTGATTTGAATAATAATTAGAAAAATTGTACCATAAAAAAAATCTCATTCTAATATTCCTCCCCAAAGTAAAGGCCCCTGTTTAATACAGATATTTTTCAATGACAAGTCAGTCTGAACTGTGGCTTTTCAACTTAAACAGTCTTGAAATATATCTTCAGAGCCCAATTGTAGCTACCAAATTTGATGAAAAAAATAGTTGTATCTAAAACCAAATATGAAGAACATTGTTGAAAAACATAAACATGTGTTCAGATATTTTGATATCAATTTTAAGAAATTTGCTATCATGTTGTGAGGGAGAAACGGGAGCAGAGCAAACTTGTTTTTATTGGAAATGTATTTTAAAACAACAAAAATGGGAAACTGTTCTTTACTTCTCTACTGTATTGTCTGCACCAGAAAAGTTACTCTGACAAAAGTAGCTGTAGTGATTAGATATAATAAGATGGAATAGATAGATCTAATAATTAGAAGTTATTAATATTAATTGTGGTAGTTATGGTGAAAAACTGTTGAATTACTTATATACTTGATTTGAAAATGACAGAGGTTAAAAACTGCCTGGAATTTCTAGAGCAGAGTCTTGCTCTTAGAAAGATTGATGACATTAACGCTGCTTGAGTGCTATGGTTTGCAAGGCTCTCCTAAGATGAGGAGTCAGACACTTCTAAGTGCCTTTGCAGAGATCACTGGAAGTCATCTCAGAGAATTATTTTGGCTGTCTGCTCTTTCTATAAGTCATGGAAGATCTGGTGTAGGAAGGGCACCGGAGCTCAGCGAAAAGGCAGTGGAATAGATGGCTAGAGCTAGCATTCCAGCAACAACTAACTGCAAGTGTTTTAGCCTGGAGGTCACTCTCCAACCCACTTCATTCTGTGTAGATGAATTTGCAAGTAGTAGTGATACACAGAAGATGGGATCCACAAACAAAATGGAAAATGTTCTAAAACCATTATCAATGGTTTATATATCTTCTATTTCTGCTCAATTACCTGTTTTTTTGTTTTGTTTTGCTATTGTTATTGTTGTTTTGACCTATTTTATTTCTATTGCTAATATACTGTACATGACACTGATAATTACTGCTGAAATCATCATTGACCCCTAATTAAAGAGTAATGTAATTTAATTGTATGAAGTATCTGGCATCACAAGGAACCAGGAAAATGGTATATATATATTTATTTTAAATTAGAGCACATAGAAATCATTTCATAAGAAGTTTATATATAAATAAGTAATTACTAAAATTATTTTTCCTTTTGCCTTGCCTTGCCTTGCCTTCCCATTCCCATTCCTCTTTCCTTTCCCCTTTGTTTTAAGGAGAGTTTATCCTCATCTAGATAGATGTACTCTCTTAACTATTCCATAATCTCTGGATGAACAATATTTGCCATGTATTTACTCAATATAAATAGACTTTTAGAACAGAACAAAACAAAGGTGGAGTTGGCTATTGTCTACATAGGCTCTCTTTCTATGCACATTTTTTATGCAATGTGTATACACCCCCCCCCCCCATTTATATACATATATACACACTACATATCTATATATAATGTATATATAGCATATCTACTACATAATGTGTACATGCAGTATGCATATGTATTATATATACTATAGCACAGGGATAATAAAAATATTTTTGTCCTTAATACATTAAATTGTCTGCTTTTCAAAAGCATTGAAGTGATTTTGCATTACTCCAGTGATTATTCTGATTCAGTGAGATTCAGTGAAGTTACATGAATTTTCCATCAGAATGAAATTAGAAAGATCTCTTTATAATGAAAGATTGTAATGAAACAAGATTCTCTGTGAATTCATCTCCCCCTTCATTCTTTCAGTTCCACACCTGCTGTTCCTATTACCTCTTTTTTTCTTCTTTCATCACTGTTGAAGTACCTTATTTTTTATCATTTTACAGTGCAGTACGATACATTTTTCATGGCTTCATCAGCTTCCTTCAAATTAGTCATTTTATTCAAATTCTTTCTCATCTCAGTAGAAGCACTCAAGACTGACATCCTTTCTAACAGGATCCCCATTGAGTGGCACCTTCACCCCAACTTGCTTTCACTTTGGCGGTGGGTTGACCACAGCCAGCAACTAAGCACCCAAGCTGCTGGCTCAGTCCCTGCCCCCAGAGGGTCAGGGGAAAGAATTGTAACAGCAAAAGCAGCAAAATCCCAACACATGGGTTGAGATAAAGACAGTTTAATAAATGAAGGAAAGAGGAAGAAACTGTAAGTGAAGCAGAGGAAATCACTTACCATGTCCCACCAGCGGACCAATGCCCATCCACTCTCTGAGCAATGGGTATTTTAGAAAGACTACTCCTCAGTTTTATTGCTGAACATGATGTTACATGGTATGGGGTACCCCTTTGGTCAGCTGGGGTCAGCTGTCCTGGCTGTGCCTGCTCCTAAACTCTTGCCCACTCCCAGCCTTCTCACCCCCGGGGAGAAAGAGCAAGAAACAGAGAAGGCCTTGATGCTGTGCAAGAACTACTCAGCAATAGTTAAAACATTGATGTTTTATCAATGCTGGTTTAGCCACAAATGTAAAGCACAGCACAATATAAGCTGCTGTTAATAAAATTAATCCCATCCTGGCCAGACTCAGTACAACTTTTTGCCTTTAAAATTGGTGAAAGGATTATATCTTCCAGTTGCCATAAATTCGTTTGTGACATGCCTTCTTGGTACTTTCCATTATGAATTCTGGTTTACTAAAATTTGATCCTACTAAAATAATGCCATCCCTTAGTAACTTTTGTCTATTTTGTTCCACTACTTTTAATTGTATTCTTTATGCTCCCAAATTTTTCTCCTTGGTTGTATTTCATTATTGTATCCTCCCTTGCTTCTTCTCTGACTCTTGATTCCTGGGAGAAAGAGAAAGCTGGAGCTGTTGAAAGATACTGCTCTCCTCTTTGACAATGACTATAGCATGGAGTTCTGCAGTGTTCTCATGCAGAAACAATGCCTTTCTCTGTTCTATACCCTACTTCTCATATGCCATAGCAACCATTACAATGATGTCATGCAGTTTGTACTAGAGGTCAAGAAGCAAAACTGATGAACTTAGTTTTGTAATTGCATTGAGCAGTTTAGATGTTGCACAAGAATACTAGCAGGAAGAAGCCATGACTTCTTGTTCCCAGATGAGTGGCTCTACCAAATATTACCTCACGTGTGTGCATGTGCATCTTTTATCTCATCCTGTGACTTTGACATTTTTGAAGCTGTACCACTGAGCAGCAAATATATGCCTGGAATAGATTGCACATCTTTTATCAGGACAAGGCTACACTCTGATGAATTAGGAAATTCTCAGGGAAATTGGGAGGTATTGTTTTTAACTCGTGAGGAGGAAACTGAAATTAACTGGTATACCTCTTAGGTGAGTGTTCCTAGACATTATTGATGCATTACTAAAAATGTGCAATGTATGAAGTTACACAGTTGTGGTGGGTTGACCCTGGCTGGAGGCCAGGTGCCCACCAGAGCCGCTCTCTCACTCCCCTCATTCACCAGACAGGGGAGAAAAAGTACAACGAAAAGCTTGACCACGGGGTCCTGCCAGCAAACCTGCTCTGGCATGGGCTCCTCTCTCCACGGGTCCACAGGTCCTACCAGGAGCTTGTTCCAGCACGGGCTTCCCACGGGCCACAGCCTCCTTCAGGTGCCTCCACCTGCTCCGGCGTGGGGTCCTCCACGGGCTGCAGGTGGAATCTCTACACCCCCTCATCCTTCCTCCATGGGCTGCAGGGGGACAGCCTGCTTCACCATGGTCTTCACCACGGGCTGCAGGGGGATCTCTGCTCCGGCACCTGGAGCACCTCTTCCCCCTCCTTCTGCACTGACCTTGGTGTCTGCAGAGTTTCTTACATCTTCTCACTCCTCTCTCCGGCCGCAAAAGCTCTCTCTAACTGTTTTTTTCCCTTCTTAAATATGTTATCACAGGGCGCTGATTGGCTTGGCCTTGGCCAGGGGCAGGTCCGTCTTGGAGCCAGCTGGCATTGGCTCTGTCAGACACGGGGAGCTTCTAGCAGCTTCTCACAGAAGCCACCCCTGTAGCCCCTCCGCTACCAAAACCTTGCTACACAAACCCAACACAACAGTTCCTCCCCTCACTTGAACAATGGCAGCTTAAGAGAGGGTTGTAGGACTGCTAGTCCTCTGCATTATAGTGAATTTAATCTAAAGCCAACTGACTCAAATCTTTTCTGAAACTCAGAACAGATACTATAAGGTCTAGTTATGTTATTTTCAAGACTTTTCAGTTCTTAGCAGTAGAGCTATCAGAAATGCACTATCTGCGAACATTATCATGCTCTAATCTTGAATGAACAATGCTTCACCAAATTAAATGTATTATTCCATTGAACTGAGGAGAGGCACTGTACTATGAAAGACTTCCAAATTTGTAATGCAAATTAGACAAAGGCAAGCCAGACTTAAACATGCCTTTGAAACAGATGACAAGCTATGCTTTCCCAAATATGTGATGTATTTCAGGGTATTCTCACTGATTCATTATGAGAAACAAAAATCCTACATAGTCATGGATGACAGCTTGTAGCATCTTCTGTCCTCTTTTCTTTTCAGAAATTCAAGGCTCTTCTTTTTTTTTTTTTTTGTTGTTGTTTTGTTTTGCTTTGTTTTGCTTAGCAGTCTTTACCACAAAAGCGACACTCCTCCTTTCAATAACTAGAGCCCTTTTACCTCCACCTCTCTAAAATGTTAATATATTTTCTCTCTTAGACTCGGTTCCAGGCACTGATGGTCTATAAAAGTCATTCTGTTTCTGCCCTCCGCACTTCTTAGTAGAAATTATTTCCTTGGGCAAGAAGAGTGTAAGACAAAGTTTGCTTAATATCTTTATGCCTAAATTGTGGTATGATTTATCTATAATCTTACAGACATGTAATACAATATTGTTTTTAGTAACAGGACATAAGCTTTTTAGTGGATTTGCAAGGCCTCAAGACTGAGGCTTGTCAGGCTTCCTCAGACTTAACATTTCTTGACATGCCTACACTTGTTTTACTTGGTTCAGCAGTGACAGCAATTTCCCTAACTGACCAGGTGTCTGAGGATAATTTGTGTTACTATTGTCTCTCTGTGTGGTGTAACTATAGTTTTATACAGAAAGCAGTAACAAGCAGCTGTCTTGTTCAGACTGGGATATTTACAACTCTATTCCACTATTCTGCATACACAGCCCAGGCTTCAAAGAAATATCTGCAGTGGTAGCTTTACAGAAACCTTTCTTTTCCTCTGTAGAAATAGATGGAAGTCAATGTTATACTGTACTTATGCACAGGCTTGGCAGATAGAAGAGTTGGAGTCAGTTACTGGATCTCCTTGCAGGCAAGGAAAACGCCGAAGGATCCAAAAGCTAGCCCCCATCTTTGCCTGTGGGCAGGAACTGATGAAAGTCTGAAGCCGGTATTTGATTCTGACTGCACATTTTGCATCACAGGAGCTCTCTTCTTGCACTGCCTTCCCTGAGCTGGCAGCAGAGTCGACTCTGGACTCTGCTACAGACAGCTCTGAGGTTGTCCTAGTACCGATGGTATTACACATATGAAATGTAGGAAACCTCGCTATAAAAATTGTGGTGATAATAATTGGCCTTGTGGTTCAAACCTAGAACAGTCAGACTTATAAATGCCTACATATAGAACCAGTATAAACTGAGGAGATAGATATCTAAATACATATGCACGTTTGATCTTTTGGACCGAAGGAAAAAAAAAACAAAGTTGGGCTTATTTTTCAATTTGAGGCAGTATAAGACATTAGAAAGAGTGTTAGAAAAAACATCATGAATGATTAGAATAGGGAGGAAGATTTTCTCAAGTTAAAATTTTAGAAAAGTTACATCGTATCAGTTTTACAGTGTACAACACTTGAAAGTTATCTGTGAAAAATCAGTGCACAAGACCTCTGACTGCAACCCACCAAGGTGTAAATGTTCTGTATTATATTTTCATGCTTATGTATTTATGTAGAATGAGGTAATTGAACAGATTTATCACTTCCTCAAATAAGAAAAATAAAGACTAGTAAGATTAGTTATATTTTGTTTCATAATTCATGAGCTCATGAAATTTCAAGACCAATCATGAAATTAAGAAGCCTGTTAGCTTGCAGTGAATTTTGCTTTGCTAGAGGGGATATTTCAGTAACCTCACTTTTCCTTTAAAATATTTATTAATCATATGAACTCTAATTAAAACAGTAGTATAATGAATTACATGAAAACCAACAACTGTAAAAAAATAGTTCTAAAAGTTATAGCACAACCCACAGTGATTTCTTTAAAAATAGCTGCTAAACAATCATGCACACCTATGAATGGTTAAACAATAATAATCACAAATAACAACTCAAAAAAAAATCATTTAGATACATTAAGTGTGATTTAGAGCCTACATTCAGAAGCATAATCTACCAAAGCCAAATAAAATCCAATTAAGAGTCCAGGAAACTCAGACGTCTGTCCAAAAAGCTATTGTGTCTCATGTTCTGCAATATGAATTCTGAGCATCACTGTCTTTAAAGAACTGAATATCAAAATACACATCCTGATTAAGGCTACATGGGATCCAGACACTTAGCTTGTCTAGGTTATTAAGTAAAAGTTATATCAGCTAGAAACACAAAGAATGGGCCAATAATTTTAAAGCTTGTTCTGAAAAAGTATTTTTCAGGTTCACTTGTGTCTATGAAAATATAAGACTGCCTTCCCCCATAAATGTCTTAAATGCCAAGAAACTTCTGTTACTTTGTTTTAAATTGGGTCAAAATATAATATATTCCCACACAAGAAAAAAGTCTGATTGTAACCTAGTTGGAAAAGAATTCCCTTAAGATTTGTGATGCATGGCTATAATCCCAGTTTGCCCAGTTTCTAGTTTCTATTTCTGGTTTTATTTTCCTTGTGGGTAAGAGATAGAGATGCAAACCTCCTCAGCGAAATGGATGTAAAGCCCAGGTCTCACCATCCATTTTTGGGCAACTGTCGTAACTATCATTCAAGTAGGTTGCCCCTTCTGTGTTTAAATACCAAAAATTGCTGAATGTGAGAGAATTTACGCTTTGAATCCCACGTTCACAAAATTGTTTAGCTTTAGCTGCCAGAAGACTCGAAGTCATGCAAAATACAGTATTTCAGGTGTACTGAATACACTGACTTTATGACCCCCAACATAGATGCCTTTAAAGTATAGCATATACTTTATCTAGCATTTTAAGGATTCAATTTACAGAGGTGGCTACCCGAGTTCTTTTCTTTTTTTTTTTTTTTTTTTTTTGGCACAGCTGAGAAGAAGATTGTGGTAGTGTTCCATAGTTTACTTAGGTGTCCAGAAGTCAACAAGATTAATTCTGAAAAATACTGAATGTATAATGCACACAGTTTTAAGAAAAGAAAGAACAGAAATTGGAAGCTCATTAGAGCTTTTGTACATGTAGTAATAGACAAGGCTACAATAATGCTACAGTAACTACCTGGGTGACTAGCAACATTGAGTCTAGACTAGTTAATCCCAAACTGATGTTTTAATTTGCTTACCTGACAGCAGCAAATTATATAAAATCATCTTGAAGTGACTACATCATATGAGTAAAAGATAGCATTTTGGAGATTTCTTGATCTATCTATATATATTTTTTCAGTAGTTAAAATGAGTGAATGTGTGTGAGAGTATAAGCACAGATATACATGACAGGTCTGAAACCCTTGCTTTCTTCTTTATATTTTTTCATACCTAATTTTTTATTTTATACGGGTAGTTGAAATAAAAGGTATTTGCTCTTTTCATATTCTTGGTTGCTATTTTACCCACAAATCTGTACCTTTTCATAGAATTAAGGACAGCTAATCAAGAAAACAAAACTAGTGAAATGATTGAGTTCTGAACATTCAAGGTTAAAATAACTTCAAAGGAAAGTAATTAGATAATATGTTGAAGTGAAAGCAGAAAAAAACCCCAAACCCAACAAATAAAACCCCTGCAAACCTTAACCTCAGGAATGTATCCAGGAATAACAGAAAGTACACTTCAGAATTCCGTGTCAAGAATCTAAATTATGGACCTTGGTTAAAAAATTGTTAGAGAATCTGTGGTTATAAGTCAATATCCCATACATAGAAAGTTTCCAAAACCATAGAAGTAAATTAAAAAATTAAAATGTCTGATGTATTTTGTGTCTTATTACTTGTTTGTTTTTTGTTCATTTATATGCTTCATTTGTTTGGTACAAAACATTGAGAAAAAAGTATAGACAGGAGAAAAAAGAAATACAAAGTCCCCCTCTTTGGTAAACACTTTAACATAAAATCATGCCTAAAAATGAGTCAAAAATAACTGAAGTAATGGCTAGGTGGAAATATGAAATTATTTTTCAAGAGAAGACAGAAATCATATTAATATAATCATGTTAAGAACAACACTTTCAGATGATTTTCAGCCCTTGTTTGTTCACAGTCAAAATGCATAGATGTTCAGTTACTTTGTTAACCTTCGTAATTTAGTCTTAAATATGTGTCTCACCGGGGCAAAGGATGGAGTCTGTAGCAGGCGTGTGTGTAAGCAGGAGTAAGCTACAAAGACAGGGGGAAAGATCAGAAGCTGCAGTGTGCCCATTGAAATGGGGTCCAGCCTGCCTTGAGACAAAGGAAAATAATAGTGGAAAATATTATTTCTGCACCAAAATTTAACTACACTGTACCCAACTTGATCCAATCAGAGGAACAGCCTGGGCCTGGCTAAAACATATCTAACAAAGACGGTGGTAGCTGTTAGGGGCTGGAGAGAGATGCCTGGGGAGGCAGTCCATGAAGTCCCTAAAGGCACCAGGATCTGTGGGCGACCCACGCCAGGGCAAGGACACCCCAGAGGGACTGCAGCCCATGGACAACCCACTCTGGGGCAGGGACAACCCTCTGGGACTGCAGCCCACGGGCAACTCAGGCCAGGCAGGGGCACTTAGGAACGGAGCGACAGGAATCATTAAAGGCAGAGACACGTACCACCTCAACCTCCCACACCATGCATCCCCTGGCTGGACGACTTGCACAGACTAAGCATAAACTATGGTGAAAATCAGCAAAATTGAGATAGGGGAGAGGAGAAAACAGACGTTTATGTATGTGTATGTGTGAAAATGTATGTGTGAAGGGTATATTGGTGTTCTTTTCTTTTTTTTTTAATTATTTTTTTTATTTTCCTGAATACCTTAATCAGTGATCAGCAGTTTGCCTTGGATGGCAATAAATCAATAAATTAAGTCAGGTAAAATTCCCATATTCTAGCCTTTTTATTTGCCTGTGACAGCAATTCGTAGAACATACATCATCACTTTTGTTTGGAAATTGCATACTATGACACAAATGTACATCTCAGTCTATAACCTATGCCTATCTTCACTTTATTAGCTTAAATTAAATATAGGAATATCTTAAATGTTTATTCAGAGATACAAATGAAGAAAGACACAGATAAATATACCCCTTTACTTATTTGTTTAAGGTAATTGTTTTAATACGTCCCTTTTGGTAAACTAGTATTAACAAAGAGGTAAGAAACCTTCTATGTAGAACTCAAACAAATATTATATATTTATATATTTATATATTTGTATATTTGTATATTTGTATATTTATAATAAATTTATATATAATTAATATAAGTAAATATATGATATGTATATATTTGCATAACTTTATATGTTTACATATATTAAACTATTGTTTTATATAGTTATATTTACAATGTAGATACATAGATAAGAGTGGAATGTTATTAAAGAGACTAATTCGTTAAGTATATGCACAAAACCCCAAAGCTGTTCTTGGTGAACTTTAAACAACATTAGAAATAAAAGGCTGTGACTGTGTACGGCTTTGGCTTTAGCAATGCTCTCCTGACTTCTGTCTTTATCCTGCTTCTGTTATAAACTGAGCTTGCAGCTGGCACTGAAGTGCGAAGAACATAAAAGAGTAATTTCATGCTTCCTAATATATTCTTCTGATGAGTAGATGTTAAAACTAAAATGTACTTTTAAACTAAAAGTACATTAACAAATTTCAGCACAGTCCAGGAGATGCAGAAACGAGTTGACTGATGAGCCCAGAGATGAACTACGGCTCATTTTCTTCCTCTTCAAATTCTCTCACATTTTCAGAATTTATACAAGTAGCAACCTTTCCTTGATAAGTTATTAAAGTAAATATTATTTCATGAATCTTAAAAAATCCTCACTGAATAATATACTTTGTATTTTACAGGATGCTTAGCATACTGCATAACACAATTTTGTTAAACATTTTTAGTCACTGTATTCAATGGAAGGTAGGCAATAGCTATCTAAACGCTTTAAAAATCTTTCCATTGTCCTTGTAAGATGTTACATTTGTATCAGAAAACAAAGATATGTGTATGAATATATACGTATAGCGAGCTTCTCCTTGATGGCAGTGATAGCAGTGAGTTAGATTGTGATTTGGCAGTATCATATAGCCTGAAGTTATTTTAGTAATTTTTCAGCCTGTCACTGATCTAATCATCCACTATTATAAAACTTCTCCCCTTTTATTTGGAAAGGATAGGCATTGAAACTTCATATTTTGTCTAACGTTGAAGACAGCTCTCCTTCCTCTCAGAAAATGAGCTGTCCATTTATTTAGCCCACTTTTAGTGCTTTGCATCTGCACCATAGCTTTCATCCTTGTCATAGAAGGCTTTGTGTTTTGTCATGTCTGAACATGTGACTGTTAAGAGTATATACATGGTTGGAAATATATGTGCGTAATGGTAGATAAATATTTAATGAAATTTGTGGATAGCAACTCTTCAACAGCAAAAAAAAAACCAATGCAAGTCTCTTTTTTGCAGAACGAAAATTATTTCCTAAATATAAAATACAGTATTTCCTTCTACACACAGTAGATCATCAATAATTAGATCACTAATAGAGATAATTAATTGATAGATAGGAATGATATAAATTATTGTATCTATTACAGTAATTACTATGAGCATGACTATATTAGTCTTTCCCAGATGAGATTTAAACCACTTACTTCAGGCAGAGATAACAATATTATAACAGTGACTCCCAGGCAAGACATGACTTCTATGTGCAAGACTAGTGTAAATAGGACTTATACATGTTGCATTCAAATATGAAAGGTTGCTTTTGCTTGTGCCTAACTATGAAGACAACTCTGAATAGGACTCTCTAACTTATTTCAGTCTTTTATAGCCCATAGTTAATTTAAATAAAACAGGAAATACCCACTTCCTTCTCTGCCTTCTAGTCACTTGATAGCTTTCTCTAAATTTGTGATCCAGTAGGCCACTATTTTGTGTGGATAGAAAATTAGGTCACAAAACTCATAATAAAGCTTTTCTTTATCCTCCTTTTCTACCCAGCTTCCCTACTGATGAAGATGATATCTTCACAGAAAACACCTTCCCTCTGCGCAATTATTACAGGAAATTATTATCTATGTAAGAGATTAAATATTGTTTGTTATCTAATTGGTAAGGCATTTCAACTGAGGTCCTGTAGATATCTGTCATGCGATTAGTACTATTCAACTTTTTAATTATTTACTTAGCTGATTGATAGAGATTACACTTAGGAAAACTGTGTATGACCCCAAAAATAAGGAGGTTAAAAACACTTAAAAAGATGACAGCAGAATTTTATCAAAGTTTTGGACAACTAGACCCAAATCAATAGGATTACATTCAATAAAGTACTTGACAGAAGAAATCCAATACATAGCTATGAAATGAGGAAAAAATGGCAAAGCCACAGTGTTGCAGAGAAAAATATGGAGGTTATAACGGACTGAAAACTAGTTTTGAACAGAAAAGGTAAATCCCATTCTGAGACAGATTAATAAGATTGTTGCATCTCAGGCAAAAATAGTAATAGTAAATAGTAATAGTAAAAGAAAAATAGTTTTCTGCTATCTGATGTTGGCAAGACTGCAGCTGTGATAAAGTGTGTTTTATAAGAACAGGTTCTTAAATTAATAAAACAGTCCTTTCCTCTCCTTACCTCCCCAATTTCCCTAATCGTGAAGATATTCAGGAAGGAAGATACCTTATTATGTTGATTTTCAGGCACCAACTCTTAAGGAAGATATTAGAAGTCTGGAGGAAAGTAACAAAATTAATTGAGTAGAGGCTGAAGAAAACAGACATACCTATAAGATTAAGAGAAGATGCAAAAAGACTCAACATGGAAAATGTTACAGGGAGGCTGGTGACACAATTGTTCTCTTTAGTAATTTGGTTATTAAGACATTATGGGGTGGAGGGAAACAAAGCAAAATATTTTCTAAATACGAGGATCATGAGATACTAAAAGTTTTTGAGATCTTCCTCTGGAGATTTTTAAGAGTGGGTTAAACAAACAAAAGCCAAGTATACTTGCTTATCCTTCCTCAGCAAAAAACAGACGAGATGTTTTCTAAAAGTACCTTCAAGACCTACATATTTATGGCTGTGTGATTATGATGGATCAGATAATCTGTAAATCTGCATATGGTTTGTATATTATGCTTATGTAAATATATCTGAATTATATTAAATTATCTGGTTTATGTATAACTGCCCTATTGTAACTTGTAAGGATAGAAAAGACACAGGTAAATCTCATCTGATTTCAGAAGGGTTCTTTCACTGCCATTTAGGGGACTTTCATATATCTTTTATTTATAAGTAAAGAAGCAATAAATTCTATTATGGAGACCAGATTTTGCTGTAGATTAATATTGACCTAGGATACATTAGTTGTAAGACTGAATTTCTGAAAAACACCTACAGCTTTTAGCATTGCAAGTTCCAGTGTAAATTGGTATGTACTCAAATTATCCAAGATGAGATTTATGTGAAATAACTGCACATCTTTACTTAGTCTACCAAGAGTTCTTCCATTCAATGGATGGTTCCAGGTGAGGTGGAGGGGTAGCGCTTCATGTAAAGGAGGGGTTGGACTGTACAACACTCACACTTAGAGATGACATGGTTGAGACCTTCTGGGTAAGGATTAGGGGAAAAACTAATACAGCAGATGTTGTTGTAAGATTCTACTGTAGACCACCTATCCAGGATGATGACATGGATGTATTATTGTGTAAGGAATTGAGGGAAATCTTTATATCAGTTGCCCTTGTCCTTCAACTTCCTAGATGTTAACTGGGATTATCATACAGTAGACACAAACAGGTTCAGGAAATTCCTGAGGCACGCTGAAGATAACTTTTTGATACAGGTACTAAGAGAGCTGACTAGGAAAGGGGTAACACCTGGTTGGTGGCCAGTCACTAGTGATGTTCGCCAGGGCTCAGTTTTAGGGCCTGTTCTATTCAATGATTTTATTAATGACTTGGACACAGGAGTTGAGCGCACACAAATAAATTTGCTGACAATACTAGACTAGGAGGAGTTGTTGATACCCTCAAGGGTAGAGAAGCCTTACAGAGAGATCAAGAGCAAATGCTGAATTCTGCACCCAAGACAGTGTAATCCTGGATGGATGTATAGATTGGGGAACAAGAGGCTGGAGTGCAGGCCTGCAGAAAGCGATCTGGGAGGTTTGGTTGATGGTAATCTTAATATGAGTCAACAATATGCCCTGGAGGCCAAAAGGGCGAACTGTGTCCTTGGAGGGCATCAGGCACAGTATGGCTAACCAGTCGAAAGGATTGTCCACCTGTACTCAACATTGGTGCAGCCTCATCTCTAGTACTGTGTCCAGTTTTGGGCTCCTGAATGTAAGAAGGATATAAAGATATTATAATGTGTCCAAAGGAGGACAACAAAGATGGTGAAAGGACTAGAGGGCATGACTTATGAGAACTGGCTGAGGCTACTAGGTTTGTTCAGCTTAGATAAAAGGAGACTGAGGGGTGACTTCATTGCTGTCTACAACTTCCTCATGAGGGGGAGCAGAGAAGGAGATGCTGATCTCTTCTCTCTGGTATCTGGTGATAGGACACAAGGGAATGGCTTACAGCTGCATCACTGGAAGTTCAGATTAGATATTAGGAAAAAGTTCTTCATTGAGAGGGTGATCAAGCACTGGACCAAGCTTCCCAGGAAAGTGGTCATGTGTCCAAGCCTGTCATTGTTCAAGAAGCATTTGGGCAATGCTCTTAGCTATATGATTTAACTTTTAGGTTGCTCTGTGCGGAGCCAGGAGTTGGACTTACTGAGCCTTGTGGGTGCCTTCCAACTCAGGATATTCTATAATTCTCTGATTCTAAATAAGATATCCCAGAATACTTTTAGAATGAATAGAAGGACATGAGCTCTTCTAGGGCATGACTTGCCTCATTCTAAATAAGATTTGTACATATGATCATCCAAATTGTTCCTTAAAATGGCCTGTACCTCCCTATTTACTATGAGAGTATTTTAGAATTCTAGACAGCTCCATTAGAGATGTCTGAAGTTCTGTTGGTTGAATTGTATCCTTAGGCATCTTAGTCCTTCAGCATTGCCAAAAATTCTTCTAAAAGGAAAACAAGACAAAGAAATGCAATTCATCTGAAGTCCTAATCTCCTTTATTAAATTCAAGTTTGTAGTTTTCCTTTGGGAACATGATTTGAAATTAAGCTATGCTACCACAATACTTTTTTTCCTGATAAAAAGGAAACTAAATTCAAATCATCCATTCATTGCACTTAAAAGTTATTTTAGAAGGTTCCTTCATAAAGTATAATTGTTTACATGTAAAAGCTCATTTTCTTTATAGTTCAAAATAAATGAGATAAAGGTAATATTGTAAATTTAGGCTAAGCAATATAATAAATTTCATAAACATGTTTTCAGAAAACTGTCTACAAAACAGAGTAGGCTCGAAATAGGCTAAAAGACACAAAAAAAATCCACCCTCTATTCTTTAATTTTATCTTCTTTTTTTTTTTTTCCTATTAAATTTTTTTTATTTCCTAATAGGTAGTACATTACAATGATATATTCTGCAACTGCCTGGATGATGTGACAATGTCTCTTGTTGATCTAAATGTAAATACATAGATAGAGATGTCCTGAGCATATCCTGTTAGTGTCTTGTCCGTATTTTAAGAAATCTCCCTAATTGTCTTTATCACTGGCTATGTATACTTTTATAATTTTAAATGTATATCAAATATTTGTGAGCAAAATAACATTTCATAAAAATAACCAGACCTAATGTGATGTGAAGACTATGAACGAGATCTAATGAAGCAGGAAAAAAACAATAGTTTTTCATTCACCTCCCAGCTCTGAAAACATTTCTTGGTACTTTAACAGGGAACAGTTTCCATCAATTGCACCAAAAAAAGTCAGCATATTATTAAGTTACGTTGTACATGCAAGACAAGCAAAATAGACCTGTGGTGGGTTGACCCTGGCTGGAGGCCAGGTGCCCACCAGAGCTGCTCTCTCACTCCCCTCATTCACTAAACAGGGGAGAAAAGGCATAACGAAACGCTTGTGGGTCGAGATAAGGACAGGGAGAGATCACTCACTAATTGTTGTCACGAGCAAAACAGACCGAACTTAGAGAGGGAATTCATCTGATTTATTACCAAGCAAAACAGAGTAGAGCAATGAGAAAATACAATCAAGTCTTAAAACACCTCCCCCCACCCCTCCCATCTTCCCGGGCTCAACTTCACTCCCGGCTTCAACCTCCTCCCCCTCCCAGCGGCACAGGGGGACAGGGAATGGGGGTTACGGTCAGTTCATCTCATGGTGTTTCTGCCGCTTCTTCATCCTCAGGGGGAGGACTCCTCTCATCGTTCCCCTGCTCCAGCATGGAGTCTCTCTCACGGGAGACAGTCCTTCACGAACTGCTCCAACGTGGGTCTCTCCCACGGGGTGCAGACCTTCAGGACCAGACTGCTCCAGCGTGGGTCCCCCATGGGGTCACAAGTCCTGCCAGCAAACCTACTCTGGCGTGGGCTCCTCTCTCCATGGTCCACAGGTCCTACCAGGAGCTTGCTCCAGCGTGGGCTTCCCACAGGGCCACAGCCTCCTTCAGGTGCCTCCACCTGCTCTGGCGTGGGGTCCTCCACAGGCTGCAGGTGGAATCTCTACACCCCCTCATCCTTCCTCCATGGGCTGCAGGGGGACAGCCTGCTTCACCATGGTCTTCACCACGGGCTGCAGGGGGATCTCTGCTCCGGCGCCTGGAGCTCCTCCTCCCCCTCCATCTGCACTGACCTTGGTGTCTGCAGAGTTTCTTACATCTTCTCACTCCTCTCTCTGGCTGCAAAAGCTCTTCCTAACTGTTTTTTTTCTTCTTAAATATCTTATCACAGAGGTGATATCAAATCCACCCCAGGGGTGGGTCTGTCTTGGAGCTGGCTGGCATTGGCTCTATCAGACACAGGGGGAGCTTCTAGCAGCTTCTCACAGAAGCCACCCCTGTAGCCCCCCCCGCTACCAAAACCTTGCCATGCAAACCCAACACAACAGAGAATGCAGAACTAGAGTACAAGAAATGATACCATGATATCATATACTCTTGTAGGATATATCCAGTACACTTTTACAGCTCAGTTATATCCAGTAGTCTATGATAGCTCAGCTTACTAAAATTAAAAAGAACGCAACAATATTCATTTCTATAGAAGTACTTTGCAGTATTTTAATCAGATTCCATAATTTTTATTAGTGCTATTTAACAGGAGACTCTTGTAAAACACAGCTATTAACCAAGTCTGAATCAACATAAAGGCATACTAACATGAGCTCCTGAAAATATGTCATTAAATGGAGCAAAGGCAGTTGTCTTTGTAGTTAGTGAAGTAAGGGCACAATGAGACCCAGAATCTTTACTCAAAACTGTGCACTGATGGAGCTAGCACCATCTCCAACACCAACTGGAGTAGCTATTCCTATCACAGCAGAGACCTCCATCCAGACCACTCCTGTGGTAAGGTGCTGCCATCCTAGTCTCTGGCAGTGCCTGCTGCTCTGGGAACACCCTAGCAGTGCCTGGTGCCTCTCTTCAGGGCCTAAGCAGTGGCTTCACCTGTGGGAGATGTGCTCTGGTTGAGGTGCGGAGTCACCAGCTGAAAGGGCTGTGGGAGGAAGTGAGCAAGCTCTGCACCATTAGGGAGGATGAACAGGAGATTCATGGGGTCTTCAAAGACCATACAGAGCAAACAGCTCTTGCTCCAAGAAGAGAGACACAACTGGAGACTATCCTAACAGGGAGCAGTGCATGGAGATGCCCACGATGGAGGTGGCTAGAAACTTACAACTTCTGACAACTGTCCTGGTTTCTGGCTAGGATAAAGTTAATTTGCAGAAGAAACTGGGACGGAGACACAGCCAGGACAGGTGATCCAAACTAGGCAAAGGGGGTATTCCACACCATATGATGTCATGCTCAGCATATAAAAGGGACTAGCTGGGGAGGAGCAGCAGTGGCTGTGGGACAGGCTGAGTGTGGGGTCATCAGGTGAGAAATTGCACTGCGTATCACCCGCTTTGTATATTCTGTTATTAGTACTGTTGTTGTTATTTTCCTCTCCCTTTGCTGCCCCAGTAACCTTTCCTTATCCCAACCCATGAGTTTTACCTTTTTCCGATTTTCTCCACATCCCACTGGGGGATGGAGGGTGAGCGAGTGGCCATGTGGTGCTCAGCTGCCGGCTGAGGCTAAACCATGACAGTAACACAGCAAAGCTCCTTCTCTTTCTGCAGTTCTGCAGTTACTGAACAGGTATAGTGCCCTGGCAATGGCTGAGGAAGATGACCTCCAGTTAGGCAGGCATCAGAGACACCTCAGCCTGAACCAAAGAAGAAAAGGAGGGTGACAGTCACTGGAGACACCTTCTTATGGGGAATGGAGACACTCACTTGCTGACCAAAGCTGATGTTTTGGAAGGTTTGCTACTTGCCACTTCATTGCCTCTTGGATCTCAGAGACTGACAAGGCTTGTCCAGCCCTCCGACTATTTCCCTTGCTGCTCATCCATGTAGGCATCAATGATACTGCCAGGGGAAACCCTGCACATGTCAAGAGTCATTACAGAGCTCTGGGAGCAGGAAGGAAGCAAAGGACAATGAGTGGCAGGGATGGTTACTCCCGCTGGAGGCCCAGATGAAGGTCTCAGTCACTCCAGTAAAGGGGGAAGGCTGAAGCAGAAGTGGACACACCAGCATATCAACACCTGGTTGAGCGGCTGGTGATCCATACAGGAGTTTGGCTACTATGACTATGGGACCCTCTTTGAGGTAAAAGGACTGCCTACAAGGGACAGGATCCATCAGACAAATGGGATGGAAGTCTAAAGTAGGTACATCAGGGAAGGGTTGTCATCATCTGAAAAGAAGCGAAGCTATGGAGGGGCAGTGAAGAACTGTCTGAATGTGCTGGTTTTGGCTGGGATAGAGTTAAATTTCTTCATAGTAGCTTGTATGGGGCTGTGTTTTGGATTGGTGCTGAAAATGGTGTTGGTAACACACTGATGTTTTAGTTATTGCTGAACAATGCTTACACAGCATCAAGACTGGGACACTGCATGATGGAGGAGGTTCTTGCACTTTCCCTGTGAAAGCAGCATGGCTGGGGTCCATCTCAAATGCCTGGATACATACACATGCAGCATGGGAAACAAACAGGAGAAGCTAAAAGTCACTTCACAGCTGCAGAACTATGACCTCACTGAAATTAGAGAGAGGTGGTAGAATAGGTTGCATGACTGGAGCCTTAGTGACTGGGCACAGGATTTGCCGAAAAGACAGGTGAAGAAAGTGAGGGGGAGGGTTGTACTCAATGTAAGGGAGTGACTGGAGTGCACACAGCTTTGCCTTGGAACTGGGAATGAGCTGCTTGAGAGCTTGTAGGTAACGGTAAGGGGAGAGACCAGCATGGGTGATGTTGAAATAGGCATCTACTACAGCTAGCCAGTACATGAAGTCTTCTTTAGACAGCTGGAAGAAGCCTTAAAATCCCTAGTTCTCTTGGTGGACGTCAACACCCCCATATCTACCAGCAGAAAATGAGGCTGGGTGCAAGCAATTATACAGGCAATTGCTGACTATAAAATGGGTAGAAATTGACTGGATTCACAGACTCAAAAAGTGATGGTAAGCAGTACCAAGTCCAACTGGTGACCAATTAGTAGTGGTATCATTTAGGGATCAGTTCTGGGGTCAGTATTGTTTAAAGCCTTTATTACCTGTCTGAATGATATAACAGACTGTAAGGCTCTGATAACAAGTGAATGTCGCAAACACCCGTCTTGACATGGACAGGGATGGGCTGATGATGACCAGGGAGTGTTGAACAAGAACGGAGCCTGCGGAGGCAAGATAACGTCTTGTGAGACCACTCCTCTATTCCTGAAACACGTAAACAAAGACCATCTGTGCCCTGTGCACCATGTGCCTGTGACAGATCACCACTCACTTGGTCAGCCCTGAAGGGGGGGTACAGTGAGACCCCCAGGACCCCCACAACCCACCGACTCATTTCTAGAACATTTCTGAACATTCCTGAGCACATATTGCGCCTGCTCAGTGATGACAGACCCCCGCCTATGGGGCAGGCACATCGGGTTATAAAAAGTGGAAACATAAGTTTTCGGTGCGCGCCCCCCACCTGAAGACTACAACTACAAGCAGAGAACATCGCTGGATCCAAGGGTGGTGATATCTTTTCTCTTTTCTCTTTTCTCTTTTCTCTTTTCTCTTTTCTCTTTTCTCTTTTCTCTTTTCTCTTTTCTCTTTTCTCTTTTCTCTTTTCTCTTTTCTCTTTTCTCTTTTCTCTTTTCTCTTTTCTCTTTTCTTTCTTTCTTTCTTTCTTTCTTTCTTTCTTTCTTTCCCTCTTTCTTTTCCTCTCCATCACTCTCTTTGTCTCTAACTTCATTTTCAGCACATTAGGGTAATATCGTCACAAGTTTTGCTAAACCCTTACCTTTCATAGTTCTGCTAAGTTTTAAGTATTGTTATGACTTTTGGCAAGCCACTATCTTTTGTAGTTCCACTGAGTTTTAAGTAAATTTGTGATTTGTTTGAACTTCTAGAGCAATTGTCTTTACTCCTGATTACTGCGCAGGGAATTAAAAAGTTAACCTGACCCTAACCCGTCGAGTGGGACGGGACACAGACTGCACACACAGTAAGTCTGCATACAGCATTAAATTGAGTGGAGCAGTCGATATGCTGCAGAGTAAAGTTGCAATTCAGAGGAGCCTGAATAGGCTGAAGAAATTGGCCAGAGGGAACCTCAAGAAGTTCAGCAACTGCAAATGTCAAGTCCAGAGCACATGTCATATAAGGAGAAGCCAAGAAAGTTGGGTTTGATCAGAAGTTTCAGGGGAAACTGTTTTGCTGTTTACAAATACCTAATGGATCAGTATGAAGGAGATGAAGCCAGACTTTTCTGAGAATTGCACTATGAAAGGGCAAGAGGAAACAGACACAAGTTGCAATGTCTTGATATAAGAAAAGTTTTTTCATTGCAAGGAGGATCAAACACAAAGAGGTTGTTGAGGGAGTTTGCAGAAGCTCCACCCTGGGAGACATTTGAAACAAAACTGGACAACATACTCGAAATGGATTTGCTTTGAAGTGAAGGTTGTACTAGGTTGCCTCTAAAGTCATCTTCCGACCTACATGGTTCTGTGATTCTATGATTCTTTGAAAAATTATTGTTGCATAGCCCCAGTACTAAATGTATTTATATTCTATTCATCTTTACCACTTGCTTTAGTTCAGTCTCACCATTGTAGTTAACTGAAACTCATTTTTTTCTTTCCACCCTTTCTTTTATACTTTTTTCTTTTGAAATGTGATAGGACAAAATCCTTACACCCTTTTCATGTACTTCTTAAGAATATGACTACCTCCAAAGTACTTCCCAAGACTGTCTGGCACAATTACTGAGCAGAAGTCTTCCCCAGTTAATGTATCTTATGTTATTATAGCAGGGAATAAAATCTGAAGATTTTGCTTCTGTGAAACAGAATATAAGTCAGGCTTATATATAAGGGAACAGTTACAATGCCTTCTTTCTGATCACTTCTCTGCAAAAACTTAAACCCTCCTTAATCTCTGCCTTGTTTTCCAGTATCCTGCTATTTATTAGGAAGTAGCACCTATATCTTTGTATACGTTTTATTTCAACTTATGATTTCTTATATAAGAAGTACTTCTAAAAGAAAATTATTTCTTAACTCATAGGCACTTCTGAACTTTAACAGTAGCTATCTTCTTTAAGCTTTCTCAATACAAATTATATATACTATGTCAAGAGTTTTGCTCTTGGTAGCCACTCAATGGATATCAAGTAAAGGAATACATAAAGTGATAATCCAAATGCTATGCTGTTATATTCATGATGTGACATGATGTGTTTTATACAGAAAAAGTTATAAAAGGAGAGATTCAATATCACTATTATTTAATAATTGCAGGGAAAGGCTTATTTGGCTATTTTTTTTGCCAATTATTTGAAGTAATCAGAGTTCAAAATTTCAGTGTAAAGTCTGAGTACGTGGTCATTTATTGACTGCCACTTTAGATGAGATTTATTGATGCTCATGGTTGCAAGGACTTTGACGTAGAGGCATGCACTTTTGATAATCTTTAAGTAAATTACTACAGTTCTGCTAGTGGTTGGCCACAATTAAAAAAAATCCTTCGTGCATGAATAAAAGAGCTTTGAAGGCCACAGGCAACCTGAAGACTGCACCTTAACAACTGGAGAACTATGCAGTATATTTAAAAACAACAACCAAACAAACCCAAACAAACAAAAAAACCCAAACCTTTTTAAAGCATTTGGAATTCTAGTAAAATCACTCTTCAGGCACTCCCAGAATGCTCCCCCACATCATAAATATTAAATCAGTTGAAAAAGAGTGAGGCCAAATTTAAAGACCCCATCCTGTTCATAATCACTGAAGTTCTTCTGTTGTGTTTTAAGCTGTTAAATATTCAAAAGAACAAGAAGTGGAAGATGGGTCTCTTGCTGGGTAAGTGCCACCAATCTCACCCAGAATTCTAGCACTTTCTTTTTGCCCAGTTAAGGTTTAATTAGCACAAAAATTAAAAGCTTTTAACAAATAAAAAAAGGAAATATAGTGTCTTCAACCTTTCATGTAAATATACACATTTACTTGACTAGTGAAGCATCTATATACTTCAAGAAGCAGACAATTGTTTAAGTATCTACTGGCAGCTGCTTGCACAATCAAAACTTGGGCATTTGTTCTTCTAATAGCATACTAGGTAAAAAATAACACCTGCTGTTTTCTTTTGCAACACAGAGTTGGTTTACATATATACAGCAGAACAGAGCTTTTGGCTGGGAATCCTATATAAAATCCCAAGCGCACTAAAAATTATGCAGTTAAAGACAATATCAAATGTTTTTAGAAACACGTTAACAACAAAAGGACAGCTAAGTAGAATCTCCATCATTTATTGGATGTGCGGGCAAACAGTGACAAAGGATGAGGAAAAGGCTGAGATACTTAACGCCTTCTTTGCCTCAGTCTTTAGCAGTAAGACCAGTTGTTCTGTGGGTACCCAGCCCCCTGAGCTAGAAGATAGGGATGGGGAGCAGAATGAAGCCCTCAGAACCCAAGGGGAAATGGTTGCTGACCTGCTACACCACTTAGACACACACAAGTCTGTGAGATTGGATGGGATCCACCCAAAAGTACTGGTGGAAGTGCTCATCAAGCCACTTTCTGACATTTATCAGCAGTCCTGGCTAACTGGGGAGGTCCCAGTTGACTGGAGGTTATCAAATGTGACACCCATCTACAAGAAGAGCCAGAAGGAGGATGCAGGGAACTACAGGCCTGTCAGTCTGACCTCGGTGCTGGGGAAGTTTATGGAGCAGATCATCCCGAGTGCCATCACGTGGCATGTGCAGGATAACCAGGTGATTGGGCCCAGTCAGCATGGGTTCATGAAAGACAGGTCCCCCTTAACTAATCTGATCTCCTTCTATGACAAGGTGACCCACTTAGTGGAGGAGGGAAAGGCTGTGGATGTTGTCTACCTAGTCTTCAGTAAAGCTTTTGACACCATTTCCTACAGCATTCTCTTGGAGAAACTGGCTGCTCATGGCTTGGACGGGTGTACTCTTCTCTGGGTAAAAAACTGGCTGGATGGCCGGGTCCAAAGAGTTGTGGTGAATGGAGGTAAGTCCAGTTGGTGGCCGGTCGCAAGTGGTGTTCCCCAGGGCTCAGTACTGAGGCCAGTTCTCTTGAATATCTTTATCAATGATCTGGAAGAGGGGATCAAGTGCACTCTCAGTACGTTTGCAGACGACACCAAGTTGGGGAGGAGTGTTGATCTGCTGGCGGGTAGGAAGGCTCTGCAGAGAGATCTGGACAGGCTGGATAGATGGGCCGAGGCCAGCTGTATGAGGTTCAACAAGGCTCAGTGCCGGGTCCTGCACTTGGGTCACAACAACCCCAGGCAACACTGCTACAGGCTTGGGGAAGAGTGGCTGGAAAGCTGCCTGGCAGAAAAGGACCTGGGGGTGTTGGTCAACAGCTGTCTGAACATGAGGCAGCAGTGTGCCTGAGTGGCCAAGAAGGCCAACAGCATCCTGGCTTGTGTCAGCAATAGCATGGCCAGCAGGACTAGGAAAGGTATTGTCCCTCTGTACTTGGCACTGGTGAGGCTGCACCATGAGTACTGTGTTTAGTTTTGGGCCCCTCACTGCAAGAAGGACATTGAGGTGCTGGAGTGTGTCCAAAGAAGGGCAACGAAGTTGGTGAAGGGTCTAGAGCACAAGTCTTATGAGGAGCGGCTGAGGGAACTGGGGTTGTTTAGTTTGGAGAAAAGGAGGCTGAGGGGAGACCTTCTTGCTCTCTACAGCTACCTGAAAGGTGGTTGTAGCAAGGTGGGTGTTGGTCTCTTCTCCCAAGTAACAAGCAATAGGACAAGAAGAAATGGCCTCAAGTTGTGCCAGGGGAGGTTTAGATTGGATATTAAGGAAAATTTCTTCACTGAAAGGGTTGTCAATCATTGGCACAGGCTGCCCAGGGAAATGGTTGTGTCATCATTCCTGGAGGTATTTAAAAGACGTGTAGATGTGGCACTTAGGGAGGTGGTTTAGTGGTTGGACTTGACAATGCTAGGTTAACAGTTGGACTTGATGATCTTAAAGGTCTTCTCCAACCACAACAATTCCAGGATTCTATGATTCTGTGTTTCTGTGTTTCTGTGATTCTATGATTCTGTGATTATGGTGATGGTTTCTTCAAGCCACAGCTTTTCCCAGATATTTTTTATGTAGTACCTTAGCTTTCTCCTCTGATTTAATACATTGTGGCTTTGCTTTTTGGGTTTAGGGGGTTTTTTGGCTGGTTTTTTTTGCTTATTTGTAGAAACTATTTATACTTTTCAAATCCTCTCTTGTAGTGCATAAAACCCCTGAAATCCTGACACGAAATTTTTCAGTCCCAGAGTCAGCAAGGTGCATACCACCCAAATCTCAGTAAGAGACATAAGCATTATGACAGTTCGAACTACAACGCCTCACTTCATGACTAAATGTCACAATGCACAGTGGGACAGATAAATTGTCATTGATAGAAGGAGGGATAAGTACACATACAGATTTTCTCAACATCTAACATATTAGGACACCTACACTGAGTAAAACAAAATAATGAAGGCCTGGGTATATGCAGAATTCTTCCTTTCACCTTTGCTTGATGCTTTATCTCAGGGGTAAAATCTGGTTACATTTAAAGATAATTAAAAACCATATTTAAGCATCTAGGTCACAAGAACATTAGCATGACTCTATTAGAACACTCCTTAAGTTGGCAACTATAGAACTTCTGCAATATGTAGTTCAATCCTGTTGGGATAAGCAGAGACTAGATACCAGAATACTAGTATTCCCTATTGTTATTCTATACTATTATTACCTACTAGTTGCAGGTAACACTTTTATCAAATCTAGTGTCACATTGGCTACAGTTTTCCAAAATCTCACCTATCTGTTCTGTCCAGGATGCTCAGACAGAGTTTGTGGAACTGTTTTTTAATCACTCTTATTAACTCCAGCATCTTTGTTTTATGATAACATTTTGGGGAAAGTTTTAGCCTTAGTCTTTCTCTAAGTAATCCTCATAGTTTTCTGAAGTGCTCACATGTCTTTTTAAAGTGGATTTAATCTTTGAAATTACATAATCATAGATACATAAAAACATACTTTAGCACACAGAGGTAGGTGAAATTAGAACACATCAAATGTGTGTCCACTCAGAACCCCTACATAATCCTCTGTCAAACCCAGAGCTAACAATATTTTTACCCTTAAAGTTTCTCAGTCAAAGATTTCATCTAGGTTCCTTCTAACTTTTAAAGAATCATTTATCTGCATATCTTAATCTGGTAGGAATTCTCTGACTGCAAATTTCTCCAACAATCTTTCCAAGGTCACCTACATCAAGAAGGTATCTTCTGAATATAGCTATTGTAAAAAAACCAAAACCACACCTAAAACAAAACAACCAAAACCCCTCAACCCACGGAGTTTGAGCCACTCTCACTTAAGAATATGATTAAGGAATTGGTAAACTCTACATGGTATCACAGTGTGCTGGCTAGGACGCTTTCCTAAGAAACAGAATATATGAATTTGAGACTTTCTGCACTTTGAAAAAGCTTCAATAATAAATTGTTTTCTTCAAAAAAGCCCAAAATCTCTGTGAAGATGTATATTTATGGTATTTGCCCAAAGACACATATCAGGATGCCAGTCAGTGGTAAGGAGTGTTTTGCTTTCCTTTTTGTTACCGGTATTCCTGTAGCCGTAGAGGAAGTTAATTCTCAATCCAGAGAAAAATATTTTCAGTTTGCTTTATTTAGATGTGAAAAAAATCACACTCTTCCTGAAAATGTAGAAGAAAAATGTAAAATATTAGAATCAAGTAAAGAAACATACTTCTCCTACTCTTGTTGGGTTTACTGTGTTTCAGATTTTCATTCCTTCCTCAGTTTTCTCAGAGATGAATGGTTAAGAAATAGGTACAACATGTTCTTTGCTTTGTTCAGAAATATCAATAACTTTACAAGTGATTTCTAATGATCTCTGGCACATTCTCTTTAGTAAGGCTTGCTCTACATGGTTTCTGAATATAGACATGTCGAAGTAAGTTAAGTGTACCATGACTTATTCCCCAAAGACAGGCAGAAGTTTAGACAGTCTTACCCAATGCAAATTTTCTTTTGCTTAAAGAGTGGATGACTTAATACTTTTCAAGTTTTCCCAGGGGTTCTCAGTAGTCTTTTTGAGGCACTGTTTTGGGAAGGAAGAAATTTTCCCCAAATAATCCAGATCTTGTATCCAGGGCATTACCTCCTTCAATGTCATACTCAAATTCTTTATAAAAATTACGGATCCTTACTGCCCCATGAATGGGTCTCAATTTTTAGACTCAGCTTAAACTATTTTGAACACAGTACCATTTTGACTACAACTATTAAAACAAAAAAGAAAGAAAAAAGAAAGAAAAAAGCAAAAAAGGCAATAAATGTTAAAGGACAAGATTGTGATTTGACCTACATACGCAAGTAAACAAGCATAAAGCACCCTCTCAATATACACTATGAGCTACTGATGTTTCTCATTGGGTTGTGGTAAGAAAAGCAGCATCTGGTGTGTGCACAACTACAGTGCACTTCATCCCATAGCTCAGCTGTGGCTGAGGGTAGAAGGAGTAACAAAATCTTCAACTCCTGGTCTCAGAGACCTTCGGAGGCAACTGTGTTAAGCAGACATAAGCTAGAGCAGTTCCACAATGCGGTTGACCCTGACTGGAGGCCAGGTGCCCACCAAAGCCACTCTGTCACTCCCCTCCTCAGCTGGACAGGGGGAGAGGTAATATAATAGGCTCGTGGGTCAAGATAAAGACCCACCAATTACCGTCATGGGCAAAACGAAATCAACTTGGGAAATTAATTTATTACCAATCAAATCAGAGTAGGATAATGAGAAATAAAATATCTTACCCCCACCCCTCCCTTCTTCCTAGGCTCAACTTCACTCCTGATTTCTCTCCCTCCTCCACACCAGCAGCACAGGGGGACAGGGAATGGGGGTTGTGGTCAGAACATCACACGTTGTCTTTGCCGCTCCTTCCTCTTCAGGGGGAGGACTCCTCACATTCTTCCCCTGCTCCAGCATGGGGTCCCTCCCACAGGAGACAGTCCTCCACTAACTTCTCCAACGTGAGACCTTCCCATGGGCTGCAGTTCTTCACAAACTGCTCCAGCATGGGTCCTTTCCACCGAGTGCAGTCCTTCAGGACCAAACTGCTCCAGCGTAGGTCCCCCACAGGGTCACAAGTCCTGCCAGCAAACCTGCTCCAGCCTGGGCTCCTCTCTCCACAGGGCCAAAGGTTCTGCCAGGAGCCTGCTACAGCATGGGCTTCCTGCGAGGTCACAGCCTCCTTCAGGTGCATCCACCTGTTCCAGTGTGAGGTCCTCCATGGGCTGCAGGTGGATATCTGCTCCACCGTTAACCTCCATGGGCTGCAGGGGGACAGCCTGCTTCACCATGGTCTTCTTCCAGCACCTGCAGCATCTCCCTCCCCTCCTTCTTCACTGACCTTGGTGCCTGCAGAGTTGTTCCTCTCACAAGTTCTCACTCTTCTCTCTGGCTGTAATTGCTCCTGGGGTTTTTTCCCTTCTTGACTATGTTATCCCAGAGGTGCTACCACCATGACTGATGGGCTCAGCCTTGGCCAGTGGTGGGTCTGTCTTGAAGCTGGCTGGCATTAGCTCTATTGGACATGGGGGAAGCTTCTAGCAGCTTCTCATAGAAGCCACCCCTGTAGTCCCCCTACTACCAAAACTTGCCATGCAAACCCAATACCCACAGGCTGCTCAAATTTATGCTGAAGGTCACATTAGCTTGAAAGAACTGTAAAAAAAAAAAGAAAAGGCACATTTTTTAAAGCCCTTTTACAATCCCAAAGTGTAAGTGTGCTGTACTATGGCTCCTGAGTCATATGCATTGGTCATTTGAGGTGAATGTGTGGGCCAAGAAATTTGTCCTGTGTCAAGTCATAGAATCATAGACTGGTTTGGGTTGGAAGGGACCTCAAAGATCATCCAGTTCCATCCCCCCTGCTGCAGGCAGGGACATCCTCCACTAGACCACGTTGCCCAAAGCCCCATCCAACCTGGCCTTGAACACTTCCAGGGAGGGGGCATCCACAACCTCTCTGGGCAACCTGTTCCAGTGCCTCACCACCCTCACAGTAAAGAATTTCTTTCTAACATATCATCTAAATCAACCCTCCTTCAGCTTAAGCCCATTACCCCTTGTCCTGTCACTACACTCCCTCATAAACAGTCCCTCTCCATCTTTCCTGTAGGCCCTCTTCACGTACTGGAAGGCCACCATTAGGTCTCCCCAGAGCCTTCTTTTCTCCAGGCTGAACAGCCCCAACTCTCTCAGCCTGTCCTCATAGGAGAGGTGCTCCAGCCCTCTGATCATCTTCATGGCCTTCCTCTGGACTCTCTCCAACAGTCATACAACAATAGTGAGCTAATGGTAAACGGCTTCAGTCAGCAAGTTTTTAATCTCTGATTTTTCCTTGTTTCCTGCTCCCTTTGATGGTGCATTAGCACAGCATGCTTAATGTGATAGTGCAGATTCTCTATGGACCAGAGAAAACTTTGGTTGTTGAAAATGGGGTGCATCTGTGTAATTGATGAATAAGCTCCTTCAATGGAAGAAGGCACAGAGGAGACAGGAACAGGTGATGTGCTCATGAAGATCAGGGAAGGATACAGAAAGTGACCACAGGTGGTGTAAAGAAAGTTGAACTTACCTGAAAACAAAGGGGACCAGAGGCTGGCTTTTGTGTTAGGTACATGGCTGTATCCGTTGAGAGAATCAGCTGGCTGTGTAAATGCCCTTCCCTGAAATAATCAAAAACTGTTAATGTCTTCCTGATGTGGTTTAGCCCCAGCCGGTAGCTGGGTGCCACGCACTACTCACTCACCCCTCCCCCAGCGGGATGGGGAGGAGAACAGGAAAAAAAAAAAAACAACGGCAAAGCCTCGAGGGTTGGGATAAGGGCAGTTTACTGGGACAGCAAGGGAGAGGGAAACAATCAACAACAGTACTGATAACAGATATTCACAATGGGTGATAACAAAGAACAATTTACCCATCCAACGACCAACCAAACACTCAGCCTGTCCCAGAGCCACACCGAACCCACCCCTGCCCGACCAGCCCCCTATTATGGTGAGCATGATGTCACATGGTATGGAATAGCCCCTGGCCAGCTTGGCTCACCTGTCCTGGCTCTTTGTGAAATTAACTCTATCCTTGCCAGAACCAGGACACTTCCTGATTTAGCCAGATCAGTATGAGGGAAGTGTATATGTGGCTCATAAAACCTGAGCAACTAACAAAATGAACCTTGAAGAGAAAAGTGGGCTTGAGCTCACTTCAACCCATGTAATCCTTAAATCCATTCTGCTAAATCAAAATCCTGTGTAATGTCAAATATCTTCAAATAAGTAAAATTGATATTAAAACACTAAACCTTCCCCATGTGGCATACCTAAACAAACCTGGTCAGAGAGTATTGGGCACTGACAGTCTGGTACCAATGCCAGGGCAGTGCATGAAGTGATATATGAAAAGAGACTAAAACCTTCTCAGTCTCTCAGTTAGCTAGGTGTAACTTCTAAGATAAATATTTTCAAGGCGGTAAGAGATTTCTGCAGAGAAGATTACCAACAGTCAGTGAGAGAACTGGGACTAGAATATCCCACTTATACATATGACCCATGGTAAGGCCTCATTTAAACAAGAAAGTAGATGTTAAAACTAAGACAAAGCTTTTACTTCCAATAACTGAGATTTCATCAGGATTGCTTATTACAGGACTTCTTTTTGATCCCGGTACCTCTGGCCAAATGTTGACATTAAAAAGGGTGTTGGCATCACAAAAGAGACATACTCCATGCCTATATGGCGAATTAAAAAGTGTGCTGAAAGCATGGAGTTCAAGGAAGTGGAACAGTGAGGGTGATTTTATTTCTGCATGTGACATTGATTGACAAATATTCTTGAGATCTTATAGGCCCATGTTGAAAGGAGAGAGGTGGGGGAAAAAGTCAAAAAACGCACAAAAAACATGCAGGCATTTTAGAAGATTATTAAAGGAGATAAAGAAGTGATCTAATTATGTTTTGTAAACATATATGTTTATAATGATATTTTCAGTATAGCAAAAAAAGTGTAACAACAGCCAAGACAGACAAATGCAAACAGAAAATAAGGTGCAACTAAAGCAGGGTGATTAACAGTTGGTGAAAAGACAGACTTCAGCCAGTGATGCTGCGACACAAAACAGTTGAGAAAGGGCTAACACAGCTGCTCAACTACATCAAAACTATACCTCCTAGAACATGTATATTGTGACATGCAATGCTCCAGACCTTCTGCAATTCACCTCTTTATATTTGCTTTCAAATTGTATGACCATGAGAGTCTCCAACTTGTGACTTCTGGGCTGAAGACAGAGATTAACTAAATTAAATTGCCTATGTTAATATGAAGTAACTGGATGAAATTCTACAGGTTATATTATACAGAAAGTCAGGTCGTTATGCTTTTGGAAATGCATGGTAGAAAAGCATTCTTTCACACAATATTAGTAAGGTGGTTTTGTGCTTTTAGTCATCTTCCTTTAAGCATATAATAACCGTTACAAATTCCAAATGGGCTTCTGCAGGTTGTTAGCTCAAAGAATCATAAAATGGTTTGGGTTGGAAGAGACCTTTAAAGTTCATCTAGTCCAACTATGCTGCCATGGGCAGGGATACCCTCCACTAGACCAGGTTGCCCAAAGCCCCATCCAACCTGACCTTGAACTCATCCAGTGATGGAGCATCCATAATTTCTCTGGCCAACCTGTTCCAGTGTCTCACCACCCACAACATATTTTTTTTTTCCTCATGCTCAATCTAAATGTACCCTCTTTGTTTTAAAACCGTTACCCCTTGTCTTGTCACTACAGACCTTGGTAAAAAGTCTCTTCCATCTTTCTTATAAGCCAATACTTTAAGTATTGAAAGGTAACAATAAGGTCTCCCTGGACTCCTCTCTTCTCCAAGCTAAATAACCCCAATTTTCACAACCTTCCTTCATAGAAGTGTTCCAGCCCTCTGATCATTTTTGTTACCTTACTCTGGGCCTGCTCTAACAGCTCCATGTCTTTCTTGTACTGGGTCCTCCAGATCTGGACGCAGTACTCCAGGTGGGGTATCACAAGAGCAGAGTAGAGGGGGAGAATCACCTCTCTTGACCTGCTGGTCACACTTCTTTTTATGCAGCCCAACATACGATTGATTTTCTGGGCTGTGAGGGCACATTGCTGGCTCATGTCCAAAATGACCACTGGAAAGCCAGATTTGTGTTTACCTTGGTAGTAGAAGAAAGTGTATTACAGTTCTGAGTGCAATGGCCTTTTCTTAAAACAGTATTTTGGATGTGATAGGTCTCTGCTAGGTCATTTAGTCAATGTCTCTGCATTAGAGGAAGAAATATTATTTTTTTTCTAAACCAGGGCTCACACAGTGGTGTAAACTGGCTTTGAATCTTTCACTGAGGCTGATTGTATACCTGCCCTTGGCAATCTTTTCCAGCATTCATCTACTATCATTGAAGGATTTCCTCTCCCACCATACTATTCCTTTGTCAATGTTGATTTTCCAGGCTGAAGCTTCGTTTTCAACTCCTTTCATCAAAACGAAATGAAAATATTGCTTATCTAGTACAAAAAAATGCATTAACTTGCTTTTCTTTCTAACAGCTGGGTTTTGGTTGTGGGTTTTTGTTTCACTTTATTTTTGGGGGGGTGTTGTTTGGTTTTTTTTTTTTTTTAAAATGATAAACAATTTGTTGTCATAAAGAGAAGAGGCCAGTTATCAAACTCTGCCTTAGTAAGCACCTAATTCAGTTTATGGGCTACTCCCCATAGGTCACTCAGGGGAGAAATTCGGACAACCAATGAAAGCTTTCAACAAAAGAACATTCTTTGCAAGAGCCAGAACTAAACTCAACATTATAATGGTGCTTTATGAAAATTAAAAATGTTACATTAGAAATATTACCTGCTCTGAAACAGAGTACTTCTTTCCAAAACACTATTTTTAGCAGCAAAGTGATTCCTCCTGCTTCCTCTCCCACTCCCTGTCATCTCAGTTCCTTTTAATAACACCTTGTTCACGTAGTTTAAGAAAAAAATAAATGTTGCTTATAGCTAAAACATTCTAAAATTGAAAGTACTTTGTCTGCATGAGATCTTGTTAGCCTCTATAAAGCATATTTATTTGCTGTGTCTTTAAGTAAAGCTCCTTCCATCAATAGTACAAAGATTCTCTTCTGAGTAATTGGCTTCAGTCATACTATTTCATCATTTTCCAAATTTTGTACCTATCTTACTTTCTCTTCCATCAGTCCCTAAATGTCAAAACTCAAATAGGTTCCTGTCTCTACTGCTTTCAGACAAGATAGCTCTATTTAATCACGTGTCCCTACGAAGAGAGATTTTTCTAGAAGTACTGAACAGAAAGACAAATAAACAGGGCGGGGGGAAGTACAAAAGTATAAATCTTCCTGGGTAGAAATCACAGGATTTTACTATTCAGGCAGAACAGTTGGCAAGATCCTACTTTTCCATCTCTTTCCACAGTACTTTTCTTTATTATCTCAGGATATGCTACCATATTAAAGAAACACAGCTGATGTGGAAACCTCCATGCAGCAGGTACTCTGGCATACCTAACTTTTTCTAAATTAAATATGTGTGAAAGTAAAGGAGATAGATACATCAAAAATAGGAAAGATTTGCAGGAAATCAGCATTTGGAACCTGACAACTATATATTACTTGCACGCCATGAATCTAAGCAGATTTTCTGTGATTATCACTGTTAGCTAGAACATGTCATTATCTCTCCTATTGTGATGACTCTTTGGATCTTAAGGGAACACACAAATTGTCTTTTTTATAGTTTTGTGTCAATATGAACTACTACAGATATCAGCAGAATGACAAATATATAAAAATACTGTAAGTCAAGTGTGATGATATACATAGAGACTGCTTATAAAAGCACATGAAATACTGAAGGTATAGACAGAAACATTGGTGGTAAATCATTGTTACACAAAATATATGTGAATAAAGTTACTCAGATCAGTTGCCATATTTGAGATATGAATCTCCTGCATCTTCATTTCTAGTTTCTCTAACATTTCCTTCAGAAATCTTGCTATGTGTAAAATTTAGAAGTGCAGGCAACTGGCAGGAACATAAATTATAAGTAGTCAGAGAAAAAAAGAGAACCACTTAGCTTCATCTATGAAGTGTTATCTTTATGGGAAAAAGACAAAACGAGGGGTTTTCTAGTTTCTTTTTCCTATATACTTTATCAATTTAAAATTTTAAACAAAAAATGTTTAAAAAAATTTACATTTTCTTCAAAGATGTATTTTTAGAATTTAAATAGAAACTGAATTTTTTTCTTTTGAATTTGTCACTGTATTTTTTTCAGTGCAAATTGGCAAACATTAGTTTAACTGTTCAAACATGTAAGTTGTTAAAACATATCTATAAATTAATTTTTATGTTTTGCAGAAAATATAAATAGAATTCTGTTAAGAGCTTAATTTGGCAAGGATTCTAGAAATTTTTAAAAAATTGAATACTAGGGAGAAAATACGAAGACTATATATTCTAGAGTTAGGAAATATAGCAGGAAACTTTAGTTATTCCTAAAAATGCTTAAATCTGTAGTGATCTTTCCAAAATTGTTTGACTTTCCCCACTGGAAAGTATTTTATATGGGTATGAACTATTGTTGTTTGCAGACAGCTGGACAAAAGTTGTGAATTTTCATCTTGCAGCCATTCTCCTTATTTTTCTATGTAATTGCTAATTATGTTACCCTTTCATGGAGAGGAATGGTCTTACACATTTCCTGAATTACAAGTACTGAGTTTTGTAAAGACATGATCACTGCTGTGAAAAAGAGAATGAACTTAAAAAGTATTCAGTAAATGCCCAGCACTGTCCTTTTCACATTTCTTCTGTAAAGCCTGGAAATCTATGTACATGCTTTTAAATTGTTCACATAGTTTTGTGTTTACTATGAATTGCTTCTGTATTATAATTTACAATTAAATTCCTAGCCCTTGCTGACATCAAGAAATTTGCAATAGTTGAGAGGAGAATAAGGATCGCCAAAGTATGAAGGATCATACAGAAGTTCCCAAGTATCTGGTTACTATGGCAGGGACAGACAAGAAATAGCTGCTGGATCTCCTTTTTAAAGACTAAGAGTGATAGCATTTGGCACCTGTTGTTCTTCAACCTTCAGCAACCCCACAACAGAAGGGTCCTCCAAGAGACCTGGCAAGGTGGACAGCTGTTCAATTTCCTCCATCTCCAAGGCAGCTATACCAAAAGCTCAGCAGTTTCCTTTTGGGTCCGTGACATACCCTTTCCTAAGGCTGGCTGTGCCAAGGATGCGCAGAGCCTCTGGGCCAGTCACCTTGGGGTGCTTTTGCCACTTATTCCCAGTTAGGCTTACTTCAGCTTCCTACACAGTTAACTGCTGGAATTCCCCTGTCACTCCAGAAATACAGACGGGATCAGGTGATCACTTCTGTTTCTGGCTCTTCTTGTTCTTGTGATGGTCCCAGTTCATCATCATCTCTCACTAAGAGAACTGATTTCCTTGTGTATTTCTTTTTGTGTATAGGGGCGACTGATACTGGTATGGGTTGATCTTTTGGCTCGGCTACAGTGCCTGTTGCGGGGGCTTGGGCAGCTGCAGGGCCTTTGGGTCCGCTCTCTCCCTCTGGATGGTGCTGTCTACTCTCAAGCAGTGCTTGATAGATTGTGGCCAGGGCCCAGCACAGTGCAGTAAGTTGTGTCTCCTTAGAATCCCCACAGCATTTTCCTTTCAAATATTCTACCATTTTATCAGGGTCTTGCAGTTGTTCGGGAGTGAAGCTCCAAACCATTGGGGGTGAGAAGGTCTCTAGATACCTGCCCATACTCTCCCACATGCCATGCCAGCCCTGACCATTCAGCCTTGGGGAAGATCCCTGGGTGGTATTCTTGAAACAATTTTTGCTAACCCTGAACAGGACTTCGAAAACATGCAGGAGACCTAGCAATAGGAATATACTGGCCTGAACATTCCAAGGGTATTCAAAATTCTCAAAAATTGTTGTAACTAACCAAAAGGGAAAAGGGGAGGTGAAAGAATGGGAGAAGGTATTCCCCCTGTCTTCCCCATAGATTGGGTGCAATTATTAATCAATTCTGAAAGATGTTGACTGAAGTAGGGGCATGACAGAAATGCTACATACAAATACCAGCTCAGACTCATGATTGTCCATGATATCTTATCATAAGTCATTATCACACAATACAACAATATGAGAATAGGAACCCCTCTCCCAGAGATGATAAACAGCGCCACAGGGATTACATAGAGTAAACATAGGTTTACAAACCAGAGCCATGTGACCAAACAGAACATCATTATGACCAGCGACTGTTTCAATAACATTATATATGCTTATAACAACTTTGCTTTAACACACTTGGGTCAGACTTCTCCTTATCACAACCCCTCGGGCCCCACGTTGGGTGCCAAAAAGGACTGACGTGGTTTAGCCCCAGCCGGCAGCTGAGTGCCACACGCTGCTTGCTCACCCCTCCCCCAGCGGGCTGGAGAGGAGAACGGAAAAACAACGGCAAAGCCTCGAGGGTTGGGATAAGGGCAGTTTACTGGGACAGCAAGGGAGAGGGAAACAATCAACAACAGTACTGATAACAGATATTCACAATGGGTGATAACAAAGAACAATTTACCAATCCCACGACCGACCCCACCGGACACTCAACCTGTCCCTGGAAACCGCACCACCCGCCCCTGCCCGACTAGCTCCTTTTTATGGTGAGCATGATGTCACATGGTATGGAATAGCCCCGGCCAGCTTGGGTCACCTGTCCTGGCTCCTTGTGAAATTAACTCTGTCCTTGCCAGAACCAGGACACCCCTTCATGGCTTGATGGCATTAGGGTACACTGTGCACTGTGCACCGGTGTCTGCCAGAGCCTTAAACTCTTGGAGGTCTGATGTGCCAGGACATTGGATCCACACAGTCCAGTCAACCCAGTTGTCCCTTTCCTCCACCTGGCTGGAGGCAGGGCCCCTCTTGTCCTGGTCATCGTATTCATTACCATTGAAGGGATTTGTGTGGTACACATGGGTTTGAATCTCATCCTTGCTACTCACTTTTTTTGCTAAGAAAATTAGCATCATTTATGGTAAACTGCTTGGATAATGATGACATACATAGATTCTACTTCTTATGATCAGTATCTTATTGAATAGTCACACAGGTACCCAACTGAATATTGCCTCACTGAAATCAGAAAATTGGTTCTGGTTGGGAAAGAAAGGTATGTGGGAGAATGGAATTGATGAGAATTGATGAGGTAAAATTTGGCCCCCCCCTCTTCCTCAGACCTTTGGCTTATTGCAGAATTTTAGACATCTGTATAAAGTCAACCTGCCTACTTAAATTAGGCTTTGTCATCTTCCATTGAACACATTAGAAATATTAAATAACTGAGTGTTTAACGGGTGAACCATTATATAAAAGGTGGACACCAGTACCTTGTGCTTGTAAATAAACTATAAATAAGTCATAAATATCCATCTGCTGCAAGCTTATAGATGTGTGTTTACAAGTAAAGTTTGTCACATACAGAATATTTCTGCTAAATACAAAGCTATATATGGATGTTGAGTTCCCAGTGCAGAAATTACTTGGACTTTAGAGGGGTTTAGGTGACAAAATTTAAATTAGGAAGGACTGAGATGAGCTGGGCTTCCTTCAGCTATGTGGACAAAGATCTAATATATATAAGTTTTCAAGGTTATGACACTTAAACACTCAGCTCCTTTTGGCTTTTATTGAGACTAAAGAACAATCTGAGCCTTTTCCTACATATCCCCCTTTTTGCAAACCTCTCTTTAATATTCTCTTCCCTTTCTTTTTGCCTTTGCGTGTCTAGCATAACCGCTGAAGCTGTATCAGAACTTACTAGCTTTCAGTTTACAGGAAAGTGATTGAAGATGTAAAATATTTCAGAAAGAGGTAAAAGTTGGTATAAGACTATGATGTTTTAGGCTACTGACAATGAAGACTGACTACGTAGCATAAATAGTAACTGAAGGAAAAATTTTAATAGAGTAAAAGTGGTTTTAAAATATCTTAAACATATAGGTTGCCTGAAGGAGTTGCACATCGTCTAATCCTCAGTGTCAGTCATATCACCCTAAAATATTCTATGAACACCAGAGAAGGTTATAGTAACAAGCAATGTAAGGAGAAGTGAATCACTTTCCTTTCCTTGGTATCATCACCATGATTCTGTTTCTTCAGGTTTTTACAAAATGTTATCTATATGCAAGAAAAAGGTGTTTACTTATTTTAATGGTTTGTGGATCACACTACACTGCTCCAGTTGCCATGGTAGGCGAAAACCTAAGAAGCACTTGGGGGTATTGATTGATGAGAAGCTCAACATGAGCTGGCAGTGTGTGCTTGCAGCCCAGAAAGCCAACCGTGTCCTGGGCTGCATCAAAAGAGGTGTGACCAGCAGGTCAAGGGAGGTGATCCTGCCCCTCTACTCCGCTCTTGTGAGGCCCCACCTGGAGTACTACATCCAGCTCTGGGGGCCCCAGTACTGGAGAGACACGGAGCTGTTGGAGAGAGTCCAGAGGAGGGCCACGAAGCTGATCAGAGGGCTGGAGCACCTCTCCTATGAGGACAGGCTGAGAGAGTTGGGGTTGTTCAGCCTGGAGAAAAGGTGGCTCTGGGGAGATCTAATTGCGGCCTTCCAGTACCTGAAGGGGCCTACAGGAAAGCTGGTGAGGGACTGTTTATGAGGGAGTGTAGTGACAGGACAAGGGGTAATGGGTTTAAGCTGAAGGAGGGTTGATTTAGATTAGATGTTAGAAAGAAGTTCTTTACTGTGAGGGTGGTGAGGCACTGGAACAGGTTGCCCAGAGAGGTTGTGGAGGCCCCATCCCTGGAAGTGTTCAAGGCCAGGTTGGATGAGGCTTTGGGCAACGTGGTCTAGTGGAGGGTGTCCCTGCCCGCAGCAGAGGGGTTGGAACTCGATGATCTTTGAGGTCCCTTCCAACCCAAACCATTCTATGATTCTATGATTCTATGATTCTATGATTCTATGATTCTATGATTCTATGAAAATTGCAAAATTAACATCCAGAGGTGTAGGTGGATTTTTGCTCCTTTTGGTATTTATTTCCCTATTATATTACTATAGACTTAACGTTTATTGCTTGGCATAACTGCTTCCAAAAGAAGTACTGTTTCTGTAAGTATTCTACTGGCAAATGCTATTTGCTCTTCTGCTTTCCATGTCAGGACTCAGAATGAACTTCCACCACGTGGCTTTTTCATAGCCATACTGTAAAGTCAATGTCTAGAACACCAAGGAAAGGCTCAGATATGTATTTAGGTATGTAAAGTTCTTTCTCTGTTTGCATTTTTATAGAAAAATAGTTCACATCTGACTTCAGTTGAGTTGGTAAAATGCATGAAGACTGGCCAAGTGTCATTCTCTGAGGTGTATGAACACTTACATTACTAGTCTGAAGGACACTGACCTGAGTGTCATGGCACGAATATTGTTTTAATCAAGGAAAGTCATGCCAAATTAAAGATAGTTCTTTCATTAACCTGTAAGCTAAAGACTTGTCCAGTGAAAGAGAAGATTAATGTGTTTGCCTTGAGGAAAGTATTCTCTGAATATTAATTTGTGTATTTGCTTTCTTCTTTCCTTAAAAAGTTCATAGGGACACCTTGTGGATTTGAATCTGTTTTATCTGAACTGTTTGTTAGTGGAATGCATTACAATGTAGTCTTTCCAGTAAACTCATCTAATCTTACAAAAAGAGGAAATAAAGGCTATACAGTTGGTTTTCTACCATATGCTTTTTTAAACCAATGTTACACATTAAGAGCTGAAAGGTTAGAAAAAAAGAAGTTGGAATCTAAATGTAGAATTCAGTTTGAAAAAGGGAAAGCTGTTGTTTTAGGCTAACAATAGGCAAAACACAACCTTGAAATGAGTTTACCAAGCCATCAGATTTACACTGTGTGATGAATGAGATGAATTTGACCTATAGTTTAGGCTTGTCAGGGAACATCAGGATATTAAGAAGGAGTTTAATAGAGTCTTCATTTCCCCATGGATAACTAGCCTTCAGAAAATATTTCTGGTTTTCTGTTCTAGTCGTTCATGTGGTTGATTGTTAGGTTTCAAATACTGATCTCTACTGTTTATCTCTGACTGTTCCTACCTGGAGGCAGAAGACATGAGAAGAAAACTAACTCCCTTGGGACAGGTAAATCACACAAAATATATGACAGAAATGACAGCATTTAGATAAGAATCTGGAATCCATCTCCAGCTTCATTATTTTCTAAGGAATGATAGCACACAGAAGTCAAATAATAATAAGAAAATATTTCTGTATATATACGTCATATGAATATACACCCACTCTAAAACTCAGAGTTAATAGAATGCTGAAATGGCAAAAATAGCAGCCAGAACTCATCAATATAGATTGCAGGTACCTGTGGTGGCTGGTACACATGTTTTTAAATTAAAATCTCCTCTAAATAACATGTCAGTAATTTTTTTTATTTTTATTTTTACATAGTTCTTCCCAATGAATATCCAGAGACATAGCTATGAACTTATATAATGAATATTTTCAACTACTTTTTAGTATTTATGCTTGGTGAAACTAACAAATAGTAAAACAGTATCCTTCCAGAGCATGAAAATGTTATAATTTCATATAGAAAGTTTTCATTGACGGTTACTATAGTAATTGTAGTCACTATCCAGGGCAAAACCATTCACATTAAGTTGAGATGAAGCTTTACTGCCAAAAGCAACATATATCACTCCATTGTGTAATGTATACTTCTGTGGTTATAAAATAAATGGTGACCACAACCTAGCATATCTTCCTGAAGAAAAAGAGGTGTTTTCTGATCCACTGGGTTAATGTGTGATAACTAATACACTCTAAAACCTAGCGAAAACAAAGCACTTCATTAGAAACAGGTTCATTTCATTGGCTGACAGCTCATCTTGCAAAGGTGAGACTGGAAACTAAAATTCAAAGATTGTTGAATGTGGAAACGTCAAACTCCCAGACCCCCTGCTAGATAAGGTATTTTATTATCTGTCTTCTTCCCTCCAGTTGTTTCCTTCTGTGTTCCAAAAGCTTCAAGACATAAATCTTTCTCTTTTACTCAGAGTGTGTAACTTCTCACCCTCTCTCTTTTCTCTCCTTCCCTCTCCCCCAATTTTGTCTCTCCCCCCGAACTCCCAATTAAAATACATTCTTTCTCACAGATGCCAGCTACCACTTCTTTCAAAAAAGGCTCAATTTATGCATGTTATACTAAACTGATAAATTATTCTCAATTTGCATTTAGACTAAAATAAGGAACTGCATACCCAAATTTTGGCAAATTCTTCCCAGATATAATTGCTGGTCCACTAAAAGATAATATCTTTATCCACAGCCTTGTCTGTCTTCTGTTGTTAGACCAAAATAGTTTTAACAGACTATCAGAGTAATTTCCATTGGTCCAGTAGGGTTTTCAAGTGTAAATACTGGTAGGAAGATACGCCTCCTTTTCATATGTAAAATAATCTAATTAGAGCATTGTCTAACCAAGTCTCAGTGAAGGGTGCTGAAGTACAGTAGTGAAATTACCATTTATGGTAATTGGCTTATATAAGTATTCATAATAAACAGAAAAAAAAATTCTGATTCTTGCCATTTTCAAAGAAGAAATCTTGCTATCTGTAAAGATAAGTTTTCCCTTAGGCCCTTCTGGACACTTTGATGAAAAATGTCATAGAGATTTTCCTATTACTAATTTTTGCAAGTGTCAATACACATCCAACATTTAAAGATAAACCATTGCAAATTGATGTTTGATTTTACCTACTGACAAAATACATTTTTTATATCAAAAGGTTAAACACAGAAGTTTCCTCAGTACTATTTCTGATTAACCATGAATTCTTCAAGCTTAACAATACTTGTTTTGTAATCAAGATGATAGATTACATAAATTAACAAACTTTCAACTTTTCTATTGGGTCATTAGTTAACATTTTGCAAAGCACTTTTTCAAAGTCAAGCATCACATATGTAACATGCAGTAAAAACACTGAAATTTCACTGGTAGTTCTTCTGACTGAACCATTTACAAATTCCTTACAAACATTCTGTTTCATCTACTTTCTTACTTGCCCCTCTGTTCCCAAACTTGCACGGAATACTGTAGCTATCTTGCTGTATTGAAGGCAAGGATGATGTAAGAGAGAAAACAGGTGTCAAAACACATCAGGGTAGAGGCCTATATGGAAACAGGCACTCTGAAAGCACGATAAGCAAGCTTATGAAAAGAAATATAGCATATTTGTTTTTCTTGATTGTTATTACCAATATTTTCCAGAATAATAAAAAGAGAGAAAAATGAATGCAAACCTCTGCTTAGATGAAGAAATACACAGTTCTTCGGAGACGGCAAGAACTATGCTTTTCTACAGCATGGTTTTGTGTGGGTACTCGCTTGCAAAATGGACCAGAGTTGACTGAAATTTCCAAACCCATACAGACATTCCATATAATCTCCAATCACATCCATCTGCTCTTAAACTCATGTCATTCACATGGCAGATTGTCAACCATAGAGTTCTTGAAAAGTCTTACACTCTGTTTGCTACATAAGCATACCACTTCTCTAGGCCCAGCAGTTGTGCAGTGGGGTATCAATATCCATCATCCAACCATGCACAATTCAACCAGAGAATGTGAAGTTTAGAACTCTTTTTTGCTCCTGCTTTTCGGAAACTTTTATTAGGTAGTATACTGGATTTTATAAAAACATTTCTGAAATGCTTAAGCAAAGCTCTTAAGCACTGAAAAATGGACCTATGAACATACTTCTAGATTCATTCAATCCATTCAGAAGCCAAGACATAGGTAAATTAAGTGATGTTATCATGAGGTAATTTTTTTTCAGTTAATCCATTGTACTTACTGTATCACCTTTACAATTATTACTTCACAGAATAAATGTTCTCAAAACAGAGACGAATAGAAAATACAGCGTGTTGGGTTTGCATGGCAAGGTTTTGGTAGTGGGGGGGGGCTACAGGGGTGGGAAGCTGCTAGAAGCTTCCCCTGTGTCTGATAGAGCCAATGCCAGCCAGCTCCAAGACGGACCCACCGCTGGCCAAGGCCAAGCCCATCAGCGCCTCTGTGATAACATATTTAAGAAGGAAAACAAAACAGTTAGGGAGAGCTTTTGCAGCCGGAGAGAGGAGTGAGAAGATGTAAGAAACTCTGCCGACACCCAGGTCAGTGAAGATGGAGGGGGAGGAGGTGCTCCAGGCACCGGAGCAGAGATCCCCCTGCAGCCCGTGGTGAAGACCATGGTGAAGCAGGCTGTCCCCCTGCAGCCCATGGAGGAAGGATGAGGGGGTGTAGAGATTCCACCTGCAGCCCGTGGAGGACCCCACGCCGGAGCAGGTGGAGGCACCTGAAAGAGGCTGTGGTCCGTGGGAAGCCCACGCTGGAGCAAGTTCCTAGCCGGACCGGTGGACCCGTGAAGAGGGGAGCCCACACCAGAGCAGGTTTGCTGGCAGGACTTGTGACCCCATGGGGGACCCCACGCTGGAGCAGACTGCTCCTGAAGGTCTGCACCCCATGAGAGAGACCCATGTTGGAGAAGTTCGTGAAGGACTGTCTCCCGTGAGAGGGACTCTATGCTGGAGCAGGGGAACGATGAGAGGAGTCCTCCCCCTGAGGATGAAGAAGCGGCAGAAACACCGTGTAATGAACTGACCGTAACCCCCATTCCCCATCCCCCTGTGCTGCTGAGGGGGGCAGAGGTTGAAGCCAGGAGTGAAGTTGAGCCTGGGAAGATGGGAGGGGTGGGGGGAAGTGTTTTAAGATTTGATTTTATTTCTCATTGCTCTACTCTGGTTTGCTTGGTAATAAATCAGATGAATTTCCTCTCTAAATTTGGTCTGTTTTGCTCATAACGATAATTAGTGAGTGATCTCTCCCTGTCCTTATGTCGACCCACAAGCTTTTCGCTATACCTTTTCTCCCCTGTTTATTGAATGAGGGGAGTGAGAGAGCGGCTCTGGTGGGCACCTGGCCTCCAGACAGGGTCAACCCACTACATACAGATGCTAAATTTCTTTCTGTTCTATTTCCTTTATAAAGTCCTAGAAAGAAGTGTACATTTTCCAAATAAACATGGTTGTTATTTCAATTACTATGTAGTACTGATATGTTTGACTGCTTACAAACCAAACCGGTGCTGAAAGAAATGTACGGTTTTTCCGGTATTCTCTATATAAGAATGTAAAGAATGGGATTTTACAAATTAGAGGGAATCCAAAGATGAGAAGATTTAAAGTCTATACAGAAAAATTCTTGATTTTTTTTTTCAAAACAGAAAGAAAAATTATCCAATTCAATCTTTAATGTAATATACACTATTTTGAATGGAAGAAGTAGGAGAAAGAACATCTGAAGTTCCAGATGTGATCTGAATCATATAGTTCTTGAAAAACTGAAAAACAAAAACAACCCAAAACCTTAAACAGATATTCTATTAATAATTGCTTAGCCTCTAGCTTCAAGCAAGTCTGTTCACAGGGTTTGCACTGATCCCATGAACTCATTCATTCTCCTCAGTAATTAAAACAAACTATCTCTTTTATGTAAGTTTCTTAAAAGTTGCATCAATGGAGCAGTTTAGTTTGAAGTCTCTATACCTCCTGCTGTGACATAAAATTATTCTGGAGCATTAAAGCTAAAAAAACCCTTCCAATCATTCAAGTACAATAAATGCAGATATTTTTGCATCACTGTGTTTAATCTGGATGTTGGCCAAATTAACTTGTAATTCTAAAAAAACCCCACAGCTGCCAATGCAAAGTAATTTGAAGTGACAACATATCACTCTAAATCGCAATCACAGCACAAGGTGTTACAATTTGTAAACCCAAGATTGGTCTAGCATTTATTTTTATAACTACAAATTATTTATTTTTTTTAGAAAGAGGAGAGATTTGATTAAGGAAAATCAAACTATGGTCCAAGCATAATTTAGAAGGAAAAAAAAATATTTACAGATTACATATGCATGCATACTTTTAAAACTCTCTTGGAATTTCTGCTTTATTCTGTGAGAGAGAGACAAGGGAAAGAGTTACAGCTACTCCTAGGTCACAGTGGCTCTCAGAGGCTGAATATCTGCATGTTAGCACAACAGAAGTAAGTAGTAAAGGCAGTAAAAAACCATAACTACAACTGGTATTTTCACTAAAATAATAACTTGCAAAGAACATTAAATCATAGCACCGTGTATTCTTTTACTGCAATTATGGGTTAACAGAAGTGTAACTCTGTTGGGTTTTTTATCCCTCTTAATGTTATAGTTTGTGATTTGTTGGCATCCTGATGACCAGGTAGATAGATAGATGCAGTTTTGCATGTGTATATGTTGCATGTTATATTTCTAGCAATTATGTCAAAAACATTTTTAGCAGTTATTTTTTGGATAGTATTTGAGGGGTTGCCAATTGCAAATCTGGAAAATTATGAATTCTGAAAAAAAAAATCCATTATAAAACAAATTTAGGACCCTCTCCCCATATTTTAATTCTTTTTCTTAATTCATCACAACATTTAATTATGTAGATTTGTAAACAATAAAAAAAAAATATCCTATACCCCTACTGAATATCAGTCAGTAAAAAGCTAGTGATACTTTCACCTCAAAAAATTTTAAAGGAATAGTCAAATCAGTGAAAAATATTTTGAAATTCTCTTTACTATAAACAAAACATCAGAAAATTGGGAATTTACTCAGTCTTCTTGGATCATGTATTTCCAATGGAATGTGTTTGTTTGTTTGGCTATAGTAGCTGATCCTGTATAAAAACGCCAGTGGTAGCTCCCACTGGGTAGCAACAGTCACCTGAGCATGGGAGGTTGTGGGGTGAGAAAGGGCTCCTGCCGCCTGGGCTTGCTGTGCTGTCCCAGGTGACCTTACTCCAGTTAAGCCCCAAAGTAAGAGATCCTCAAAGCTGTCTTGTTTATCAGGCAGCTTTCTCATCCCCTGGTGATAAATCTCCGTGGAGCAGAGAAGGCTTCAAGGCTTACTGGTTTAGAGAAGAAGTGAAACTGAAGAATGGTTCTGTAGCCCAGCAGCACTCTCAAGAGTATATACTTGCACAGATTATTGATTAGTATGCTTGCACGGGCTATGCTTCCTGCCCCTAGTAGCGCTCGTGTATTTTACATCATAACTAATTAAGCAAATTAAAGAAGCATCCCTAGCAACAAGGATCAGAATCCTATTTCACCACTTTTATGTGGGTGTCCTACACAGTAGGCTACAGAGTCACTTTCTCATTGCCTCCCTGTAATTATTATTGAATCCTTTTCTGTACACTGGCAGTGGAGGGTGGAAAGCAGCTGAAGTCTGAAATAGTTGATGATTCTTTCTTGGCAATTCAAGCATTTGAGTGCCCTCCAGCTGAAGGTGTTAAATTAACTCCCTCTCTGAGCAGTTGTGTGCCTTCTGGACCTTACAAAGATTATGTAGCTCCCTTTACATGGTCAGTAATGTCATGTCCAGATAAATGAACTTTGAAGGCTCTCTACAGTTTATATGCCATCTATTCCTTAAACCTCTTTACAGCAAGATTCAGAATGCGAATTTTCGTCCTCAGCTACCGCAGCACAATTCCTGTATAAATCCAACAAAATCTCCAGGTTATACTAGATATACCATGATGTTAGATATAATTAAAACAAGTGAATACTGATAACGTCAAAACGTATCTATGTGGCCATGCATGGTAAGGAAGTGATAGATAATCTTTCAAAAAGATATGTTATTTTAAATATTTTTTTTTATTTTCCCCATTAACTATGTAATTGGCTAAACAGATATTTTGAGAATGCATATCATTTATTTGATTGATAGTAATTGCTTCTTTGGAATCAACCTAGTCAAGATATAGCTATATTTCCAGCAGAACATTTCAGCAGTTTTTACTTTTGTAGCTACAAAACCAGTGCAATAATTTAATTTAATGTTGGTTAGCAATAGAACTTCATAGATATGTGAAGGAAGGGAATAGTCAGCATACTGAATAACAATTGTTATGTAAAATATCTTTCTGTCTGATCTCTTTGAGTAGGAAACTAAACAAATTAGAGAGCATGAAGATTTTTCTCTTCCAATAATGGAGTTTTTACCTTCCTCTTAAAAAAGAATGGTACAGATATCATGTACATAGTATTTCTTTCCCATTAAATAACCAAATTTGGAAAACCACCAGAACACTTTACAGTTAATTTTTTTCTGAAAGTGACTTTCTATTTTTTTCTATGATGATTTTTTTTCTTTTATTTCAATGATGGCATTGTGTCATTTTTTTGTTTATATTCACTTTTCATTTTGAAATTTCCCATTTCTTAAAAGTTGAAAAGAATTTACACGTTAAAAATAAAACAATTAATTTTGTCAGAATAAAACAATTTATTCTGCTATGAAAGCATTTCTTAGATTTTTTTTTAGTTCATTGAAAATGGTGGTGACTTTTGTTTCAGTTATCATTTTTGTATTTATTCCTTCAACTGAAAATTAATTTTAAAATCACTTATTTCCTAATATTTACTTAGTATATCATATATTCTTCCTTGGTTTTATAGCTATTTAAATGGAATTTAGTGAAACAGTGGGGCTGGTTTTTATCTCTGGAGCTGGCATAAGACATGATTTATGGCCTCAAGTTGCATCAGGGGAGATTTAGATTAGATATTAGGAAAAATTTCTTCACTGAAAGAGTGGTCAGGCATTGGCACAGGCTGCCCAGCGAGGTGGTGGAGTCACCATCCCTCAAGGTGTTCAAAAAACATGTGGACGAGGCACTTTGAGACATAGTTTAGTAGACATGGTGGTGTTGGGTTGACAGTTGGACTTGATGATCTTAGAGGTCTTTTCCAACCTTAAGATTCTATGATTCTATGATTACTCTTTACTTGCTTTGCAGGTAGAAAGGCTGAAAAGGAGAGGCTGCAGAGAGCTCCTTGAACTCTTCTTTACATTTCCATTTCTCTTCAGTAAGCAAAGCCTGTATGAAGTATTGTAAAATCATACACTAAGTTAGAATTAATATTTTAAGACCTTTAGGATAGCTCTATGCTTTTCAAGTCAAAGCATGCACGCAGTTCTGCAAAAGAATATCTGTACAGTTTAAATTTTTGATATATTTGTGTTTACCTGACTAATTTTGGAAAGCATTTTTGTTTTGCCTCAACCTATAATATGCTTGTTTGCACAAATATGAATATTTAAAAGAAAAAAAAAATTGTAATTGTACCTCATATATCTCAGGTTCTATGCAGCTGTTTCCATCTGGGTGGATGTTTATAGTGCTTAATTTTAGGCAACTAACTTAAGCGCACAGATTAGGATCTTAGTCTTCCTCTAAGTGAAGTTAGATGTGGACTTTTCCAAAGGATGGTTCATATTAAAAGCATAATTGAATTATTCAGGCTGCACTACTGAACTAGTCATACTTCCCTCATAATCCATACTCCATACCCATTAATAAGTACCTTTAGCACTTCATATTTTTGATACGGGTCTAGAAAATTGTGACATGATGCTCAGGGGAAACAAAACCCCTAAATCCATATGCGTTTCAAGGAAGGCAAGTTCTAAGACAGAAAGCCCTGTTGTAGATGCAATATCATTTTCCAAAGATCCCTGAGTGTGGTTGGTGGAAGATCTCTTTTGTAAAGTCTAACCATCTAGCAAATCATTCAGATCATTTTCTTCACAAATATTCTCTTATTTGTGAGAGGAAAAACATAGTAGGATATAGAAACTGGACATACTTTTAAAATCTCTTCCACTGTTCGAAAAATTTAGTAATGTAATACATGCACAGGCACACAGAATAATAATATTCTACTCCCTTCAATCCTCTTTAAGATAGCATTCATCTTAAAAATAGTGCTATTACGGATCTCTATGTGTATTTTTTCTGATTTTTTTCCCCTATTTAATAATACATTATTATTATCCTATTCCTGTTAGTGACATCTGTTAATTTCATTTGGCTGTGCAATGTGATTACATTTACCCAATTTCTTAATGATTACATTGTGAATAATTAATAATTTTATATTTAGTCTCATTGCCAGGAAAACATTTATCTAAATTACAAAGAAAACCTTTTCATGTAATCAGCTGAACACGTAGCGGTTTTCTCTTTTCAAATTAATCTTAACTGTTAATTTTAAAAGTTACTTCTGGAAGATTCTATTATTCCAGCAGTGACTTTATTAAGCCCTCTTGTGCTGAGAATTGTCCAAATAAGAATACACATTCTCTGCCCTAAGTAGCTTTCATGCAGCAGAAAAAAAAGGAGAAAATAAGATAGCAACTAAAATTACATGATTTTCAGGCTCAAGTCTTGTGCAGAATTGTGCACTAAAGAGTAATTGCTCTTCTTAGTCTAAAGTTTCTTTATATTTTTTGTCTATTGAATATTCATGTTACTCATTAATAGGCTTATTGTACAATTGATGATCAAGTCTTGAAAAATTTCTTTCTTAAACATATTGAGTGAGATTTTCAGTCATTACTAATGATGTTATATCTGCCCTTCACCTCTAGTATTTATATTTTTCCCTTCAGGAAAGAGGAACTGCTTTCAGCAGTCATGGTCAGTTGTTTCCTGAGAAGCAAATCCATATAAAAGATTGAAGTTGATCCCAAGATGCCAGGCACCAGTGATGAATCTATATTTCTGAGAATCATTAGTCTGATTCAGCTGCTAGTAATTGATAGCTTTGGTAGGGCTGCCTCGGTGGACAGAATAACGGAAATACAAATTCTGCTTACATTCACTTGTTGGAATATGAAGTACAATTTAATCAGTTAAAATGCAAGATCTCATTTTGCTTTCTGGACTGTGAAAGCCCTGGAAATTTATATAGACAATGGCAATTTGGCAGGCCACTACTATAATGAGATGTATTGCCCATATAGGTAGAGAGGAAAAAAAATCACAGCCTGATGCATTCTGTAATTGCAAAGTGGCACTGAGGAAACAATATAAATCAGTAAACCTATAGTCTCTGAATCTATTTCTAGAATACATAGTTTTGATTGCCATTCAATATCTATCTCAGCATTACTGAGCTAATATCTAAACTGGGACAACCACTAATGGAGATTCTGTAAGTATGATCTATGCTTATTTTCAGCAAATCTACCAAAAATCCTGGAGTACTCTTTGCAATCCGTTGCACTATTATTATTAATGTGATACTTGAAGACTGTTTCCATTGCCCCAATTCCCACAAAAAATATTTTCTTCTTGAGTCAATCCTGTTTCTGATTTTAAAAAAAAATATCAGAAATACATCAGCAAAATAATAACTACATCTGAAATCCAAATTAAAATACATTACTATTCCAGGGAGCACTGCTGCAAGACTGAGATAAATTAAATAAAAAGGAACAAATGGAGATAAAAGAAAGGACTTTGGGGGTCTGAGATTAAGAATGTTAGCTATTGCATGAGTAGTATTTTGCAGTAGCTATGGTGGTATAAAAAAGCTAACAGAAGAAGGACTGTAGTAAAGGAAATAACTTTCACTACAATTTGTTTAGCATTGAATTGTGGCCACATAACTACTGAATGAGGCTCTACTCTGTCTGTAGTCAGCAAAGAGAATGGCAACAAAACGGAGGGAGGAGAACTAAAAGATTTAAGGATCCAGCATCAAGGAGTGTTAGAGCTGAGATTACTCACCAACTGCCCAAGCTAGAACATCAGACAGGCAACCTTCCCTTTTCTAAAATGATTTAGTGTTCTACAACTGGAATAAAATTAGGGTAGTAAAGAGTCTTTATCCTGCACATATGCAAAAGGAAATAATGAGTAGAATAAAGCTGCACTGTCAACACAACAGGGACTAGAACATGCTCCTGGTGTCTTCCAGTGTTTTGCTAAAGCCTTTGAAGTAGCAAAAGACATGGGTAGATGCAACCACCCCACCCCACCCCATTTGGCAGGTAATAAAGCTGGATGATCCCCAAGTGGGGAGCAGATTTAAAGAAAAAGATGTGCAACAAATTATTTTCTCTCCTGTGTTGACACAATTGAAATCGTTAATGCTTCCAGTCTTCCCTGAGACAATATGATTTCTGGAACTAGCTTTCCTTTGATTCTTCCTAAGTGGAAAAAATATGGTGTTAAGTCTCTAAACATATGGGGGAATGCTGAATGATAAACTCCCACTGAAGGCCCTAGGCCACTAAGAAAAGTTTCACATAAATTGCTTATCTCAGCTGTACTTCCAAGCCTGTAGAGATTCACTCATTTGTAATTTACCATGAGAGTTGTGGGAAAATAATCCTTGCTGCTGGCAAAACTCATGAAAGTCATGTTTTACCAGGGAAAACAAGGCCTTTTGGGGAGGCTGGAAAAAATTAATGAGGAATATGCAAAATTAGAAGAACATGGAATTCATTCCAAGAGCTAGAGTTTTATGAGATGTAAACACATTTGCTATTCTGTATGGAACACACCTGTTTCATTTCGTTATTGTCTTAATGCTTTTGTTTGAGTACATGATGCTGTGATACTTGAAGTTGCATCTTTTGTTTAAATATAAACATATTACGATTTTCACTGGATTTAATAGGTGATGATATGTTTTTGTCTTCTGATCTGAAATAAAGATGTGCAGTGTAATGCACCTCATCCTCATCCAGTGTATCTAACTTTCATTAACTTCGAGTTTTGAGGCAAACTGTCACGTTTTTCTGTTCCTATATAAATAAAAAGATACAGAAATAGTCAGCCATTTACACTTTCCTGACTTTTTTGGCTTTTTTGTTTATAAATCATTGCTATAGACTGATATTCCCCCTATATTTATAAAGGGTTGAGAAAGAAAACAGAATTGTTCCTACTTGAAATCTCTAAAAATAACTTATTGCATTCACTATGCAACTCTGCCAGAACAGTATTCAGGCTTCAAAATGAAAACCAACCTACCAACCAAACAAAAAAACCCCAAACTAAACAACTTCCATATTAGATAATTTTGGGATTCAGACTGTTACAGCATATTATGGGTGGCTGCCTCCTCCTGCAGCTCTAGCCCAAGCCTTCCTCCTGCCTGGCTGCTGGAGCCCAGATTGGTACCTGGGGTCTCTGCCCAGGCTGAGAGGTGCGACTGCTGCTTTTCTGTTTGCAGGGAGACAGAGAGTGAAAGTACACAGAAAAATAGTTAAGAGAAAAGGATGCATGTAATAAAAAGATAGTATAGACAGAGATGATCAGGTGCTGGGCTGAGTCAGGCAAGTGTACTGACTGGCCCTGCTTATATGCAACTGGTCTCTTTTATCCCCTTTCCTGTCTTCCCACACTTGTTCCTCCCTGTCTCACCTGATGCCCCCTTTTCCCCATCTTTGGCCCTTACACTAAGCATCCCACACTAAATTTTGTATATTCCCACAGACACCACTCAAGTAACCCCTAGCAGTCTTGTTTCCCCATGCCAGTTACAATGTTCAAGGTGATCGTCTTCAAAGCTATGCCTGAGTTGTTCCTCTATGGCCCATCCATCAGTGGCTAAACAGTTCTGATCTTCATTATTGTCACTGTTATCACTTCTTAGGTTGGTGTATCTGTGTGTTTAATTATCACTTTCTTTGTTACTTATTTTCTTATACTAAATAGTTCTCAACTAAGTAACTTAAACAAGCACATGCTATCACTTTCCACATTCCCTTACATCAAAGGTAAACGTTATTTTGTAAACTAATAAAATATGATCAAATTATTGATCATGGAATCATAGAATCATAGCATGATTTGGGTTGGAAGGGACCTCAAAGATCATCTAGTTCCAATCCCCCTGCCATGGGCAGGGACACCCTCCACTAGACCACATTGCCCAAAGCCTCATCCAACCTGGCCTTGAACACTTCCAGTGCTGATCAAATTTGCTGTTCAGGTTTTCCATCTCCAAGTTCATGAGTAGGCCACTTGGGTAACAATTTATGTGATTAAAGGAGTTTCCCTTATTTTCCTTATTTCTTTTGATTATTTAAAGACTTTTTAAATAGAGATAATAAAAATCAGAGCTTTTGTTTCACGTGATTTTTCTACCTTCTAAGTTTGTTTTCTGTCAAAGTCAATTTATTATTCTTGTTGTTAAAAATATCATCCATTTATATATATGAAATTCCCAGTCTCTATAACTCTTAAATGGTATTACAGTTCTTGAAATTCAAATAGATCAGTATATTAATGGTAGAAGTTACAAGGACCTATTGAGATTGCTGTTCTTCCGTATACAACTTTCAATCTACTCTCCAGTAAAACTAGAATGCTATGATCTCCAGGGAAATTGTTAAACCCTGACAAGTTGAACACAGCACTTGGAGATGGAAAACCTGAACAGAATATTTGATCAAGTATTTGATCTTATTTTATTACTTTACAAGACAATGCTTACATCTGCGTACACATCCAGACATGTCAAGGTCTTTATTTTTTCATCTTTTTAATTTTTTTTAATATGAATTTATTTGAATCATTGCCAACTTTATATATATATTATTTTCTTCTTTCCAATATCATGTGCTGCTTTGCTTGACTACTATACTACATGGCCTCAAATTAACTAATTTTAATGATTCTTTTATGTGTTTGTTCAAATGCTTTAGGCTCCTGCAGTATAATGTTATCCTATCATGGCAAAGTGATCCTCATTACTGGTTAGCTTGAGAAACTGCTGAGTAATCTCTGTCATTACTGATGAGAGAGGCCATGACATAATGTTCTCAAAAGCATTATAAATTCTTGTGGCATTGAAGATATTTAAATTAGCCTTCTCCTCCTTCTTATAGATGTATATTTTAAAAAATTCTTTCTGGATAGCTGAAGCATTTAGGAAATTTTAATCGCTGGATCTTGTCTCATGCATACATTATAAGTATCTTCTCTCATAGTCTGAAAACTAGTAATTTTGCAGTGCAAAATATAATAGCCAAAGTGGTAAAAATATTCCCTGTGGATATATGGAAAATATGAACTCCCTGTGGACCTAGTTACTTAGGAATGTAAAAATGCTCAAAGAAGCCAGCTGTTGGTTTTAACTTTTTAAACACTAATTCCTAATTTGTTAAAAACTTGCCATATATACTTATCTCAACACATTTATGTGACATAACGATAATTTCAAAATGAGTGGTTTTAAATTATTGAATTACTAATGTTATTAGTCACTGTTTTTGTTATTTTTTATTCCATTTTGGGACAGAGAGTTTTCAGAATATAAACCCCCCTTATTTTAAGTGACAAAACCCATTTTCTGTTATTTCTGCCAAGTTAGTTTGCAAATAACACCGTGGCAAAGGTAGGTATAGGCTATACAGGCAGTTTCATGACATATAAGGATGATAGATGATGGGAACAGCATAAGCATGGTAAAGTGAGAGAAACAATGAGACTTTCCAGATTTTGGAGCAGTGACATGTGCTAGATTAGAGGTGGCACCAGATTGCTCAACTGTCATAGTCATTTTCCTCAGGGAGTCAATGTCCTACCTGACTCCAGCAACAGGTGACTCCTTACTGCTCGCACATCTTATCTGGTTTTCTGCTTGCCTCAGCAATGAATCTCTAGCAGGCAGAGGACCACGAGTTTAGTAGGCTGTCCAGCAACCAGAAGTGGACAGAAGACAGAGAAGAGGGGCATAGACTAGAAGTTAAGCACGACTCTTTTCACCAACCTTTCTTCCCACTATCAGTTCTATATTGTCGTGACAGGGCTGGGAATATGTTGTGGGCATGAGCGGGAAGCTGAAACAGAAGGGCAAGCAGAGAGCAGAGCCAGGCACACAGGCAGCAGGACCATTACAGCCAGCGGCTGCAAGGTGTGCTCAGTCCTGAAAGTCTTAGGCTGTTTCGGGAGGATGGTGCCTGTGTGAGCTACTTGGTGACACAGTTGAAGTTAATTCTATCAGCCTAAAAATGAAGACAATAGTTTTGCAGAGATGCCTTTGGCAAACCTGCAGCTCAACATGTTTGCATAAATACTGCTTAAGTCTCATCTTTATACCCGGTAGATGCTGCCATCCTTATTCTGGGCATGGCTTCGAGCAAGTTAGAGCAGCTAAGCGAAACAACGCAGTGGACCAGCAGCAATAGCAGCATCATTATGAAAAAGACTTGCTTATCATGTCTGGATTCCACTCTAATTAGCTAAATGAAAGCTGTACTCTTACTCCAGGCAAAAAAAACCCAAACCCACCCCCCCAAAAAAAAGGCCTTACTTGCATACATATTCTGTCAGACATTTGGATCTACTAGAAGTTATCACATCTCTGCAAGTTTTGTGAGGATGGGGATGCTTTGATCTGTTGCAAGTTAGAACAGATATAAACTTTATCATAGCCTTTGTCTCATGCAGATATAAAAGATGTTGGTGGAAGAAAGATTACTACCCCATATACCACCACCTTTTGTCAGTGAATCAGAAGAATCTGATGTGAGAAGTGATGAGTGATGCTTCTGTGCTTTTGTATCATAAGAAGTATACTTCTTTTAGTATGAAGATATGGATATTCTAGTTACAGACATTTAAATGCTATAGAAGCACAAAACAAAAGGATCTCCAGTTTCTTTGAGATACAAGAGTTTAAGGGAACAAATAACATCTGAGGAGAAGCAGACAAGTACTGTGAAGCTGGTGGAAAATTCTGATTAGTACAATAAAGAAAATTTTCAGTGAGTATATTGAACTTCTGTACAAGCATAGCACAGCATAGCCATACATAACATTTCTAAAGTCTTGTTTCTATTGCAAGTCAGTCTAATGTATTATCATGTCTGTGACCTATGGAATGCGTAACAACATGTTAAAGTTTATTTACACTCACCTCTGTAGGCTGAAGATTATTTTTTTAAACTGTAAACATTAAAGTTTTCCAGTTTTCTAGAAATAAATAGGGGTTTTTAAGTTATAAAAAATAAATTCAAAGTGTTAACCTATCTTTCATAGATGCTAAAAGTGAGAGCTCCTTTTGAAAAAACAAATACAATTTTTATAGTATACTTCATATTCAGCTTCATTTCAGTAATTAAGCTGTTTATTTTGTCTGTACAGAGGCTGGAATAGGCTGCTAAAACACATTTTTCTGTATTATCAAGTTTGTGCTTATAATGAGAGAAAGTTTTGATTGGTGTTTTAAAGTTTACTTACAAAAAAGACTATTTACAGAATGTACTATTCATCCTTATTATTTGGATGTGAACCGTGTTGTTTCAAAAGATCCTAGTTGCAGTAGATCTTTTAAAAGCTGATACCTGATCTGGTTTGTGAAGCCGTATAGCTACATTTATGCAGTTATTCCTTCCCCTTAAAAGGTGGTAATATGGAAACTCAGCTCCAGTGCCTGCCTCTATTACAGAATTAATCTATAATCCAGGTTTACTGCCAATAGAAGATACATTTGACTGATACATTCCATCAAAATCAGAAGAAAACAAACTAAACATATATTATTTTCTCCTTAATCTTCAGGTGTTACTTGCTGCATTCCAATGCTCTTTTTCAGACCAACAGAAGTAGGGGCATCTACACAGTCACGTCAGTTTGATTTAGAAGTGAGTTTTGGAGCAGATCTCTATGCTGTCCTCAGCACTCACTTTCAATGAAACTTACAGAGGAGACACACTCCATGTGTTTTCCTGGTGCCTGAACAGCTGGTAGATGTTCAGTTCAAAGTAAAGTTGCTTTGAAATATTTACTGTATGGACATCACATCCTCAGTACCAGCTGCTTCACTGTGCAAGCCCAGTCCTATTTATCTACGTTACTTGCTAATGTAGACATATTCACTGAGTCCAATTCAGTTTGGGCACACAGAGCAACTGTACATGTGCCACACAGATGGCAAGTGAATATGAACAAATTACGCCACACCATAGGCATGTCAGACTTATTATGGATACCTACAGCATGTTTGGTAGGGCTGATCTGTTCATGCACGATGGATACTCCCATGGATATTGAGCAACTGCCCACACAGACAGGGCCATTTCTCCAGCTGTGATAGGTGGACTTCTAGTTAAGTAGTCAAAGTTTTTAGCTTTTGGCAAAAGACTTTCTTATCAGAGAAACAAAGATGTATAAATAAAAGTCTGTCAACTGTTCTTGGAAGATTATGATGCAGCCTTAAACAGAGGTCACAAAGTAGCATGTCTCTACTTCTTTGAGGTATTTGTTCTTTCCTGCACATGAGAATAGAAAGTAAATATTGCAATAATATTAATGATATTACCTTCCTAGCAGACTCTAGATACTCTAAATAATAATAAATATTTATACTGCTTGAAATAATGATATCTAACATTAATATAATATTAATACATCAAAAATCATGTCCATCAGAGTTTTCACACTGAGCCTTATTTCTTAAAACTTTCACAGATAATTACACTCGACTCATTCACTGTCCTATATCAATAGGTTTTGGGTTTATTTGTGAAAAGGAAAGTCTAGTTCAGTTGCTGCTAATTTAACTTTCCAGAAATATGAAAAGTTTTCATGTAAGTAGAAGAATATAATTTGACGATGACAGCTGAAGAGTGTAGCCCCCATTTACAGTGTAAAGTCACAGTCAGTGCTGAGCATTTATCCTCTGCCTTGCTGTGCAAGCTTGGTCTTGAGTTACATTGAGGGATGCTGCTATTCTTGCTCCTACAAAAAACTTTCCCATTTGATCACACCTGATACTTTTTTTTTTTTCAGGCTACTGGGATTACTTTTCTGATATTCGTGTGAGCAGGAATACAAGATGGTCCTGACTGCTGATCTTAAGTAATATTTTTGGTCCCTTGTCATTCTGACAAGATTTATCTTGATTGCACTTGATCAATTGACTATTCCAATTGCACAGAGTTGAACAAATGATAGTGGACATTTCTTCTAAAGTACAGGAAGAATTCATAGCAAATAATCCACAGGAAAGGTAAACGTCTATTGGATGTGAATTTTCACATAAAAGAAAATAATGGCACTTTTGTCCATATGCAGTTAATACATACTTAAATAGAGTAAGCAGCTAAACCCAGAAATTTGGGGAAAAGTTTGAAAAGAAAAAAGCCATTGCTTTCTTATGTTATTATAGTCAATGATAATAACTGATTTAAATAAAAGTTTTTAGATTATTCCGGTAGTCATAGGAGTTAAGAAATCAGGTAAAAAATGTACGCTGAGATTAAGGAGAAGTTCTCGGCTCATTAAAGAGGTCATTTAATTTTACTGAGATGCATTTCCTGTATATATCATAAAGATAGTTCTTCCTCATTCAAACTGTGTTTTCCATTGTGAGTGGATTTTTAACTGTGTTATGTCAGTTTTAACAGTCCAGGACTGAAAAGGCAGTGAATGTAGGAATGTATGTTAGTAGTTTGAACTGAAACCTAGTGTGAGAGGTCAGTCCACAGCATAATTAACTTTCTCAGTCTATAACTCGCCTTGACTTTCCTAGGTAATTTGGTAAACTAGGCAATGTGTCTGTCTTTGTGACTTTTATCCAAATAAATCAGGATTTTAGAGCACAATCTCATTAGGACAAAGGCTTTTTCTTAAATGAGAATGTGACTTCCTACATGAAAGGAAGGCATGAGAGTTTTAGCTCTATAGATCGAATTGTGGGCCTGAAGGCCACCAAAGTATTGTTGCCTTGTTTGGTTTTTTGTTTGTTTTATTGGTTCCCACACACACCCTACCCCATCCCCCCACAGTACAGATGAAGAGTTCATAAAAGCCACACAGTAGAGCTTCACATTGATTTTACAATGGATTTTCAGACAGATCAAAAGATGAGACCTATACAAAATACCAAAGAAACTAACATAGTCCCAGTTAAAGGGAGAGAGAAAGTAACAGAAAGGGAATGAGCCAACATTATGAGATCTATGTATAACTAACAGTACATTTCTAATTCCTACTCAACTCAGACCTTCAGAGAAGCTACCTGCAATTAATTATGGAATAGGACATGTTGCAGTTGGGAGCTGAGAAGGCCTTTCAAACAAAAATCCTGTTGTGAACTATGGAATGTGTGGAAAAAAACCCAAACAAACTGAGTATGTCTTTACTGAGGGAGTCTTTCCCTATGAATTATTCACTCAGGTTTCACATGGGTTTTGGGATGTTGTTTTTTGTTCGTCCTCCCCCCTCAAGGTACTATAATTTGCTTAAAAAGGGCTATGGATTGGTTTGTTAGGCTTACTTTCTCCTGTTCTGTCCACAGCCATGAAGAAAAAAGCAGTCACTGTTGATCTTGTCTTTACAACCCTGTTAAAAGAAATAGTCTTTTTGTATATAGCTCTGTAAACTGACTGTTACTTTGTGTAACTTCATTTTTCTGTGAGCAGTCAAATACATTAAACATAACTAGGAATAACTAACAATAATAAGAAAAAAAAAAAAAAAGAAGCTATTCTACTCTATAAATAGAATAGCCAAGAATTTTAACTAGAGATTACTTAACAGTTGAATACTTCTAAAAGTATTTCATGTTTGCTATTTGAAAACTGAAAGTGACTTTTTAAAGATATGTTCTTTTTCTTAAAAAAGAACAATCTTTTGAGTTCACTTTATCCAGGCTTAGCAAAATGAAAGTTATATGTTATTATAAAGCCATTATAATATTATGCTATAGGGATTATGTCTGATTTACAACTATCTGCAGTCAGTATGAATCTTTCAGGTTGATCCAACAATAGCCTTAAAGGCAAAACAAAACAGAAAACCTGGTATGTTTTACCTCTTTATCATAATGCTAACCTTCACATCCCAAAAGAATCCATCTGGGCAACCTTCTCTCTTACCAGTTTTGAAAAAAAAACCTCAACAAAACAATCAACCAAACAAAAATTCTTCTCAAAACCAAACCCACCCAAACTTCTTTGTGACTTTGAAGTTGAGAACCCAGGGTTTGTAACATTTTGGGTTCTCGTGATCTGTCGCTTCTACCATCTTATTATTGCAAATCAATAAACGCAGCAGAGGAGTCACAGACAACCTTAGGCTGTAGAAATAACTTCGTTAAAGCAAGCACTTGAAAATTCACACAAAGCTCAGCAGTTTAATAGTTAATTTTTTTTTTCTCTTCCTTTTTCCTTACTTTTTAAAGTGTATTTTCCCTGAAGGGAAGCAAGTTTACTGTCTTTATCCCTACAAATACTTTGGGACATATAATCCATTCTCTACTTCTTAATTTTTGCCAAAGTGGAAAACTGATAAATTAATCATAATTGTTAAGCAGATGCCAATAAACCTTACAGCTACAGAATAGCATGCACAATTTCATTAACACTGACTTTTGATTCCACTTTGAAAGTCACAAATACTTTATATATGACTCTCTAAACATCACTTTTTCCTTTTTTTTTTTTCTTTCTCATACATCTCCATTTTTTAAAGAAAAAAAATCATTTTGGTCTACTTTACCACCATGTTACTATGTTTTGGTAGCTGTTTTTTCATAAGTAATATTTCTATGATGTTATTCCTCTCATTGTGCAGTTCATAATTTTTCTTTCAGCATTACTTAAATAACATTTAAATAAAAGTCTTAGTTGCTCTATGAATGTTTGGCCCTGTACTTAGGCTTGATTTAAAAATGGTAAAGGCTAGAGAAGTAATAATGGGTTATGGAGTGAAAGCAGTGGTGTGCATTGAGCTACACTGCTTCTTCTCCAGTCTAGTGTAGCAGGGTATCTAACTAGGACTTGAATGAATCTGAGAGGTCAACACCAGGTGTAAGAGGCTGGGCCTTCTGAAAATGCTAAGATTGAAGTACAAAGCAGGTACATTACAGCAAAAATGGCAAGGACTTTCAGCAAATTTGAGACCTTAATGAATAATACATTATAATTCTCGCACATCAGTTATGCACATTCTTAGAAACTGCTGAACTTCATCCCATGTCTCTGATTCCAACAATCAGACATCCCACAAGTGAACCTTTGTACTTTACCAAACGCATAATGTACGACTTGGCATACAAACATCAATCCTATGAAGATGAGATCTCCATGTGAAGATGAGCTAACATGTCCTGTTACTGCAAAAGGCTGGAAACTAAAATCACCTCCCAGCTCTTTATAATACCAAGACCTTATACTGTGAAGTAATTTCAGGATACAGGAACAAAGGTAATCTGTAAAGGTAAATATCGTGAATCTTCTAGCTTGTGTGAGTAGTGCACTTAAATCTGCTATTTTTAGTAGCAACAGGTATTATCAATCTAAATGAGTAATCTAAAACTGCTAAATTAATTGGGTAGTAAATGGATTATTTAACAGCTATTTTCATAGTGTCAGAGTACTGTCATCAGTCAATAACGATTTTTGCCTGAAAACTATGGATAAAAGCAAAAATAGTATTTGTGAGCTGACATCTTAAGTATCTAATGTTAATTGTCATTTAAAAATAATACCATTAGCAGCTCACAAAAGCTAAATAATCACCTTTAATAACACATGGGTATTTAGAACAGTGGATGTTTTACTGCCTCTGTAGTTATATAAAAAATACCATTTCTGCCTTTGTAATTCCCTCTAAAATTAAGCTAGCTCTGGTCTGGTCTTCCTGGAATTGCTGAATAACTTATATATATGTGTTGGGAAAGAAATGCATTAAGCATACTGACTATGTTATGTTTTTAACACATTCCTTTTAGTAGACCAAATTTTTATTCATGATCTAGTGACATACTGAATTAGGAAGCAAAGACATATGTTTAACATTTTTTTCCCCATTTATTTCATCAAATTATAGTACATGATTAACAAATAGTACCCACTGGGGTAGAAGAATTCATCTGGCTACCTGTAGCTTTATACATACACCTGGTATGAGACAGCTGCCCTCTGCATTAGTAAATAGAAAAAGGAAGTACTTTTAGCATGAAAATCTGTTGAACTCACTATTTGAAATAGATCATATTAGTTGTACCCTTGAAGTAACTGTTCCTCTTCATGATGCAAAACAGAATCTACTTGTAGTTGAAGCAATCTCCTCCCTAAACATTAGTTTAACTTGTAAAGTAAGGCCACTTGTGTTTTATACCCAAAGATGTTATTTATAATGTTGTTTATTACTTTTGAGCAATGCCATGGTGGTATGCTGTTGACAAATATATCAGAATCTGAGTAAAGTGGACTAAATAGAAATCGGGTTAAGATTTGTTTCAATATGTTTTTTGGTTTTCTTCACTTCAGAGTTACAGATTTTCTAACCTAAGCTCTTAGCTTCCTTTAGGGAAGATATGTCATCCCATTCTAAGGTAGATAGTCAGAATAAACAAAATAAAATAAGCTATGTAAATGATTCTTCACCTCTTATAGAGGGAGCCTAAGCAAGTGGATTACAATAGGTACTTGCATTTTAAGGCAGCTAAAATTAGATAAGATGACTCTGCCTCTGCAGGGGCTAATTCCACAAAATGAAATCAGTGCTACTCCATATATGAAGATGAAAGTTAAAATAATATGGAAATTATCTCACAATCCTTTGCATTTTGGGGGACTTAAGTCGATTCTTTTGTCATTTTATATATATTATAAATATATATATGTGTATATTTCATATATATATACACATATACTAACACATATATACACTCATATATGTATAATATGTATGTATAATATACATATATACACACTCACATAAATATATATATATATACAATCCTGAGGAAATAGTTGTACAGTTCTCAACCAACAACTGGACATTTTTTGAACATAGTTCTCTTCTGATTTGCAGAGTTTTCTCCAGTTTCATCAAGCCAGATGATTCATGAACGGTGTTCTTGGAATAATTAACGAATAAAAACAGATCAAAAAATTAGAGATTAGTAAATGGAGAAAACTCTTACTTGACTGTCCTAGGCAAGGACTGAATTGATCAAGCTGCTAAAGCTTTCAGGCAAAAACATTCCTAGACATCTTCAGCTGTGCTACACAATTTGTAGATCCCCTGGATTTACTGAGCTGTCTGTATAGCTCATGTCTAACTTTATTTAGATGTAAATGCACTTACCTTCTTATAACGACTAGTAGGTGTTCAGTTCTCCACACTTACGTGAGTGTGCACTCTATTCCCTGTCCTGTTTGAAACTTATATTCAGCCAAGTCATTTAGTATTCTTCGAAATCTAGGAATGAAAAAAATAATTCTGCATGTGCTGGCATAGACATGATTATTGAGGCTCCAGGAAACAGATGTCCTAGAATTTATGTCCCATGAAAACTCATAAACATTGGCTAGTCTGTTCAGCCATATGTTGTTTGTGCTTCATTGACCTCAGTAAAAAGCACGAAGGATTCCTAGCACTGTACAAACTTTATATAAAAAAGAGAGGGAACTGTAGGTGCTAAGTTAAATCTCTTGGCCCTGGGTTTAACCAACAGCTTCCTAATTTATAAGCCAGCAGACTACACAGCATCTTACATAGGGGCTTTGTCTATGTCTCCATTTAATGCAGAACCAGTGTGAAGGCAAGAGGCAAGGTCCATAAGTTTGGAAAAAGAGTAGGCAAGAAGGAAAATATTGAAAAGTAGTTTAAAGGAAGTTCCTAGATGCAATAGTTGAACAGAATAAATATTTAAACAAGGGAATATAAGTACACTTTTGCAGTTCGATACCCAGGCCAGTGACAAAATCAAATCAGGAGCCTAAATTCCTTGCAGAATAGATAATGGATAGTGAGGGTCCTGGACTGGAGCACACAGGAGACAGGATATTCCCTAAATCAGCTAAAGGACTGCACTAGAGCCTGAAACAACTCCTTCTGTGTAAGTTCAAAAACATATCTCAAGACTGTAGTTGAGGAAATGGGGTCACGGCTTTAAATTACTCTTCTGCTCAGGTGACATGGCTGAGAAACCAGTTCTCAGCCTTGATTATTTTCTGTATTTGTACTGTACATTTGTAATGTTTAATTGGGTTTAGAGTCCTAAATGTCTTTAGGTATAAAGGTAGAGAACCCTAAAATTTTCACTGATTATTTCGCTAAGTCCATGCTGAAAAGAGGCCTTCAGTCAATCCTTCAGTCTGAAGTGCATGTAGTACTGTTTTGACATTTCAGATATAGATTGATTTTAAAAAAAATCCTTTTCCTTGCCTTATAACTGTTAACCACTAGACAACTTCTCACATAACTGCCTGAGTAATAATCAGAAAAGTAATTTTGTGTTATTAGGGAGTGCTCTTCATAGGATAAAAAGCTGAAATGTGGCTTGCAAAGATACCTAATTTTATTTTTGAAAGAAATTGGACTGTAAAGTTTGGTCATTGGTTATTCTGTTGACAACAATGTCCATAGAACAGAGCAGTTCTTTCTTAATGATTTTTTTCCTCAATAAAAGAATAAAGAATAAAAAAAATCTGATTTCTCCTGTAATAACCTCCTCAAATTCCAGATATGTATCTCCTGATTATACATAAGCCATAAAGACTGACTAACCACATATTCAAATACTTGACTAACATCTGTATAACAATTGCACAAAAAGTACTTGAGAATATTGATCTTCATTAAGGTGATAAAAAAGTAATCAATATGTTCCTAAAATACCAGAAATTTCAACATTCTTAAATGAAGGATTAATTATAGTAACTGATATACTTGCAAGTAAACCAGTCTTAGTCTAAGTCATAATCAGTGGAGTGTGTTAACTCTTCTAGCCCTTCCAGATGTTGAATGGGGGAAATAAAGCTTCAGAATTGCAGTTAGCACAAAAGAAACCAAGCAAAACAGTTTTTTATACGCGCACAGCAAAGCATAGCACAGCTATTTTCTGTTTAGTGCAGCAAGTTATTCATAGCCCTAAGCATCTTTTAAATGTCAAAACATAACAAATTTTAAAATTTAACAAAGTAATATTTCAGTCATATCACCGAATCATGGAAGTGTTATTAATCTTTTATAAAAGATAATAAAAATACCCCATTACTCAGTCATTTCAAACCTTTTAAATTAAGAAGGCTAGGCATGCAAGGTAAGGGATTAATTCTGTCTTCTGTTTGCTAAGCGAAGATTCAAATCCCAGCCACATCGATATTTATTGGTGAGGGAATGGTTGAGAACTATGGAATGAACTTCCATAGCAACTAAGCACTTACCTGTTCCACTCCAAGTGCTGTTAGGTTTATCTAATCTGTTTGTGAAAACACATGATAATAAGCACCTTATAAACAATTGCAGCACACTCTTTTGTCTTCTTGGTAATACAAAATAAAAGTCATGTAACCATATGAGACATCTGAAAGACATATGAAAGAAATCTGAAAATCTACAGTTAAGACACTTAAATAAGGACTTTGATAATATGAAATATTCCTGATACAACTCAGCCTCCTCTTCCACTGCCTGACTTCAAGAAAAGACTGGGATTGTGACACATCTTGAAGTTTAGCAAATCCAAGACTCAAATGAATAAAATTTGGGAAATAAAAATAAAAATTCATCGTGTATACTGAAGAAAAACCCCTACCTGGGATATTATTCTACTAAAAATGTGGCTAACTTTAATCTATCTTACTCTTAACTCCTGATTAATGTCATTGAACAGATGCATGGTGACAGCATTTTACAGATTGAATCGAAAATCTTACTGACATAGGAAAATATACCTGAAAAAGAAAACAGCTTTTTCTTCTAACCAGAGGAGAGTTACAGTGTTTTCTATTTCAATCTGATTGTGACTTCAGTGATCAGAAATCTGAGTTGTTTCTGTTTATCACTAAAATATTCCTAATGAGAAATCCTTAATTTTGAAATCCATTCTTCCTTCTGTTTGAAAATAGTTATTAAATTTCAGAGTTACTGTCATTGTATGAGTAGAGACCAGCAACGAGTAGCACTCCTCAGGCGTCTGTACTGGGACCAGTGCTGTTTAATATCTTTGTTGATAACATGGACAGTGGGATTGAGTGCACCCTCAGAAAGTTTTCCCATGACACCAAGCTGTGTGGTGCAGTCAACACGCTGGAAGGAAGGGATGCCATCCAGAGTGACCTTGACAGGCTGGAGAGATGGGCCTGTGCAAAGCACATAAAGTTCAGGAAGGCCAAGTGCAAGGTCCTGAACATGGGTTGGGGGAATCCCAAGTACAACTACAGGCTGTATGGAGAATGGATTGAGAGCAGCCCTGAGGAGAAAGACTTGGGGGTATTGATTGATGAGAAGCTGCACATGACCCAGCAATGTGTGCTTGCAGCCCAGAAAGCCAACCATGTCCTGGGCTGCATCAAAAAAAGTGTGACCAGCAGGTCGCGGGAGGTGATCCTGCCCCTCTACTCCACTCTGGTGAGACCCCACCTGGAGTACTGCATCCAGCTCTGGGGCCCCAGTACAGGAGAGACATGGAGCTGTTGGAGAGAGTCCAGAGGAGGGCCACAAAGCTGATCAGAGGGCTGGAGCAGCTCTCCTATGAGGACAGGCTGAGAGAGTTGGGATTGTTCAGCCTGGAGAAGACCCCAGTAAGACCTTATAGCTGCCTTCCAGTACTTAAAAGGGGCCTACAAGAAAGTTGGAGAGGGACCGTTTACAAGGGCATGTAGTAACAGGGCAAGGGATAATGTCTTTAAGCTGAAGGAGGGTAGATTTTGATTAGATATAAGGAAGAAATTCTTTACTGTGAGGGTGGTGAGACAGGTTGCCCAGAGAAGCTGTGGATGCCCCCTCCCTGGAAGTTTTCAAGGCCAGGTTGGATGGGGCTAGACCTGGTCTAGTGGAGGGTGTCCCTGCTCATGGCAGAGGGTGGTGGAACTAGATGATCTTTTAGGTCCCTTCCAAGCCAAACCATGGATAAGTGGATAAGTGTTCAGTAAGATGAGAGGAAAACTGACTGGACCCATCAGGGTCAAAGAGTTGTGTTCAACAGTACAAAGTCTGACTGGTGCTGGTTAGTAGTAGCTGGTTACAATCCCTCAGGGATCATTACTGTGGCCAGTACTGTTTAACTCTTTATTATCAACCCAAACAATGGGGGAGAAGGTACCCTCAGCAAGTTCATGAATGACACCAAATTGGCGTGAGTGGTTGATACATTTGAGGACAGGGATGCTCTTAAGGATCTTAACAGGACAGGACAATACTCACTCTGGTTGATGTGTCCTGGCTAGCAGCCTGGTCCCTACTCACAACTGTTCTACCTTGGCTTCAAACATCTACATGGAATCAGAGATCCCTGTAAAGAGTTCCCCCTCAAGGGATAATTGTTTCATTACTTATTATTTTCTAACTTCCAGAATGTTAGCATAAGCTGCCGAAAGCCTTGCTAGTTACCTAGGCCAATCTGTTGGCCTTTCCCTGTATCTAAATATAAATAGGATTTTTTACCTGAGTTACTATCACCTCCCAGCTTTCACCTCAAAAGTGTTAGAAGGATGGAAACTTAACAGCAAATCTTTGCTCCTTTTTTTCTTTCCCTTGTATATCTGAATGATCTAGTCAGTCAGAGCTAGGTAGATACAGTTCAGGCCTCATTTACAAAATCATGAAGTTGACAACAGTTAAATAACAGAATCCATCTATTTCTCCTCTGTTCTACAGCATATAACAAATTATTTTTGTCAAAGAGGGACAGATGTAGTCTACACATCACCTATTTTAACAGTGATTTTGGGTAGGTTTCACAGAATCATAGAATCACAGAATCATAGAATGGTTTGGGTTGGAAAGGACCTTAAAGATCATCTAGTTCCAACCCCCCTGCTATGGGCAGGGACACCCTCCACTAGACCACGTTGCCCAAAGCCCCATCCAACCTGGCCTTGAACAATTCCAGGGATGGGGCATCCACAACCTCTCTGAGCAACCTGTTCCAGTGTCTCACCACTCTCACAGTAAAGAACTTCTTTCTAACATCTCATCTAAATCGACCCTCCTTCAGCTTAAACCCATTACCCCTTGTCCTGTCACTACACTCCCTCATAAACAGTCCCTCTCCATCTTTCCTGTAGGCCCTCTTCAGGTACTGGAAGGCCGCAATTAGATCTCCCCAGAGCCGCCTTTTCTCCAGGCTGAACAATCCCAACTCTCTCAGCCTGTCCTCATAGGAGAGGCGCTCTAGCCCTCCAATCAGCTTTGTGGCCCTCCTCTGGACTCTTTCCAACAGCTCCATGTCTCTCCTGTACTGGGGCCCCCAGAGCTGGATGCAGTACTCCAGGTGGGGTCTCACAAGAGCGGAGTAGAGGGGCAGGATCACCTCCCTCGACCTGCTGGTCACACCTCTTTTGATGCAGCCCAGGACACAGTTGACTTTCTGGGCTGCAAGCGCACACTGCCGGCTCATGTTGAGCTTCTCATCAATCGATACCTCCAAGTCCTTCTCCTCGGGGCTGCTTTCAATCCATTCCTCGCCCAGCTGATAGTCGTGCATGGGATTGCGCCGACCCACGTGCAGGACCTTGCACTTGGCCTTGTTGAACTTCATGCGGTGCACACAGGCCCACCTCTCCAGCCTGTCAAGGTCCCTCTTGATGGCATCCCTTCCTTCCAGCGTGTCGACCACACCACACAGCTTGGTGTCATTGGCAAACTTGCTGATGGTGCACTCGATCCCACTGTCCATGTCGCTGACAAAGATGTTGAACAGTGCCAGTCCCAGTAGCGACCCCTGAGGAATGCCACTCGTCACCGTTCTCCACTTGGACATTGAGCCATTGACCACAACTCTTTGAGTGCGACCACCCAGCCAATTCCTTATCCACCGAGTGGTCCATCCATCGAATCCATGTCTCTCCAATTTAGAGACAAGGATGTCATGCGGGACAGCATCAAATGCCTTGCACAAGTCCAGGTAGATGATGTCAGTTGCCCTTCCCTTATCCATGGACGCTGTAACCCCATCACAGAAGGCCACCAAGTTTGTCAGGCGCGATTTGCCCCTAGTGAAGCCATGTTGGCTGTCACCAATCACCTCCTTATCTTCCATGTGCCTGAGCATAGTCTCCAGGAGGATCTGTTCCATAATCTTGCCAGGCACAGAGGTGAAACTGACCGGCCTGTAGGTCCCTGGGTCTTCCTTTTTACCCTTCTTAAAAATGGGGGTTATGTTCCCCCTCTTCCAGTCGGTGGGAACTTCACCAGACTGCCAGGACTTCTCAAATATGATGGCAAGTGGCCTGGCCACTTCATCCGCCAGTTCCCTCAAGACCCGCGGATGCATCTCATCAGGTCCCGTGGACTTGTGCACCTTCAGGTTCCTTAAATATTCTCGATCCTGATCTTCTCCTACAGTGGGCGGTTTTGCATTCTCCCAGTCCCTGCCTTTGCCTTCTGTGACCTGGGCAGTGTGGCTCAAGCATTTGCCAGTGAAGACTGAGGCAAAGAAGTCGTTGAGTACCTCAGCCTTCTCCATATCCTGGGTAACCAGGTCACCTGTTTCATTCCGGAGGGGACCCACATTTTCCCTCATCTTCCTTTTATCACTGACATACCTATAGAAGCTTTTCTTGTTGTCCTTGACATCCCTGGCCAGACTACTTTCTATCAGGGCTTTGGCTTTCCTAACCTGCTCCCTGGCTGCTCGGACAGTTTCTCTGTATTCTTCCCAGGCTACCTGCCCCTTGCTTCCACCCTCTGTAGGCTTCCTTTTTTTGTTTGACTTTGCCCAGGAGCTCCTTGTTCATCCATGCACGCCCCCTGGCATTTTTGCTTGACTTCCTCTTTGCTGGGATGCATGGCTCCTGAGCTTGGAGGAGGTGACCCTTGAATACTAACCAGCTGTCTTGGGCCCCTCTTCCTTCCAGGGCTTTGTCCCATGGTATTCTACCAAGCAGATCCCTGAAGAGGCCAAAGTCTGCTCTCCTGAAGTCTAGGGTAGTGAGCTTGCTGTGTGCCCTCATCGCTGCCCTGAGGATCCTGAATTCCACCATTTCGTGGTCACTGCAGCCAAGGCCGCCCTTGAGCTTGACGTCCCCTACCAGGTCCTCCTTATTGGTGAGCATCTTGGGATGCTGATCCTCTTTAAATTAATACCATAGACACTACCATCTGAAGTTCATCAAGGGATTGTATACTGTGCTGGATCTTGGATCAACATGTTAAAAAATTATCTGAATAGTTTTACTCCAGGAATACAATTGTATCAGATATGAAATACTTGTGGAACAAAAAAAACAAACAAACAAATATAAGATTAATTTGAAGGAATGACAAAAAGATTCTGATATGATGTGGACTACGCATGTAATAGGCTTAGAGAGATAAAGTATATATTTTTCTGTAGGTCAGTTGTTGAAGTGGAATTGCATTGGAATGATGCACTCTGAATTATATATTAAGCTTCTAGAAAGATACTAGCAAAATAGTGAAGGAACAAATACTAAGCCTACCTAAAAATCTGAAGAAACCTTAAGAACCAAGCTAAACAAGAGCTTATTCTCAGACTGAGTGAATTCAGTAGGAGTCTTTTTTCCTCAGAGGGGAATAGATTGAACTTTCATGTGCATGCTAGCAAGCTCTGTTAAAGATATCTGTATGTATCTTTAAACAAACCTGCAGCCTGTCAGCAAGAAACATATGATGTAAAAGACTTAAGTCTGCTTACATAAATTGTTAATATACACAAAAAATGTGGAGTTCATAAAATATTTGTAAAGACCAATGAACAGAAGACTGAATGATGTGGTCTGTCAAGAGATAAACTCTGGAAGTAATGTCAAAACAGAAAAAAGACTGGGCTATTACCCATGGAAAACCTCATATTTTGAATTGATAGAAGCTTAGTAAAATAAAGAAAGATGCCATGGCATTTAAGATCAAATAATGATGATTTCTACAATAAAAATGCTATTATTTGAGAAGAAAGATCTAGCAGTGTAGCTGATCTTAGGCACAGAAACAAGACCACGATACAGTTCCTGATATGAAAAGCAAAACCAGTGCTGAAATACATCAGAAGATACATTACAATAGATTTAGGGAAGTGTTAATGCCAGTGATGGGACTTCAAATGGAATATCATGTTCAGTTCTTGAATCTGGTGTTCAAGAGAAAATGAATTTAAATTGAATTTGTGCAGACAAAGATTATTTCTTATGCAAGGAAAATGCTCTGTAAGAAACTATAACTGAGAAGTTCTCCACAGGCGGTCTAAACAGCAGAGTAAGACTAGGGATAAAGAAGAGGACTGGCACAAGCAGTACCGTCTATAAGCTGGTAAATGAATAAATTTGGAATAAATTTTCTATGCATCAGATCAGTGAAAATCTGGAACAGCCTTTTCTGTAAGAATACGGGGCAAAAAAAGATCAACTTCTTTCAAGCCCTGTTTTTTTTTTAGCTCTGATCAGTTTATGAAAGAGTGGTATATAATGTCTGATATAGCCCATCAATCAGTTCGGAGTCCATACATAGTGCAGTAAATGAACCTTGTATGAAAATGGTACTGACCTTTTTAATTAATTATGAGTCTTCAAGCTTTTTCAAATCATTAAGGATATAACTCTACTGTCTTTATTCACAATGAGAAGTACTTCATTAACTAGTCTTAAATGACTTCAGTAAGCCTCTGCTTGTGAAGAAATGGATCAAATCTGTACCTGTACTATTCCTATAATAATCATATTCCAAGGATTAATAAATTAAATACATAAAAGTTCTTTAATGAAAAAAGCCATCCTACAATTCAGATATTTTGGAGAAGACCAATGTATGTATATGTTAATTTAAGGCCATTTAAAAATACACATTTGATCTTTTTCTACAGCCATGAAAGTGCATCTGCCTTTCCTTAAGAAAAACTCTCCAAACCCTTATCAGTAAAAGAGATAATGAGATCCACGTTTACAGTGAGCAGAAACTCTCTGGAGAGCTGAAATCTTTCATTCATATGTATCAAAGCATAAATTGATTACCAGTTCAAATGAAGACAGCACTTCTCTTTCTTTACTGGTTTCCTGCTGGATTGTTCATCTGTGAATCTTTTTGGCTTCACCTGTAAAGACTCTTTCTTTGGCCTGGATAGGAGAAGGCTCAGAGTGATCTGAGCCAATGCTTGATGGGAGGGAAAAAAGATGAAGGAGCCAGACTCTTCTCAGTAGTGTCCAGTGACAGGACAAGAGGCAATGTGCACAAATTAAAACACATGAAATTCCACCTGAACACAAGAAAGACTTTCTTACTGAGGGTGGTCAGACCCAAGAACAGGTTGCCCAGAGAGGCAGTGGAGTGTCAGTCCTTGGTGGTACTCAATACCCAACTGGACACAATCCTGGGCAACCTTTTGTAGGTGACCCTGCTTGAGCAGGGGGCTTGGCTAACGTGGTCTCAAGAGTTCCCTTCCAACCCCAACCATCCTGTGATCCTGTGGACCTAATATTTAAAGTGAATATAAGTACAACATTCTTGGTGGGGGGAAGAGGAGGGATGGTAAAAACTGACTAAAAATTCTCATGTAAGAAACTATTTGAAACATAACAAAAATGTCTTCGGGATCTATTGGTCAGATAGACACCCACATTTTAGGACCTTAATCTTGTAATAAAACCTATCTCTGAATTTTGAGCAAGCTGAATCCTTCCCCAACCATTATATAACTTTGGATGAGATTTTTTTGTAAAAGTTTGACAAAAGATTCTCTCCTTACTGCAAAGGGAAAATAGTAAATTCATGTGCTTAGATACTGTCTTGGTCCTTAGATTCTTTAATAAGTTCATTAAAAAATAAATAAAAAAAAAAAAGAAAATGCTCACTTTAGCTTTCTGTATATTTTTTTCCTGATCTACCTGATCCATGGAATAGAAGACATTCCTTATCTCTAGCATGTATGTTTTCCTGTTGACTACGAAGATACTTCTAGACTTATTAGGACCCTCCTGTCTTTCAAATGTGTTTCCTTCATTTTCAGAGACATATCTGTTTTCTAGCCATATTTAACTTCCTTTAACTGTTGCAGAAGCACTTAAGGAAAAAGAGAGATATAAAGCAAACCACATATAAGTTATTCAGCCACACATATGCACACAGATATACAAATATACATTTCCATCCCAAGACAGAAGTTTGAAGGCTATCTCTGGATGATGAAACCTCAAATTAACAATGGAAACTGAGTCATTATAATTTTGTAGGGAGCCTTGTCAGATGAAACACCCAGAATATCTTAACTTTTTTCTCATTTGTTGTATTTGTTCACTAATCTGTATTTGAGAGTCACTGTCACACTCAAAACTCTGTTAGCTGAATAAAAATCTTAACAATCTAATCCAAATACCCTATACAGTCATTATTAGTCCGGTTATAGCAGTACTAAGCTTTCATAGTCCAAACTATCATATTACAATGCAGTCTCACTGCTAATACTGTTACTGTTATAGAGAGATCCATCCTCTTCCTCTGGAGTCACTCTCACCCTTCCTATGCTTGTTTGGGCTCTACGGGCTGCAGTGTCTGCCTTCCCCAGGGAGGAGAGGGTTTGTGTCAGAGTCACCACTGCCCCAAGTCTTTCACTGGGAGGACCATGATGTTCATGGAGGGAGTTTCTTCCTCCTTGATCTTTGGGTCCACCCGGGTATGTTTTGATGTTTTCTCCCCTGCCTCCCCTATGAGATCCTTCTGGGGGCCCCACAGGGGAGGCAGCAGGTGCCCTCGCCGCCCCGTGATGCAAAGGGCTGTTGTTACCTCACTCTGTTGGAGCAACAGTTATGTGAGCATGGGGAGGGGAAACCATCTCCAAACAGCTCCAACCGTCTCCACACAGCTCCAATGAGGTCCAACTGGTTCCAACTGGAGAAGGCTGCTCCGGCCCACCGAGAAAGACCTCCCCTGACCCTGCCAGGACAAGACTTGTATACACTGACTGCTACATAGTCTCACTCGCATAAAACGCATTCACCGTTCACACATTTTAGGCACTTTAGGTAAGGACAGATGACAGTCACCACTACCATCACCTTGTACTATTTCTCCCTCAGGGATTTCCCCCTCTGCCTTATTTATGTTAACCCTTTTAATTTCTTTTTTTTTTTCATCTAGTCATTTTAGGGGTTTGATTTTTTTATGTGTCTCCTTCAACGTTGCATCAGTCATCATCTTTTTTTTTTTTTTTTAATCTCTTCCCATAAAGAAAAAATGATACAAAACCTCAGCTGTTTAACAGTTTTGATGGTAGCTGTCATGGTCACAGAACTATTGTATGTAGGCCTAGGGAATGGCTGAGTGAGTGACATATCCTCCAGAGCATGAGGCTAACCTCATCTCTATTCATCATTATTTAAACTTTATCTACATTTTCAGCATAGGTACTGTATGGAATTTCAAGTCTGCATGGGCTTTTTAATCCTCCACACCCTTGTGCATAATATTCACGCTACACAATAGTTAATCTTATTTATAAGCTCTGTGTCCTTCTTATCTTTTCCTTCTTTCTCATCTCCTATTGTTCATTGAGTCCATTTTTAAAGTGTTCCCATGTTTCCACTGAAGGACTTAACGTATTTATAACTACTATAAAGTATTAAATAATAAGGATTTTTTATTATACAATGTTAAACTGCAAGAAATTCTTTATCTGCACATACAGGCAGAAGTGTTAACACTAGAGCATATTACCACTCATGTCTATGTCAGAGATATTGCTATAAAAATTCTCTGAAGTTTTAATGTCTGTTTGTTATCATAAAACCTTTCTTTAATTCCCATATGAAAGAAAGAAATAGTAACATTCTTACAGTGTGTTGAAAACAGAAAAATAAAGCCATGCATAACCCAAATTATAGTTCTAATCTGGAGAATGAGAGTGATTTTGAGTTTTGAATGATTCTTTCACATTTTGAGAACTTCAACAACAAATCAAAGACATATCTTAGTGAAGAAACTTTATCCTTTGAGAAAGGGAATATGGAATATCTGTTTCTAATGAATAAATATTTTGTAAAGACTGAATGAATATATTATTTGTATAGAAAGGTTTCAGATACTAAGAATTGTATGACACTAAAATATTAATAGTGTGGTCTGCAGTAAACACAGACTTGCTTTGATAATAATATCTCAAACCACTTCTAGCACTATATTTGGTGAAATACAGTATTATCCTAATATGACAAATAGTGGTGCACTTTTGAATTTATCAGCCATGTTGAAAGCAAAGGAAGAGTTCATTGTATGTATCATTATTCCACCAAACCTTTAAGCTGTCTGCTATGGATTCCTTTATAACACTTTATAACTCCAAGGTTTAAAATAGATTTATATTGCAGAAATTGTGATTTGTTTAGGAAAAGAAGTTCATTTAAAAAGTGAGAAGTACTGTTTTAATTCTAAAACTTATGTACAAAGTTCAGGAATGCTCAAAAAATTAAAATAAATTAGTAAAATAAAAAAGCGTTGAGTTTTTTTCTGTTATCATCCTATCTCAGTAGATCTAATTTTTCAACATTTTCCACTAATAAGCTTAATTCACACACATATTACTTCTGAAGAATTTAATCCATTGCCTGAAATGTTAATCAGACATTGTCATGCTATTAAGTTTTTTTTATTATTTGTGTTACCTTAAGATAACTGTTTGGGGGGCAGGGCGTGTGTTTGTTGGGTTTTGGTGGTTTGTTTTTTTTTTGTGAATTTCCTAATGCTGTGATGAAAGCAACTTTAAAATTATTTATTAAGTCTTTAGTTTTATTTATTGGCAGAAAATCATAGTGATGTTGATACACAGACCCTTGAAGTAAGAAGTTTATACACATAGATTATTCAAGTGTATATACGTATGCAAATATACAGGTTATGAAGTTTACAAATTGTCAGCTACCTTGTAACATGGTCTTTTTGAGTGGAATTTTATTCTTGTAACAAATAAATGGGTTGATACTTTAAAGAGGGCATTTATTAATGCATTTTTACTCACTTCACACAGAAATTAACTGCTAGTCTGAGCTCTAAAAGAAGAGTGCAGATTTTTAAGATTTCTTCCTGTATTTTTCTGGTTTTTTCCATCCATAGTTACTATGGTAGCAATTGAAGTCCTCTGCACACTGTGCCAGTTCTATCTGGATACAGCAGTAAAATCTTAGACCATTGTAAAGTTTACATGTGATCCTTTTATTTATTTTTTATGTCAAACACTTTTACCTCCAGAAAATAAATATCTTCATTGAAATATGGAAGATTTCTAGTGAAGCTAACAGCTGCACATAAGTTAAAATGTTGCCAATTTCCATTAATTTTCTCAAGACATTCTCACTAATTTTTGTCTCTTAAAAAAGCACTTTTAATATTGTGAGATGAAGGTATACATCTCTCTTTGGTGGAGTTCAAGATCCTCAGGGCAGCGAGGAGGGCACACAGCAAGCTCACTACCCTAGACTTCAGGAGAGCAGACTTTGGCCTCTTCAGAGATCTGCTTGGTAGAATACCATGGGACAAAGCCCTGGAAGGAAGAGGGGCCCAAGACAGCTGGTTAGTATTCAAGGGTCACCTCCTCCAAGCTCAGGAGCCATGCATCCCAGCAAAGAGGAAGTCAAGCAAAAATGCCAGGGGGCGTGCATGGATGAACAAGGAGCTCCTGGGCAAAGTCAAACAAAAAAAGGAAGCCTACAGAGGGTGGAAGCAAGGGGCAGGTAGCCTGGGAAGAATACAGAGAAACTGTCCGAGCAGCCAGGGAGCAGGTTAGGAAAGCCAAAGCCCTGATAGAAAGTAGTCTGGCCAGGGATGTCAAGGACAACAAGAAAAGCTTCTATAGGTATGTCAGTGATAAAAGGAAGATGAGGGAAAATGTGGGTCCCCTCCGGAATGAAACAGGTGACCTGGTTACCCAGGATATGGAGAAGGCTGAGGTACTCAACGACTTCTTTGCCTCAGTCTTCACTGGCAAATGCTTGAGCCACACTGCCCAGGTCACAGAAGGCAAAGGCAGGGACTGGGAGAATGCAAAACCGCCCACTGTAGGAGAAGATCAGGATCGAGAATATTTAAGGAACCTGAAGGTGCACAAGTCCACGGGACCTGATGAGATGCATCCGCGGGTCTTGAGGGAACTGGCGGATGAAGTGGCCAGGCCACTTGCCATCATATTTGAGAAGTCCTGGCAGTCTGGTGAAGTTCCCACCGACTGGAAGAGGGGGAACATAACCCCCATTTTTAAGAAGGGTAAAAAGGAAGACCCAGGGACCTACAGGCCGGTCAGTTTCACCTCTGTGCCTGGCAAGATTATGGAACAGATCCTCCTGGAGACTATGCTCAGGCACATGGAAGATAAGGAGGTGATTGGTGACAGCCAACATGGCTTCACTAGGGGCAAATCGCGCCTGACAAACTTGGTGGCCTTCTGTGATGGGGTTACAGCGTCCATGGATAAGGGAAGGGCAACTGACATCATCTACCTGGACTTGTGCAAGGCATTTGATGCTGTCCCGCATGACATCCTTGTCTCTAAATTGGAGAGACATGGATTCGATGGATGGACCACTCGGTGGATAAGGAATTGGCTGGGTGGTCGCACTCAAAGAGTTGTGGTCAATGGCTCAATGTCCAAGTGGAGAACGGTGACGAGTGGCATTCCTCAGGGGTCGCTACTGGGACTGGCACTGTTCAACATCTTTGTCAGCGACATGGACAGTGGGATCGAGTGCACCATCAGCAAGTTTGCCAATGACACCAAGCTGTGTGGTGTGGTCGACACGCTGGAAGGAAGGGATGCCATCAAGAGGGACCTTGACAGGCTGGAGAGGTGGGCCTGTGTGCACCGCATGAAGTTCAACAAGGCCAAGTGCAAGGTCCTGCACGTGGGTCGGCGCAATCCCATGCACGACTATCAGCTGGGCGAGGAATGGATTGAAAGCAGCCCCGAGGAGAAGGACTTGGAGGTATCGATTGATGAGAAGCTCAACATGAGCTCAACAGTGTGCGCTTGCAGCCCAGAAAGTCAACTGTGTCCTGGGCTGCATCAAAAGAGGTGTGACCAGCAGGTCGAGGGAGGTGATCCTGCCCCTCTACTCCGCTCTTGTGAGACCCCACCTGGAGTACTGCATCCAGCTCTGGGGGCCCCAGTACAGGAGAGACATGGAGCTGTTGGAAAGAGTCCAGAGGAGGGCCACAAAGCTGATTGGAGGGCTAGAGCGCCTCTCCTATGAGGACAGGCTGAGAGAGTTGGGATTGTTCAGCCTGGAGAAAAGGCGGCTCTGGGGAGATCTAATTGCGGCCTTCCAGTACCTGAAGAGGGCCTACAGGAAAGATGGAGAGGGACTGTTTATGAGGGAGTGTAGTGACAGGACAAGGGGTAATGGGTTTAAGCTGAAGGAGGGTCGATTTAGATGAGATGTTAGAAAGAAGTTCTTTACTGTGAGAGTGGTGAGACACTGGAACAGGTTGCCCAGAGAGGTTGTGGATGCCCCATCCCTGGAAGTGTTCAAGGCCAGGTTGGATGAGGCTTTGGGCAACCTGGTCTAATGGAGGGTGTCCTTGCCCGCAGCGGGGTGGTTGGAACTAAATGATCTTTAAGGTTCCTTCCAAGCCAAACCATTCTATGATTCTATGATTCTATGATTCTAAAAGAATAGAAGCACATTCTAATGACTGATTATTTTTTCATAGACTGTCCAGCCCAGATCTTATTCTGTCATTGTGTTGTTATTGCTGTTTTATGGTTTCATTTGTTGTTTTGTTTTGTTTTGTTTTTGGGTGGGATTTTTGAGATTTTCTATCTCTTGTTTCCAAAAGAATCTTACAGACTTTTCAGAACAAGATGTCAATCAGTAGTGCTGTGCATCCTTGGAATAAGACAAGGAAACTAAAACAAAATAGTATTAAAAGGTCAGCATACCAGATAGGCATTCTTTGCAAAATACATATCTGAAAATTAAATTAGTTCATGCATACACTCACAAAGAATCATTTAGTATCATAGTGGTGCGTATTGCTATATGTGATCATTATTATGCAGAATATTTTTCATTGTTATTACCTTGCATTTCCCGTTACTTTTACAGGATTTGTAAGTGCACAGATACTTTGTAAAAAGTAAGAGAAAGGAGGCATATCTACCTGTGTGCCTATTAATAGAAGTAAAAACTTTTAGGACACAATGATTGTAAACTGTTTGATTTTTTTTTTTTAATTAAATAGTACCTAATTTTGTGACAGCAATGACAGATTCTTTCTGTGTCAATAAAAAGTGAACTTCTTTTATATCTGACCCTCACTGAATGTATGTCTTTAAATATATCTTTAAATGTGTCTTTAAATAATCTACTTTCCTGGACTAGGAAGAGTGAAAGAGTGATACACCAGAAGGCTGTGCTGCCATTCAGCGAGAACTGGACAGGCTAGAGAGTTGGGCAGAGAGGAAACATATGAAATTCAATAAGGGCAAGTGTAGGGTCCTGCACCTAGGGAGGAATAACCCCATGCACCAGTACAGGTTAGGGGTTGACCTGCTGGGAAGCAGCGCTGCGGAGAAAGACCTGGGAGCCCTGGTTGACAACAGGCTCTCCATGAGCCAGCAGTGTGCCCTTGTGGCTAAGGCGGCCAATGGTATCCTGGGGTGCATTAAGAAGAGTGTGGCCAGCAGGTCAAGGGAGGTTATCCTCCTCCTCTACTCTGCCCTGGTGAGGCTGCATCTGGAGTTCTGTGTCCAGTTCTGGGCAGCCCAAATCAAGAAAGACAGGGAACTGCTGGAGAGAGTCCAGCAAAGGGCTACACAGATGATTAGGGGACTGGAGCATCTCTGTTATAAGGAAAGGCTGAGAGCGCTGGGTCTGTTTAGCCTGGAGAAGAGCAGACTGAGAGGGTATCTTATTAATGCTTATAAATATCTAAAGTGTGGACGTCTAGAGGAAGGGGCCAGACTATTTTCAGTGGTGCCCAGTGACAGGAGAAGGGTGAACGGGCATGAACTGGAATACAGGAAGTTCCATCTGAACATGAAAAAAAACTTCTTCACTGTGAGGGTGACCGAGCACTGGAACAGTCTGCCCAGAGAGGTTGTGGAGTCTCCTTCTCTGGAGATATTCAAAACCCACCCAGATGCAATCTTGTGCAACCTGCTCTAGGTGATCCTGCTTTGGCAGGGGGGCTGGACTAGGTGATCTTCAGAGGTTCCTTCCAATCCCTACCATTCTGTGATTCTGTGAAAAGGGTTGAGAGAATTCTACTTGGCCTACCAACCTTTGAAATCTCATTAAATCTGTGTGCATTAAGAAAGGGAGGGGCAGCTTCCCACTGTGAAAGAAAGAAAAAAACACTTCCGAATCAAGTATTTCCTCACTATTCATAATTCCATGAAATTAGGAAATAAGGAGGTTGCAATCTGTACAAATGCAATTTATAAAAAGGAGGGATCAATCAAGTGGTGGAAAAATATTTTAAACTTTTTAAAAGGAATTTAATTTTTATCCTCTGCATTTAGAATTTTCATTAAAATATGCACATTAATGTGGCAAAGTTATTAAAGATATAAATCTTCTACACTTTAAAGAAAATTTTAATAAAATAAGGGGATCATAAGATCTGATACTACTTATGCAAGCAGTGAATTCTAATGCAGAAGGACTGAAATTTTGAAATACATGATATTTACAGATCTTAATGGAGAATGTTGTTTTAAAGAATCCATTTTCCAGTCTCATATGAAAAACAATATTCAAAATAATAATAATTTAAAAAATAGTTAAATACATAGGAATTCTGGAATCTGAATATTACTATCCCCTTAGGAATTAAATAATTTCATATGGTTTAATTACCAAGGAACAGGTTCCAAAACAAGATTTAGATAGCTGAACTGAAATTTGAGATTTTTACATGTGTCAGTTAAAAATTCGATTTTTTAATATTCCTATTCAGAATTGTCCTTACACCAGGAGCACGTAAATTCTTTAAATGCCAATAAACTTCGTCTGTCTGACCCGTTTTATTTGCAAATATAGATGTAATCATAAGGACAGACTACCTTAAAGATTAACAACTTGCTTAAATATTTTAATATATTACTTTATACAGAATCATAGAATAGAATCATAGACTCATGCCCAAAGTCCCATCCAACCTTGCCTTGAACACTTCTAGAAAGGGGACATCCACAACCTCTCTGGGCAACCTGTTCCAGTGTCTCACCACCCTCACAGTGAAGAAATTCTTCCTTATAACTAATTGTGTTGGGTTTGCATGGCAGGGTTTTGGTAGCGGGGGGGCTACAGGGGTGGCTTCTGTGAGAAGCTGCTAGAAGCTCCCCCTGTGTCTGACAGAGCCAATGCCAGCCGGCTCTAAGACGGACCCGCCGCTAGCCAAGGCCAAGCCAATCAGCACCTCTGTGATAACATATTTAAGAAGAAGCAAAACACTTAGAGAGAGAGAGCTTTTGCAGCCGGAGAGAGGAGTGAGAAGATGTAAGAAACTCTGCAGACACCAAGGTCAGTGCAGATGGAGGGGGAGGAGGAGCTCCAGGCACCGGAGCAGAGATCCCCCTGCAGCCCGTGGTGAAGGCCATGGTGAAGCAGGCTGTCCCCCTGCAGCCCATGGAGGAAGGATGAGGGGGTATAGCGATTCCACCTGCAGCCCGTGGAGGACCCCACACCGGAGCAGGTGGAGGCACCTGAAGGAGGCTGCGGCCCGTGGGAAGCCCACGCTGGAGCAAGTTCCTGGCCGGACCGGTGGACCCGTGAAGAGGGGAGCCCACGCCAGGGCAGGTTTGCTGGCAGGACTTGTGACCCCATGGGGGACCCCACGCTGGAGCAGTTTGCTCCTGAAAGTCTGCACCCCGTGAGAGGGACTCCATGCTGGAGCAGGGGAACGATGAGAGGAGTCCTCCCCCTGAGGATGAAGAAGCGGCAGAAACACCGTGAGATGAACTGACCGTAACCCCCACTCCCCGTCCCCCTGTGCCGCTGAGGGGGGGAAGGTTGAAGCCGGGAGTGAAGTTGAGCCCGGGAAGATGGGAGGGGTGGGGGGAAGTGTTTTAAGAGTTGATTTTATTTTCTCATTCCTCTACTCTGTTTTGCCTAGTAATAAATTAGATGAATTCCCTCTCTAAGTTTGGTCTGTTTTGCTCGTGACGATAACTAGTGAGTGATCTCTCCCTGTCCTTATCTCAACCTACAAGCATTTCGTTATGCCTTTTCTCCCCTGTTTAGTGAATAAGGGGAGTGAGAGAGCGGCTCTGGTGGGCCCCTGGCCCCCAGCCAGGGTCAACCCACCACACTAATCTAAATCTACCTTCCTTCAGTTTAAAGCCATTACTCCTTGTCTTATCCCTACATTCCCCGATAAAGAGTCCCTCTCCATCATCTCATCTTCGTGGCCCTCCTCTGGACTTGCTCCAGCAGGTCCCTGTCTTTCTTGTATTGGGGACCCCAGAGTTGAACACAGTACTCCAGCTGGGATAACACGAGGACAGAGTAGAGGGTCAGAATCACCTCCCTTGACCTACCTCCAAGTCCTTCTCCTCAGGGCTGGTCTCAATCTATTCTCTAAACAGCCTGTAGTTGTGCTTGGGATTATGCAGACCCACGTGCAGGACCTTGCACTTGGCCTTGTTGAACTTCATGCGGTGCACACAGGCCCACCTCTCCAGCCTGTCAAGGTCCCTCTTGATGGCATCCCTTCCTTCCAGCGTGTCGACCACACCACACAGCTTGGTGTCATTGGCAAACTTGCTGATGGTGCACTCGATCCCACTGTCCATGTCGCTGACAAAGATGTTGAACAGTGCCAGTCCCAGTAGCGACCCCTGAGGAATGCCACTCGTCACCGTTCTCCACTTGGACATTGAGCCATTGACCACAACTCTTTGAGTGCGACCACCCAGCCAATTCCTTATCCACCGAGTGGTCCATCCATCGAATCCATGTCTCTCCAATTTAGAGACAAGGATGTCATGCGGGACAGCATCAAATGCCTTGCACAAGTCCAGGTAGATGATGTCAGTTGCCCTTCCCTTATCCATGGACGCTGTAACCCCATCACAGAAGGCCACCAAGTTTGTCAGGCACGATTTGCCCCTAGTGAAGCCATGTTGGCTGTCACCAATCACCTCCTTATCTTCCATGTGCCTGAGCATAGTCTCCAGGAGGATCTGTTCCATAATCTTGCCAGGCACAGAGGTGAAACTGACCGGCCTGTAGGTCCCTGGGTCTTCCTTTTTACCCTTCTTAAAAATGGGGGTTATGTTCCCCCTCTTCCAGTCGGTGGGAACTTCACCAGACTGCCAGGACTTCTCAAATATGATGGCAAGTGGCCTGGCCACTTCATCCGCCAGTTCCCTCAAGACCCGCGGATGCATCTCATCAGGTCCCGTGGACTTGTGCACCTTCAGGTTCCTTAAATATTCTCGATCCTGATCTTCTCCTACAGTGGGCGGTTTTGCATTCTCCCAGTCCCTGCCTTTGCCTTCTGTGACCTGGGCAGTGTGGCTCAAGCATTTGCCAGTGAAGACTGAGGCAAAGAAGTCGTTGAGTACCTCAGCCTTCTCCATATCCTGGGTAACCAGGTCACCTGTTTCATTCCGGAGGGGACCCACATTTTCCCTCATCTTCCTTTTATCACTGACATACCTATAGAAGCTTTTCTTGTTGTCCTTGACATCCCTGGCCAGACTACTTTCTATCAGGGCTTTGGCTTTCCTAACCTGCTCCCTGGCTGCTCGGACAGTTTCTCTGTATTCTTCCCAGGCTACCTGCCCCTTGCTTCCACCCTCTGTAGGCTTCCTTTTTTTGTTTGACTTTGCCCAGGAGCTCCTTGTTCATCCATGCACGCCCCCTGGCATTTTTGCTTGACTTCCTCTTTGCTGGGATGCATGGCTCCTGAGCTTGGAGGAGGTGACCCTTGAATACTAACCAGCTGTCTTGGGCCCCTCTTCCTTCCAGGGCTTTGTCCCATGGTATTCTACCAAGCAGATCCCTGAAGAGGCCAAAGTCTGCTCTCCTGAAGTCTAGGGTAGTGAGCTTGCTGTGTGCCCTCCTCGCTGCCCTGAGGATCCTGAATTCCACCATTTCGTGGTCACTGCAGCCAAGGCCGCCCTTGAGCTTGACGTCCCCTACCAGGTCCTCCTTAGTGGTGTGAATAAGGTCCAGCATGGCACCTCTCCTTGTGGGCTCCTCTATCACTTGGAGGAGAAAGTTGTCATTGACACATTCCAGGAACTTCCTGGATTGCTTGCGCTCAGCTGCGTTATCCTTCCAGCAGATGTCAGGGTGGTTGAAGTCCCCCGTAAGGACCAGGGTTTGTGAGTGTGAGGCTGCTCCTATCTGTCTATAGAGGGCTTCATCTGCTTGGTCCCCCTGGTCAGGTGGCCTGTAGCACACCCCCGCTACGATGTCCCCTGCCCCAGCCCTCCCTTTAATCCTGACCCATAGGCTCTTGGTCGGCTCCTCATCCATCCCCAGGTGGAGTTCCATGCACTCCAGCTGGTCATTGACATAGAGGGTGATGCCCCCTCCTCGTCTGCCCTGCCTGTCCTTCCTAAAGGGCCTGTACCCTTCCATCCCAACACTCCAGTCATAGGAGCTGTCCCACCATGTTTCCATAATGCCAATAAGGTCATAGCCTTGCAGGCACACACACGTCTCCAGCTCCTCTTGTTTATTCCCCATGCTCCGTGCGTTCGCGTAGAGGCATTTCAGCTGTGCCCCCGATGAGGCTGACTTATTGGCTGGGGTGGCTGGGATTCTTTCATACATCATACAGATTCACAGTTTTCCCTAGAACCCCTGTGAGTCTCAGTCCCACAGTCAGTTCTTCTCCAATATATTTTCTCTTTGTTTCACAACAGTAATAAAGAACAGCTCGATTTTGTTTTTACAGTCATAAATGATTTTTTTTTCCCCCCCAAAAAAAGACTGACAGAGGATGGGTGCACCTCACCTAACTTTACACCTAATTATACCCACATTGTATGGTTTCTGTATAATTAGTGGAGGTAAATAAGCACTTACATTGAATGATTAGTTCAACTTATTTTTGGATATGTAATTTTTTATGTGACGAGTGAATAATTCGGTCCATTCAGTATAAACAGAACTTAAGATAAATATGCATATACACTAAGTTAGATAAGATGACTTTCACCCTAAAGACTAACATTCAGTGTGAGAGATGTTGTTACAAAGGAGAGTATACTTTTTAATTGAATTAATTGAAACCCTTTCCAGACCAAGAATAGTTGTTTACCTCCTATTCTGAAAACTATTATACATATTCTGTTGTTCAGACGAGAAAACTTACTATCAAAATTTAAGCAAAACATAATGCAAAAATGGCAAAGAAAGTTGATTAGATAATGTGTACTAGTGGAAGAAAAATCTTGGTCAGTTGAAAGAGAAGGTTGCTAGGAAAGAAGTTTTTGTTAGAGAGCAATCATGACAGTAGCGTTTTAACCAGGCTTTATTGGTAAGCTAGAGATTCACAGCTAAATTTCAAAAAAAAGAATTTTTAAATAAAGATGTCTACTAACTATTAAACTCACATCTGTACTCTAAATTGACATTCCTCTTGCAAATACTAAAAATGAAGCAAAAATGGATATGTATTTCTGAGTTTGGGGTAAGTTAAAAGAACATTTCACATCTTGGTGGGTCCTGGTGGATACCACGTTGAACGTGAGCCAGCAATGTGTCCTTGCCACAAAGGCAGCTAATGCTATTCTGGGGTGCATTAGGAGGAGTCTTACAAGCAGACTGAGGAAGGTGATCCTTCCCCTCTATTACTACTGAGGACACACCTGGAGTCCTCTGTCCAGTTCTGGGCTTCCCAGTACAAGAGAGACATGGACATAATGGAGAGAGTCCAGTGAAAGGCCACAAATGCTACTAAGGTTCTGGAGCACCTCACATATGAGGAGAGGATAAGACAGCTGGTACTATTTAGCCTAGAGAAAGCTTAGGAGGATCTTTCTAATGTATATAAGCACCCTAAGGGAGAGTGCAAAGAGGACATGGACAGGCACTTTTCAGTGGTGCCCAGTGACAGGACAAGAGGCAACAGGCACAAACTGAAACACAGGGTGTTCTGTCTGAATATCAGGAAAGACTTTTTAACTGCACTGGCATAGGTTGCCCAGAGAGACTGTGGAGTCTCCCTCCTTGGAGATATTCAAAAGCCATCTGGACATAGTCCTGGGCATCCAGCTAGCACTGGGAGTTGGACCAGATGACTTCCTGAAGTCCCTTCCAACTTTAACCACTCTGTGATCCTGTGATTCCTCTATGCTATGAACTAAGGTGGGTTCTTTCCATAAGGGGAAGATATTTCTGGAGATAGCCAAGTTTGGAACTTAACAGATATATCTAAAACAAATATAAAATATTTGTCTTTTTATTATTTCCTGGAACTGAGCGAGCAGACGAGGCCGCATGATGATTTCATCCCAGAAGAAGATATAGGGGCACACCATTCCCCATCACAGTCTCCTTTGCACCTGAAACAAACATTCAAATATGGACAAAGAGAGGATTTCTATATGGTCCAGCAGATTTCTTTGATACCGACCTAACTGGGAGACTTGCATGTAGGCCTCCCTATGGAGTAAACGTGTCTCATCCTTTAGGAGAAGTCCATAGAATTAGAATGAACTGCCTTTCATAACAATAAAAGATTCCAAGTAGCTGCTAGATCCTATTGAGATCAGAGTCAACTGCCCATTTTTCTTTTTCCTTAAAAATTTTAAATTTCAAAGAAACTATCTTGAGTTGCCAAAACCTGTCAGAAAGACGAGATCCTGAATCTCTTTTGCTCATAGTCCTTGTAGAAATTCAGCAAGAGCAATGATACTGTAAGTATTTCAAATTCTTTTTTCTCCCCAAGAAAAGAGGGGGGCTTCTTCTGAAAATTTTAAAGGGCAACTATGACATACTATCATATACATTCCACTTCAAGCAGTACAAACTATGTCGTTGATTCTAGCACAAGTAAAATTGGTTCATTTTAACTTGGACTACCTGATGATAACTCTTTACTGCAACATTATTATCATCTGCATAAGTTTCAGAGATATTGCTTATGTCATGGAACTAAACACAGCCTCACCCTAATCCCCCTCTGCCCCCTTGGTCTCTTATGCCACAGCTTTTGCTATAATAAAAAGTTAATTTTAATGCTATCTCTGCTGGAATCCTCTCCCTGCTGCTGTGACATTGCTTTAATTTAACATCCTCTTTAAATCAGTGGAGCGCTGGGGTATATGAGGGAAATCTGGTAGTGCAAATTGTGTTCATCCTGTTCAAGACAGCAGTTCTTTCATCTGAGTTAACCAGGCTTAATTCAACACATCTCTCATAAAGTCCCCTACTGTCTGAACATGTGTAAGGTCCTGGGGGAGGCTTTTCAACATGGCATGGCTAGTATTTCAAAATAGACTTTCACCCTCTAGCATCAAAACGCATCAGCAGTGTCTGACCATTAAAATATAACTGATGAAAAAGTGCCAGTATTTAAAACATCTATAGCTTAATCTTGATGGGATCCAAATGGTGCTATTGACCTACAGTAATCTCAGATGTGTGCTGGTTTTCAAGATGTCGACAGTACTTTTTCCAGCACCACAGTATGAGGCTTTTCAAAGACAGACATAAATATATCCTTTTTTAAACCAGCAACTCAAAGGTGTAGAACACTATTCTTTCTTGCTTTTTCTGAAATATATTAAAGTAAATGCTAGATTTTCAAGAAGCCAAACTTCTATTTACGAACGTAAATGAAGAAGCCAATATAACTCATTTTGCAGTAACTTTCCTAGAAGAATTTAGTGGGTATTGCAAATCTGGTTTCTGGAAGGAATGTTTTAAACAGAAATAAGAATGACTAAATGTGTGTCTGGGGAAATACAGAGGAATATATTGATTTGTACTTAGGCAGTAAACTAAGCATAATTCATCTATAGTATTTCAACAGACTAGCTTCATTTCTGAAATGCTGGATTGAGTGATTATCTTTCCAGGTTAGTTCAGAAAAAAATAATTTATAATAAATGATACTGAGTTGCTAATGAAAAATAGGCAGTCAAGGGCAACATGAAAAGAGTTAGTTCAGTTACATTATCTTAAACTCCATCTATGCTAACTCAACAAGTGCATCTTGTATGATAAAAACTGTAAGCAAATACTTTAGTTTTCAGCATTCCATTTACCTCTACTTTCAGAGCAATTCGTAACTCAACCAGTTTTCATGCTATTTTCTAAGTTATTAATATAATTATTTTGCTTTGCATGACTGCAAAAATCTTCAAATGCAAAAGAACCTAGTCATATTTCAAGGCTTATGACAGTATTTTTCTCCATGGTTTTGCACCTGTTACAATAAATTACACTTAACATAGAAAGCATTTTTTTTTTTTAATTTCAAATCTCACTTTTTTTGAAGTACTACCTTCAAAAGAGGTAGCACCTCAGATAATAGGTAAAAATTTGTTTTATTCTTGTAATACAAAGAACTGCATAGCTTCTGAGGTGGTTATTAAGTTTAACTGATGTCTGAATCACTATGCTCTCAAAAGTTTTTTTCTTATGCTTCTTGAATAGCCTTTTGCATAGTTTTTCTCTAGATTTCTGAAGGGGAAATTTAACTGGTAACTGCTCAGCAGTAGTAATTTGTGACGAACAAATGATCTAGCATGGAGGGCGAGAAGGCCCAGCTGCAGAAGGGGTTAAGCTGGCTGGCAGCAGGAATGCCAGAGACAGAATGATTCCCTGTAAGGGAGTGAAGTTTCCCTTGGTGATGCGATAAGAAACAGACACAGCATAGTCTTGTAGCAGTCCTGGAATGGGAGCACTCAGGATACCTTTGGCCAGCAGATCTAAGAGGCAGGATGGACCCAAGACCAGATTGAGACGCCTGTGCCAAAGCTCACAGGATTGGTGCTTGTGCAAGTGCATATAAGGAATTAGCTCATGACGCATCTTTGCAGACTTCTTGTAGAACCACTAATGGTAGCAGAACTGTTCAATACATTGTTTATTCATTTATTGATTTTTTTAAAAATTTTAGCACAAACGTGCATGTAATTCACCTCAATGGCTACCATAAAAAATCCCCAACACATCCAAGTGGCTTCTCATTTTGTTGAGATAAGACAAAAATACAATTTTTTAAAAAAATGTATAAGCCTCTCCAGGTTCTGACCTTTTTGGCTATGATGCTCAAAAATGCTCTTCTAAGCTTTCTGACTTTGCCACAATAAACAGGTTTGTCTGAAATAATATTTTTTTTAACCTTCTTTCCTGGGTTGATAGGGGCATAGGCAAAATGCAATTGTCTTATTACATTAGTTGTACAGCACCTCCCAAACACATGCTATTTTTAATCATGTGTTTCACCTGAGAAATTCAAAATCCCATCATTCAGTGGCTAATTAAGAAACCAGATCTAGATCCAAATTCCCTCACCTTGATACAAGGATGCATTTTTTAATTGATTTTGGGGATGAATATTCAAGGTGGAGAACCTGAAGCCTATGATGGATTTTATTGATACATCTTTGTGAAGTAGTCAGTAGTATAGAACAAGTTATGCTTGTCATTCCTTACAAAGTGTTTCATTTCGCTGCAGACTTCTTTTTTTCTGTTCACTATCCTCTCACTATAATCTGTAAGAAAAGCTAACATGAATGATGTGGTGCATTGACTTTGGCTGGATGCCAGGTGCCCACCAAGCCACTCTATTACTCCCCTCCTCAGACAAACAGGAGAGAAAATATAACAAAAATTCATGGGATGAGATAAGGACAGAGAGATCGCTCACCAATTACTGTCACGGGTAAAACAGACTCAACTTGGGAAAATTAATTTAATTTATTAACAATCAAATCAAGAGTAGGATAATAAGAAATAAAAACAAATCTTAAAAAACCTTCCTCCCACCCCTCCCTTCTTCCCGGGCTCAACTTCACTCCCAATTTCTCTTCCTCCTCCTCCCCAGCAGCACAGGGGTACAGGAATGTGGGTTGCGGTCAGTTCATCACATATTGTCTCTGCCGCTCCTTCCTCCTTAGGGGAGGACTCCTCACACTCTTGCCCTACTCCAGCACGGGGTCCCTCCCACGGGAGACAGTCCTTCACCAACTTCTCCAACATGAGTCCTTCCCACGTGCTGCAGTTCTTCACCAGCTGCTCCAGTGTGAGTCCACCACAGGGTCACAAGTCCTGCCAGCAAATGTGATCCCAAGGTTGACAGTGCTGTCTTCCTCAGGAAGAACGTGTCTGTGGCAATTACATCAAGCTGCCATCATCCTGTGACCCTCACTGCAAGGCAGAAGATGACCACAATGGAGTTTCTTGCCCTCTTGGCTGGGGCCGTACTTGGGACTTGGTGAGTACGTTTGTCCCTTGCCCTGGAGGTACCTTCTGTGGGCCCCACTGGGGAGGCGGCAGGTACCTCCTCACCCCAAGACACAAAGGACTGTTGTTCCACCCACCCTGGCCCTCGTTGGCCCTGGCTGGCCGCAGTGCTCCCCAAGTGTGTTGGGTTTGCATGGCAAGGTTTTGGTAGCAGGGGGGGCTATAGGGGTGGCTTCTGTGAGAAGCTGCTAGAAGCTCCCCCTGTGTCTGACAGAGCCAATGCCAGCCAGCTCCAAGATGGACCCGCCGCTGGCCAAGGCCAAGCCAATCATCAGCACCTCTGTGATAACTTATTTAAGAAGAAGAAAAACACTTAGAGAGAGAGAGCTTTTGCAGCCGGAGAGAGGAGTGAGAAGATGTAAGAAACTCTGCAGACACCAAGGTCAGTGCAGAAGGAGGGGCAGGAGGTGCTGCAGGCGCCGGAGCAGAGATCCCCCTGCAGCCCGTGGTGAAGACCATGGTGAAGCAGGCTGTCCCCCTGCAGCCCATGGAGGAAGGATGAGGGGGGTGTAGAGATTCCACCTGCAGCCCGTGGAGGACCCCACGCCGGAGCAGGTGGAGGCACCTGAAGGAGGCTGTGGCCTGTGGGAAGCCCACGCTGGAGCAAGTTCCTGGCCGAACCTGTGGACCCGTGGAGAGAGAAGCCCACACCAGAGCAGGTTTGCTGGCAGGACTTGTGACCCCATGGGGGACCCCACGCTGGAGCACTTTGCTCCTGAAGGTCTGCACCCCATGAGAGAGACTCACATTGGAGAAGTTCGTGAAGGACTGTCTCCCGTGAGAGGGACTCCATGCTGGAGCAGGGGAACGATGAGAGGAGTCCTCCCCCTGAGGATGAAGAAGCGGCAGAAACACCGTGTGATGAACTGACCGTAACCCCCATTCCCTGTCCCCCTGTGCCGCTGAGGGGGGTGGAGGTTGAAGCTGGGAGTGAAGTTGAGCCCGGGAAGATGGGAGGGGTGGGGGGAGGTGTTTTAAGATTTGATTTTATTTCTCATTCCTCTACTCTGTTTTGCCTAGTAATAAATTAGATGAATCTCCTCTCTAAGTTCAGTCTGTTTTGCTCGTGACAACATTTAGTGAGTGATCTCTCCCTGTCCTTATGTCGACCCACAAGCTTTTCGCTATACCTTTTCTCCCCTGTCTAGTGAATGAGGGGAGTGAGAGAGCGGCTCTGGTGGGCACCTGGCCCCCAGCCAGGGTCAACCCAGCACACCAAGCCAGTGGCAGATCCTGCCAAGCAGCAACAGTCATGTGAGTGTGGGAAGGAGGCTCCAATTCATAATGGCAGCTATGGTGAAATGTAGTTCAGGTTGTCTTCACTCTTTCCTCATCCATCAATCTGAGTTCATAAATAACTAATTAAGCACCAGCTTTGGAGCTGTGGTGCTCTTTGAAGTTCTTTTGACATCCCCTGAATCTTGAATTTATAGGGCAGAGAGAGCTTCAACATGATTAATGTTTTACAGCCTGTTTCAAAGGTGCTCAAAACACATGTAGATGCCTAACTTACAGAAGTCCCCAGAAGGTTTAGAAGGAACAGCACCTAATTTCTGAATATGTGTGGCATTTATGTGTGCCTTGGAGATATATAGGACCTGCTTAGAGTTGAGGAGTTTTTTCCATACCCAGATGAATTTTACAATTGAATGGGAAACAAACTGTTAAAGATGGGAAATTCAAAGACTAACCTGACACAGAGTCCATTTTTTGTGTGTTTTGTTTTCTGAAACTGGCTATTTTGAGAGATGTAGACAAAAGGTAACAAAGGAAGATTTACGATTTGGAGAAAATCCAGAAATCCATCTAAATAAAGTTTTAGTCGAACAAGTTTCTTATTTGTATGAGGTCTTAACAATCATACTTAAGGTTTTACCTTCAACCAGTTTTTGTTACTCCTTAGCAAATATACATGCCTCTACAACTCTTTAGAGTTATCAATATATTGACAGCAATATTGTCATTTCAATAACTTCTATAACTCTATTTCTACCTTAATTACCAGGGTATTTTTTGTTGAATGGTCTTAGTATCATTTAATTTGCTTTCTCATTTCAAAAGTGAACTGAACATAGGTAGTAGTTTGATTTTTTTACTCTCTTCACTGAAATGATTTCATTTGACTTATTAAAAATACCTTTTTAAAAACCTTTCTTTAACTTCAGAAATTAAATGCATGTGTGTGTGTATATGTGTGTGTGTGTGTGTGTATATATGGGTTTACCATTCCAGAGATGAGAAAATTTAATGCATAGTTTGGCAGATAATTATAAATTCTGCAGAAAAATACTCCACCTAAAAATCTTTCATCCACAATTTTTTTTAAAAAATAAAGAAATTGAAAGACTGTATGCTTTGTTTGTTTGTTTGTTTGTCTGTTTGGGGTTTTTTTGTTCATCAGCATCCATCAGATGCTTTTGTCTGAGAACACAGCTGGAGAAGGTAATCTTAAGGTCCATATTTTGCAAAATAGTCTAACGATAGAAATTTTCTTCTAAGTACTACTTACTTTAGTACATTTCTACCCACATCTTATAATGCCCAGGAAAAAACATCTGAAGTTTAGTAGGCTGTTCCTGGGAGAAAAGAGACTTTTGTGTTGAGCTAAAGAGTGTGAATTTCATCCCAGCAGCTGGATATCTTAATGACTTTGTCCTTTCTCTTATAGCAGGAGACACCTGAATGGATTTGAATACAATCCATTGTCTCTGTTTCATATCCAGAATTAGTTTTTGTCTTCTAGTGAAAGTTTATATACTGAGAAAGAAAGCGAGAGTCATGGATAAAAAACAAAGGAACAGGCATAATAAGATGTGGAGAATACTATGCACTTAACTTTCTCTTTAAGGACCTTCTTTTTTGTGTTCCTTCTCTGTGTAGATTTCTGTCCCTTCCCCAACTGTAAAAAAGATTTAGGTGTCTTTGTGCTCTAAGTTGCCTCATAAGGGGGAAAAAAAAAGAAGAAAAAAAAAAGAAGAAAAAAAAGACAAAAAAGAAAAGACAGGTATTTATATTTCAGTAGACCTTTTCTTCAACTGAATGTTCAGCAATGTGTGGCAAGCATCGTATTGAACATGTCTCAAAAGACAAGCTCAGCGTTGCAGTACAATGAAGGTGGGTCAAAGTAGCAAAGGTTATTTCAGTATGAATTTCTTTACTTCTCTAATTAATATCTTACCCACCAAAGATATCTGCCATAAAATAATACTTTTACAGATTTTTTTACTGCTCTAATAAGCATTGAAAAGATGAACATGGCTGGAATAAAAATGAGCATACAATAATTTTAACAAATAAGGACTTATCTACAGAATGTGAATCAATAAAGTTGGAAAAGCCATAGCTTACTCAGCCTATCCATTATACCATTAGACATTCACATATTGCTGATGAATAAGGTGTTCTTCCATTATTTCTTTTAACGAATGGGTTACAAAACTGAGGAAATAATTTGAAGCTTCTTTGTTGGATGGGTTTCAAATAGAATATAGCCAACAGATCCAGCTGTATAGTGATATTTAGAGTTACTGTGCAACCAGATAGTGAAAGGGAATAGTATTTTGTGAAGTAGTGCAAATAAGTTTGAAAAAGTGAATGAGGAAACCATTTATTCTTGATACTTAAACTGTCTCTATTTGATACAGTAGGACTATCTAGGAAATCACAAAGCACCTGTAAGAAAGTGGTGTTAGAAATTATTATCAACATGAAAATACTGGTGTTACTGAGATAGTTTCTTCCGGAGCTACATGATGTTTTTCATAATAATGGGTAATTAAAAGTATTTGTGTTCTAAAAATTTGGACTTGTAAGATACCTTAGACCTTTTTCTACTCTAACTTGACTCTAAACAAAAACCACTGACATTATTTACCTGATACATTAATGTTAGCATAGATTTTCAAATTAAATACCTTTTTTATTTAATAAAAAGGGGCATTTCTATGGTTTCTTGGTTCTAAAAGTTCATCAAATTTATATACATAGAAGCCAGATGCCGTTGTATTATTTTACACAACTGAGCAATACCTATATTTCTTAATGTAAATAAAAAGGCATCTGTGTCTACTTAATCATTATGTTTCTAGTTATTGTCTGTTAGTAAAATATTGCAAGGGTTTCTGAGAAATCAGAGATTGTCAGTAAAATTTTCACCTTTTTTGAAGTCAATAGAGAAATTGCAGTTGACTTAATCTGATTACAAATTTCACTCTACCTGTCATGTTTTATCTTGAGATACTTCAGTGACAATGTTAGTAAAACATAGGGAAACCTTTGAATTGAATGATATAATTTAGGATTTTTTTGTTTGTTTCAGGAAAAAAGTCAGAAAATTATATAAATCAGGAAACACTTTTTTACTGTGAGGGTGACCAAGCACTGGCACAGTGTGCCCAGAGAGGTTGTGGAGTCTCCCTCCTTGGAGATATTCAAAAGCTGTCTACACATTGTCCTGGCAACGAGCACTAGGTAGCCCTGCTCGAGCAGTGAGAGGGTTGGGCCATATGACCTCCAGAGGTTCCTTTCAACTTCATCCATTTCATGATTCTGTGATAATTCATGGATGGCTTCACATTTACTTAAGAAATTTAAGTTCTACTTTATACAAGAATCTAATTGTTGCTAAGGTGTTTAAACTCCCCTATGTTCTTGTCCATACACTTTCTTGTCTAAGCTGGAGAATTCAGACATCCGTTGCCTAACTAAGATCACCTGAGGGTCACAAAAATGTGTATCCTGGGGAGTCTGATCCAAGAGTATGTCTCTCTGCCTATCACATACAAACAGCACTGAATTCAGTACAAAGTCCAAAAAGCTAGTGAAATGCAACTGAATTTGACTTCTGAGTGAATTATTGTGTACTTCCCTTTTTATATTGTTTTCTCAGAACTATGTTGTAAATCTGGTAATGTCCCAGTGATAATGTTGTTATAACTAATAGACATTAATAACAGGTAGTTAGTTATAAAAACATTGCATACGTATCTTCCAATAGACCATTATGTTGGTAAACTGTTTAATGACTCTAGTCCTAGAATATATGCATGACTAGTTTGAGCTAACATAAAAGTAGCTATGTTATCAGGAAGCTATATCTTGAAGGTTAGTGAAGAAACATATGGAACTGTAGCCATACCCCAATAATCTGAGCACATTATTAAAGCAAAGGCCTTAAAACTGCAGGCATAGAACGATACCAGAAACTCATTCAGATATATAACAGAAATGGCCAACTCTCCAACTACTAGTCACTAAGGAAATGCAAAGAAATCCAAAGAAATATGGACTTGAGAGCTGAGTAGGACTAGTGCTAGGGCACAATTTGAACATGTGTAGAATTGTGTACCAAACCTATTGCAGCTGTCCATAATTGATTGTATAGGCAGAAATGTCCTTAACTTCTATAAAAGACTGAGTGAACCAACTAGCTGCACAGACACCTGGCTTCATAACTGGTTATGCTGGGTGTGATCATTCTCATACCTCATACTGCCAAACAGGTACCTAGGTTTGGTCTTGTAACTGACTCCTAAAACTTGGCTGTAATTTAGATGGACCAGAAAGAACACTCATTCCAGAGTTAACGGCATGTTTCAGTGTTCTCTTCAGTATGAGGTCACTGAGAGTGCCTTCTAACACAATCACAGGGCCAAGAAAAGCAGATAAAAAGCAAGAAAATGTCCAGCTTGTTATCATTCTTTCCGTCGAAGTTAGACTATTGATTTTGCACAGAACACCCCCTTTAATTATCTATTGGCTTCTTCCATCTCTTGTGATGCCTCTTGTGGTAAAATAACAGCTTCTTTTCTTTCAAGAAAAAAAGAAATTTTGTCACATAGTTTTCCACTTCTGGAGCCAGATCTGTAGTAATGAGTAACAGTGGAAAAGACTAATTCATGAAGACACTTAGGTTGAACTTAAATATTGCAAAAGAGGTAATTTCAAAGTCTTTGGGAATGATCTGTTGTATTAATCAAAAGAATGAAATCTACTAAATGTAGAAGGAATGCTTTCTAAAAGCATTCTAAAAACAATTCAAAAGATGCCTTCTTATACCAATTGACAATCTGAAGTTAAAACAAATATAATCATAAAACTATTTATGTTGGAAAAGACCTTTAAGATCATCAAGTCCAACCATTAACCTAACACTGCCAAGTCCAACCACTAAACCATGTCCCTAAGCACCACATCTACATGTCTTTTAAATACCTCCAGAGATGATGATTCAACCACTTCCCTGGGCAGCCTGTTCCAATGATTGACAACCCTTCTGATGAAGAAATTTTTCCTAATATGCAATCTAAACCTCCCCTGGGGCAACTTGAGGCCGTTTCCTCTTGTTCTATTGCTTGTTACCTGGGAGAAGAGACTGACATCCACCTGGCTACAACCTCCTTTCAGGTAATTGTAGAGGATGAAAAGATCTCCTAGAGCCTCCTTTTCTGCAGGCTAAATAACCCTGAATGTTTTGGGAAACCCTTGTTTGTTTATTTTTGTATTGGTCTGCCTGCAATGAAAGCAGTATAAGTAGATTAAAGATCTAAAAGAACAGTTTAGTTTTGCAAGGCTCTGGTGCAGTGAATTGAAGGGTTGTGCCTTTCCTTTTAATGCATTTGTCACTGTCTTTGCCATTCTCTAATGCCTGCCTGAATCCTAAATGTTCCAGTGCATATATAAAACATGTTTATTCTATTTTGTAAAGAAAATAATGTTTCTATTTCTTAGATCACAGAAATAATTTATTTAACATGTATGAAGTTCTCACCTAAATTCTGATCATGAAGATACTTCATCTGACGCTTGTTCTAATTGTGATCATTTATCAAATCCATGATTATTTTTAATAAAAAGAAGATTTATTTTCCTTTTCCTTAAAATCCATTAGCATTCAAGATTCAACAAAATGTGTGGCTGAAATCCTTATGGAAGAGGGTTTTAATTTGTTTTAATCTGAGTACTAGTAATTGAGCATTATAATGAATATTGACTGAGGTTGCCATCTTATAATTTGGTATTGGGTTCTGAGACCTGAACTGAAAAAATCCCGTTTAGTATTTATGTTACTTACAATTGAATCCAAAAGACAAAGGCATGTAAAATAGAATTCAAAGCACTAAGGGAGAAACAAAATGCTAAGCTAAAGATGGAAAATAGGAGGGTCTAATAATAGGAGTATCTCACCCTCCATGTAGAGACACTTGTTATATGGAGTTTTAAAATAAGAAAATTCATAAGACTTCATGCCTTGAATCCTTTCTGTGTAAGAAACCTGGGTCACATATTTGAGTACAGGAGCATGAAATCCCCTTTTATTCTAGAGCCGGCAGCTCTCCAGGGAGCCGCTGATGAGGCCTGGATGTTGCCAGAGCAACGACGGGATACTTAAACATGCTGTAAACACAACCCAGCAGTTAGTCGCTGAGGGAAGGGATGCGGTCCAGAAGGACCCTGATGGGCTTGAGAGGTGGGCCCATGAAAACCTCAACAAGGTCAACAAGGCCAAGTGCAAGGTCCTGTACATGGGTCAGCGCAATCCACAGACTGGGCGGAGAATGGATTGAGAGCAGCCCTGAGGAGAAGGACTTGTGGGTGTCTCTTGATGAAAGCTCAACATGAGCCGGCACTGTGCACTTGCAGCCCAGAAAGCCAATTGTTTCCTGGGTTGCATTCAAAAGAAGTGTGACTAGCAGGTCAAGGCAGGTGCTTGTGCCCCTCTGCTCTTAGGAGACCCCATTTGGATCCAAACAAATGGATAGAAGAGATGACATCAAATCTCAATAGCAGGGTAATTTCTTAATACAGTGCCTCTACTAATATATCTTCTGAGCTATAGAGAAGGTGCTTTATTCATGCTGTCATAACCTACACCGTTATCTCTATACCTTTCACACTTCTGACAGGACTCCAGCTGGACAGAGCTTTGAGGTTGTTTGACCTACATTTTTATTTCTTTTTATACTTTTATAACAAATTTATCAGACAGGGTCAAAAAATAGTACAGAGTCAAGACATATTTGAATAAAATATAAACAGAAATGCTTTACTTTTAAATATAAAAATCTCAAAGTCACTAGGTAAGACTGTATGGACAGATCTTTAGTAAGATCTCCTTCAGTTTTAGCTGCCTACTCCTATCTGTGATCCTTTACCTTGCCACATCTTGCAGGAAACTACTCTACTTAAGGATGCCCAAGAGTTCTCCAAGAAATGAGCAATCTCCTGTTCTTCCAGGTACTCATTCCTTCCACTCCCTGTCCTTTTAAAGGAAAACAGCATAAGAAATGAGAGAAAAGAAAGAAAAAAACAACCCTCAAACCAAACCAGACAGCAGACAGTCCATCACAATTTTATTCCAGTTATAGTTACTATTCTTTCTCCCTGAAAATGGAAATGTACACTTTCATGGTCTGTGCTGTTGTCCAGTTTTCTCTGTTTTCTCATCTTTCACACTATGCTTAAGTAGCTTCAGTTATTCTATTTTTCTTCTCTCCATTAGCATCTAAATATTTTAGCTGTATCTTACTGACCACACCTAATTCTCTGGCTGTATTAAGCACAGTCCTTTCACTGTCTGTATTGCTGATCTGAACGCTTTTTCAATCACTATTAGTACATTCTCTTACTTCTGCCAACTTTGTGACATTCCTTTTTGCATTGATATATTTTCAAATTAAAAAAAAAAAGTTATTAAAGAAAATTTAAAGAATTGCATTTCATCCCAGTTAAGCAACTGTCTCATTTTAAATGTTTAGTTTGTAATGCCTCTAACATTATTTCATTCACATCAATAGACTGACACCAGAAACCCTGTTTTGTTACATTATTATTACATAGTGTTAAAAGCATGTTCCTGGAGCTCATTCCATTCAGCTGAAGGCTGAGTGACCTTTCACCATGGTATTGACCCCTCTAATTGTAATTGACAGAACAATTTCCTGGTTTCCATTATGTCACAGAAGACTAGGTATGGGTAATTTGTCACTTTAAACATGATTGGAAGACCTTTAATTGCAATTGGCAGGACAGACTTACTAAAATTTATCCCAGTGAAATAGTTTGGACAGATACATTTATTATCATAGGGTGAAGCACTCATGACTTATGCACACGCACATGCAAATAAATTAAAAAAAAGATTCCCTAAGATCTCATACATTATAAAGTATCTGGATAGTCCTATAGCTTCAGGTCTAAAACTTGGTGAATCAAGATTCATTCAATTAAATGCATTTTGTACTAATATATGTCAACAGACAGACACAGAATTGCTCTTTTGGTTGTGAAGTCTAATTTCAATGACGTATTCTGATTAATGTAGATACTATTTTAATGCAATAAATATAATATTTAATAAGCTTTTGAAGTAATGTTATATATTGAGTTCCAAATTGTGACAGAATGAATAAGTATGTTATTTTTTAAAAAATAAAGCAGTTCTTTTTGGAAATATAGTTGTCCCCTCTCTTAAAATTTTCAAGAATTCTGGAGCCATGATTGAGGTCTTGTCACAGTGTGATGCCTAATTGACAGTGGGGAGACTAAATGAGCTCAATATTGAAACACTTTTATATTTAATTTTAAGGAGTGATATGCCCTCTCTCCTACAGGAGAGGCAATGTGGCCTGGGAGAAAATACCATGCCAGTCCTCACAGAAGTCCTAGACATGTGGTGCATGGTTCTGTGTCTGGGCCATGGGGTCCCCTCTGTTACACTCCTGAAGTCTCTCTGGGATTGCTTCTGTATGGGAGCTTGTCTAAGGTCTCTCCTGAGGTCTCAAGCAACTGGAGACACAGTCAGTTATAGGACTGGGTAGAGATCAGCTCGTCAGGATTCCCACGGTGCTGAACAACATGCTGCTGCTGTTGCAGTGATTCACAGCCTGCCTCTCACAAAGGTTCTCTGGACAGGTCATTTACCCTTAAATTACTCTCTTATTCTTGTCTATTCCTTTTTAACTAAAGTTTAAGAAGCCCCAACTCATGTCAGCTGCCACAGGGCTTAACTTACTTAAATCGAACAAAAAACCAATCAGACTGAGTTTTTATTTTTGTGCATTTCCCTGTAGGACCGCAATACAATAAAACCTTGCTAAAAGCAATTTTTTCTCCTTGCTATATCTTTACCAAAACAATGCAATTTGTGACTCTCTTGATTAAAAAAATCTGAAGTCTATAGTCAACACAAGTCATCTTGTTTCTATTCTGTTGACCTGCTTGTTTTGCTTCACATCTTGTAAAAATTCATGTGTTACCTTTATGAATTGAGTGAGTACTGCATCTTACAAAAAATATCAAAATAACCGTAAATATCACAACTTGAAATTAAATAGAAGATTTTGTCTTTGTGGGGGCACTTTCACAGAAACACCCACCCCCCCAAAAAAACCCCCACAAAAAACCCCCTCCAAAACAAAAAAACAAACAAACCCCCAAAAACCCCAACCACGAAACCAAACCAACCAACCAACCAAAAAACTTCAGTAAAAAGTATGGCTTCTTGATCCTGTGGTCATTCCTTGCCCTGATGTCATTTTGAATGATTGTTAGTCTACTCTAGATTGTGTTACTGGCTGTATTGGGTTTGCGTGGCAAGGTTTAGATGTTGGGGAGGACTACTGGGGTGGCTTTGGTGAGAAGCTGCTAGAAGCTTCCCCTGTGTCCGATAGAGCCAAAGCCAGCTGGCTCCAAGACAGACCCACCACTGGCCAAGGCCGAGTTCATCAGTGACAGTGGTAGTGCCTCTGGGGTAACATGGTTAAGAAGGAAAAAAAACCCTAAAAACCAACTAGTGGTGTTTTTTGCAGCCAGAGAGAGGAGTGAGAAGATGTGAGAAACTCTGCAGATACCAAGGTCAGTGCAGATGGAGGGGCAGGAGGTGCTCCAGGCGCTGGAGCAGAGATTCCCTTGCAGCCTGTGGTGAAGATCATGGTGAGGCAGACTGTCCCCCTGCAGCCCATGGACAATGATGAGGGTGCAGAGATTCCTCTGCAGCCCATGAAGGACCCCATGCTGGAGCAGGTGGAGGCACCTGAAGGACGCTGTGACCTTGTGGGAAGCCCACGCTGGAGTAAGCTCCTGGCAGGACCTGTGGACCGGTGGAGAGAGGAGCCCACGCCAGAGCAGGTTTGCTGGCAGGACTTGTGACCCCGTGGAGGACCCACGCTGGAGCAGTTTGGTCCTGAAGGTTTTTATCCTGTGGAAGAGACCCACGCTGGAGCAGTTCATTAAGAGCTGCAGCCCGTGGGAAAGACTCACATTGGAGAAGTTGGTGGAGGACTGTCTCCTGTGGGAGGGACACCAGGCTGGAGCAGGGGAAAAGTGTGAGAAGTCCCTCCCCCTGAGGAGGAAGGAGCGGCAGAGACAAAGTGTGATGAATTGACCGCAACCCCTATTTCCCATCCCCCTTCACCACTAAGGGGGGAGGTAGAGAATTTGGGAGTAAAGGTGAGCCTGGGAAGAAGGGAGGGGTGGGGGGAAGTTTTTTAAAATTTGGTTTTGTTTCTCATTGCTCTACTCTGATTTGCTTGTTAATAAATTAGATGAATTTTTTCTAAGTTGAGTCTGTTTTGCCTCTGATGGTAATTAGTGAGAATTCTCTCCGTGTCCTTATCTCAACTCACGAGCCTTTCATTATTTTTTCTCTCCCTTGTCCAGTTGAGGAGGGGGAGTGATAGAGCAGCTTTGGTGGGCATCTGGCCTCCAGCCAGGGACAACCCACCACACTGGCATAAGTTCCTTAGAAGGTGTTAATGAGGATGTATTGGATACTGTAGAACCTGAGCATGACAAAACCAGTATGGAATAAAGGGTTGAGATTGTACTGCGTCTGGTTGGGATGGAGTTAATTTTCTTCATAGCAACTTGTATGGTGCTGGTTTTTGGATTTGTGGCTAAAACAGTGTTGGTAATGCACCAGTGATTCAGTTATTACTGAACAGTGCTTGCAGAGTGTCAAAGTTTTCTCTTTTTCCCACTCTGTTCCCTCAGAGAGTAGGCTGGGTGTGCACGAGAAGGTGGGAGGGGAAAGAGCTAGGACAGTTGACTCCAACTGACCAAAGGGATATTCCATACCATATGATATCATGATCAGAAACAAACAAAAATAATTTTTTTTGGTTGTTTTTCAAGGTGGCCATTGCTCGGAGATTGCCTGCATGTTAGTCTTGTGGGAGATGGTGAATAATTGCCTTTGTGTTACTTTTTTCTGGTTTTTTTTTGTTTGTTTGTTTGGTTGGGGTTTTTCTTTGGTTTTTGTTTGTTTGTTTGGTTGGTTGGTTTGGTTTGGTTTTGGGGTGGTTTGTTTGTTTGTTTGTTTTTCATTTTCTCTTTCTTTTGCATGTTAAACTCTCTTTGCCTCAATCCATGAGTTTTCTTGCTTTTTCTCCTTTTCTCTCCCAGACCCTGCTGGGGAAGAGAGGAGTGAGCAGGTGACTATGTGTGGTGGGTTGACCCTGGCTGGAGGCCAGGTGCCCACCAGAGCTGCTCTATCACTCCCCTCATTCACTAGACAGGGGAGAAAAGGCATAACGAAATGCTTTTAGGTCCAGATAAGGACAGGGAGAGATCACTCACTAATTATCGTCACGAGCAAAACAGACTGAACTTAGAGAGGGAATTCATCTAATTTATTACTAGGCAAAACAGAGTAGAGGAATGAGAAAATAAAATCAACTCTTAAAACACCTCCCCCCACCCCTCCCATCTTCCTGGGCTCAACTTCACTCCCGGCTTCAACCTTCCCCCCCTCAGCGGCACAGGGGGACGGGGAGTGGGGGTTACGGTCAGTTCATCTCATGGTGTTTCTGCCGCTTCTTCATCCTCAGGGGGAGGACTCCTCTCATCGTTCCGCTGCTCCAGCATGGAGTCCCTCTCACGGGGTGCAGACCTTCAGGAGCAAAGTGCTCCAGCGTGGGGTCCCCCACGGGGTCACAAGTCCTGCCAGCAAACCTGCCCCCTCTTCACGGGTCCACCGGTCCGGCCAGGAACTTGCTCCAGCGTGGGCTTCCCACGGGCCGCAGCCTCCTTCAGGTGCCTCCACCTGCTCCAATGTGGGGTCCTCCACGGGCTGCAGGTGGAATCTCTACCCCCCCTCATCCTTCCTCCATGGGCTGCAGGGGGACAGCCTGCTTCACCATGGCCTTCACCACGGGCTGCAGGGGGATCTCTGCTCCGGCGCCTGCAGCACCTCCTGCCCCTCCTTCTGCACTGACCTTGGTGTCTGCAGAGTTTCTTACATCTTCTCACTCCTCTCTCCGGCTGCAAAAGCGCTCTCTCTCTAAGTGTTTTTCTTCTTCTTAAATATGTTATCACAGAGGCGCTGATTGGCTTGGCCTTGGCCAGCGGCGGGCCCATCTTGGAGCCGGCTGGCATTGGCTCTGTCAGACACAGGGGAAGCTTCTAGCAGCTTCTCACAGAAGCCACCCCTGTAGCCCCCCCGCTACCAAAACCCTGCCACGCAAACCCAACACACTATGTCAGTGCTTGGCTGCTGGCTGAGGTAATTCGAACACAGTAGTATTATGAAGCATTTTGAAAAATATAAAGAAATTTAAACTTCTGTGGGAAATGGTCCAATTGCTTCAACTCCTGCTTCATGAATCATCTTACCAGAGGAGTTTACTGTATAGAACTACAGTTCTGATAATTCATAAATTGGATGGTTTTGAAACACTGGTAATCCTGAGGTATTCATAAATTCAAAAATGTTCAATGCTATCATTTATAGTGGGAATATAATAGTAATTTGAATTTTGACCTGGATATGTTTTTGTCATTATATCCATAGCTCTGTTGAGGTAGAGGAGAAATAGAAGTAATCCTGAATTAGCCTTCTGTAAATTATCTTTACTATATAAATGCCACTGAAGGAAACTTTTGTTATAAGACTTGTTCCTCCTTTTGTCACCAATTAAAGATAACAAACACATACATTAAAATCATACTAGTCCCAGGTGAAGTTATCACAATATTTTTTGTAGTTTTAGCTTATGCATTATGCAGTGTTATAATGAAACATTCTGCATTAGTCAAAGCATTGCCAGTAGGCCAAGGGAGCTGGTCCCTCCTCTCTATTCAGCACCAATTAGGCCACACCTGGAGTGCTGTGTCCAGATCTGAGTTCCTCAGTACAAAAGAGATATCAACATATTGGAGATAGTCCAGAGAAGAGACAAAAAGGTGATTAAGGACCAGGAGTATCTCCGATATGAGGAAAGGATGAGAGACCTGAGACTTTTTATCCTGGAGAAGAGAAGGCTCACGGGGAATCTCATCAATGTGTATAATTACCTGAAGGGAGGGTGCAAAGAAAATGGAGCCATGCTTTCAGTGGTGCCCAGTGACAGGACCAGAGGCAATGGGCACAAACTGAAACACAGGAGTCTCCCTCTAAACATCAGGAAAACCCTTTTTTTACTGTGAGGATGACTGAGCATGAGAAGAGGTTGCCCAGAGAGGTTGTGGAGTCTCCCCCTCAGAGATATTCAAAAGCCATCTGGACAAGGTGTTGGACAACCTGCTCTAGGTAGCCCTGCTTGAGCAGGGAGTTGGAGCAGATGACCTCCAGAGGTCTCTTCCAAGCTCAACTGTTCTGTGATTCTGTGAGAGACATTGAAGGTACATAATACAAATTATGTTGATGACAATAATAATAATAAGTTGGCAGGAATAATAGTTCTAGGTTCAATCCCATTCTACTTGAAATTCTCAACCTCAGTCTTTAGTGCTATGATCACATGACATTCTTTTCACACAATTCCCCTGTCATTAATGATGAATAGTGCTCCTGGAATGTATCATAGTTGTATACTGGGTTACTCCCTTTTCTGTAAAATGTCTGTTTCTTTCTCACAGATTTTTATGGTGAAAATGAAGCCAAAAAAAAGTAGGAAAAGAAATAATATCTTTGTTTTTAAGAAGACTGAATTAGACTATGAAGAAATTAATATAATCACATTTTGTTAAACAGAGTTCTTTTCTGAGGCTGATGAATCAGTGTTTTCATAAATACTCACTATTACCTATTCTTTATGTTGTGAATATCCAAAAGAAGACACCAAGAGTCAAATTCACAGGCATTGTGATGACTCACAATTGCCACTAAATTTAATTAGTGATATACTTTGAACATGTGAATTTCTATGTGAAAATTCTACATTATCAGAAAAATCAGTTTGTCTGCTTTGACTTTGGCACTGAGATAACTGGACATCTGATAGCTTTTCCTTCACACTCTCTGAGCCTCTTATCTGTACAGAAGAAGACTGTAGTACTACTTAGTTTCATAAAGATGTGGTTGACATCAATTCAGCATTCAGATGCTACGGTCAGAACATCTTAGTAAAGTTCTGTAGGAGATTAATTAATTATTTGAAAATTAATAATTTTACATTCAATGAAAAATTTGGATCACATGTAAAGAATAATCCTTTGGGTTTTCCAGGAAGAATAAAGGAAAATACAAAGAAATTTTAATTCACTGAATATAGCTTGGATGTGGGTAAAAACTAGTGTGGAATAATGTAATTAAAAACTGAATGATAATGTACATGTAAGAGGGCACCAAATTAAGTTACTTGAGTTTAATTCTGACATTGCGTGCATACTAAGTGCAGTTCCAGTGCAGAGTATCACAAAATTCTAGTAACTGTAATTCCTAAGCATCTGGAACTGCAAAATTTCAGAGCTGAAAAATTACAGATTTCAAAACCAAATTTTAAGAAAAAAAATGCTTGATGTTGATTTATGATTTATTTATTTTTTATTTTCCATTTCATAACAAAATGTAATGCCCGATTTTGTTTTGATTTTTAAAGTTATTCAGTAAGACTGTTGTCTTAAAATGGCAGGACTGGATAACATTCATAATCAACATACATACATATTTGAATTGTATGGGTTATCAGCTAGACAGAAACACCTTCAGTGCTTCTTGAAGTTTTCAGTGCTGTTTTTTTCACTTTTGTTTTGGGGTTGTTTAGTTGGGGGTTTTTTGAGTGATTTGCTTCTTGTAAAGGACCATGTATAGCTTTGATTTTCAAGATGGAATGAGGAAGTCATGACTGGGGGATTCTAAAATTTCATTTAGTGCTTTCTGCAACACAAAGGCAGCAGTTTGGTTTTTATGCCATCCTGTACAGTTTTGAATATTTTATAGTGTAATAGTTACAGAAAAGAAGAAAAGATCTTTTTTTGGCACATATAATAGTCTGCATGTCCTACAAGGAAGTAGATTACCTTTCTCTGAAGCCTACATTATGCTTCTTTCATTATCTCAGTAGCCTGTGGATATTAACTACCAGATTGCCTTTAAACAAGAATTTTTCTATTTGATCCATAGGGGATAATTTTTTCTATAACTAATCCAATGGATATCGATCATAAACAAAATGAAAGGCACTGCTTTAATATAAATAATAATATTTGGAATACTTGCTTTGACACATAAAACAATTCTTCATTGTTCAAGCGTTCTACTGCCTTCAGTGTTCCAAAAAGAAACCACTCTTCTAAGTGAAAAAATTGAACTGACAAAAAACCAAGCTACAGTCCATATCTTAGCAGATTTTGTAAAAGATGTCTTCTGAAAAAAAATTAGTTCAAAGAACAGAAATAAAAGCTTCTTTGATGTGTCCCTAATGCTCCATGTCTTCAAAGTGCCTGGAGGAAGTCCAATAAAAAATCAGGATCTGCCATTAAATGAATATTTTAAGTCAGTCATGAGGAAATGGCATTGGTGGATGCACTAGGAAGCATATAACTAGCATATTACCAGCACCTCTTAATTGTAATGATATTTCACAATTTACTCTCCCGACCTCTACAAGTGATTTGAGACATTCTAATTTTGTTCTGCCTTGAAGCAGTTTCATTTTAGTCAATAAATTCCATGAGATTCCCTAATGTAGGGCTCAAATTGAGTCTTAATTACCAAGCCGATCTGATAGATGACAAAATTTCAACTTTTCTGAAGTGTCATATATGTGATACTCTGCTTTCAATTCTACATGGTGAAAAGTCCCTTAAAACTCAATTGCAGCTTGACTTTTGAGTCAGTCACCCTTTTGCTCTGGCACTATAGTCATAAGTTTAATGGTATATGCTTACTCACTGGAAAAGAATAATAAAATGCTGGTTTACTCAGTCGTAGTCTTTCTTTTTCTTTCTCCTGCTCTTCATTCTTTCTGTGGTTGTGTGTAAATGTTAACATGACAACTAATCAACAACTACCTAATGAGTTTCCCTCCAAAGACAACAAAATACTATTGCTGCGCAGTCACCAAGGGGAGCAGTCACTGAGGGGAGCTGCTCTGGTACCGGCCCAACCTTCAGCGGAGCGGCAGATCTCGGCGCACAGGGCGGTTTCCTGAGGAAGGGAATCGCCAGGGCAGTGGAGAGACCCGCCAGGAGCCGGCAGCTCTCGCGGGAGCCCCTGACAAGGCCTGGGCATTGCCAGGGCAACGGTGCCCACCCCCCAGGCCAATAAAAAGCCGCCTGGGGAGCGCCGCGAGCAGAGTGGGCAAGCGGAGTGTGGTGTGGCAGCCAGGGCCTGGCATGGCAGTTTGTGTGGGAGGGCATGCAGGGAGGGCCTAGTCCCCCTAACAGCTCAAGAGGTGAGTTCCATTGGTGGTCATCACCCTCTCGGAAGGAGCTTGTCTATGGCATCCACCTGGCAGAAAGCTCTGTCCTCTGCACTTGCCAGAATGGATGTGGCCACCCAGACAGAACTCCCACAAAAACATGCAGCCACCCAGGTGTCAGGCTACAAGGAATGCCAGAGCCTGTCACTGGGAATGGATGGCAGTGGTGAGAATGGCTGTGTGAGGCGTGACCAGGTAGGTGATCTGCTCAGCCTGGTGGCAGAGCTACGAGAGGAAGTAGAAAGGTTAAGGACCATCAGGGAGGCTGAGAAAGAGATTGACTGGTGGAGCCATGCTCTGCCCTCCCTGAGACAGAAACAGGGACAGACACCAGAGTAAACCCAGGATCAAGGAGACCCTGTATTCTCCCTCTGCCAGGCTGAAGGCAGCAGCTTAAAGGAAAGCAGTGAATGGAAGCAAGTCCATGCTCAGGGTGGCAGCTGAACCTCCTCCTTGCCCACCTCGCCCTCCCAGGTGCCTCTCTACAACAGGTATGAGGCTCTGGCTGTGGAAGGGCAGTCAATGGAGGACATGGATGACAGTCCATCTACACCAGAGGTGTCGCCAAGGTCAGAAAGGCCCACCCCTGTATTGTGACCACCTCCACGAGGAAGAAAAGGCAGATTGTAGTTATAGATGACTGCCTTTTGAGGGGTATGGGGGGTCTGATATGCTGGACAGACACTCTTCCCTGGGGCCTGTGTTAAGGACATCACTAGGAAACTTCCTAGCCTGGTATGGCCCTCGGACTATTACCCACTCCTACTCTTCTGTGTGGGTGGTGATGAAGCCACAATGCATAGTGTAAAAGTGATCAAAAGAGACTTCAGGGCCTTGGGACAGCTCCTGAGGGAATCTGGTGCACAGGTTATTTTTTTCTCTCTCCTTCCAGTTGTGGGCAGTGACATTGGGAGGAACAGATGGACCCAGTCTATTAATACATGGTTCCATGGCTGGTGCCACTTGGATTTTTCCACAATGAGATGGCCTACACAGCACCAGGCTTGCTGGTGTCAGATGGATTTCACCTTTCTCAAAGGGGAAAAAGGGTCTTTGCCCAGGAGCTTGTGGGGCTCATAGGCAGAGCTTTAAGCTAGGCTTGAAGGGGGAAGGAGATAATACCAGGCTTGACTGTGACAAGCCATAGCAAGGGGGTTGGAACTAGATGATCTTTAAGGTCCCTTCCAACCTAAACTGTTCTATGATAATATGATATATATTTTACAAAGAAATATACACTAATTACTGAAGTTCATTTACCACTGGAACAGTATAGAGTAAGTAACAGCGTTCAGTAAGTGTTATATTTAATACAAAGACAAAATAAACAAGTGTATGGTACCATGCATCTTAGATAATTTTTCTATATATCAAAATTAATCTCTCTAAGATCCTGATTCTGTTTGTTGGAGATTTAGATGATGATTCCTTTTCTTTTTTTTTTTCTTTATGGCCTTCTAACTTATCTGTTACTTTATAAGCACCTAAATTTCACGCAAAAAATATTTTCTTATATCTTGCCAGGGACTTCATCGTATCCAGTAGACACAGTCAACCCTTAGTTTGCATTCTGCGTTACTTGTTTCACTGGTCTTCAAATTTTTTTCTTTTTCATTTTAATTTATGTAACACTATATTAGTTCAAGACAAGTAACATTTTTTGTAAATAGTTCAGATGTTTATTAGTTTTCTTCCCTGAAAATATTATCTGACAGAACTATCTTGGGGACACCATAACATCTAAATAACAGTGCCTTCTGCTGCTTCTTTAAAATATTTCTTATTTACGATACACTGTATAAGCTATTAGGAGTTTTCATCTACAACTGTAGTTGTATTTGAGCTGTATAGAGAAGAATTGTTAAAATATAAGTATATAATAACAGGTAATTTCTGAAAGCAACAAAATAAACCAGGCAATTTAGCATAATGAGGAAAGTTACAATAGATCAAATTTCTTCCCCTGGAGAGTTGGTCTTTGCTTTATAGAAGAAGATTAAAATTGTGCTGATTTTTAAGTGTGACCAATACCATTTTCAGGTTATGTCTGTTGTAATATCTGCTGCTGTAATTAGCAATTTCCATAGCCTTTAATTAAAAAAAAAAAACAAAACACAACAAACAACTAATGCCCTGAAATTTTATTTACTTTGTAATTTTGTTATAATTTGTTATTCAATATTATAAATCTCTTTTGGATCTGAGTTAGTATTTTGTTCTCACTAATGTCCTCAGTTTCTCCAAATTAAGGATATCCTATGATTTTCATTAGCTTGTCACTAATTCATTCTTTCTTATCATTTAAGTGTAAATCTAGTCCTTAGAGTAGTACCCTTGAAGGTATCTCTGGGAACCACTATTCATTCCAGAAGCTGAAATATTGTTATACCTTTGCTACAGTCTTTTAGCTGTATTTCAGTCCACATGAGATTATCTGCATGTAACTTTAATTTTGACTCTTTGCCACTTTGGAGAGAGAATGCCTTTAGAATTAACTGCTTGGGGATTTGAATTATGGATTACAGAATCCAGAACTATCAACTTCAGTTGTCCTCTGCTGTTCTCCAGACATCTTAAGTCAACCCAGGCACTCTAAAGCATAATTTTCAACCATCTCAACCAGTTAGAGGAATAATTCCTGTGCTTCCTCTTATCTTGGTCATGCATGTCGCTCATGAACAACACATATTTTACTCTCTCTAATTCATGGTTGGTACACCTATATTGTCAGTGCAGGTCACACACATTGTATTCCTGAATCTAATTCCAATGGTCATTCACACCAAAGCCTAGGAATGGTTGTATGCCCTGATATCCAGTATGGACAAAACCATGTGCATGAAATTATTTTGTTAATGATAAAGTCCAGCTTTTAGATAATGTGGTCTAATGATATTAGATATATGGTTAGTTATGCTGTGTACTTTAACAAGCATCTTCCCTTTTAAATAATGATTTATTTTTCTGATGCAGAACAGAGACTCCATGGCAACAAGACAGTTTGAAGCAGAAAATGTATAGGCAGAAAACACAGGTGGTCTGGTTTCAGAAAGTCTCAAAATTAATAGGTAGAAGCACAGCATGTGTAAAGCAGGGCCTGAAGAAATTGACTTCATTTAAAACAGCATATAAACATGCAAGCAGTCCTTCAAATGTCAGTGGGTCAACTTACAGTCAACAAAATACGTAAAGTCTCACAATTTAACAGAAAGGTTTTATTACTGAATTATTAAGTAAACACAAAAAGACTGCTAAAGTCTCTGCTTGAATATAAAGCACTAGCTGTAAAGACAGGGCTGAAATCCCAGTCTCACTGAAATCAGAGATATCTTTATGCATTGTCATTCTATAAGATGAGGATGGGCATGACTTGCTGTTCACTAAATACATCTGAAGTTCCAAGCATGTTGCTAATTTTTCTCTTGCATGTGTCTGTTTCTTCCTTGTATTTCTCATCTTTATTCTCTTCTTTTCATTTCTCTCTTTTATTTTCTAGTCATTTAGTCTGTCTTAACCAGACAAAATTGTCACTTTTACAGAATTTCTGTGGGCACATCATGGAGGAGGCATCTCACCGCAATGTTATGGACAGTCTGACTCTTGTACAATTTATCAGTGTCTCAAAAGTCTGAGTTAGAGTAAGACTCATCAGTCTATATTCTATGTCAGGCTTTTTCCATTATTAAATAGCAGTTTGTGTCAAAATTTGAAACAGCATTTTCCTTTCAGAGTTTTCTGGGTTTTAATAACAGGAAACAATTTCTAGGAAACAATAAGAGGAATTCATATATAAACAGATTCAGAGATTGGTAGGGGTTGGAAGGAACCTCTGGAGATTATCTAGTCCAACCCCCCTGCCAAAGCAGGATCACCTAGAGCAGGTTGCACAAGATTGCATCCAGACGGGTTTTGAATATCTCCAGAGAAGGAGACTCCACAACCTCTCTGGGCAGCCTGTTCCAGTGCTCGGTCACCCTCACAGTGAAGAAGTTTTTTTTCATGTTCAGATGGAACTTCCTGTATTCCAGTTCATGCCCGTTCACCCTTCTCCTGTCACTGGGCACCACTGAAAATAGTCTGGCCCCTTCCTCTAGACGTCCACACTTTAGATATTTATAAGCATTGATAAGATCCCCTCTCAGTCTGCTCTTCTCCAGGCTAAACAGACCCAGCTCTCTCAGCCTTTCCTCATAACAGAGATGCTCCAGTCCCCTTATCATCTGTGTAGCCCTTTGCTGGACTCTCTCCAGCAGTTCCCTGTCTTTCTTGAACTGGGCTGCCCAGAACTGGACACAGAACTCCAGATGCAGCCTCACCAGGGCAGAGTAGAGTGGGAGGATAACCTCCCTTGACTTGCTGGCCACACTCTTCTTAAGGCACCCCAGGATACCACTGGCCTTGGCCACGAGGGCCCATTGCTGGCTCATGGAGAGCCTGTTGTCAACCAGGGCTCCTCAGAGCTGCTTCCCAGCAGGTCAACCCCTAACCTGTACTGGTGCCTGGGGTTATTCCTCCCTAGGTGCAGGACCCTACACTTGCCCTTGTTGAACTTCACTTGGTTCCTCTCTGCCCAACTCTCTAGCCTGTCCAGTTCTCGCTGAATAGCAGCACAGCCTTCTGGTGTGTTGGCCACTCCTCCCAGTTTAGTATCATCAGTGAATTTGCTGAGGGTACACTCTGTCCCCTCGTCCAGGTCATTGATAAATTGAATAGGACAGGACCAAGCACTGACCCCTGGGGCACACCACTAGCTACAGGCCTCCAACTAGACTGTGCACCACTTATCACAAGCCTCTGAGCTCTGCCATTCAGCCAGTTCTTGATCCACCTCACTGTCCACTCATCTAACCCATGCTTCCTAAGCTTGCTAATGAGGATGTTATGAAAGACGGTGTCAAAAGCCTTGCTGAAGTCAAATCATACACTATCCACTGCTCTTCCTTCACCCACCCAGCTGGTCATGCCATCATAGAAGGCTATCAGATTGGTCAGGCATGATTTCCCCTTGGTGAATGCATGTTAACCGCTCCCGATAACCTTCTTCTCCTCCACATGCTTATTGGTAACCCCCAGAATAAGTTCCTCCAGCATCTTTCCAGGGATGGAGGTGAGACTGACTGGCTTGTTTTTTTCCTGGGTTGTCCTTCTTGCCCTTTTTGAAGACAGGAGTGACACAGGCTTTCCTCCTGTCCTCAGGCACCTCTCCTGTTCTCCATGACGTTTCAAAGATGATTGAGAGCGGCCTAGCAATAACATCTGCCAGCTCCCTGAGCACTTGTGGGTGCATCTCATCAGGGCCCATAGATCTGTGGTCGTCAAGTTTGCCTGGATGTTCTCTAACCCGATCCTCCTCGACCAAGAGAAGGTCTTCTTTTTGCAAGACTTTATAGATTTATATAAAGTATATATAAACATATATGCATGTTGCTAGATATTTTTTTTCCAGAATGTGGAATAGTTAATGAAACCTTTAATAATTATTTATTGTCAGATTAAATTTTATCCTTATTGGGGTGAGTTGACACAAGCCAACAGCCAAGCACCTACACAGATGCTTGCTCACTATCCCCTGCCCAGCAGAACAGGGAAGAGGATAGGAAGACCACACATGAGAAAGCTCATGGGTCAAGGCAAAGACAGTTAACGCAGGAAGGAAAGAAGGAAAAAAAAAAAGTGACACACAGGCAATCACTCACCAACTCCCACAGATTGATGCCCAGCCGGTCTCTGAGCAATGGTCTCCCCTCCCAGCTTCCTGCCCACGCCTAGACTACTCTCTGAGAAAAGGAGAATACCTTTACCTTGACAGTGAGCAAGAACTCTTCAGCAATAACCAAAACAGTGATGTGTTATCAACACTGTTTTAGTCACAAACCCAAAAACATGGTACTGTACAGGCTACCATGAAGAAAGTTAACCCCATTCTAGCCAGACTCAGTACACTTATAACTACTTATTACTGAAAGCAAAAAGCAAATGGGCTAAACAATGTTATTGTAGTGAAAGTGTTAATTCAGGTTTTATATTTTCAGTAACCTTGTTTCTTTCCCCTCAGTATCTCTGGAGGATTTTTTTACTGATGATATTTTTTTATAAAGACCATGCAGCCCATTTTTTTTTTCAAAATTTCATGTCTTTTAGTTAACTGTTAGAGTTTATCAGCAGCATGATCACACAGTCATTCATTTATTCCTTTGAATTATGGAAATTACAACATATCTTTATAATTAAACTCAAGATAACTCTTATTGTGTTCTTAGAAGTGATAAAAATACATGGTCCAGGAAAATACTGCAGAACAACTGGGTAAGATCATTTCTATACTTTGAGTTAAATGGTTGTGGGGTGTATTTATATCACTCTTAAGAAACATAATTGAATCCAACAGTGGTTCATATTAAATATTATTTCAAATGTTTTTATTTTTGTACTTTGAAGACTGTAAACTAAAGGTCATTACTGTGGAAAGCCTTTGCTATTGCATACGAAATTTGCAAGATAGCTGAAATGCAGAGAGGAATTGATAATTTCTAGCTTTTCCATACTACATAAAGTAAAACTAATAGAGACTTACTATTGCTCTTCTTGTATGAAAGAAAGAAAAAATACATTTAGAAAACATAAAACTTCTACAAATTAAATATGTGCTGTCTGCTATGAAATACATTTTTATGACAAACAAAATGAAACAAGCAACAAAACCCACAAATCCCAAACCTTCAAAATTGAATAAGTATCATATTTCCACAAAAACCTTGAGTAGTCAGCTATGAGATCAGACGAGATTTCTCAGTTTTATGCAGCTGGATCTTGACAATTTTCAAGGATGGAAACCACAAGGGCTCTCTGGAAAACCTGTTCTACTGCTTGATTGTCCTCACATAGAAAATATTTTACTTCAATTGATTCTCATAAACTTCATCCTTACATGTTTTTGTCGCTGTCTTTATCTCAGAAAAATACATAAAGTTGCCACTAAATCTGTAGATCCTGATTTTTTCAGCAGTAAAGCTAGTTTTTCATGGTATATTACTGTTGCTATACCACTCCATGATCTTCTTTCTTCTTCTAAGTGTCTTCAGCACAATTAATAAGACACCTTCACAGAAAATGCAATGATATTCTAGGAGCTAAAATTGAATGTAGGTGCTATCAGTGAGGATTAATAAGATTTTGGGGATTGACTTTATCTCCATATTAACATAATTTTCAATTAAAATGTCTGAAAAAATGTATGTCAGCATGAGACTTTTCTAAGGTCCCATTGTACTTGGTTGAGATATATTAATTAGGTAGTTGCCTAAACACATACATGTAGTGCCATTTTTGGTACTATAGGATATCCTGTCTGGTCTCTCTGCCAGTACAGAAGGTGAACTTGCATTGGTATTCAGTTGGCAAAGGCCACAGTGATTGTGTAATTACTAGCAAGTCACAAGAATGTTATGAGGAGATGATAAAGTAAATTAATGGTCATCATTTCAAACTCTGAATAGCAAATCTGATTTTTTCAAAGATAATACTCAGATAACCTGATGAAATTTAAAAGTTTAAATTTGAATATGTGAAACAAGCATTTGTTTCATTTATGTTATTATTTTGAATTTTTATCTTTGAAAAACCTCCATTTTTATAAACTTTGTACACTCCAGATGTTAGATTACTTATTCATTGTCGCTGTCAGGGCGTCCTGATCCTGAGTCCACCCATACAGGCCTTAATTGCCCTGATCAGCCTCACCTGAAAATACCTTTTGCCCATGGGCCCAGGAGCTTCTTTTAAGCTGAAGGCTTGCACCTGTCTTGGTAAGATCATTGCTCTTGTGCTGTGGACAGCCTTTGATCCAGCTCACGTCAGAGAGCAGTCCTGCTCTTGCTGTTCCCTATCAGTTAAGCAGACCCCCCAAAAAAGAGGACAATGAAGTGAAAATATTTTAAAAGATTCAAAGAGCAAGAAAGGAGATCTTATTAAAGGTAAAAATGGACTCTTCATAAAAGAAGATCTTGAGACTCAGAAGTAGCAGATGAACTGCGTGGGAGTTAGCTTTCACAGGCTTAAGGAACTTGTTCCAGTCATCATCCACACATAAGTCTCTAATGATACCTCAAACAATCTCAGACATCTAGAGCATTAGCATAGGGATGAAAGGTATGACCCAAGATTTATGATGGACTTTTACCTTCTTGGAGCAACAGTTGAATATAAAAAGCATATCCTAGAACACATTAAGAACCTATGTATAGACAACTGTGTAGACTCTTGGTATACAAAGGGTAAGTGGCTACAAGTGAGTTAGCTGTATAAACTCCCACAGAGGTGGGCTAATTAATACACTCAATTGACTCATCTCATCCTAATATAGTTATTTTAAAACAAATGTGTAGCATTCCATTGACTGTACTGACTATAAGATCAATTCATTTGCCAAACATAGATGTCTGATGTAATTTGAAACTCCCTAGGTTATCTGAGAAATCTACATGAGGCTTGCAGTTAGGACAGAGGACTTAATGAGACCCATGCCATTCTGAATCAGCAGCTGAAGGACAGGAGGGTAGGTACAGGAAATCTCAAATGGCAGTGTGTACCTATAGTTACAGAACTGAGGTGCCCCAGATCTCTACCAGCCGTAATAGTGACTTTGATGCCTTAGAGTATGATACAGTCTAGATCCCATTTTAATGGCCCACCTGATATCCATCTTCCATTCTACAAAGGAACAGGCATCCCATATGTCTTGTGTCATACCTGCATCCTCAGATAGAAATCTCAGTAGACCAGTGCCTCTCAAGGGACTTATGCTTCAACCATTTGTTTACATGTAGGAAGAATCAGGCAGATAGCGTGTACAGTTTGGAAATTAACCCCATCCCTAGGTGATGTGAATCCCCTCATGTAGCATATTGAGCATGTTGAACATATAGGTGGTATCATGCTAATAGCTCTGTCTTCTTTGCCACCTGTACCAGCTGTCCAATGAAACATATGACACATAAGAAGCACAGTGTATTTCTCAGAGATGAACAGATGGGAAGTGGGAAGTGTGGGTGAATGAGATTCAGTTCTGAGCAATATCATACTGGATATTCCCACATCCTTTAATTTTGTTTTGATCTATGAGCTCAGAAAGCAAGATTAAGAATCTGCATCTTTCTATACAGTGTGTAATAAACATAATAAATATTGCAAAATTGGGATGATACTTAGAAAAAAGGTATGTTAATATTCTATTTATGCCTCAAAGTGTACTTCAGCTGTATCTAATATATCAGATTAGATCATTAAATCTAAGTGTTTTACTAAAAAGTATACAGGTCACTACATGATATTTTCAATACAGTAAGTTTCATGGGTGCAAATTAAAGCTATTATTGTTAATTAAGATTTAAGTTTATTTTAACAATTTTTTTTTCTATTTTTCCTGCTGAAACCAAGAAAATGGGAGATACAGGTTCCAAAGGGGGAATATGAGTATGTTTTTCACAGTCCCTGGATTTTCCACATTTTGCAAATAAAATACCTTGGAAGTTGAATCAAGTTTGTTCCCAGATTATTGTCTTCACACTGACCTACAAAGTAACTTTAGGAGAATTTACTCTAACCTAAAATTACATCCCCACAATTCAGAGATCTTGGACTGCTTTATTCACCCTGGGATAATTTAACAACCACCTAAGACAATTCTTGTTGATTCATCTGACCTATTCTAGAAAGCTGTTTTACGAGTGAGTAATTTTGGACTCTTGATGTTCTTACTGATTATAAAATAATTGTTTTGTTTAAATACTAATCTGTTTGAATTCCACTGTATCTATGCAACTTGAAATAATCTAAATGTTGGTATCTAAATTCCCATTAAGATCAAAATAAATCTCCTTACTGCAGTTAATGAGCTCTAGAAGGCAATCCAGATCACTCTGAAGTAAAAAGAAAGATAAGGTTTGATTCAGTTGCCCACAGATAGTCATGAAGTACCATTAGAGACATGTGGCTAGTAAATCTGATACTGCTTGTACAGTAGATTCATGTCCTTCTGGAGAAGTAGGAAAAGGCCAGGTGAGGTATCCAAGATACAACAAGGTGAAGCCTACCCAAAACCACAGTTCAGTCAAAGTGAGAACTTCATTGCATTTGCCCAGCTCTTACTCAGATGAACATGATAAGCGTTGGGAAACCAAGAAAAGCACAGATAAGTGGTATGAGGTAGGCTTTCCCAAAAACTCTGGACTTCATCTGCTCTGCTTTAATGGTTTAAGCATTCCCAGTAAAGAAATGAACAGTCATAGATGAACTCTTAATATGTTTGTATCCATGTAACATGTCAGTGACCCAAACTGCTAATTTGCTTCAGATATGGAGAGACTAGCCTGGAGTGACATGATCCGAGACCATTGGCAGTTTATTGCTGACTGTCTAAGTTAGAAAGCCATGAACAGTGAAAGCAATAGCCCCATGGGGTGAAGGGAACACTTCCAGGGCTGTGCAACACTGTGCTGAAGAATGAGCCCAAGCTGGAACTGCTACTTGTAAAGCCAGGCCACGAGCCAGGACTCATGTCTTGATCAGCTGGAGTGAGAGTCCTGTTCCCCCGAGCCTCAGCCCATCGTTTACATGGACCTGGCACTGGGTGGTGAGCACATGTTCTGTACAGTGTCTGTGTCTGTGTCATAGAATTGAAATTGCTTTCCACCCTCTGTACACATTCCACTTAGCAAATAAATCTTCCCTAAATTCCCATGGCACTCAGGGTGTCTCTAATGGCCCTTGATACCTGTCTTGCAGACAACTAAATTAACCCTTTTGGTTGATAAGCTGTTTTGCTCTGTTTTAATTAAAGGTAAGATTAAGTTGCTCACACACAGGCTTCTTATATTATTTGAAATATCCTGGGGTTTCTTAACTGGTATCCAGTTGTCAGTCCAGAAGGTGAAGATCTCTCTGAAGTCCAGTGTAATAGCTTATAGCCCTATGTGGATGATTTAAATCGTCATGGGGTAGGAGGAGGCATTTCTTTTTGGTTAACTGACTCTATCTCTGTGTCTTCATCTGCTGCAAAAGGAGTTTAGAGATAGCTTATATGCATATACAAAGATTGTTGATACCTAAATTTATGTGTCTGAATCTCAGATTTAATCCTTAAAGTTCAATTCCTTTTATTCTTGTTATTTCTTTTTTATTACTATTTTCTTTTTTCCTGTTAAGGATTTTTCCTATCCTTTTGGAGCTAGTTTTCTATAAGGAGAATAATACAAGTAATATGAACCTAAACCTTTGTAATTAACTAGGCCCTCCAAATTATTATTATTATTATTATTATTATTATTATTATTATTATTATTAAATATATTTATATGATATAGGATATTTAAATGCTACTATGTATACATTAAAAATTGTGATTTATATTCACAGTGTACACATTCTCAGTGGTGTATCACAGTTGCTTCTTTCCAGCAATAAGAGATGCAGAATATTTCAGTGATGTTCTAACGGAAAAACATTTTCTCTTCTTGATCTCTTTTAGCTTCCACTGGCATATCTTTGCCTTGGGTGCAACCTGTCAAAAGAAATTGCTCAACAGACTTATTAATAGCAGTAACAGTATGCCTAATGTGATTCAATTAGCACAATCTAGTAGACTCACCCTGTGAATGCTTCAGGAAACTTGTCATTGAATTTTAATTCATAACCTTAAAGACTGTGTGGAAGTTATTCAAAAGGTCTAATTAGATTTTTTTTTTTTTAAAGAATATTTAAATACATTCATTATTGGTCTATCTTTTGTTTTTCTTTACCTCAGAAATTTTGAAAACAGAAGCCAAAACATAAAACAAAAGAAAGCAACTGATTCCCAGGAAAAGATAGTAACGAGTAAAAATATTTTTCAGATTTAAATCTTGCTTCATGATATTAGCTTTTACACACACTCTTGAAACTTGATTGCACTGAAAGGGGCAAAGAATAAACAGAAGATCTAGAAAACAAATAGAAATAATGAGGCTCTCAGTAAAGATTTTGGCATTGTATTTCTTGCCAGTCAAAACTTAAGAGACAAAACCCCATGATCTCAGATGATATTTTAAAATGGATTGTGGAGTAGGAAAGATATTTTGTCTATAGGTATGGTTAATGACAAAGTTTTAATAAAGCAGTAATGAAGTCTGAAAAGTACAAGGCAAGGAATGAAAATGGGTAAGTGTATGGATCAGAAATGAAGAAGATGGCAGAGCTTTACAGGATGCTTTCCTATGCAGGCAAGGTGTTCATTGAAATTGAAGAAAAAAATATATTTACTTCACTAAAATATGTAAGTGACAAAAAAATGTTTATGCTTGTCCGTGATGCTACAGTTTTTTATCAGACCAAGTTAGATAACACCACTGTAAAAGACTCTGTGGTCCAGGAGAAATCTCTGCTGTTTGAATCTGACATTTAAATGACAGCTCTCCACACCTCCCTACTTCATACAGGTTGGTGGAGAGTTAGATCATGGGAAAAAGTAGTGAAAGAAGGAGCTGTGCCAGGAATGAAATAGGAGCTGTTCAGACATAATTTGCTCTGGAATCTGCACTACCTACCTTGGTTTTATGAAGACGTATTTCTCCACTAAATTTAAGCATAGCCTGGAGAACTACAGTCTTTTTATCTAAGGTCCAAACTCAAGTTATTTCACCACAGCTGATCAATACTGGGATAGAAAATGTTAAAGCTCTTAAATGGATTAAGCTATCAATACTCAACTTATTTGCAACTACCAAAAACTTCTCGACTTTTACTAAAATTTTCTGTCTGTCCAGCCTGCAGTAAAAAACACTTTCAGTACCACCCTCTTACATTCTTCCCCAGACCCTCCCCGTAGAACACTCTGTTCCAGCACATCAAAACAAGTTTCTAAATGATTATCAAAGGCCTTGGCAGCTACATGTGTCACTACCTATATGCTTTTATATTTTTGTATGTTATTTCAGCTAACTCATCATACTTGCCAGCAATGTCTGTTTTAGTAGTTCATTCACCTACTGCTTCTTTTATACATGCACATCATTTATTGTTACTGAATACCTTCCCTAAGTGTCTGTAAACTTTCTTTCTATAAAACCTTATGGGTTAGGAGCGATGAAATCTCAAACCTATGTTAGTAAAAGCAAATCATAAAATGCAAACCATTTGAGATTTCACTTTTTAACAGCATAAATAAATAGAGGAAACCAAGGACCTTATTGGTAAGGGGGAAAAAAAAAAACCCACATGAAGATTCAGTATCATAGATGTCATTGCTCTAAGGAATTAATATGTAGAAGAGTGGGAAAATGAAAATATATCTAAAGTTCCAACTTGTAAAAATAGCGAACAAAGTAACTTATTGCCATCAGTATCCTGGGGATTTGGTCCAGAAACTCAAAAAGCCACTTCAGAATTCCCTTAAAAATTATATTCTGGAAGCATCTTCTCTCTGGTGATGCCTTAAGTGCTAAAGAAAATGAAGGTATTAATATAATATTAATAGCCTTAACAGAATAGAGAAATGATTTCTAAGCGTTAAAAGTAAAGCAAACCTATAGTTCATTGATTAAGAAGAATTCGTCTTATCCTCCACAGATTTAACTGTTGGTGAGACTATGTTTCCTTTACATCCTAAGTGTTTAAAAAAATCCATGCTGCTTCCTTTTATTCTGCTGTCTGTGTTCTGCAGCCTTCACAGAACTTTCTTCAAAGGACGGAAAAGTGAATGTTGCTCCTGATGGGCAGTCGCTGAACTCAGAATCACACACTACTCCTGTGTCAGCATCACAAATCCATGGTACTTCTGAGCATTACCAACATGTTCAATTTTTCATCCCATTTCACTGCATTTTCTCGAAAGCATAACCTTTCCTAGATCTATTTGCTTTATCATCATTCTATCCAATGTGGAAAATACTGAATTGAATTCCAAAGTACAATGGGAATTACTTATGTTGACTGAGAAGAAAAAAGCTGTAATTGTCTATTGTTGGAAGAAGAACACTACATAAGTTAAAATACAAACAGGTCAAGTATGTTTGGAATTTATAATCAACATTCAGAAATCTTTTTTAAGCTTGTATTTTCCAGTAAGAAAATATTTAGTTTGGTTTCAGAAGTCATGGATTTCAATCACAGTTCTATCAGTTACTTGTTTGGGTGGCCACACAATCAGGGTGATGAAATAAACTCTATTTTAACAACAATATTATCTACAAATAAAAGCAGAAAATAAGAGTTAGGTAACTTTTGTTTGACTGATATTTTAGTACAACTAATACATTTTCATTGCAACTAGTACAGTTCACAACATTTGAGCAGTGATTGTCTCATAAATATCTAGTATTCCATTTTCCTTTTATAACAATGGAAATAAATTCATAAGGAATTTAGGGTTTCATTAGCTGACACCATTTTTTTTTTCTAATGCAGTGGATCTTCTAAAAAAACATGGGGTTGGTTTGATTTTGTTTTCTCAGTGGTTGTTATGATAATTTCATTCTTTCTGCAACATTTCTGATTTCATACGGAATCACTTCCAGTCAGTATGTCTTGAAATAGCTATAATAAAGTAAAATTCCTTTTCACAAAATCTCTAAAGATTCAGTGACTCTTTAAAATAAAAGCATGCTTCTCTGAATAGAAATTTCACATAGACTCAAAAGATCTCATGGGGACTGAATGGATATTATTGGAGAAAATTTCACTCAGTGGTGAATGAATCTTAGAGACAGACTTGCATCAAATATTAGAAAATGTGCAAGTAAATCATCAGTGACAAGAGAGAAAGAGCACATCAGATGTAATGAAGACAAATACAGGAAAATGTTTGACAGGAACACTTGTACTATTTAGATCTCATGGGGAAAAAAATGTCCTCTAGGGATGACTGTGATCTTTATTCAAACAAATTTTCCACCTAACTAGATACAGATTTTGCCTGTGAATTTGAGTTTATAACATAGACCTCTGAATTAGTACATCTTACAATGTTACAACTTCCTCTAATATACTTTTTTCCTTTCTTCAGCTAATATGGAATTGTAACGACAGCTACTCTCTCTTTTGCATTAGATATAATACATAGATTTCTGCCCTAAATTTCAATATTTACAGAAAGTATTAAAATATACTTAGTGATAGCTAATGAAGACCTAGTTCTGAAAATTCCAGCATCCTCAAGTTGCATAAATTTGTTACGTTGGGGAAAAAAAAAAAAACCTGAAAAAAAATCAACACTGTTTTAGGATTTTCTAATGGTATTCTGCATGAAAATCTATAATCGTAGAATCATAGAATGGTTTGGTTTGGAAGGGACCTTAAAGATCATCTAGTTCCAACTCCCCTGCTGCGGGCAGGGACACCCTCCACTAGACCACGTTGCCCAAAGCCCCATCCAACCTGGCCTTGAACACTTCCAGGGAGGGGGCATCCACAACCTCTCTGGGCAACCTGTTCCAGTGCCTCACCACCCTCACAGTAAAGAATTTCTTACTTATATCTCATCTAAATCGACCTTAAATAAGCTTAAACCCATTACCCCTTGTCCTGTCACTACACTCCCTCATAAACAGTCCCTCTCCATCTTTCCTGTAGGCCCTCTTCAGATACTGGAAGGCCGCAATTAGATCTCCCCAGAGACGCCTTTTCTCCAGGCTGAACAACCCCAACTCTCTCAGCCTGTCCTCATAGGAGAGGTGCTCCAGCCCTCTGATCAGCTTCGTGGCCCTCCTCTGGACTCTCTCCAACAGCTCCATGTCTCTCCTGTACTGGGGCCCCCAGAGCTGGATGCAGTACTCCAGGTGGGGTCTCACAAGAGCGGAGTAGAGGGGCAGGATCACCTCCCTCGAGGTGATCATCTCCCTGCTATCTTTATAACAAAAAAATGTTAATTTGATTACTACTGGATGTAAGAATTTCTCCATGTCATGATAAGTCTTGAAAATAAACCTAAACCCTGAAACTTACTGTATTCAACCTTTTTATATCACTAAAAAGTAAGTTTTAATTTTTATTAGTATAAAAGGCTCACTAAAGAGATCTATTCCATAATAATGCACCAAATTATGGTTTATGAACTGACCAAACCCAGTTTTTAGAACTTTCATGAACAGGTTGTTTTGGTGTTTTTTTCATTTTGTCATTATCTGTGTTCATTCTACCAGCCTTTGTCAGCTGGTCTAACTCTCTTGATAATATAATTTGGGTTAGGCTTTCTCACATGCATTGAAATTTTTCTCCCCTCACAGAGCATTTCTCAAAATATATGTGTAATGTACCTTAAACACCTTAGAAAATTGACTCCAAGAAGTACCATATTACTTCATTATTTCTGAGATTTTTCTTACCACCAGCTGATGGAAATTTCATGAAAATCTAAATAAATCCAAGATCATACAAAACAACTCAGAAATCCCAAACTGTTTTTGTTAAAGAAATTAAACTCAGGACTGCCTAAATATATGGTAACTGTTGTGGTAAGAAGGTGAAACAATGGGGTAGATAGTATGGTAAGTAACCACAAGGTAGGTGGAAGAAGCAGTAAAAAGGGGTAGCAAAAGAAAAAAAAAAGGCATTTTATCATACCTGCTCACCGTCAGTCGTCTGAAGTTAAAGAAGTCACACAGTAGTGACAGTCACCTATTTGTCCCTACTTTTATTCTCATTCATGTCAGCTCCAATGTCATTCACAAGAGACTGCAGGCAGACAGTTAGGTTTCTTTTTAATTCCTCCTCCTGGCATTGAAAGATTTTGAAAAGACAGCAAAGGTTTCCCTCTTTTCTCATTGTTGGTGCTGCTGAAACTCTCACCTGCACAGTACCTGTCATTGAAGGTCGTAGGTGACTTACACTGTACCCTAGCTCTCAGCAGCAGTATATACCAGAGGCATAGCAACATGGAGAAGCCAAGATACTACAGGGCTTACAAAGACATTTAATAGAAGAAAAAATTGAATGGAAGAAAGGAAGACAGAAATACTGTGAGAAAATGGTATTTATAGAAGACAGACAGGTACTAAATAAAAGGGGAAACTAATAGAAAAATAAAACCAACAAAACCAGGAAAAAGCAAGTTAGGCTGGCTTAAGAGAAGGAACGAAAGGCTGCTAGAACAAGGGAAAAGGGAATTTTGTGTGTCACACAGCAAAGCGACTAAGGGTTCTTCTATTTCCCCCTGCCCTAGTTCTATTACTGGCTGCAAAGCAAACTTCGAAAAATCACATTGATTATTTTTCTGCAAGGACAGTCTCTGGAGTGGACACAAGCATAATGTTGTTGTTTTCCTGCTTACCATTTGACCACATAACTGTCAGTCTCGCAGCCTGTTTCTGGCATCAGGATAATCCTCTGTGTGTGCTGTGATGCTTAATCTGTGCTCTGTGAGAGATAATGCAGTTGGAAGACATGCTGTGTCTGTGCTTAAGCCTGCACTTCACAGAGTCATAGAACGGTTGAGGTTGGAAAGGACTTCTGCAGGTCATCTTGTCCACCCAGCCCCACTTCTCCCCCCAGACCCCCTAGTCACTCAAGTGCAGTCAGCTAAAGCAGGTTGCCCAGGACCTTGTCCAGTTGGATTCTGAGTATCTCCAAGGACGGAGACTCCACAACCTCTCTGGGAGATTTGTTCCAGTGTTTTCTTGTGTTTAGATGGAATTTCATGTGTTTTAATTTGTGTCCATTGACTCTTGTCCTGTCACTGGGCACTACAGAGAAGAGTCTGACTCCCTTATTTTTATTGCCTCCTGTCAAGAATTTATATACATTGATAAGATCGCCCTAAGCATTCTCTTCTCTAGGCTAAAGAATCCCAGCTCTCTCAGCCTCTCCTCATTTGAAAGATTCTCCAGATGCTCCACTTGAAGGCTAGGGTCACTGCCCGAGTATCATTTGTTCTTGGTTTGGAAGATAGTTAGAAATGCCCAACCTTTTTTCTTTTCTTTTTTTTTTTTTTCCCTTTTCCATTTTGGGTTTTGTTGTTTGGTGGTTTGTTTATGGATTGGGGTTTTTTTTTTTGGTGTGGGGTTGTTTGGGTTTTTTTGTTTGTTTGGGGTTTTTTGTGGGGGTTTTTTTGTTGTTTGTTTTTTATAAGCAGGCTTATACAGAGACTGATTGTTTATTTCCCATGCTTGAAATCCCAAAGATAGCACTTGAGAGTCTCTAAAGAACTTTGCCACTGGAATTATTAGAGAGAACAAACTCCTGATGTTTACTTTGTAACTGAAAGCAACCATAGTATTAAATGAGGTGCGTAGTGAAAATAAATTGTAACTTCTGTCATTCTTGCTATATATAATTGCAGTTCCCAACATCATACGGTTAGAGCTAACTATGTGGGTTTTTAATAACAAATCTTCACTAAAAAATGAGATAAATAACAGTATTTAAACTGAAAATTCAAGATACTGGTCTTCTTTTATCACATTTTGAATAATTCCTTTATGCTATCAAATTCAGAGGTACTTCCTTTCAAAAGAGACAGAATCAGATATTTGAATACTCAGTATATTCATCTGAGGCTGCGTTTTTCAGTAAAAGTCTGTAACTAGTGAAGAATTTGAACTTAACTAAATCTTGTACTTAGAGTACTTAGAGTGTTGTCTTGAGCACATTCATAAATTTGTCCTACGCATTTTAGCTTACTGAATGAATGACATAATCTGTGTGCGGCACTGATGTTTAAACATATATGCATTAATAAACTTATCTGACATCAAAACATTAATATTCTTACATTTATACAGCAGAACATTATTTTTTTCTAATGCTAAATTTAAGTACTCAGTAGAATTTTTCTGCATGTAACTTTAGTCACATGTACAAAATTTAAACAAAATATAAGATGTAAAATGTAAAAACAGAAAAAAGTAATTAGGAGTGGAATGAAGAAGGACAAATGTAATAGCATGAGAAGTGCATAGTTCTGTATACAAAACACCTCTAAAATTATATGGTCTGAGCTCATTTGAAGATCTTTTCGAAGCATTACAGAGAAAATATTTTTTAAGAGCAAGATGTTACATAAAATTGAAAACTGGCATGGAAAAGCAATCATTCCTGTAACAGACAGTATTTGGAAATGTACACTGCTGTGTTTCATTGCACAACTAGGGAAAAGATATATGGGATCAGTGCTGATGTCCTTTGGCTCTAGTGAATGAATGATTTATTAGGGAATCACACCTATGAGAGTGAGAATCAGAAAGATTACATGTGTCACACATGTTGTAGTTGCACTTCATCTACCTCACCCTACTGCATAGTTTATAACTGAAAACTTAACTAACTGATCAATAATGTTGTAAAGAGTTGCAGTAAAATAAAATTAAAATTACCAAACTTTTACTATCAAACTAGTGTAAAAATAAGGAAATGAATCACAGAATATGTAATTCATGAGCTGAATGACAGTTCAAATGAGTGAAAACATCAATTCAGTTATATTCTGTGGCATCAAAGTAAATAAAAAATGAAAAAAACCCACAATAAACCTAAAAAAGTTTAAAACCTCAACTAACTAAAAGTTAGTATTGTTTTCTGATACTGAAATGCAATTAGAGCTTTTATTTCACAGAAAAGAGAAATGACATAAGTAATTGTAAATCTAATTGGCAATTAACACTGTTTTCAACTATCTTTTTATCCAAAAATTAATATGCATTTTGTTTGTGGTTCATGAACTCCAATTTATACTTTTCAAATCTTTGAGTAGAATAATCACAAGGATAATTTATAATCAACTGTATCATTCTTCTATCAAATGAGCTATTCAAACTCTGCGTCTCTATGAAAGACTCTTATTCATCTTACTTAAGTTTTTTAATGCTTCTGAATACCAACAATAGTAGAATTTAAATTAAAGAGAGTGCATGAACAGGTGTTTTTAGACTGACTTTATCACAAGCTAGAACATCCAGCCACACAGCAACCTACAAAAATTTGCTAGTGCAAGTTTGAGAACATATATTGTGAAGTCTGACAAAGCTAAATATCAAGAAGGAAGTTTAGAAAAAGCAAGTTTCCACTTCAGGTTATAGAATAATATTCTCTCTTGTCAGACTACCAGTTTTTGCTTCCATTTTGTAATTGTGGGTAAAAACATACAACTGCCAGTATAGATGGTTTTATAAAACAAGGTAACAAATCAAAATATGTGAATCAGTACTGTGATCAAGTGACATGATATTTTTCATTATGAGAAAAGTATCAAAGAATGGGCTTACTTTATGGATAATCTGTAGTATATATGATAGTTCATGTGGCTCCTGCTACACTAATTTTCATAACATGCAACTCAAGTCCCATGTTACAAGAACGAAAAGGTATTTTCATTACAGTCTCCACCCCTGGTGCCTTTGGACCAGACAATTGGGTTTAACATTGCAACAAACTCCTCCCCTTGCCCCTGCTCTGGCTTGGACTTATCCACAGGCTGCAGTCCCTTCGGGGTGTACCTGCTCCAAGTGGAGCCTTATCTACGAGCCACAGTCTCTCCAGGGGTACACTTGCTGTGGCATAGACTTATCCACAGCCACAGTTGCTTTGAGGTGCACCTGGTCCAGCGTAGCCTTCTCCATGGGCCACAATGCCTTCAGAGATATACCTGCTCCAGCATGGCCTTACCCACAGCCACAGTCCCTTCACAAGTGAACCTGCTCTGTCGTGGGCTCATCCATGGCCGCACATTTTGAGGTGCTCCAGTATGACCTCATGCACAGCCACTGATGCTTTAAGGTGCACATGCTGCACCATGGGCTTATCCTTGCCACAGAAGCTTTGAGGTATACCTTCTCCAGTGTGGATTTATCCTTGGGCCACAATCCCATCAGAGGCATACCTGCTGCACAGACATAACCACAACCATAGATGCGTCAAGGTGTACCTGCTCTGGTGTGGACTTATTCATGGCCACAGACGCTTTGGGGTGCCCTGCTCCTGTGTGAACTCATCCACAGGTCACAGTCCCTTCAACTCAAGTTCACGCTGGAGTTCCAGCCTGTCCAGGACAGCAACACAGAAACAGCAGCGATGTCCTGGCCATGGGCCAGCCCAGACACATCGCCATTGTGGTTATCAAAATGTTCCCAGGCACAGCACAGTCAGATGATCAGCAGTACAGCGGTACAGCGAGCAGCGAAAGCAAAAAGCAGCCACTAACGAGCAATAGGCTCTACTGTACAGAAAGGCAAGCAAACCCCATGGCAAGCACAGGCACCTGCCAATTAATAGCTAAACATCAATAACAGGTATAAATTCAATCTAGCACATTCCAACCAAATCTGTTGTTATCTCGAACCCTTTGAACTCTACATTGGGCACCAAAAAGTACTGTCGTGGTTTTGCCCCAGCCAGCAGCTAAGCCCCACACAGCCGCTCGCTCGCTCCCCCCACAATGGGATGGGGGAGAGAATCGAAAGAGTAACAGTGAGAAAACTTGTGGGCTGAGATAAAGACAGTTTAATAGGTGAAGAAAAAGCCACACAAACAAGAAAAACAAAACCAGGAATTCACTACTTCCCATGGGCAGGCAGGTGTTCAGCCATCTCCAGGAAAGCAGGGGTCCATCACGTGTAATGGTTACTTGGTAAGACACATGCCATCACTCCAAATGTCCCCCTTCCTTCTTCTTCCCCCAGCCCCTTATATGCTCAGCTTGATGTCGTATGGTATGGAATATCGCTTTAGTCAGTTGGGGTCAACTGTCCCAGCTGTGTACCCTCCCAACTTCTTGTGCACCCCCAGCCTACTTGTTGGCAGGCTGGTGTGAGAAGCAGAAAAAGCCTTGGCTCTGTCGAAGCAATAACAAAAAAACCCCTGTTTTATCAACACTGTTTTCATCACAAATCCAAAACATAGCCCCATACCAGCTATTATGAAGAAAATTAACTCTATCCCAACCAAAACCAGCACAATTTTCAGGATCCTTTTTGAATTGGTGGAGAGTATTAGGAATTTCAGTAACATAGTGAACTTTGTAAGTATTTTTTGAAGAGTAAATTTCATTTTAGAAGTGTAAATTTTTGTCTGTTGACTGTAAAATTGACTTTGGACAAATAGTTCAAATGTAGACTTTTCTCCGGTGCAGTTTTGACATGTTTTGTCAATCTCAACTTCTTTTAGAAATTGTCATTCTCCCTGATGCTGTTTCCAAACTCACTCCAATGTTCATGACTAGTTGGGCTTTGCCTTTCCTTTATTCATTCTGTCCCCTGTGAATTTTACTCCCACATCATCATTGCTAAAATAATTTAATACCTTCTTCCTTCTACTGTACCTCTTCCATTGGAACAGAATTCTATTCTGTTGTATTTTTACTTTTAACAGTTCTTTTTTCTCTTTTTCCTATTCAAGTTTAAACCTTACTTAACTGATTAGAAAACAATAACCACTACAAATAATTAACATATATCTGTATAAATATTTTGGCTTAAAGCATTGCTCATTGAATATTATTGTAATTTAAACTAGATTGCATCTAAACATCTCTTGTGAAATACAAGCCTTGCTTGTCACAGCATAAAGTAATTTCAGCATTATGTCTGATTCCTTATTTAACCTGTAGTACAAGCAAATATCAGTAGCTGACAGTCTTTCCACCTACACTTGCCAAAGAGCAGAAGTGATCATTTTCCAGACAAAGGGAGTTATTTTTCATTGTATCATGTTAATATTTCTTCTCATATTATTTTGGTGCTGATACAAAGTATGACAGGTAGGATCTTATTGATTTCCTCCTCAGTGGCATGGAAATAAGATGGGAAGAGCAAGCAGAGAGAAAGAAAAAAGGTTATGTTTTCTACCCTTCCTTTTTTTTTTTTTTTCTTTGTGTGCCAGACATCTTGGACTTCATCCCCCAGAAATCATGATTTCTCAACTATTTATTTGTTTGTTTGTTTAAATCTGTTGTCTCCTTAGCAGACCTTCCTTATTTTTTGATTTCTTTCAGTGTCTAGTTCTAAACTGGTAACAAAAGAGGTCCAAAACCCATTAATAAGCACTGATTGCCTTGGAGCTATTGTGCTTATGGATAGCATCCATTGTATCAGATTGGAATGGTCTTAAACAGAGCCAGGGAATAAAAAAATACTACAGTGTTCATGGTCAGTGATCTAGCAACTGAGCTTGTGTGTCTTTACTTAGCAGTAAAAGTACAGTACCTTCCCTGTTTTTACATGTCAGGTGACATTATTTGTGGTATTCTGTTATATGTATTTTCCAGTATATATGTGATAATCCTGTCTTCCTTGTACTACCTTGCCTATTGTTATTCAGCATTCAGCAACAATCTTTTTCACATTTTGTCTAGGTTATATCTGAGGTTTATTTCAATGATTTTCAGCATCACTTGTCTCCTGCAATTTGCTTTATCAGAAAACAGAACAAACCAAAGATATTTTTCACATGTTCATATTGAATATCTGCAGAAACTTCTACATATCTATATATAGATGAACATAGTGTGGGTTTACTAAAAACCACAATGATTTGTTTTAATTTAACTGGAATCTACTTTTGAATTACTATTTGGATCCTGATGTGCTATAGCTATAGAGAGGCAGTATTTAAGTCATTGCCTCAATTAAATTTGTTTCTGGGTATCACCTTTGTATGTGCAAGTTAATTTGTGTTCCCTTCTTCTTCCTCACCCTCAATGGTTTTGAGGGTTTTTTTGTATTAGAGACACTATTTTTAAAGCTTTTAATACTAGCTAGAAAATTACTTTAAATAATACATACTAGAGAAATATGGTTTTCAGAATACTATTTTTTCAGCTCCTCTTTCACCATCCAGCTATGATGTCAAATCAGCCTAAAGGTGTGTTACTTTGCCAGGTTTTCTAACTCAAAAACTACTCTGGATTTTGTTGACATGATGCAGTGTTACCCAAAGGGCCTTCTACAAGCCCTTTATTTATGTACACTTGCCATTTTTGAATGTGTCTGTCAGCTAATCCTTCAAGCATGAAAACAAAAAAGGCACTAAACTGAGTTAATACTAATTTTAGTTAGCATATTGGAAGAAATTAGTGTGTTAAACTTATAATACATTCTTTAATCCAAGAGATGATCTGACCTTTGTATTTTTAATATATGTATTTCAGTTGCCAGATCCAGTTCTGACATTAGTCAGTATTTCACATCCATTGGTCTCTACAACCCTCAAGAAGTATTTTGCATTTAAATATGTGATTTAAATTTAGACATAAATTATTATAAGTTTATAGACCTCTATTTTTGATGTTAAGGTGGGGAAGGAAAAAACCAATTTAACATCACAATACTGAGAGAGAGAACACAGAACTTGAAGTACCAATTAGACCTTAAACTTAGACGGAGAAGTGCTTCTACATTGACAGTTTTTCTAGTTTAAGTTCAGTTGCTCCTGAGTTATGTTAGAAGAAATTATATCAGCCCCAATTTGTAATAACATTTGCTAATTTTATTCCTTTGTATAATATGTATTGTATAATGAAAAATAGAGGCTCAATTTCTAATTTCTTCTCCCCTCCCTCCCCCCCCCCCCCCAAATGGATTTTAAACTTCAGCTATACAATATATTTGAACTCCACTTATTAAATGAGTTCATTTCTATTTAGGTAGCTCAGCTGTGCTGACACAAACAGAGTACACTTTGTTCAGATATATTTTGACATTACAAAAATCCAGAAAAGAGATTAATTTCTTTTTTAATATAGTTTACTTTTTTGGAATTGAACATCTTATGTGTATTTTAAATTTATTAAATGGACAATGAGATATCAGAGTATAATTGAAAAGAAAAATAGACAAACAAAACCAAACCCAAAACAAATCAGAACCAAAAACTATTCAGAACAAACTAACTTCCTAAAATACTATTACAGAAACATTTACAAGATTAGATGATCATCTCTAAAGACATTATCCTATCTTCTCAAGGCAATTATGGTTGAAAACAGTCTGCAATCTATAGGAAGTAATTTTGCTTCAAATAAACCAGTTAAATTATTCCTCTAGAAAGTTACTAACAAAAAAGACTTTGTCAAGGATGTTTGAGGTTAGAGTCAGTCCATCAAGTCAGTCCATCATTACTTTTTTTCTAAGTAAATTCTTACACTTTTAATCACAGACTTTGACATCACAGTACTTTGAAAACTGCAACTCAGTCCACATCTCATTATTATTAGTTTGGTAGAAGTGAAGAATAGTAATCCCGTCCCACACTTAACTATGTATGGTTTAGGTTTTGCTGCAACTTCTATAGATAGCTTTTGATGATATTTAAAACTTGATTTTTTAAATTTTTCATCTAACTTAAACCTTTTGTATGGCTAAAGGCTAAGATGACTTATCAAGGTAGGTACCTTGCCATCCAACATAGGGGTTGCATTATTTCTTTAATTAATTTTCATGAGATGGACTCTAGCACATGACAACTATTAGAGGAACCTCTGTGTCTATACAGTGCCTAGGGTTTAGACAGATAAGGTCAGCTCAGATGAATTCTACCCTGGCAGTTTTTGGTTAGGGACCAATCAATGTACATAAGTAAAAGATTTAATTCCAGGACATATAGCTCATTATAACTCATCCCTACCTAAATAATAAGATCAAATCAATGTTTTATTAATATCTAAATATGAAAAGGTATTTTCACTTATGTGAGAAAAACCAGTAGTTTTAAAGCAGTCAAAAATATGAAGTGTGTTCAAAATTAAGAATGTTTTGAATGTTTTTGGTTGGTTGGTTTTGTAATATGCTATTGTGGTTTGTCATTTCAAAGTTTTAGAGTTCTTAAATTTACCCAGCAGTAACTTTTAAACCTACTATCAAACACTTTAATTTTCTCAGTCAGGTTCTTCATGGTTTAAATCAAGCAATTTTTTTAAAATCTCTTGTGAAATTATTCTTTTCTGTACCAGCAATTACCATATATAAGCAAACAAACAAACAAACAGATATATATATATAACAATGCAAATCACTCTCACATTTGCTGTCAAGGAATTCATGGGATTAGAAAATCAGGTTTAAGGAGTTGCCACCACAGTTCAATTTTAATAGTTTTTTTTTTCTTTTTGCTTCATGTGTACATTTCTTTTGACCTTAGAATTATGGAGATTACAAAAAAAATATTTTTTAAAATCTTAAACAATAAAAACAACAAAATAGGAGGCAGCAAAAAGTCAGGTCCATTGTAAAAGCATAAGTTAAATCCTAATTGAATTAGTTTAAGACTTGCCTGTCTTTTGGCCTTTTAATTTTTATCTTCAGAGTTGTGAATAGAGCAATTAGGTCAAAAATGATTTTATTCCTTTAGAAAGTTAAAGTAAATTTCCCTTTTCATTTTTTTTTCTTGTTATACCTATACTGATTTGCCTGATGTCATTGTCTGGGATCTCAGAGACATACTGCTGTACTAGAAATTTCTAAGACAATAAAGATGACTGTAGACAATAAGAGAGTTTAAATTTACAAAGAGTAAATTTAAGAGTAGACAATAAGAGAGTTTAAATTTACAAGTTTACTAAATTTACAAGACACCTACCCTCTAGCATGGACTCAGTATGAATCTCAGAATAAAATCTTGAACAACCAGACATCTGTAGAAAGCAATGAGCATAGTAATACACATGAAATTCTGTTACTCTTTACTGTTTTCTGCTAGGGGATCTGACTTCCCTGAGCTTCTAAAGGTGATCACAACTCTTCTTCAGTTCAAAGAAGTAACATACCCTATAGCTTACTCTATAATTATTGACTAATTGTTCTTCTTAGTTCTCCTAACATTTTTTTCCACAATTGCATACCCAGTACTTTATGACTTGAAGAATAAAGCAGCCCTTAATACATTAAAAAAGCCCAAAACAGCCAACCAACAACCAAACAAAACAAAATGTCTAGAAGGTTCTGCACATATATTTCCTTTGGAAGGAGTGAACTTATATGTAGTCTGAATTTACTCTCTTTTAGTTTAAAACCATTACCCCTTGTCCTATCACTATAAGCCCTAAAGAATCTGTGAACATGATGCTTATTCCAGTTGCCTGAAGAAGGCCTCAGCTATTTCTTCTTCCTGATCATGCAGTCTGTGGCAGACAACCACCACCACATCACTCATGCTGATCTTCCCACTAATCCTGACTCATAACCTCTGATCTGGCTCCTCATTTGTCTCTAGACAGAACTGCATGCTTTCCCACTGTTCTGTCATGTAAAAGACAGCTCGCTCTCTTCATTTTCCAAGGCTGTACTTCCAAGAGTCTGTATCTGTCCACTGCAATGCTCTGATCATGTGAGTGATCCCATCATGCCTCTGTGATCCCAAGGAGATCATAACCCCGCAACTGCATGCAGACCTCCAGTTCTCCTCTCCTCCCTCACTTCAATCTGCGTGTGTCAGTGTACTGGCAGTTCAGAGAGGTACCATATCATGCTCATTTCCAAGAGAAGGTATGAGAGTTTCGTCTGCTATGCTGTCCTATAGATACTTCCTTATTTGTGCACATACACTTGAGATGAGTCCCCTACAGCCTTCTTTTGTTGAATAGGAGACCTCTCTTGTCCACATCGCTCTGTACCCTTTGCTTGCCAACTTGGTTTACCACTTCCTCAGTTGATTTTGAATTAACATCCTCCACCTGCTTTGTTCCTAGTTTAAAGTTCTCCTTACCAGCCTGCTTGTAATGCTTTTCCCCTATTGAACAGGTGGATCCTGTCTCTTCTGAGCAGTCCTTAGACCTCAAAGGCTTTTCCATGATGGTAAAAAACAAATATCTTTTGTTGACACCAGCTGTACAAACAGTTGTTGACTCTCAGGATATGTCTACTCCTCCTCAAGCCCTTCACCTGCAGCATCAGGCTCCAGGGGATAACTGCCCTTGATTCTTGCCCCTGAAGCCATGTAGCTTGATATGCGCCAGGTCTCCCTTGATATTATTGTTGGTGCCCACATGGAAGAGTAGCAGGGTGTAACAGTCCAAGGGCAAGCAGCAAAGTTCCTAGACAGCAGGTCAGGTTGGCAGCTTTGGGCCTCCATCTCCTGCAGCAGGGAATCTCCCACTACCGTCACTCACCAGTTCCTTCCAGTGCTGCTATGCGGCTCAAGCTCAGCTGACTCGAAGGCTTTGTTGGACACAGCTCCCAGCCCCTCATGTGCAACCAGGCCACTGGACCTCATCTGAAGAATCTGTAGATGCAAATCTGCAGTCGATGCTTATTGTATTTTAGAGTGGGAAAAGATAGGGTTGTGGGTGGGGTTTTTGGGGGTTTTTTTTGGTTTTGGGGTTTGTTTTTTTTTCATAAATAATGATTGGCCTAACTTGAAAATCTGTCACCTATGCAGATTTAGGAAACAGTGTAACACATGTGGTTGCAGCTTATGTCTTACACCTCTTGGTGTAAAAAACTGTCATGGTTTAACCCAGCACTCAGATAAAACAACCACACAGCCATTCATTCACTCCTTTTCCCCTCCAGTGGGAAGGGCGAGAGAATTGAAAAAGAAAAAAAAAAGAAAAGGTAAAACTCATTGGTTGTGATAAAGACAGTTTAATAGGACGGAAAAGGAATAAGAATAAGAATATACAAAACAAGTGATGCACAGAACAATTGCTCACCACCTGCTGACCACCAACACCCAGCTAGTTCCCAAGCCATGCTCCAGCCCCTGGTGAGCTTCGCTCAACTTATATACTGAGCATGATGTCATATGGTAGGGAATACCCCTTTGGCCAGTTTGGGTCAGGTGTCCTGGCTGTGCTCTCCCAGCTTCTTGTGCACTGCCAGCCTCCTTGCTGGCAGGGCAGCATGAGAAGCTGAAAAGTCCTTGACTTAGTGTAAACATTGCCTAGCAACAACCAAAATATCAGTGTGTTATCAACATTATTCTTATCCTAAATCCAAACCACAGCACTGTACCAGCTACTAGGAAGAAAATTAACTCTATCCCAGCCAAAACGAAGTCATAACTAATTTCCCTTTGGCCAGTTTAGACTCCCCTTGTTTTGCCCTTGAGCATCTCATTCATAGATGTATATTTTTCTCAGCATGTAGATAAGTAATAAAGAAACCTAACATCAAGCTAAAGAACCAGTAAATAACAGGATATTTAGACATTTCAATGCTGAACCTTAGAACTTCCTGCTTGCAGTTTTATGGCTTAATATGTAGTATTAATCAGACATGTTATTAAATTAATTTGCAATCACCAGCGATATAATTTTCAATCAACTGTATCTTTGTACTTAGCATAAATTGAAGGGTTTAAGTAGCAGGGGGCTACAGGGGTGACCTGTGTGGGAGGAGACCGTGAACTCCCAAATGACAGTCACATCCAGTTCCAGACAGCTCTGAAACTGTTGTGAGCAGCCCATCATGCACTAAAACTTCAGATCATTAGAGAAGCACACAACACCCCTACTCAGACATATTTGAGAAGTCAATTGGAAACTTTTAGGGGCTGGAGACACATTGCGCACTTCTGGAGGTGCTGCTGGAGAGACACTCAAGGAGGAGACATCTGAAGCCAAAAGGGTCACATACATCCCTAAAGGGATTAAGTCTGTGGATGCTTATGCTGGGGCAGATACATCCCTGAGGGACTGTGGTCATGGGAAACCCACATCAGGGCAGGGACACCCCTGAGGGACTGCAGCAGAGCAAAAATTGCAAATGCAAAGATCAACAGAAAGGAGCAACTGGCAGAAGTCATTGCACACACAACCCCAGCCTTCAATGCCAGTCAACACCTCACGGAAGGAACTGGGACCTAGTGAGTGTAACTCAGAGTGAACATAAGAGAAGCTGAGACTAGGAAGGGAGAGGGTAGGTGTTTGGCTTAATCTGAGTCTGAAGAAGGGACAGAAAAAGGTTTTATGAAATTCTTTAATTGTTTATGTTCTCTTTTTTTCTCAGGAACCATATCAATGACCAGGAGCTTGTGTGTCAGCAATTAAGTAATAGTTCCCCAAGTCAAGAATGTTTTGCCTACAACAATATTACACACAAATTAAGATTTCACATAACTTTTTTATGATTTTTGGTACATTGTGATGAAACAGTGATCTGTAACCTATTCCAGAACAATTTGCATTCTTCTGGTGCTCAAAGAAATGGGAGTCAGATTAATTCCAAGTCTTTCCTATCAAGAAAGTTCAAATAAATATAACATCCTTTTAAACTTAAGCAGTTGGACTTAAAAAAATATTGAAAAAAGTAATCTCTTACTCCATTAAATCTCTGTGTGTCTGTAATATTGTACAGAATCAAATATTGATAAGAAAAGTTGAAGTTTTGTCTGTGTTATGCAACTCAAATTCTCCTACTAGCTTCACCCGAAGAATGACTTTTTTTACATTGATTTGAGACAAGCTGCAAGGCAAAAATATTTTGTTTCCTATTAGGTAATTGTTAGCTATTAAAAGACCTTTTGGAATTACATGGCAAAATTTAAAAATCTTTTTACCTTTCTTTTTTCTTCTTCTTCCCCCCGCCCCCCCCCGCCTTTTATTCCCCTATCAAAGATTCAAAACAGACGATGCATTGACTTGCTCAAAAATAAATGTCATGGTACTCATCAGAATGCAAAAAATTTTAAATTCAATCCCAAGCACCTTCTCAGGCTACCTGTTTCTCAGATAACTCATTTTTCTTATGGTTTTACAGGTCATGAAGAGCATGCAAAAAACCAAAGGGGACTTGGAAAATCTGTGTCCTCCATGTGACTGTGTAATTCCTCTCTGTTGCAATTCCTCTCTGTTGCTTTGTTTTCATTGATAAATTTTGAGTATGTATCATGATGTTAAAAAGATTTGCATCATCTAGCAGCAAAATGTTAAGACAGTTACCTTCTACATATCTGAGAATAAAAAAAAAAGCTAATTGCTCAAACTATTACAAATGACTTGCCCAAAATGTTTTAAATATGTATAATCCTTAGGGAAAAAAGAGTGATAGTAGTAAGATAATCAAACTATATGCCAACCTGTCATTTTTTCAGGAATCGTATGTCTGATAAGTAGATCCAAAATCAAACACTGTGTAGTCTGGTTTTGGGTGGAATAAACAATTATGACATATGCCTGAAGAGTCTGTCTGATTTTTGTACTCCAGTTTTATTTATACAAGTTGTCATATCAGTAAGCTTCACTGAATTGAAACTGAATTACCATGTTATTATCAATATTATCACAATCCTCAATGCTACTTGCAGTTATTTGTAAGGGGATTTTGACTCATAGGGATCTTCTGAAAATTTCTATTGAATTATATTTTTCAAAAGAAGTAAAAATGTGATATCTGTCAAATTAAAATACAATAAAATTCAATAAAAAATGTGTGAGGTTTTTTTTGGGGGGGGTTGTGGTTTTTTGTGTGTGGTTTTTTTTTTTTTTTTTTTCCATTATGCAGTGAATAATTGTTAGTATCTTCATTAGGATTTAATTTAGGTGTGTTACATTCACCATTCTCTTTTAAGTCAAACTACATCTCTTTATGGAATATTGCCATATACTGTGGAAACTCAGCATGTGGAATATCTGGAGGTATATAAGAAAACAGAACCTTTCCACTACTCAAGGAAATATAGTTAAGCATATGAAAGTACTTATAGATTTACCATATTCCAGTTTTGTTCAGAAGATCATAGTGTATGCATTACCAGCTGTTCTCAGACTGCTGGTTGAAAAGAGGACATTCAGGAAAAGAGAGGAAGCCAAGCGGTCATGAAATACAACTTTTGATTGGGGAAGGAAAGAAGCCTCCAAAAATCCTTTCAATATTTACATCTGCTCTACTGTCTTTCTAGTAGACATATTAAGCATACAATATTTATTAAGCCAGCTGCAAGAGAGTATGAGTGGGTTAAAAAAACTATGGCTGTAATTGAGTGTTCATGAGAGAAAAATTAGATTATTAAGGTCTGTTTCCTCTTTGCTCTCTCTTCCATTGCTGTATAAAACAAGCTGAGCTGAGGAGCAAAAGATGTTGACACACCAGTAATGTGGGAAAATCTATAATAAACCTTTGAAAGGAGGCTTAAACAAGTCAGCTAATGCTGAAGATCGCTTGATTCATCACTGCACATCTGAAGAGTTTCACTTTGGGTGGGAGAGTTTATTCATCCAGAGGATTACTGTAGGTGGAAGATTGGAGTAACTGATGGTAGCAAGAAGAAACATTTGCCTTTTTCCTGTTGTTAAGGCCACCTCCCAGTCTCTACCTCCTTTCAAACAGGATAGAGGGTGACCTTGCAAAGACATCAGCCAGTTCTCTCAGCACCTTTGCCTGTCAGGTCCATGGGTCTCCATAGAGCATAGCTTCTTACACAATTAGAATTAATCTAGAAAAGTATATTAACATTTTAACAAACAATATGACAACAAGAATCAATGCCAAGCCCAGAAATATTGATTTATTTCCTCTTCTAGTTTCTTCAGTGTCAACAAGAATCACACGAGTTTTTCTATGGCTAATTCCATGTCTATGGCCTTCATGTTTTTTCATTCTCATTGAGAACTACTTACAAAAATCGATCCATATAATTTTTGATTCTCTTCTTTCTGCTAAGGTACTGTTAATTGCTAAAGAAGAGATACAAGCAGAAACAAAGAACTTGGTATTTTAATGTCATCTGAATTTCTCATAATGTAATGATTTTTTCTTTAATCTCTATTTTATTTTCTGATGCAATAGCTTCTTAAGCTCAACTTCATTCACTCTCTCTCCAGAACAAATTTTAATATGAAATTACAGTTCAGAGCATGGCAATTTTATTTTATTTTTTAAATTGAAGATTTTTTCAGGAGATTGCATGTATTAGTGTAATGAAAGAAAAACTCATTCTTTGGAAAATGTATATACCATGCATCTGAGGCTCAATATGAAATATAGTCAGAATGTTAGGATTCCAAGGTCAATTGGTTAGTTTATTAGTAAAAGCAAATAGTAGCATTTTAGGTATGGAAAACACATAATTTGCTTTGAGAAAAAAAATCCATAATGCTTATCTCATATCAGAGATCTACCACAAATGTTGATCAAGGATGATCATTTATATCCACACTTTCAGGTCAGTTTATTGAATCTACTGACAGACACTCAAACCAACATGTTGTACAGGATCTTCTTGCCAGTTTGATTGTGGTGTGAACATGGCCTTATTTACTGCAGGTAGAAATAATTCTGTTAGTTCAGGTGAACTACATAAAATGTTCATGACAAGTGGATGATTTTTTAACAGTATTGGGGACGAGATAGTAGAAACTCACAGAAATGCCAAAAGTGGTAGAATCATAAAATTGTTCTGGTTTGAAAAGACCTTTAGATCATCAAGTCCAACCGTTAACCTAGCATTGCCAAGTCCAACCACTAAACCGTGTCCCTAAGCATCACATTTACACGTCTTTTAAATACCTCCAGGGATGGTGACTCAACCACTTCCCTGGGCAGCCTGTTCCAATGATTGACAACCCTTTCAGTGAAGAAATTTTCCCTAACATCCAATCTAAACCTCCTCTGGCACAACTTGAAGCCATTTCCTCTTGTCCTATTGCTTGTTACTTGGGAAAAGAGATCCACCTCACCCACCTTGCTACAACCTCCTTTCAGGTAGTTGTAGAGGACAAGAAGGTCTCCCCTCAGCCTCCTCTTCTCCAGGCTAAACAACCCCAGTTCCCTCAGCTGGTCTTTATAAGACCAGTTTTCTAGAGCCTTCAGGTAGTATCTGCCTGAGTGCTATAACGAGAAAGTTGGGATAGTTAATCCTTTCATCAGCACATATGGAGTTTGTATGTAAACTATGAAGTATTTCAGTGACTTTCCTTGCTAATTTTAAGTAATCTTTTTTATTATTATTATTATTTTCCCCTCTCTGAATGCACTATTGTCTAATCACCAAGCAAATAGTTTATATTTGTGAGATATGCATTGACATTAATCATTCACCTCTGATATCTCTAAAATCTTTGGTTCAGTATGATTGTAAAACCCAAGGAATGTTACAAACTCTAAATTAACCTTACCAAAATATTGTTTTCTTGTAGTTTAATACCTTAAAATATACTGAAGGAAATCAAGGTATATTGTAACAGATATCCACACAGTACAGGATATCAGCATAGATATCCTGTGCTATCCCCACAGGAAGATAGCAGAAGGATGAAGAGTCCTTGGAAGCCAAAATTACATGAAGCTTAACATTTATTAAGTAGGTGTAGCACCTCCTATTCTCAACATTCCTAGCTCCTTCTCTGATACCTTCCATGGGAATAATCCACTTTCCCATAGAAATCAGATAAGTATCTTTGTTAATCTAACCAGAGAAATTTTTAAACCCTCTCTACTATAAAAATATAGCTTTCTTAATTAACTATTGTATTTTTGTATAGGAAGGAATACTTGTATCATTAATACACAGTACACCCATTACATCTTTAACAAATGATCAGACAGTTAAAAAATGCGATTATAATCTATGCATTACTGTTAATTGCCAGACTGACTAGAAAATGTAAAGAGCTAAGCATCTAATAATCATGATCTAATAAGATGAGAGGGTTTGTTTGTCTGTTTGTTTGTTTTTTGTATCGCAATAAGATATTTATAGCCAGGTTTATTTTAGCTGTGATATAATTCTCATTCAAAGTATTTTCAACATCTCTCATATTAAGCCTCATGAGGAACATTTTTCTTTACCATGTCCCTTACAGCCATCCCACTAACAGTGATATTTCTAAAACTCTAGAGTGAGGGGCTTGCTTTACCTGCCATAAACAGTGGAAGGAGTTCTAGACAGAGAGGGTATGAACTACAAGGAACAATGTCCCCCCAGTACTTATAATGGCAGATGAGCATCTGTTTTTTTCAATGATGTGCAGTATTTTTTATTTCTCTGAAAGTTGTCTTTGTTGCACTGCTACACACTTAACTCTGATTATATAAATAAAATAAGAACTGTAAAGTTGAAAATGCTTTTAAAATTGTCCCATTCAAAATTTTCAGTAGATTTCCAAACATCTACAAGGTCTGAAACACGAGCATCTTAAAAGTGACATTGTTTAAACCATAATAAGTATTTCCAGGAAAACAAACAAACAAACAAACAAAACCCCTTAATTTTTTAATTATTACAAACCTCAGTGTAAACTTAGCAAATTGTAATAAATTGTTCTGGTAACATGCTTTGCCCTTTCTTCTTTTTCAACAAAATTGTTTAAACATGAATGTGACTTTATTGTGAAAATTTACAGTTTTAAATAGAAATAGGTTCTTTGCTTGGCCATGACTACAATAGTTCTCCTGTTTTCATTAGCTAACTGATATATTTAGTAGCATCTAAGGTTATAATTTTATATATATATTTATACAAGCTAAATATGAAATAGTTTTCATTCATTGATCCCTGAACACCAAATTTAACAGATAATCTTTTTCTCTCCATTGTCAACTCTCATTTTTTTCAGAAATTGTATTGCCAGGCTGCAGAAGTTTCACTGTTATCAAATACGACAGTTCACGAAGTTCAACAAATATATACAAAAATACTTCCTTCGTCTGTCTTTCTTTTATATTTATGTCTTTTTCCAAACACTTTAGTGATTCTTTTTTCCTTAGAGGTTTCTGAAAAGGCAGGTGAGAACTTTTTCAGAAACACGCTTTCATAGGGAAATGTATAAAATAATTTAGAATTAAAAATGTTTTGAAAGGAAATTGTTTCAAAGGCAAAAGTTATTCTATATTTGATTATGTTACTTTAATTTATAAAGTAATATTGTTATCACAAACCCAGTTTGAGATTCTTTAGTGGGGGATTAAAAAAAGTGCCTTTGAAATTGGGATGGATACAGACTTTTCATGTTAAACATTTGATAAATTTGTGGATGTTAATTACATGCTTGTTAGAGAATATATTTGAAAAGTTTTATACTTCTTGAATTTCTCTGGTTGCATTTGGCTCTCTGCTTCCAACTTTTAAAAATGTTAGATTTCTATTCAACCAATGGTTTCTAAACTGCCTTTAGCCTTGTACATACTTTCCTCTATTGAATTTGTGATTTTCCATTCTCTTTTGAAAGGATTGTGTTGTGAATGTACACAAGAGTGTCAAAGGAAACATACTATTCTATGTGAATAAATTTGTATTTTGTAATAGCATCTTAGAATTGGGGAAAGTAAAATTTTAATTTTTTTTACTAAAGTTTGTCTACTTTTATATTTCACATGCCTACATTGTTCCCCACAAAATTAAGACTAAATTAAGTGTAAAAATCATATATGCATTTAATTTATCATATCAAAGTATTTTAATAACTCAAGAACCAGACCAAATGTAGTAATTCAAACATTGAAGTGGAATGAATTCTGAAATGAAGATAGTTCAAGAATATACAAATGAAGAAAAAAGATGATTCTGTACTGTCACAAGGAGACATATTTATCTTTAGAAGTTTGTTTGGTAGTCACATTAAGGCTGAAATCTTAATTTAATTTAGCAAGAATACACACTTAAATTCTGAATGCATTCATCCACCTACAGAATATTAGTACAAGATATTAATGGCAAAAAACTTCTGAGGGGAACTCTAGCTTTCCTCAGTTTTTAGGTTTTCTTTGAATTTTCACTCCAGAGAAACAAAACAAAATAGAACAAGGACCTGGCAACCCATCAAACCTACTGGCCTACTAATTGCACTTTATATACATGCTTCTTCATGATTTTCTTCTTCTATATTAGGACACGTGCTGACCAACATCTGTGACGAAATTCTTTCATGTCTGCCCTTTTTTTGGACAACTGGATAAACTCTTATGTCTCTCTTCCATCAACCGCTATCAAAGGGTCAGTGCTCCTTTATCTCTGACAAATTGAATTTGTTGTCAGTAATGGATATGTGTCCAGATTATTTGGAGTTGACTTTTTCATAAATCTTCTTACTATCTTCACCTTGTGTTAATAACCTATAATATAGATCACACAGATATTCAGAGGCTTTGGAGAACAAGCACTTTTGAGAGTTGCAAATTCACCAGCTCTGGGTCTATAAAGAGGTTTTAAATCTTCTGCTTGATGCTGTAGCAAGTGTTGAAAACATATGCCTGCGCTATTGTACTGCATGAGAGGTTGCTGCCACTGTTGCTGTCACTAGCAGATGAACTGGAGGGTGAAAGGGAGAGGGAAAACAGAAGGAAACAGAGTGGTGGCAGCAGGTGCTGCTTCCCAGTTTTCCATAAGTTTTCATTGGCAGCAACAGCCACCTCCCAGATGTTGTAGGGGCTCTTTGACACTTGCTGCTTAAGCAGCTGTCCTCTATTTTTTCAGGAGAAGAAAGAAATTAGGCTGTACAGAAAGGTCTGCTCAAAAATAGAAGAAATCACTAATGGCATTTATAACTCCATTTGCCAGGAAATTATATATTTCTAAGTCCGTAAAACAGCAGGAGGAAGAAACATCTTGTGTCACCTAAACCACTTCAGAAATTAAAATCCACTGCAATGGAGTAACGGATCAGCCCCAAATCACGTAAGTCTGTGACAGAAATGGTGACAGACCTCAACTCTCATATGATCTGATGCTTGTATTTTGACTACACACCTCTATTTTTTTCATGGTTTGTGAAGTGACTACTATGACTCCATTATGAAACACCGTATATAAACAAAAAGCACAAAGTAGTAACAGTATATTTTCTGACTGAAAAAACCCAAACCAAACCCAAACAAAAAAACCCCTACCCACAAAAACTTTACTCCATCTTTAGAATCATTGTTAATATGGTCCTGTTTCTTAAGAACTTCCTAAATAGTAAAAAATGTTTGAAAGTAATAAAAGTTTATATTAAAAATTTGAAATGGAAATAATTGTAGTAGAATGGATAATGGGGATATTATCTTGTACAGGAAGAAATTACCAAGGATGACAAAAGTCAGAACAAAACTAGTAAAAATAGCCTAAGGAGCCAATTGAGATTTCAAGGAAACACTATATTCCTGCAACAAACTGTGTTGCAGAGCATTGCAAGCTGTACTGCCAAACTCGGCATAAAAGGTAAATTAATAATCTAAATTTCAACAAATATAAAGATAGCAGTGTTGTAACAATGTGAAAGTGTTCTTACATATACCTAAAACCCTGATATGATCTAGACTTTTTTTCTGTATTCTAAAGGTGTTAAATACATATCAGTAAAAAAAAAAAAAAAAAAAAAAAATAATAATAATAATGCTCATTACCTAAAGGCTGTACCTTTTAATTTAACTATGCTCAGCTAAGTGGAATTCACTGCATATACATATACGAAATACACATTGGCAGAATGACAAATAATTAGAACGCTGAAGATTTACAAACATTTATTTGCATTTTATTAATGAGGTAGCAATAGAAAAATAGATGTGTAAGTTTTGAAAGATCTCAAACAATTTTTCCAGTTGAAATGTTTCAAAATAAGATAGTGACTACTTGAAAATAACATTTGGAGGCATCAGGAATCCATCAAAATATTGTTTTGAAGCAGTAAAAATTTGCTTAACAGAATTACTGTTATATAGCAATCAGTCATAAAACTGAAAGAATCTTTGCATCCAGCACAGAACATCAAATGCTGATACTGACAACGGCAGCAGAAAAGGCAAACTGAAGTGCTTTTATCTCAGACATGAACACCAGCTGCCATAACACAGAAATGAAAGTAACTGTGCACAGTCTGCAAGGGGATCTGTCAATTGGCAAGATCTGCAAATGCCAATTTGACTGGAAAGTCAAGTGGTGAAATTTTTCCAATTTTCTGAGCCAATCACACATTGGCTCTACTCCTACATATGTGTTTAGTACATAGTGTATCATTCAAAAATTCTCTTGAAATCTATTTTTATCAGAAGCAGACTAGCATTTATGATACATTGAAACATTCTTCCTAACAACGGTTCTAATTTAAAAGCTAGTGTAAACAAAAAAGTCTTCAGAATAAGAATAAAAAATGTCTGATGAACTTTCTTGTAAGAATATTAAAAGAAAACACAATCAGATGCAGGAATTTACTGAACTCTATAAAACTTAAGACTTTATTTATTTCTTGGTAGCAATAATTTCCCAACAACTCAGCCCATTTGTTTTAAAATTCTCTGCTTTGTCACTGCATCTGAAACACTAACTTCCTCTGAAATCTGCAAGGGATTGACCTGCAAAGAAATATAAGTGACTCACATGTATGTTACGGTTTTAAGTAAAACAAATAGAACCACAGACAATGCATTCAACTCCTGCCTTAAATTTTGATGCACTTACATTGATTTAGCATTTACTTTTCTGATTTCTGAAAGTGATCTTGCAAACCATTACATACATTTTATCATTGTTGAAACCTGAATAGAGTTTTCAAACTGGTATCTGTATCTCTTTATATGTCCTATGATCTTGGCTCAAGAAACCATGTTGTAAAGAAAGCAAAAAAATGAACATCCAAATCAAAGATTTTGAACACTCAATAGTTACATAAAAAATGTGCAAAAGAATCCTTTTTTTTAAAGTTTTATTGCAGGTAAAGATCTCAGTCACCTTGTATCAAAGGTAGAGATTAGAATGGATCATATTGATTTCAATCTAAAACATTTATGTTATTTTATTTTACAATTTGATGCTTTTTTTCTGCTTGGTGAAAGGAGAAAAATCCAGAAACCAACAAATATTACCATCACTAAATATAGTTTTAAAACCTCTTCCTTTGTTTTTACATTTTAGTTGCAGCTTCCTTAGAAACATAGAAGGAGAATGAATTAAGATGAAAAATGATGACAACCTAATAGCATTTGACATTGGACAATTTTGGCTTTTAAGAAATATGTGTAAAGTTGCAGTGATATGAACAATAATCTGTTCATGTCAGGAAAATGTTGGCCCTACAAAATAAAATAAGAAGAATGCTATTAATAAAATTAAAAAATGACATCTCTTTATTTGGTGTGGCAAATTGAGGGAATTGCAATTAACTCACACTGATGTGGTAATTTTTACTTTTTATCTAAAATAAATGACAGTTTTCCTTCATGTCGCATCTTGTGGCTTAATGCATTTACTATGTGCAGGAATGAGAACAGAAGAAAAGAAAAGCAAAATAAATAATGCTTCTGCATATATCTTTCATGTCATTTCACAGGAATTACTCAATGTATCAGTAGTAATATTAGTCAAAATGAGACAAAGATTAAAGAATCAAACTGGGGAGGAATAGATGGTGTCATCACATACATACACTTTCCTGAAATTCAGACATTCAGCAATAAGTCCATGCTAACTATAGCTGATTTGACTGTTTCCTTCCTGGATATTGCTCATTAACTGATGTTGAACTTTTGAATTCCTCAGACAAAGAGACAAGTGAAATAGCTTCTAATTCCCTCAAGAAACACCCAGGTTGTTCTGGCAAAATCTTTTAGAAGTCAAGAATTCTAAAATAAATATAGTCTTCTGCAATCTAAGAGAATTCCTTGAAGTCCTGCACATCAATATTTAAAAAACAGAGGAGCTATTTTTAAAAACTTTATTTGTAATGCTGTATCTCAACTACAAGGAAAAATAATAATAAAAAAATCCTAATAAACTTAGAACTCAAGCAAAATGAGAAAAAGGATAATATTCACTAAACAGATTCTTAATTAGACTGAGTTCGGCAGATCTAACCTAAAGCTGAATTCAATGCAATATGTTACTAAGGAAGTGTCAGACTAAATTCCTTGAGAGTGACTGAGAAATTTAGAACTACTGCTGCATAAGATTCCTGGCAATGCATCCTACAGACCCATGGTAATAATGGTTAGATGCTGAGTGTAGAAATATTTTGAGAGAACTTTATTTACAAGTGACAAAAAAGATTGTTCAATCTATAGGGAAAAAAGAAAAGGTGATGTAGCAGGCAGACTGAGGGCAGGCACAGACAGAAAGGTCAGAGCATAACAAGGGTAGAAATTCAAGTCCAAGTGTGGGTGATGGCTATAAATATTGCATCAGGGTCAGAGGAGAAGATTCTACCTGAGATATTAACATCTTATTAGTATCCTCAATGTCAGAGGTAGTCATTTATGTGGCTGTGCATTGCTGTTGCTCTTGTTAAGAGTGTTAGCCATCTGTCAGCTGCTATGCCATGTGAGATTGAGAAGTGATCATAGTGCCCCTAAGTTTGTTTCTCATCAGTTTGAATGTTTTCTGGTGTATCAAGTCACCCTTTGCAAGCCCTCACATGCTGATTAAAAGTTCTCCTTCCTCCTTTTCATTTTTTTTTACCTGAAAAATTCTTAGTGGATTTGTCTTAAGTAATAATTTTACTTGACCGGATGGCTTATGCTACAGAATTACTAGGTAAACCAACAACGAGTTATGGGTAGAAATTTATTATTTGTTTTATGGCGTGGGTGAATTTTATCCTATTAGAACAAAAGACATAACAGTGCATAAACAAGAAGCTCAAATTCAATGAGATATAGCAGACTGGAACAGGACGAATGAAAAAGTCTTGGCAGTTAAGATTTCAGGAGTTTGCTCATAACTCCTAGATCAGTCACTTCCTTCACCAGCTGTCTGGCCTTGAATTGTGTCACAAAATATCTGGTATAAAATGTTATGTATTAACTTGTCCTTAAGAATGGTATTTCAACCTAGCCTAATCCCTGCAACAAACCCCAATATACTTTCCATGAAAATAGATCATATTTCCCAAGTTACTAAGACGTCTTCAGTGGAACATGTGATCTTTAGTTTCTGGAAATTGTACTTAGATGAGCAGATATAGGTATACACAGGGAATTTTTTGAGCTAGTTGTCTAGACTTCTTTTAAAACCACTTGAAAAATATAGTTATGTTTAGTTCATGAATCCTCTCATATCAACATAAACTTATAAAACAAGTCAGATGAAAGTGCCTGGTTTTCCCACCGATTATTAAAGAAGACTTGTTCTATCTGCAGACATCTGAAGTTAGGTGAGATAAATGTTATTTAGTTTCCTACAGAGGACTGAGTCATGCTTTCATATTTTCATTATGCCATTACAAAAAGCTGCCTGTTATTATTTTTTTTTTATTTTACCCACTATTTGCTGCAGCTGTACTACAGCTAGCACCTAGAGGATTAGCTCTTATATATTAGTCATCTGACATGCAGATGTTCATTTTTGAAGCTCCTTTTCTTGCAAATTGCGACCAAGAATCAATTTGAATATACCTCCTTTGGACACAGATAATACTGAAAACACTGAAATGTGCCTCAGAGAGTTTTATTGATGGTTGGATAATTAATAAAGTATTATATTTTATACATTCATTTAGCTAACAGAGGTAAAAAAAAAAAAAACAAACCAAACTACCAGACAAAATAAAAGTGGGGGGGGAAACCCAATCAATCAAACAAAACAAACAAACAAAAAAAATACATCATAGGTTATCCCAGTGATTAAGGAATTTCTCAAAGAATTTTAAGATGATTGCTCAAATTTCATCTCAGTAATTTTTAGTTCATCACAGAGAACAGTTCCAAGAGTACAGAATGGGACCTCAGAATCTAATACTCTACGTGGCAGGACAGATGGCATAGTGAATACATTTAAATCCTTTGTGTAAGGATTTAAAAAAATCTGAAACAGTGACTTCCTAAAAATTGAGTGTCCCATCTTCAGAGTCATTGGCTGCCCTGAATGTAAGTTAAAAATTTTGTCTTTGCAAAAAAAAAAAAAAAAAAAAAAATCCATCTCTTTAAAAGCTCATGTACAATTTTCTGCAAGGCTGGGATTTCAAACAATACCCGGTTTGCAATATAAGATCACTTAAGTGGAAAATTCACAATTATTTCTAGGAATAAGAAAATCTTTTTTGAAAAGGATAGATCAGATATAGTAATTTTTTTTAATGTGGATTAATGCATGCAACAAGGAACATGAATACGTTTCATTTCATCCTTTGTGAACTTCACCTTTCTTCATTGTAAGTTGTCTGGCTTCAGTCACTAATAAAATGACCTCTTTAAGACAGATTTATTTACATAGAGGTGGTTCACATAGATATTGTAATTTTTTATTTCACCCAGTGTTCATCTATTCATATATATCACCTAACTATTGAAAAACAAACCAAAATGAAACCAAGCTAACTGCAACATTAACATTATTTAAAATGCCTCTGTTGCATTCAGCACTGTTCTGAATACTAAATTTCTCCTAGCTGTTCTATTACAGCCAGCTCAGACAAATGATCTGGCAGTGCATGATGGTGTTAGTGTAATCAGGCACTTAGCAACACTGACATCAAATGCTGGCATCCTTTGTTTTGAAACAGCATTTGATCCAGAATGAACTAGCTGTACTTGCAAATTTAGTGCAGTAATGCAAAAAATTATGGGTCTTAGATTGCACCTGGAAATTGGATGTCCTCTGAGAAAAGCTAAAACCTAAACACTTCATACCTTGTGCAGGATTTTGGTACCACTGATGAGAAAGGGATTGTCTTGCCCATCTTAACTTCTAATTACGTAGTGGAAAATGTTGGATGCTCCAGTGAGGGGGTTTTTTTAGTTGGTTGGTTGAAGGTTTTATTGTTGTTGTTTTCCCCAACTGTATCACTTGTATTATTAATGATAAAAAAAGAATTAGGAATGAACTTATTATGATACTAAGGTAATTGTCTGGGACTTATCATGGAATAAAGATGGTATACAGTTACATAGCACAACATTTTTCTTCATGTTGACCTATTAATATATATTTAGAAAAGGTAGAACACATTGCTTTCTTTGTGTTTGGAGGTAAGTAATGTTAGGCAGAACCACAATATCTGTTATGAGCAGAACAGATAGGAGAAACTTTTTAAGTTTTTGTTTTATACTTGTTCTTTTATTTATGTTTCCTGTATAGTAGTATGCACATATATACTCATGCACATAAGGAGGAAACTAACATTGTATGAACAAACATAGATTGCACATTGTCTGATTTTTCAAAATCTGTCTTTGAAATGAAATAAACTTTAATACATGATTTCTTCATGTAACATTTCAAAATATTATTTTGGGTTAATTTCTTTTATTTGTAAAGTACTTTTTAACAATTTTAAGAATCCAGAACTTCAGTGATTACATCCTTCTCTTCTTAATATTCAGCAATTTTACTCCATCAAATTGGTGCCCAGTGAACTACTTACATCAGCAGTGAGTAGGAATAGGGATATCCTAGAAAGTGTGGTTGTCACTGGGATGTCTTCTGGTTATAAATAAGTAGATGTAGCTGCCTGTCCACATTGTTCATTCTCCTCAGATATCTTGTTCTGTCACAGGCCATGCTGTCTGCTCCTTTGCTTCCCATTCAGTATCTGTTAACTGATGGGTCAGCTAGACATAGGCCTAGTCCTCGGAAAACTACATACTGCTTGCCTCAGTTTATTCCTAGTCTTAGAAAGACTAAACTATTATTATTAGAGCATGCTGCAAAAATTCTCCTGAATTATTCAAAAAACAGCAGGGTGGTGGCAATTTTCAACAGTACATGCCTCATCAAACGCATCTCTTGCAACAAAGGAAAGGTACTTGATGTGAGTTTTGCCTGTGCTGAATTTAAAGGGTTAGCTACAAAAAGAGCCAACAGGTTGTCAAGCAGTCTCAGACAATATCACAAAAATATTTTATAATGCCTATGTTCTCCAAAATATGCTACAGCAATATGAGTTCATGGGTTAGTACCAGTTGTACATATTTGTAAAATGCTTACTTATCAAAAAAGCATTAATTTTCCATGTAGGAGTAGATCTGTGAGTACAACCCTGTGGAAAGGCACCTGTCAGGGAGGGCATGGGCAACTCTGCTCCCAACCCAAGGGAGCCGCCAGCTTGCACTGTGCCTTGGCACCTGAGAGGTAATTACCCTCCACCTTCTCAGCTGTTTACTTTTGGGTAGGATTTTTCCCAACATTAACCTGGAGCTGATGCTCATAATTTGTGCCTAGCATAGATGATGGAAAGGAACAACTTTTCAGACAGGTAATGTAGGTCTGTGTTAAACACCTGTGTTGGATTTGCATGGCAAGGTTTTGGTAGCGGGGGGGGGTCTACAGGGGTGGCTTCTGTGAGAAGCTGCTAGAAGCTTCCCCTGTGTCTGACAGAGCCAATGCCAGCCGGCTCCAAGATGGACCCGCTGCTGGCCAAGGCCAAGCCAATCAGCACCTCTGTGATAACATATTGAAGAAGGAAAAAAAACAGTTAGAGAGAGCTTTTGGAGCCAGAGAGAGGAGTGAGAAGATGTAAGAAACTCTGCAGACACCAAGGTCAGTGCAGAAGGAGGGGCAGGAGGTGCTCCAGGCACTGGAGCAGAGATCCCCCTGCAGCCCGCGGTGAAGACCATGGTGAAGCAGGCTGTCGCCCTGCAGCCCATGGAGGAAGGATGAGGGGGTGTAGATATTCCACCCGCAGCCTGTGGAGGACCCCACGCCGGAGCACAGCACCTGAAGGAGGCTGTGGCCCATGGGAAGCCCACGCTGGAGCAAGTTCCTGGCAGGACCTGTGGCCCCGTGGAGAGAGGAGCCCACGGCAGGGCAGGTTTGCTGGCAGGACTTGTGACCCCGTGGGGGACCCACACTGGAGCAGTTTGCTCCTGAAGGTCTGCACCCCGTGGGAGAGACCCACGTTGGAGAAGGTTGTGAGGGACTGTAGCCCGTGGGAGAGACTCACGTTGGAGCAGTTCATGAAGGACTGTCTCCCGTGAGAGGGACCCCATGCTGGAGCAGGGGAATGATGAGAGGAGTCCTCCCCCTGAGGATGAAGAAGCGGCAGAAACAATGTGTGATGAACTGGCTGTAACCCCCATTCCCCGTCCCCCTGTGACGCTGAGGGGGGGAAGGTTTGAAGCCGGGAGTGAAGTTGAGCCCGGGAAGATGGGAGGGGTGGGGGGAGGTGTTTTAAGAGTTGATTTTATTTCTCATTCCTCTACTCTGTTTTGCTTAGTAATAAATCAGATGAATTTCCTCTCTAAGTTCAGTCTGTTTTGCTCGTGACAATTAGTGAGTGATCTCTCCCTGTCCTTATCTCAACCCACAAGCATTTCGTTATACCTTTTCTCCCCTGTCTAGTGAAGGAGGGGAGTGAGAGAGAGGCTCTGGTGGGCACCTGGCCCCCAGCCAGGGTCAACCCACCACAACACCTTCCATTACCATATTGACTGGACAATTGGACTCAAACGGACCTCCGGCTTCTCTGGCTGAAATCTTGAAAAGTATTTTGGAAAGTGAACTGTTTACCATTTTAAAGATTGACAGCAGTAAAGGTGTATCCTTGGTAGGATGGCTCAAATAATTTTATTACATGTCTGTATTTTAATTTCTCAGGATTTTACAATGATTTTCTTTTCTTTTTTTCCTACTCCCAGTTCCTCAAATTATGTGAATATCTGAGAACATAAATACTGTATTATTCTTTTTTAAAAAAAAAGAACCCTAAACAATTCAACACCAGAAACGTATGATAAAATACCTAAAGTACAAAGAAATTAACATCTTGTTGCTATAGTCGCCTCCAAGCAACTTGATTACTATTTATTAATATGGCTGTATGCAGCTCATATATTTGCTATATTTATATTTCCTCCAACCTGGACTAGCCCATAGAAAAAAGTCCATGTCTCAAAAATTTATGTGACGATAGGATGGATGGCTAGAAGTAGAAATGCAAATTAAAGTATATTCCTGTGTACAGTTGTATAAAATAATAAACTAACTTTCTGGTCAACTGTTTTGTCTGTGAAATTATTCTAGAAATAATGCAAAAATTGAGAAAAGGTAGTTTTGTTGAATAAGGAGTTCAGCTGAAGATCACAGGCTGCATCAGATTTTTTTTTTTCAAAATTCTACAGAACTATGTTAGACATTATATGTAAGATAAAGAGAAGTAGTGTTCCTGCTGAATGAATGATTGTGTATTGCGCAATGGTAGTAAAGCTTGGACCTCATTTTCCAATACATTGTCCTTAACACTAACACACCTTGAAATGGCTTACTTTGTTGTAAACCAGAAATCAGATCATCTATAGAAAAAATACTGGGACTAGCTTCAACTATTTTTAAAATAAATGTGTGCTTATAATTGTTAAACTTCTACAATGAAAGGCAATTAAAAATATTTAAAAAAAAATAGTTTAGTACTCAAGAGAGAGCCTCTCCCACTGCAGTTCTTAGATAGTAAGAGCTTATATCGGCATGCAATAATAGCTCATTGTAGACTCTTTCAAAGGCACCTGAGTTAGCTTTGAAGGAGGTAATTTGGGTAAAGAAAGTACCACAGTTATAGCAGTATGATATTCCATCCAGGATAAGAAAACCTTAATTCAAGTGAGCTCTGTAGCCATATGCAATAAGAGGTATAAGGAGCCTATTTCCTAGGTGTATAATGGCAATTTTTAGACAGAAATAAAGGAAAAATATGGAAATGAGATATAATGTTTTATTAAAAAGACATTTTAAAGAAACAACTTTTTGCCCGGCATAACCCTTTTTTTCCCCAAGAGTACATTTCAGCTTCTTTCCAATAAAAAAATCTGTTATTTTATTCTTCAAGTTGTTTGGTTTGGTTTGGTTTTTGTTTGTTTGGTTGTTTGTTAATTTAAAAGGGTAATTGTGAAAAGCTCCCAGGAGAATATTAAGTTTTCAGCCTACTTATTAAAATTTACCTGCATGTGAGAGAGTCTTCCTGCTTTTTTCTGTTATGTTTCAGGTATATGTAACACCAGTGCATTAAATTACCTTTTTAAGTCTTCATTCAAATCAGATCAGGATAAAGTGCAAGTGCAAGTAGCTAGAACATCTGAAATAGACAACAGAGGCTTGATCATTTAGAAAGAGAAAATCACCTCCATTTCCCCCAAGAAATCTTAACAAAACACTGAGATTGCTTAAATTATCAGTTTAGGGTTCAGCAAATCATATCCTGGCAACATTTCTCTTAAATGCCAGTGATGGGTTGACCTCAGCTGGCTGCCAGGTGCCCTCCAAGCTGCTCTATCACTCCACCTCCTCAAAAGGCTATGGGGAGAAAATTAGATGGAAAAGCTCACGGATCGAGTTAAGAATGGAGAGATCACTCACCAATTACTGTCATGGGCAAAACAGACTTTACTTGTGGAATTAATTTCATTTATTGCCAATTAATAACAGAGTATGGTAGTGAGAAATTTATAACCCCCCTAAAAGCACCTTCTTTCCACCCCTCCCTTCTTCCCAGGCTCAATTTCACTCCCAACTCTTCTACGTTCTGCCCAACCCGAGTGGCACAGGGGGATGAGGAATGGGGGTTGTGGTCAGTTCATCACATGTTGTCTCTGCTGCTCCTTCCTCCTCAGGGGGAGGACTCCTCACACTCTTCCCCTGCTCCAGTGTGGGTCCCTTCCATGGGAGACAGTCCTTCAACTTCAAACTTCTCCAATGTGAGTCCTTGCCACAGGCTGCAGTTCTTCAAGAACTGGTCCAGAGTGGCCTGCCAGAAAAACTGCTTCTGCATGGGCTCCTCTTCATGGGCTCCAGTTCATACCAGGAGCCTGCTCCTGTGTGGGCTCTCCATGAGCTGCAGCTTCCTTCAGGGCACATCCACCTGCTCCACTGTGTGGTCCTCTATGGGCCGGAGAGGGAAAACCTGCATCACCATGGTGTTCTCCAGTGGATGCAGAGGAATCTCTGCTCCAGCCAGTAGAGCACCTCCTCCCCCTCCTTTCTCAAAGACCAATGGTGTCTGCAGGGTTGTTTCTGTCATATTTTCTCACTCATCTTTCACAGCTGCTGCACAGCATTTGGCTGGTTTTGGCTGGGATAGAGTTAATTTTCTTCATAATAACTAGTACAAGGCTATATTTTGTATTTATGCTTAAAACAGTGTTGATAATTCAGAGATGTTTTCTTTTTTGCTAATCAGTGTCAAGAGCCAAGGCCTTTTCTGCTTCTCACGTTGCCCCACCAGTGAGTAGGCTGGGGGTGCACAAGAAGTTGGGAGGGGACACAGCCAGAACAGCTGACCCCAGCTGACCAAAGGGATATTCCATACCATATGACGTCATGCTCAGCATATAAGGGGCTGGGGGAAGAAGAAGGAAGGGGAGACATTCAGAGTGATGGCATTTGTCTTCCCAAGCAACGGTTACACATGATGGAGCCCTGCTTTCCTGGCGATGGCTGAACACCTGCCTGCCGATGGGAAGTGGTGAATTAATTCCTTGTATTGCTTTGCTTGTGCGCGTCGCTTTTGCTTTACCTGTTAAACTGTCTTTATCTCAGCCCATGAGTTTTCTCACATTTACTCTTCTGATTCTCTCCCCCATGCCACTGAGGGGGAATGAGCGAGCAGCTGCGTGGTGTTTGGCTGCTGGCTGGGATTAAACCATGACACATTTTTTACCCTTTCTGAAATATATTACTGCAAAGGTGACAGCAATGTTGCTGATGGGCTCAGGTTTGGGTAGCAGTGGGTCTGTTTTGAAGCTGGCTGAAACTGGCTCTTCCCAGTATGGGGGTAGCCTCTAGCGTGTAGTCTTCTCTGCAGCCCTCTGCTGCCAAAATCTTGCCACGTGAACCCAATACAATGCCTTAAGGGACTGTAAGAGAACTGAGATGTCCACGAGTACATTATAGACAAAAGTTAGTGGAGATCTGTGCCACCTGATGTGTTTTCGACAACTTATATTCATTATCAAATTATTATTCTTCAATTCTTTTTTTATAATTTACCTGTTGGGAATGAATTATAACCAAAATCAGATCACTGTAATTCTTACACGTTATAATTAAAAACTTACAGAAAAGTGTGAAAAAACTATAAGCATTGTTCAAACCCTAAGAGTATCTCTCTGCCATACCCAGGTTAATCATCTTCCAATAATTTAACAACAACAACAATCAGGTAGTTAACAGAAGTAATTTTCAATACATGACTGCTTTTAAAAGATCTTCAGAAGTACAACATGTCATAGTGTGATGCTTCAGGCTCACATTTCTATGGATACAAGATTATAAATTAAATCTCTCATTTAGTTGTGAAATCTCATCAGATTAACAAGATAATAGAAACTTGTACACACATCTTTAAGTTCAACGATGATTTATTTATTATATAGCTTCTTGGTTTTATTATGTAGCAATTGAATAATACAGTGAATTATCTAGAATGAAATATTGTTTCACTTTCCATTGCCTTTTATACAAAAAAGATATTTCTTATACTTTCCTTTAGCTTTATCAGCTGCAAAAGAGAGTAAACTGTCAAAAGTTTGCCTCAATTAATTTTGTACACTTTTGTTTTCTTGAAATATTTCTTGCAGAAAATAGAATGGTCCTTTATATATGTGTAGTAATCTATAGCTATCAGAAGCACTTAGATATTTCTGCAATTCAAGACATCAGTTACTCTAAAGGAAACATATGCCACTTTGAATCAAGTCTTATCTGTTTCTCAAATGGAAGAGAACTGTCACATTGTCAGCATTAGAAAAGACTTTCTCCCGTCGAGATGTACCACTGTAGTTTCGGGAGAACAGTCCCAGTACATCTCCTTTACCTCCATTGCAAGCTATAAAAATAGGAAAACCATTTTGGTGACTCAGTCCAATTCCTACCCTAAGATAAAAAAAGCTCTTCACTGAGACTTCCAAAGTAAGGAGAGAAGATTTTAAGACTCTATCTAAAGCCAGTTAAAGTCACGTCATGGCATTTAACAAACAATAGGGTTATTTTGTCTCATAAATATGTGAGATCTGTGATGTAACTATTATTTTAACTTTACTACAATCAAATACAATTTACTGTATGTTACACACATTAATAACATTTGGAGTTAGTAGGTTTTTTCTTTTCCCTTTTGGGATAGCACTTGGTGGAGGAAGAGAAAAGCAGCGCTGGTAATCCAATTATTACTTGAGGAATTTATACTGTACTGTGACTAAGCTTCAGCATCACTCATGGAATTCTATTGGCAGATCAAGGCTGAATCTGTTCACTGCCCTTGAAATTAAGCAAATCATGGCTGTTAGATTGTGGTTTATTTTGAAATATGTTGCATCACTCCTGTTCCTTGCTCTGTGATATTCCTTTAACTACAAGAATTATAAGTGTTTCAAAAATTTTGAATCAGATATTAGCTAGTGTAAAATTGCATAGCAGCCCCAACAAATAAAGGATCCAGTTATTTGTTTCCTAAATCTATTTGTAAAGAGTGGATGTATAAAGATTAGGTTCTCTTAAAGTGGAACTAATATTTTTAATTTGGACGTACATAACTCAGATACGCCTTAATTACAAGTGCATAATTACTTGTGAAGTAGCACTGGATATTAATTAACAGATATTCTATAAATATTTCAGCATATTTCCATGGTTATTTGATTCACTCTGTTTATTATTTTAAAATGTGTGCCAGATTTTTTACATCTTTTTCTTATGCCTAAGCTGGGCAAAATATTGTTGCTACCATCCACGCACTGATACATAGAATCATGTAAATGGTTAAATTGATTTAGTATACATAAATGTTCAGGCTAAGTCTACCACTTTTGTCATAATTAAGAGCTAACAAGGGGTCTGAAGAACTAAATCACATGATGCATTATCACTTTATTTTCATAATTAGGATATAAAACTGACAGATATTACAAATTTGGAACTGTATATCTGAAAAAGATTCTGGGTTCAGCTCGCCAGATTTCAGACATCTAACCAAAGAACCTGAAATTGTGTTCCAGGAAAGCATTCATGACCTAAGGAAGGAGATTGTCCTGGTTTTGGCAGGGATAGAGTTAATTTTCTTCCTAGTAGCCGGTATAGTGCTTTGGATTTAAGATGAGAATAATGTTGAAAATACACTGATGTTTTTAGTTGTTGCCAACCAGTCAAGGAGTTTTCACCTTCTCATACTGGCCTGACAATGAGAAGATGGGGGGCATCCAAGAAGCAGGGAAGGGACACAGCCAGGACAGCTAACCCAAACCAACCAAAGGAATTTTCCATACCATATGATGTCATGTTCTGTATATAACTGGGGGGTGGGCCAGGAGGCAGGGCAGCTCAGGGTCTTGTGGAGCATCAACTTTGGGTGGTGAGAAATTGTGCTGTTCATCACTTGTTTTGTATATTCTATTATTATTATTATTATTATTATTATTATATTCATCATCATCATCATCATCATCCTGTTCTGTTTTATTAAACTGTCTTTATCTCAACCCACAGGTTTTTTTGTGTTTTTTTTTTTTTCCATATCTAATTCTCTCCCCCATCCCACATGGAGGGAGGAGAGTGAGTGAACGGCTGTGTGGTTGTTTTAGCTGCTGGCTGGGTTAAACCACAACAGTGGTCATAAAAGTACACTCCAATTTAGCCCAGAGAGAATAGTACATAAAGAATTCACCTTAGTGCGCACAGAGTTACCAGAGAGAAATAAGCGGCTCCACACTAATAGTTGGAGGGTGCAAAATTAGTTTCCTGCCATGATTCATCTTCGGGAGAAACCCACGTCTTTTCATTGACTAAGGGGATTATTTTGAGTGATGGCTAAATTCTTAAGAACAACATTAGCTTTTTGTGTATATTCCATCAGTTGCTTTAAGCTCCTACTAAAGTCAAGTAAAACTACAGAAATCTTGAGAGTCCATTTCAACCTTACCAATTTTAGGATTAGATGAGTGGTCCTCTAAAAATACACATCCCTGTCCATTATCTTTCTTAAATGAAGTAATTTACTTTTAGATGGAAAAAGCTGGGCATAGCAAATCCTTTCCTAGCCACTAAGGTTCCAAAGACCTGCCTGCAAAAGGTTCAGAAAGGCAGTTGTGTGAAATCTGGGCCACCTAACCAAAGTTCAGGCACAAACTGAGGCCCAAGACCATAAACCTAAGGAATCCAACATGAATTCTAAACTAGGTTATTATTACACAATCATATCTAATATAGTGTAATAAAATAATTACATAATATTTTATAGAATTTAGTTTTCTAAAAATAATACAATTCAGCAGTTCCACAGTATATTTTTCTATACAAAGTCTTGTTATATATCATACATACTTCATATGCTTCATTTTCAGGTATTGGGATACTCCAGGTTAGGACAATGACATCCTTATTTGTATCTGTTCTTCTGTTTCCATATATGTATCTAGAAGCTAGATAACATAACATAGACATTTATTTTTTTTTTACCTCTGGTTCAAGAGTTGATCATAATTATGTGCGAAATTACTTATAGATGCAGTTAATCTGACTTGGATATCTAAGTACCTGGTTTATAGGTGCATTCAGTTGTATAAATGACTAAATTATATAGACTACACTTATAAATAATAGTTGGCATAAACCTGCCTGCATTTATTTGCACCTGCAAATTTTTTGGTTTCAAAAAAAGCCCTGTCTTGGCTAGCCTCAAGATGTCCATAATGTAATATTTTTGTCCCAAATAATGCACATACTAACCTACATGCTACTATTCACTAAAATAAAGATTGAATTTGACCTAGTAAAAATATTCTAATGACAAGAAAGACAAATACAACAAGGCATGTTTCTTTGAATAAGCAGATACTTTCCAATATTTTTTCCATATGAAGAATGTCTTTCTAGAAACTGTCTAGAAATACATAATACAGTATAAAATCCAACATTAAAAAGCTGTCTTCAACTCAGAATTCTCAAAGGCTTTTTTTGGCATTTTACATTTTTGACGTTATTTTTAGAAATATTAATTTTTATGCTGTGACTTTAGGTAATTACAATCATAGCCAAAGCTCTAGTGAGAATTATGCCTTCCAGTTTGTCTGTGCGTTGCCTGACTGATTATGATGTAATAATAGTAATAACAAATGAACATCCACCTTTTTCCCTGAGCACTGCCCAGTCTGCATGATGACTGCAGCATTGCCTTACAGAAAACGGTATTTGCTAATTTAACAGTAATGTAACAGATATTTGAATTTGTAAATTCTTTCATTTGCTATTTTTTTATTATTATTCTTTATCATGGTTGTTATGAAACATGTCAAAACACTAAAATCTGTAATTTTTTCCTTTTCATTGAGAATATACTTTCTGTGATAAGATCAGTTTTACGTAAAACCAGCAACAGAATAGTTGAGGTAGAAAAGCATCTCTGGAGATCATCTGCTCTAACTCCACTGCTCAAAACAGGGCCAACTACAGCAGGTTGCTCAGGGCTGTGTCCAGTCAGCTTTTGAATATCTCCAGAGATGGAGACTCCACAACCTCTACGGGCAACCTGTGCCAGTGTTTGGCCACCCTCACAGTAAAAACAAACAAACAAACAAACAAACAAACAAAGAAAACCGATGTTCTCTTATATTGAAGTGGAATTTCCTGTATTTCAGTCTGTGGCTATTGCCTCTTATCCTATCACTAGGCACCACTGAGAAGAGTCTGGCTCCATCTTCTTTATTCCCTTCCATCAGGTATTTATACATGTGAATAAGATATCCCCCTATTTGCTTGAAGGAGTCTGACAACTGATGACTGATTAGTGGAAACTTTTTACTTTTCGTTGTTCAATCAAGGGGCATGAGTGTAGTACTAAGTGTCCAATTTGCCATGTGAGAAAAGCACTAACAAGAGCAAGTATGGACAGAAGTCTTTATACCGCTTAGAAGTTTGCTCATTACCCCATTCTTTAAAGATATGTTTTGGAGTTTTCATGCTGAAAATTATCTTTATACTTTTAGTATGGTAGTGAAGAATAAGTTTCACTTCTCACATTCAAATTCAAGTCTTATGTGTTTCAGGGGGAAAAAAAACACAAAATAAAAAAAATAAAAATAAATAAAAAAACCAACAAACCAAACCCAAACAAACAAACAAACAAACAAGAAACAAACTAAAACCCACTACAGGTCAAAGATGTAAATCAATGTATTATATGTAGTACTGAAAAACAAAAAAAAGAAAAAGCAAACAGATGTATTGTGGAGATTACTAATTTGCTTGTAAACACTTTCCCCTTACTTCTCATCCCAATTGCACATTTCCCAAGCCTATATACTGGATCTCTCTATGGAAGTTTCATCAGAAAACAAAACCATTTTTTAATTCCACACTTTCTTTCAATAAAAGAATTTTGGAATAAAACACAAATATGAATTGTTGATAGATTTGACATATGATTAAGACAAATTAATTTTGTTCCTCAGCCAGTTTGACTTATTGCTATGTTATTAATTTTATTTTTTGAGTAAGTAGCCATGAAATGTGGCTATGTAATGCCTTTTATGCTTTCATTGTTTTAATGTTTTTATTTTTTATCTTTAAATGAAGCATTTTGTAATCAGTTTATGGCTGACAAGTGTTCTTATCCTGCCATAAAGTTCTTGTGGAATTAGTAAGGAGGAACATTTCAGTAAAACATTTTCTTTAATTTAAAGTCATCAAAAATCTTTAAAGATTATTTTTTACATGTTTTGACAAGTGCATTGCAATATGTTTCATGTATATGGTACTAAATGCTTACACAATACAAAGTTGTCATTGTTATGATTTATCAGGGAAAATTTTGGATTTGTAATCAAAAGCCATGCCCTTCATCTGATGTGCTATGCTGTCTCTATTGTATCAATATTCTGCAGTATGATGGGAGTCTCACAAGCATAAGAATGGGGAAGAGCTTTGCTCTGGGCTGTTTACAGTGATTTTTCTGTATTTTGTCTTTTGTTGTTAGCATAACCTGTAAAAGAGAAATTTGTAAGCCTTTTTTTTTTTTTTTGACTACCATCTTATAGGTAATTACTTATTGCAATTAAGTTCTTAGTTGTTCTTTTGGGCGTCATTCACTCACCGAAAAATGTTAAACAAAACATGATATACACTCATAAGCATAGATTATTTCCCCCCCCCCCCCTTTTTTTTTAAACAGTTTAGGAGAATAGTACTTGAGAAATATTTAAACTATTGGATTCGTTCAGTGTTACAGAGTGCTACAGGTGAAGTGTGCTTTGGGCTTATTTTTTGTCAAGAAGTAATCAAATGTTTATTGTGAACATTTTTAAGCTGAGGCCTTTTGATCTGCTAAAGATCTTTGATGATTATGAAAGAATTTGTCACCACTGAGTTCACAGTAGTTCTCCAACTGTGTATCTGGAAATTCTGATAAAGTTATTGGACTGTCTTTGTAACACTCCTGTTCTTATTCCATGTTGATTTCTTTTGGTGAGTGTCCTAATAGTAGCTGCTAGTAATTTTAAATATCAAAAGCTAAGATAACATGCAACTCAACTGATTAATTTCAAAAGGACTTGCTTACAACTAAAATAAATTCAATTTAGAGGGTGTCCCATTCATTGAAAAAGTTAAGCTTGTGTTTATGCTGATGTTTATTCAAGAGAGCACTTCACTGCCAACAGCATAAAATACATGAATTATTCCTTCTTGTACTGGAGCACTGTTGCTTCCATTATATAGCTATTGTAAGATGCCCTGATGAAGAAGTCATGCTGTCCTGATTTTTCAAGTATAACATTTGAATTTCTAAGCTGACCACCAACAGCTGTACTTTCTGCATGGATGATTAGCACAGGAGGATATAAAACTGCTGGGAAATTCAATCTGCTGTCAGAAAGTACAAGGTGTCATGGGGCATGTTTAATGTGAACCTTGCTAGTTTTACATATACATTAATGTAATCCACCTAAAAATGTTGTTACTAATGTTTTAATGATTAAAATGAATTATGCTGGCTGAAAGGGCATCTCTGCTCCTACCATCTGTAACTTAACTGGGTGTGCTATTATTTTAAATTCTGTTACTAAGACAGTACCTTCTTGAGGTTTCTGTCACTAGCCAATAGCCATAAACTGGACTATCCACTGTATCAGTTATATGGCATGTATCCAACCACATATAATATATAAGAATAATTCTTATATATTATAATTCTTACATAATTCTTACTAAATTACTTCAACATTAGAAAGCAGAACAGGTTAACAGTATGATAACGAAATCCTAGAGCTTTGCAGGTTGCTGGGGAATTTTTGCGGGAAATGTTTTGGTTTTTTTTTTCCCTCTCTACTGTTTAACTGTTTTTCATGTCTCTCCTTACCTTCAAATAAATAGAGATAAAAGTTATTATTTAGTGTCTGGCATAAAGGTAATTTTTAAGAAAATCATGCCTTGCCTGAATCAAAGGTCAAAGTCTTGGGAGAGACCTTCTGAGATGCCAAGCCCATTTCCAGTCATTACACAATCATTACATTTTTATCTAATTTCTCAGATTTACAAGCCCAGTTAAAAGAACCTCTCATTTTCCTACAGCCACCTTTCTTCGTTAAAAGACTGGTTCAGACTTTTTTCTGATATCATACCTGATCAGAACTGTAACTAACAAATGACTGTTTTTCTTTATCTATGCTGTCTACCTTTTGTTGACTGTGAATAACCTTATAAATTAACTGGGAAGACAAAGAATATAGTGTCTGATATTTTTCTTTTTTTTTTTTTTTTTCTCTTTTCTATCTGCACTTTCTGTTGTTCCTGCCTTGGGACAGCAGGAGCTTCATCTGCTCACTAGACGCAGGTTCTACTTATCTGCCTGTCCTGGTTTCAGCTGAGAGGGTTCATTTTCTTCACAGTAGCTAGTATGGGGCTGTGTTTTGGATTTGTGCTGGAAACAGCGTTGATAATATAGAGATGTTTTTGTTATATGGACCTGTTGTTGCTGAGCAGTGCTTACACAGAGCCAAGGCCTTTTCTGCTTCTCACACCGCCTTGCCAGTGGGACGGCTGGGGGTGCACAAGGAGTTGGGAGGGGACACAACCAGGACAGGTGACCCAAACTAGCCAAAGGGGGTATTCCATACCATATGACATCATGCTCAGCATAAAAGGGGGGCTAGCCGGGGAGGGGGGTAGCAGCTCCAGGACGCGTGGCTTGGGGACAGTCTGGTTTCGGGACAGGTCTGAGCGTGCGGTCTGAGTTGTACGGTCCTTGGGTGAGAAACTGCATTGTGTATCACCAGTTTCGTATACTCTGTTAAGTACTGTTTTGTTTTGTTCTGTTTTGTCTTCCCTTCTACCTTTGCTATCCCAGTAAACTGTCCTTATACCAACCCACCAGGTCTTGCCTTTTCCTTCCCATTCTCCTCCCCATCCCACTGAGGGGGGGGGGGGGGGAGGGAGTGAGTGGCTGCATGGTGCTCGGCTGCCAGCTGGGGCTAAACCACGACACTGCCAAATAAGAGTTAAAATATATATATGTTAATTTATTTTTGCTTTTTTTCATTGCTTCTAAATCTAAGTATTACATTTTCATAAAAATCTGCATTTTAATAAAAATGAACCTGTGGTTAATATTTACAATATGGGAAGGATTTTGTCAGAGAGGGTGTCAGAGGTAAAGTTCACAAAATTCAAAGAGTTTGCGAGTACTGAGTCTTATAACAAGCAACAGCAACCACAAAGCATTATGTGAAATTCCAGAAGCTCAAAGAAAACTAAATTTTTTCATTTCTGATTTCTGTTGGGATATTTGAATGTCTGACTAAAGTAAAAAAAAAAAAAAAGTGAACTCTTTTTTTAATCTCTGTGTTTGAACTCTTACAGTTTCAAATGCCATTTGCCAAATCTAGATGTGTGCAGGATCTATAAAAATCTGGTCCTGTAAAAAAATTCTCATACAAATAAATTAAACTTCCCTTAATGAACAGTGTTTTGTTAGTAATTAGGGAATGATCCAATAAGCTTTGGATGAGTTTCCAAAAATGTAGGAGGGAATTAAAGATGTCTGGTTAATTTGAGGTATATTTTATGTACTACTGAGTCTATTATTCATCAGCATCACACAGAAGATATTCTCAGTCATAAGACTCATTATAATTAAGTATATCAGCCACAAAAATGTGCACAATATAACTTATTAATATATATTCACATTTGACTTATTTGTGCAGTTTATCAAAAATCACTTTGCCTACTTTTTAGCTTAATTGAAAGTGTAGCAAAAAGACAATTTTTTAACATAACATTTTTTACATAGTAATAGGATATGATTTTAAAGATACTACTATCATCTCTATCTACATCCTTTAGAAAGAGAGTCAAATATAAAAGAGGAGGATGTAATAAAACATTTAACGATAGATTTCAATTACAAAGAAGGTGGAATACATTGAAAGTATTGCATTATATATCTGTTAGGACTGTGAGAAAAATCACAGAAGTTTCTCATTCAGGAATCCAACAGAATGCTTATAGTGAGATTGTTATTGTCAAACAGAAACACTAAAAGTGATTAAGTTTTGTTGTATATTGAAATACAATTCAAGGCAAAATTATTGGATGGCTTGAAAGCAAGAATTCTGCATCATGATAAAATATTAAGATGCACAGAGTACATCTTTTCCTGGCATGAAACAATAATCCTTCTTGTGGAAAATGAAACATATTGATCTACTTCTGAAGGTGAAATGCCTTTTCTGACTATATTCTTACTCTGGATTAATAGGAAGCAGGGTTCTGGTCTTTCGGTCATCACAGAATATCTCCCCATCCTAAGTGAGTGCTCTAAAATTCATACTTAAAAGATGTGTACCTTATTAATAACACATAATCTAGATAATTTACCACCTCACCACAAGTTGCTTCAAAGGATCTTCTTCTGTAAGGTTCCCTTCTGAAGTCTCTTAATATAATCTTGACCATATCAAGTATGCTTACTGAGGCATAACTCAAGTTTTGGGTCCCTGATTCTTCACAGTGGGGATTTAGGTTTCTTTTCCCTTTCTCCTCAAAGCCTAGGGGGATAGGAGTGAATCACGTTTTCATGTCCTCTCTTTATGTGAAGGAAAGAAATTAGTGTTGTACACCCTTAGTGGTTCACAGTATGATGCAGAAGCAGTTCTTGGCGTGTTAGTTCGGACATGGTTTTCACTCTCCTTTGATAGGGAGACTAGTCTCAGAGTTTAAGTTTCTTAAGCAGTGTAACTATCAATCAGATTTAGTTCAGACTGTGACTAGAAAATCCATTGGGAATCTAAAAAATATTTCCACAATATCAGAGAGACAGCAATCATGTCAAAATTCTGCCAGAACTTAGAAAACTTTGTTCCAGAGGAGACCATGATGATTTATTAGACAGCTATCTAAATATAAATCAGCACTGAATGCACGATATAATTTCTGTTGTATTTGCTTTCCAAGTTTGTGATGGAAAGAAAGCTTATGTTTAAATGACAGTTAAGATTTTTAATGTTGGTGTAAAGGAAAGATACTATTCAAAATATTTTAATAAGCTTATCATCCAAGTATGCCCTCATTATATTTTGAAAATCCAGGACAATTAACACTTTCTAAAAAGAGATTTTTTTAAAAAGAGAGAAAAAATATCAAATATGGACTAAGTTACTATAAATAATTTTAACTAGTTGCCAGACTTATTAGGGTCTTTAAATGATATTAAGACTATTGAGTTTGATGGTGGCTGTTTAAAATATTAATTTTTAACAAATGCAGTTCTTGAGCCATTTTGCTTCCTAATTATAAATCTTTAAATGTCCTTCTAACTAAAAGCTGTGGGGGAAGGAGGGACCTTAAGCCATATTGATCTACATGTCACTGTTAATTATGTTAAATTCAAAGGAAGACAGGAGGACTAATCATCTTTCTGAATAGCATACAGATGGATCACAGAAGATGTAACCTCTGAATTTTTCTTAAAGTATGAGAAGGCTTGGATTTGAGCCTGTTTAACTTCAGTACTTATCATATTGCTGTGATCAGAATGTACAAAAAAGGATGATGATAAAATCCTTAGTAATACATTCATTAATCCAGAGGTTATCCCTTTCTCTTACAATCCCCTTGAGGGGATTCTGTCTGAATTTTAAACATGATGATCTTGGAGTCTGACCTAAGTTACACATTTTAAATTCAGTATATCCTGAATAATTCATAGTATTGATGTGCATTGGTGTTTAAAATAAAAGAGATAATGTTTAGGGTCATGGATCTCCTCTTCATAAATACATTGGGATTGCATAAATGTTACCTGAAGACTCTGATATGCAGACAGAAGAGCAGCCAATTCTAATTCCTGAGCTGCTCAGACTTTTAGCCCAAATCAAACTTCAGTAACGTTGCCTTGGTGTTGTGGATGTGCTTGATCATCTACCTTCTAAGGTCACATGTCAGATTCACTAGCATTTTTTCATTATTCTGGTCATCTGAAACAACTATTAGAAAAGTAATGATGAAGCCTTTGAAATTACATTTTCATCTGCACATGAAATATCATGGGAATGAAGGTATATTAAAAAAAAATGTATACAGAGTTTCCCAGTGTATGAAGTCCACTGGAAGCTGTACCAGTGGCACTGGGTTGACGTTGACTAACACAAAGTTTTGCTTGTGGTTGTATAGTACATATATTGTTGAAGCAGTCAGTGAAATGATGTCTTTACAAACCCATTGCTCTCAGTGTAGCCATACTACATAAAAAGTGAGACAGGACATATGTGTAAACTAATATAAAAATAAATTTAAAGGTGTTTTTTGTAAGACCATGTGTAAGGAAAGAGCATCTGTTTCCTTAAGTTTATCTGATCAAGGACCTTGTCAAAATGGGATAATAAGGAAAAGGTAGAAGTAAAACATACAGAGGCAAAAACCTCATAATGGAGACAATACCAAGAAACAAACTTGGTCCAATACATCACTTGATAAGGTTGTGTGGAGTGTGAGTATGATGTCATCAAGATCATCTGATTGAGGACCATGTAAATATAGCATGATATAGAGAAGTGGAAGGCGATAAATAAAGCATAGAGAGACAAACCTGAGAGCCAGCAATGGAGACAATGAAACCCTGTCAGTTACATGAATTGATGGGCTATCAACAAACTGCAGGAATCACTTCAGAGAGGGACAGCATGGACCTTGCAGCTGATAAGGACACCAACCTGGGTATCCAAGATGTTGATTTGATTGGAGTGTGCAAACCGAGGAGGCAATGTGCAGGAGAAGGGGGGAGCAGGGAGGAACAAAGAGAAGGGGTAGAGAGAAAGGGGTGTAGAAGGGGCCAGTTGTGTGTAGAAGGGGCCAATCAGTACGCGCGCGTGTGCGCGCGCGAGTACTGCCAGCTACTGGAGTCAGTGGGGGGGGAGTGGGAGTGAAATTTGGTGCCAGCTACTGGAGTCAGAAGAGGGGGGGAGTGTCCCCCTGACCTGTGGTGCCAGCTACTGGAGCCAGAGAGGGTCTTTAACCCCCAGCCATTGGGGCAGGAACGGTGTGTGTCCCAAAACCAGCTACTGGGAGGGATCAGGTGAGGTGAGTGAGGCGAGTGAGGGTCTCAGCGATGGCAGTTGGAGCAGGACTGCCGGTCACAGACCATGTGCCTGGTGCCAGCTGCTGGGGGTGTGTGAGTGTCTGTATCTTCCCCAAACCAGGTGTGGGTGGCATGTGTGTGTATATTCACTGGCAAAATTCAAGCTGGACCAGCTGGCCAGTTGGGGGGCAATGGGGGTGCGTAAAAAGGGGTCAGGATCTGGGAAGGGGTGCCTGGCGGGCAGAGGGCCCATGGCGGTGATCGGAGGATCTGCAAAAGTGCATGTGCTTGTGAACCTGGAGAGTGTCGTGTGTGCTGCACTAGTGACCTCCTGCCTCTGCCAGCCCAAGAGGAGGAGGGGACGTGGCTGTCTGGGCTTGTGTCTGGTGTGAGCCCTGTACACAGGTGCTGTTGAAGGCAGCGCCTTGTCTGTGGCAGGCTGTGTGACCGGCCATGTCAGTGCCCTCTGTGTGTGTGTGTGTGGTTTTGTTCATTTTTTTTTTACAGTATGAGTTTATTTCCATATATGAAGAAAAAACTTAGGTTAAATGATGTATTATAAGTGACGTCCTAAGACAATTGGTTTTATTTATTTGGCATATGCACCATATATTTTTAATGTCAGTTGAAGAAGTAAAAACAATACCTACACTGCAAATTTTATCACCTTCTGTTTTGTGAAATGAATTTAGAGATTAGTAAGAAAAAAACAATCTCAAACCTGGTCCAATATCTGCAGTGGAGGTAAGCAGCATAGAAAAGAGATTTGACTACACACATATAGTAAGGGAGCTTAAAGCTCAGTTTTGCAATGGCTGGGTCATGCTGCTTCTCTGTGCAAGCCAATCATCCTACACTTTGTTAAAATAGCACAAAGCTCCTAATGCAGTTGATTCTCAGTATAAACTAGAAAAATATTTTCACTTTTTCATGTTTTGCTCCTACAGGGACAAGAAGCAAATATTGGTAGTGTAAAAGCCTCTTGGCTGTTTTCTGTCATGCCTGGGCAATTGTGTTCTACCCTCTTTTTGCGTTTATGCAGTTTCTCTTACCCCACCCCTGCAAAAAAAGAATGAGGACCGCAGAGCTGTCAAAAATTAATGCACACTGCCATAACCATTTTGTACCAGCTTGTCATGATTATGTGCCTTATTTAATGATTAACAGTTGTCATATGAGAAAATACTTTTTGACTTCACCAGGAAACAAGAAACCGTATCTATTTGGAGTAATAGCATGCCAGTTGTGGTATTTTTTCCAACAGATAATGTATGCTTTAGAAGCATATGTGGATTATATCTTGAAGTATGAGAAGTAATTGTTCCTTTACCTTTCTTTGTTGTTTCTTTTTGTTGTTTGAGAAGCTGGGAAAATAACTATAGATGAGACTAAAGCAGTGTTCAGGACAATAAATTAAAGGGAGGGCTGATCGCTCTTTTTTACTCCAGAAATGACAATCCCATTTAAGTAATTTTTTAAAAGTAAAACAGTAAATTTGCACAAACAGAAGAATTGAATGAAAATATTACATTCAGTCAACTGTGCACAAAGCATACACCGACCTGATACATTAAAGGTAAGGAAACGAAAACCTTTTGTGACAACAAAATTATTCCACAGTTTGTTATAGCAAGTTTCTATCTTTCTCCCTCTTAAAAATTCAGTAACATCTGCTATCAGGAGACAGGTACAAGTGTGAACATACTTTAATTGGACACAATTTAACTATTCTTCAATTTCCTAATGGAAGAATGATTGTCCCACCAGCCTTCTTAAAAGGTAAATAATTATGAAATAGTACATGAAAAAGTACAAAAACCTAAATGTTTTCAGATTATATGACCAGCCTAAACAAAGAAACATAAAATTATTGATGTCTGAGTTAAACATTAGAACAAAATTGACATTCTTCACTATTCAGATAATATGAAATGAAGGATGATTTCTTATATTTTTACTGCTAGAAATTTTGCTGCAGAACAAAGTATTTAAAACACAGCTCTTCCTTGATAATTGTATAGGTCAAAGGTAAAAAAAGGGGGAAAAAGTCAGCTAACTTTAATTTCATTATCCAATTAAAAAAAAAAAAGAAAAAAAAGAAAAGAAAAGAAAAAAGAGACTGTACTGGGAAATCAGCCCTAGCAATCTGAAAATGCTCTGAGTCTCTCACTATTTTTATTTTCTTAACTTTTCAAAATACCACCACCTAAATCTCAGGGTGAATATACAAGGTATATTGATATCCAGTCGTCATTATAAGAGATAGAATTACATAACTTACTTTTTTGAAATTAATTGCTCTTCATTAAGACTGAACTTTACCATAATTTCCTGTTTACTGATTCAGGCCCATCTTTTTTCCTGTCCTCAGATGCGTGCTTCCTGTCATGCTTTCTGAAGTGATGCTTCCCACGTGTCGAGGTTCAGCATGCTCTCTGCATCATTCCAGGGAAAAGAGTGTGCGTTTTTTTTCTCCATTAGGCACTGACAAGTAAGGACTGACATAAACAACACATTATGTTTATGTAATATGTCTCAAAAAACATAAGCTCTCTATTACTCGTTCATGAATACTTAATAGCAGATTTTCTTTGTATGTTTTAAAAAATTTCCCAGATGCTTGCAACTAACAGCTCACAAATCAATGTAGCTAATGTTTTAATGTTCAGTATTTCTAATTTCCTTATTTTGTTAATTTGATTGTTTCATTTGAATTAAATAAATTTCATTTTATTTTTAAACAAGACAGGTGATGTAAACCTCCTCACTTTTTGCCACTTCCTTTTTTCTTCCCTTCCTCTCCAAATTAATAACACCCCCCCATATATTTATACATGAATATTGTAAATATACATAAAATTGAAAAATGTTTAATCACAAACTGTTAGTGTATTATTAATTTAGTGTCTGAGCATACACAGGAGTCATTAAAAATTTTAACCACTAAAACAACAACAAAACTAAAACTCAAAGAAACATGTAAAGCCAGGAGTGGAAAACCATAGCTTTTTGTAACTGCACATGTAATGGTTACAGGTACGAAGTTGATGTTTCTAGGAAAACTTCAGAAAAATATTTTAGATTAATTCTGTGGTCTGCCATGCACTTATTATTATTCTGTGTGCTCACAGCCTTTTAGCAGGGTGGTCTGGGTTTTTGTTTGTTTGTTTGTTCATTTGAACAATGTGAAGACACAAAGTAAAATACAAAAATCTTAAAAAGAAAATAATTTAAAATTTTAAAGAGTTGGCAGTGAAGCAGAAACATCCCTTGACATTCACCAGGGTTAGAGAAAGAAAAACAAAAAAAAAAAAAGGAAAAAAGATCAGTTTATCCTCCTGTCTGTGGGTATTTCAATTATGAGAGCTGGAGCCAGCTGCTATTTTGTACTAGATCTGAATAAGCAATGCTAATATTGAGATAGAATCATTTCTTATTGCATCAATATCTCTCTACAGTCTCAGTCAAAAAAATGATATGGATTACAGACCTTCACTGTTAAGACTGTCTATTATTGCTTCCACTCTCCACTGATAAAAAGATATGGTATGTTAACTTCTTCATTACCAGCAGGACCTGGAGGTACAGGTATAACGCAGTATATGTTAAGGCCGTGTGCATGTCATGCTTTTTCTTTTCTTTTTTTTTTATAAGAAATCTTTTACTTGCTACAAATTTTAAGTGGGTTTCCTAGAGAAATGGAAATTTCTATCAATTGTTTTTACATAATTTGGCAGAGAAGCAGAGATGTTAAGATCAGTTATTTTCTTCTTCTTTCATAAAAATTGCAGGCCCTCTAGAGTAAAGACCACTTAACTGAGCAGAGACTACATAATGAACCCCACGTATTTGACACTAAAAATCCCAAAAGAAGATATGATAGCTTTAGATCTCACTGGACAGCCATGAATACAACTACCAGAGAAAGTGTTCTGGGAGAGCAGGCTTCAACTTACTGCTGAAAGAGCTAGTTATTTAGAGTGAGTGTTATCTCATACTTGGTATTAAAATAAAATTTTTAAATTTTGAGATGGAGTAAGACAATCCAGCTGCAGTTATACAGCTAGATATTTAAGTAGCAGCTCCAAGCTCTCAAGGCAACACATACAGACTTATTTTTGTTGTTAGCTGACTTTTGGATGCTCAGTAAAGCTCTTTGTAGAGTTGGTTTAGGTCATTTGTTATGATCTTTGACATTATGTTGGCAGTTATCAAGTAACATATGGAGTTCTGGGGACTCTCCAGTGATGTAGATAACAAAAGAGAAAAATTAGCAAGCTTCAGATTGACATCTGGGAGGGAAAAGATAATTTTGTGCACTACGCTACAGTAGTCTACTATAAAACCAACAATTATAGGATGAAAATTCTTGTCTATATTAAGGTCTGGTACTTATGTAAGCAGAAAGCAATTAAGCTCCTGAGAAGCCTAGCTAATTAAGAGTGTTGTTATTTGCAAAAGAGGAAGAAAGGCTGTAGGATAGTACACAAGATATTGGGCTTTTTTTGCTGGTGGTTTTGGTTTTTTTTGTTTTTGGTTTTGTTTTTGGGTTTTTTTTTGCTAATGGTATAATAAAGCAATAAACTTTGTAATGCATTAACCTGTTAGATTAAAGTGTGTATAGAGTGAGTGTTTAATCATGAAACATTCTGTTATAACATTTATGAGGTCAGGATGTGTTAATTCCAAATACTGTGAGATACTTGCAAAGTTGAGTTATGGCAACATTGTAGTCTTTCTGATGCTATTAGTAAAAAGGTGATGAAAATGCAGTGTTAAGCTAATGAAGAGGTGTTGAGATGCATTATAGGATATGTGAGTCTGTTCACTGAGACAGAATATATAAACTAGATGGAATGTGAGAAAAAATATCCATTCTTAATTATTTTCTGTAATGCTAGTTTTCTGACTTCTGCCATTCATCTTGTTCCTGAAGAAAGTCAAGATATTTGAGATGATAATTTTTCACTAAACTTACCTGTTCATGCATTCACTTGAAGCTTTTATTTTATTTCTAACCTTCTAAGGAATGTGGTTACACAGAGAAGAAATACAGATTTTCCTCAGAATTACTCTATTCACATAAAGAAAGAGAAATGGGAAGAAAAACTTTGATTAGATGGCTCCAAAGACATATCATAGAATCATAGAATGGTTTGGGTTGGAAGGGACCTTAAAGATCGCCTAGTTCCAACCCCCCTGCCACGAGGAGGGACACTGTCCACTAGACCAAGTTGCTCCAAGCCCCATCCAACCTGGCCTTGAACACTTCCAGGGATGGGGCATCCACAGCTTCTCTGGGCAACCTGTTCCAGAGCCTCATTATCCTTACAATGAAGAATTTTCTTATGTCCAATCTAAATCTACTGTCTTTCAGTTTAAAACCATTACTCCTTGTCCTATCACTACATGCCCTTGTAAACAGTCCCTCTCCAGATGTCCTGTAGGCCCCTGGAAAGCTGCTATAAGGTCTCCCTGGAGCCTTCTCTCCTCAAGGTTGAACAACCCCAACTCTCTCAGCCTGTCTTCATAGGAGAGGTGCTCCAGCCCTCTGATCATGTTCATGGCCCTCCTCTGGACTCACTCCAATAGCTCCATGTGTTCCTTGTACTGGGGCCCCCAGAGCTGGATGTAGTACTCCAGGTGGGGTCTCACAAGAGTGGAGTAGAAGGGCAGAATCACCTCCCTCAACCTGCTGGTCACACTTCTTTTGATGCAGCCCAGGATCTGGTTGGCTTTCTGGGCTGCAAGTGCACACTGCCATGTCATATTGAGCTTTTCATCCACCAACACCCCCAAATCTTTCTCCTCACGGCTGCTCCCAATCCATTCTCCACCCAGCCTGTAGTTGTGCTTTGGATTGCACTGACCCATGTGCAGGACCTTGCACTTGGCCTTGTTGAACTTCATACAGTGTACACAGGCCCACCTCTCCAGCCTGTCAAGGTCCCTCTGGATGGCATGCCTTCCCTCCAGCGTGTCAACTGCACCACACAGCTATGTAAGAAAGGAGTTGCCTTTTATTCTACATAGTGACAAAACTATTTTCTAGGAAGGTCAAGAGTCCTGGTTTTCAGTTGGGAAAGAGTTAATTTTCACAAGAATCTGGGAGGGGACACAGCAAGTATAGCTGACCCAAACTAGTCAAAGGGATATTCGATACCAAGACAACATGCTCAGTTTATAAATGGGGAGCTGGCTGAGGAGGAGGAGTCGCTGCTCAGCGTTGGGCTGGATATCGGGTTCCATGTGTTGAGCAAATTGCATTGTGTATCACCTGCTTTGTATACTCTTTTATAAATATTGTTGTTGTTATTTTCCTCTTCCATTGCTGTCCCGGTAAACTGTCCTTATCCCAACCCATGAGTTTTACCTTTTTCTTCCAATTCTCCTTCCCATCCTACCAAGGGGATAGGACTGAGCGAGCAGCCATGTGGTGCTCAGCTGCTGGCTGGGGCTAAACCACAACAGTCCTTTTTGACACCCAGCCTGGAGCCTGAGTGGTTGAGATACCAAGAGATCTGACCAGAGTGTGCTGAAACAAAGTTGTTATAAGTATTTATAATATTATTTCAACAGTTGCTGGTCACAATGGTGTTTTGTTTGTTCACATAGTTGTGGTATGTAAACCCTTACTTGCTGTATTTATTCCCTGCGGCACTTTATCACCTCTGGGAGAGGAGTCAGGATTCTCATTTTGCTGTACTGTGTAATATCGACATATGATATGATAACGTCACTGGTCATGAGATTAAGCTGGGATTTGTATGTGGCATTGCTGTCATGACTGTACCTTGGATGACATCTCTTGGAATTGATTAATAATCACAACCAATCTATGGGGAAGACAGGGGGTGATACTTTCTCCTGCTCTTTCACCTCCCCTTTTTCCTCCAGGCTGGTTACAACAGCTTTTGAGAATCTTGAAATATCCTTGGGATGTTCAAGCCAGCATACTCCTATTGGTGTGTCTCCTGAATGCGTTTCAGGTCTTGTTTAGGGTTACAAAAAATCGTTTTGATAATACCATCCAAAGATCTGCCCCGAGGCTGGATAGTCATGGATGGCATGACATGTGGGAGAGTATGGGCAGGTATCTAGAGAACTTCTCACCTCCAATGGTTTGGAACTTTACTCCCAAACAACTACACGACCCTGAAAAAGTGACAGAATATTTGAAAGGAAAATGCTGTGGCTACTCTGAAGAGGCACAACTTACCACACTGTGCTGGGCCCTGGCCACGATCTACCAAACACTGCTTGATAGTAGGCAGCGTCCTCAGGGGGAAGAGAGAGAAAACAGAGCGACAGGCACTGTGGCTACCCCAGCCCCAGCAACAGGCCCTGTGGCTACTCAAACTGAATGGACTGAATCAAAAAACCAACCTGTGCTGGTATCAGCTGCCCCTAGACACGAGAAGAAATACACATAAAAATAAGTTCACTTAGTAAGGGATGATGATGAACCTGGACCATGTATATCCAATGCTGGGATAACAAGGCAGTAGCTTGGAATTAGAGGGTAGGGAAGCCAAGCAGCTGGGATACCTGTCAAGGAAAGGGGTCATTGACAAGGCAATTGGAAAAGGGACACAATCCCTCAGTCTCTGGAGGCAACTTCTGTCAGGCGTGAGGGAAAGGTATCCCTTCATTGAAGATGATGTACGTCATGTAGGCAAGTGGACCACCATGGGGAGAGGTATCCAGTAGCTGAGGGAATTAGCAGTGCAGGAAATGGTTTAGTACAACCCGGAAAATGTGCAGTTGCCCACAGATCCTCATAAAGTCCAATGTACCAGACATGCGATGGAAGATTGTACAGAGTGCATCATCATTGTACACCAACTCATTGGTGGTAATGGACTGGAAAGACAAAGAGGCACCAATGGTGGATGAAGTGGCTGGCCAGCTCTGGCAATATGAAGAAAGTCTCTCGTCCTCCCTCGTCTTGGCTGTGGAGAAATTGTCCCGGAAGGTCCAGAAACTTGAACCACTCCCCACTGATATAAACTAGTATCACAGCTATTAGGAGTAAGCGTTCCTCTGCTCAGGAGAGAGGATATAGAGGGTACACACCATGAGGCACCCTGTGGTTTTACCTGCATGACCACGGAGAAGACATGAGGAACTGGGATGGAAAACCTACATCGACCCTAGAGGCAGGAGTATGTGAGCTGCAAGGCAAAACAATCACAAAAGGGGATTCTTCCAGGAAAAATGCCGCTCCAGTTTCCAACAGGCAGTTCTCCAGATTGAGTGGAAGGCCTAATCATAATTACGATCCTCTCGAAGGGACTTCTAAGTCATTTTTACAAGGAGCCAGTAATGAATATGAAGAGCAGGATTAGAGGGGCCCTGCCTCCAGCCAGGTGGAGGACAGGGTCAGCCAGGTTTATTGGATTGTGTGGATCCAATGGCCTGGCTTGTCACGTTCACAAGAGCGTAAGGCTCTAGTGGACACTGGTGCACAGTGTACCTTAATGCCATCAAGCCATGAAGGGGCAGAAGCCATCTGTATTTCTGGAGTGACAGGGGGATCCCAACATTTGACCGTATTGGAAGCTGAAGTGAGTCTAACTGGGAATGAGAGGCAAAAGCACCCCATTGTGACTGGCCCAGAGGCTCTGTGTCTCTGGAGAGGATATTTCAAGGACACAAAAGGGTACAGGTGGGCTTTCAGCATAGCTGCCTTGGAGTCAGAGGAAATTAAACCGCTGTCCATCTTGCCTGATCTCTCACAGGACCCTTCTGTGGTGGGGTTGCTGAGGATCGAAGAACAACAGGTGCCAATCACTACCGCAACAGTGCACCGGCAGCAATATCGCACCCACCGACTCCCTGATTCCCATCCATAAGCTAATTTGTTAATTGGAGGGTCAGGGAGTGAACAGCAGAACTCAATTACCCTTTATTAGTCCCATATGTCCAGTGCAGAAGTCTAATGGAGGGTGGAAACTAACAGTAGACTATCATGGTCTGAATGCAGTCAAGTCACCACTGAGTTCTGCTGTGCCAGACATGCTGGAACTTCAATATGAACTGGAGTGAAAGGCAGTCAGTCAAGTGGTATATCTCAATTGATGTCACAAATGCATTTTTTTCAATCCCTTTTGTAGCTGAGTGCAGGACACAGTTTGCTTTCACTTGGAGGGGCATCCAGTACACCTGGAATCGTCTGCCCCAGGGGTGGAAACACAGCCCCACCATTTGCCATGGACTAATCCAGACTGCACTGGAACAGGGTGAAGCTCTGGAGCACCTGCAATACATCATATGGGACAACACAGCAGAAGAAGTCTCCGAGAATGGGAAGAAAATAATCCAAATCCTCCTGAAAGCTAGTTTTATCATAAAACAAAGTAAAGTCAAGGGACCTGCACAGGAGATCCAGTCTTTAGGCATAAAATGGCAGGATGGACACTGTGAGATCCAAATGGACATGATCAACAAAAGAGCAACTCTGTCTCCACCAACTACCAAAAGTTAACTCAAACTTTCTTAGGTGCCTTGGGGTTTCTGGAGAAAGCACATTCCAAATTACAGTATGATTGTAAGCCCTCTCTATCAGGTGACCCAGAAGAAGAATGATTTCAAATGGGGCCCTGAGCAATGCCAAGCCCTTGAACAAATTAAACAAGAAATTGTTCATTCAGTAGCTCTTGGGCCAGTCTGGGCAGGACCAGATGTAAAAAATGTGCTGTACATCGCAGTCGGGGAGAATGGCCCTACCTGGAGTCTCTGGCAGAAAGCACCAGGGGAGACTTGAGGTCGACCCCTGGGGTTTTGGAGTCGGGAATACAGAGGATCCAAGGCCCGCTACACTCCAATGGAAAAGGAGATATTGGCAGCCTTTGAAGGGGTTCAAGCTGCTTCAGAGGTGATTGGCACTGAAGCACAGCTCCTCCCGGCACCCCGACTGCCACTGTTGGGCTGGATGTTCAAAGAGAGGGCCCCTTCTACACATCATGCAACCGATGCTATGTGGAGTAAGTGGGTTGCGCTGATCACATAGCGGGCTCGAATAGGAAGCCCCAGTCATCCAGGAATTCTGGAAGTGATCATGGACTGGCCAGAAGGGAAAGATTTTGCAGTGTCACCAGAGGAGGAGGTAACGTGTGCTGAAGAGGCCCCACCGTATAATAAACTAACAGAAGATGAGAAACCATATGCCCTGTTCACTGATGGGTCCTGTCGCATCGTGGGAAAGCATCGAAAGTGGAAGGCTGCTGTATGGAGTCCTACACGGCGAGTTGCAGAAGCTGCTGAAGGAGAAGGTGAATCAAGCCAGTTCACAGAGGTGAAAGCCATCCAGCTGGCTTTAGATATTGCTGAAAGAAGAAAGTGGCCAACACTGTACCTCTATACTGACTCATGGATGGTGGCCAATGCCCTGTGGGGATGGTTACAGCAGTGGAAGCAGAGCAATCGGCAACGCAGAGGCAAACCCATCTGGGCTGCCCCATTGTGGCAAGATATTGCTGCCCGGCTAGAGAAGCTAGTTGTAAAGGTACATCATGTAGATGTACCCAAGAGTCGGGCCACTGAAGAACATCAAAACAACCAGCAGGTGGATCAAGCTGCTAAAATTGAAGTAGCTCAGGTGGATTTGGACTGGCAACATAAGAGTGAATGGTTTATAGCTTGGTGGGCCCATGACACCTCAGGCTATCAAGGAAGAGATGTAACATACAGATGGGCTGATGATTGAGGGGTGGACTTGACCATGAACGCTATCTCACAGGTCATCCCTGAATGTGAAACATGCGCTGCAATCAAACAAGCCAAGTGGTTAAAACCTCTGTGGTATGGAGTATGATGGCTGAAATATGAATATGGACAGGTCTGGCAGATTCATTACCTTACACTCCCACAAACCCGCCAAAGCAAGCACTATGTACTTACAATGGTGAAGGCAACCACTGGATGGCTGGAAACACATCCCATGCCCCATGCCACACTATCCTGGGTATTGACAAGCAAGTCCCGTGGTGACATGGCACCCCAGAAAGAATTGAATCAGACAATGGGACTCATTTCTAAAACAACCTCATAGACACCTGGGCCAAAAAGCATTGCACTGAGTGGGTGTATCATCCCCTACTATGCACCAGCCTCCAGGAAAATCGAACCATACAAAGGACTGTTAAAGACTACACTGAGAGCAATGAGTAGTGGGACCTTCAAACATTGGGATACACATTTAGCAAAGGCCACCTGGTTAGTTAATGCTACTAATCGAGCTGCTCCTGCCCAGTCAAAACTTCCACATACTGTAGAAGGGGATAAAGTCCCCATGGTGCACATGAAAAATATGTTGGGGAAGACAGTTTGGGTTATCCCTGGTTCAGGCAAAGGCAAGCCCATCTGCAGGATTGCTTTTGATCAAGGACCAGGGTGCACGTGGTGGGTGATGCTGAAAGATGGGGAAGTCCCATGTTTACCTCAAGGGGATTTGATATTGGGGGAGAATAGCCAATGATTTAAATTGTATGTTGTTAATTATCATAGAATAGAATCATGGAATCATAGAATGGATTGGGTTGGAAGGGACCTTAAAGATCATCTAGTTCCAACCCCCCCTGCCATGGGCAGGGACACCCTCCACTAGACCACGTTGCCCAAAGCCCCATCCAACCTGGCCTTGAACACTTCCAGGGAGGGGGCATCCACAACCTCTCTGGGCAACCTGTTCCAGTGCCTCACCACCCTCACAGTAAAGAATTTCTTTCTAACATCTCATCTAAATGGACCCTCCTTCAGCTTAAACCCATTACCCCTTGTCCTGTCACTACACTCCCTGATAAACAGCCCCTCCCCATCTTTCCTGTAGGCCCCTTCAGGTACTGGAAAGCCACAATTAGATCTCCCTGGAGCCTTCTCTTCTCCAGACTCAACAACCCCAGCTCTCTCAGCCTGTCCTCATAGGAGAGGTGCTCCAGCCCTCTGATCAGCTTCATGGCCCTCCTCTGGACTCTTTCCAACAGCTCCATGTCTCTCCTGTACTGGGGCCCCCAGAGCTGGATGCAGTACTCCAGGTGGGGTCTCACTAGAGCGGAGGAGAGGGGCAGGATCACCTCCCTCGACCTGCTGGTCACTTAATTGCTAAATAACTCTGCCATTGTATGTCATCACTACTACAACTGCTATATGCTGTATCAATGGTATTACAGTAAGCATGACCCAAATTAATGAAGGATGAACTTTGATGAAACCAAGCAAAGTGCAGTGATGAAACTCAAACTAGAACTGGCTTCAGCAAAGAGCACCCAGCAACTTCCTCGAAATCGACATTTTCAACTGGCAGACCATGGGCATGGGCTGTGCCAGATGCACCAGCCATGAGCATTGGATGCAGCATGCAACAATCCAACAGCACACACCTGTCCTGAGAGACTGTTATGACAGATGGAGCCCAAAGTCATGGATTAAATTAACTCAGTGGACATTTTAGAGGGATGGTCCATAGACTATGGGAATGATATCTGCATGTGTGTGTGTATGTGTGTGTATATATATATGTATGTGTGTTTGTGTGTGTCAAAGACAGGAAAAATGATGGTGATTAATTGGAAAATGTAGGATCTGGACATGACGTGGATGGTATAGAATAAGGGGTGGAATAATGTCCTGGTTTTCATCTGGGACAGAGTTAATTTTCACAAGAAGCTAGGAGGGAACACAGCTGACCCAAACTAGCCAAGGGAATACTTGATACCATATGACATTATGCTCAGTATACAGAGGGAGCTGGCTGCAGAGGAGGGATCGCTGCTCGGGGGTGGACTGGGCATCGGGTTCTGAGCAGTGAGCAAATTGCATTGTGAATCACCCGCTTTGTATATTCTTTTATTAGTATTGCTGCTGTTGTTTTCCTCTACCTTTGCTGTCCTATTTAACTATCCTTATCCCAGCCCACGAGTTTTACCTTTTTCTTCCAGTTCTCCCCATCCCACCGGAGAGGGGGTAGGAGTGAGCGAGCAGCCGCATGGTGGTTAGCTGCCTGCTGAGGCTAAACATCAACATCACGGAATTTAGAATATTTCATACATCTACTATATGACTACTGATAAATCAGAGCTTACACACCTGTGCCTCTATTATTTCACTGCACTCTGTGCAACATCAGCAGATACAGATATTCAAACCCTGGTCAGAATGAGCATTCAGAAAAGTAAATCTGAGCATTTAAAACCAACAGCAATAACAAGAAAACCTGAGGTGGAAATTGTGAAATCAGTTCCCTCCATCCAATTGTGTCCCATTTTGACTCTCCAAATCACATTTTCTGAAATATATTTGAAGTGCCATTAGGGTCTACAGGCAAAATGACCCATGCTAGATACTGATATTGTGTTCAGCCCTTTCTTTCCTGAATGCTTGAAAGGCATGAATTTGAACATGTGTTTGTGAGGAAAGATAGACTGAGATTAAGACATGTTATAGGTAATATAAATCTTTGTAATCCTTAGCAGCCTTCAAACTTCTGGAGAACAAACTCAAGGATAGCAGAGAAAGTAGAACTTGATACGGATAAAAGAGAGTATTGCAAGGAGCAAAGTTTGTGCATACATTAAACATTCATTATGTATAAATTTTAATTATTTTCTTTTCTATAAACACTAGATTCCAGGAATGATTTCTATCATATTAATACCTGATCAAAATAATGGTAGTACTGGTGCACAGTTCTGTATTGCACTGGTACATAAAATGTATTTATTAAAAAATGAATAAGGGAGAAAACACTTACCACAAATTTGTGGTATCTCATTTTTAAAATATTGACTAGATATAGAACAATTTTCTACCATTTTTATTTTCGCTTGGTTTAGGAGATTTGTTTTTCTTTAGATTTTTATTTGGGTATCTTTCCTTTTGCAGACCTTTGAGAGGCAAATTATATAAGAACACTTTAATGTAAATGAAGAGTCCAGTTCATTTCTAATTAGTTACTCACAGGAATGAAATTACTCATTAGCAGTATTTTCTTTACAAATATTGAGTGATTTTACCTCTATGAAGACATTTTTATAAGAATGTATTAGACTTACACCATTTTCCAAGAGCACAAAAATAGTATGTAAAGAAATAGGCATATTCCTTCCATCCTTCCTTTGCTCCCATTTTAATCTTCAGTGTATAGGTTTTTTGGATCACTGAAGATAAGTTATGCAGTTTATTAAAAAAAAAAAAAAGAGGACAATGGGAATAATGGAGAAGAAAAAAGGAAAAAAACAACAAAAAAGCAAACCATGTGAAAAACCTTCTAGTACAGAAATAATATGCAAACAGTAGAGAGATATAAATGCAAATACAAATTAAACCTTGTTATAAATTTTGAATTTTTGTTTACTAGTGCACTTCTCTGGAGAACAATTAAATAATATCTCTTGGTTTTCCATTTATTTCTTTTGTATTTTGCAACGTACAATTCAAACAGTAAAGGTAAAATGCTCTGTTCATGGAAAATAAAATGTTTTATTCACTGACGTAGGTGCTAAGAATGTGGGCTTGTTTAAATGATTATTTTGATTTTTCTTTTTTTTCCATAAAGGATAAGTTATGCAAAATGCATTCTTCTAAGTATCAACACCAACAAATTAAATCATGTACATTTTCAGTGCTCTATAAGAGGAGAGTATTGATAACTTTGGGGTATATTTCATCTCTGAAAAAAAAGAGCTGGATGTTATCTGTTCAAGTTTATAAATAGCATAAAAAAATTCCATATCGAAGTATTGCTATTTCCCATTGACCTGCTACATTCAGTCCGACAAGAACTCCCCCAGGGGAACCCCTTTGCCTTCTGTGGTGGCACAAAGAACAGTGACACGGCAGTAGGTTTGGGAGGGGGGCAGGGCATCTGCTGACCTGTGACTTGGCTAAGGAACCAAAACCTCCTCAAAAATGCATCTCAGCTAGAAACAGTAAGTTCAAGATTGTCACGCAGAAATTTGAGTGTGCAAATACAGTGCCATAGTAGCAAGTGTTTCTCAGTTAGGGCAGTAACTGCCCTGTTACTCTAAGCCAGAAGGGAGACAGAGGGCTGACAGTGGACAACCTTGGGAACAACCTGTTTGTAGAAGTCTCCTTGAAGAATAGTACAGTAAATCTTCCTTTCTGACTGCAAGGTTTCCTGTCTTTTCTGCAAATGAGGCCAACAGGCTGGGAAATTACTGTTTAACCAACAAAGCAGACTTTCAGGAATTTACCTTGTTGTGGAAACATGTTAAGTGTTTAACTACTTATTATTTGGAATCAATAAATAGAAATATTGATGAGAATCTATGTTTTCTGCGTTTGTTGTGTCACAATGCCTTTTCAGAGTAAGTAAGCATCCTAAACAGTGAATTGGCATCCTCTGTCTTTATTATACTGACTGCTGAAAATGTGGAGAAAAAAAATCTTGGGATATGCCATTTATACTAATGTACACAAGATGTAATGGATCGGACAGCAATATTTGCAGGTTTTATTTTTAGTTTGCTGACAGTTAGCAGCAACAGCCCCAACATCAGTTCCCTATTTATGACAACCTCCATCAGATTATTGTGGCTGTTGCAGAGAATACAAATCCTTGACAATAATACCACAGCTTTAATTAATTCAATTTAATTTCCTGGATGAGATCATTCTAATATGTGTGGATAAACCATTGACAGCTTTCGTATGTCATTTGAATACCACATTAAATAACAATAAGAAAATAATAATCTGGGGGCAATTTACAAGACCGTTAAGGTCAATGATAAGACTTCCATTGACTTCAAAAACATTTGAAGAAGGTTTGTATTATACCAGTGATGCACATGCTTGTTTTAGGCTTTAATATTATATTCTACCATATCTAGTTTCATCTAAATATAAGAGAATAAAAATAATGTTTATGTTCTTTTACTGTGCCTATTTAAAGCCACATTAATGACAATGTCTAAATCTGCTGTATCTGTTGATGGTGAAGGGTTAAATATAGCAAAGGTTGAATTTCACTTTCTCAGAGTTCTGTTAAAAAGAAACAAAGGTTATCTTGCATGAAGGGTCTTCCTTAACAATGCATCTTGCATTGAAGAATGTTCATTGCCAGGGGTTGGGACAACATCAGCGGGAAGATGCCCTCAGCTTTCAGAAGGGCTTTAGGTTCCTCAAGGCTTTTCTTCTCAATTATTTTTACCTTGGATATTCCACCAACTGCATCTTTTCATTCTTAGAAAATTAAATCTAACACTCTCCTCATTTCTGCATAATGAGTGCTGTTTAATTTTGCAGTGCATGCTTTTCTCCAAACCATTTTTCTCTGTATAGCACTATCACCAAAAGATCAGTCAAATCTATGATTGTCACTTTCTTCAGGCTTTATTTTGGCCCTCTTAGCTGCCATTGCTATGATCCATGCATAGAAAATTAACTCTATCCCAGCCAAAATCAGCACATCTGTATTTCCATGAACATCTTCTACTTTAAGCTGGACTGCTCCTAGAAAAACTACAAATATCCAGCCCTCATCTAAAAAAATCAGCTGGAAAGGAAAGCTCATTGCTATGGTTGTAATTTGTAATTACTTAACAACAGTGTCTTTATACATTAAAAATAACACATTTTTAAAATTTTTCCCAATATTCATGGCAGGATTTGTCTTCCTATTTATATGTAAATTTCCTGGTAAATTTCTGTTCAATAGAGTGCTCTATTTACTCTAAATAATGTAAAATACAGTTAAGGGTGATACAGTATTCAAGGAAAGGGGAGCAGAAATCACTGTTTATACTAGTGACATAATATGTTTATTTCTATGAAACAAGCAAAATAGCGATGCTTAGTGAAAGGTAATAAGCTTTGTTTTTTGGGGGGTTTTTTTGAGTGCAATCTTACTCCATATTTAGTTGTAATTTCAAAGAGAAACAAGTAAAGAGACGTTGTAGTTCATTTAGATTTTTGTGGCATGCAGGAACTATAACATAGGACATAGTAAAAATAAATCTGTGAATGTAATAGCCTTGCAACCAATTTTTCACTGTTTTCTGAAAAGGTCAGTAACACATATGCTAAGTTGTGAAGTACAAATCAGATGAAAACAGGGTGGATCTGTGCAATAAAAGCACCGTGGCAATAATAATTATTTTGTATTACTGCTCAAAGAAATGCACTTGTAAAATCTGTGGCAACATGTGACTTTCATATGTGAAAGCTATGTGCTGTTTGAGCAAGGTAATCTTCTACTGAATCAGAAATATGGATCTAAATCTTATTAATTTCCTAACAAACAGGTATGCAATGAAAACATTAAGGCATTTTTATGGTTATCAATTTTGTTATGCTTAATGAAAATTCCTGAACAAATTCTAGCTTTTAAGTAACAGAGTTATCTAGAAAAAAGACCTTCAGTGCTAGGTAGATGATGCTTATATGTATAATTTTTGCTGCATGCAATATAACTGAATGAGTAATTTTGTAAGAACCTTTTTTAAAAGTAGAAATAAACTTTCTGGTCTGCCTAGCTTGTGCCTAAGTTTTGTCAGATATCCTAAGCAACAGTAGAGTACTTTTCACATAGTTTTAATTTCTCTGTAAGTGCTTATCACAACTATCTTATATAGGAAGTCAAATTACATCAAGTGGCACTAATTGATGTAAGGACGTCCATTTCTTTTCCCAAACATAGAAAAATAAAATAAATAAAATAAATAAAATACAAAAAATACAAAAATAAAATGAAATAAAATATAAAGCTGAGCAATTAGTTGAGACTAGCCATCTTTAAATGACTAAGCTTTGGGAAGAGGAATTCATTTTCTTGTATGCTTAGTAGTAGGATCTATTTAATCACACGATAAATGCCTAAAACCAAATCCGTAGATGTAGTTTACTTGGATCTCTATATTTGATAAAGGCATTCTGGGAAAAAAAAAAGAATACCTATTTTGTTTTTTTCCTATAAGAAAAAATAATAATTGTATCTAAGATAAGTAGGATGAACTACAAGAATTTTAACATGGATGTTTACATTTAAGTAGGATAATGGACATTCTTATCTTACCCTCACTTTCTGGGATACCGTATCTATTTCCACTGTGCTAAATGGGCCTCAAAAAATAAAAGTTGATACATGGCTTACATTGTTAGCAAACACTTAAAACTAAGAAATCAGTTCTACTCTAAACTGCCTATATAGTCAACAGAAAGGGGTAAATACCTTTGTAAGCCTCCAAAAGAAAAGAAACCTCTGATTAATTTAGGTAAGAATGTCAGGTGAATAGGATCCTCCCTGTGATATTTTTTTTTAAATTTCTCCATTGATTGAATACTGAAGACCAAGGAAATTTTGAAAAGCAATGTAATTTCAAAATCAGTTTTCATGCAGGTTAGGTGTTTAAATTAGATTGGATCTTGCTTCTTTTTTGTATTTCAGAAACTTTTTTTTTTCTTTTTACATTACATTATACATGGCAATGTATTTAAATATTTTCACACTGTCTAACGAGATCCTGGGGAAACTAATATTATCACAGTTGTAGACCACAGGTATGACTTTTTGTAGATAAGAAGTTCTTTCACTCATTATTTAGCTGAAAGAAAAATCTCAGTTGCACTGCAAATTAAAATTTGCAGCCTTAATTTATTTTTTCAGTTTAGCAGTTATTTAAAAACAAAACAAAACAAAAGAAAAAACTGATAAAACTTCTACAACATATTCTTAGTATTTGTAAGCTTTGGATCAGGCTAAAATTGTTTAAAAAAGCAATCCTATGAAAGCTACAGATGAATTCTCAGGAAATAATACAACTCTTCTAATCCCCTTGTTTCTGATGTATGCTTATGACTACCATTTTAAAATGTTGGCAACTTAGAAAAGATGTTGAGTACACAGTTCTTTTACAACAGCAGTTAACAATGAAGTGGTAACAAAAGAGACAAACACAATATTAGAAATTGTTATGGAATGGACAGTGAACAAAACAAAAAACCATGACCATACGACTGAATAAATCCATGTATCACCTCTGTCTTGACTACGTATGATTTTGGCCACTTCAATAATAAAAGGAGAAAATAATAGAAAAAAAATTAAGAAAAGTGTATCAACAAACATTTTGATGATCATTCTTCAACTGAAGGGGATTCTTCAGTTTAAATAAGAGATGTCTGAGGAATACATGATACATGCTTATAAAATCAGGAACTTTATATAGAAGGTGAACCAGAAATCAGCATATGCTATGTCACACAGTGCAAGAACTAGAGGGTATTACATGATTGAAGCTTAAAACAATGTGAATCAATTTTCAGATGTACAATCTGTATAATTTGCTTCTGGTACCTTTTGCCAGAGGTATCATAGATATTAACAGTGTGAATCTTTGAAAAGGGTAGGACAAGTACATGAAAGATAGCTCAGTCAGGAGTTTTATATCATCATATAGATGATAACAGGGGTTCTAACAAATCATCAGGATTCAGGATGTCCTTGAACCACTTAAAAAAAAAAAAAAGTGTCTTGATTTACTCCTCCCTAAAGACACTATAAGACCTCCATCAAGATTTGCTCTGACCTGGTTCTTAGGCTTAAACTAAGACCATGTATGAATATCGCTGAATATTTTCTTACATGCAATAGTGACCACTATGTCTCTGAACTAGTCGGTGAATGCTGCTTGGTACAGATAAGCATAAAAAATGATGACTGTCCAACCTGGCACTGCTTGTACTTGTCCAAAAAGAAATGCTACACGTCATTCTTTCCTATAAGAAGTACAGCAATTCAAACTATAAGAGTTTTCTTGGGGGGCTCTTCATCTTGCCATGTTTATTACTGAGCAGTAAATGATAAATGTCTCCTATCTCCTCCACCATGTAGTGCTGCAAGATTGTACCTGCCCGTTTTGATTACCAAAAGGAAGTTTATTTTATATTTTATATAAACTCTTTTACATGTGATTCTTTATGCTAGACAACAGCTCTCATGCATGTTAAATGTTAGAAGCAACATGCAAACAATGGCTACTCCTGTTATTAAGTTTTTAATTGTACTATATTTTGTCCTTCTTTCAGATATTTATGAAATTTATTACTATTCGGTTTCTTTTTCTGCTTCTTTTCAGTGATTCCTAAACTGCTAAAAGAATTACTTATACAGGATTGTAGGTTATAACAAGATGTCTCATTTACTGCTTCTCTCACACAATAAAAGAATGTGCAAAAGACTGCTTTCACTTTGCTTTTGTGAATGTGATAGCTTGTGACATCCTGACAGTGTGAGCTAGAATGTTCTCTGCTCTCAGAAGTTTCAATGAACGTTATATATCCCTTCAAAGCGTCCTCCATGTCACCTTATTTTTCTATTTATTTTTTCAATAGTTTTGCTAGTTTTGAATAGGCAGTGATTTGCCTGGACAGATATTTAAGCAGAATGTTTCAATCCTTATTCTGTGTGACTGAGTTGAGATATTTACATCTCACCGTCATTCCACATTGGTTTTTTAGGACAATATTTTCTCAGATATAATTCTGGAGATGAAAGCTAATATAGAGAAATTATAAAGATTGTTATATTATTAGACAAAAGCTTTCATTGTTATGCATCTGGTCTTTTTAATGGAAAATTATGTTTGTGGGAGACTTTAACCTGTTTTAAGGGAGAGGTTCATCACATCACTCCATCCCATTGCTAGAAATTCTGGCTGATGACAAAAATGCTAGACAAAACAAAGTATACGCAAAGGTTACTCACTCTTACTGCTTTTTATGTCTGTCTTCTATTTATTCTTTCATTAATTCCACATATTTTTTCTGTTCATTCATCCAGATGCAATAATAACTGTTCCCTTTTCTGAGATACCATTGAATTTCAGTCACCAGTCTCCCTCAGCACTCCTGACCTTTCTCTGCTATGTACACACAATAGAAGAAAAGGCATTTTTAGATGAGACGTCTCTCCAAATGTAATGTTAATTTTCCTACAGTTACATGCCATTTTTTTAAGAGGCTTCCCCTGAAGCATTTACTAAGTAGGCTACAAAACTGCAATGGAAGAATGACTTTGTGAACTCTTTCACTCTTTTTTTTTTCCTAGACCCTTCTAGTTTGCTTAATTTCCACAAATGAGGTATGCTGTTTACTAATTATCTTTCTATTGCTATTAATTATTCATTTATCATAGCTTGTTTCACTATAAACTTCCTCAAGTAAAATATGGTGGTCAGTTAGCCTTGGCTGGCTGCCAGGTGCCCACCAAGCTGCTCTGTCACTCCCCTCCTCAGCTGGAAAGGGTGGAGAAAATATAACAAAAGGCTCGTGGGTCAAGACAAGGACAGGGAGAGATCACTCACCCATTACCGTCACAGGCAAAATAGACTTGACTCCAGGAAATTAATGTAATTTATTGCAATTAACACCAGAGTAGGAAAATGAGAAATAAGAACAAATCTTAAAATACCTTCCTTCCTACCCCTCCCTTCTTCCTGGGCTTAACTTCATTCCCAATTTCTCTACCTCCTCCCCCCTCAGCAGCACAGGGGGATGGGGAATGCAGGTTGTGGTCAGAACATCACACGTTGTCTCTGCCGCTCCTTCCTCCTCAGGGGGAGGACTCCTCACGCTCTTCCCTTGCTCCAGCGTGGGGTCCCTCCCACTGGAGACAGTCCTCCACCAACTTCTCCAATGTGAGTCCTTCCCACGGGCTGCAGTTCTTCACAAACTGCTCCAGTGTGGGTCCCTTCCACGGGGTGCAGACCTTCAGGAACAGACTGCTCCAGCGTGGGTCACAAGTCCTGCCAGCAAACCTGCTCTGGCGTGGGCTCCTCTCTCCACAGGTCCACAGGTCCTTCCAGGAGCCTGCTCCAGCATGGGCTTCCCATGGGGTCACAGCCTCCTTCAGGTGTCCCCATCTGCTCCGGTGTGGGGTCCTCCATGGGCTGCAGGTGGATATCTGCTCCACCATTAGCCTCCATGGGCTGCAGGGGAATCTCTGCCCTGGTGCCTGGAGCACCTTCTCCCCCTCCTTCTTCAATGATCTTGATGTCTGCAGAGTTGTTCCTCTCACATATGCTCACTTGGCTCTTGCGGCTGCTGTCGCACAGCAGTTTTTCCCCTTCTTAACTATGTTACCCCAGAGGCACTGCCATTGTCACTGATGGACTCAGCTTTGGCCAGTGGCAGGTTCATCTTGGAGGTGTCTGGAATTGGCTTTATCTTCTCACAGAGGCCACCCCTGCAGATCCCCACTACCAAAACCTTGCTATGCAAACCCAGTACAAATACATTGCAAAATAAGATGTTTTCCACAAATTGCATGCATTTTATCACAAAATTATTAAATCATAAAATGGTTTGGTTTGGAAGAGACATTTAAAGTTCACCTAGTCCAATCCCCCTGCTGTGGGCAGGGTCATCTTTCACTCCATCAGATTGTTCCAAGCCCCATCCAACCTGACCTTGAACACCTCCAGTGATGGGACATCCGCATCTTCTCTAGGCAACCTGTTCCAGCATCTCACCACCCTCATTGTAAAAAATTTCTTCCTTATATCCAATCTAAACCTACCCTCTTTCATATTAAAACCATTGCCCCTTGTCCTGTCACTACAGGCCCTGGTTAAAAAGTCTTTTTCTGTCCATCTTTCTTATAAGTCCCTTTTAAGTATTGAAAACCCTCAATAAGGTCTCCCCGGAGCCTTCTCTTCTCCAGGCTGAACAACCCCAACTCTCTCAGCCTGTCTTCACAGGAGAGGTGCTCCAGCCTTCTGATCATATTTATGGCCCTCCTCTGCACCCTCTGTAACAGGTCCACGACCTTCCTGTACTGGGAACCTCAGGACTAGATGCAGTACTTCACATGGGGTCTCAACAGAGTGGACTAGAGGGGGACAATCACCTCCCATGACCTGCTGGCCACACTTCTTTTTCTGCAGCCCAGAATATGTTTGTCTTTCTGGGCTGCGAGCACACATTGTCAGCTCACGTCCAGCTTTTCATCCACCAATATCCCCAAGTCCTTCTCTGCAGAGATCCTCTAAATCCCTTCATCCCCCAGCCTGTATTGATACTGGGAATTGCCCCGACCCGTGTGCAGGACCTTGCTCATGGCCTTTTTGAATGTCATGAGTTTCCAATGGGCCCACTTCTCGAACTTTTTCAGGTCCATCTGGATGGCATCCCTTCCTTCAAGTGTATCAACTGCACCACTAAGCTTGGTGTTGTCTGCCATCTTGCTGAGGGTGCACTCAATCCCCTTGTCTATGTTATTAACAAAGATATTGAACAGTATTGGTCCAAATACAAATCACTGAGGGATGCAACTCATTGATGGTTTCCACTCAGACATTGAACTGTTGACTGTCAGTCTTTGGATGCAGTTACCCAGTCAATTCCTTATCCATCAAATAGTCCATCCACCAAATCCACACCTCTCCAATTTAAGGATAAGGATGATAGGAGGATTGGTATACAATTCTGTACACTTTTTGCTGGGTCAGTTATATATTCTCCACTGTTCTTAGCAGTAGACTACTAAATAACTTTTTAGATTAAAAACAAACAAACAAACTTCTACTCTTTATAGTACTACTCTTAAAACTTCTGATGCAGATTATTTCACCAATTGGAAATTTAGTATGTTGCAAATTTGCGATGGTTTTGGCTGGGATGCGGTTAATTTTCTTCATAGTAGCTAGTATGGGGCCATGTTTTGGATTTGTGATGAAAACAGTGTTGATAATACAGAGATATTTCCATTATTGCTGAGCAGTGCTTACACAGAGCCAAGGTTTTTTCTGCTTCTCACATTGCCCCACCAGCAAGTAGGCTGGGGGTGCAGAAGAAGCTGGGAGGGGACACAGCCAGGACAGCTGACCCCAACTGACCAAAGGGATATTCCATACCATATGACGTCATGCTCAGCTTATAAAGGGGCTGGGGGAAGAAGAAGGAAGGGGAGACAGAGTGATGATGTTTGTCTTCCCAAGTAACCATTACATGTGATGGAGCCCTGCTTTCCTGGAGATGGCTGAACACCTGCCTGCACATGGGAAGTGGTGAATGAATTCCTTCTTCTGTTTTGCTTGTGTGCGCAGCTTTTGCTTTAACTTTTAAAGTGTCTTTATCTCAATCCATGAGTTTTCTCACTTTTACCCTTGCAATTCTCTCACCCATCACACCAGAGGGGGAGCGAGTGAGCAGCTGTGTGGTGCTTAGTTGCTGGCTGGGGTTAAATCATGACAAAATTCCAATAAATCCAATGACTCTATGAGCCCAGAAGAACAAATAGCAAAAAGAAACATAAAAACCAGATGAGATACCAGTATTTAGAGAAGTCCATCTAAACTTAGCATTGAACTTTTTTCACAGACAGACAATTTTTCAGGATATGTTAGTTCACATGAAGGCCATTATGTATGTAAGAAAGAGTTGTGATTCAGATAAATGTTAAGAAGCCTTTCTGGAAATAAAATATAGATGTACTAGGGAATTGTGAGAAACTCTAGTATACAAATTGCCTTTCTTCAAAACTGTCCTTGAGAAAATTAACTTGTGGATCTAATTTCTAATAGAATTTACAACACCAGCACAGCTGTTTTACAGGCTTAGTCAGAGCTGAATGATTTAAACTGGTGCCTTTAATTTTTGGCTAAGCTATGATATTGCAGCTGCAGTTATTTTTTTCCTAAAGTCCAGAATAATAAGTCAAGTTTCACATTCTCAGGGTTCATAATAAAACCATAAAGAAGCTGTAAGTGTTGCCAGTTTGCTCAAAGAAAGAAGTTTTTCATTCTTGTTTGTGACATCAACTTCCTAGTAATAAGGTAATACTCCACTACACCGCTTTTGTCTCAGCCATAGTTTATTTCTGGCTTCTCACAGACTAACAAATTATCATGCAGCATGAACTATACTGAAGGGCTAAGGCCAGAACATAACAGGAAGATGAAGCAGAGAAGCTAGTCTTTCGTGACCTGAACACAGTAATGTGGGTCAAAATGATACAGAGATTACAGGCAGTTAAAAAAAAAAATAAAATAATGATGTAGCATCTGCTGAAGCATGAATGCTTAATCAAAACAAAGGAATAAAATATGACTCATAAACTCCTACTCTAGACCTACATGATTTCACTTTGGGGAAACTAATGATTTGGCTGTTTGCTGTGTCCTTCACTCTGTCCTGCTGGAGTGTGGAGCACAGTGATGAGATAATCCAGGACAAGGCTTTAGCTGACTGAAATAATTTAAGCCACAGTAGGGACCTCCTCTGATTTTTTATGAGTGGGTAAATACTTGGATGTGTTATTTTCCTTTGCCCTTGATCCTTTGCAAACATTTGTACCTGGTTTTCATTGATCATGCCTTCCTTACTATCTTATTTTCATTTTTCTTTCAACATTGCTAATATTATAGCTAACTGTCCTGGTTTTCAGCTAGGACAGAGTTAATTTTCACAAGAAGCTGGGAGGAGACACAGCCAGCACAGGTGACCCAAACTACCCAAAGGCATATACCATACCATATGACAACATGCTCAGCATATAAAGGGGGCTGGCCAGGGAGGAGCAGATGCTCTGGGACAGGAACAAATTGCATTGTGTATCACCTGCTTTGTATATTTTGTTATAAGTACTGTTGTTGTTATTTTCCTCTTCCTTTGTTGTCCCAATAAACTGTCCTTACCCCAACCCACGAGTTTTACCTTTTTCTTCTTATTTGCCTCCCCATCCCACTGGGGCAGGGTGGGTGGGGTGAGTGAGCAGCCATGTGGTGCTCAGCTGCTGGCTGGGGCTAAACCATGATGCTAACTAAAGTCTTCACTACCCACAGAATTATTTTGGCATGTCTTCTGCTATGATATTCACTTTTTGCTGCATATTGTAATGCCAAGCAAATTGCGCAGTGTGATATAAAAAGGAGGGGCCCAACTCAAGTAATCAACAAAACAGGGCTGAAAGGGGCCCACCTCAAGTGTATGCACAGAAATAAGGAAAACCCTATAGGACAGCATAACGGGGGAAGCTCTCATACCTTCTCTGGGAAATGAGCACAACTGGAGTGCCTGTATATTAGTGCATGCACACAGGGAACAAACAGGAGGAACTGGAGGTCTGCCCACAGTTGCGGGGCTATGATCTCACTTGGATGGCAGAAACGTGATAGCTCACATGACTGCAGTGGATGGGCTCTTTTGGAAGGACAGCTCGGGATGGTGAAGCGGGAGAGTTGCCATTTCTGTAAGAGAGCAGTAGGAATGCATGGAGCTCTATCTGGGGTCACATGAGGAGCCAGCTCAGAGCTTGTGAGTCAGGATTACTAGAAAGATCACCATGGGTGATAATGCAGTGAGTGTCTGCTACAGATCCCATGATAAGGAAGAAGTAGCTGAAACCAGACAACTGGACGAAGTCTCATGTTTGCAGACCATAAGCTCGTAAGGAACTTGAACCATCTCCATATCTGCTGGAAAGGCAACATACCAGGGCACAAACAACCCAGGAGATTTCTGGAGTGCATTGATGACAACTTCCTGACACAGGTGAAAGAGGAACCAATGAAGGGTGATCCTCTCCTAAACCTGATACCTACAAACAAAGAAAAACTGGTTGGAGTCAGTCTTGGCTGCACTAACTGTGAGATGGTGGAGTTCAGGATTCTGAGAGAAGGAAGAAAGGCAACTAGTAGGATCACAGCCCTGGCCTTCAGGAGAGTAAACTCTGGCCTCTTCAGAGGATCTGCATGGAGGAATCCCAGGGGAGAGGGTCCTGGAGAGAAGAGTGGTCCAGGACACCTTGCTGATTTTCAAAGACTGCCGTCTGCAAACTCAAGAATGGTCCATCCCAATGAGCAGGATATCAAGCAGACATGGCAGGAAGCTTGCATGGATGAACAAGCAGCTCCTGACAAAATTCAGCCATTAAAAGAGTACATGCAAGAAATGCAGGAAGAGTCAGGTGACCCAAGAAGACTACAGAGACAGTGTCTGAGCATGCTGGTGGCTGGAGCAGGACTGCGGTCACAGCCCGTGTGCCTGGTGCCAGCTGCTGGGGACAAGTGTCTGTATCTTCACCAAACTGGGTGTGCGTGGGGTGTGCGTTCACTAGCAAACTTGAAGCTGGACCAGCCAGCGAGTAGAGGGGCTTTGGATCTGGGATGGATTATAGGGTGGGTGGAGGGTTCATGCTTATATTTAGGGGGATCCACAAGTGTGAGATGCCTGTGGGACGAGTGTGTGAGTGCTGCGTCTTTGCAGCGAGCACTGAGCTGGACCAGCTGCAAGTTGTGGGGGAGCATTGGGGTGAATAAAATGGGCCAGGATCCAGGCAGGGGTGCTGGGAGGACAGAGGGGCCGTGTTGGTACTTGGGGGATCCATGAATGTGCATGTGCTTGTGAACCTGGAGAGTGTCGTGTGTGCTGCACTAGTGACCTCCTGCCTCTGCCAGCCCAAGAGGAGGAGGGGACGTGGCTGTCTGGGCTTGTGTCTGGTGTGAGCCCTGTACCTGGGTGCTGTTGAAGGCAACGCCTTGTCTGTGGCAGGCTGTGTGACCGGCCATGTGGTTGTCCTTTGTATGTGTTTGTGTTGTGATTTAATCCCAGTAGGCAACTAAGCACCATGCAGCCACTCACTCATTCCCCCTTGGTGGCATGGGGGGAGGATCGGAAGAGTAAAAGTGAGAAAACTCGTGGGCTGAGACAAAGACAGTTTAATAGGTAAAGCAAAAGCTGCACACGCAAGCAAAGCAAAGCAAGGAATTCATTCACCACTTCCCATGGGCAGGCAGGTGTTCAGCCATCTCCAGGAAAGCAGGGCTCCATCACAGGTAATGGTTACTTGGGAAGACAAATGGCATCACTCTGAATGTCTCCCCTTCCTTCTTCTTCCCCCAGCCCCTTATATGCTGAGCATGACGTCATATGGTATGGAATATCCCTTTGGTCAGCTGGGGTCAGCTGTTCTGGCTGTGTCCCCTCTCAACTCCTTGTGCACCCCCAGCCTACTCACTGGTGGGGTGGGGTGAGAAGCAGAAAAAACCTTGGCTCTGTGTAAGCACTGCTCAGCAATAAAACATCTCTGTATTATCAGCACTGTTTTCATCACAAATACAAAACATGGCCCCATACTAGCTACTGTGAAGAAAATTAAGCCCAGCCAAAACCATTACAGTTTGTGTGTGTGTCTCTGGGATGCTTAGCTTCACTACTGATTGAACCCACAAAAGGGAAAACAGCAGGCACGCCCCTCAACCTGGGCAGAGACCCCCCATCGCCAGGCACTGGGCTGGAGCCAACAGTTGGGCCAGAGAGATCGTGACCCCCAGAGCTGCTGGAGGAGGTGGCAACACTCTTAATATCCTTAACACCTCTCTCCATAATCCTTGAAATTTTATGGTGATTGGGGGAAGTTCCCGAGGACTGGGAGAAGGGAAATATCACTTCTTTCTTCAAGAGGGGCAAGGAGGAAGATCCAGTCATCCTGATCTCGATCCCAGGGAAAGTGATGGAGCAAACACTCCTGGAAACCATTTTCACAAATCTGAAGAACAATACAATAAGGGACAAGAAGGTGATTTGGAATAGCCACCATGGATTTTTGAAGGTCAGATCATGCCTGACTAACCTGATTGCCTTCTACAAAGAAATAACTGACTCAATGGACAAGGAAAGAGCAGTGGCTGTTTTACCTTGACTTTAGTAAGGTTTTCAACACTGCCTTCAGTAGCATCCTTCTAGACAAAATGAAGAAGTATGGACAAGAAAATGGACAGTCATGTGGACTGACTACTGGCTGAACTCTTGGTCTTAAGTGGTTGTGATCAGCAGCACAAAGTCCAGCTGGAGTCCAGTCACTATTGGTGTAGTTCAGGGTTCAACGCTGGAATCAGTGCTCTTGAATTGCTTCACCAATGACCTGGGTAATGTGACAGCATGCACTCTCAACATATTTTCAGCTGATACAAGACTGGGTGGAGTGACTGATACACCAGATGGGGTGTGCTGCTATTCAGAGGGCCTTGACAAGCTGGAGAAATGGGCCAACAGGAAGGCTGAGGAGGATCTCATCAATGTATATAAATGCCTGATGGGGTATGTAAAGAACAGAGATACAGACTCTTAGTGGTGCCCAGTGACAGGATGACAGTCAGTGTGCGTAAACTGAAATACAGGAAATTCCACTTCAACATAAGAAAAAAAATATTTTTTTTTTAGCGGTAAAGGTAACCAAGCAATGGGACAGGTTGCTGAGAGAGGTTGTAGAGTCTCTATCCTTGGATATATTCAGAACTTGAGTGAACATGGTCATGAGAAATCAGCTCTAACTGACTTTGCTCTGAGCAGTGGTTTGGACTTGATCTCTAGAGGTTCCTTCCAACCTAAACCATACCGTAGCTATATTATACAATTATACAGCCTCTGAGTTTACCAGAGAATATGTGATTTGGCAGACCATAATAATTCTGAGAATTATTGCATTGAAGACTCTGGCATTCACTGTATATCCTATTATACAACAGTGTGAACCACTCAAGACTGTGGAAAAGGATTCCTTACAGTCACAGAGTAGTTCACCAGTCTAGTCTGTGAGGGGGGTACAAAAATCATGCGAGAATTGCATTAATGATCCACTCTGAATCACTGTTTTTGGACAAAGGGACAAACAGAAACTTTCATTCTGAATTACTTTTCTTTTTCTGAGTAAAAGGAGAAAAAATAAAGCAAAGGAAATCAAGTCCCCTGGGGAGAGCACACTGTGTGTCTTTTCAATAGCATGGTGCATTCGAATTGAACATGAAATAGCTGGGTTACTTTCAGAAAAAAAAAAGTCAGAGGCAAATTGTCCTGTGTTTTGGCTGGGATAGAGTTAATTTTCACAAGAATTTGGGAGGGGACACAGCAACAATAGATGACCGAAACTAGCCAAAGGGATATACAATACCATGACAACATGCTCAGTATGTAAGAGGATGGGGAGCCAGGGAGGAGGAGTCACTGCCTGGGGGTGGGCTGGGCATCTGGTCCCTGGCAGTGAGCAAATTACATTGTGTATCACCTGCTTTGTTATAAGTATTGTTGTTGTTATTTCCCTCTCCCTTTGCTGTCCCAGTAAACTGTCCTTATCCCAACTCATGAATTTTACCTTTGTCTTCCAATTCTCCCCATCCCACCGAGGAGGGGGTAGGATGAAGTGGCTGGTGAACTCCAGCAATATGAAGAAAGTCTCTCATCTTCTGTTGTCTTGGCTGTGGAGAAATTGTCCCGGAAGGTCCAGAAACTTGAAACAATATGTCCTACTCCCCACTTGTATAAACCAGTATCACAGCTATTAGGAGTAAGCGTTCCTCTGCTCAGGAGAGAGGATATAGAGGGTACACACCATGAGGCACCCTGTGGTTTTACCTGCATGACCACGGAGAAGACATGAGGAACTGGGATGGAAAACCTACATCGACCCTAGAGGCAGGAGTATGTGAGCTGCAAGGCAAAACAATCACAAAAGGGGATTCTTCCAGGAAAAATGCCGCTCCAGTTTCCAACAGGCAGTTCTCCAGATTGAGTGGAAGGCCTAATCATAATTACGATCCTCTCGAAGGGACTTCTAAGTCATTTTTACAAGGAGCCAGTAATGAATATGAAGAGCAGGATTAGAGGGGCCCTGCCTCCAGCCAGGTGGAGGACAGGGTCAGCCAGGTTTATTGGATTGTGTGGATCCGATGGCCTGGCTTGTCACGTTCACAAGAGCGTAAGGCTCTAGTGGACACTGGTGCACAGTGTACCTTAATGCCATCAAGCCATGAAGGGGCAGAAGCCATCTGTATTTCTGGAGTGACAGGGGGATCCCAACATTTGACTGTATTGGAAGCTGAAGTGAGTCTAACTGGGAATGAGAGGCAAAAGCACCCCATTGTGACTGGCCCAGAGGCTCCGTGTCTCTGGAGAGGATATTTCAAGGACACAAAAGGGTACAGGTGGGCTTTCGGCATAGCTGCCTTGGAGTCAGAGGAAATTAAACCGCTGTCCATCTTGCCTGATCTCTCACAGGACCCTTCTGTGGTGGGGTTGCTGAGGATCGAAGAACAACAGGTGCCAATCACTACCGCAACAGTGCACCGGCAGCAATATCGCACCCACCGACTCCCTGATTCCCATCCATAAGCTAATTTGTTAATTGGAGGGTCAGGGAGCGATCAGCAGAACTCAATTACCCTTTAACTCCATTAATCCCTTTGGTGGCTGGGTGCAGGACACAGTTTGCCTTCACTTGGAGGGGTGTCCAGCACACCTGGAATCATCTGCCCCAAGGGTGGAAACACAGCCCCACCATTTGCCATGGACTGATCCAGACTGCACTGGAAAAGGGTGAAGCCCCAGAGTACCTGCAGTACATTGACGCCATCATCGTATGGGACAACACAGCAGAAGTCGTCTACAAGAATGGAAAGAAAATAGGGCAAATCATTCTGAAAGCTGGTTTTGCCATAAAACAAAGTAAGGTCAAGGGACCTGCACAGGAGATCCAGTTATTAGGAATGAAATGGCACGATGGGCATCGTCAGATCCCAATGGATGTGATTAACAAAATAACAGCTGTATCTCCACTGACTAGCAAAAAGGAAACACAAACTTCCTTAGATATTGTGGGTTTCTGGAGACTGCATTTCCCAAATTACAGTCTGATTTTAAGCCCGCTGTATCAGGTGACCTGGAAGAAAAACGATTTTAAGTGGGGCTCTGAGCAATGACAAGCCTTTGAACAAATTAAACAGGAAATAGTTTATGCAGTAGCCCTTGGGCCAGTCTGGGCAGGATCAGATATAAAAGATATGCTCTGCACCACAGTATTTTTTAAAAACTCTAGGTTTTATTTAAACAAACAAACACAGAAAGAAACAAAGAAAACTAGGTGGTTTAAATTTAACTTATTTTATTTTATTTTATTTCATTTCTGATTTTACACTATCTGCAAAGGTGCCTGTGGATGAATTAATAGTTTTGGGCAATACCGTCTTTGTTCCTGTCGCAATAGAACTAAAAGAAGCAATTATTCCTATGAAACTACTTTTGATTTCTTCGGTCTTAAGAGAAATGGTGGTATGGCTGAGGGCAATTCCAGAAATGGTCTGTAAGTAAGTGAGTGAGTGAGAGGAATGAAGCTACTGAGTAATGGGCTACCCCTATGTAGAAAAGAATATATTTAATAATGTTTCTCAGTACTTAAAAGCTAGCTTGTAAACTTATTCCCTGATTAATCAAACCACTAGACAAAATGGAAGTAGTACTGAGTACTTAGATTGGGAAGGTGGATGCTTAGCCTCAGATAGAAAGTTTGCTGGTATGACTGGTATAACGAACCACATGAGAAGAGAAACAAACAGAAAGGAACCAAACAACAGTGTTTATGTCAGTAGGAGATGTAAGAAATTAGTGAAGAAACACACTCATCAGAGAAACCGAAATGAAGGAATAAGACAACACATACTAACAGGAAGTAATTTTTTAGAAAGTGAATTTTGCTATCAGGATAAAATAGAATGCAACCATACATTGGTGGGGCATGTTAATTTGGATCACGTGATATTTTGGAAGATAAAAGCCAATGGTCCCACATAATAACCCAGTGAATCTTCTTTCTAGCTTTACTTAATCTTGTAGACTGTTTCTTGGCTTTACTGCTTTTTCAGACCAAACTCTCAGCAGCATTTAAGTGTGGAAGTTCTGGAAGAATAGGTATGTTCTTACTCCCTCACAGTGTAAGGACACCATAGGGGACATTATTAAAACACACAATAAGCCTTGCATAAACATTTGCCTCATAGACTAAATTAATTTAGCTCCTGATCAAGTACGTTAATTCACTAATGAAGCCACCTCTGGAAAAGGAGAAAAAAACAAACAAGCAAAGAAGCCCCAAACCACAACAACGACGACAAAAAACACAGAACAAAGAACACCAGATTGAAAAGACATGGTGAGATTAAACAAAAGTGCTTGTAACAATATATGAAAATGAAGACAGAGGGTCCCAACACCAAATAGAAGTATTAAAAATACATTCAATAGCCTGAATAAAGCATTAATCGAACTAGTAAAGAGAGAAAGCAGTAAACAAAGTTTTGACTGAGGGAAAGTATTTAATGTTACAGGAGAGCCATGTCTTCTGGGGCAGTCTAGAACCCTATATAAGTCAGTATCAAATGTATGCAGCTCTTAGTATAATTACTTTAACAATAAACACCTTTATAGCTGCAACACTCTAGAAATGGCTGTAATGGATGTAACTGGGTGCCTTCACACAAGTCTCCGTTAGAACCAAAATGCTTTTTGAGCAAGTACATAGGCTAGAGGAACAGACTTGCTTGAAGAAAAAGGGACTTAGTCTTTGATCACCAACCCACCCTCAGCTGTGTTGAATGAACGGCACAGCCACATGCTTTGGAAAGACTAACACTCAACATATTCAACACAGTGAAATCAAATAGTCTTCCCTACTGCATTTAACAAAGACTTGAATTCTTAGTAGTGCTAAAATGCCTTCTTTACAATACCTCTACAAAGATTAGGAAACAATCTGCTTAGCATGTCACCACCAATTTTCACCATTTAAGAGTGGCAGTCTAATGTGCATGTATAAACACTTGAAATTAAAGTGTTATTTAAATAAGTGATAAACAATACAGAAAACACTTGTTTGTCACCAATTAAGTTCTCCAAAACTGGTAATCAGGTGATCAGTTACCAAAAAAATCAATAATTGTGTCAAAACTATCAATTTTCCAATCAGGAAATTCACATTAACATTTCTGTTTGTTTGTCTGCTTGCTTTTCTCTGATTACCTGAAAGGCCTGCTCCAGGATAAATCACTGAGTTTGTTTTTATTTTGCCCAATGTGTGATGTATCCCAATGAGCTTTGGAAGAGATTTGAAATGTTTGTTTACAGTTTCCCCCAAAGGCAAGTATTCTTTCCAGGAACTTTGCCTCATCATATCTTTTAGATCTGACTCTTCAGCTTAACCAACAGGTTAACCATACTCTACTGGATATAGGCAGCATATCAATTGCACTTTCCACATACACGAACAGAAGTTTTCTTGCAAAATAATCCCAGCAAGCAGACCCTGTCCAATGCTTTTTTGTTTTGATTTGCTCTGCTTTGATATTTTGGGGCTTGGGTGGAAAATATCCCTGTCTCATATTCAATATGTATAATTAGCCCTCCAGTGTTCTTTGTCCCTTCTTCTCTTCAAACCTTCTGCAACTTTTAAGATTCAGTTATTTTTTAAGGTGTGATTTGTATGATGTGATGCTGACAACTAAGCTTCTTTATAGATAATAAGAAGAAATAAACACTTCAAAGGTGAGACTCACCTGTTTTCTTTTCACTGTGTCCTTTTACAAATTAGATGTAAACCTCTGCATATGTTCACAGAAATTCCATCCCAGCTAGTTGAGGGTTAATAGCAATGACATCCAAAATTTCCCAGGGGTTAGGGATATGTTTTCCTGTGCTCCCCATGTTATCTTCTTGCTGCTTTTGCCAGTCATCTTTCTTCTGTATTCAACAAAATGTTCTGCTTATTTGCAACCACTTGCACTTACCTTATTTTTTGTTCTTTATCTTGCAAATTCTGTTACTTGGGTCACTGCTGACATGTTTGCCCATTTATTCTGCATGCAGATACACAAATCTTTGCCCCTTTGGTGTTCACATTGCTTATATACTTGCATTAAACTCTTATATGTGGCTATGCCATATTGTTACAAGGTACTTATATACCAGTTTTGATTACACTATTTTAGTAGATTGTATTGGGTTTAAAGCAAATTCATTCTATCCTGATTATTGTAATTATAATTTATAGGTATCACAGGCCTCTGTTTTTGCTACATAAGATCTATTTTCCTTGATTCTCTCAGGATCTTAAACTCCACAGTCTCATGGTCACTGCAGTCAAGATTGTTCTTGACCTTCACATCTTCAGCAGTGCTTCATGATTTGTGACTAAATGCTGGAGCAATGTATAATGTCTCATACCTGACTCATCAATCATGTGCATCAAGAAACTTTCTGCAAAACACTCCAGAAATCTCTTGTATTGTTTGTACCCAGCCTTGTTACCCTTTCAGCAGATAGTGAAGTGACCTGCAATTTTGAGGGTTTTTTTCCCAGTTGTCTAAAGAAGGCTTCATCTCTTCTTTGGCAGGCTTTCTACAACAGATTCCCACTTTGTTATCACACATTCTGGTCTCTCCTCTTATCCTTACCCTCGATTAACTGCTCAAGCAGCTCGTTCCCATTTCCCAGGGCTGCCTGCACTCCAGACAATGCAAACACATTGAGGGCAAACCCTCCCCCTCACTTTCTTCACCTGTCTTTCCTAAAAATCCTGTGCCCAGTCACTAAGGCTCCAGTCATGCAATCTATTCCACCGTTCTCTGTAATCCCAGTGAGGTCATAGCTCTGCAGCTGTGAAGTGACTTTTAGCTTCTCCTGTTTGTTTCCCATGCTGCATGTGTATGTATCCAGGCATTTGAGATGGACCCCAGCCATGCTGCTTTCACAGGGAAAGTGCAAGAACCTCCTCCATCATGCAGTGTCCTAGTCTTGATGCTGTGTAAGCATTGTTCAGCAATAACTAAAACATCAGTGTGTTACCAACACCATTTTCAGCACCAATCCAAAACACAGCCCCATACAAGCTACTATGAAGAAATTTAACTCTATCCCAGCCAAAACCAGCACATTCAGACAGTTCTTCACTGCCCCTCCATAGCTTCGCTTCTTTTCAGATGATGACAACCCTTCCCTGATGTACCTACTTTAGACTTCCATCCCATTTGTCTGATGGATCCTGTCCCTTGTAGGCAGTCCTTTTACCTCAAAGAGGGTCCCATAGTCATAGTAGCCAAACTCCTGTATGGATCACCAGCCGCTCAACCAGGTGTTGATATGCTGGTGTGTCCACTTCTGCTTCAGCCTTCCCCCTTTACTGGAGTGACTGAGACCTTCATCTGGGCCTCCAGCGGGAGTAACCATCCCTGCCACTCATTGTCCTTTGCTTCCTTCCTGCTCCCAGAGCTCTGTAATGACTCTTGACATGTGCAGGGTTTCCCCTGGCAGTATCATTGATGCCTACATGGATGAGCAGCAAGGGAAATAGTCGGAGGGCTGGACAAGCCTTGTCAGTCTCTGAGATCCAAGAGGCAATGAAGTGGCAAGTAGCAAACCTTCCAAAACATCAGCTTTGGTCAGCAAGTGAGTGTCTCCATTCCCCATAAGAAGGTGTCTCCAGTGACTGTCACCCTCCTTTTCTTCTTTGGTTCAGGCTGAGGTGTCTCTGATGCCTGCCTAACTGGAGGTCATCTTCCTCAGCCATTGCCAGGGCACTATACCTGTTCAGTAACTGCAGAACTGCAGAAAGAGAAGGAGCTTTGCTGTGTTGCCAGAAATCAAAAGTTTCAAGTCTACTCCGTTGTGGGCACCTCCATCCACTGCTCCCTGTTAGGGTAGTCTTCAGTTGTCTCTCTCTTCTTGGAGCAAGAGCTGTTGGCTCTGCTGTATGATCTTTGAAGACCCCATGAATCTCCTGTTCATCCTCCCTAATGGTGCAGAGCTTGCTCACTTCCTCCCACAGCCCTTTCAGCTGGTGACTCTGCACCTCAACCAGAGCACATCTCCCACAGGGGAAGCCACTGCTTAGGCCCTGAAGAGAGACACCAGGCACTGCTAGGGCGCTCCCAGAGCAGCAGGCACTGCCAGAGTAGGATGGCAGCACCTTCTCTCAGGGGTAGTGTCTCATTCTGATGTGGTGGGGACAGTTCCTTCAGCTGATGTTGCTGACTAAGCTATGGCACATCACTGCTAAAAATTGCTGAAGTCAGTAGCCCATAGATGCAAGGCCATGGTGGCTTTGTGTGTGCAGGTTCAGCCAGTTACAAGACTGAGTACAAATTTCTGATATAAGCATACAGACATATATATAATACACATAGACAGCATGCCACACAGAGTAATACAGAGAACGTTGTGTTTACCGGCCCTTGCATTTTACGCAGCACTCACACAGCATGGACTGACTCACTGTTTTTTCTGTCCAGCTGATCTGGTGATTCAAACTGAGCTCTGTTAGTGGAATATATAGATATATTTGTGTGTGTATGCACATGCACGTACACTCACAGTTCACAGTAGCTGGCCTTAGACAATCAGCCTATCCACCAGCTGCCCTCAGTTTCCCCTGGTCTGTCCAGGTGCCAGTAGTTGGACCCACAAGCCTGGAGGTTCACATTCCCATTTAATTTTGTTTAGACGTCTTAGCCTATTTTCTGGATGTTCTCACTTGAATTTCACTCATGTTCACACATACGCAGAATAGAGGGTGCATTCACACAGAAGATAGGTAGGAACAGGATCTAATGAGAATAAGGCCCAATGAGACAAGTGTGCAAACCAACAAACCATCAGTACTCTACAGGCCCATTTCATCCCTTTTCCTCTGTTTTCGAACACTTTTTCGTCGTTGATTCACGTTAATCCATCCCTTTCCCTGTCTTTGCTCCTTCCTCTAAACACATCCCATAAGAAGTCACATTCCTGCAATCTGCTTAAAAACATCCCATAAGAAGTCACATTCCTGCAATCTGCTTAAAAACATCCCATAAGAAGGTACGCACAGTTCAAACATGCTCCCTCACCTGCATCCCATAATGTGTTCTATAGCCCGGTAGAAAGTAATGCCTTTGATCTGCAAAGAGATTTGGGGAGAGTTTGTTTGGTTGACCCCTCCCAGGGGGTCTCACACTGGTTACGACCATCTCAGCACTCTCCTCGATGGCCCTGGGAGGAGCCAGGTCAGGGAGCTCAGTTTTCAATGATGAGGTGACTGGTGTTCCTCTGTTCCCCTGGTCTCTGTGTTTTGGGTGATTACCCTTCATCTGCACAGCCCAGCAGTCACCACCCTTGTTGCAGAGTCTTGAGGAGGGATTCTGGCCCGCTCTGCACCCCGGCTGCACTGACTGCTGGGAAAAGTACTGTACTTACGTTAATGGCCTCAGTTCGCCATGGAAATGCGTGGTCTAGTACAGATATATATCATAGTATATTACAGACATTATTGCCAAAGTGTTCGTGATAGAGAATAACACATCAGGGAAAATGTTCTTTATACATAGATGTCCCAGTGGAAAAAGCGACAGTTTTCTTTAAATTGTGTATTTTTCTGAAGGATTTACTTATAATTCATGGTTCACAGACTATTTATGGAACTGATTTTTGCAGTTTATATCAAAAAACTCATTTAAAATAAAAGTTACTTAATGCATATAGAAGATCCTTCTATCTCTAATTCATCTTTGTGAGTGAATATTAGCATAATTCTAACACACAACCAACGAAAAATGTTTTAGTGAGACTGATATGACATGCAGTGTATACATAATGATGATTTTCAGCTTTAGAAAACAGTTTAATATACAGTGCAAATAAGTCTTACTTTCACAGGCATGGAACTACTCTTTGCAGTAAATGAAAAGGAAGATTTTCATGCTCCATCAATAAGCTTAATAAACCAGCCATATTGGAAATATTACCGAGTATTTTTATTTTGGGGATATCCACAAGAATTTGCTGTTTGAACAGCAACAACAATACATGGAAGTAGATGTGTTAGTCTGAGGGTTTTTTAATAAGGATTTGAAAATTGTTTAGTTGGAAATCCAGCTATATCAGATTGCCAAGAACAAATATAATCAGTGAGAGTAAGATAGTCATTGAGTTTGTCTCATAAAATATGGATATTTTCTCTCAGCTTTTGACAGACATCATTCTGAAGATTGTCTACCTGCAATGTCAACAATTGTTTTGAAGATGTTATTCACTGGATTTAAGTTATAGGCCATTAATCACAGCGTTTGGATATCAGTTTTGAGTCAAAACTTGAAAAGCGCTTTTGTTCCTTGAAGCTGCTGCTGAAGCCCCGGAGGTACAGAAGACAGAGGTGAAGAATGATTTTATGCAGGAGAGCTGAGAGGGGGTTTCCCTTCACTTTTGAGTGAACATTAAAGCACAAAACAAACAAAGGGGCAGATTACATATACAGGTAAACTCCAAAAAAGACAAATTTTTCGACAGTATTAGATTTTACCAGTGATTATGACTGCAAGAATGATTGCAGGTATTTAGGATATTCTGAACATCATATCACTTCTTTAAAAATTTGTAAGACAACAAAGTGGTGACTCAGACAATCTTTAGACACAAAGAAGAATTTTTGGGTTTTTTGAATGTATAAAACTTTGCAACATATTATCACATCCATACACACAAGTAATTTCTTACCCCACAAAATATGCCCAATGTCAAAGAATAAAATATGATATATTGTAGTGCTAAGGATATGTTCCATTCAACTTGTGGTTTTTTTTTTTTTTCCTTAAAGTTTGTCTGTTATGTTATAAAATTTACAGTTTTCACTACTTCAAGAACGGATGTGCAATATTTATTTAAAATTTTCAAAATTCAGCATATGATTTTTTTTGTGTATATGTAGAAGAAAGAAAAGAAATAATATCTTATGATGAACATGCATATAATAGGAAAAGCATATAGGAACTCTAGCAGGTGTAGCCAAGATATTTTAAAATTAACAGTAATTGACATTAGATAGAAATGTATAGTCCTATGGAATACACAAAACTGAAAAAGTTAATCTTTGTCTGCTGCCAGAAGAGAAATATATTGAAGGAAGTCTTTATCCTAAAAAAAAAAAAAAAAAAAAAAAATAAAAAATTGGGGGAAAAGTCAGAATAACGGAGCAAAGTATTAGTGAAGCGAACTTGAAGTCATGTATTCCTCTCACTGATAAAACAGAAAGTAAAATGACAGAAGAAAGAAAACACCCCATAGATCTGCAGGAGAGTGACTTCTTGGTTCTGTGTAGACTTTTAGTGCTTGTGGTGGGTTCACCTTGGCCAGCTGCCAGACCCCCATCCATCTGCTCTCCACTCTCCCTTCTCAACAGGACAGGGGGAGAAAACAAGATGAAAAAGTTCACGGGTCAAGGCAAAGATGGGTGGCTTGTATGCCAATTACTGTCACAGGCAAACCAGACTTGAATTGGGGAAGATTAATTTAATTTATTGCCAATCAAAAGATGAGTCAGATGGTGAGAAAGACAGACAGAAACTAATAATACCACCCCTCCACCTTTTTCCCAGGCTCAACTTCACTTCTTCATGCCTGACTCCTCTATCTCCTTTCCCCAGCCCTAAGCGACACAGGGACCATGAGAACGGGGGGGTTGTAGTCAGTCCATAACAGCTCCTCTCTGCTGGTCCTTCCTCCTCACACTGTTAACCTGCTCCAGTGTGGGTCCTCTCCATGGCCTGCAGTCCTTCAGGATAAACTTGCTTCAGCATGGGTCCTCCATGGGCCACTGCACGAATATCTGCTATACTGTGGTCATCTCCATGGGCTGCAGTGAAATATCTGCTCCACTGTGGTCTTCTCCAGAGGCTGCAGGGGAATCTCTGCTCCGGCACCTGGAGCAACTTCTTTCCTTCCTTTTTCACTGACCTTGGTGTCTGTAGGATTGTTTCTCACACTTTTTTTCTCCTCACTCCTCACACACTGCTACACAACATTTTTCCATTTTTTAAATACGTTTTCCCCGAGGAGCCACCAGCCTGGCCGAGGGGCTCAGCTGTGTCCTATGGTGGGTCTGTTGGAGCCAGCTGGATCAGTTTGTGACTGGCATGGGTCAGTCCCTAGCCTCTTCTCACACAGGCCACCCCCAAAGATCCCCCACTGCCAAAACCTTGACACCTACACCCAGTACTGTGCTATAAGAGAAAAAGTGAGCATATGTAGGACACTGTGTGATCTCCTCTCCAAAACACAGACTTATTAGTTGATGTTCTCTGTGCTTGCAGACTTTCTCAGGGAAGGAAGAAAAGGATGGGTGACACTCTAGAAATAAAGACAACAAAGTTTTGTGAGTAATGTGTCTATTTACATGAGCATGTGCATGGAAAGGCTACTCCCAGGAGTCAAAGATGGGGTGGTATACACATTAGTATCTTGAATTCATATAATGGATTCTCTCTGGCTATGTCTTTCCTGTCTTGTCTCTATTATTATCAAGTGTTTAAAAGCCTTCTAGCAGGGTGAATACTGTATATTTCCATATATGAAAGATAAGATTTGTTGTTAAAATATGTTGGTTCCCCAGAACTGAACATTAGCTTCACCTGAACAATCACTATCGATTATAAGACTTCTGTGATTAGCCAAACTACTGCAAACTACTGTTACTGATAAAATTATGGAAGTTTATGAAAATTAGTATTTTAATCTTTTAGCAAGTCACCCAAACATTATTTGTTTAGATCAATGTGATTTCATACTCCGCATTTTCACTTTGAGTTTCATGGGCCTGAAATCTGTACTGAAAGTCAGTCAAATTATTATACGTAAGTATTCTAACACACTTATTCTTGAAGGCATGGAGATTCATTTTCTGTATGATGTTCACTGCAACTCTATGATGAATGAATGGGAGGCTTTAATTTTTCAAGCTCTTTTTTTATAGTCTGAATTTGCCAGCCTGATAAATCAAATAATTCTAAGCAAACAAAAAGATTCTCTAACAGAAACAGTTGTCTGAAAGTCCTTTTAAAGTGAAAAGAAACAATAAAAAAAAAATCCTGCAAAGGATTGTTTCTTCAGCTACAAGTAAAAATTCCGTGAAATAGTTTTCCGTTAAGATATTGTGAGAGACCGGGCTGTAAGAACATTTGTCTCAAAGATCGCTTGCTCAAGTGGAAAACCCCTCCACCTACTGAGTGCGATAAGGACGATTCCCGGGTCGTGGGGACTTTCAACCTGCGAAAAACACCCTGCAGGCCCATGCACCGCTGAGTCGGGTGACAGTTGCGTGAAGAACGGGGCTGGAACTGCAAGAAGCGTGTGCGCACGTGGAGGAACGCGGAGCCGTGTCGTACGTGCCGTCGTCGTGAAAGCCGCCACCGATATAAAAGGGAACTGCCAAGATGGGGGGGCACGTGCCTTTACTCACCGCCGCACAACGAGAGATTTGGAGACACCCTCCCCCGAGACGCTGTGGATCCGTGGCGGTGACTATTCTTGCGATTCTATCCTGGAATCTTGCTTGGTTTTCTGCCTGTCTTTTCTGCTCTGTCCTATTGGTCTAATCGGTTACCTTTACATTTTTTTTCACAGTAAAAACTGTTTCTGGTGTACAGCATTTGACCTTCTTTGTGTCTTAATCTCGCTCTTGGGATTGTATTGAAACCTCCCCGACATTGGATCGGGACAGATGCCATGTTATAACAAGTTATAGGATGTTCTTTTTGTTAAATTTGCTTCTATTTATGTGTATGCACAGACTGACTGCCAATATTTTATAAAAAATACTACTCAACAATGTATTGTTAGAAACTGTAGACAATCTCATTTAAAGTGATAGCTAAAGAAATTATTAAAACCTGCTGCAGTGTGGACTCCTCTGCACAGACCACAGGTCCTGCCAGGAGCCTGCTCCTGCACGGGCTCTCCATGGGCTGCAGCTTCCTTCAGGGCACATCCACCTGCTCTGGCATGGGGTCCTCCATGGGCTGCAGGGTTCATATCTGCTCCACTGGGCTCCCACCTTGGGCTGGAGGGGGACAACTTGCATCACCACCACCCTCCTTCTTCTCTGACCTTGGTGTCTGCAGGGTCATTTCTCTCACGTTTTCTCACTTCTCTCTCAAAGCTGCCACACAGTACTTTTAACCCTTTCTGAAATATGTTATCACAGAGGTGCTACCAACGTTGTTGATTGGCTCAAATTTGACCAGCAGTGGGTCTATCTTAGAGCCAGCTGACACTGGCTCTGACTGACGTGGGGGCAGCTTTTGGTGTCTTCTCACAGAAGCCACTCCTGCATCCCTCTTCTCCTCCCTCACTACTACCAAAAGCTTAGCACATAAACCAAATGCACTCTGTTAATTGTCATAACGCTCCTTCACTTGCCTTTTCCTTAGTCTCCAATCCCTTTGCTAGCAGCTCTAGCCCTGGTTACCTACATGAAATCTTAATATGTTCTTTAAATCAGGGGACACTTTCACTTCCCTTTTTTTTCATGTACAACCCAAGCACATTGTAACCACAAGGATTATTTTTTTTTCAGGTGAAAAGCACTGGTCTTTTCCTTTTTTTTTTTCTTTTTTTTTTCTTTTTCTTTTTCTTTTAGGAAAAATGAGCTATAATTTCTTAATATATGATTTGAAGTTTCTGAATATTGAATTAATCATATGCAAAAAAAGATGCTTTTAAACATTTTCTAATATTTCCCAAGTTAGCACTTACCTAAAGCATAATTTTAGTGTCCAAATCTCATGCAGGATAATATAGTCTCCCTCAAGAAAAGCCTAAATTTTTCTACAGAGGTTGTGTCCATTGAGATTCACTCCAAGTCTTATGAAAACAATGGACTGACAAATCCTCCATATAAAACTTAGCCTTACTTAGCTCCATAAGGAAAATATAGAAATTATGAAACTAGGAATATAATGTCAGCCCTATCTCCTACTCTCTTTCACAGAATAAGTGCCTAATGGGGCAGAAGAAAGGAAAAGAGAGTAGCGACAGTCCTCTGACACGTTCTCTTCTTCCCCTGCTCTCCCTTAATAACATAATTAGCTGTTACCTTGACCAATTGTTCAGTGGACATAAACTTTGGAGTTTACCTTCCTTGGCCTAAAACATACTTTTTCTGTTGCTGGCTATGGTGTAACCAGAAGTGCAAGTCATGAATGCCAGGATAAAAGGGAACCTGACTCACATTTTGCAACAGGAAGACGGAGGATCTCATTTTCCTGAAAGATGTAAGCATCCTATCTGTTCTTTCCTGTCCCCCACCTCAATAAGAATGGCTTTATCACGACTGAAGCCACAATCCTGTTTGCCTGTTCACTGTCACCCTAGCATACCTACCAGTGTAGGGGAAGGGATTTGGACAAGCTATTGGAACGTAACCCAGAAACACCCTGCAAACTGAAGAAATCCTGTGCTGTCCCTCAAACTGAAGAGGGCTCATATTTCACGTGAAATAATCGCTCACATCAGTTATCTGTTATGAAAAATATGGGCACCAAACGTGTGTTTTCAGCCTTCTTCAGACACTAAACGCTTTTTAGGAGTTATTCACTGCATCCTGCACTGCAGGAAAGCTAAGTGAGATGCAGTTTTGTAGCCCAAACAGACACCTCTGAGCATGAATGCATGCCTGTTGTTACCTTCCTAGGAGATTTTCATGCTAAATGGAGAAGAACATAAACAGTCTAGTCCCCTACAGGTTAGTTAGCATTAGAAAATAAGCAGATTGGAATACTTGTGGGGAATCAGGATAATTTGGTACTTAAGTCCTTGCATTGGGAGGATTTTCACGGCTTAGATTCTTTTCCCCTTTAATGTGAAAACCTTTCTACCTTGCAGGCATGTTGCTATATCACACCTGTGTTTCTGGCCAAAATCTCTAAGATTTCTGCTGACTAATAACCTATTGTTTTTTATGCCTACAGAATAGTCCATCCTTTTATAAAGCTGCCTTCTAAGAATTATTTTGAAGCAAAATCAAATATGGGAAGATTAAAACTGCAATAAAGTTCCACTGTTTTGACTTTTGAGAACTTAGAGTGTTTATAAGTACATAGAAGTTTTTGATATTCAAGGAAGGATGAGGTAGAATATTAAAATAACGAGAACAGAATTTTAAAAAATGCACTTAGAGAAATGTAAGTTCTTGGCAATAATGATTCAGTCTTATGGAAACTATTTCATGTATTTGTTTGCAGCCATCAGAGTGATCATAGCGAATGGAAGTCATCTAACCAAATGTAGACCAAATATACCAATAAATCAAATAAATTAAGATGTGGAACTCTACATCTGAGTTAGTTATCTTAGAATCTCTTCATAGCAAATAGAAACAAAGACAAACTTACACATTCCCAGACATCTCATCCTACTACAGATTATTTAAGTAAGTCAAATAAATTGTTCCTCCTTTCTCTTCATTAGCTACAGCCTACAATGACTAGCTCAAATGTAGATATCTCTATGTTGACACTGAAGGGTTGATTCGGTTGCTAAAGATAGACATCTAATGCCATTTAAGATGCCATAGGATGCTGAAGACATCTCTGCACAAAGCTGTCAGATATGACAAAGGGCTTATGGAGACCTGTTGTCTTCTGGTTTAGTAGCTGGAGATAAGGAGTGATAATCTAGTATATCTCAAATGATAATAAATGCAAATGTTTAGGCAATTGAATCAAGTCCCTGAAGTAATTAGGCAAGCTGAATCACAATCCTCTTGTGATATATATATATATAAAGACTTTGCAACTCTTTTTGCCTGTCTAAAAACTGGGAATGGGGTTTTGTTGAAGACTGAGCTATGCAAAAGTATCTCAAGGTGTACATGTGTCAACTAGGGTCTAAACATATAGTGTAGTCAATGGAAATTTACCTCAGTAGAGCCTAGTGAGTTATTCAGCTCATCCTGAATAGGCCCTTAGGATTTTATTCAGTTTTCCCTCACAGGTATGTGGTACCTTGCAAGACAACTGGCTTACTCAAAATAATTCATACACAGCCAGTAGCTTTAAATCCAAACGTCCGGGAGGTGTGTGTGCCCTTCTGGACAGGCAACTGAAAGCCTGGCAAGATGCCCTGGAACAAGTCAAATGACAATAGAAACCAGTGTGTGGCCAAATGAAGTCCTCAATGACAGGTTAGTGGACACTCCTCATTTGTGAAAAAGAAGAGGAAAGGAGGAAAAAGGAATAAGAGAAGGAAAAGGGAAAGGAACAAGAGGAAAAAAAAAATGGTACAGTACAATACAGTTATTGGTTTAAATGACTACATGTTTCAGGATCTAATTTGTAGTGTTTCTTTGCACTTTTTCTACTTTCAACTCAATCACTCTTATCCTGAAATGACACTTCTGGGGAAAAAAAAAAAAAAAAGGAAAACAAAACCAAACACAAAAACCCCAGAAAACAAACCAACAAAAAAGTTTTTCCTATTTATTTTTACGAGAGGGATTTGTTCTTCAAGGCAGTTGTCATTTTCTGTTTGTTTCTTTTTTTTTTTTTTAAATACTCTTTCTTCTAGAAATGTTTGCATGCTTTCTGCAATGATGCATTTCTTCTGTTAACCTGGGGTTTTAATTATTTTATGAGGATGGGCTTTGTCTGTTTCATTTATATTATATTAGAAAGCTGAATGCACTTCACTATTCATCGTATACGTCCACAGTCACCACCATTTCTTCATGGAATGATTTGTGATTCAAAACCTGTTCAGAATTCATAGAGAAGTTGAAAAGAATTTAGAAAGGGATTGATTCACTGAGGAAGCACAAGTAAGAAATATAAGTAGTAAAGATGCACCTCTATTTCTCCAACTGCATTCTGCTATGTCCATAGTAAGAACAGAAGGATTTCTATCTTGCATCTGTTCCATCTAGATCAAAGTCACAGAAAAAAAAAAAAAAACCTGTCAGTACAAGTACATGGCTTTTGTTCATAGTTAAGAAATAAACTCAACTTTTTCCTTGTATCTTAGTAGCTCTGAAAGCTGAATAGTAGGGAAGGGTGTAGGTTTTTTGTCCCTTTCAAAATATTAGGGAAGAACAGGTTTTTTGTTATTATTTTACTCTTTTTAAAGGGTACAAGGGGTGCACATCAAATCTACAAAATATATTTATTTCACCTTTTAATCACAAAGAGTGATATAATAAGGTGAGAGTACCCAAGGGTAAGTTTCTAAACTCACTGAAAACTCCACAATTCATAATATTTGAATGAAAAATCCGTGACTGAGAAATACTTAGACACTCTTCTTACCCCTTTCAGGATTTCATTTTTTTATTTAAAAAAAAAAAAAAATCAGTAGTATTTGTGCATATATTATAAGTACAAATATTACAAGTATATACTTGCAGAATGTTCAGGAACAAGAAAAGATGAAGTAAAACTCCTACTTACTCAAATTTCTCCTAATAATTTCTTGCAGATTTCCTTCATCTGAGATCCTTGGTGACTTCATAAATAATCCCCACAACATGAGTCCCTTCATGTAAGATTTACTCAGTCTCAGGTGTACAGACTGTCCTACATTTCTACAAGGAGATCACCCACAGGGAGTAGGATTAACGTAAGCTAGTGAAAAGAAAACAATATGATAAAGAATAAAATATCAGCAAATAATATATAACCCTTATTCCCCAGAATAAATTATTTATTTCTATCAAGGGAATTTCCCAAAATCTCTGAAGAATTGGAAGCGGTTTTTTGCTAGCAATTTAAATGCAGAATAGACTTATGCAAAGAGCTAAAATTGCTTTCCTTTGAAATGCTAAGTTTTGTAATTATTAATGCCCTTAACACTTGAAACTTTACTAATCTTCTTTGATTATGATTTCCGTTTCAAATGTATAAGCACTGTAATAATAGTTTCATAGGAAAAACAGCATCCTTACTGAGCTGATTTGATTTTGTTTGTCATTGTCAGACAACAAGTTTCAAATTACTGGACCGCAGTTCCATGTTTGGTTTTTGTAGATAATATACATTTTGGCTGTAATGAAAATGTCGATGGAAATTAATATGGGCATCTGTTTACTGATAGGTTTGAAATAATGATTTTTTGGGGTAAAACATTATTTTGGTTATTATAAAAATGATAATGTTTAACAAATTTTATATCAGTTTTGTAGGTAGTATGGATCAAATAATTAGTGCTGCTTTTTCAATTTCTTTTTGATGTTCCTATTACTGTCAAATAGTTTAACGAAGATCTATTGTCACATATTCTTTATAATTTCTCAGGTTGTATGTCCTTGAGTGTCTAATCTGTTTCTTTTCTCAAAGGACTATAAACTGCTGAAGCTAAACATTTTATGATGAAGCAAGTACAAAATGAGGTGACATTATCTGAACAAGACTGTGTGCCAGGATGATCATTATCTAGCAGGTGAATAGGGAGAGAGAGCAGTTATTTGGACTATGCTAGCTGTTAGCATATTGTTAAATGAAGTTAATTTTGAGAATTGCAAGATATTGTCCTGAAAAGGCCAATATTTTTTACTTCTGAGGCTTCACCTAGGGTTTTAGTTAGGTTTTTTTTATGATGCCTGCAAACATAGAAAACTGCAAGCATTCTGGCATCAGTACCTGGAATATTGTTAACATCCAAGAAGTGCTTTGGTTTTGCAAATCATTTAACAATTAATACAGGTTTATATTAACAGATATATTTTAACTTTTTTTTTTTTTTCATGGTTAACACAAAAGATTTGGTTGTTTGCAATTTTTTTGGCTCAGATGAAAGAGTCATCTATCTAGGAATTTGTTGTCTTAATGACTTTTACAGTGATTTAGGTTCCTGTGGTATTCCTCAGTGCTGAATTTATGGTTTGGGTTTTTTTAAGAGTATCATACATCCTACCGTTGAGAATTACTGATTTGTAGTTTCTGATGTGAATTGCCCTGATATGAATTATCTTACCCTAGTCAGGAAGTATAACATGGAATACTTATTGTTTCAATGATCTCTCTATATCCAAAATATTTTCATAAACACCAATAACTGATACAAATTAAAATGTTATTTTCCCTGCCATAGATTCAACAGATTGGCCTTAATTTTGAAGTGGTGGGAATATATGTCTGCTCCATCTCATTTATAACACTTTTTAAAGTAAAATGACACACAGTCAAAATGTCCTTTGGGGGTGGGGATTTGGTGGGGTGACAGCAAGAAAGAAGAGTAGAAAAGAGAGGAGAATTGGTGAAGAAATCGCACCTCTTCCACCAACTCTGGAAAGCTTAGCAAAAAGATGGTTAATTAATGAAAACTGAAAGAATGTTTAAGTTCAGTTGTTCCTAGCACTGTTTTAAAAATGAATAAATCAACAAGGTTTAAAGTAAAGCTCTCTACAGATGGGTAGCAAAGGAGAGGAATATATTAGCATTACTGAATGCCTCTGATGACTGTGAACTTTTAAAAATATTTCACTGACTGTTTAAAAAAATATTCTATTTAGCATATTGGCATAAAAATATAATGTCTTCTGAAGAGGAAACGTAGAGGGTTTATAAAGGACTTCTTTTATAAATAGATATGTAGTATGGAAGGGTGGTTGGGGTTTTTTTGTTGTTTGTTTGTTTGAGTTTTTTTAATTGCTAAATACCAAGGTAAAGAGTTAAATGACTAAGGGAGAATCAAATTATTCAATATTCTATAAAATTTGGTAAACTTTGTCTTATTTCCCAAATGAAATGCATACAGCCATGCAAGCTTAATGCATCTATAAATTCCCCGTGCAAAAACACCAGTGTAAACCTTGAAAATAAATACTTCACAAGTTGTGATTCAATACTTGGATCATCTAAGAACCTTTAATTTCCATTCTTGTAAGAAAACAGTTCAGTGGAAATTCATACTTGAAATAGAAAATGAAACATTTGTAAAACCTTGTGTTAACACATATGCTTCTAATTAGCCATTATGAAGTAAAACGTTAAAATCCCACAGATTTATACAGTGTGATGAAAACAAAAAGAAAAGGAAGTTTCTGAAATCTTGAGTTATCCCATGCTTCCTCCATACAAAATGATGTGCCAAATCTAAGTATGACAATATATTAGAAACCACCAGAAGAAAAGTAACTTTACACCTATGTCACAATATTTGAGGGATGAGGAAGTGTCTTCAGACAGAAGTTAAGAACTTTTTTTGTCTATGTGTATTTTTGTCCTGGGTCAAAGGTATTTTTTTTCAATCATTCATGGGATCTATTGTCAATGATGAGTGAGATTTGTAGACATACAGATCATGAATTTCAGTGTATGGACAATCATGAAAACAAAGACATTCTTTGTTTAAAATATACAACTCTGGCTTGATTGTAATAGGAAAGAAGGGGTAACAAATGAGAATGGATGATATATCAGAAACAAAACTGAGGGTCCTGTGGTGCCACTCAGGCAGAATCCTAAATATCAGCACTGATATTTAGGAAAGCCAGGTGGAAAATACAATGCCAAACCTTAACCTGCTTATTTATGTAGGATACCAATTATGCTGATGTTTTCTACTGAAAACTTGCTCAGAGGCTTATTCTTAGAATCACTGTGCTATGGATGAAGTGATCACCTAAGTGTTCAAGCTCACTTGAAATCCTCAGAGGAGGCATTCTCCATAAATCTCATGGAAGTCTTGACTCACTCTGGACAATTATAGCACAATGCATATCAGTGGTTAAATGTCTACTACTTCTGTAATAAGTTTGTGGCTGGATAGTTCATTAGAAAGTGATGGTGGGGTTGGATGGGTTGGATGCATTGGTCCTCTGCAGCAGTTGTTGTGGGTTGAGATTCCTGCTGCTTCCCTGTTGTAGCTGAGTAACTATGTGCATGTCGTGCACAATGTGCCAAGATGGAAAGGAAGAGGAGGCAGGCCTAGATAAAACATCTTTATTGTCCTAAACTGAATTAAAATTTTCAAAATAATCCAGAGACCTCCCTTTACACATCCTAAAATAGATAAACTGCTATTTTGGATTCAACAAGCAGGTGTGGATAATCCTTATTCAACCTGAGCACTCAGAGGTGCCCCAAAGCTTTCCGAAAGGAACTGTATCAGGAATCTCAAAACTAAAATATTTTAATTTTTATTGTGTATGACAACTATATAGATGAAGGAAACTGATCTTGAAAGTTCATTTGGGAGTTGAACAAGGTCTTAATTATGTAACTGGTTTATGTCTGAATTTAAGGGGCCAAATCTGCCAGTTTCACTGAAGAAATTGTCTAAGTTCATAAGCACTTTCTTATTTTTGCTATTTTTATAGGATATAAGGCACTGTTTTCAGGATTTTTTTAAAAAAAAAATTAGTTTCCTAAAATATAGATTCAAATAGGCCTCTTGGTTAGGCAGATGTTTCCCTCAGTTTAAAATGAAATGACTGAAGCTGAGATCATGGCAAGAAAGATGACGTGTAGTTGTATGATTCTGAAAATATTTGTACTTTCAGATGTCCTGACATTATTCCAGATTTCTAAATCAACATTTGATGATGTTAAGAAAATTGAAATAAAAAAAAAAGATAGATAGGAAATGATGAAAAAAACAAAAACCCCACCAAAACTAAACCCCTAATAAAGATGTAAACATGTTTGTTTTCAAGTTTACATGAGTTCAAGTTTTGACAGCTACCTATGATGTTACAATACATTGTTCAGTAATTTTTTTTAAAAAGAAGAAAAATATCCCCTGTTCACAATGGAAATTTTCACAAACATTACAATAGAAAAATGATTTTATTTTATTTCACATTAGTTTCAGTCTTCATTGAAGTGAATTTAATTATTCTTGAGGACTTATGGACTGGGACCAGCATATCTCATTTAATTTTGTAAAATGCTTTTATCTGCATCAGATGTGATGGAAAATGGTTTCCTCAGTGTACATTATTCTGATACCAGCAGACAGAAAGCAGTATATTTTACTTAACTTCTAAGCTTTAAAACCACACCTTCTTTTCCACAGTGATTATATCACTCCTCCTAATGTTGCTGTTCAGGCAGTTTGATTGCAGGAGAGAATGTTATCTTGTCCCCTACCAGAACTTATCAGAAAGTTAAGTAAAGATAGGAAAAGCCCAACAGTTACATTTTTAAGGTGCAACATCACATTTGTTTACCTATAAATCATTCCAGTAAACAAAAGAAATGAACAAAACCATGAGTGTTTTCCTAATTAGGATGATTCCCCACTTAAATTCCAATTCTTCTACAGTTGTGTATGTCTGGATGACTTCTGGTAATATACTTACATATTTCAATAAAAATTCAACATAAAATACCACCTGTTCTTTTAGATAAACCTTCTGTTTTCTTCTTTGAATGCAGCCACATATGGTAAATTAGATTAGCATGGAAAGTAATAAATTCTGTGATAAAACATAAGATCAAAACATGGAACTTCACAATGGATTAGTAATGTACTTATTTTTGTTTATTTCTGCATGAGAGGAGGGAGGACTGGATATTATAATTGTTTTTGTTAGAAGCATTTTAATGTCCTGTTTGGGGCATGTTTATTTAAGCAATAAAGTTGAACCCTTTTTTCATATCAATGGCCATAATATTAAAAAAAACCCAAAAACCAAAACCTAAAAAAAAATAATCCCCAAAACATCACCTTTCTGAAAATTAATTGCTTCAAAGTGGGAAAAAAATAGTTAAAAAAACCCCAAACAACAAAAACAAAACCAAAAAACCCCAAACAACAAAAAACCCAACCCAAAGTAAACAAACAAAACCAGTGCCTAAGGTCTGTAAAGGGAAAAGAAGCGATGGCCCTATTGATCTCAGGAGGTAGTTTGTGGACTGCAGAACCTTTCCCTCTTTAAAATGCTCAGGGTGATTTTGTCTGTGCAGAAATGTATTTTTGTTGTTGTTCATTGTTTTTCAAGCCGTGGCTCTTTGTGTGCAAACACTCGAGGAGGACCACTCAATTCCTTTAAGAAAGGAGATCGGCTCCTTCCTTACCTGTTGCCTGGCAACCGGGAACTAACTCCCGACTTCTCCATCCCAGGCAAACCCCCGCCACTGCCCTGCGGGGAAGTGGCTTTTTGTGAGGGCAGCTTTACCATTTTTCACCTCAGCTTCAAGAGCTGTCAAGCGTACGGGATTCAGCTAAGATGTTCTTCCAGGAAACTAAGAAGCTACAGGTCTTCTTACTAGAAAGTGCTATTTCTTCCCCACTGTGAAGCAAAATGGCTGAAAATGAAGGTGAAATGATCCAGCTTTTAGTGCCTCCATTTTTAGTCTTGCCTGTTACACAGACATACTGTTCAGGTTAGTTATTTCAGATTCTTTCATATCCAACACAGAACTGAGTATAATGTCAACAATTTATAAACGTTAACGTGCAAATTCCCAGAAACATGTAATTGTTACTGGCCCTTCAACCACAGTGGTTGTCTGCACATTTATTAGGATTTTCTTCCTTCAGTCATTCATAATTCTATACTGCTATTCAGATTAAAAGTAGGACTTTTATGTCAAGATGCTCTTTCAACTGATAAACATTCTGAGTTTGTGGAAAAAAAAAACCCAAAACACAAAACCCCCCGAACAGTCTGTACCATCTAACAAAGGATGTTGCAGTAGATTTATGAAAACCTTTAGCATAAGTTAAAATTGCAGCAGGTGACTCCCACACACTGTACTTCTGTCTGAAACAGTCCCAGGTCTATGTCTTAGAGCCAGGGTTGCTTATTAATAATAATGACATCTCTTGAACGTAGATACTTTGAAAAAGAGGGAAGGGAAGGAGAAGAATGCAAATCTCTTTCTGAACTTTCATCTATTAAATTTAGAATTTTACATCACAATGTTTCTTGCTTTGTTTATTATGCCATTTCTTGTTTAAATGTTTCTGTTCCTTTACAATAGCATTGATGGCCCTGGCCATTTCCTATATAGTGTACATCCAAAGATCCAAACAGCAATCAAGCTAAATCACTAGCTGATATTAGACTTTCTAACCTTAATTTTAATAATTAGGGATTTACTAAAACAATTCATTCAAGCACATTGTCAACTGGAAGATAGTGGTTAATCACATTTGTGATATATTATAAAAAAAACCTTTTTTTTTAATGGAAGGGTATTTCACATGAAGCAATACAAATAATCAGTGCTCCTTTTCAAAGTGGTTTTTATGTTTCTATTGCCATCAAATGATTTGTGAAACAAATCTTTTTTAGAAAATCACATTATGCATATCAGTTGTATGGGATCCCGTAGTCTTTGTTTAGTCATTCTGTATTGGACTAAAAAGTGTGAGTTTATTTATAGATATAGTAAGTACAGTAAAATGATATTTTTTAAAAAAAACAAAGGTTTTAATTTTTTCTAATGACATTAATAGGCATTTAGTCTATTTACAAGTTTAGTAATAAATGGGAAAAGTGCAGCATATAAGATACATATTTAAAGTTACTAAGCAAAATTACAATATTCTTGAAGGAACAACAGAAAAATTACTAATATTAGTTCTAACATGTAACAAGTATAATACTTAGAAATATATACATTTACTCCACAATACTTGAAAGTTTCAGCCTTATTCTCCTCCTTATTTTTTTATAAACTGGTATGAAGATTCAATATGGCATGCCATCTATTTATATGGTACTTCATTCCAATTAAAAACTTTAAAGTCTAACCTTCTGGCTGATCAAACCAGAAATAAGACACATCTATTTTCAGTAGGGACACATCTAGTAAGTAAATCAGTAAACCTAAAGGCTCTTACCTGCCTGCTGTAATAGTCTGTTTGGTGCATTCTTAGCAGTTTTCTCACATTGAAAATCATATTTCATGCTACACTTCAGACCAAGCAAGCTTGTAGAACAGTTGCTGAAAATCTTCTACTTTAATATGAGGATAACTATTTTGTTCTTATTGCAGCTATATAACTCTACCTTCAGCTTAGCCACCTGTAGAAAATTGCACCTAGAGTTATGCAGAATGTTTGTACTGAACCTCGAAGACATTTACTCTGAGACCCATCTTGAAATTCAAAATGTTTCTAGTCTTTGAGAAAGTTTGTAAATAGTCAGTACTTGAACACTTAACGGTGTTTGGTCAAACAACAGCAACAAAACACAGAGGTGGGTCTCTGAGGATAAGAAACAGGGAGCATATCCTGTCTTTGTGACAGTTAGATTGTTCTTGTAAAAGCTATTACCTCTTTTGCACAAGGAAAGGCTTCCCCCCACCCCCTTTTGTTTTGGGGTTTGTTTGTTTTTTTTTTTTAAATTTATTGGACTTCACCCTATGGATCAGTAAGCAGAAGTGGTCATAGAGACTCAGAATCTCCAACAGCAGCCCAGTAGCTTCCCTCATAATAGAAACAAAGTAAAAACAGAAAGTCAGAGAAAGTAGCCAAGAGTGAGGGATGTGTATCACCTTCACCATCACATGCTCTTTCTTGGTTACATACAGGCTTCCACTTGGTAGAGTGGGTTTCCACCATATGAGGAAGTAATAGTCTCATTGAACTTTCCTTTCTTTCATTTTTCACATTTTTAGCACAGGCAGGGTTGCCTATTGACGTCTAAATGGCATGATTTGAAAGAAGAGGACACGTCAAGAGATTGTCACAGTGATAGCATGACCCAGGAAAAGAAGCTGCTTATCTTTGCTCTTTCAAAGTATTGGGCAAGTAATATCTGAGTTGTTTCCTGTGTTGGGTTTGCGTGGCAGGGTTTTGGTAGCGGGGGGGCTACAGGGGTGGCTTCTGTGAGAAGCTGCTAGAAGCTCCCCCTGTGTCTGACAGAGCCAATGCCAGCTGGCTCCAAGATGGGCCCGCCGCTGGCCAAGGCCAAGCCAATCAGCGCCTCTGTGATAACACATTTAAGAAGAAGAAAAACACTTAGAGAGAGAGAGCTTTTGCAGCCGGAGAGAGGAGTGAGAAGATGTAAGAAACTCTGCAGACACCAAGGTCAGTGCAGAAGGAGGGGGAGGAGGAGCTCCAGGCGCCGGAGCAGAGATCCCCCTGCAGCCCGTGGTGAAGACCATGGTGAAGCAGGCTGTCCCCCTGCAGCCCATGGAGGAAGGATGAGGGGGTGTAGCGATTCCACCTGCAGCCCGTGGAGGACCCCACGCCGGAGCAGGTGGAGGCACCTGAAGGAGGCTGTGGCCCGTGGGAAGCCCACACTGGAGCAAGTTCCAGGCCGGACCGGTGGACCCGTGAAGAGGGGAGCCCATGCCAGGGCAGGTTTGCTGGCAGGACTTGTGACCCCATGGGGGACCCCACGCTGGAGCAGTTTGCTCCTGAAGGTCTGCACCCCGTGAGAGGGACTCCATGCTGGAGCAGGGGAACGATGAGAGGAGTCCTCCCCCTGAGGATGAAGAAGCAGCAGAAACACCGTGAGATGAACTGACCGTAACCCCCATTCCCCGTCCCCCTGTGCCGCTGAGGGGGGGAAGGTTGAAGCCGGGAGTGAAGTTGAGCCCGGGAAGATGGGAGGGGTGGGGGGAAGTGTTTTAAGAGTTGATTTTATTTTCTCATTCCTCTACTCTGTTTTGCCTAGTAATAAATTAGATGAATTCCCTCTCTAAGTTCGGTCTGTTTTGCTCGTGACGATAATTAGTGAGTGATCTCTCCCTGTCCTTATCTCGACCTACAAGCATTACGTTATGCCTTTTCTCCCTTGTCTAGTGAATGGGGGGAGTGAGAGAGCGGCTCTGGTGGGCACCTGGCCCCCAGCCAGGCTCAACCCACCACATTTCCTCATATAAAATTATGAATGCATGGCTCTCTGAGGAGACACAGTGGCTGAGCTTCTCTATGCCTTCAATACAGAGTAAGAGGACATCTAAGTTCAATGGATAAAACTTTATTAGTTCTGAGTGCAGTACTTCGACTGTAGGTTTAAGTTTGAGATTGGCTTATTATACCTTTTTATCCTTTCAGGATCATATTTGTGAGTTATAATGCTAAGTTTCTTGCAAAATATTGTGTATTTTATGCAGAGATAGGTAAAGTTACCTCTGAAACACAACTGTTGTGTCTTGACTCCTGAGGCTTCTCTGTTTTGGCAGGTACTCCCATACATTATAGACAGCAAAGACACAGAATGTGAAAGCCAATGCTTAGGTCCGTAAACGTTGATCCTACAGGAAGACAGCCATTTCACCTGGATGTTCAAGGTTGGTTTGTAAGGCAGATTCAGACTGTCATGGCAAGCAGGTGACGTTTTGCATTCAGCTGTCATCCTGAAATCAATGAACTGAAATTACTATCATGCCATTGTCATGCCTTCACAGAAAATAATTTCAGGTTTATAAAGGTAAAGCTGGCTGAATAAACATGGTATGATGAGATTTAGAGTATTTGCTGAATCTTGTCTCAAGGTGGTTATAGAATAACCTGAAATGCTACAGAAGCAGCTATATTGGGGACTTCTGGGGGATGCTCACCACATTTTGAAAAGATAAGATGATGTGTGAATCAAGAGAAATCAACACTTTTTGGAACATGGGTTGTTTATAACTACCAATATAAACAACCCCAATTCAAGTTAAATAAGGTGTACTGTTCTGTTTCTTGACAGCAAAGATATTTTTGGTCACACTAATGAGGAAACTACTGGTCAGGGTAATTTGGTCCTTTCTGTCTAACTGACCTTTCTTGCTCATTTTTCACCAATTGATATATTTTCTCTTAAGTACTTTTTTAGTTAATGAAATACAATTTGGCAGAATGGGGCTATTTTTTATCCCTCTTAGCTCTAAATAAGAAACCTATTTTGTTCCTGCCATGCTACTGCATCTTACTGCATTTCCTTCCATGATAACCAACTGGACATCTGGGACAGCCCTCTTGTCTGTGCTGGCTACATAAGTGATTGCATTGTTCAGATAAAAAGGGTGCAAGGTACCTTTTTAGGTAAGGATCAGATGGCAAAATTAGCATGTAGAATAACAAATATCACCAAAATGCTTACACCTTAAAAAAGTTATTGAGCTTCACTTAATAATTATTGGTCGAACTAGATCAAGAGCACCCTGGTCTACATTAGGCAGGGTGTTGCCTGCAGGCCGAGGGAGGTGATCCTTCCTCTCTGTTCAGCACTGGTGATACCACCGCTGGAGTGTCTGGGTGGGTGTCTATGGTGCCTGCCATAGTCCGGGTCTGGGCTCCCCAGTACAAGCAACCAAGCAAGCAAGTAGCCAAGCAAAGGAAGGAAGGAAGCAAGCAAGCAAGGACAAAATAAATAATAATAAAAACAATCTCAAAAAGTAGAGACTATGAATTGTTTTTGTGGTGGGTTAATCCTGGCTGGAGGCCAGGTGCCCACCAGAGCCACTCTCTCACTCCCCTCATTCACTAGACAGGGGAGAAAAGGTATAACGAAAAGCTTGTGGGTCAAGATAAGGACAGGGAGAGATCACTCACTAATTGTCGTCATGAGCAAAACAGACTGAACTTAGAGCGGAAATTCATCTAATTTATTACTAGGCAAAACAGAGTAGAGGAATGAGAAATAAAACCAAATCTTAAAACACCTCCCCCCACCCCTCCCATCTTCCCGGGCTCAACTTCACTCCCGGCTTCAACCTTCCCCCCCCCTCAGCGGCACAGGGGGATGGGGAATGGGGGTTACGGTCAGTTCATCTCATGGTGTTTCTGCCGCTTCTTCATCCTCGGGGGGAGGACTCCTCTCATCGTTCCCCTGCTCCAGCATGGAGTCCCTCTCACAGGGTGCAGACCTTCAGGAGCAAACTGCTCCAGCGTGGGGTCCCCCATGGGGTCACAAGTCCTGCCAGCAAACCTGCCCTGGCGTGGGCTCCCCTCTTCACGGGTCCACCGGTCCAGCCAGGAACTTGCTCCAGCATGGGCTTCCCACGGGCCGCAGCCTCCTTCAGGTGCCTCCACCTGCTCCAGCGTGGGGTCCTCCACGGGCTGCAGGTGGAATCTCTACACCCCCTCATCCTTCCTCCATGGGCTGCAGGGGGACAGCCTGCCTCACCATGGTCTTCACCACAGGCTGCAGGGGGATCTCTGCTCTGGTGTCTGGAGCACCTCCTGCCCCTCCATCTGCACTGACCTTGGTGTCTGCAGAGTTTCTTACATCTTCTCACTCCTCTCTCCGGCTGCAAAAGCTCTCTCTCTCTAAGTGTTTTTCTTCTTCTTAAATATGTTATCACAGAGGCGCTGATTGGCTTGGCCTTGGCCAGGGGCGGGCCCGTCTTAGAGCCGGCTGGCATTGGCTCTATCAGACACAGGGGAAGCTTCTAGCAGCTTCTCACAGAAGCCACCCCTGTAGCCCCCCTGCTACCAAAACCTTGCCATGCAAACCCAACACATTTTTAATGTCATAAATTGAGCACAATAAACTATTGTGACTGTGGTACAAGATTGCTAGCAGCAAATACATTGATAGGTATTATTCAAAAGAACATTTTAAAAAACAACCCTATAATAGGAAAGGCATCCTGTAGACTTTCAATTACTCATTTCTTCTAAGAAAAACCAAAACAGAAAAAACCCTAAATTACTACCCAAAAAAGTGTGATTATTTCCTTTATAGTCACAAAAGCCTGCATACATTTGTCTAGCTGTTCAAAATAACAAAACTCTACATAGTAAATACAAAACCACTATAAACTGTAATAAAAATGAAATATTTTACAGTTATTAAGATTTGAAGCATATTATTTTGACTGAAACTGTTGGTCTTGCAACATTTACTCATTGAAACAGCTCCACTGAATTTTCCAGGACTAATAATGCAACACCCCAAAAGAAACCCCCCAAATCCCAAACATTTGTAATTATAAAGTAGTGCAAATCAGTCTAAAAGGACATTTCAGTGCTGTGCTGTTATTTTTAGAAGGAATAATAGGGTAGATTAGAAGATTACAATTCAGCTATTTTTCATTGGCTGGGAAAGTGTAAAACCATAGCACAGAAATAATTTTATTTGACATGACTCCATTTGAACATTTCCTGAAAATTGTCACAGATAAAATTAGGGTAGGATAGATGCAGGAAAAGAACTTCACCACCCAGTGATATATCACCTCCTTCTTTACTAAGGTGATCATTGCTTATTCCCCTCAGACCTGTTTACACCCTAACTGCAGAGTCAGGGAAACAGGGCACTTCCTATGTCCAAGATGTGTTCAAGTCCAGTAGGCTTCACATGGAATTATGTCTGCTATTCCTATCAAAGTCAGGGGTTTAATGCTGATTTTAGAAAAGGTAGAAGTAGCCCATGGACAAACACTTTGAAAATTCCAATCTTAATAGTGGTACAAAAAATCTTGAGATACATACATACTATACATTTTTTAAATCCTTAATATTCTATGTATCTGAAGTCTGTGCAACTGTATTTAATTTTCACTCAGATCTCTGTAATGCATAATTTTGTGAGTATACACCTTGTTCTACTAAAATCTGTAACTCTGTTTTTTACTCATACCATTACACTTCAAAAGAATGTTACATTACCAAATGTCAATGTCAAATAGAAATGCTCTATTCTGTGCTGGTTTAATGCTCTGTAATGTTTTGGGTGAAAATATAGCATTTTATGTAGTGTACATAATTTAAGCATAATAGCATTTGCTAATACTCCTTGTAGTTCTTTGCAAGTATAAAATTAAATGTTGCAGGTAGAAACAGCTAACAGTCATCTTGGAAAATGAAAATCAGATTTTTTGCATACATACATCTACAAAGTATAAATGATATCCCAGAGGCAAGAGTTGCTACAGTACCATCTAAACCACATTAAAGGCCTTAATGTTGACATTTCATTCTGTTAAATACCCAGACTTCACATTCTGTGCTGGTAATGATACAGCTGTCTTTCAGTAAATAAGGCAAAGAAGCTGCTTCATATAAAATCCACTATAATATTATTATTTTCTTCTGTAAGAGAATACACAAATACTTAGATGTTTGTAGAAAAAACAGAAAAAAAGTCATTGTTTTATGACCTTTGCAGGTCATTTCAGTCAACTTCCCTGCTCAAGCAAGGCCACTTAGAGCCAATTGCCCAGGGCCATGTCTAGATGGCTTTTGAATATTTCCAAGGATGAAGACTCCACAACATCCCTGGCAACCTGCGTCAGCATACTCAGTCACCCTCACAGTGAAAAACGACTTCCTGATATTTCAGTTTGTGCCCATTGCCTCTGGTCTTGTCATTGGGCATCACTGAAAAGAGACTGACTCCGTCCTTTTTGCACTCTTTTTTCAGGTATTTATATACATTGATGAGAATCGCCTGAGCCTTCTCTTGTCCAGGCTAAACGGTTCCAGATGTCTCAGCTTCTCCTCATAGGAGACATACTCCAGACTCACCTTAGTGGCCCTTTTTTAGACTCTCTCTAGTATGTCAGTGTTTCTCTTGTACTGAGGAGCCCAGAACTGGACACAGGACTCCAGGTGTGGCCTCACCTGTGCTGAGCAAAGGGGAAGGATCACCTCCCTCCACCTGCAGGCAACACTCCTCCTAATGCAGCTCACAATGCCATAAGCCCTCTTTGCCACAAGGGCACGTTGCTGGCTCATGTTCAACTTGATGTCCACCAGGACCTCCGGGTCCTTTTCTGAAAAGCTGTTTTCCAGCCAGTCAGCCACCAGCATATATTGGTGCGTGGGGTTACTCCTCCCTGGGGGCAGGACACTGCTCTTCCCTTTGTTGAACTGCATGAGGTTCCTGTCTCTCACTCCTGGCTCTCTTTGTAACAGTTCTTCTCTGTGAAGGAGCTCACAGTGGGATCAAGTCAGATAAACTCCACGAAGGAGGATAAGCACAGGATCCCATCGGAAACCCTACACATGTTCCAGTTTGGGTGCCTAATTATCTTCTGTGGAATTTGCACACTTAGATTAAGCAATCGCAATAAATTTATGCTTGTCAGTATGCTTTCCACCTTAAGTTTTCTTTTCTAAAAAAAAAAAAGCAACAACAAAAAAGCCCAGAAACATTCACCATTGAAGAAGTCCATATGTTCTTCAAGGAAGTATGTGAGGGCATTTTAAAAATAAATTGAGTAATTGTGAATTGGTGCTATAACATTATTATGATTATATTAGAGTTAGATATGTAAATAATTCATTAATTCCTCTCGAGTACTAGAAATTTTAGGCAATGCATTAAAATTGACTACATTTATGAATAATGAGTAAACAATTTAACAATTTTTTTCTAATGCTGTTTAAATAGTTGTTATTTGATTTTTGCTTCAATAAAGTTTCTCTGTTTAAAATGTACTTCTAAATTGTTTATTTTAATATTTTTTCTAGATTAAAAGTTTTCTTAAGCATGATTGTTAAAGTGTAGTTGTCAAATGGAGTCCTGTAATATCAAATAGTTATTAACTAGATTTGGTCATTGCCATTTCAGAACTAGTAAAAACACTACATCAAGCATTACCTTTTAAAAAAATCTGTATTTCAAATATAGTGCTGATGACGCTACTGTTAGTTAACTGTTAGGCTGCTAATAAAGTATTAAGCAGAGGTTCTTTTGGCCGGTATAAGGGACTGTTGCATTTTCGCAGTCTGAACTGCAAATTCAGTAGGGCTAACAACTGGCTAACGAGTTCTACCTGATGAATGTATAGCAAACATAAGTATGGACAAAAAGTATATGCAATAAGAGGTTATGTTTTGTTTTCATTTAAAACCTCATTAGTTTATTTTAGATTATGTTTTCTACATATACTTGTTTGTCTTTGAAGAGAGAGCTCACTGAGGGAATTACAGTCACATTATGGTATTCCCAAGATGAGCAAAGGCTCTTTCCTTTTAGATCTTAGGCAACTGAGGCAGGTGTTAGATAGCAAAATGCTTTAATTTAATGGCAGTAATATTACAGTAATGCAAACCATAAATATCTGTAATTTAACACTTGAAAAAAATATAGAAAATAATATCGAATTAGTCCCTTCTTGCTTCAATGATAATCTAAGTGTATTATAAATGGGAAAAATATTCATATTAAATCTGTATCTATTGGAAAAATAAAATTCTGTTTGTAACTTGGATTTGCTAATACAAATATGAAATACAGCAGAAAGTAGAAATGAACAATGATATAATCCGATTTTTAGTGCAAGTCAAATGTTCAAAGTAATCAGAACTACAACCAAGTTTCCTTTCCTTTAAAAGAATATTCTATTTTACTTCAAACTCTTTAAATATACTAGCTTTCCTTAAAGCTAAATAGATGGAAACTTTAAAATAACTGCATTTTCTGGGATAAATGCTTCTATAATTCTTTGGGATTTTGAAACAAATATTTTTATCTCTGAACAAGGGATTAAAATGTCCATTATTGTCATCTAGATAATTAGATGTGTTCTGGAAAGACAGTCTTTGGAAAGATGCTCTTTTTTCATAATTTTTTCCTGACAAAATACATGTTGCTGTATGCATCCATTTCTTAGAATCACTGAATGGCTGAGTGGGAAAGCACCTCTGGAGCTTGTCTAGTCCAATGTTTCTGCTCACAGCAAGGTCAGCTAGAGCAGGTTGCACAGGGCCGTGTCATCAGATTTTTAATATCTCTATGGATGGAGACTGCACAGCCCCTCTGGGCAACGTATGTCAGTGCTTGACCATCCTCATAGTTAAAGACTTTTTCCTTAATATAAGGAAATCCAAATTTGCCATGTTCCAACTTGTGTCCCTCACCTGCTGTCGTCCCACTGTGCATCTCTCAAAACTGTCAGGCTCCGTATTCCCTGTAACTGCCATTCCTATTCAGTATTCATAGAAAGCAAAAACATCTCCCTTTCTCCACCTCTTCTTACAGCTCAAAAACCCGTATGTTCTCTCAGGCTCTCCTCATATTTCCCGTGGTCCAGCACCCTGACCACCTTTGTGACTTATTTAGCAATGGGTTGTTCCACAATGTCCATATCTTTCTTGTACTGGGGAGCACAACACTGGACCCAGAACTCCAGACTGATCTCACCAGGGCTGAATAGAGTGGAAGGGTTGCTTCTCTTGACATGGTGGTGATACTCTTCCGCATGCAGACCAAGAAGCTGTCAGCCTTCATTACCTCAAGGGCATGTTGATGGCTCATGGGTAACTTGTTCTTCACAGGTACCCTCAGGATCTTCTCCACCAAGATGTTTTCCAGCTGGCTGGCACCCAGACAGTCCTGGCATATGTGGTTATTCCCCCTTAGGTGCCAGGACTCCTCATTTCCCTTTTCTGATCTTCATGAAGTTCCTGTTTGCCCACTTCTTCACAAGAGAGAATAAAAGGTTCAGAAAAGCATTATACTGTTTATAGGCTACGGTGTTAACATAGCAGCCAAAGAAAAAAAAGGGGATATGCTACAGCTGATGAAAGTCAGCTTCATTCTTCTCTGGCCAGCTTCAGGACTTCTGCTCACCATGCTAAGCAGGCAGGATATCTGTCCATTTAGATGTATGACACTAATTCCTCTTGAATGTCTGAACAAAGCCTGGGCTTTAACATGATCCCTTATTAATTTGGAGATGTGATACTGTATTTTCAACCTACAAACATCATTCTTTACGCTTACATCAGTTTTAAGTTGTGGTGCAGCACAAATGTAAATGGATTTTATAGGTGAAAACCTGAGATGAAAAATTGTGAGAATCTACGCCTGCACTTTCAAATTCAGCTCAAATTCTTTTTTTATTTCTCATATACGTGGTAAACTAAACACATACAATTGCTGGATTAAACATAAATGTCTTTCAAATAATGGAAACATTGTGATAATGTGTTTAGTTCTATGGTGGGTTGACCCTGGCTGGAGGCCAGGTGCCCACCAGAGCCGCTCTCTCACTCCCCTCATTCACTAGACAGGGGAGAAAAGGTATAACGAAATGCTTGTGGGTCGAGATAAGGACAGGGAGAGATCACTCACTAATTATCGTCACGAGCAAAACAGACTGAACTTCGAGAGGGAATTCATCTAATTTATTACTAGGCAAAACAGAGTAGAGGAATGAGAAATAAAATCAAATCTTAAAACACCTCCCCCCACCCCTCCCATCTTCCCAGGCTCAACTTCACTCCTGGCTTCAAACCTTCCCCCCCTCAGCGGCACAGGGGGACGGGGAATGGGGGTTACGGTCAGTTCATCACATGTTGTTTCTGCTGCTTCTTCATCCCCAGTGGGAGGACTCCTCTCAACATTCCCCTGCTCCAGCATGGAGTCCCTCTCACAGGAGACAGTCCTTCACGAACTTCTCCAACGTGGGTCTCTCCCATTGGGTGCAGACATTCAGGAGCAAACTGCTCCAGCGTGGGTCCCCCATGAGGTCACAAGTCCTGCCAGCAAACCTGCCCTGGCGTGGGCTCTTCTCTCCATGGGGCCACAGGTCCTGCCAGGAGCTTGCTCCAGCATGGGCTTCCCATGGGCCACAGCCTCCTTCAGGTGCCTCCACCTGCTCTGGCGTGGGGTCCTCCACGGGCTGCAGGTGGAATCTCTACACCCCCTCATCCTTCCTCCATGGGCTGCAGGGGGACAGCCTGCTTCACCATGGTCTTCACCACGGGCTGCAGGGGGATCTCTGCTCCGGCGCCTGGAGCACCTCCTGCCCCTCCTTCTGCACTGACCTTGGTGTCTGCAGAGTTTCTTACATCTTCTCACTCCTCTCTCCGGCTGCAAAAGCTCTCTCTAACTGGTTTTTTTCCTTCTTAAATATGTTATCACAGAGGCGCTGATTGGCTTGGCCTTGGCCAGGGGCAGGTCCATCTTGGAGGCGGCTGGCATTGGCTTTGTTGGACATGGGGGAAGCTTCTAGCAGCTTCTCACAGAAGCCACCCCTGTAGTCCCCTTCCCCCTGCCCCCCCACTAGAAAACCTTGCCACGCAAACCCAATACGCTTCTGCTGATCTATTGCAATGAAACACAAAAAGCTACTAAAACCTTGTTGAAGTCAAATGCAGAGCTTAAATGAGTTTTGTAATTGATTTGAATCAAATGTGCATATGCTATGCCTGGGATTTAAACTGCAAGCGAGAGAGGAGAGCAAGCGTGCAGGGAAAGTTCCCAGACCTAAAAGAATAAATAATTACTTTATAATGATATTAAGACTAAGCAAGAGTTTTACGATAGTTGGGGAAATATGCATACACTGAAATTGGAGAATATGGAGTATTGGAGGTCCAGATAAAAATTAAAAGTCCTTACAATTATTAAGTCAAGCTGGCTTGTACCTCACAAGGCAAGTTGCAATAAATGAAAATTATTATTTTGTTATAACTATATAAAAACAAACAAACAAAAAGAACCCACAGGGACATTTATGCACTGGATGAGAGATATTGTGGATAACTTAGACCTAAGAAGTAAACACATATTGATATGAATAGATATGACATCAAATGTAAAGAAAACTCAGCTTGGAAATATAGATAATTTTGGTTTCAGAATTCTGAAAAAAAACCAAAACAAACTAACATGCGTTATTGCAGATTTATTGATGAGAATCACTATGTGTGTTGGTTTCCATATGACTATTATACTTCCAGTGTAACAGGTTTTACTAGAAATGGAGGAATAGTTACTTAGGCAAATGCAAGCCTATTAGTCCAGTCTCAATATTAAGCAAAGTTTTAGATTAAAATTAAGGGGGAGAAAAATACAGAATATTTAAACTGAGGATGAATGAAGAACAGAATAAACTCCATCATGAGTATTTCAAAGGCAGGCTGTGCCAGGCAAGCCAAATCCAAATATTGCTCTTGGATAAGATTTTTCATTTCTTTTAACATAGGAAATGCAGGAAATCCTGAGAATATGAACTTCAGTAGATACCATCTTGCCTGTAGAAATTTTATCTAGAATGCTGAAGGTGCTGATTAGTACAAGAAGTGAGTAAGGAAATTAAGTGAGGGGAATAAATGGAAGAAGCTACCTGAAGTTTTTCTTATGAATCCATTTTAGAATTGATTGAATTTTTCTTTAATCGTCTTGACAGAAGAATTATAAGTGCTGATGAAATTTACTAAAGGTGGGTTTGCTGAAGAGGTTTGATCAATATATAAGAGGATTGAATGTCGTAGGAAGAACCGGATGATCTCAAAGATGGGAGGAATAGAAATGAAAGGAAATTTAAAAATATAAAAAGGAAGGTCATGCATTAGGGGACATATAAACACTTCTGTTACAAGCTCAGAATTTTTCTTTAAGAAATGACTAAGAAATAGGTGTATTAGCTGATCCTCTCCGAGATGTGGGAATACTTCCTAGTTTCAGAAACCTTGTGCATGCCATAGAATACATTGCAATCACAAGTCAAGACATTTTTTATGTAGTGCAGCTAAGAAAGATAAAAGCAAGCATCTAGGCCGTACCAAACAAGGTTATTTCCTGTAATGCTAAATGACTAATTATGACATTGTGTAAGTTACAAATACAGTCTCTGTAATAATATGTATAATTTTGATTGCATTTGTTATAAAAGTGAATTTGAACTGGTTTAGGTCCAAAGAAGGAATACTCTTATGATCAGAAGAATGGAAAATGTTCAAGTGGAGATTAAATCACCTTAATGTGCTTAATTTAGCAATATAAATTTGAAAGGGGGATATAATGAGTGTCTTTGCATACACATGGGATAAGCTCCAGTGACAAAGAATTTCTATTTAGGGTAATAAACCATGTTGATACAGGGATGTATCAGTATATACAGTTTGGAGTACATCTATACTGGAAACGAAAAGAAAGTTTCTAAACAATGGAGGTGAAAATAACCCACTACTAGATGTAGAAAGGACAAACCAGCTTATATTAAAATGCAGACTGCCTTTTCACCAGCAGTGATTTCTTCCCTTAACTGGCGTATAACTGGATTTAAGGACTTAAGAGATCCTTCTGGTCTCCTATATTCCTGCCTAGAAAAGAAAAAAATATGACTTCCATGGAAGAGGAGAAGTAAGATGCAGAAGAAAACCAATTCTAGATGGTTTGGAGCTGTTTTTACTAAAACTATCCTGTCTCTGCAGTCTCTTCTTTTACTGCACATCTAAAAGCTAATGCAGCAAATAATCAAAGTTACTGTCTCCTATACTCATTTCTAGGGCAGGATGGAAAAAAAAATATTTAATTATGTACTTTTATTTCTCAGAAGTTGTATACAAGAGGAAGTAAATTAGTTTGCAGTGAAGAGTTAATTCAAAAAATTCCCAAGCTTTTAAGGCTTAACTCCGCAACCCTAATAATGGTTTTCTTTTATTTTGTTTTAAAACACTTTGTGTATATATAATATGCACATATTCATATATTGAATATGTATATTTGCATTATGCACATTTTTGGCAGTTCAGTAGAATTTATCATTAACAATATTATATCAGTATCAGACAGACAGATGCACGTAGGAAATAAGACAGCTGGGCAACTGGAGTTGAAGCACATCTAAGGCAGGATGGATACCACCCCCTCATTTTCTATATCAATTAAACCTTGGAAGCAAGAACAAAACCATAGATTAGAAAACAGCACAGCACGTATCATGCTTTTGTAATGTCATGGTTGCAAGCATAATAAAGCCTGAAATTTCCCTGTAGTCTTGCTGATTTTATATGTTTTGCAAGCTGTGCTTTATCCAAAGGAACATACCCATTTTTAAGATGGCTTTCTACATAAAATGTTGTAGTGTATCATAAGTTAGGATCTGATTAGGGAAAATGAGCATATAATGCAGAACTAATTACAAGTAAAAAATATTAAATGACTTTTTAAAAATATAAATGAACGTGAAGCAAAGAGAGAACTTTTCAATATTCAGGCAACTAACACTCACTATGTTCAATAAATGATGAAATAGCTAAGGCTAAGAAACCCTTGCCTAGTAATTATGCTCCTTTTTACACACAATAGAGTTGGAAATAATCAGTCTAAAAAATATCTAATAACTCAGTACTGCATGAAGTGTGGCTCCCTGATACTATTTGCTGTCTTCATAAAGTGCAGTTTTTCAAAACTGAAATCCTCAAACCCACTTAAGGTCTTTAAGCATACATCTGCTTGGAATATTATGTTTTAAGGGACAAAACAGTTTTGATAATTGCAGTTCTATGTAGAGATTTCTCCATTATATATCAGTGACTAAAGTAAAACGTAAAGAAGAAAAATATTTCAGTGATTTTTTTACCCCTATTTATGAAACATATTGAAAAATGAAATTAAATAAAAAATATTACATGAAAGATGGAATTGATGTCCTCATTTCTACTAAGTATATTAACTAATTTAACCAGACTATGTGTTTAAGCAAGCATGAATCAAGAAATAAGCAACCAAATTTACTTAAAGTATTCTTTAAAAAAATAATTATATATATATATAAATTTTACATAGTGAAGTTGTTATTCCAATTCCCATGTCCAGCAACATTTCATCCCAAAACAAAATGTGTTATAAATTAAAAAATTAAGTATACTTTCAATGTTTCAAAGTGTGAATCAGGATTCATACCTCTCCATGAAAAGATTCACATTTTTTTGTAAAGCACACACAATTTGCTCTTGGTTGTATTTAAATGATGAAGATCATCCTTCCTAAAACACTTGTGTCTTAAAAATCTGCACAAGTTGACAAAACAGAAGATGCTCCTCAGTTAAGGTCAATTCTCTAATTCAGATATTTACTTTATATTAACACAAATAGATTTTATCTGCACAATGCTCCTCATTCCGTTGCCATTAAAGACCTTGCCTGGAAATATGAATCAGATTGGACACTTACTGAATCAGCTTGATATGGCTGAGCACTGGCATTCCCAATTAAAGATTTTGCCTGCTTGATTGGGGGTGATTGGAAGAAACTGGGGACCTGGAGAGAGAAAGCAAGCAACCAAGCAAAAGAAAAAGAGCAGAACTAGAAGTCTGAATGCTATAAATGGTGACAGCAAATGTTGCACAGGAGTACTGTCCTGCATGCTACCTGGCTAAGGAGTTAGAAAATGGAGCAGGTGATGAGGGAATCTGAGGAAGACAAAAGGTCTTGTGGTTGTGCTGGAATCTTTCCTAGAGAACTTGATTGTATCTCTTTATTTGTTCTTCAGATGTCTTATATTGGCAAGTCATTGAATTACAGATATTAATTAATCTTATGGTCCCTGTTTTCCATGTGCTCAACAAGAAATACTGTAAGACTAAATACACAAGAGTCTTTAGCCAGCACAGTTTGGTGATATCTTTTGAAATCCATTGCTGTAAATATGTGTAGTACTGAAAAAATGTAGGTCCTCTGTATCTCCTAAAATTAGTGGTCAATTTTTTGCTTTCCTTTCCTTTTACTGTGGCTCAGCAGCTGAAAATGGGAAAATGCAGAATATTGTTTAGTATTTAAGGAGTATTTTGAGCATACAATGTTCTTTGTAAAGCTGTCAAATACAGTACTGAAACTACTACAGTAATAACCTTGCAGAAATGAATACTTTTATTTTCAGAAATTATGTGTTTGAATAGCTTGCATTATATGTTAGAGTTTGTCAACATCCTAAGTATGGAAAATAGAAATCAGTATAAATTATTTTTACTTTTGTTGGAAGAGGAAGGAATATGTTCACATTATTGAAGACTGTCTTACAGTGGACTGCTTTCATGTATCATTTCCTAATTTTTTAATTATTGAGATCTACTATCTAAACATTCTTGTAACCTCTACTGTTGATGATGCTGCTCTGTAAGATTTGTAATTCTTGAAGTAAATTAAGAGTTTTTCAGAAAGGAAATTATAAGATAATTTTTTGTTTGTTTTTAATGTGAAACCTAATTAAATAATTTCTAAACAGAAGAGAAAATTCCAAATCCTTTTGAAGTCAATGGCACAAGGCAAACATTTCCTCCAAGGACTTCCTACTCCTAGCTAAGTAGGAACACATTTGAATAGTTCTGCAAGACTGAGATTGTAGTCTTGCAAATGTATGCTACCAAGTGTAATGCTTATTTCAACAGTCAGCAAGAGACACAGATTTTCAAAGGTAGTTAGATATCTACCTACCAGTGATATGTCTGGGACTTGTGACCTATGCCATTGATAAATACAGGAACAATTCTTCTACTGGCAACAATGCAGTCTGTCACTATCAAAAACTTACACAGGTTTACCTGAGTTAAATCTTATTTTCTTTGCCCTAAACAAGCACAGAGAGTGGCGGACAATGGCAGTACACATGCCAGCACCAAGCCGGGTGTCACAACTGATGAAAGAAAGTATATTGTGCCCATGCTTTAGACCTTGGATACATGCATGGAGGGCAGAACCAGCCTGAATTAACTAAAAAGTCACAGTATTAGTTAAAGTGAAACCGGTGTCCATAGAACTAGGTTGAATAACGTTTTGAAGAACCTTGTTAAAAAAAAAATATGCTCAATATGCTATGAAGACTTGCAAAGTTTGGAATAGTATGTAATGTTTATAAAATTTTAGGTTAATGCATGAAGCAGCTTGACATAAAGAAAATACTGAACTGTATTTTTATTCTTGCGAGATGAGATTTATGAACATCAGTGTTATAGTAAAGGAAATTTTTGAGCAAAGTCAAAACTGCACAAACATCCAAAAATCTATAACATTTGGTTTGTAAAACTGCTTGTGTACTGCATGTTCACTGAGCTCTCCAAGCTGAGGCAAAACCAGTACTAGCTAGGAATTATGTGGATCTGTCACTAAACCTGTTCTAAGTACAAGCACAATTTTAGGAGTTTTCTGATGAAGGAAAGTAACTGGTATGTTCAACTACCTATGTTCTGAGCCTGATTCTCTGCCAGCTTTCACCTTGGTTGGTTATTTATTCACTTGCAAATCAGACCATTTACATATACTTAGTATTAGTGCAAATGACTATACAATGTGCACAGCAGGAGAGAATAAAACCCCTTGTGTTTTCTTTTTTATTATTTTTTTTTTTAAACTGTCTCACAACAGGGTAAAATAAATCTTTTAAGAGTATCCACTATTTTAGAGAAATTTATAATTCCAGTGTTTTAATTTAAGTTCAAAATCTCTATTAATATTTAGAATAATGTGGTTGAAATATTTCTATTATGCATAGAAATATCCCGTACCTGCACTAAACATAAGAGCTAATATGGCTTGAACTGTCATAATGGAGATTATGATTAGATACTAGGAAACTAGTTTTCAACTACATGCATGGAATAGATTGCCTAAGGAAACATTGGGGTCTCCTTTAGTGGAGACTTTGAAAAACATGTTACATAAAAATGATATAAATGGATTATGCATAATTGATTCTAGCATAGTTCAAGGAGATGGACTAGACAGACTCCAAAGGTCTTAATTTGTTCAGCGTTTTCCAAGATTTGTGCATTTGTGTATATATGTATAACTATATACAGTTTCCCAGCTGCTTCTACAGACAGAGTTCAGGTGCAAGCAATCTAAGTTATTTTATTTACTTTTCATTTTGTTTTTACCATACCTCTGAATATTTCATGTTCTGGAATTGTGTTCATTTCTGAGCAGTCTTTAAGAGGAATGCACACAAATAGCATGATCTTATAACTAACAACAGTTGTGGGGGGAGGGGAAGCAACTGTTGTCTCTAGTAATTGTCTTTGTTTCTTTAAAGTAGGAATCTTGCTTCTGCAGGACTGGAGAAGAAAAAGTGGTCTTTTTGTAGTATCTTTCTCCTCTCTTTAAGGATTCACAATAAGTTTATCAGATCAAATGTCATAAGAATGAGACTCCAAAGAGGTTTCAGGAGAGACAAAATATGAACAGGAAATATTTTTTTTCCATTATATTAATACCTTGTGATTCAAATTCATACTCTGAACTATAATGAGATATCACTGTCACAGGGAAAAAAAGTCCTTATTCATACAGTTTATGACAAATCAGCATCAAAGCAGTTTATATTTTTTTTCCACAGTATGTAATTAACTGGCACTCAGTGAACCATATATTCAGGATCATTATCAATGATACAACAGAAAAAACACAACACTAAATAGTTCCAAGTATAAATATATACCTACACATTAATAAACCCCCTTCTATAACTAACGCCAAGAAGTTGTCTATACACCCAGTGATGCACGTGTACATATATACGTATACACGTGGACACACTTTGCTCCCCTCCTCCCCCTGAGCCATGGGGGAGGTTACTGTCACCCCCTTACCAGCTTTGTCTGTCCCCCTGCTGCTCCTGACACCGCTCCAACACACCTGACATCCAGGAAGTGCCCTGGGAGGTGTTCCCACACACACAAAAGGACAAGTTATACTTTTGTTGTATATCATATGTGATATATCTTAACCATAATATAATCCATATTCATAAACTGAACTTCAGGAGACTAAAGACTAGTGATTTTTTTTTTCTGTCATTCATCTCACAATGATAATAATACTCAAGCTATTAAAAGCATGCAAATATATTTTAGCACTAAACCTTTAACAGTAAAACTAGGAATTTGTTACTGCATAGTATTTTTAAAAGCTAATTCTTGAACTTCATTAACAGAAAGATGTAATAATGTTGTAGAGAATATTTAAACTAGTCTCAGAATTTCTACATATTCTGATGATTCAAATGTAATTGAAATAACTTATACGTGAGGACAAAGCATATTCTATCTGAAAGAAAAAAAAAGGAAAAAAAGAAAAAAAAGAGAGAAAGATGATACTTTCAATGGCTTCACATAAATACTCCAAAGCAATGCTGTATTTATATTTTTAATGATTTCATTATGAACAGAGTGATCTCAGGTGAATAGTAGTTTTGCTTATAAATGAGTAATATATACAAAAGTAGTTAACTTAGATTATAAACATGTTAGATTATAACATTATAAATCATAAAAAACATGTCAAAATTTTATTTTTTTCAGTACTGTCAATGCTGCAACTGTTAGGAAATAAAACAAATGTGTCTCTTTTTAAAAGATCATAGAATCATGGAATCCTTTTGTTTGGAAAAGACCTCTAAGATCATCAAGTCCAACCTAGCACTGCCAAGTCCAACCACTAAACCACATCCCTAAGCGCCACATCTACACCCCTTTTAAATACCTCCAGGAATGATGACTCAACCACTTCCCTGGGCAGCCTGTTCCAATGATTGACAACCCTTTTGGTGAAGAAATTTTTCCTAATATCCAGTCTAAACTTCCCCTGGCCATTTCCTTTTCTCCTATCACTTGCTTCTTGGGAGAAGAGACCAACACTCACCTGGATACAACCTCCTTTCAGGTAGTTGTAGAGTGCGATAAGGTCTCCCCTCAGCCTCCTTTTCTCCAGGCTAAAAAAACCCCAGGTCCTTCAGCTGCTCCTCATAAGACTTGTGCTCTAGACCCTTCACCAGCTTTGTTGCCCTTCTTTGGACACACTCCAGCACCTCAATTAATGTTAAACCTTGTTAAATTCCTTTGAAAACACATAATTTCAGAACTGAACAGGTATTAGATTATCTTCAATTTATCCACAAGTAAATTCATTCTGGTAGTGAGTAAAGCTTACTAGATATAAGATCACATGAGTTTTAAAGGAGAATATGATGAGAATAAATTTAACAAGTTTTCATTAAGGTACCTTCAGATCACAACTTTAGTGGAGTCAATTATACATCCCAAATATTCCAGTTAGAGGCAAATCATTAAAAGATACATTGCTGACTTGCAAAAGGTTGTATCGGTTGATTATAGGGACCAAAATGTTATTACTTTTTCAAAATTTCTGATAAATTAAAATATTTGCCTAACTGAAAATCCTGTAAAAGACTTCACTATTTTTTCTTTATTTGTTACTCTTTCATCTTCAGAATACTTTCTTTTCTAAATAGTTACATCAGAGTTACAATATTCACAAGATGAGATTAGAATAATACTACAACCTTTTAGGACAATTGTTACTGAAAAATGGAAGAATCCTTTAACACATAAATATATGCAGCTGGATCTAAGCATGACGTGAGTGTCACACTGGTAAGTTTCAGGTGTTTGACTGCTTGAATAGAATCCAGAAACTTGAAATTAAAAACTGTGAGACCTAAAATGAACATAAAATTTGTATCATTAGACAATACAGAATAATTATTTAAAGATAAACTTAGTTGCTTAAAGAAGTCATAATGATAATGGTTATTCACAGTTTGGAGACCTCTCTTGAAGACACTGTGTCAAAGACAGTGTTTGCCAAAGGAATCCAAACTAGTGTTAAGATCTCTTTTTCCTCTGAAAACTCATCATAGAGGTATCGCTCACTCACATCCAATTTCTTCTAGCAATGCTTTTCAATCCTTTACTGTGGGAACTATAACTTTTTTCTTTTCTCCCAAGATGCGTGTAAAAGCCCCATTGCATGTTTATACAGTACTATATGATATATTCAATCATAAATTTCTTCCCCACCCTTCTCAGATCTGTTATGGATAATCCACAGACAGAAGCCCAAAAGCAAGAAGCTGAAACCATCACACAGTGTAGTAGAATAAAGTGGCAATGTATGTGTTTGCAAGTTTTCATAGTAGAAAACAACTAATTGGATTATCTTAAGGAGTAAACACTCTTGCTCATCAGAAATGCAAGATTTTAATCATGGATCTTTAATAAAGAGATATTATTATTATTGTTGTTGTTATTAAAATAGTGGATATGACTCAATTTGAATCATTTATCCAAATGTTATTTAAAGATATTGACTTTCCTTATATCTCTATATTGAAGTGCTGAGCTGTTAAGCACTATCGTGATAGTGTTGAAAGAGATTTTTTGCACATACCATTGATGGGAGACTAGACAGGAAGGAACCTATAGGACCCTCAACTCTCTCATTATCTGCTATCAAGCTTTTTATAGGTATCAGCCTGCTTCATACCCATTTTCACAGTAGCTTTAAAACAGTCCAGTTGTTTGGCCATACTAATTTAGCAGTTTTATGCCTTTACTGATCAGATGAGTTCCTTTTTTTTAAATTGTTATAGCTTCTTTGAGGATTTCTGTTCATAGCTTCATCCAGTATATGCTAATTTTTTCCTTCCCTAAAGCCTCTTCCACTTGCAATTTAATACTAGCCTTCTATAAGATACCTAATTTCAGAAATATTGTTTCATCTCTTCCTAGAAAAGGCTGCTGCTGTTTTTCGCCTTTGGAGACAGCATCTGGAAGTAGATAACATTTCATTTTATTGTCAATAATACATGAAACAAACAACCACAAACCGTCATCAGAGTCTGGAGAAGTTTAAGTTGGGAATTGAAAAACTGCCCAAAACTACTGCCAGACAACCAAAAAAAGTTATTTTTTTAAAAAACAATAGGAGAAAAAGAGTTAATTTTATAAGAAATGGAAATAGCATTAAATGGTATTTGCAAAGTAGGATATATTGTTTTATTTCAGGACTTAACACAGACTGATGAGATGTGTTTTCTTCCCATGGATTGAAAAGCAAATGTAAAAAGTAAAAGATAGTTTGCCCACTTGAAGTCATTAAACTGCATTTTCAAATTCTGTAAGGACAAATTGAATGTTGTTATTGCTGTTAAATATTTTTTCCCTCCAGTCAGTTATACAAAAGGATCTTTACATGCAATGATAATTGAATAGAGCATTGTGTGTCTTGTAAATTTTTTGTTAATGAAAAAAGACATATTTTTGAAGTCTGAATACATAAATTACATAGTACAGTACTTGCTTAGCTTATTGTTTTGGTTATTTTTCAAATTTCATTACTTTTACACTTCTGTTAAATATTTCACTATTAAATAATCAAAGTGCTACAGAAAACTTCCTTGGTATTATTACAGATAAGCAACAGATTTTTTTTTTCAATTGTGAGTTTACAGGTCTTCTTTTCCATCACTACTATCTTTAATTCTCTTCAGGCACTGAAACTCAGGCATGCAGTACCCTTTAGTCGGATTCTGTGACTGGCCATATCTCCTAATATTGAAAATCCTGTGTTCCTGTTTTTGTAAATGCAAGGGTAATGATTTTTGACACAAGGGTAACCATCCTGTTGTCACATTTCTGTGTCTTTAGGTAGAAGTATGCTTTCTGACTCAAGTCAAACTCTCTTGGAAATAGAGTCAAATTGTCTTCCAAGGCAAAGTCATTAGTTTAATATATGTCTGCTTTTCTTAATATAGATATATTTAAAAATGTTAGAGGAGTTTTCTCCTACATTTCTTTTCAAGTTTCTTACCATAGTATCTCTTCAGCTTTTTTAACAAAATCATCTGGTCCAACCTTTCTTGAAAAAGGATCCATCTAAACAAAAACATGGTGTAGAACAGATGGCCCAACACCCTGTCCAGTCAAATCTTAAAAGTGTCCAAAGTTGGAGAATCCACCACTTCCCTGGGGACATTATTCCAATGGCTGATTGTTCTCATTGTGAAAAATTTTCCTCTAGAGTCCAATCGGAATCTCCCCAGGAGTAACTTGCACCCATTACCCCTCGTCTTTTCTATGTGACTCCTGGTAAAAAGGGAGTCTTCATCTTCTTTGTAGCCACCCTTTAAGAACTGGAACATGGTGATGAGGTGTCCTCTAAGTCTTCTTTTCTCAAGGCTGAACAAACCCAGTTCTCTCAGCCTTTCCTCATATGGCAGGCTTCCCAGTCCTTTGATCATCCTGGTGGCCCTTCTCTCCAGCCTGTCCACATCTTTTTTGTATCGTGGAGACCAAAACTGAACACAGTATTCCAGGTGTGGCCTGACAAGTGCTGAGTAAAGTGGAAAAGTGACTCAGCACTTGCCAGGCCACACCTAATAAGAAATTAATCTTAATTTCAATTAAAGTCAAACCTTTTATGTAGTAATTGATAGAATGAAATATATCCAGGGGTTTCTAAAGAAGCATTTTTCTCCATTAAAGAAAGATCCAGAAGGTTTCCATTTTGTGCAGCTGAACATTGAACTGGTTATGATTATACATCTGATGATTTTCTTGGCAAGTCACTAAAGTCATTATACTCCTACCTGTATCGAAATTAGCTACTTGCAAGGATTCATTAGTTGTGCAGACTGACTACTTGAATAGTCATGATCTTAAGTATGGCCATGAAATTTCAACTTCCTTTGTATTTCATAAAGAAAGAAAGAAAGAAAATTGTTAAGAAAAATAAGACCATGGATAATTTTCCAGCCTTTGATCATATAGAGGTGATTCCATAGTTAAAATTATGTTTAATATTTAACTTCAAGTAGAATTAAAATGCTTGGTTTTGACTATAATAATTAAATTAACTTTTGAATTTATGAACATTACTGATTTCAGAAACACTGAATTTTCAGAGACTCCTTTGGTGGTTGTTTCAAGACTTCCTCACCTAGGAAGGAATTTATCTAACAAAATCTGGATATCTGCTATTTCTCTTTTTTCTGAAGAAATATGTACTTATAGGTCATAATTAATCTAATCCAGAAGTGGGCTTCTAAAATACAGCAGATTTATCATTCTCTAGGAGTGTCTGGCTATGACTACGGTAAAAATTTCGGATGTGCATATCTGTGGGCTGAATATAATTGTTCGTATAAAAGCATCTAATAACTTTTGAGATATATCAGCACATCCCTCCTGAGAGAGGCTTCCTGTAGAATCTAAGCCATCAGCCCTATGTGGCTGTCCTAGAGAATCAAAAAGTAGCTGGAATGTCTCTGTTCAATGTATATTTCATTTAAGGTTCCATATTAAAATTCCTAATTTAGGTTTCTAATCATGATCTTTGTCTAAGGCCTCACACTGTTGCCCTTATCAATATGAAGTACGGATTTTAGAAAGTAATTCATCTGATCAAATGGAGATGTCTACTTCTGGTTCAAGGTGAACTGAAAAATTGACCGAGCTTGTTTACATAAAGGTACCTACATGTGAACAACAATTTTTTTAATTTGTGGGCTGAATCACAAACTCTGGACTGGGTACAATCCCTAAACATAAACATGTAGTGCTATTTGATATCCTTTGCTTCCAGCTGGTTTCTCAGAAGACAATGTCTCTTCCAGGCACTGTGTCTCCTCTATCGGACCTGTGTTTATGTTTCAGATACATATTGTATGTCAGACGGCACTGGATAGATAAAATTAGGCAGCTGAATATGTATAATTTAGATATTATGATGCTCAGATACTAAACATCTGTACTTACACAGTCAATGGAAAGAAGGGATTACCTTACTGCAATGTGAAGAATCATTCATGATTCTTGATCCCATAGCAGGTATCTGGGGAGATTTAGTGCTTCACATTTGTCAATCTATTATCCTGTGAAGACAGTCAATAGAAAACACTGGTACTCAGAATATATGAATAACATCAGAATTGTTGGTATCCAGAAACATCTCTCCATCCTCTGAAGTTTATAACTAAGTCTTACGAGGATAGGCTTGAGTAACAGGGGAAAAATTCAAACTACATTGGCTGTGAAAGAACTTGCTAAAGAAGCTGGAGAATGGGGTTTGGACCTGCCTTATAATGAAGGAATTTGAGTGCATTGACTCACCTCCAGCAACTTGTCACAGCCATAAATAAAACAATTGTGATGATGCTGTTTTCTATCCTTCCTGATGAAACTGAAAAATTATGCATAGAGGAATAAAAATAATTCTCTGTAGTTCATTCATGAACCACTTTGCTGGCAGGGGAGCAGGAAGGTCCTATATTCTGTTCCATAGTCATACTACTGTTCATGTAGTTCAAGCCAGATTGTGTTTGTTTGGTTTTTTTTTCCCCTAAAAGAAATAAATACAAATTCCTGAAACATGATGAAAATACAGGTAATTCCTTAGCTCCTCACAGGATTTTACCCACATCATTGACCCCTCCTTCAATTTGTTTTTCTGTTTCCATAAATCATACATTCTTTACCTCATGATGATTTGACTTCAGGAACAATGAGGGAAGAATCACCAGTTACCACAAAAATTATTCTAGCAAACTTGGAAACTAGGTCCTGGATTCCAAGCTTCTTTGTTCTAGTACTCGGATGTACAACCATCCTAACTGATGTTCTCACCATAACATTATTATGCAAAGAGCAGATAGCATCACTTCTGGCCATATCTCAAAATAAAAAATCTCTCCAGATGCTGGGACTGAGGCATAATTGAATATATAATATGAAGGGAAATGAGTTATGTTAAATGTCCTAAGTGAGTAGACAACAGTCAGTCCAGGAAACCTGTGCTATCAACAGAAGCAAAGGCAGAGAAGACAGAAGGATCCTATTTTTCTTCTGAGGTTGGCTGTTAAACAAGTTTCTGCTAATCTAGCACTCAATACTGTGATTTTTTTTTCCCTTTTTTTTTCTTTTTTAAACAGCAATTTATGGAAACAAAGTGATTTAATACTGCAAATCAATGTGGGTCAACATATTGCCTAAATCTAAAGGAGGAAACACAAAAGCATCATTTCACAGTCAGGGCAGCATTTTATAATCAAAGTAACTACAAAGAAAAGAACAGAAAGACTGAGAAGACTGAAAAGATGAGTGCTGTTGGAGTGGTCTCAAAGACAAATGAACTCTTGACGTAGATGGCTGAAACAGAAATGTTTGTTCTTAAATTAAAGAACAATTGTCGTCTTATCAAAATAGAGGCTTGTGTAACACACTTCTTAATGTCAGTCACCAGACTCTCATTTTCATTGTTTAGTCAAAAGGTAGAAGTCCCAAGCCAGCAACAAGGAAGTATCTCTGCAGAAATGAAAGTGAGTTTGTTTTAATCACAGTACTTAATCCATTTGGGGTATTTTCTGTTATTCAGATGGTTGCTATAAGTTAAGTTAGCAGGTATAGATGATGTATTTTGTTTTCAGATCTGGAGTCTCAGCCATTTTATCTGTCTTGTGCTGATGCCTGTAAAAGAAAAGGTTTTATGAGTTAGCATTGGAAGGAGACCAACTCCACGAAGCTCAGTATAGCCATGCTTATATGGGTGGGGATAGCAATATACACAATTCATGTGACCTAGCCTGCAAGCCGTATTAAGATTTATTTATAACAAACAAGAGGGAGACGCAAACCATATAGTTAAGCTTATGTGTTCAGCACAGACCTTTCTTTGCCATGCAGTCACTCTGGTGGAAAGAAGAAATTGGTTTTGGGCATGTCTAAGGATAACTCTGAGGTAATAGAAGGGTCACGTAGAAGGCATTTCTACTACATCTTCTTTAGACAGGCATCAATTCAGCGATATTTATTAGAAAAGTCATTTCAAGTTCTTCCAGGATGAAGCATTTGGGGCTCAAAGAATGAACTTCCTGACTGGCTACTAGAAATAAATGTTCTAATCTAAGCTGAATTTAAAAATTAACAGAGTGTTTGTGGGACAAATACAAATGCATGTGCTACCGTTTTAAAAATTTTATTTTATTTTATTTTATTTTATTTTATTTTATTTTATTTTATTTTATTTTATTTTATTATCTTTTTTATTTAGAAGGTAATTTTTTCCTAAAATTTATTTAGGCCATATAGGCCAAATACATCAAAATAGGTTTTGCACTTTCTTATGGACTAAAGTAAAAATTAACATAAGGATGGATTAGGCTTTATTATTCAAAGTTATTGTTCCTTAATTCCCCTTTAATTAATTAGCTTTTGTACAATCCTGTAGAGCTGTAGTGCATTATCTCACTATCATTGCATGCAAAGATGATAATGTAATTATGCCTGAATGCAAATATTCCACAGATTGATCTACCACAAAATACCCAATATAAGATGTATGAAACTAAGACACAGTGGTCAAAGAAAGATTCATTATCTTCTGTTTACACTTATGTATCCATTTTTATGTCCAGATAAGTGGTTATCAATTTAAATTGTTGTATATCAGATTAGATTAGGAATATACAGAATTATTTAACACTTCCTATCTATTCTCTGATAAGTTGAGCTAAAATTCTTTGAGAGTCATAGCTGACTTACTGAGAATTCAAGATTTGGTGCCAATATATTTGAATCTTATAATTAAAAATGTTATCTATCTTAATGCTTCAGTCTTTCTTCAGAGAAATTTCTGAAAAATATATTGCAGTTTTCCATATAATAATCTCCCAAAATCCTTAATTATCTGTTATTCTATTTACACATATATTCTCCTGAAAAGTATCCTTGATTAGTACTGTTTTATATGGTTTTTATGTTTCCTCATAATTTCTCTTTTAGTAGTTTTTATGCAGTGGACCATCATTATTTTAGGATGTGTTGAAGAGCAGAATTGGCATTTACATTTGAAAAGTGGGTTCCAGATATCTACCGCATTGGCTGAAATAACAGATAGGTTACTATGAAAGAAAAGCCTGCAAAAATACTTGTTCCTTCCTTTAATCTATTTGAACAAGATTAACATAAAATAGTTCATATTAGTGTCAAGCTCAGAGTTTTATTTGATTACTTTCTGTATTAATTTGATGGTTTGGTAATTTGAACTTATTGACTTGTTGATTTGGTCTTTAACATGAACTTATTTTGACTTTAGTACTATTGCATCTTTAATTAACTTAATAAAGTTACAGTAAACTACAGCAACTAAATATTTCCTCTGGTGTGTTTTGCTATCAGATCCATTTCAATAAAATCCATAAACGATATGGAGTAACTTCTTTTTTTGGTTGCATGGAAGCTTGGACTTTGAGTTCTAATGAAAGTTCAGAGGTAAATAAGACATCCTAAAAACGTTTTATTTGGCTTGTTGATTAACATCTAAATATTAGATCTACAAGAAGATTTCATATCACAACAATCACAAACAATACTGTACTCAGGGATCCTTGAGTCCTCTAAAGAAACACATAGCCTGGCGACAAGTAGGTAAACTCTATGTACACAGAGAGAGTGGACAGTGCTTGAGAATGCAATCAGAATAGCCAGAATGCGCATCAAGGAATTATCTCTAATAGGCCATTCTTAATTGTATGCGTACTAACTTTATGTTAAAAAGTAGTTGCTTGTGTCAGACCTGGACTTGCACCTGTCAAGTACCGACTCGAACTGTAACTGTCAAGATATTCTTCCAGAGATGAGCCTCTTCTTTAAAATGTATTCTTCCAGTGAAGATCCACTTCTTGGACCATTACCCCCTGCTGTTCTTCTGTGTGGGCACCAATGATACTGCCAGGGGGGACCTGGAGCATATTGAGAGTGGTTGCATGGAGGCAAAAGTTGAGGGCATGGAGGGCCAGGTGGTTTTTACCAGCGAAGAGGAAAGGCATGGACAGACCCAGTGTGTCAGAAACAGGTTGCACAGCTCGTGTTGACAGCAGCGACTTAGCTTTTACAACCATGGAACTGCCTTTAAGGAATGCTAGGAAGAGTCAGGATCCACTTGGCCAAATAGGGACACAGCATTTTTTCCAACAGGGTGGCTGACATGGGGAGGAGAGCTTGAAAGTAGGAATGATCCAGGTAGGAGATGACAACCCATATAGTAGTGAAGAAATGGTGGACCGTTGGACAAAGGGTCAGGGCGATGTGGACAAAAGAAACTTTGTATTCAAGAAAATAAAGCTGAAGGGGGCCTACCTCAAGTATATGAGCATTAATAAGAAAGCTTTGAGAGGTCAGCATGATGGCAGAAGCTCTCACACTTTTTCTGGGAACTCATCACCACTGCATGCCTCTGAAATGCCTGTGTACTAATGCACAAAGCATAGGGAACATTATGAATTAGGGATATTATGTCCGTGAACGGTTGCAGGGCTATGATCTAATTGGGATTACAGAGACATGGTGGGATAGCTCACAGAACTGGAGTGTTGCAGTAGATGGATATAGACTTTTTACAAAGCACAGGCAGAAAGGCAGCAGGGAGACAGGCCCTTTATTTGAGAAAGCAGTGGGAATGTGCAAAGCTTTGCCTAGGGATGAGATAATAAACCAGATAAAAGTTTATGGGTTAGGATTAACACACAGACCAAATGTGGGTGCCATTGATGGGTGTCTGCTAAAGACTGCCTGCTCAGGAAGAAGATGATGCCTTCTTCCAACAACTGAAAAAAGTCTCACATTCACAGTTCTCGATCCTTAGGGGTGACTTTTACCACCCTTAAATCTGCTGGAGGGACAAGACAGCAGGGTGTGGTGGATCAGTCCTGGCCAGCAGCCACATGCCTACCCAGTTGCCCTCTCACATAACGTTCCTTAACAGAACTCTCACCTCCAATGGTTTGGAACTTCACCCCCGAAACAACTACAGGACCCTGATAAAGTGATAGAATATTTGAAGGGAAAATGCTGTGGCTATTCCAAGGAGACAAAACTTACCACATTGTCCTGGGCCCTGGCCACGATCTACCAAACACTGCTCGATAGCAGGCAGCGTCCTCAGGTGGAAGAGCAGGAGGGAGAACAGGGCGACAGGCCCTGCGGCTACCCCAAGCCCAGCAACAGCTCTGCCGCTGATGAGTGAATGAGCTGCCACGTGGTGCTTTGCTGAGGGGCTACACTGTGACGAGCTTTCACATCTCAGAGAATTTCAAATTGTTTAAGTTGTAGGGCTTTTTACCTTTGTATTGAGTTCTTTACATCCTTCTCTGTGTTACAGTATTTCCTATTTTTGTTTGTTTATTCTGTTTTAATAACATTTGAATGTTTTTACTTGTGATCTAAATTGTTATAAACTAATCAGTTCATTATATACTGGGTTTTACTCTGTCAAGATTTGGTGTATTTTTTTAACAACAGTGATAAAATCTGAAAGCCCACTTGTCTTAATTGATATAAAATTTCCTGGTTGAACTATAGGTTGTTGGTTTGAAAGTCTGAAATACATTCCTGTAAAGGTCACACAGACCTTTTGTCTTTCATTCACTAAGGAATCAAAATGCAACATTTTAGTAAGCTCAGCTCAGCTGCTGAGGCACATACTTTAATACATAAAAGCCTATTTCATATTATTTCATAGTTATAAAAATTTTTAAATGTTTTTTTTCTGATTGAACAATGACAACTTGTCTCCTGGTTAGCTCTCCCTACAGCAAGACACAACTCATTTGTCTGTGTCAGCATATATTATTCTAGAGTGTAGTTTTTGCTTTACTTTCAGGAACTGGTAGTAGTGGTTTATTTGGCTTTACAATGGATAAAGAGTGAGATTCAGGGAATAAATTAATAATGATAATGCAAATTGTTATTTTTTAACAAAGCATCTTAACAGTTTTCTGGAAAATCCAGTGCACTAACCTCAGACTGATCATTTTGGAAAATATGGTTTTAATTGTGAACATTATTTTAATACTTCAAAAATTATTTGTGATTAAATGTTTTGCTGTGAAGCTATGAGCCACTTCCAGGAAGCAGAGCCTCATCACATGTAACGGTTACATGGGAAGACAAATGTCATAATCCCAAACATCCCCTCTTCTTCCTTCTTTCCCCCAGCTTTTATTGCTGAGCACAACATCATATGTTATGGAATATCCCTTTGGTCAGTTGGGGTCAGCTGTCCCGGCTGTGTCCCCTGCCAGCTTCTGGTGCACCCCCAGCCTGCTCACTGGAGGGGGCAGAAAGATAAAATGCAAACATTCTTCAGCAGTAACAAAAACACTGTTGTGTTATCAACATTGTTTTAGTAACATATCCAAAACACAGCACCATACGGGCTTCTATGAAGAAAATTGTCTGCATCTCAGCCACACCTAGTACATCAGCTCGCTCTGAAACAGGTGTGAAGTTTGAGACTCAGCTGGACTAACATAAGTATGCAGTGACATTTAAAAGATCTGAGCTCATCAGGAGTGACCTTCTGTATGCTGTTTAGAATGCTGAATGTCTCTCCATGGCTCTCAGCTAGTGCTGTGCAGATATCTTTGATACCTTATAATATCTGATATTTCACCAGACGCATGTTAGGTAATTTAATCCCACTACATACAATCCATTTTAGTAGACCATTCAAAAAACGGTTTTAGAACACTCCAGAAAGAGAGTAGAAAAGCGAGTCACAGATCTTACTTCTTAGACATCCTTCTACCTCCTTAGGTGCTCTGAAGACTTAGTTGTCTAGCTTTAGGTTATGAGAAGAATATAGTTGTGTTAATGAAGTGACCCTCACTATAACTTGAATTTTAATATTGGTAACTTTATCATGATGACTTTTTTTTTTTTAATACTTCCTTTAAAAATGTGATCTCATTCAGAAAATCAATGTATACCTTTTCTTAAATTCAGAAGTAATTTCAGGGGGTTTTTTTGTCTGTTTTTAGCTGATTTATAATCCATATTTCCCTACAGAAATGATTCAGCTTGCTTCCAATTTTTTATTCTGTAGGGAAGAAGAATATTAGACTTATTCTTATACACATAGTCAAAATGATGCTATGTCATGTGCTCCGTTGCTATCTATGAAACATTCAGGCAACATAGTTTTAATTTTAGAGTAAATTTATTATTATTTGTCAGACTTTTAAGAATACAAGACAAAAAGAGATTTCTTGTTATGCAAATTCATTGATAATTCAGTGGTATACAAATTCACTATAGCAAAATAATCTGGAAGAAAAATCTACTGAACCTCTTGTTTGCTCTGATTTTTCAATTTAAAAAATTAGTTTTGCATCACATCAGTATTGGGGACATTTTATTTCAGCTTAGGAATTACATTTTATTCATTAAGAGCTGATTTTCATACAGTGAAAACACAAAGCAAAAAGTAAAATGGCCATGAGGTAATCCTTCTTCCTTGAGTCTAGTTTGATTAAGAGCAATGGAGAAACAAAGAATATAGATAGGAATGGGAGAATTTGAATATTTTATATAGTTAGGCATTCATGTCAAGACCTCTTCCTTCTAGTTTGATAAAAAGTAATGAAGAGTAATGAAATAATATCACAAGATATTTGGTTGAACAGAGTGTCTTAATATAACATGAATTTCTTTGCTTTCCACTTTGTAGGAGATAAATAGTTTACAGATGGAGACAATATGATGGTTCAGGCTAGGCTTCGGATCCTGGTCTTCTTGTACTAGATACATACGACTGAGTAATGAATCATTAAGTCTACTACTCTAGCTGATAAAAATACAAAGATATGGACTCAGACACAAATGTCACCAGCTGTTACATTCTAGCAGCCTCAGTAGGAATGAAGAAAATTATGGTAAATTAAATAAAAAAGTAAATAAATAAATATAACAGAGAAGCAGTAGAAATTAAACTAGTGTAATTAAGTTCCTGGATGGGGCATTTAGAAGTCTGATTTAAATCTCGAGGAGTATGTGAGGTTTATAGGAGTTGCATTCTACAAACTGTTATACTAAGCAAAGGCTGCTGTTGAGGGCTATTTCTGAAATCCAGTTCTTCTCTTGGGTACGGTAGGATTCTTCAGCAGGACGTGAATAGGAGCACCAGAACTAGTCCATGACAGGGTTGTTGCTGACCTTCCCTCCCTTCTTTCTTTCCCCGATGCATACTCCTAGGTACATTCTCTTGGGTCTTGTCTGGAGCTCTTGGTTTGTGGACGAAGCAAAGGAGAAGGTTTGTGTTGTGGGTTGATATTGGCCAGCAGCTAAGTACCCACACAGCTCCTTGCTCATTCCCCTAGTCCCAGAGAGAGGATGGAGAGAACAGGAAGAGCAAAAATGAGAAAACTCATGGGTTGAGATAAAGACAATTCAAGAAGTAAAGGAAAAAGAAAAAAAGTAAAAACAAAGAAGTGATGCAAAGGTAATAACTCATTGCCTCCCAAAAGCAGACTGATACCCAGCTAGTCTCTGAGCAACAGCTGCCTTGGAAGACACTCTCCATCCCTCGCTTTATTTTTTATTGCTGAGTATGATGTTATATGGCATGGAACACCCCTTTGACCAATTCATGTCAGCTGTGCTGTCTGTGTCCCCTCCCAGCTTCTTGCCCACCCCTAGCCTCCTCTCTGGAAGGGGGCAGAGTGAGAAACAGAGAAGGCCTTGATGCTATGAAAACACTGTTCCAAATATTAATAGTATTAATTTAATTACAATTAATAATAACAAAACATTGGTGTGTTATCAACACAATTTTAATCACAAATCCAAAACACAATGTCATGCAGGTTGCTATGGAGAAAGGTAACTCCATCCAAACCAGATGCAGCACAGTTTGAGATCTATATTCTCTTAATCCTGAAGAAATTTGAATCCAAGTAAAGTATTTCTTTCATCAGTCATTCTTGCCATCTTTCTATTGACTGACTTAGAAGGATAATCTCTAATTTACCATTTTTTAGTGCTAAGGTTCCATACAGCTGTGAGTGCAATGGTTGCAGGGCTAGATGAATAAGTAAGCAGTAAGCATGAGTGTGATTCCAGATTAATGAAATAGGAAACTTCTTTCTAGATTGTCACATATCCATTGCGTAGCATATGCACATAAATAGTCCTACAAAGACTGTCTTCTACAATGTTATTTATTGACTACTTAACTGCAAAAATAGTACTATGAAGAGAGGAATTTTAGCCTACGGCCTAAAGACTGCTTATGTGGTTGTTTTCCTATTAAAAAAAAAAAAAGTTATGTAAGGAAAGAACAAGATCAAGATCAAGGACTTCCCCTGTTTTCAGAAGAGTGCCAGCATCATTAGGCTATAGAGTTACATTTTCTTTTGTTCAATGTCTGTGTATCAATTAATTTTGCACGCTTCGTTACTTATAGCTGAGAAACCACAAGGAAGTTGAAGAATCACTCCTTACACTAATGTAGTATTCATGTCTTAACGGAGCATCAATTGGAGGCTAGACAGAATGACAACACTGGTGCCTCTCAGGTGCCTATTTTGAGGCAAGTAAATTGAACTTTTAGCTTCTTAATGATTAAATTATTAAATAAACAGTTGGACTTTGAAAAATGCAGAAATATTTGAAATTCAGCTTTCTAAGCACGGATGACTGATGACGGTTTATATGCTATAGATTAGCACACCTGTCTTCTCATTGACCGTTATTTTAATACGCTAGGGAACTGCATCCCACTATTAGTAGTTCTACTAACTGAAGAGTATGTTTGTAAACATTATCTGTATTAGAGCTAAACATGGACTAAGGGAGTTGACTTAAATCTTTTCTTTTGGAGTCAGAATCCAAAATTTACTTTGTTCAAGAATTAGATCTTGATTGTTACTTTAGGTAAATATGGTGCTGCTTGATATTTCAGTGGTTATTCTCCTGGAACTCCAGCTGTCAATCTGGAAGTTCGTATGTCTTCTGTGTCATAATTTACAGCCTCCTGCAGTTATCTCAAATGGACTGAAATATCTCATATATCACTTTAAGGAAAAGAATGAAGAAGAGAAAGACAAGATAAGAAGATATGCTATATTCCCTTGTAAATTATGTGACAAAATTATTTTCTGTATGCTGACTGTTATGATTTTCATTCCTGCAGAGTTTAGTTAGCCAACCTTCACTATGATACTGCTATGATGTACTGTTGTTTGCATCTAAGTGTTTCTATTAGCCAGAGATCATGTGGGAGGTCCTTAAACTGCAGCACCTAAAATGAGATGCCTATATTTAGGCATAGAAACACCACCTTTATATTCCAGTTATCATCAAAAAAGCAAAATAGCCACTTACCGATTTCTTTTCATTTTATTGTAGACTTGGAAAGCTAGATTAGTTTAATGCTGTCCTAAAGGCTTTATATTACTATTGATATATATCAAATATATCAGATTTTAATACTTAGAAAGCATTACACATGGTTGCAGAAAATGAGCATTAAATTACTGACATGAATATACACTGAAAGTGAAAATTGCACAACCTGTCAGGGAAGTATATAGACAAAAATTCCACATTAACTCATTATAATTAATATGAAAATTCTTTTTTTTTTTTTTTGTCATTTAAATGAGCAGCAAGATAATTTTATGTGTAGAAAGCATTAGTAGCATTCATCTTGGGAAATAAACCAGGTTATGAACCATTTGTGTTTGCCACTAAAAGATCCCACAACCCAGTACAGTAAAGTTTCCAGATCTTCTCTACACACTTAATAGATAAAAATTGTCTGAAATTTTCTGCCGGTATCATTCAATGTTTGCCAATTTTATGAAGTGTTTTCTTAAATCCCAGTGCTTCCAGATTTCTGGGGAACAAAATTCATAGTAATAATATCTTCCAGAGCTACAAAAGACTGAACTATGAGTTCTTTTTAAAAAATTGGAAAGTGAGATTATTTATGTTGTGAAAGATTTTTTTTTTTTTCCAAATTACAAAAGCTTTAAAAGTTCAACTTGGTCCTTTCTCTGACCCACAGGTGTGATCCAATGAAGATCTGCCTTGGGCCTTGACTCATTAGGTGTAGCTCCAGAGGAAGACTGAAGCTGTGATGGTCTTTAAGTATCCCTCCTTCACCCACCATGATCAGAAATTGTTATAAGACCTTATGGTATGTCTTTTTTCCCTGTACACAGTCTACCCCTAAAATTTTAGGAGTGGAATCCTGTTCAGAACTAAACTGGTCAAAACCTACATGGTTATATGTAATTACATTTTTAATATTCTAGTGCCATATGAGATGTCTTAGAATATCCAAGACACGTACACAGGTATAGCAGAGATGGCACAAGACAGAAAGGATAGCCAAGGCACTGTGGAGCAGGGTGACAACTGAAGACTGAGAAGTATATTAAAAGAGGTTTAAAACTACATTGAATATCTACTCATATGTTACAGAATCCAGTTCCTACATTTCAGAGATTTATTCTAGGATCAGTTTAGTTGCCCACCCATAGATGTCCAATGTAGATTCATAGTACAACTCAAATTATCCTAGATCTCTACTAGATAGGAGAAATTTACTGGACTCCTAAGAATTTTATGAGCTTCACCTCATCATGTTTTCTTCATTTCCTCTGGTGTTTCCCTCTTAGCAGTTTCCACATACTATTATGAAATGACCAGACAGCTGATATGATTGTATAATACTAAGCAGCTGATTGTGAAAAAATGGATCAATTATTATATATATTTATATTAAGAATTAGAGGGTTTTCTTTGTCCTTTATTAAATTAATTAGATGCAAGAGAGTATTTTTAGTAGTGTAGGATATCTTGGGTCATTGAGTCTGTTCAGAGGATTTTATTTTTTATTTCAAATCCCATTATTTTGGTATGCTGGGAAATATCGTAGAATAAAATTGGTGGTATCATTCTATATACTGCTTTCCTCTTCACAATAAATGCTTGTATTCTTGCCAAAAGGTTTTGTGGACTTTCAGGCTCTTTTCAGTCTTATTTCTTGATCATGTATCAGGTGGGGGACACTACTTATGTAAGATACTTCATTCAAAACAAAACTGCATGAAACGATAAAAAAAAAAAAAAGATTGACACATGTGTGAGTCATACTCTTTAGACTCAAAAGTATCTCAATGTTTCATAGAATCATAGAATGGTTTGAGTTGGAAGAGACCTTAAATATCATCTAATTCCAACCCCACTTCCATGGGCAGGGACACCCTCCACTAGACCACGTTGCCCAAAGCCCCATCCAACCTGGCCTTGAACACTTCCAGGGACGTGGCCTCCACAACCTCTCTGGGCAACCTGCTACAGTGTCTGATCACCCTCACAATGAAGAATTTCTTTCTAATATCTAATCTAAATCTACCCTCTTTCAGTTCAAAGCCATTACCCCTTGTCCTGTCACTACACACCCTTGTAAACAGTCCCTCTCCAGCTTTCCTGTAGGCCCCTTCAGGTACTGGAAGGCTGCTATAAGGTGTCGCCAGAGCCTTCTCTGCTCCAGGCTAAACAACCCCAACTCTTTCAATAACAACACTTCTCTTTATTGAGTGAGTTTCTACAATCATTACTACTTCAATACAGCATTTAGAAATTATTAATAAAAATGTGATGTAAATATTTTATTAATTTTGGTCTTTATTAGGTTTGGGTGGAAAATAACTATTGAACGAATGACTAGCAAGTATTCAGTCAAGAAATTGACATTTCAGCACAAATTTACAACAGCTACTGCACGTATCTCTTTCATCTACAGACATAAAACCTTCAGAATAATTCACATTTCATTTCTAAGTAATTTAGTGAATATTTTTCCCACATATCAATAATTAATTCTAATGAATACTGTGGAATGAAATATAAGTAAAGGTTGAATTAGTGACAGAATAAATATAAAAAGCTGTATGAAAATATTATGCACATTTAGTGCTATTTTGCTGAAAATCCTTAGACAACTCATTATACTATTGAGAGTTCTGCTTTAAAAATAAATAATTAAATATAAGCTTCCAGGAAAAGTCTCCTTCATTCTGAAAAGTTGTATTTTCTTTTGGTACTTTCAAAAAATTTTTCACAGCCACAGTATCAATTGTTAGGATGCCTCCAACTGGTAATAAATAACCAAGGATATTTGCACCAAGAAAGGTGCAGAAGGTTATCTGGAGTTTCCATCCTTTATTGGATGCAGGGGAAAAACATAGTGACGAAGGCTGAGGAAAAGGCAGAGGTACTTAATATGTTCTTTGCCTCAGTCTTTAATAGTAAGACCAGTTTCCTTGGGGTACCCAGCCCTCTGAGCTGGATGACAGGGATGGGGAACAGAATGAAGCCCCCATAATCCAAGGGGAAATGGTTAGCAACCTGCTAAAATACTTAGACACACACAGGTCTATGGGGCCAGATAGCATCCACCTAAGGGTACTGAGGGAGCTGGTGGAAGCGCTCACCAAGCCACTTTTCATTATTTATCAGCAGTCCTGACTAACTGGGGAGGTCCCAGTTGACTGGAGGTTAGCGAATGTGACGCCCATCTACAAGAAGGTCCGGAAGGAGGACACAGGGAACTACAGGCCTGTCAGTCTGACCTCGGTGCTGGGGAAGTTTATGGAGCAGATCTTTTTGAGTACTATCACATGGGACGTACTGGACAACCAGGTGATCAGGCCCAGTCAGCATGGGTTCATGAAAGGTAAGTTCTGTTTAACCAACCTGATCTCCTTCTATGATCAGGTGACCTGCTTAGTGGATGAGACTATGGATGTTGTTTACCTGAACTTCAGTAAAGCCATTTCCCACAGCTTGCTCCTGGAGAAACTGGCTGCTCATGGCTTGGACATATGTAGTCTTCACTGGGTAAAAAACTGGCTGGATGGCTGGGCCCAAAGAGTTGTGGTGAATGGAGGTAAGTCCAGTTGGTGGCTGGTCACAAGAGGTGCTCCCCAGGGCTCAGTACTGGGGTCAGTTCTCTTGAATATCTTTATCAATGATCTGAAAGAGGGGATCAAGTGCACTCTCAGTATGTTTGCAGATGACGCCAAGTTGGGGAGGAGTGTTGATCTGCTGGCGGGTAGGAAGGCTCTGCAGAGGGATCTGGACAGGCTGGATTGATGGGCTGAGGCCAATTGTACGAGGTTCAAGAAGGCTCAGTGCTGGGTCCTGCACTTGGGTCACAACAACCCCAGGCAACACTGCTACAGGCTTGGGGAAGAGTGGCTGGAAAGCTGCCTGGCAGAAAAGGACCTGGGGTGTTGGTCAACAGCCGGCCGAACATGAGGCAGCAGTGTGCCCAGGTGGCCAAGAAGGCCAAGAGCGTCCTGGCTTGTGTCAGCAATAGTGTGGCCAGGAGGACTAGGGAAGTGATTGTGCCCCTGTACTTGGCACTGGTGAGGCTGCACCTTGAGTACTGTGGGCCGGTAAAATCTGCCATTAGTCTATTGTGGGTTTTTTTATATCATCATCCCTCAAGTGTAGCGGCCTTGGGAGATGCATGCGCCACAGGTGGCTCGGGAGCAAGCAAATAAAAGAAATGCTTCAGGGGCATATCAGTGTGAAGCTGCTGAAGTCAAGCAAGAAAAAAGTGCTGTGGAGTAAATTTACCTTCTATACTTGTGTACCCTGAGGAAGTATGGCATATTGCACCTGTAGCAGAATGTAGACACACTCACAGAGTGACATTTTTAGCATCAATCTAAAATACTAAAGCAGCTGACTGATCATGCAATAGAAAGGTAGATAGTATTTCTCAGAAGCATTTAAGCGTTCCTGTGTTGATGTTAGGGTTGAGAATCTTCTGTGTGCAGTTTCTGAAAGCTACCGATGTACTTGGAAATGCAACTGGCATAGATTTTCCTCGATGACATGTCCATAAGTTTTGTTCTTTGGTTCAGTAATGCCTGAATCATTCATAAGAAATGATTCCTTCCTCCTGCAAGGCTTCATATGGTGTTGCAACAGCTTGAAAGCCTGTTCACTTCATGACATAAATTATCTGCATTTTTACCAGGAAGATAGCTTTGGTAGAAGAATCTAAGTAACAGCTCTTCTAAGCCTAATGACAATAGTTTCTCTGGTATGAGATAATTTTCCATATTTTTTTTTTTAAACTTATGCCACTATCTTCTATAGAGCGATTATCTTCATCTGTATCGACAGGGCTGCTTTTATCCTTTAACCTCTGAACTGCAAAGCATGAACTGTCTCTGTAGAAGCAGAAGTCAAGAAAAAGTACTACATGATAAAGATAGCACTGTTGATTTTCTCAGACTTGGAAAACTTTGATCCCACCAGTCTGTGCTATTCTTCCAAGCACAGAAACTTCAGCTGCCTGTGAATGCTAAGTATTTCTTCCAAGTATTAAATGGTGTAGATACAAGACAATGGCATAACTCACTGGGAGGAAGGACGCTGAAACTGTCCTTGTTAAATGAAGGACGGGTAAGGATGATCTTAGACTCTAAAGGAGAGTGGCATGAACTAGCTTATGCCTGTAATCTCCATTTATCTTACCCCAACAGGGATAGCACTCTCTAGGGCAGACCGATAGTATCCATACTATGTATTTCTTGGCCCTGGTTCATTTCTGGACTCCATGAGTGCTCCTATGGCCCTTAGACATAATTCCTATCTTCAAGTCTCCCTCATTCTAAGAAAGCACAGTTGTGGGTTTTTTGGTTTTTTTGGTGTTTTGGGGGGTTTCGTTTGTTTGTTTGGTTGGTTGGGTTTGGGGGTTTTTTTTGTATTTTCACAAAATTGTCCAGAGCCACAGTATCACTGTTAGGATGCCTCCATTTGGTAATGAATAATGATAATAATGATTTTTTTTTTCCTTATTTTGTTCTTCTTTCTTATTTCAAACCATCTGATCTTTTTTCTTGAAATTTTTTTTGTTTGTTTTTTTTTGTTGGCTACTAGAATAGGGCATAAAATAGGGCATAAAGCCTATTGTAAGTGTCACATGCCAATAGGCATCTGTGGCATCAGGAGGTGAAGAATGCCGAAGGGGGGCAATGTCTGTTAGAAAATTTCCAAATGTGTTCAGTGTGATGTCAGCCAGATGGAGTATAGTCTTGTCCCTTTTGAGTTTGTGGTTTGGGGTGGTTTTGTTGTTTGTGGGGTTTTTTGTTTTGTTTTGTTTTGTTTTCAAATCAGACCCTAGAGTAAATTCTCCCTCCAATTTATGTTTTAAAGTTTCTAATTTATGGCACATAGATACCTTCTGTAAAGAACATGCACGCACACCAAGTAAGGTGCCCGATCTTTTGTTCCAGCTGTGGCCAGCACCATGGACTCAGAGAAAATAGGAAAATCTTTCCAACTGTCACCATGTCTGAGTCCTGACTGGTGGCCTGGTTTCCACACAGTATTTCCACCTCAAGCGCAACATTTTGCACCGTGTTGGAAGTCTCGTGATTTGTTTCCAATGAGGGACTATTGATGACCATTTTCACAGCTTCCTATTATGTTCATGATTTGCATTTTAAAACATGGATTCTTCTCTAATTTTCATATCTTAATGTATAAACAAGGTCTTAAAATGCAAGTCTTACTCCATGCTTCTAATTTTAAAATATTTTAATAATATTTTCCATTCCACAGCTGGGTGGAATGACACATTCTGCACATTCCACACATTGATATTTTCTCTTGTACTTTTGGTTTAGTGTCTCCTTTATCCTTAAAGAATTACAATTTTTTCCTCCAATGTACCCATAGTATTCCACTGTTGCATACCTTACTGTGCCAGTCTGGACACTCTGAAAGTTGTTACTGTCATCAGTAACATGTGAACATTAAAACTAAAGGTATAGCAACTGATTTTCAAGTATCTAATGGGAAGGTGTAGGGAAGCAGGAGTCACTCTCCTCGGACGTGCACAGTAATAGGGCAGAAAGCAATAGATACAACTTGGAACATGAAAAATCCTGATTAGATACAAGCTAATGTGTTTTTTGGTTTTTTGTTTGCTTTTCTTTTCATCATGAAGGTGATTAAATACTGGAACAGGCTATCCAGAGATGCCGTGGAACCTCTTTGCTGGGAATTTTCAAGACCTGGATTGACAAAGCCCTAAGAAACGTGATCTTTTTGGACCTACTTTGAGAAGCACTGTGGAGCAGATGACCTGCAGATGTCCATTGGAAAACGTGTGTGTATGTGTGTGCGCACACATGCGCAAAAATATGCAGCGCTGTATCTTCCTAATTTTAACTAAGAATGTAAGACCCAGAATCTCAGGTCCTTTGTATTTGTAAGGTACATTTCTGTGTGCAGCAGTTCTGTATTGAAGTTACAAACATACCTTGAAAGCTTTACCTCAGTCTTGTCTCTGGTAAACATCACCCTGCTTTATGAGTTAGATATGGTTTTCATCTCCCAGAAGAAAACACCTTCTAGTTTAAGATCAGTTAATCTGAGTTGGACTACCTAGTTTTTTGAAAAGTAAAGGAGCTTGCCTACTATCACATTTTAAAATAGCTTGATGTGAACTCCTTACGCTTCCAATCTTCCCTTCTCCTTCCATCACAAAGAACATGGGGAAGACTGAAGTACCCAAAGCCCTCTTCATCTCAGTCTTTACTGGTAAAGACTGGCCTTCAGGAATCCCAGGCCTCTGGGACCAGAGGAAAAAGGAAAAGTCTGGAAAAAGGGAGACACGCTACCAGTGGAGGAGTAGGTTTGGGAACATTTAAACAAACCAGATGTATGCAAGTCTATGGGACCTGATATGATGCGCCCATGTGTGCACAACCCATGTGTCTGTGAACCCTCTCCTGGCTATCTTTGAAAGTTAATAGTGACTGGAGGAGGTTCCTGAAGATTAAAACAAGGGCTTGGAACATCTGACATATGGGGAGGACCTGAGAGAACTGACCTGAGAGATCTGAACCTGAGAGAAAGCTCAGGGGGATCTTATCAGCATGTGTAAACACCTAATGGGAGGGAATGAAGAAGATGGAACCAGATTCTTCTCCACAGTGCCCAGTGACAGGACAAGAGGCAATGGGCACAAGCTGACACACAAAAAATTTACTCTGAACATGAGAAACACTTTTGCTATAAGAGTGGTTGAACACTGACTGGAACATGTTGCCTAGACATGTTGTAGAGTTTCCATCCTTGGAGGTATTCAAAACCTAACTGAATACAGTTCTGAGCGACTTGGTCTACCTGGCCTTGCTTTGAGCAAAGGTTTAGACTAGACAACTTCCAACCTCAACCATTCTGCAATTCTGTGGTTCTGAGAATACACTGTGGAAATGGAATCACTTGATGCCTTTTTACTTGTCCACACATGGCTATCAGGAAAGATGGACCAAGAGGAAGCTCCCACAGTGCCTAAGATAGCACCAGAAATCTATTTCTGAGTGACTAAATCAAAAGCTTGTTCTTGACATTCCTGTTACTCAGAAAATTTTACAAATGCATTCAATATCTTTCAGATTTTTTCCTGAAACAAATTTGAATTTTAAAAAACATCCAAAAAAAGTGCCAACAGATTAAGCTTTAGAGCCAAGCTAATGGATAGATATTTGTTTACTGTCCTCAAGAATAACATTTACAAGCCTCTAGAAGATTCACAATCACAAACTACTGAGAAAAAGGTGAAGCAATGCAACTTCTTAAAGATAATACTAGGATAGTCAAAATGTTTCAGATCATTGTTCTTTCTGAACAGTAATGCACTGAAGACAACAGAAAAATAGCAAAAAAGCCTAGCTATTCTATTAAACCTATTTGAAAAAAAAATAGTAAACCAGCCTCCTAAATATTAATTCCTATTATGTTCATTATACTAATAATAGCATTTAATGATGATGTATTTGCCTTGTTGAAACTGTGTATTTATACTGATTTCCGTTTCAGCAATGGTAAACTAGTACTCAACAAGTAGATTGCAATTAAGGTTGGTTTCTCAGAAAGAAGTTTATTAACTAAACCAAAAACATAATGAGTCTCATAGCAAGAAATGCTTAATAAACCAGAACTTGAAACTGAAGAGTCTAAAAATAAAGAAATAACCAGCCAAACAAATCAACCAACCAAAACCTTACTTAACTATAAAAAACTATATAGCTCTACAGTCATATTTCTTTTGATAGTTCTCAGCATATAAACTCTCAAATCCATTTCTTCTTACTCTCTGTTCTGAAAAAAAAAAAAAGAAAAGAAAAACCTCTGTGTTTTGGGAAGAAGGGATCTTTGTCTTCTGAACAGCAGTAATTAACTTCTGCAAAGTTGGCTATCTGTAACTATCAAAACTTTTTCAGTTGAGAAAGAATATTGGTTCTGTATCATGTGACTGTCTTATATTGATTACGTGTTTACCATAACCATATGATTAATTAAATAAGGTGATTATAATTAAATTATAAATAAAGTGATAATTAAGTAATAAAAGTTTAAGAATATTAGATGTTGAGGCTAAAATTTGCTAAAAGAACAAGTATGTATTTTTTAAAACCTTTTGTTAGGCCTTATAGCTTTAGTCAGTGCTATTTCCAGTGAAACTTCTCTTAAGCAAAATTTCTTTAAATCTGAATTTTATCTGAATACAGAATAGGGTATTAAAATCAAAAGTATTTTCTTACTAGTCTTTTCTAAAAATAATAAATAAAAAACCAATAATAATAGTTTCAACCCCCTCCATATGCCTTAGCTGTGCATTTTTATTGCTTAGATTTCATCTTTACACTAAAAAAACCCACACTACCAACCAGAAAAACAGTAATTTACATTTAGACATTTTGTAATTAAGTAATTTTAGTAATATATCAACAGCTGTTCAACCCTAAAGCTATAGCATTAATTTTTTACTGTAGATACTACTAATTGTTAATATGATTTAAATTATGATAATCCTTTCAGAATCATTAGTTACAGCCTCATGGGTTTCACAGAGCATTAATTTACCATGGAGATTTGACTTTGTTTTGTTTTGTACTCTTAGTAAAGCTGTGGTCTGAACAGTGCGGAAATATGCTGAAGGTGTCCCATAGTTATCACAACGAAAGGTAACAAAATACCTATGGCAGAACATGACTGCTTAATATTACACTTTGAAATAATGTATTTTATACAAAAAATTGTATTAGAGAAGCAGCATAAAAAGTGCTTGAATAACCTTAATTTGTCTCTCTCATGGTTATGCATTATGATACAAGCTCAGGCAGTTTTCCCCATGTAGGACTGCTCCTTCACCCAGAACGATCAGCTATGCAACACTGTGCCTTCCTGCTGCGCACTGCACGGCTCAATGCCGTCCGTATTGCAAACTGCTTCAGGACATGCTGTAAGGTAGATTCATTGATTTCCCTATGAGTTTTCTATGAAGCTCTTCTCTACTGTGTCTGACTGCTTTAGAAATATTAGTGAAATTATTTCCTGAAGTTCTTTCTTGATCTTTGTATTTTTACAGAATGAGGCATGCTTAGATGGGGGTCAACATGTCCATGCTGTTGGATGCTAAACAGAGATGCCAGGTTGTTATTTTTTCCATGCTGCGTAATATTGTATACATTTTTTATATGCATTCAAGCCACACCTTCTGGAGAATTTATTTGCATCTATCTCTGTTGATAATGTACCAGTGGTTTAGCAATATGACAGAAATATCACTGTTTAAGCATCAATTAAAAACTGTGTAGGCTATAAGGCACCAGTGCAGCTTAAATTGGCACACATATTTGAATGGCTATGTAGTGAAATGGATTGGGGAACTGATACAGCTCTATAATAACTGAAAAAGAAACAAATTTTATTTTAAATCCAGATAGGCTCCCACCCAAGTTCTCTGCAAATGAACAGATTGCAGAAATGTTTAATGTGATATAAGACACTGGGTGTCAAGTACTTACATGTTACTCTGAACTTGATTTTTAGTGCATCAGGAAAATAATAACTACACAAAACTGCAGCTGAAACTTCTCAAGTACTTCTTTCAGTACTATGATGATGTAAAAAAAAAAAAAAATTGCTAGAATGTGAAAGATGAAATTTTGGCAGTTTGGTATTCTTTAGTGAATAGTTTAGATCAAGTTGCACATTCCTAATTTACTGATAAACTTACAAACTAAAAAATGGAAAGAATGAGACTCAATATCTGAAAAAAATACCATCACATAAAAAGATATTCAGGGACAAGGAAATAAGTGAGGCAAATCAGGAAATCACTACTTACTACTTTAAAAAAACAAACAAAAAAACCCCATTCATAGAATCACAGAACATTTGAAGCTGGAATTGACCTCTGGAGATCCCTTAATGCAACCATCCTTCTCAGAGCAAGGTCAACTACAGCAGGTCGCTCAGGGCTGTGACCAGTCAGGTCTCAAACACCTCCAGGAATGGAGATGCCACAACTTCTCTGGGTAACTATTCTCTCTCTACAAAAGAGATTTTTCTAATGTTTAAATTAATTTCCTGTGTTTCAGTTGGTACCATTTACCTCTTGTTCCTTCATCAGATACCTCTGAGAAGAGTTTGACTCCATCTTCTTTACTTATCAGATACTCATACATGCTCTCTCAGCCTCTCCTCATATGACATATGCTTCAAGCCTTTAATCATGTTCATGGATATTTTCTCATTCCTGTATGTCCACGTCTTTCTTGTACTGGGTAATCCAGAATTGGATGCAATACTCCAGGTATGTCTCATCAGTACTACACAGAGGTTAAAGATCACCTCCCTTGACCTGTTAGCAACACTTACCCTAATGCAGCTAGGATGTTGTTGGCTGCTTTTGGTGCAAGGATGCATTGCTGGGTCGTGTTCCATTTGCTGTCCATCAGCACCTCCTTTTTCTGCCAAGCTGCTTTTCAGCTGCTTAGCCACCAGTGTGTATTGGCACATGGGTTTATTCCTCCCCAGAGGCAGGACTTTTCAGTTCCTGTTGTTGATCTTCATGAGGTTCCCGTTGGTCCATCTCTCCAGCTTGTTGAGGTCCCTCTGAATAGCAACAGAAGCATCTGCTATATTTCTGTACCTCCAGGCATGTCAGATCTTGACATTGGATGTATACAATTGATTTTCCATAATTCAGAAGATACTGTCATTCAGAACTTTTCTGTAGATATCTTAACTCTTATTATGGTAGATTTAGACTTTGAGAGATATATAAAGTATTTGAAGTATATAGACTCTATACACATATACTGAATCATTTTGAATTTAAATAATATCATGAAAATTTACAATGAGAGAAGAAGAACTTTCATACAGTGAAACAACTTCAACATTGTAAACAGTTTTCCCTGTTAGTAATAATTGAGTAATGTATTATGACAAATCTGACACAAGCCGTAGTCATTTCATTTTCATGATATTTCTCTAAAGGCTATGTAGATGATATTCCTCCAGGTTTGGCTCCCTCTGCTGTCCGCCAAGCTATCCTCAAGCACCTGATCATGCCTTCCGCTATACTTGAAGACTTTGCAACATCCATCTTCAATTTCAGGCTATGAAACAGTATTTTGAGAGTATGCAACAGGAACAGGAAGCAATAGATAAAGTTTAATGCTCACTTTTTTAAGACGGAGAAGAGATAGAAGCAGAGTCACTCAGAGAGGACCACAGCGACTGATTTCATTCAACATATTCACAAATGACTTAGAGAAGAGAGCACACAATGCTATGCCCAATTTTACAGATGATAAAAAGATCATTTTAGGAATTACATTGCAAAGAAGTTATTTAGGGGTCTTCACTGGCATTTTTTTGGTATTAAGTTAATGCCCAGTGGCAGCCAACAAAATCAAAATAAATTTGCAATCATCAGGAAGGATACTGAGAAGAATAAGGAGTTCATTTTGTTGTTAAAATTTCTGTGTGCCCATACCCTGAATAGTGTGTATTGTTCTGGGCTCTGCATCCTTAGAAATATACAGCAGAGACAGAGAAAGTGCAGAAATGAGATATCAATGAATCAATCAATCAATCATGACATCTACCTTTTGAGAGATTAAAGGGCTGGAAATTCACAGAATCACAAAGATAGTAAAGAAAAGTGAACAGTTACTCACTAGATTCCACCATACCAGGACTAAGAAACACCAAGTGAAACTAGCAAGAGATCTGTATAATACACATCTTCTAAACTACTTCTTTGAAGAGCTGGTAGTGAACTTCTGGAAATTGCTGTCACAGTAGTTTGTAGAGTTATACCCTACCACCAATGTCAGAAGTATTAGCTAAATTAATGGACAATAGGTCCATAAATGTATCCTGAAGAGATAAGACAAGGATTCTCCATTTAATATCACTGCTAAAACAATTGTGGATGCTGATGGAGAAGTATGAGAATTGGACTGCAGAAAGTATGTTCTTTACAAGCATACCACTACTGTGGACAATAAACTAAGCCATATGAAATATTTTTCTGACCCAACCTCCCAAGGACAGTTCTTATGTTCTGCTGTACCTAAAAAAGCTAGTTCATGCCACTAATGACCAAAGCTAGGCAGCAGTGTCTTGTTATTTTATTTAGCAGTATAGTTGCAGCTCCATAACCATACTTATTTTGCTCATTACAAGTGATGGTGGGGGGGGAGGATGGAGGGGGGAGGAGGGTGGAATTGTGTAGCAGTTGTAGAAAAAAACAGCAATTTGCTATAGATATAATTCTTCTGCAATAAAGAATGTTATTTTCAGCATTACTTTGCATTCTGTAATAGTATAGGAAGTACTTTATGCAGCCCTGCCTGTAAATGAAAAAAAAAAAAAAAAGACTGATAACTGGAGAAATATAAATAAATAGAATGTCAATATTTGGTTCTACAGATCAGAATCTGAAGAATTGAAGAATAAACTAATAAATAGAGAATATGTCTGTCTTATCTTTGATTGCTCTGCTTCAGCTTCAGCATACATTTACAGCACTAAGAGATCTTATTATTTAATATCATAAGTAGTAATTAGGATTTAAGTGTGGCCAGTGTCATAAATGTAGCTCTATTTACAGGCCAGGAGAGTCATTTGGGATTTTCTAGATTAAGTTGGAGTGCCATGCAAAATATAAATAACTAGGAAGTTTGAGCTCTAATATGAGCTGAAACAGTGAACCATGATAGTAGTGTAGGTATATGTTGAGGGATTATTTTCTGTGGGCTTCTCTTCCTTTTTCCTCAGCTCTGTTCATTTTTTTTGTCACAATATTAAAGTAAAAGAAACCCAAGGCTGAAACACAGGAGGATTGCAACATTCCTGTTGCACTCATCAACAGATACAGCAGTCCTCAAAAGTGGGAAGAGTTCATAGCCAGTGCTCCTTACATCCTGGAGATGCCTTGGCTGGTAAAGATCATTTGAGGTTATTTGCAATTGGCATTGCTATCACACTTTCACCTTCTTCAAGTATTGATCACGGAGGTAGAGGAACCAAAGATACCCGGTCAAACTCAGCTCAGAGAAGGAGGGGGCACTGATATGATTTGGCTTTAAAACTGTTTTATTTTATCCTAGAATAGGAGATTAGAACCAGCACACTGCTTTTGTTGAGAGAATATAAATGTAGTTAACTTGTCATTAAGAACTTTGGGACATATATAGAATACCTGAAACGTATCTTCATCAGAAACTATCACTTGTCATCTAACAAAAGGTGTCTTCTACAAATTATTACTGTAACAGAAACAATATAATAACTTATGCAACAAAATAATCGATAAGCATTCAAACAGCATCAGTAATTTGCTCAATACTTTAGATAGTGAAACAATAAAAATCATGTATTTGCAAATACTTGTCTTCTGCGCTGGATTCCTCATTTGGCTATAAACCTACCACTTCATAAATAGAAATGCAATTTTTTGTTTATTTCAAAGGTGACAGTAATTACTCTTTAAATAGATAAAAATTTGGTATGCCAAGAGAATATTTTGGAGAAAATAATCCATCTTATTTATTTGTGTTTCAGTGGTTTTCATTCATTAAGTCCCTACTTAACAGGTGCCTGATTCCCAGACAAGGAACAGGACATATCACATGATCAATTATGATTGATTACTCATGATATATGTAAATCATAATAACATATCACTACGTATAGCAATCAGTTGTGTTTGTTATAAACAGAATATAGTAAACACATGGCCAAAAAGTAGGTGAATCATGAGCGGAAATTACAACTAAAATAATGAGATAAATGATCTGAAATTAGTAATTTAATTTAGTTACATCTGTCCTATTTGGTTTAGAGTGGCCATCCTTTTTGAGGGAAGCTAATAATTTTCCAGCCATCTGCATTTGTTGCCATGGAATAGAATGAGAAAAATAATACAACAAAATACTTTGGGTTTAGTATATTAACAAGCACTATTTGTAAAGAGCTAATGTATTTAGCTTTTGCATTATTTGAAGAATTACTGAAGACCAATGTATATATAAACAGGCAGCAAGCATTCTGTATTACAGCTTTCTGTTTCACACTTAGGTCTTGAAGTTTGGTTTCCAAATGTAAAAAAAGGCAAATGTATAAAAGTGCTGTGATTAATAAATCACCCTTGACTATTATAGCAAGCACTTGGATCACTTTTCTGTTTTCCAATTAAGTACCTGTAACCCAGAATTGCAAGATATAAACTGGAAAATATCTGCCTGGATTTATTCACTTAGATGGACAATTAAGTTGTACTAATTCTCTTTACATGCAAATGATACATATTTCTGAATGACATCAGTAAATAAATTAAGAATAGTAGTATTAGGTATTTTTAAAAGAGTGGAAATAGAACTACAATATATAATCTACTGCTGTCCTAAATGTGTAGTACATAATAAGTAATACTTCTGATGGTTGTGTCTGGTTTTAAGTGATTGGATTTCTTCAGTACCCTACATAACGTTTTCAATGACCAAGACTTTTATTGAAAACAAACGGTTACCACTGGAGTACAGACGTGAGTACTTTTTCAAATAATCTAAGTATTTTTAAGATGATCATGGAGACACAGGATCATCTTATAAAATGCAACTTGACAGTGATATAATCTAGGAATGAGTGGTTTCTCTGGACAAGCAATTTGAAACTGTCCAAAACAAGCAGTGGGGTTTAAAAAGAAATTTTACTCTGTGTATATTTACTAGACTCAGAGAAAAGGCATTATGTGAACTTTTTGGAAAAGATAGCCAGACATAGCTAAACTACCAGAAAACAAACTACACGATCAAAAGTCTAAGTATGCTTTAAAGGGTTACAAACTAGTCCTCAAATATAGAAAAGTACCATTTTATCCAGTGGGAACGTGATTGGTTAGAAATGCAATCTGTCACGTACACCCACAGTGAAGCTATGTTCAGGGAGTATGTGTAGGCTCTAAAGGCAATGCAAAAAATCCAAGACAAAGCAATTGGTTTTCAAGACCTGTTGACATAAACAGAAACCCTTAAAACTGCATGTTGGATGTGGATAAGAAGAAATTGAATTCCTTACTGCAGCTACACAAGTCACTACCATAAGAAACTCAGCAGAAATAAATTTTATTTTCTACACAGGCTTCTAATCTGCTAAGTGGAAATGTGACAATAAATTCTTATCCAAGTAGTCTCTGTTACTTTCTCATTCAGTATTAACTTTACACGTGTCATGGTAACTAGAATATTTCAAATAAGGAGCAAAATATCGGTTTATAAAATAACTACTTGGGATAGAAAATTGGGTTTCCTATCACATCTTTAATTTCTTCCTTTATTATGGTGGATTTTCTGGTCAGTGAGATGCATCAGTTCGATAGCATCTGAGCACTTAAGCAAGAAAGCACTATATATTCTAATGCTAAGTACACGGTAGATATTTAATTGCCTAATCATAGCTACAGTGAGGTCACAAATATAACCCTGATGACTTCAGAGCATTCTATATTTTATTCAATCAATTATGTAAAGTTCTGGTTTCCCAGGAGTTAAACCAGTGTGAATAATCCTACGGCGACATGAGAGAAAGCTTTGCTCCCCAGCCTCAACGCAGAGGCATGTGCGGCACAGCCCTGGCACAAGCGACACGTGCCATGCCGTGCCACAGCGGCTGGCACCCTCCAGCTACCACTGCCAGCAACCCCCCGGCCCCCCGTGTGCACGTCACACGCACCGCTTCTGCTCAGCTCATCCAGTGTGCCCGGCCTGAGACCCTCCGTGCACTGCATGCGGGTTCGCTCTCACACCAGGAGCAAAACCGAGACCATAGTTTAGAAGAAAATCAGCTGTTTTCTGGCAGAACGAGGAGTTAGAAATGGATGATAACAAAAGGAGAGGAATACTTTCTTTCCTGCAGAGAGCTAGTGCCAGATCGCTCGTGGAGCCTTCATGTGGCTTCAAATTTCAAGTTTACTCTTCCACAACATTACCGTGCTACTACCAATAATGTCCAATAGTGAAATGAACATTGTAAAGATTTTGTTTGTAATTAAGTGGGTTTACTTCAAAGAATAACGACAACCCCTCACACACAACTAAACAACTTTTTGAAGCCATTTAAAATGTCAGATTATGTATATATTTGCTTGGAGTGAGGGGTAAAAAAATAGTTCTGGAAATATTTGGTATTAACACCCACTCATATGGATGTGAGTAAGTCTGTTCCTTGTGTAGTTCTGTCTTACTCAGCTGTTTGTCAAGGCAGAGCAGGGATAATCCATGGTTTTTCTAATTTCCTTCCTTAGGTTTAAATGTGGTGGGCTAATCAGCCTCCTGCTGGGTTTAAAATTATAAGTGACACACTTTGGAGAATTCTTGCAAAGCTGTATTTTTTTATTTGATAAGGCAGCATTTGTTTCACATTTTTGAACAGATGAAAAATATTTCTTGCTTGTAGATGGATGGACAAAAGCGGGGAGACAGCATGGCAAGGTGTGGGGGATGGGTTGTATACCTCATGGAGGAAAAGGACAGAATTGTAGATGCTGAATTTGAACTGGGAATTGCTATGACTATTTAGTAGTAACTGAAATCAAATTCATTCTTTCTTTAAATTTTTATAACATCTTTAGAGCTGTGTGCAATTGAACAGAAAATACAACACCTAATCTACAAAAAATATTAAGAGGGATATTGCCCATATGGCTTAAAAATTAACCAAAAATTCAACAACAATCAGCAAACCACTTTCTGTTGGAAAATCATTCAAATACAGTCTCTTTAGTCTTTGGCTTTGCTACTCCAACTGTTCTAAAACCCAGAAAAATTTAATTCCTTTTCCTACGTTGAATTCTGAAGTGCCTAATAAAAACATGCATTACCATCTGGATCTCTTAAGTAATGTTGTTGATATTTTGTGCAGTATTTTTTATTTCATTCTTATTTTGCTTTCAGTTGAAACATTTTTAGTGTAGAATGTCACGTACACTATGTATACTCAGTTACCTGAAGTGTTCTATAGTGATAAGTCTGACGGTAAATATTCCTTGTAATGTACAGTTTAACTTTATCTTATGCACCCAGACAATTACTTAAGTTAATGCTATCAGTAATAATTTATGTAACAGTAATAAATGTAATGAGTACAATTAAAAAGTTTGTATCATTATAAAGTTTGTCAACTATAAAGATCATCAAATAGTTATCTTCTGCATTTGCTTTCCAAGAAATATAATTTTGTTAAGTTTTAATGATACCTTAGTATTTTACACTGGAAAAAATCCATTGATAAATAGATATCCTATATTCCAAATGTAGTAATTATGATAAGGAAAAAACCACTCATTTCAGTGGCCCAGGAATGTATGCTTATACTTCAGTGGAACACAATTTTTAATTGAGGTAGCCACAAAGAACTTCTTTTTCCCCTTTTGATCATTAATTTTTTAGAAATCTATTAAGACAGAATTATTTCAGGTGAAAGGCCTCAATTTTATTTTTTCTGGTGAAACAAGTGTGAGAGATGTATTGTCATCACACAAAATCATATAAGAATCAATTAAAAATCCCACTTCAGGTGTCTGTATTCACAGAGAGATATATTTTCCTTCAAAATGAGAGAGGCATGAACAACACTAACATACCCATTAGCAACTTCAAGTTTGGGATTTTACTACTTCTGGTTTGTGTACAAAAGACATTCATAAAATTTTGAAGGAGTTTCTTAAGTCTTCCGTATCATGTCAATAATCTGTAATGGTAAAAAGTCCCTCAGTATTGCTACCCATTAAGTGCATGAAGAATATAGAAATCAATATGGATGGGTGGACAGGAGAAAACTTTATAATATGAATGTCTAGACTTGCTCTTATGAGCAAATAAACAACCATGGGTTCAGTTGCCTCCAGACCCTCCAGCAGAGGTATCGGTTTTCCTCTGTGCAGGTCTTCCTTTTACACACTTAAATGTTTATCATGAGCTTCAGCAAAAAGGATTTTTCTCCATACCTTTTTACTCCAGTGCTTCATTTAAAGCTAATCTTTAGATGTCATGTAATGAGAATAGTTGTCTCAGTGTTAGCTGAGTAGAATACAGTATTTATCCAATTGTCACAATTAAGCTCTTCTCCCTAAGCCTCTGCCCATTCATTCACTTTGCTAAGGTGTTAAGGAGAAAGCTGTGACGAAGGACAAGGTTAGTGTTTATGTCACTAAACCACCGTACCTCTCTTCATTGCTGCCCCTAATACGTGCTCAAGAATTGATCTACTTTTCTGATCGTAAAGGACACATTAATTTCCCAGCTAGACTGCATGAATATTTTTGTGCCTTTTCAGGCAACTATTTCTTCTTCCTCTTTACCACTGAACTTTTCAAGTCTTACTCATACAGCTTTTGATGCACTGAATTTCAGCAGTTGAGTGTCTGTTAGAAAGCCAGAAGCAGCTTTTTGATTTGCTGCCCAGTGTTAACCCACCAGGGGCTGCTGTAGACTGTGCAATGGACCATGCACCAGCTGGGAATTGCTGGGACCATATGCCAGGTGGAATTTTATCCAAAATGCCTATTGCAATGAGATAAGCCTGTTGCATATTTCTCTGTAGTTTAGCCAGCCACTGGAATTCATGGTCTTCTATGACCTTGTAGTCTCAAAAAATGCTCTGTTATGACAAATTATGATTATAGTCTCTCAATAAACATTGACAAGTCTTCTCTTAATCAAGAAAACTCCTTCATTGTAAGAACTGATCAAAATGTTATTGACTAGAAAAATAAGAAGAAAGAAGGAATTATTCTGAAACAGTAACCAATGAATTAACATTGTCATATTTTGAGAAAAAAAATATTGCCTAGGTAATCACAGAATCACAGAATGGTTTGGGTTGGAAGGGATCATCTAGTTCCAACCCCCTGCCATGGCCAGGGACACCCTCCACAACACCTGGTTGCCCGAAGCCCCATCCAACCTGACCTTGAACACTTCCATTGTTTCTCAGCAACCTTTTCTGAATAGCATCTGTTGACATTTGCTGATGACTGAAGTTCTTGATTTTTTTGTGAACTTAATACATATTCTTCCACAAGTCATCAGACATGCAGCTTTCCTGAAATATGGCTTTATTTTCACCTTTCTGAACTATGGTACTTTTTCTAAAGATCATCTTCACAGTAATACTCCTAAAAATTAAGAAAATAGAAAATATTTATTTATTTAAACCTGTGAGGGATTCATTTTGTCAGGAGTGCTAGCATTTTAGATATTTGAGTAGTGGTTTTAGAAAAAAAGTGGTATGAAAACATGCATAGCAATTTTAGTGTCTCAGCAGCAGCTGTTAATGTATTGTGGTGACCTGCAGCTGCTGCAGTCTACCATTTTTTACCCTATTATGGCAGTTAGTTAGCCTTGATAATGCAAGAATATGCCAATGCAAAATTTTTATCACCTGGTATTTCATTGTTTGTCATAAGGAAAAAAATATAAGGAATTAGCAAATGTCCACAAGTTCAGGAAAATCGTATTGAAATCGCCAGCAGAATCTTTCATTCAAAACATAAATCATTTGCAAACATAATTGAGAAAAACCCAGACTAAAATACCAATAATATTTTCACCAATGACTAATGCACATCTTACTCAATTCAGGCAAATAGATTTCAGCTCACAAATTTAAATCAATGCAATGTTGTTAGTGACTAAACATATAAAAATAATTATTTTTTCTGTTTCTGATTTCAGGGTCTGATGCACTCTTATTTTTACTGTATGGGGTTTATATGGCAAGATTTTGGTAGTGACGGGGAGGCTGCAAGGGTGGCTACTGTGAGAAGATGCCAGAAATTGCCCTCACGTCAAAGACAGTTCCAGCCAGCTCCAACATGGACACGCCACTAGCCAAAACTGAGCCAATCAATGACATTGGTAGTGACTCTGTGATAACATATTTAAGAAGGGGAAAAAACTGCTGTGCAACAGCAGCTGGAGAGACATGTGAGACTATGTGAGAGGAACAACTCTGCAGACACCTACGTCAGTGAAGAAGGAGGGGGAGGAGGTCGTGGAAGTCCATGGTGGAGCAGATATCCACCTGCAGCCTGTGGAGGACCCCACACCAGAGCAGGTAGATGTGAAGGAAGCTGTGACACTGTGGAAAGCCTGTGCTGAAGCAGGCTCCTGGCAGGACCTGGGACCCCGTGGGGGACCCACACTGGAGTAGACTGTTCTTGCAGGACTGCACCCTGTGGAAGGGACCCACGCTGGAGCAGTTCATGAAAAGCTGTAGCTGATGGGAAGGACTCACATTGGAGAAGTTCATGGAGGATTGTCTCCTATGGACCCAAAGATGGAGCAGGGGAAGAGTGTGAGAGTGAAAAAGCAGCAGAGGCAAAGTGTTATGAATTAACTGTAACCTGCATTCCCCATCTACCTGTGCTGGTTGGTGGGAAGGAGGTAGAGAAGTTAGAAGTGAAGTTGAGCCTGGGAAGAAGGGAGAGGTGAGGGGAGGTGTTTCTTAAATTTGTTCTTATTTCTCATTGTCCTCTCATTAATTGGCAATAAATTTAATTAATTTTCCCCAAGTTGAGTCTGTTTTGCCAGTAATGGTAATTACTGGGTATCCTTATCTCAAGCCATGAGCTTTTTGTTTTATTTTCTTCCCCTTCCAGTTGAGAAGGGCAAGTGATAAAGCAGCTTGGTGGGTGTCTGATGACCAACAAACGTCAAGCCACCACATTTACAAAAAGAAGTTATTTCCCTTCCAGCACAACATTATTATTATTATTATTGATGTTGTTGTTATTACTGTTATTTTATTATTGAAAGAGCTTCTGATCTAAGTTTTGTTTGGCCAATATTTTGATGGAGAGCTCAGCCATAACTGTAAGTCCAGGAACTGACCAGTTTGAAAGCAACAGTTACTGTAATGATCCAGAATGCTTGGAAGCATTCAAGGCAATGTAGCGTTTCCTGAGGTAGAAAGAAGGAATTTTTTTAATTTTTTTTTTAATGTGCAAAAGGCAGATGTTTTGTACCTTTTCAGTCAACAACAGCCAAAATTACATTACGTGCCGTTACTAAGCAAACCACATACAGGGAAAAAAGACAGTTGAAAGTCATAGGCATCAGCAAGGTGAGGGACAAGAGATTTCAATAAATGAGGTCATCCTGACTGACCTGAATTTCTGTTAGAGGTACTTCATGTGTTACATGATCCAGTCAATCCTTTGCTGTCTAATTGCAGTCCACAAAGAAAAAAATGAGCTTTTATAGTGGAGACCAGGAAATGAATCTGTAAAATTTTAAGCTTGCCCTTATTTTTTCAAATAGTTAATTCATGTCTTTTTTTTTCCTTATTGTTTGTATGTACATGAGAAAAAAAGCATAATAATTTCCTAATGGTAACCATCAAGCTGTTACTGAATTATTCAGTGGAGTTTTATGTTATGCAGTAGTTTCTCAGGGATACAATTTGTGTACCATCTCTTCATAAGTGAAGAAAAGGAAAGCAAGATACAATAAAGATGTCGTAAAAGCACAGCTTCAGCATGAACTGGAAGAGTACAATTATTTTGTTTGTTAGATGACTTCTCCTGAGAAGGATGGGGCCTGTTTTCTCCTGCAGCCTGAGGTGGTGCTAAACAGCTACACGTTGGCAAGTGAGATTTCTGGCTTCGGTCAGATACCCGAAGGTAGGTGTGGGCATTGAAGATGCTTAACCCTGAGGTGCAGTAAAACCTATGTATGTTTAACCAGAAATTGTAGTAAGACCTTTTTAGCTTGTCATCTTCTATGCATATAATTCTCATCTGGGTGATTAATTGCAGCTTCTCTCAGTCATGATTTCCACAGATCCACAGGTTTTCTTCCTTAAGGCTGCAGACTCTCTGAAGAATATTGAGCGCATGATCTCACTTTGTTATTGTTATATCCTGCTATAGAATTTATATTAGGAAAACTTCCACTTTAATATTGTTCTAGTTATAATAATGAGGGCTAATTAAAAGATATGTTCTCATTTGAATTCAGAGCAATAGTATATTTTAATTTACCTGTGTGGGGAAAAAAAAAAAAAAAGAAAAAGTTAACATTGAAGCTAAAATCAGATAAGATTTGTTCTGATTTTTGTTCAGTTCCAATGGAAATATTTATGTACATGTAATTACATGGAAGTACAAACTTACATAGTTTCATTCATTCATTCATTCATTCACACTTCCATTCAATCTTACAAAGTGTTTCATTTAGTGACTTATTTTCATATAAGTTCTTCTGTGACTGACATAACCATTTATTCAACAAAAATGGGCTCAACTTAATTTTCTATTTGAAAATTCTCCTGGGATTTCAAGAATGTGTTTTTTTCCCTGATCATGTGACCTATATTTAAAATACAATAATTCATGTGTATATGATTTCCAAAGCTTTTACTTTTACAAAATTTGCTGTTCAGTGACTTGAGAATGCATGATACAAACCTATTTATTTGAAACGCATATCAATATTCACAAATTCATTTAATTCCAAATATTTTTGTCTTTGTCAATTCACATCTAATATTTGAATTTAGGCATTGATAGATATAAAAAACAAATGGCAGATACTTAGTGTATTGAAAAATCCTCAGTCAAATATGAAATGTAAAAAAAAAACCCAAAGATATGACATATTCCGTGTTACACTGGAACTGTATGAGTTCTTATTACTTTACTATTTTTTTTATTTTGTGTTTAACTCCTGTTATTTTGGTGCTGCTGTTTCTAAGAAATGAATGTGAGATACATAAAAAGGAGTCATTGGATTTCCGCTTTTTCATAGTTACAGATATAACAGGTTTCAGAGGTTACGCTTACATCTAGAACTCTAAGTCAGTAGGAACAATTTTAGATCATGCAGTAACACATGCCTTGTCCACAGCCACAAACCCCACTTCCTGTATTATACCCACATGTTGCTGAACTGATTATTTTTGTCCCAATAATCCTTATGATATTGCTTAATGTTTTGAAACATAGTAAATCCCACAAACACACATATAGCTCCAACTTAATAGTATGTTTTCTCACAAAATTCCCTTAAACAGTTGCTTTCACAATTGCCTAAACTAATTCATCTCTGACACTCTAGTTTAATTAAGCCTACATGACTTCAGGCAGTGAAACCACATGTAGGTTCAGAATTAATCAATTTCAAAGAATTTCATCATTCTAAAAGTAGATATTCTACAAGTCTGGCAAAAATCTTAAGGTTGATGTAAATAAGTTCATTCACATAAATTTTTTATAGTAATTATTTTCATTTTGGATTGAAAATAGAGGTGGAGGGCATATTTTCACATTTTATGGCTTGTACATACAGAACATATAGATTCCATTTTTCACCTTTCATGCTTCACTTCTTGAAAAGCTCATTGCAGACTCACGTCTATCCTAAATAATAAGACTTCCAGCTTTTCGGAAAATTTAAATTGTCTGAAATGTCAATGGATGCCTATATTCAAGCAATTGAATCTCACACTACCAATTAGATCGAACGGAATGTGTTGAATCCAATATGAACTTAGACAACAAAGGTGATGTTAAATATAGGCATTTTTATTATTTCAGATGCCATGAGGTATGTGATACCTCCACAAAAAAGCTAGTAGATGTTGGACGAGGAAATATGAGAAACCTACATCTGTCTGGACTTACTTCAGGAAACCAGACAGGTTACCCCAGGGTATCTCAAATGATACCAGACAACTGTATTTTGATAAGAACACAGTCTCTACATATAGGCAAAATGTTTGAACAAATGTATCAACAAATTTTACTCATGTGTATCCTCTGTTGTTTCATTTCTTCCATGTTTATGGCCATAAGGGTAATCTCTACTTCCAGTTTGTGGAAGGAAATTTCTGATTTTTAGATGTCAAGTAAGGATTGTTAAACAACTGGCACTCTGTCAAGTTCACTCCTTTGTCACATTAATTCCAAATTGATTCTGAGTCCAAATTCAGACAGACTTTAGTAGGCTTTATCTAAGACACATTAATTCCAAATGTCTTTCTCATTTCTCTGTTGGGAAGAAACAGCACAATCATTCATTCATCAATTCCATCTTCCCCAAAGTCTTTCACAGTTGTTACCAGTACTATCACAGAGACCATAAATTTTGATAAAATCTTTGGTTCGGAAGTCTCTGGAAACCAGTCTAAGCATGTTTCATTACATCTACTAAAAGTGTTGATTGAACAAGCTAAAATCCACAGGGAGCTAAACCCTGGTGCAGGGGAGCTTACAGGAGGGTTTATGGAAAGAAAAAGTGTTATACCTCTGTGTTTCTTCCCAGCTGACTGACTATGAAGATGAGAGGATCACTTACCTTCTCTACTCTGCTTCTGCATGATCAGCTGCCTCTTGGGAAAGGAGTAGGGGGAAAAGATCTTTTCCACTCAGTAGTGAGACAAATACGTTGCTTGGAAAGCTACATATTGTGTAGGTCCCTATTACCATGTACTGGATGTACATTCTTTATTTACTTTTTTTTTTTTTTTTTACAATTTGCTATTTTTATTGCATGTTAAATTCATTATTAGAAAATCAGCTCTTGATTGACTTCCTTAGTCAATATATCTACACTCATCAGTTATGAGAAAGGAAATGAAGTTGCACAAAGCTGTAATAGTTGGGGCTTGTGAAGTAATGCAATTTATGCAGACTGTTATTAGAGTGTAAATATATGGGTCATTAAGAAGTTGCAATGCTTTCCTTTACTTTTTCAGGAAATGTTCATCTTAATATGGCTGGTTTGCTGAGAATGAATAAAAGCACACTGCAGATCAGAGCTGCACACTTAGCTGTTGTTTAAATAATACAATCATTCTAAATTTTGTGGCAAAGTGGGATCATGAAAACACTCTGTACAAGCTTAATATGATTTGTGAAGAAAGCTCTGTGGAAAGCAATGGCCACAAACAACTTCTTAACAGAGATATTCATTCCAAGACAATTTACTTAAAAGTTTGATAATGACAGGTCTGAGAATTGACTATTTTAGGAAAGCCAGACACAAAACAGAAGAATAGCAATTTGACTCCTTTCTGTATCTGGCAGAGCCACAGATTAAAAACACCAAGTTATTCTTCATCCAGATGTCTCAGATTAAAAAAAAAAAAAAAAATCATATGCTGCTGTCCTTGGTGAGTTTATTTCTGTTATTTTATCCCCTTCTAACACTTCTTAATCCCTTTAATTCCTTCTTGTGTTTCTTTACACAACTGATTTATACAGAGCAGAATAAGTGGAAAATTTTGTCACATGCTTTAAATTCTAGCAAATCCTGGCACCTTCATTTGCAGACCTCAGGGCAAGATGATATGGGGTCATGTAGTTTATGGAATCACACATCATTCCATGTCAGAAAGACTGTACCTTGACACTCATGTGTCAATTGCTTGAGAAAGCAATTACAGAGGCTTGACAAGTTAAGAGTTTCAAGAAGCAACAGGAGACATTACAGGTTTTTGTTAATCCCATATGCAACATCAACTGTGTAACAGCCTAGTACCATCTGTTAAAGAAACAGAAACCAACATCACAAATTTAAAACAGAATTTCCAAACAGCTTGATATAAGCCATATTCCTTGGGGTGAAATTGCACACAGAAATCCTTGCATATATCTGGTACAGACAGAACTACAGGCAACCAGGCGATGAATGCCCTACCACATACAACAGATGTCGTAAGTGGGGCTAGTATGCATACATATGCTGCTCTGGGGCTGAATCCCATGTATATGAGGCAGCTGCAGATGATAAACTGGAATACTTTCCTAAGACATGTCCTGGCAATTAAAACTCAGCCAAGTCATTGAGCTTGAGAGCATTATTTTCCAAGACACTTCTTTCTGCTTTAAGACTAATGCAAAAGCTGATGTTGCAGGTATCCATGGTAATAAGGGTCTGATATGATTCATCTTAATCTCTCCCTTCCTAATATTGAATTGAGAAGTACATCCTGGGATGTACTGCATGGAATGCATGCATTATATGGTGAAGTCCAAATGAGCAGATATCTATATGAAGACTTTTAATGACTACTGTTGACCTTTAAGGGAAGTAAAGAACACATCAGGAGCAAAGCTTGAATGCATATCAGTCTGTGAGGGTAAATTTGCCTGAAAGTTTCCAAGGTTGTTTCACTGACTACAAAATCTAAAATCACTCTTCACAGCCATACATAAGAAAATGTATTTTCCCTTTTCCACTGTGTCCATGAGTACTGCTTCTTTTTCCAAAGCAGTTTTAACTTGTGATTCACAATGTAGTTATTGAAGAAGTTAATCAGACTTCTGATTGTTTACTCACAGACACTTCGGCAAAGTTTTCCACAGCCAAACATGAACACATGAAGGCATCCACATGTGAGCCAAATACCTAATGCCAAATGCCTAACATGATATTCATTGATGTTATGGTCAATGAAAAGGTAGTCAAGAAAATTGCCATGGCTTAATTCAACTGATTAAGCATAAGTTTCTGGTGCCATTTGAGATGTCAAATAGCCAGTTTCCTACCTGCCTGTCCTAAAGAGTTTCATGTTCACCAGCCCTCCTTTAATCTCTCAAGTAGTTTAGAGTATTTCAAAGAAGAATAAACATTATTCATACAATTAGTACCTTATATAGCATATATATTGTGCATTTCTAAAGAAAATGGATCATTTGCTTAAATCAGAAGTAATCAAATAGGATATTATTTAGCCAACTGAGCAAAAGGATTATTTGATCTGTCAAATATATCATTCCCAAGATCCATTCCAGTTTGAATCATAACTTCTACATAGTTCATGACATATCAGCCATTCTCAATTTGTGCAGTGTGTGTAAAGCTGCACATACCAAGTACTACTGAGGTGTTGATTGCTGGTTTTTTAGCCATTTTGCAGATTGCCTCAGTGTTGCTCTTTTGAAGGTGTCAGTAACTGTGCAATCCACCTCTCCTAAACTCCTATTTCTTCACAGTACTTATACAAATGATTTTGCTAGGAGGGACACAAATCAGATGTCATCTAGGTGGTGTATTATCTTCCCAGGTCTTTTAATAGATGGGGTTTAACTTTAGGGACACAGAAACTTTGAATGATAAGCTTTTAGATATTCATCTGTTTAAGTCTATGTGGCAAGGACAGACTGTTTATTAAAGAGTAGGTATGTGTCAAAAGCTCATGCTGGCAATTTTTTAATTTTTTTTACAATGTTAACATTTTGTAAATTATACAGTGTGTACTCATCTGCTGGCCACAGGTATGGTTCACATTTGACTTTTTTGTCAAAGTTCCACATCTTTTGTGTTTTTATATATAGGTATGCATGTGTGCATGCATATGTAAGTGCATATATGTATGTATGCATATATCTATAACTTTTATTCCTAAGTGAATTTTTTCAGCCATTTTTTAACATAGATTTCTGTGAGCTGCAAAGATCTTTACATAAAATAAAATCTTGATGACATCAGTTATCTTGCTGATGTTCAGAATACTCTATCCCAAAGTTAAATTTTTATAACTCAATATGGAAGTTACAGTCAGATTCTCTTTTTCTTTTTTTTTTTTTTTTTCCCCAAATTATTCCCGTCAGTCAATGAGCTTGAAAGGAAGGTAGTAAAGAGACAGCACCTTTGCTGGACAATTTCTCAAGAACATAATGCTAAAATAATGTAAAAAGTAAGAAAAATTTCAAGTTCTATTTTTGTGTAATTTTAATTAATGACTAGCTTAAAGAGTCTGTTGTTTTTTTATGAATTGCAGTCCAAATAAGTGTCATATTTATGTTAATTATCTTTCCTTCCAACAGTCCTGAATTCCCAGCTGTAGGATGTCCCTGTAGGGCTTTCCCATTCCCTGAACTGATGTTTTACCAGCATTCATTTTCTTCTTCAATTTAAAGTATATCTTTTATCTAACTTAATCCCTTCCCTGCCTCTTACTTCTACAGGAGCATCTCTTGACTAGTACGGACACTGGCCACCTGTAGATACAGTAAAGTACCAAAGGCAAAATCACATATTCCTCCTTAGCACTTCAAGCTGTTAAACAGAGATATTACGAATTAACTTATATACCATTAAAAGAAAGAAATTGAATATTGCAGCTACTGTTTTACTTATTTGTAACATTTAGAATTCTTTATAAATCTATTTTATTCAACATGATTACTTTGCTGAAACTGTATTGAAGGAAACTTTTATTAGTTGTTTTTGATGAGTGTGCTCTGACACCCCTCTTACAGCCACAAACAACTGCAAAGATGTAAAATTTTGGGGTACAATCTGACAGTCCATTGAGGCACACTGTTGGTTTACAAGATACAGTTCAACCAGTATTTATGTGAGATTTTTTCATGCCTGATATTTTAAGGCATAAGGCATGTTAAAGTGCACATTGTGAATTCTATTAAATTTGCAAAGCCAAATGGCTCCAATGGCTAGATGAAATACATGAATTACAATTCCAGATCTCTGCAGTCTAAATTAACAAGCATTTTTCATATAACGTAATCTTATTCTTGAAGGAACAATGTCTATTTATTAGAGACTAGCTACAACAAAGTTATTTTCACAGTACTTCTCCATAGCACCCCAATAGAACAAGCGAGCAAACAGTTATAATAGAAACACGCAGGTAAACAAGTAAAAACAAAACAGAAGTGACTAATCCATCTCATTAATCACATGAACAGCTTTTAAAAATTTTGCTATCATATTGCCTATGTAGCGTAACTAAGGCCTAGATTCAGCAATGTATTTAAACAAATAGTTTGCATCATACCTATCAAAATCCAAAAAGATATTTAAGCTTCAGATTAATTTTTAGGTTCCTAAAAGTTTTCATTGAAAACTTGAGTATATAAATATTTGTTGAAAATTCAAAAACTTTTATTGAACATGGGTGTAGATTTCTAGAGGTAGTCTTTAACATTATTCACATGCTTAATATAGACACTCGCTGAGCTAAATGTCTTCATGAAATGCAGATAAGAACAGCTCAGTAACACAAGCAGACATCTGTGTTTCTCTTTATTCGTATGTGTGTGTATACATGATTGGATATTTATATATCTTCTAGGCCTAGTACTCACTGCATATTCATGTACATTTATACTATGTGTTCACAACATTGCAGAATCACTGTATGGTTGAGGTTGAAAGGGACCTCTGGAGATCATCTGGTCCAATCTCTTTCTCAAGTAGGGTCACTTAGATGCAGTTGCCCAGGACCATGTCCAGTCAGCTTTTGAATATCTCTGAGGAGGGAGACTCCACAACCTCCTCGGGCACCCTCACAGTAAAAAAGTGTTTTCTGATGATCAGAGGGACCCTCCTGTGTTTCAGCTTGTGCCCATTGCTGCTGGTTCTGTCATTGGGCACCACTGAAAAGACCTTGGCTCCCTCTCAACTTGGTGTCCACCAGGACCCCCAGGACCTTTTCTTCAAAGCTGCTTTCCAGCCGGGTGGTCCCCAGCATGTACTAGTGCATGGAGTCATTCTCCTCCAGGTGCAGGACTTTGCAATTCCTTTTGCTGAACTTGATAAGGTTCCTGTGAGCCCATTTCTCCAGCCTGTTGAGATTCCTCTGAATAACAGCACAAACTTCTGGTGTGTCAGCCACTCCTCCCAGTTTTGTGTCATCAGCAAACATGCTAGGGCCAGATCATTAAGAAAGATGTTGAACAGGACCGGATCCAGTATTGACCCCTGGAATACATCACTAGTTAGTAGCCTACAAATGGACTTTGTGCCCCTGATCACCATCCTCTGGGCCCAGCCAGAGCAAAACATATACTGTGTCTGCTTCACACTCCTTGCTAAATTATAATAGACAAGCAAAATAAATGAAGCCCATTTGAACATCTTCTTCTTTCAGATTGGAAGAAATGTAAGAAAGGCACTTTTTCAGCATGTTAAGACAATCTTACATAAGTTTGTATGGATAGGTATACAGTAGTATGACACCAAAGATACAAAACTAAAAATGGGTAATAGAAAGGGGTAAAAGCATAGAGCTCACAGTGTGTCAAAACACTTTCTTACAATCATTCTCATGGGAGAAAATAATGTAAGAACTGTTGGAAAATCATTAGAAAAGGTGATAGAAAAAGTGAGAAAATAGTTCTATTGTCTAAGGTCAAGTAATTTTTGTTCTTTCCTTCTCATTAGTTCTTCTGTACCTGTGCGGTGATAAATTTCTGTTTTCAGACTATGCTCTGTCTTCTGAAAAAAGAAATTAAAACATGCTTTTTCTCCAAAGGATGGTGCTTTAATCAAAAGATCACCAGAATATTCTCTCATTTGTTTATCCTCTCTCATTTGTTCCTTTCCTCAACAAAAGAAAGACTAAGGTTCAAAACCTTATATCCTTATGAAAATCCAACCCCCAAATTCCTACAAATATGGCATATTTGGATATGGGATACGGAATAGAATAATTAGATATTTTTTGTGAATATTCTCCTTTCCATGAGAAGATCCACAAATCAGGATAAAAGGAGAAGCAAAAAGGTGTAATATATCAAGGGTCCTGTAACTCAGATCATACCTAAAGGGCAGGGAAGCGGGAGGAAGCTGCTCATTTGAGTGAACAAAGGCTTCAGAACTGGATTCAAGGTGAACAATAACAAAACCTTATGAGAGGGCTTTTTCAGCACTTAGAAGCAACCGATGTGCCCATACAACTTCCTCTTCTAATCATGTAATTGGGACTGGACTCCCAATTACTGCTGCAGCTCTCTGACTAGGAATGAATTACTTGTATGTGAATGGTTATGTGTGGTTTTGCCTGTGTGTGTTTATATTGATAAACGGAACGGAAAGACTGCTGAAAATTTTGTTGCTGGGTTACGTCTTGTTGCAAGACATCATAGTATTTTAATTTTTGCAACAAATAAACTTGATCACATGAAAGAGATGATACACACAGGTAGGCCTTGCATAACCAAGTGGGCAATGGTGTTTTGACCCACTACAGACACATGATAAAAAAAGGCTTCCCTGTGAAGCCACGCGTAGTACTTGCTGGCTAACACAGATTCTAATTATTGGATGGAATGAATCACGCTCTGAAGGTACCTATGGGCCTTTATTGGTTACGTGAGGAAACAGTTTTACTTAATCTACATGCTTAATTTTCAGATAGCTAAAGTCAAGCGGTATGAATCCTACCCTAAGCACTCGAGGTAATTTTAAGGCACAACAGTGATAAGCCTTCAGAAGTGTCTACTGTGATGCACTCCCAAGAGAGATGAAAGTTGAAGATTTCGAGGAATTTTAGATGCCTGATTTCAGCCTAAATCCCACAGTGTATCTAATAATTCTTTTTGTATGTTGTGTTACTCTTTTTCTGTGATGTAAGAAATGTGGATTTTTACAGTCTTCGGCCTTTTACATTTTTCTGACTGTTGCACTGTTCAGTTACACAGCATGGTAGAGCAGTTTGCATTGTGTCTGTTTTCTTACTGTAAGATTGTGGCAAAGACGTTTCCTTCCTGCCTCTCATAATAAATTGGTTTCAATTGATACATTAATTTGTATAAATTGGGATCTGTTTGACAACAAATTTGCTTTTTGTTTGAAAGAATTTCACATACCCTGTGGAGTTATTTAGGGCTTATCCCCACTTCAATTTTAAACTTTGCGTTAAAGCACCAACTTGTGCGATTTCAGTCTTTTCCAGAAGAGTCTAAGAACTGGTCACTTTTTCAGTAAGCGCTTACTATTTGCAACATATCCTCCAGTGTGGATAAATCTAAAAAGGGGATGTAGTAAAGTTTGTTTAGTTAATGACTTCACAACATTTCGCTTGAGAGTCATCTACATAAATTGCAGATGTCTGTGTCTGAATTTGTTACCTTTAGCTCTTCTCAATAGTTACTAAAAAATAGTTATTTCATATCCATTTAATAAATACATATTATTGTTGTGTGTTATATATGTAATTTACATACATTTTATCATAAATGGTAGCATTACTGTCCAGTTGAAGCTACAGTGGAAATCTCACAACATAAATCCCCTGGACAATATGGGTAGAAGGCATGAATCTCAAAAATGTGTTTTGCCCTAGAGAGCATAGTGGGAGAAGATGCCTCTGACACTGCCATTTAGCCATCTGCATTCTGCCCCTGATTCTGCAGTTACTGCCAAGCACATTTCCATGTATATTACCAATGGCTACGGCTTTGCATTTTTTAGCTAGCAGTCATTTTCTTCTTTTTATACAATAGTTTAACTGTTCCTGCCTGGTTTCCTGTAGCAGCTGCCCCAGCATCTTCTCTGAATGCCAAGACTGATTCAAAACAGAGCCAAAGAAGTGGTTTCTGCTTCTTGTTCCTTCTTTTCCCTTTTTCTAATTTATTTTCTTAGCTGTTCCAAAGGCATTTAGCTTCCATTTACATAGATCTGAGCAAGAGAACATGATGTTCCAGTTTGCTCACTTCCCACATATGAAAAAATAAGGAAGTGTTTGTCTTTACAGATTGTTTGCTTTTCATCATACTAGATGCAAGGAAAATGTAATACACCCACAAGCATATGCACATACACTGTCACCTTGGAGATTCAGTATTGTAAGTGGGAGAGCAATCGTGTACTGAAATCCAGATAGTACACTCGGCCAGGGCCACTCTGACATTTTAAGTGTACATATTTGATGTGATTTTTACTGTTAATTATAAGGCCTTTATGAACTCCTGTATTATCTCCTTTCCACTGAAACTGGATGAAGTGAACCATATGACCCTTTCACATCCTATGAGGGAAATTCAGATTGAAATAAACAGTGGGAAAGGTGCCCCTTTTTTGCACCACATCATTGTCCCTATAAGGTTTTGAGCTATCATGGAGCACAGTGGTGCTCCACTCCATCACCTATGTGTTCCCATTTGTTTTCCCTTCAACCATCAAAAGGGAGAGCCTTATCAGATGAATAATGACAAAGTAACAACACTTAACTTTAGAGATGAGGCAAACAGGAGGGGGAAAAGCAGAGCTGCATGGGGTAAAGAGGCAGCAAAAGCATCATCAACAATACTTGCTAGAGGCAGCTGCTTACTGCCACTTCCTAGCCCTGAGGTCAAATTATCTGAACAGCCCATTATTAAACTCTCTTACTCTGCAAAAGAAGATAGCCACATGGCAACAACCCTTTTAACAGTAGTCCCCTTCCTGTTAAATCTGAACTGTTCCGAGACAGATGTTTGGGAGAATGTTTGTTGGCATAAGCTAAATATATTCTAGGGATCTTTCCCAGCAATATAACCAGACAAATATAGCCTTCTAATGCCTGGGAACTGCCTCTCAGTCTTCAATTTATTAGAGTCTATACAGGTTTTCTTTTACTTTCTCCACCACATGGGTCTAGCATATGAATCAGGTCTATTGTACTCCTAGGGGCAACTGCATTTTTGCCTTATAACTTACTATATGTTGATGCCAGTATAGTGCTACACAAAAAGGCTCAGTTGTTTCTGAAATAATTTAACTACAGGACCAAAATAAACAAAAACTGTGATATCTTTACATCATACTGACCAAGTATATGTTATTTGGTCTGAGCCAGTTAGCTAAGCCAAAAAACAAAACTAGGTCTGCAGTTCCGTGCCAGAACTTCTCTTCGTCAAAGTTTTTCATCAGAACCCTGCAGAGGTATTACCTCAATAGGATGAGGGCAATCTCTATCACTTTGTACCGCTGTGTGTAGCATGGGCATTCCTTCTGGCCTCTAAGGCCCAAAATTTGCAGTCCAACCAGTATGTGGAAGATGAGTGGGGAAGAAATGTAGGTAGTTACACATATCTTCTTGTTTCCTAGATTTGTATTTTATTCTGTGTTAAGCTTATTTATTATTTATTTATTTGTTTGTTGTTGTTGTTGTTTTGTTGTTGTTGTTGTTGTTGTGGGAAGTTGGGGGTTTTTTTGGGGGGGTGTTGGTAGTTATATTCCTGCTTAATCTTGTACTGAGAGCATCATCATTGCTTTGCTGTTTTTTTCCAGCATTGTGACTTCAGTCTGGATGTTCCATATAAATGTTGTAACTAAGAGGCTACAAACTCCTCCTCTAACAAACTATAGCATTTTGTGAGGAAGAAAAACATTTTCTTGGTGCAAAATGGGAAAATAAACTTTGCAGTATTTTTTCATCCAATTACACTCCTCAACAATGCCGGTGATTTTGAAAAATTTCCTCTTTCTTCAAAAATGGTACTTTTTGGTAATTTACCGATAATGTTTTACTTATAATAACCCATTTACAACATGATGATTAATTTTTTTCCAGCAAATATGTGGGAGTCTTGATAGAAGTGAAAACTGGGATACAACTTTTTTTTTATCAAAACAACTTGATGCTTAAACTACATTCAGAGAATTGATATATTCTATTTTTGAAACACTAATTTCTGAGCAACTGTAAACAGACACAGAGAAGAGTTGACTGAAGTATAACATTAAAGTTCTTTCATTAGAGAAATAAAATATTTACCAATCCTGTATATACATTGTGTATAGGGAAAAAAAGTTTCTGTCTTATTTTTGCAGTGACAACACCCACAAGCATATCATTAAGAAGTGATATTTGAGGTACAGATTTTTTTTATACTTTAGATTCATCTAGAATTTCCCATCACACTATCAGGCTAGACAAAAAAGTTTTAATAAGTATTCAAGAGCTCACCTACTAATATTGATTTATTTTTAATCATGTTCTCTGTTCCAGCATTTAAACACATTGTTCTTTGGTTGATTATTTGATTGTTCTCATCCTTAAGAGGCTTCTTGATCACAGAATCCCTAATTTCAGTTTGGAATATAGTATCTTTAAATAGTCTCCTACTGCCTTATCCATACCACTGTATCTTTTTCTCCTAGTACATTAGACCCTTGTAAATTCACAGAAGATAGACTGAAAAACAGTAAGCTGAATAATAATATCAAGGCTTGAGACTGTTTGAGGTTTCTTTGCTAATTCTATGTTGCTGGCATCCACTTATTATATGGCTAGCACACTAAACATAGAATCATAGAATCATAGAATGGTTTGGGTTTGAAGGGACCTCAAAGATCATCTAGTTCCAACCCCCCCTGCTGCGGGCAGGGACACCCTCCACTAGACCACGTTGCCCAAAGCCCCATCCAACCTGGCCTTAAACACTTCCAGGGATGGGACATCCACAACCTCTCTGGGCAACCTGTTCCAGTGCCTCACCACCCTCACAGGAAAGAACTTCTTTCTAACATCTAGTCTAAATCGACCCTCCTTCAGCTTAAACCCATGACCCCTTGTCCTGTCACTACTTGCCCTTGTAAACAGTCCCTCACCATCTTTCCTGTAGGCCCCTTCAGGTACTGGAAGGCCGCAATTAGATCTCCCTGGAGCCTTCTCTTCTCCAGGCTGAACAATCCCAACTCTCTCAGCCTGTCCTCATAGGAGAGGTGCTCCAGCCCTCTGATCAGCTTCGTGGCCCTCCTCTGGACTCTCTCCAACAGCTCCATGTCTCTCCTGTACTGGGGCCCCCAGAGCTGGATGCAGTACTCCAGGTGGGGTCTCACAAGAGTGGAGTAGAGGGGCAGGATCACCTCCACTGACCTGCTGGTCACACCTCTTTTGATGCAGCCCAGGACATGGTTGGCTTTCTGGGCTGCAAGAGCACACTGCTGGCTCATGTTGAGCTTCTCATCAATCAATACCCCCAAGTCTTTCTCCTCAGGGCTGCTTTCAATCCATTCCTCGCCCAGCTGATAGTCGTGCTTGGGATTGCGCCGACCCACGTGCAGGACCTTGCACTTGGCCTTGTTGAACTTCATGTGGTTCGCACGGGCCCACCTCTCCAGCCTGTCAAGTTCTCTCTGGATGGCATCCCTTCCCTCCAGCCTGTCGACCCCACCACACAGCTTGGTGTCATCGGCAAACTTGCTGAGGGTGCACTCAATCCCACTGTGCATGTCGCTGGCAAAGATGTTGAACAGTGCCAGTCCCAGTACCGACCCCTGAGGAACACCAGTCATCACTGTTCTCCACTTGGACATTGAGCCGTTGACCACAACTCTTTGAGTGTGACCATCCAGCCAATTTCTTATCCACTGAGTGGTCCATCCATCGAATCCATGTCTCTCCAATTTAGAGACAAGGATGTCGTGCAGGACAGTGTCAAATGCCTTGCACAAATCCAGGTAGATGATGTCAGTTGCCCTTCCCTTATCCACGGACACTGTAACCCCATCATAAAAGGCCACCAAGTTTGTCAGGCACGATTTGCCCCTAGTGAAGCCGTTTTGGCTGTCACCAATCACCTCCTTGTTTTCCATGTGCCTGAGCATAGTCTCCAGGAGGATCTGCTCCATGATGTTTCCAGGCACGGAGGTGAGACTGACCGACCTGTAGTTCCCTGGGTCTTCCTTTTTACCCTTCTTAAAAATGGGGGTTATGTTTCCCCTCTTTCAATTGGCGGGAACTTTGCCAGACTACCAGGACTTCTCAAACATGTAACAGTGTAGAGCAACAAATGCAAACTCCCCCACATTTGGGCAAAATTATGATGCACGAAAATTCTTCTCATGCACATATTTTAAGAGAGTTATTTTTACATGGAATGTATTCAGAAATATTCAGACCTTTAGTGTTTTGTTTGTTTGCTTTTAAGAAGAAGTCTTTTGTTTATTTATCCAGAGATATTTTAGAAATACAGGACACAGAGCAGGAAGGAGACTCAGAGACTATTGAGTTCACACATCTAACCTTGGAAGGAAACTACATTATTTAATTAAATGGCTATATACGTATTTATGATTAAAACAACAACAAAACACAGTATATAATATAGGAAATTAGGCTGAGCACTGTCTATTTTATTTCATTTAAAAGCATGTCCTGAAAGTTTTATACATAATAAGAGAGGGAACTTGGAACTAATTAGTTCAGGTACTACAATTAACTTAATTATCTTCTATGATTATAAGGTAGTCATACCAGCATTATTAAATTTGACATTAGAAGATGTCATTTTCAAGGTTTTAAAACATTTTCTATCTTGAAAATGTTATTAAGGACACATTTTGAGAGAAGGGTAATTTATTATAATTTGTTACATTTAAACTAGAGGATCGGTAAACTCAGAGGACTAAGTTCTTTATTGCACCTATGTAGTTTGTCACACCTGACAGGTGAAAGTTTAGAAGTAGAGTTGCCCTCTTTCTAAGACAGAGGTAAGGTCAACAGAGATTGAAGGGTAGGAACAGAAGAGTGTAAAACGAGCAGCACTGAACACATCAGAAGTTGTTCAGTCCAAAGCTGGGGCAATTGTCCATCCTTCCCTCACTGTACAGACATGGCATTCATGTATCTCCCAAGTAATTTTGATGCCGTGATATTTCTAACAGACTTTTTTCCAGAACGTGGTCTAATTTATTGTTTTGCTATATATAGCTGGGACCTAAATTATATGTGTTAATGAACACTGATGAACTGGCGTTAAGGTCATTGGTCAAGGATGTATGGAAACCCAGTAAAAGCTCAAAGGGACCATTTACCACCAGGAGAAATGCCAATTTATAATTTATGTTGTGGTATTACCTTTATCATTCTTCAACATCTGTTGTCCTTTCAAATATGTACATAGAATACAGAATGTACTGATTCAGAGGAACTCAACAGCTTTACATAAATACTTAGCTTGCATAGTTAATGCAGAGAAAATAAGAGCAACATAAGAAAAACAAATTTAAGCTTAAGAACAGTCTTCTGTCTGTAATATACAATACATGCTTTTCACTTAGAGTGACATACTAAGTCCTAGAAACACATATTGTACATCATAGTAAAGAACAGACTTCATAGCATAATACGGTTGTAATTATTGATGAAAGCATTTGGATGAAGAGAGTTTATTTTCTAACTTAAATATCATTAAAGGATATGTCAAGTCAAAATAGAAAATTGTATGGATGAGATTACTCAACAGCGAAATTATACTTCTACATTTTGTTTGCAGAATACCTTAAATATGAAACATTCACAGAAGATGAGATGGAAATTCTTACAATTTTCTACTCAAATTCACTTCGTTTTTTCTCCGATTTGTTTATTTCTTTCACAATCCTGGATCACATTGTTTAAAAGTGCTGTGACTTAACTGATTGGGTTCTGAGACATACTTCAGTAGAGGATAGTTGAAGTAATTGGAAGGAAAGAGGCTTTTTTACAGGATTTTTTTTTTTCCATGTTAAGAAGTTATCTACTTTGGGTAGATATTTCCATTATAATTTTCTCCAGTCAGAAGAAAGCATTAGCTAACTGCTAGAAAATTACTGTCTCTATATATTTAGGAATGTAGGCATACGACACAGAAACTCTAACAAAGATTTCAAGAAAAAAGTTAGAATTCTGATAAAATTTGAGCATTTTCTTATCTTACCTTAGTAGAATAATTGCAGTGATTTCTGGAGAAATTAATGTATTTCCAAAGCATTTACCTACTCAGGACTACTTCTTTTTTTAATTTATTTTGTCTTTTGCCTTTCAGCCCATTTTACAAGGTCCTAAATCTAGAAATTACTGCAAGTGAACACATAATTACAGATTTAATGTATGACAGAATTTGTTATTCAGTACAGTTAAAATTGTCTGTTCACAGGTCTGGTTCTCCTCCTTTTTCCTAAGCCTGGTTCCTCTTTTGTTGTAGATCTGTAAAAAGAACATTATAAAGAAAATAAATATTTAAAAAAAAATCTGGGTCTTTTTTGTTTTCTGAAAGATAATTTACTGGAAATTAATTCTGAATAATAACGGTATATTAAAAATACTGATTTAACCTGTTCTATACTTCTGTCTACAAATAAACCAAAATGTTGGAAAAATACAAAAAACTGAATTATAACATATAAGAAAGAGATTTCTATTTGATATTTCTGTACCAACTTTGCTCTTTAGTTACGGACAATGAACCCTCCTTGTTTAATAAATGCATCCTGTTTTTATATGCTTTTAAATTAAAATGGCTTACTCATTTTAACCTAAAGCATATTTTTTTATTGTTTTGTACTGCGGTCTAGGTCTAACAAAGCACTTAGGAGCTTAAAGTATCATTTAGTTGCAAGAGGAGATAAAAGTCTAGAGAGCAATGCAAGAAAACAGCTGTTCATGACATCTCCTGTTGTCTGGGTTAAACATCACTATGCCCCAAGCATTAGCTGTTCTGAATGCTCGATGCTTATGTCAGCATTGTGAACTAGACTCTGAGAGCTCTCTGAGTAAATTTTTGGCACTGTTGGCTGCTGCAGCATCAGGTCCCCAAGTGGAGTTGGGCCTCTCTGACTGACTTGGCCAATGATGACTTCTTGTGAGAAAAACATATTCCCTGCTAAGGAAGTGCAAAGCTCCTGTTGATCCCAGTGTCGGTGCTCCTGAGGGAATGACAGCTTGCAGGTTCCAGCCAATTAGCAGTCTGCTGCTATACTCAAATTACTTCTGTGCAAGAGGAAATAGAGACAGCTGAACTCCAGAATATACAAATGTTAAAAATACTTTAAGAGTTCTGGTAGGTGGAAGCAGGATTTTCCCTTCATAATACCAGACAGGCATGCTTTAACATAGACATAAAAGCTTTATGTAGAATACACCAAAAAAAATTATGTAGGATTATAGGAGAAAACAAAGTATCCATATTGCTGCAAGTATAAACTAAAACCCACTAGCTCAGGCTTTATACTTGTGTCAAACTTAATCATTGTATTCTATTAACTTTCATTTTAAACTGGCTGAATTTTGAAGATTTCTAAAAATATTTTTGTTTCTTAAGACAAACAGAAAGACATAAATAAAATTAATATTTCTCTCTCAGAAATGGCACTTTAATTTTAATACTCTAAGTCTATATTTAATATATACTTATAAATACATTTATATTACATAACCATATTACATGCACAGATACACATGTGCAAATATAGTTCTTTCCCTCAAAAATTTTAGCTATTTTTGGGGGAGTCTTAACCAGTGCTATAAATATTTGAAAAAAATGCTAAGAAAACAGGTGAGGTTTTAAAAAGTTCCAGAAACTGCAACTGTGGGGCCAGCTGATGAAAACAAATTTACTTTTTTCCAAAACAAGGACTTGGATTTATTTTACTTAATTTTAGGACTCTAATGCTTTTCCAATACTGAGGGTGATATTCGAATAACCAAACATTGACATTTTCAGTGTAGCTGGTCACACTAGTCTTCTTTTATAGTCAGTGGAGAAAAATATTTGGGAGGTGGGGGGAAGAAGTATCAGTCACCTGATCTTTCCACAGTGCTTAAGCTGGGATAAAACAAAATGTATCCTACATATGATATGTTTCCCTCCATTGTGTGGAACTATGAGGACAGCGAAATCATCAAATTGAAATCAGCGAGGTGGATATGTTTGATATTCAGTCTTCCTCTGAAAAGGTCAGCAGGGGGGAAAAAAACCCAACAAAATCAAAAACCAAAAAACACCCTGTGTATGAAAACAGACGAGGACAAGAAATTACCATACCTACCATCCACATTGACAGCACACGCTTATTTTAGATTTATATGCCACATCTTAGGCACTTGCATTAGGGAAGGTCAATCTCATCCATGATTACAATAAATGTAGCAATAATCCATTAATTACTCATTCATCCATGTGATCTGATTGGTAAGCTTCTTTTAGTAGCCTTAGGGAATTTTTGCACACATCTTTTAAAGGCATTGCATAGTTTGATGTAAGAAATGTAGCCCAAATTCCTTGAATGTACTTACGGACACTAGTGCTCTTCTGAAGATCTATCTTTTTACCACGATAACTTGATTTCAGCACTGTTCCATGGCTGAGGTCCAGCCTCTTAAGAATTGTCTCAATTATATTGTTGACTTTCACAGCTTCAGCAAAGATTCCTCTTCTAAGACTTCTCTAAGAGTGTGAGATTTCTAGCATTAAGAAAACAGTATTGTGATCCTCTAACAGTGCTTGCCCACTATTAAAAAAAATATAAATCCTTTCTTGTTTGCTATTGAGCAGCTTCTGAGTTTGCATACATTTACTATGTCTCAGGGGAAGGTGGCTGATATGAAAGTATTTATAGAGTAGATACCTTGTTCTGAGACAACCACCCTAAATATCCTTTACAGAGAGATGGAGAGAAATGTGTAGTTTTAAGACATAGTTCATCTAATCCAAAGTAGACATCTGAAAACATCATGAACTATGTCATAAAGTGTCCATCCATCCACTGTCAATAAAGACCTATCCAGCTTACACAGATGTTTTCATCACAGATGTCTAAATTTAGATGAGCTTTTTCTGTGCAACTTGTAAGTAAAATAAGCAATCAAACAAGCAAATAAATATTTAAAATGTACCTATATATTTTGATGGATGAAAACCAGAATCTTACAGTAATCCAAGAAAAGTTCTTGGGGCATTAGGACATCAAAGAGCTGTTCTAGTAAAATGGGGCACATGGTTCCCTATGACATATTTAAAAGATTCCTGCACCTTTAGAATAGATGGCTACTTTTATGACATGAAACCCAGCTTAGTGACTATAGATAAATTTTATAATATAAATTATATTTAAAGTGTATTATATCATACATTTTATTTTACCACTAGGAAACGTAATGAAAAGCCAAATTTATCTTCCCCCCCCCCCCCCGCTACTTAATGACAGGATTACTCAAAATAAATAAAGATTGTGCAGTAATACAAGAATTATTAGTAGAATAATTAATATGCAGCTCATAAGAAAAAAGAATTACCTTGGCTTTCTCAAATTCAGATGCTTCCAACACCTTAGTATTTTTTTTTACACTTTTTTTTTTTTAGTAGCTATTTCATTAACAGGTTTTAAAAACAGAGTAAAAATTGAAGGACTGATCCCTCATTTACTTTGGTAAATTTTCTGTTGAATGCAATGGAAGCTTTAGCTAGGAAGGCAAAACAAGATCAAGACCTCATTATCCATGGATTAAGATTTCTGTCACTTTAATAGGTGCAGAAACATTTGATTTATTATTTGACGTTTGCCATACAAATCTGGACCAGTTACATTACATCACATCACTGAAGGTGTGTAAAGAAATGGCTCACTAATGCCAGATTCAGTTCCTGTGCTCCCCTCCCAAAAAGACACTGTTCAAATTGCTTCAAATTCAAGTACCTGTATTATATTAATGACCTGATGGAAAAATACACACGTAAGTATATATCTCCATGTATTCATTCATAGCCCCTAGAAAAACACAAGATACAAAATAAAGATTACATTTTCTATTTACATTCATTGCCCAAGTATTTGCTAAGGACTAAGGGTGAAATCCAGCACCAGAGACCATGCTGAGAAGAAATGAAGTTCTGTTCTGCCCCGCCCTATGGTGGCAGGACCCCGGCCGGGGCAGGGCTCGTCTCTCTCAGAGGGCTGGGGTGGCCTTGGTTGGTTGGAGTCAGCTGGAGCAACAATAACCCTTTGTGTCATGGGGCAAGGAGGGTACCTTCCACCTCCTCTGTGGGCCCCCTTGAAGGAGCTGGTGATGGAGAAATGCACCCCCAGAGTCCAAGTGGGACCCCTGGCCAAGGGGGCTGCACCCACTGTGGGCACCCCACTCCTCTTGGTGGGGTCTGTGAGGCCCTGGTAGGGGAGTTACGGTCACACCCCTAAGCCAAGAGTCCTTGAGGACAATGACACTGGTGACCTTCAGGCCCAGAAGGAGTATTTTGTGGACCATTTTTGAGGCCCGTTTGAGTATTTTATCTGCATCATTAGTGATTTTTTTTCTATACTGACAGTTTAGACTATTAGACAGTTAAAAAATTAACTGGGCTAACAGCAAACCCACAGCTCCATATGTGTCTGTCTCCCTTTCTCCAACAACAAGAGTCTGAGGCTGCTGCTGTGCCCCTTCGGCACAGCCTTTCTATGGTACCTGCATCACGTTTCCTCCTGCACCAGCCATGCAGACACAGACTTGAGTCATTTCTCTTTGGTATTCTCTTCTGCTGTGGGTCCCTGTTAACCCTGCAGAGAAAGAACCCATAGGTCCACAGAATAATTTGTCTTGCATAAATTTGGGTATTAGTCCCTGTCTCTTTCTAGTCATTATATGCAGATTTAAAATTACCATTTCTGATGTAAAAGTCTATACAAATGCCTGAAGCTGGTTAAGGTTTGTTCGATGCTTCTGGTTTTGTCAAAGCTAGCCATCTCGGTTTCTACAGCCAATGGAAAGAGGTAGATATATTTCAAAGGAAAATTACCTCTGGAGTTATGTCAGGACTGAATCAAATTACCATCAGGTAGTTAGTTCTAACAGCCTGTATTGAATAACCTAAATTAGACACCAGCATTTTCTAAGGCTAAATTTAGATAATATAATTCCTACCACATGACTGTGTTTGGAAAGCTGCTAGAAAATTCATACCAGTCACTAAAGTGTATAATTATTTCTGCACTGTGAGAGTTGTTTCTCTCTCTCAGCTTCTCCAGAGAGGGACAAGAAGGAACTGGGATGAAGTCTATATCAATTGTTCTAAACGAGGAGGAAGAGAACAATTGTCCTAAATGGGCTGATACCTCAGACCATATGGAAAGCATTGCAGGAGACAGGTGAACTGAACTCCAGAAATGAAAATAAGAAACAGTGAGCTCATGAGAATTGAAGGAATATATCAAGAATGGGTAACAAGGGAACAAAGAGTAAAGAACTAATAGAAGACAGAATCAGTAGGTTAGGACACAAAATTAATGTAAAGGAAGAAGAGGAACATATCTGGAAAAAAAAGGATGTGATGAAACATGTAGAACACCACAGTGAGTGTTTAATGGATTGGTTTCATTGTCTACTTACGCTTAAAATATTAAGGTAAAACTGCTATATTCTCCAGTTCTTTACATTTTCTTGTGTAGACATTTTCAATTGCACACCAGATTCAAATAAGTAAACCTGTGCTGTGTCATGTTTGACCCATCGAGTTTCTATAGATTGCATCCTAATCACTCTAAAGCTCCCTCTTGTGCAGCTTTCTAGAAATCTGTTTGACCTTTAATTAAATACTGTTTCTCAAGGCAACTGAGTTTTGTCAGTCTCTTGAGTACTTCTTTCAAACAGATTCTATCGAATAGTAGATTGTATCAAAAAAACCCAACCCCAAAACCCAAACTAAACTAAAATCCAATTTTTCTCTTTCTTAGACTGTAGAAAAAACTTTTATTTTTCACCTCCTGTGAGGAAAACCATTTTTGTCTCCCTCTAGCAGTTATTTTCTCACTTTTAGCAATACTTGCTCCTGGGTTTCTTTAAATACTTCATGTTATTATACCACATATATATATATTTATTTAGCTGTTTTCTGTTATCTTTTCTCTTATTGTCTCAAACAGCTCACTATATCCAAGTATTTTACCTTTAGGTCATTTTATTTTTTTTTTACAAATTGCCTTTCTGCTAGTTTCTCTAAAATACTTTTCCTCACTTAAGTCTTGTCCTTGTTCTATTTCAAAGATTAAATTCTATTTTTCATCTTCAGACTAATTTCTTTCATCTACTTAGAGTGTGTGTCCATGTTACAGCTTGTTGCTTTCATATTGTTCTGTTTTAAATCTTCAGATCTTGCGTTCAGTTGAATATTACAACTAGAGCTGCATGAAATTCAGTTCACATGCATATACTTTGGTTTTGTTTTCATTCCCCTATGTTTTCCTGCTTTATATTTTACAAATCCCAAATGTAATGAACAGAGATGAACATCACTTAAGTTTTCCACAATTTTCAATAAAATTATAAAGCAATTCGCTTTTTCAAAATCTGAGAGTACTTTTTAACTGGTTTAGTTTTACTTCCTTGTTTGCGGTAGAGTCATCTCCTACTAGGCTTTGTCCCTGATGGCAAATAAAACCAAAAGCTAAACTCCACTTTACAGCAAGGAGCAGAAGGATAACATATCTAGAATCCAGGAAAAAGAACCCTTCAGGTCCTATAGATACTATCTAATGACTTGCAAGTGGTTTTGATTTTTTTTTTAAATAGTGTTAAGACAAGTCGGAAGAATGTATGTGCAATCCTGCTTTACTGTCAAAAGAATTATCAAGAAGTGATACTTCATGAAAAATATATGAATGATGTTTAAGTATGATCCCAGTACATAAAAGACAACAAAAGCTGGTATTTGAATGCACATGTTTTGTGATACAGTGGAGGCTCAATTCAAATACTTGAACATAGTCCCCAAGAGCCATCTTAGATGCTGCAAGTTATATTAGACATCTGTATAGAACTGGTATATATGACAGATATATGGTTCCTGACAGAGAGTTTTGCCATTCCAGTGCATCCAAAGGCCAAGCAAGATGCTCTAGGATAATAATTGTCTATGTTTAGAAAACTGAATCAAGCTTTAGAATGGGATTCAATATCTGACTGCAGGCAGTTTATAATGCATATATCCAAACACATTAGAAAAATGTAAATATAACCTTTTCAACAAAGTAGAGGCCTATTCACTGCTGTTAAAACCTGTAGCACATTCTAAAGTTTCAGCAATGTTTCATACTTCATTTATCTTAAATTTTTTGCATTAATTTTTGTAGTACTGTTAAGGTTAATAGTGTCTTTAGATGAAAAACAAAGGTAACACAACAGGAAGTTGAGATATTCAAAACCAACACAAATGGTCAACAAAGATTTCAGTAACAGTGTTTGAACTGGGTGTGTTTTAAGAAAATTAAATCAAGGAAGAAAAGGAAATGAGAATTGAAATAAATATGATCTGTAGTTACAAAAATTGATGCTGCTACTATGAAAAATGCAGAAACTTTTTTTTTTTAAACAGGGAAAATTATGCATATTTTGCTGGAAAACCTGAAAAAAATAAGTACAAAATTTTCAGTATGATAGAACAATTTAGTTAACCCCTCCCCCCCAATAACAAGAATTAAAATGAATTATAACTCCCAAATATCACTAGGTTACTTGCTGCTTATTCTGTTTATCATTCTAGTGATGTGTGGGAGGTAATCATCTAGTACATGGAACAAGAGACAGATATGCTAACCGTTACTCACTATGATATTCCTACATACTCTTCCTATCCAGCTTTAGATGCCTAACATTTAGGAAAATGCTGTTGTAAATTAGGACTATAAACTGTCTATTTATTATATATATAAAAGTGCAGAAAGCAATCCAGACAACTTAAATTCCTAATACTTTACAGTGGTACTTGTTCTGCAAGTACTTTTAAGTGTTTCTCTCTGTTACCCTATAGGAAAGTTGGGTGCTTAGCTTGTACTGCTGCTAGTCTTAACTTTTAGGCTGATAAATTTCAGTGAGGTTGTGAGCGAAACACCTAAATATCTGTTTCTTAACACATCCAGGAGACTTTCAGTCTTGACAGTTAACAGAAGGTAGAAGCCTACTTCAATCAATATCCTACGAGGGACAAAAATTACATTTATCTTTCTAATATATGGGATATGGTCAGAGGACTTTTTATCGAACTGGGAGCAAAAAATGTATGACTGGAAGAAGGATAGTGGGATACTGGTTCATTTTGAGTGAAGTCATTACATTATCACTGAGCCAGAAAGCAAGAGAGGAAGCTAAGAAAACTAGGCTCTTGAGCCTCCTGGCTTGGAAAGTAGAAAATCTTCATCTAGTTCTTCATCTAGTAAATGCTTACAATAACATACCTAAATATTAATAAAACTAACAGCAAAATATTCCTTCCAGCTACAGATATATACTTGTGTCATGTAGGTCTCTTCAACAAAAAAGGACTGTGTGCCCTACCATATGGTACCAGCAGTTAAGAGGTGAGCACTCTCACACACACAAGTATGAGGCAGACAGATTTAATCAAAGAATTTAACATAGCTGTCTGGTGTTTGGGTGACAGTATCTAACCTTGGGGCTGTCAAAAGGTTTTATGGTGTAGTTGCTCTGAGGTATCTGCAACGTAGGCACTTCTGTGAGGTTGTCATCCCAAGACATTCTTATAGCCAATTCAAAGAAATGGGCATTCCAAAAGCACACTTTAGCTTGTCCTAAAACAGATGTCCTTATTTTGTAAGCTGAATAAATATGCCATTGTAAGTGAAGCTTAAGTGTAAACATGATGATTGTAAATATGATTGTAAGTGAAGCTTAAGTGATTGGTTCAGATGTAGACTTTTACTTTTCCTTAGATTAATACCATCCTAACATGTCAAGTAAATGATTATGTTCATAACTACACCATTACACATAGACCAACACTTTTCAGACTTCTTACCAGTCAGGCATAGTTTAGTCTAGAATTGTGTATCAATATTAGCCATAGTCACACCTATACTGGTCTACTGAAATTATAATCAAGAAAAACTGCACTGCTGAAAATACCTCAGCTGCATGCTAAAAGTTAGGAATCAATCTAGGCAATTAAAGCTTTTCCGAAAGAGCTCAAGACATAGACTATCTACCATTTTAGCACATTGGTCATGGGGTAATGACTAAATGCCAAAATTATTTTGACATACTCAGAGTGTAGCCCAGCAATTAGTATTTTTCATGTTACTGATAAAAGGACTTAGACTTCTTATTGACTTGACAGAACAGGGTCTCTGGACTTTTCTGGAGTTCCTTTAGACTCAGATGAATTTAGCTCAGTTTATAAGTGAAGTTTTAATTACACTGTTAAGATATGATTTAGACTAATAATAGATTCTTGAAATGATGAAAAATAATTTGATACACTAGGTGACATAGACACGTAGAAAAAAAAGATTTTCCTGGCCTGAGAGAATTTAAAATCTAAGTGTAAGACATGAGATAACAGATGGTCACAGACAGGCAGATGTGCAAAACCAAGAAAACAAAGAGACAACATGACTGAATTTGCATGTCTGCCATTGTTAGGGTTTTTTAAATCATCATGGACAAGAATAATTTAGGAAAAAAATATAAAGATAATACAACAGCTTTTTAGACATTTATAGGACAATAGCTCCAAACAGAACCTACATAGGAAGGCATAAATGATGGCTGAAAATATAACATGACTGATAGAAGCTGGTGACTAAACTGAAAAAAGATATAAACATTATTTGTGAAATGAGAAATCTAACAATCAATGTTATGCCTTTGCTTTCTACCAAGTTGCCCTAGGGCAGGTTTAGATTGGATATTGGGAAAAATTTCTTCACCGGAAGGGCTGTCAATCATTGGAACAGGCTGCGCAGGGAAGTGGTTGAGTCACCACACCTGGAGGTATTTAAAAGACGTGTAGATGTGGTGCTTAGGGACATGGTTTAGTGGTTGGACTTGGCACTGGGGGTTAACTTGATGATTTTAAAGGTCTCTTCCAACCTAAATGATTCTATGATTCTACAAAATTTACATCTAGCTTTAAGAAAACAGTGTCTTGATTATGTAATGTGTATATAGTTAGAAATGTTTGTGTCTATCAAAAAAAGGGGTATCATCATAGAATTATAATGGTGGCTGTGCTACACTCAAGAAATTCTGGAAAGGATATTGTTTTGGGGGGAGGATGATGACTATTTTTGTAAGTAACTATGGAAGAACAGTGGAGTTCTTTCTGTATGGAAAACTGAAACAGCAGTAGGAATGGAGCTGAGTATGTAGCATCCTTCAGTAAAAGAATTTGAGCTAATGTCTATAATCTCAGGCCAGTGACTTTGCTTGTTTTTCCTAAGCCACTGGGAAGCAGACCACAGGATCACACAGTTCTAGTTTATTACATTTTATTGTTTCATCATGAATTTAAAATGTCAACAATGACTGGGAAATGAAAACAATTAAACAGGAATATATGACATATTCATGATATTTGCTTTATAACTCAAATAGCTGGGTCTAACTTGAGTACTGCTTAATTTCACTTGTATTATAAGCAATAAAATAATAATTTAAAATGTCACTAACCAGAATAGATATGTGTGCCATTAATATAACACTGGTTTGGGGGGTTTATTTTATATTACAAAGATTTTGGACTCAGGTCAATTAGAGTTTTATTATTTTTATATGTATGTACAAGTGCTTCTAATTTATAAGATTTAAAGTGTCATTTCATAAATTAAAGTTGTGTAAATATGCCAATTGTCAACATTACAAACTTGATTGTAATACCTTGTGAATACTAATAATGTCAGAAGAGTTATAATTGTGCTATCAGTTCTGCTTATAAACATTAGTAATAGCTGCTTAATTAATTAAAAAAGAGTGTAATTGCATTTTTATATAACTAAATTTTAATTAGTTCTTACTAGATATTTGATAAGTACTTCTGAAAATATATTCATATGATATTTTGGATTGGTAAAGAAGACTGGAGATCTGGAGTGACCAGAATTCAAAGTGTACTTCAATGCTTCCATATGGTGTTTTGTATTAACTTAGTAAATACCTGAAAGGAAGCAAAATATCACAAATACGTTCAATAATCTGGGGGAACTTAATTTAGTAGGATGGAAATTAGAAATCAGTGCTCATTTTTTTCACATAAAAACTGTTTTACAGTGCAACAAAACAAAATATTGTGAACTGTTTGGTAAAGAAAAAAAAGCAGAATGACATTGATAAAATTTTATCTAAGATTGTTACTTTTTCTGATGCAATTAATTTATTTCTTGCACTACTAAATATTACATAAAATTGCAGAGGTTTAGTTTTTGGGGGTTATTTATTTATTTACCCTTACAGTCTGTATTTTAGTTTTTATTGAGAATGAAAAGCATTTAATCTGTCAGAAGTAACACTGAGAAAGATTGAGTCTAGTGTTTATGCACACTAGAGAGTGAGGAATTACAGGACATCCAATATACCCATTCAGTAGTTAAAGGACAGCCTTCACGCAGGATAAGACAACAATTATGCCATCACCCTCACTTTTATGGTCACATGACCCCTTGGGCCTAGAAGTCCCTCACCTTTTCCAGTCGCATGACAGGCTTACCCTGTCCTCCTTTGCTCCTGCTGGCTACCATTTTTGACACAGCTATATACCATGTGATCCCAGAGTGCCCAGTGATTGGATGGCAGCTGCAGCCACATATTTTACCACAGAAATAAGCCCTTCCTATATCCCAATAAGGTTAGCCATTTTGTCACAGTTGCTATTCTGTCATATTTGTAATCAATTTGATGTAAGAATGCCCAGTGATTCCTTGGCCATTTCTATAGGCACAGGAAGCCCTCATCCATCCATCCATCCATTTATATATAGCCATATGTAAACATTTCTCTATATAAAAATGGCTGTGCAATTATGCATAATTATACATATATAGATAAATTACACACATATATATTTATTAATATCTATGGTATGTAGAAAATATTCAATGCAATGTCACAGGATCAGGTGTATCTAGGGATGCGGAAAAGTCCCCAAAACCTTTTTGAAAAAAGAAGAGATTTAAAAGAGAGAGACACATATCGTACTCCTAGAGGGAAAGCCAATCTGAACCCCTTAGAAGACAAGGTTCAAGCAGCTGTCAGCAACACTTTTCACACCACATAACCTCGTCAAGTAAAACAAAAGAGTTTGGTGTTCTCCAGTTGTGTCTACAACCATGGGCGATGCGTGCCCATTATCAAAAGTTATAGGGGAGGCTATTAACATTTCCATTCAACATAAGGTCCCTCAATACCTCAAAAGTGATCTTTTCTCTGTTCATTTACAGAGATTCATTTAAGTTTTACACAACACTTGCTCCTGGGCTTCTGGTTAGCTGTAGGATTTGGGACTTGATGACACAAACTCAGTAATGTTCTCATCCAGTGGCAACTAGCTTATCAGTTTGCCTAAATAGATGCTGAGCAGAGAGTTCCAGTCATTTTGACAACTCTTTAATATCACATGTTGGGATAAAGGCAGCAGTCTCTAAGGGCATCTATGAAATCAGAAAACTGTAGGAATGCACAAGCAATAGTGAAACATGCTATATAAACATTACTTTTGCATTCCAGGATCATGCATCCTTTGTCATGCTTCCTCAAGACCACATTCTCAGCAACAAGTTCACAGGAGGTTGAACCATAAACCAAACAAAAGAGGTAACCATACAGATTGTCTGTTTTTATTATGATGGTGCTGTTGGGAATATTGAATCCCCAAAAAAAATCCCACAGAGAATTTTAAAACACTTTGACAATTTTGTGGTTTATGGTGTTTTTCTTTATACATTCAGGCTGCAAAGCAAAGCCTGATCAAAGCTGTGATCATTGATGTATTAGGCTTTTTTGAAACTTTCTGTTTCTTAAAAAAACCACACAAACCAAGCCCAAAACCCAAAGTGTTTTCACTCTATTAAAATGCAAAACTTTATAGATTTCACAAACCCTGTATGCCTCCTTCAGAGCCTTGTTTAGTTCAACAGTATTACAGGTTTCCATGTATCATGTCTGTAGATACAGAATCTCTGAAGCGTTTCAGCACAGGTGCAGTACAAGAAGAATAGCTTGCCATCTACCCTGACAGAAACCATGGGGAAAAGCCCATAAAGTGGATACACATTTACTTTTAGGGTACAAAAATAGGCTGTCGACGTGTCAAATTGTCAGTAATAACTTCAGGGTGCCCAGGAGGGTATTGTTTTATTTTGCTGCTGAAGGACTAGAAGCTAGTAAAATTGTACGAATGATCTTTTCATCGGGGGTGTTTTTTAACGTAAGCAGACTACTTTTGCTTTGCCACTAAACAGAGCATCTCTGGGGTTTAGCAGCATAGGCATTTTGTTTCTAAAACCCTTCAAGCTCCCCATCTGATTTTGTTATAGTGCTCCATTCATGCTCCTGCATAGATGTGATGTTAAAGCTCACACTTTTTACATACTCTAATGTGGTCCACGGTAACATTTGGTACAGCTGTGACAAAAACACCTTTCAAGCTATTGAAAACTTTTGGCACCTGTCTACATCCTCCCTGCTGAACAGCGCAAGGGGATGGAGAATGGGGAGTTGTGGTCAGTTTATAATGGTTTGTTTCTGTTGCATCTTCCTCCTCACATTTTTCCCTTGCTCCAGCGTGGGGTCCCTCCCATGGGAGTGTGGGATGCCGGGCTAGTCCAGGCTTGTTGGTGCCTAATACAGGGCCATTATGACCCAGCAGAAGGGGCCCTGGGGGAGTCCAGCTTGGGTGAGAGCAGGGATTGAGCAACTTGCTTATCTTGCACTGATAAGCACCGGACCTGAACAGGGGCAGGAGATGAGCAATTTGTTCATCTTAACAAGATGCGGCATCTGACGGGTCTACTCCTTAATCAACTAAGTGACACCTGGGGTGAGGGGGAGCCTTCACAGCTTGACGTTACTTTGATAAAACTAAACAGACCACCGCTCCTCTGTACTGAACGCCTTTGTTCGCTGCCACTTCCCCCCCCAGCCCCGATCAACTGCACGACAAGCCTTGTTAAGGGCCAATCGGCACACAATACCTGACTTAGTCCCACCTCGCCAAAAGTATAAATCTGGCATTTAGAATCCTCTTTTTTGAGGACGAGAACTCCAACTATCCGGACAGGTCGACGGGCCTGGACCTCTCTCCTCCCCAAGCAGGGACGCCTCTTTGGTAAGATTTGCGCCTCCGATTATGTCGGATGTTACCCCGGGAAAACTATCATTAACAAAAGCGCTGAACTATTAACTTGAGCTCAAAATTGTTGCAGTAAGTGCATTTATCAACGGCAATTCTGAACTTTTATATCTGTCGCCTCAATAAATTACTTATTTTTCTTTTCAACTTTGCGAAACTGTTTCAGTGAAAGTCCTTAGTGGGGCTCTGACAGGCAAACATTGACTCTGATATGTGGCTACACATATAATCCTTTAGACATAAACCGTTGACCAAGTCTGGGACTAAGACTGGACCTAGCCGCACCTAGGCTCCTCTTTGAGAAGGAGTTTAGAAAGCAAGGGGGTCCTTTCTGAACCTCGTGACTCAACAGGAGGGCCTCCCTCAGCCACACATCAGATTTGTACCCTTTCATGCGACAGGGAGACAGTCCTTCAAGAACTGCTCCACCATGGTCTCTCCACAGGCTGTAGGAGAATCTCTGCTCTTGTGCCTGCAGCACCTCCTCCACCTCCTTCATCACTGACCTTGGTGTCTGCAGGGCTGTTTCTCACATTTTTTTCCTCCCCTCTTCTCTCTTGGGCACAATTTAACCTTTCTTAAGTATGTTTTCCCCTACTGTTTCTCACTCTTTTCTCCTCTCTCTCTGCCTGTGTAGCATTTTTTGCCTTTTCTTGAATTTGCTTTCCCCAAGGTGACACCATCTTGTCTGTGGGGCTCAGCCGTTCCCTGCAGTGGGTCCATTGGAGCCGGCTGGAACCATCTGTGTCCAGCACAGAGCAGCCCTGGCCTCTCATCACAGAGGCTGCCCTTGCAGCCTTCTTGCTACCAACAACTGGGCACCTCTACCCAGTACAGCTACTGAGCAGAAGAGATCAGACATCTCTTTATCCTCCTCAGTGATAGCCATCTGGAGGGGCAGGAGTGCTACAGTGTTTACAGAACATAAAATGTTACACGACCATACAAGCAGAGACCAGCGTAGGATACTAAAAGGGATCTATAGACTGATCTAGCTGCATGTTTTCATCACCTTCTTTCTCATAGAGTATATTGCAAATCATCAACATAATCTCATTCCCATATAGTCTACAGGTCTCCCTCAAAGTTTTCACTTCCTGTTAGCAGCACTAACTTTGTTCTTTTTCCAGGTCAAAAACCTTCTCCTTATTAGATGGAGAAATGCAAAACATTGCTTTCCTTCCCCAAGCATAATGCTCCACAACATTCTGGTTCTTGATGAGGTCCAGCATAGTTTTCATTTTCAGCAGTATTGAAAAAAATGGGGAAATAATCTTTTCAGACCTCAAATCTCAGTGCTTGGGAAAAGCTGCTTAGTTTCATAGGTAAAAAATTTAGAGCCTATGAAATGTACAGTCAGAGATGGGGAATTCCACACACACGAATTCATTATCTTGCATCCTTAGTTGCATATTGATTTTTTTATTTCAAAAGCCAGCTAACCAAAAAACAGTCAGAATAGCTCTTGGTGTTACATGCTTATGAAAGTGTATCCCCAAAACTTTGTGTCCATAAACAGCCCAATAAAGTCCACAAGATGTGTTCCCTTCAAACATATGTTCCATGTCACAGAAAGTATGGACTTTCTCTGATTGTGAATTTTTGATGATGGGCATGAACCACATAGGCTTGTTTATATTTTATATATTTTATACATAATATATAAAATTTTATATTTTTTATATTTCATTTCTTATATTTTTATATATTTTATATAGCAAGTTTGCCGACGACACCAAGCTGTGTGGTGGGGTTGACACACTGGAGGGAAGGGATGCCATCCAGAGAGAACTTGACAGGCTGGAGAGGTGGGCCCGTGCGAACCACATGAAGTTCAACAAGGCCAAGTGCAAGGTCCTGCACGTGGGTCGGCGCAATCCCAAGCACGACTACAGGCTGGGCGAGGAATGGATTGGGAGCAGCCCTGAGGAGAAGGACTTGGGGGTATTGATTGATGAGAAGCTCCACATGAGCCGGCAGTGTGCTCTTGCAGCCCAGAAAGCCAACTGTGTCCTGGGCTGCATCAAAAGAGGTGTGAACAACAAGTCCAGGGAGGTGATCCTTCCCCTCTACTCCACTCTTGTGAGACCCCACCTGGAGTACTGCATCCAGCTCTGGGGGCCCCAGTACAGGAGAGACATGGAGCTGTTGGAGAGAGTCCAGAGGAGGGCCACGAAGCTGATCAGAGGGCTGGAGCACCTCTCCTATGCAGACAGGCTGAGAGAGCTGGGGTTGTTGAATCTGGAGAAGAGAAGGCTCCAGGGAGATCTAATTGCGGCTTACCAGTACCTGAAGGGGCCTACAGGAAAGATGGAGAGGGACTGCTTATCAGGGAGTGTAGTGACAGGACAAGGAGTAAGGGGTTTAAGCTGAAGGAGGGTCGATTTAGACTAGATGTTAGAAAGAAATTCTTTCCTGTGAGGGTGGTGAGGCACTGGAACAGGTTGCTCAGAGAGGTTGTGGATGTCCCATCCCTGGAAGTGTTCAAGGCCAGGTTGGATGAGGCTTTGGGCAACCTGGTCTAATGGAGGGTGTCCCTGCCTGCAGCAGGGGGTTTGGAACTAGATGATCTTTGAGGTCCCTTCCAAACCAAACCATTCTATGATCCTATGATTCTATGATTCTATATTTAAGATCTATTCATAGCACATACCACTTTGCCAGCCTTTATAGTCACAGCCTTTGCAAGTCACACATAAAACCTTAGACAATCTATTTGTTTTTTAATTGCCAGGGCCTTCTCCCACTCTACACATTCCTCAGACCTGCATGGCAGACTGTAGTCTGCACAGTCTGGCAACAGGCAGGCACAGCAGTAGTATTTATGTTTGTGAAATTAATTTTACAATGTCTGACAAAGCTCATGAAAATTTCTTGCCCCAAATAGCCTTAACAATACAATAAAGTTCATCAGGCAAAACCCTATCATTTGGCTAAATCATCCCCCAGTCTTTATTTAAGCTCAGCAAAGATGACAGCACATATATTAATATAAAGTAATCCTCAGAAAATGGAGTCATAGTGTGCACTGACCACCCTAGTTTTCATGCAGCTCTTTTGCACTGCTTATTAGTTCTGTGTCTGTCAGATACATCAGCGCTCTAAGACTTCCAGCAAAGCAGAGTTTATTGGCCTTGTTATTTAGATCAGTTAAATATCCCCACTTCCAAAATTTCAGAATAGGGAATGGATCTAGCGTTCCGTATATCCAACCTCCAACTGCTTTTACAGGCAGCCAGGTGGAAGGTTTGATTGAAACGATCTATTTTTTTACTCTGTAGAAGATCACTGATCCAGTATAAAAATTTCTCTGTGTTCACACTGCTTAAATTCATGGAAAGAATGTAGACAGTCACGCGTGCTGATGGCTTCAAGATAGAGCTCAACATAATCACAAGGTTCAAACAGCTGGTGTAAATCTTAAAAAAAAATAAATTGATCTGGTCTATATACAAACAATTCAGAAGCTTCATATAAAAATACCCAGTCCAAATTAACAAATCAGCATCCTTCTGCATATTGCCTTGCTTTGAACTTCCAGTTTGGCCAGTCCTACTGCTGCACATTCTCTAAGCCGTGTATTGGACTGCCTCAACCTCCACCTTCCCTGCAGCATTTGATGGTGAGGGTAAAGCTAGGTATTTGGTAAGTCCTGAGTACAGCAAAAGTCTGCACCATATAATGGTACTACAGGCAGTAAGTTCACTCACAACTGTGGTCAAATGGTGTTCCTGCCACCACCCACCATCTCTATGTGGCACTTACCTCAGTCTTCTCTTCCCAAATCCCTGGCCCATCCATAATTTCTTCTGAAGAATATAATTGTTTTCAGGATAGCCCTGGGGATTTTCCTGTAGAAGCTCACATGTTGTCCTTTTGTTCTGGCTTTCCACGATAGTAGACAATGATGTCTGTACCCTGTGGCACAGTACAAAGCCCAAAGGTTGCCCCAATAATGCTGTATGGTCACCCTGGAGGTTTGGGACTGGGTGACAAAGGCCTCTTGATCAGACTTCCAGGAGTGGTCTCTTCTTTGCATAGCACAGGGGTTCGGTGGTTGTTTCTTGGTTGGCCTCACAAGAGCGATCCCTTGACCCACAGACATGCTCAGCTTCGCTCATGTCCCTCCACCCTCTTCAGGGCACACTGCCTCCCTTAAGCTCTACACCTCCCCACCAGAAAGTGTTAGGAGTTATTCAAGTCTTCTGAAGTAGTAAACCCAAGCTGTCTTTTCATTTTACTTTCTTTCCATTCACATTTAAAGTTATTTAATTATTTCAGATTAAATAATATTTTTATATGTAATATATTCAAACTTGAATATGTATATTAATTTATATTATTATTTTGTATTACTATTTATGGAAATATTTATTAAAAGTTTACATTTAAAAATAAATGTATGTATACACAGTGTATACCCCTTTTTCTGTATACACTTATGTACATTTATAGATTTATGTTTGTATATACCCAGTATAAATGATTCTATATAATTAAATATATATGATGCATCTCTTTTTCTATATGTGTCTATATATGGTTATATAGACACATATATATTTATGAGGGCTTCCTGGGCCTTCATGAAGCAACCACAGGGCATTCTTAGATGACGTAGGATATAGATGTGACAAAACAGCAACACACTGCTGGTCTATGGGAGCAGCTGCCTTGATGTACTTCTGCAGTAATGATGAACATGTGGCTTCAGTTACCATTCAATCCTTGGGCATCCAGGGATCAGATGGGGCGAAGAGAGGCAGGTAAGCCTGTCATGTGATGGCAAAAGGGAGTGACTTCCAAGCCCAGTGGGTCAGGTGCCTGGAAATGCGGGATAGGGCTTCCACTGGGAATGAGAAATGTGTTGTGTAGATTCTACTTTTAATCTTGCATGATAACATCTAACAGATGCTTTTGGGTAAACAGATTTTAAAATGTATTGTGTTGCTCCTGCAACTGGCTTACAGCTGTATATGCCTCCATTACACATTGTGATTTCTTCTTCTGGTACCAAGTTGTGTAATATTTCAGAGAACTAACAATGAATGGAAATGGACAGTTTCAGAAGTTCTTTTTAATGAAAAGGACATTAAAAAGTTCATTTTCAAGAATTGTTTAATCACCATTTTCTGTATCAAATGTTTCTGCTGGTTTCTCAAAATTCTCTCCCCATCATTTGCCCTAGTTAGTGGATTCATTTTCTAACCGTTAGTTTGTCCTGCTGTGATTGAAATATAAATCTATATCCTAAAAATCTTTCTAACAGTGCTGATTTCTAAAAGAAAATTTAATGACATATAAAATAAGGGTGTTTATATGTTTCAATGTATTTCTTAAGGTAATTAGTGATAACATATATTATGAAATCACATGCAAAATCTACCACACTAAAGACTTTTTTTTAACTTCTATAGCTATTTTAGGCTGTGATGAGAGGTTTGCAAACAGTAATGAATTGGGCCAATGGACGAGCTTTCAGGTCCCTAAGCTGTGTAGATAATAAGATTTAATGAATGACTTATGTGTCTGAAAATGTTAACTTTTTTAGGTTTTACTTTTAAGTGTAACCAACCCCCTACAGTGTAATCTGAAAGCCTATGTGAGATGCATAAACCCTTTACAATTCATGATCAGTTATATGCCTCTGAACTCAATCTGGAATGACAACTGAGTGAGAAACCGCCTATAGGTAGCCAATAGGTGCTACACAGAGGCACAGACTTACCTGCCTGTGCTTTAATGGAAGAATCAGAAAGGCCTTTTCAGGTTGGCATACAGCTATGCAACCAGTTCATCCTCTTATGAACTGAATGAAAAGATGCCGTTTTTGGCTCCCAGATAGCTGCAGTTCTGGCTGTGCTCTCACCTCCCTAGTGACATTCTCCTCTGTCGTCCAGCTCAGCAAAGATTTTGTCTCGTACTTTTTCCTTTTCACCAAAAAATAAAATATTTCTTGTTCTATGCATTTGAGACAGTGTGGTGGGTTGACCCTGGCTGGAGGCCAGGTGCCCACCAGAGCCACTCTCTCACTCCCCTCATTCACTAGACAGGGGAGAAAAGGCATAACGAAATGCTTGCAGGTCCAGATAAGGACAGGGAGAGATCACTCACTAATTATCGTCACGAGCAAAACAGACCAAACTTAGAGAGGGAATTCATCTAATTTATTACTAGGCAAAACAGAGTAGAGGAATGAGAAATGAAATCAACTCTTAAAACACTTCCCCCCACCCCTCCCATCTTCCTGGGCTCAACTTCACTCCCGGCTTCAACCTTCCCCCCCTCAGCGGCACAGGGGGACGGGTAATGGGGGTTACGGTCAGTTCATCTCACGGTGTTTCTGCCGCTTCTTCATCCTCAGGGGGAGGACTCCTCTCATCGTTCCCCTGCTCCAGCATGGAGTCCCTCTCACAGGGTGCAGACCTTCAGGACCAAACTGCTCCAGCATGGGGTCCCCCACGGGGTCACAAGTCCTGCCAGCAAACCTGCTCCGGCATGGGCTCCTCTCTCCATGGGGCCACAGGTCCTGCCAGGAACTTGCTCCAGCATGGGCTTCCCATGGGCCACAGCCTCCTTCAGGTGCCTCCACCTGCTCCGGCGTGGGGTCCTCCACGGGCTGCAGATGGAATCTCTACACCCCCTCATCCTTCCTCCATGGGCTGCAGGGGGACAGCCTGCTTCACCATGGTCTTCACCACGGGCTGCAGGGGGATCTCTGCTCCGGCGCCTGGAGCACCTCCTGCCCCTCCTTCTGCACTGACCTTGGTGTCTGCAGAGTTTCTTACATCTTCTCACTCCTCTCTCCGGCTCCAATAGCTCTCCCTAACTGTTTTTTTCCCTTCTTAAATATGTTATCACAGAGGTGCTGATTGGCTTGGCCTTGGCCAGGGGCAGGTCCATCTTGGAGCCGGCTGGCATTGGCTCTGTCAGACACAGGGGAAGCTTCTAGCAGCTTCTCACAGAAGCCACCCCTGTAGCCCCTCCCGCTACCAAAACCTTGCCCCGTGGACCCAATACAGACAGTCTGAAAAGTAATCAAACTGAGGATTCAGCTTCACATGAATCTATAATGAAAAATTGAAAATGAAATGAGTACTTTCCCCAACGCTGTTAATATTTCTGCAAGGTCTGGACACATGATCAGCAACATCTTGTTAGTCAGATTCATTCTATTGACACTTTGTGCACCAGGATCAAACTTTTTAATTTTGTATTTGATTCATGAATTCTGAACTAGTTGCTTCATAGTAAATAGGCCAGAAGTAGCATTTGGCACAGCGTTCAGATCAGAAGAACTAAATACTTAATTGTTCACAAACCTGGAAGAAAATGCCAGAAACCTGGACGAAAATGCAGGGTCTAGAGATCAGACTGAATACTATCTGGAATAGCTATTTATGTCATACAGACAGTGACCAATCATGAAATAGTAAGATAAATGTTTTGGTTGTCTGAGAGACAATGCAATGATGCTAGTTGAGCCCTGATGACATTTTCTGGTGCCAGGTGCTTCTTATGTGTAGTGGAATGGCCAGCTACTTAATTTCTTTCTTTTAATTCAGTTCCAAGCAATGAGCTGCGAATTGCACACTCTGTGTCCTGTATTGTGAGTGCCTATGGATGAAAATATGCTGCACATGTGTGGAAAAAGATATGATGGGAATATTTGGAGGCTGGTTAGGTAGCGTTCTAGTGAGCTCAAAAGATGGAGGAAATGTTTTAGAGAACATTACCACTGTGACACAAATGCCGTGTAATATAGTTCAAAACCAGCAGCTGTGTCTGCAGTAACATCTCACATTGCTTGCATTCTGAAAGGATATACTGCCATTCTGAAATATCCGCTACTGCTGATCTGCCTACACACAACGGTAAAAACAGCAAGATGCAGCAGTTATCTACATATGCCGGGAGCTGATAATCCTTTACAACAGGTGATCATACTTGGCCTAAAAAAAAATGATATTTATGTCATAAAAAAGTAAAGCAAAAGTAACAGACTAGTAAAAATAGAGAAGCTGGTGGTATCACCTGTTTATAATTAGGCACCTTTTAAAGCCATTTGAGCTGCATTGGCACATCCTTCCTGTCTTGATACTGCCACTGCTGGAGGAAATGATCTCACATATGCTGTGTGTCATAACTGCCACCCCCATATAGATAGCTTAGGTACTTGCCTAAATAGTCATTAGGCAACTATGTTTAGACAACTTAATTTGACTCACTATCCCTTAAGAAAAAAAAAAGGAAATAGCTTTCAGACATTAAATGTTTTTACATCTCCTGAACAACTTCAGAAACTCAGTTAATGATGACAGCTGACATAATATATAAATAAGGGGTTATTTTTAATAAATGCAACCTCAAGTAGATTTTATACAGAAAGACTTCCTGGCAGATGGGGCATAGGAAAAATCTATAGCAATTCAGCTGGAGAAAGAGTAAGAAACCTTTCTGATTAAATCTTAATGCAAATTGATTAAATTTTAATGGAAGTAGATTAAGTATGTTTTCTTTTTTGTTACTTCAATATGTCTAATAACAGTTGTAACTGTGTAGTCTAATCTGGATTTTGTTCATTTTAACTTAACTAGACATGAATGACTTGAGAAGGGGAAGGGCATAGGTTTGCCAAGCTAGTAAAGAGAGCCATGGAAGGGGAACCTCAATCCATCTCACTCCCACCAGTTTGATTCCAGTGACAGCAATAGATGCCCAGAGCCGGGAGAATAACAGAATCACAGAAGAGTAGGAGTTGGAAGGGACCTCTGGAGGTCATCTAGTCCAACCCCCCTGCTAAAGCAGGATCGCCTAGAGCAGGTTGCACAGGATCACATCCAGACGGGTTTTGAATATCTCCAGAGAAGGAGACTCCACAGTCTGGGCAGCCTGTTCCAGTGCTCGGTCACCCTCACAGTAAAGAAGTTTTTTCTCATGTTGAGATGGAACTTCCTGTGTTCCAGTTTGTGCCCGTTGTCCCTTGTCCTGTCACTGGGCACCACTGAAAAGAGTCTGGCCCCATCCTCTTGACATTCACCCTTTAGATATTTATAAGCATTGATAAGATCCCCTCTCGGTCTTCTCTTCTCCAGGCTAAACAGACCCAGCTCTCTCAGCCTTTCCTCATAACAGAGATGCTCCAGTTCCCTAATCATCCTTGTAGCCCTCCGCTGGACTCTCTCCAGTAGTTCCCTGTCTTTCTTGATTTGGGCTGCCCAGAACTGGACACAGAACTCCAGATGTGGCATCACCAGGGCAGAGTAGAGTGGGAGGATAACCTCCCTCGACCTGCTGGCCACACTCTTCTTAAGGCACCCCAGAATACCACTGGCCTTCTTGCCCACAAGGGCACATTGCTGGCTTATGGATGACTTGTTGTCAACCAGGACTCCTCAGAGATGCTTCCCAGCAGGTCAACCCCTAACCTGTACTGGTGCATGGGGTTGTTCTTCCCTAGGTGCAGGACCCTACATTTGGCCTTGTTGAATTTCATTTGGTTCCTCTCTGCCCAACTCTGTAGCCTGTCCAGTTCTCGCTGAATGGCAGCACAGCATTCTGGTGTGTTGGCCACTCCTCCCAGTTTAGTATCATCAGTGAATTTGCTGATGGTACATTCTGTCCCCTCGTCCAGGTCATTTATGAATATGTTGAATAAGAAGGATCACAGGTCAGCAGGAGAGCACCTGAAGTGCAGCACAAAGGAATTCCAGCCACTCCAGCCAGTCAGTCAGCTTCATCGGGGCACCAAGTTAAATCCCTCTATGCAAACACAGGTAGTGTGGGGAATAAATAAGAGGAGTCAGAGATGTGTACATGCCTACAGGGCCTTGGTCTCACTGGCATCCCAGAGATGTGGTGGGATAGCTCCTATGACTGGAGTGTTGGAATGGAAGGAGAGAGGCTCTTTAGGAAGGACAGGCAGGGAAGACAAGGAGGGGGTGTGGCCCTCTATGTCAATGACCAGCTGGAGTGCATGGAGCTCTGCCTGGGGATGGATGAGGAGCTGACTGAGAGCTTCTGGGTGAGGACTGAAAGGAGGGAAGGGACAGGAGACATTATAGTGGGGGTCTGCTACAGGCCACCCAACCAGGAGGACTGATCGGATGAGGCCCTCTATAGGCAGATAGGAGCAGCCTCATGTTCACAAGCCTCGGTCCTCACGGGGGACTTCAATCACCTTTATGACTGTTGGAAGGACAACACAGCAGGGCATAAGCAATCCAGGAGGTTCCTGGAATGCATTGATGATAACCTTCTCCTCCAAGCGATAGAGGAGCCAACCAGAAGAGGTGCCATGCTGGACCTTGTTCCCACCAACAAGGAGGGGCTGGTGGGGAATGTGAAGCTCAAGGGCAGTCTTGGCTGCAGTGACCATGAAATGGTGGAGTTCAAGATCCTCAGGGCAGCAAGGAGGGTGCACAGCAAGCTCGCTATCCTGCACTTCAGGAGAGCAGACATGCCTTCAGGATAGCGGACAAAGCCCTGGAGGGAAGAGGGGCCCAAGATAGCTTGTTAGTATTCAAGGATCACCTCCTCCAAGCTCAGGCCTGCATGGATGAACAAAGAGCTGCTGGACAAACCAAAAAAAGGAGGCCTACAGAGGGTGGAAGCAAGGGCAGATAGCCTGGGAGGAATACAGAGAAACTGTCTGAACAGCCAGGTATCACGTTAGGAAAGCTAAAGCCCTGATAGAAAGTAGTCTGGCCAGGGACATAAAGGGCAACAAGAAAAGCTTCTTTAGGTACGTCAGTGATAAAAGGAAAGCTAGGGAAAATGTGGGCCCTCTCCAGAAGGGAACAGGAGGCCTAGTTACTTGGGATATGGAGAAGGCTGATGTACTCAATGACTTTTTTGCCTCAGTCTTCACCAGCAAGAGCTCTAGCCACATGACCCAAGCTGCAGAAAGCAAAAGCAGAGACTGAGAGAATGAAGAACTGGCCACTGTAGAAGGTCAGGTTTGAGATCCTCTAAGGAACCTGAAGTCACACAAGTCCATGGGACCTGATGAGATGCATCCGTGGGTCCTGAGGGAACTGGCAGATGAAGTTGCTAAGTCACTCTCCATCATATTTGAGAAGTCATGTCAGTCTGGTGCAGTTCCCACTGACTGGAAAAGGAGAAACATAATGCCCATTTTTAAGAAGGGTAAAAAGGAAGACCCAGGCAGCTACAGGCCGGTCAGTCTCACCTCTGTGTCTGGAAAGATCATGGAATAGATACTTCCGGAGGCTATGCTCAGGCACATGGAAAATAAGGAGGTGATTGGTGACAGCCAACATGGCTTCACTAAGGGCGAATTGTGCCTGACAAATCTGCTGGCCTTCTATGATGGAGTTACAGCACTGGTGGACGAGGGAAGAGTGACCGATGTCATCTACCTGGACTTGTGCAAAGCATTCGACACTGTCCCGCATGACATCCCTGTCTCTAAATTGGAGAGACATGGATTTGATGGATGGACCACTCGCTGGATAAGGAATTGGCTGGATGGTCACACTCAAAGAGTTGCAGTCCACAGCTCGATATCCAAGTGGACACCAGTGACGAGTGGCATTCCTTAGGAGTTGGTACTGGGACCAGCGCTGTTTAACATCTTTGTTGATAACATGGACAAGTTTGCTGACGACACCAAACTGTGTGGTGTGGTCGACACACTGGAGGGAAGGGATGCCATCCAGAGAGAACTTGACAGGCTGGAGAGGTGGGCCCATGTGAACCACATGAAGTTCAACAAGGCCAAGTGCAAGGTCCTGCACGTGGGTTGGGGCAATCCCAAGCACAACTACAGGCTGGGCGGGGAATGGATTGAGAGCAGCCCTCGGGAGAAGGAGTTGTGGATGTTGGTTGATGAGAAGCTCACCATGAGCCAGCAGTGTGCGCTTGCAGCCCAGAAAGCCAACCGTGTCCTGGGCTGCATCAAAAGAGGTGTGACCAGCAGGTCAGTGGAGGTGATCCTGCCCCTCTACTCTGCTCTTGTGAGACCCCACCTGGAGTACTGCATCCAGCTCTGGGGGCCCCAGTACAGGAGAGACATGGAGCTGTTGGAGCGAGTCCAGAGGAGGACCACAAAGATGATAGGAGGTCTGGAGCACCTCTCCTATGAGGACAGGCTGAGAGAGTTGGGCTTGTTCAGCCTGCAGAAGAGAAGGCTCTGGGGAGACCTTATAGTAGCCTTCCAATACCTGAAGAGGGCCTACAGGAAAAATGGAAAGGGACTGTTTACAAGGGCAAGCAGTGACAGGACAAGGGGTAATGGGTTTAAGCTAAAAGAGAGTAGATTTAGAATAGGTATTATGAAAAAATTCTTCACTGTGAGGGTAATGAGGCACTGGAACAGATTGCCCAGAGAGGTTTTGGATGCCCCCTCCCTGGACGTGTTCAAGGCCAGGTTGGATGGGGCTTTGGGCAACATGGTCTAGTGGAGGGTGTCCCTGCACATAGCACGGGGGGTTGGAACTCGATGATCTTTGAGGTCCCTTCAAACCCAAACCATTCTATGATTCTGTGATTCTACAGAGCACAAAGGACTTGCCCTTGAGTCTGAAGAGAAGTCAGAGCTGCTGTGTTAATTGAGACGAGTACTAAGAAATGCTGGACACACAGATAATTCTGAATTCTTACTTTCTTTAAATCAAAGCTAGTCAGTAGGGTAAGGATTCATCTTACATATTTCAGATGTCTACTTAATATTTTGAATTATCTTCATCAGCTATACAAGAAGCCTAGGATGACAAGCTCTGATGTAGGCATCTTTCCTACATTTGCATCTTTTCAGGTGAATCCTAGCTGATGTTCCTCTCCGTCTCCAATTCTGTGTTCTTTTAAGAATAAGAAATACTCAGTGATCTTTGATAGAAGCATGCCATTTTAGCTTAATGGGTTAGCAGTTAATTAGTCACTTAGGAGGTGGGATATGTAGACATTCCCCTGCCCAATAATACACTCTAAGAAAATATTTCACCTGTCAACCTGAAGGGCATTCAAGGAGGGTGCACTTTGCTGCTGCTATCGTGCTGAAGCCTTTTCATTGTGTACCTTGCAGAGCACCTAAAAGGGCAGAAAAAAGTTCCTCTGGAGTTGGTCAAGTCCAAGCCTCTGCTTAGAGAAGAGAAGAACTAAACCAGTTTGCTCAGGACCATGTCCACTTAGATTTTGAAAATCTCCAAGGACAGAGACTGTGCAACTTCTCTGGCTAATTTGTTCCAGTATTTGACCACCCTCACAGTGATTTTTTTCCCTTATATTTAAATAAAATTTTCTTTATTTCAGTTTGTGCCTATTGCCTCTTGTCCTTTCACTGGACACCACTGAGAAGAATCTGTCACTGGCTTCTTTACTCCACTCTCAATTTATATTAAAATATTTATAAATATTTATAAATATATTAATAAAATACATATATAAGTATATAATATTTATCCATCTGTTTTATACACAAGATACTGCCTGAGCCTTTTCTTTTCCAGGCAAACCAATCCCAGTTCTCGTAGCCTCTCTTCATATATCAGATGCTCCAGTCCCTTAATCATCTTCATAGCTCTTTACTGTATTTGCTCCAGTATGTTTATATCTTTCTGGTATTGGGGCCTATTGCCCATAATGTTGTCTCATAGGCAATTCCTTATTTACACGCATACACTTGGAGTGACACCACTTCAGCCCTGTTCTTTTGATTATGAGATTCCTCTTTTTCATGTGACCCATGTCCTCTGCTCGCCAACTCTGTCCACCACTTTCTCACATAATTTTTGGTCATTGTCTCCCTTCCCTGTTGTTCCTAGTTTAAAGGTCTTCTGGACAGCCTGTTGGCAAAGATACTTTTGCCTTGCTTCATCAGTTGGATCATGTTTCTTCCATGCAGTTGTTATAGAAACCAAAACCCTGTTTTTGACACCAGCTGCACAAACAATTCCTGTCCCACAGGATCCACCGACTCCTTCTCAAGCTCTTCACTCACTGGCAGGTTGGAGGAGAAAACCACCTGGGCCCCAACACCTTTGATCATCACGCTCAGAGCCACACTTGATACTTTCCAGGTCATTCCTGGCAATCTAATTCATGCCTGTGTGGAAAAGCCGTAGCAGGTAATAGTTTGAAGACTGAATGAGCCTTGTCATCCTCTCCACAGCAACTCAAGAGTGAACCTCCAGCAACCAGAAAACCTCCCTAGATGACAGGTCAGTTTGGCAAATGGGAAACCCTGTTGCCTGCAGCAGGGTATCTTCTACTACTAACATTCTCTGTTTCCTCCTGGTGCTCCTGTGTGGCTCAGATGCTTCTTTTAACAGTGCTTCCAGTACCTCATCAACTATGAGGGCAGTGAAAATATTCTGTAGGTGCAAGTTGTCAGGTCTAGCAGAAGCCATCCTCCTGGTGCCAGCTGCCAGCCTTTGCCATCACTTGCCACCCTGACAGGCACAGAGTCTGCCTGCCCCTCTGCTACAGTTGGAGGTTTGAGCTATTGAAGGTGCAGTCTCTCGGAGAAGAGCCATTCAACTGCTTTCTTTTAATCTCTGATGCTGCTCAGTCTGCTGACCTCTTCCCACAGCTCTTTCATTTGGTGGCACAGCTCCTCAACAACTGTACAGCTGCAACAAGCTGTTATACCATCTGGCCTAACCTCAGTGAGATGTCCCAGGTACTCCCTGCAGCTTGAGATTTGTAGACCTGAGTCCTCCTTCTGAAGATTTGTCTGGGTCAAGCCTCGGATATCTCAGGGACAGTAGCTTTAACAGCTGTTGGGAATCGTGCCCTGTTACCTATAGCATATCACCACCATAGCTGAGGACGTGTGTGCTGGTGGCACAGAGCTGCTGCCTCCTTTGTGCCTTTCTGCACAAACTGCTGCATATGTCAGCTGCCTCGGCTAGCTGCACACATACGGCTTTGCTGAATGGAAAAGGAAGGGTAGCAAGACTGCAGCACTCACCCCAAAATTAGGTACCCTGAATGTAATTATTTAAAAATTAAGTACTTGAGCCCAGCCCATCATTCAAAATGACTGACTTAAGTGCTTATCTTTACTTCTGAAGCAGTCTGTAGACCGTGTCAAGAGATTCCAAAGGGTAGAACTGGATCTAAAACTGCATCTCATAGGTAGCTAGTAACAAATGCTAGGAACAGTATTTTGGAGGATACTTCAGCATAGTTCTCCACTGAAATGCAAAAGTTGGCATAAGATCTCTTTTTTATGTCACTTTTAAAAGAAAGTACAGGAAGAGATAATGGTTACCAGAAATTAATGATCTCATTCTGAGAATGTGAGCTGCAAGTTCAATTTCACCCTTACCTGAAAAGATGGTATTCTGTTCAGGCCAAACAATTTTTTTTTTTTTTTTCAGGTGTTTGTTATTTTAAATGAGTGTTTAGTGAAAGATGCATATACTCTTCTACTAGGCAACCTAATTTCAGGGAACACTCTATGCACATGAAAAAAAAATAGACAACTGAATAAATTTGCTTTTCGCTTTAGGAAGTTTGCATTCTTGGATTTATATTGATAAAATTTCATCAAAAGTTACAAAGGGTACCACCGACTAACGGATTACTCCACTACACATAATAATGTTTTGTAGTCCATTAGTTAGTACACTCTCCTGTGAATGGCATGGTTTCATTTTCCTGTGGCTTACATAAAGTTGGGTACCCAACTTAATTTTCTTGGCAAGCATCCCCACGACTAGCATATTACAAAAACCTATTTGTATTAGAAATTCTTGGAGAAAATTAGTCAAGATTTATCCAAGCAGTTAAGTGGAATTCACAAAACTGTCTTATCTTTAGATTGTAATAACTTTCAGTATGTTTCGATGCAGGTGTGTATGCTGAGGAACTTTCAGCAGCTGAATGCAGTTGTCTAACAATTATAAAAGTTTCTGCAGTGTTTAGTGCTAATGCCAAATAGACTTTCTGATTAACTTTTTTGTACTAAGAATTTTACACCTTTCCTATTTCAAATCGTAGGTTACAAAGTCGGAACTTTGGATTTCACACCTAATGGACAGATAAATTAATTTTAAAACAATATAGTAAATTTTCTACATGCAATTTGCGATACAGCCAAAGGTTTATGTGAGATTAGTTTTCAGATTACTGTTTCTGGCTTCTATTGAAGTTTCTGCCTTGTTGAAGATGATTATTCTGCAACGACTTTGGTACTGTAGTCTAAATTTCTTTTGTCACAAGTGCACACATTTTACCCATCCAGTGAGTATTCCATGATCCACAGAAGTTGGTTTTGGTTATTGTTTTCTCTTGCTCTCATTTTCACTTCTACATCCTCCTTCCATATTAGTGGAAAACAATTCAAAGGACAAAAGTATCTGCAGTCCCCAAAGTTGATAATTAAGGATGTGGATACATCCTCTTTTCCTGCTTTCTAGGGTTGGAATAAAGAACTGTATTGTGAAACTACGTTGTTATGAAGACAATGGGGCAGTTAGACACTTCAGAAATGGATGTCAAAACACATAGTGGGTCAAAGGGTAGACTTAGTGGGACTAGTAGTAACCAACAGGCATCTAGCCCAGGGCTCTTAACAGGAGTTTGTCTTCAGCTCCACCCTTTCCCAACTATTGGTGCTGAATTTGATGCTACAGGCAGGTGCCTCTTTCTGCTCAGAGTCCACTCCTCAAGGCAAACATCCAGAATTGTTTCATTAATTTATCAGGAGGTGACTTGCTTTTATATTTAAAGGAGTTACCTCAAATAGCATGACTATGTGGTTAGAGCTGCACTGAGGAAGTGGGATATCTAAATCAAGGCTGCTCACCTTGAGGGATTCACACTGGAATGGTTTGCATATATCCTAGGTACCAACCTCAAGAAGAAAAGAGTCTCCACTCTCATATCAGTGTTCACACCATTATGATCAGTGAAAACAAGCAAGCAAGAAAATCTTAATCCTGCCTCCTAGTGGCTAGAATACTCTGATGGAAATCCATTCATCTAATGTAAATGGTTGTTGATTAAAATGAGAAATTAAATCTGTGCAAGGACTGAAATATAGGGTTCTTTTCTATCCAATTACACTGTTCAGCAGATTTGCTCATTTTCTGGAGCCCACTAAGGAAAAGTTGTGGTAGTTTTGAGCTTCTTGAAGTGGGATAGTGTTAGGCAGGTAAGGCCAAGTTTCTGCACCTTCTCATTCCAATAAAGTATTTTGTCAATGGGTCACAGAATCAGTGAGTGAGAGAAGGAGGTAGCCTCAAATATGAAAAATATGTATTTAGTCTTACTGTAATAAGATTCCACCCAGTAAGAAGATCAAAGTTTGTTGTTGCCTGTCCTTCTCCTTTGGAAAGAACAAAGAGTTCTGAAGACAGCCTCTGAATTCACTTGCTTTCTGTCTAAGCCCCCTTAAAAAAAACCCCTTAAAAAAACCCCCTTGTACTGTGTTTACAGAGATATCACATAATCAACAAGTTATTAAGTTATTTTCCTTAACTTCAACGTTTCTTAATTAGCATGACTGCTTTCTTTATTTTATTATGAGTTTCTAAAGACCAAGCAGTATTATGCTGTAAACAGAATATCTTCAAAAACATTCAATTAATAATTGCTTTAATAGATTCATAAGATTAATACTAACAGAAATTTAAATAAAGATAAGCAAGAATGTTACAGATTCTGATTGTATATGAAACACAAATTTTTAGTAACATTTGTTGCATGCACACTGTAAATATGTGGGAAATTTTCCGAAGTCTGTCACAAAAAATGTTAATGATTTAAGTGAATAATTTTTCTTTATAAACGTTTTAATAAAGAAGGGTACAAAAAAGTTGTGATACCATGGAAGTTTATAACAGGCTGAATGAAAAGCAAACTGAAAACAACTAACTAATGCAAAAATAGTCTTTATTTAGTAATGCCTCCTTTGTTTCCTGGGTGGAAAGACTGGCTGCTCTTCCTTTGAGAGTAGAGTGAGTGCACAAGCATACACTTTTGGAGCACTACACATCACGATAAATATCTCCAGGACTTCTCTGTCATGAACAGGCAAATCTTTCCTCTAGAATGTTTCATGGTGGTCTTTATTGTATTGTTGATGGTTGCATTATCTTCATTACAGGAACTGTGATTAGCTTTGCTTGAATATGCTATGGGTCGGGCCCTAGTGCAGTTTGCCAAACTGATCTTAGGAATCACAATCATTGGAAATGTATAGGAGAATACCCTTCAGTCAGGAAGAAAATTTTGATCTGGTATAGCATTTGCTTGTTTGAAAGTCGAAAGCTTCAGCCTCTATGTATGTGTCATAAGGGCATTCTCTACTGTGCCAAGTCTCTCATTATTGAATCAAGTGACTGTTTCACTCTGCACAAATTTTCATTTGCAAACTAGATTTCTCCCACATGCTCTTCCATGCATCCAGTATTCTGATCACTAAAGGAGTCAATAACTATGACAGTTGTATCGGCTTTCTATCTACATGAGTTAAGGCATCTGGGCAAGTTGCCTTTCCTGGCACCTGAGGCTGAGCAAGGGAATCTGTTAATTGATGACAGCAGCCAGGAAAAAAATGTGAAGCAGCTGGATGTTGCAATTGTGACTGCTGCTCTCCTGCCTCTAATGTTCTAATGGGGAAGTGAGATGGAAGATTTTGACAACTGCAAAAAGGATGACTAACTTTTTGCTTCCTGGGCTACTGAGCAATATATGCTTTTATCATTATAGTTACAGCTGGATTTCCTCGAGATAAAATAATACAGCAGTAGAAGGCAGCAGTGTACTACAGGTCAGTAGGGCCTTTCGTGTTTGGGTTGTTTATTTGGTTTTTTTCAAGAAGAGTTTAACTGGATTTTTCTCCCTTGGTATGGAAGGCAATAGATGGAAGAGAATTGGCTGTCAGAGAAGAAAAAAATCAACATAAATATTTAAACTGATCATTTTGTGGTTAGCTGATTGAGGCACCAATAAAATAACATCTGTAATGAGTACCTTGAAGCTTCAGCTCTCTGAATTGTTTATTAAAAGTGAAAGTAGAGCAGTGACAGGAGATAAGTTGCTCCTTTCTCTAAATCACTTACATTTTGCCTCTGAGAGCTGCTGCACTGTGTAGTCCAATTTTTCTTAATTTTAGTCCAAGAACCCTGTGCTGTACATAAGATGTGAGAAAGCAAAGTATGAAACAATGCTCAAAATTCCCAAACAATAACAAACCTATATGCACAGTATCCTAATTATGCAATAACTGGTACTGGGAGAAATAAAATTATGAATTAATTTATTTTTCATAGATTCTTAGAGTCATAGAATAATTTAGGTTGAAGGGACCTCTGAAGATCATCTAGTCCAAACCCCTGCTCAAAAGTTGAGTCTTGAACACCTTGAGGATGGAGATTCTTCAACTCCACAAGACAATCTTTTCCAGTGTTTGACCACCCTTGTGGTATTTTTTTCCTAATATCTAGTGGGAATTTTCAATATTGCACCCTGTGTCTGTTGCCTCTCATCCTATTACTGTACATCTCTTAGAAGACAGACTATTAGAAGTTTGTTTCCAGCATTCTACAAGCTCTTCTATAGAAGGTAAATGCTTCTAACTCAGATTGTTATTTTTTAAAAAGAATTGGCTTTCACAGTTACTAGATAGAGGCAGTTGACAGGCAATTGTCTTGCTAAGAATAGACATTTAATACTGGATGCTGGAACATCTGACTTAAATTGGATTTTTACTTCCATAGGTATTTGAGACAAATTAAAAAATAGCAACTTAACTTACCTGAAAATGAGGCTAATATTTGTAAGATAAGTGTACACAACTGTTAGACACAAAGAGAGTCTTTAAAACTCCTTACCCTTTTTAGTAGAGGAAAACAAGTAATATAATCCCCTTTATTCAAAACAAAACAAAAAGAACAGCTGAAAGCACAGCACAAACAAAATCAACATAGAAAAGAACTTGACATTTTTGGCAAATACATACAGAGCTGGAGTTAGGGGAAATAAAAATCTGAGGCACCAAATATGTGGTCCTTTCTCACAGATTCTTTTTCAAATTAGCTTTCTCCTACACATGAAAAATGCAACTGAAAAAGGTGCTAACTAGAACACAGAAGGGAAGCAATGTTTTTAGCTATTGCTAGTCAGTTCTAGTGCTGCTGGAATTTAAGGATCAGTTTCAACAAGACAACAGGACAAAAAATAACTCTGAAGATGTGAAGTGCGCTTTCAAGGTTTATGTAGGATATTCCCATTGAACAAGATGACAATCAGTTCACTGTTAATGCTCTAAACATTGAACAAGAATGTCTTATTAATACTAGTGATTCAGCCTTAAGTTCCTTTCTGTGCTGTTTGACTGACTGATCTGTGCAGACAGTTTTATACTGACAGTTTTATATCATTTGTGCTTACCTAGCTAAGGCCACACAAGAGAGCTAGCTGAGACAGACTCAGATAAAACCATGGTATAAATTAACCATTAAGCAGTGAGGACATTCAAGGGTCCAGTGCTTCACCTTAATCCCATGCTCTTTATTTTTGCTATACAGGCTTAGTTAGGCAAGACAATTTGTATGAATAACTGCTTACCATTGCACTTGTGATTACAATCGTAGACCACCAGTATCATTCAGCCTGAATGGTGCTGTACTCCAACATGTTTCAGTGCTCAGAAATTGTGGAAAACAAGACCCCAATGCCCAGAATTGTTATTTACTGTTCACTAAATGTCAGTGAAGCCAAGTGAAGCCAAAAGATGTTTTTTCTGAGGAAGAAATTAGTAAGAACTGATGGGACAAGATTTAGTTAACAAATCATCTTTACAATTCAGATAAGAAAAGCCTGTAGGATCAAGTCCTGTATCAACTTCAGATTTGGTCAATTCACTGTGACAACTGAAGAAAGATTTTATCCCGTCCTATAACTATGGTAAAGCACTGGAAAAATATATACGAGTATGACTTCGTCAAGGGTAACTACCTAAAAAACCATATCCTTTCGTTTCCTTTTCAGTGAAACATTAATTGGCAGTGGTCTTTTGGTTACTGTTGAAGACCTTTCCTTGCAGGACACAATGGATGAGCACAAACTGTTTAAGGATTACTCAATCATCAAACCTTTTCTGCTTGACCTTGTAAAACAGGATTTGTTACTGATGGAAGAGTAATAGAAGGATTTCAGTCATACTTTATGAATTTCAGTTCTGTTATGAGCTACATCTCAAGTACTGCATTAGCTCTCGGAGAAATCACTTTTACTTTTTAAAGCTCACTACACAAATGCCCTAAATATTAAGGAAAAAAAAAAAGATATCTTTAATTTATCAGCAGTCTGTTAAATGGGCCTTTTTCAGTTTTGGTATTCATTACAGTTTTGCCCTATATCTGATCCATATCTTTTAGCTGGCCCCAACTTCTTCCTTTATGAGTCATTGTGCTTATTTTACAAAATGAACTTCAAATTAATTAAATAATTAAATGGACAACTCTTTTATTTTTAATTGAAAGACTTGTAGTTCAATTATTATATATGCTTAATCAGTTGTTATACATCAGCACAAAATTATCATTGACAAATGCAAAGAAATGGATCTTTTTACGACATGAGATAACTAGAAATAAAATAACCTTAACCATTTAAATCATTAGCTCCAGAACTTTATTGCTGAGCTTCATTATTCCTTTTTAAGGTCTGTGGATAGTATCCAGCCTGTCCAATTTCATTACCTAAGATGCACTTAGTTTTTGTCTTCCCTGTGAAAGAGCTACACAAAGAAAATACTTCATTTAAGTGGACAGGGTGCCACATCATGTGCCAGACAATGTTTACAATCCTGTTACTCAACGTGTTCACTGACCACTACTTCTGAAATGGGAGTTGTGAAAACTGATGGAAAAAAGAAAATTTTGTTTACTTACTATTTTCCTACCATTGCACATCTGTATAACTAGATAATGAAATAAAAGTGCCACAGAATTATATAGACATACAAACTATGAGATAGGATGTTATGGTGAATCCTGACATGTGGCACCTCTAAAAAATAGCAATATGAGGAATAACAGTCCGCTACAGATAATGAGGTAGGAGTGACATATACACAGATGGCTAGCTGTGACCCAGAGCACCATTAACAGGACAACACAGCAGGAAACTATAGATAACAAAAGAAGGTCACAGCTTGGCAGAATTGCTGAACAAGGTAGAAATTACCAGGGCAATCAAATACTAAATGCCAAATAAGGTTATAAAGTCTGCTAAACCATGGCCAGTAGGAAAAGTGTAAACAGAAGTGAGCTTTATATTTGAAAGTGAATGGAGGTAGTAAAGGAGAAGAACTTGAGAAAGGGAAAGGGAAATACAAGGTGAAGGAAATCAATGATTGGGGCTTTTCAGGACATCTGTGGAGCAGCTCTGTGCCTGATCATGTCAGACAGGAGTTAGAAAATAAACCTGGTTTGGGGGTTCTTCTCCACCAAAACTTATACCTGGTTGCCCTGTGGAGTCAGGGAAATGCTGGGCTGGGCGGTCTCCCAAACGCTGTGGGTGGTCATCTACAGGGCGTGAACTAAACAATCCGAGGGCTAAGAACAGCAGCCTAAAATTATTTGAACTTCAAGAATGATAGATAAAATTTATCACAGAACACTTAGTAAATTTGTTACCCATTTAATAAAAACAAAATAAAGTTATGTTGACTTAAATAAGTCCTGCAAATAATGGATCAGCCACATTTAGTTCATTCCACTGCTAAGAGGTTTTTTGCCAGAGATCCCAGCATTTCACACTGGACGAATATTAACTGAGGTGTAGGCAGGCATTTGTAAAGTATCCCAAACACTACAGCAGATCCACAACTGAGCACTACAAACATCTAAGTTATGGCCATTGGTATGAGAGAGTTTGCAGATAATTCCTTTGACTCCATGTATATCTCTGACCCAAGAAGAAGTTTTTTCTGAGCAACTGAATACTATAGAGGGAAAGAGATTCAGAAAGTGTATATAAATTTCTTATGGATATCTTCACATTCAGAACAGAGTTTTACTAAACCAGAGAATAAAATTACTCTGGAAGGAGAATTCTGCAATAATTATAGGGGAGTTTTTTTGTAAATGCATATGGAAAATTGAATAGCTTTTTTTGGTATTTGATTATATTGCATACGTAGTGTATGGCATCAAGGGCCTCTCTCGAACTGTTTGGCAGCAAGAATTCATGAATGCAACCTCTTGCCTCCACAAGGCAAACCCCCAGAAGCGTTTGGCTGCCTGCATCCATTGATAGAGTGCAGCTTGTCAACCTTGGATCTGACTGCTAGGAAACAGAAGAGGGAAAGAAGCTGAGAGAAGCCTCAGCAAGGGCCTATTCCCGTGCACTCATGAGCTGCATCTAAGCTCTAGTTCGTAGCGTTGGTCCCTGCCTGAGGTACATTGCAAATACCTGTGCCTGGCCACATACCCCACTGATCCTCACCGTGATCTGCCAGCTTATTTTCCCAGCTTGACCCCAGATCTGCTTCATCACATCATATTTCTCTGGTGATCTGGACTACTGACTGAATCTGGTTATTCCTCCATCAGCCAAATGAGTAAATATGAAAAATCTTCTGAAGCTACGTAGTTAAATCCCGACAAGAATCCAGTAGACAAAGAGTACAGAAGATCCTTTGTAAGTTAATGTAGTCATAATTACCAGAGCAAAAATTAAAGGTACTTGCAAAATAAAAAACTGGGGTCTCAAGAGACCATTTAGAATACTCCTTGACTCCAAAGCAGTAGCAACTACACTATTTGTAAATTGTTGTAATTCTACTGAGTTTGAAATTTATTCTATTTCAGACATAAAGAAGCATTGTCAGTTTGAAGGCTTGCCTATTTTTGCAGCTGAATGAATTTGCTTCTCCCTGCAAATAATCTAACTTGAGTAATTACTAGGAGATATTTATGCATTCTGTTTGCAAATTTCTCCTGTATGGAAAATCTGTAACTCCTCTAAGCAGTATCCAAAGCCTTCATTATTCTTGTCACTGTAAGTTTTGCTTAATGTCTAATTACAGTTCATAAGTGACATGGAAAACAATATAATCTACATAATGTTCAGCTGTGTATCTTTGATGCTGCCTGACAACAGTGCTGTCCTAGCAAGACTAATGGAGAAGAATCACTGGAGTATATTAGCGTGACAGTCCTTCTTCCTTCTACTGTTAGGCACATCACAGTCAATCATAAGTAATATCACAGCTTATAAAACTAAGTTATGAACAACTTCCTCACAGGATGTCTGTGGTCTAGATGCCATAGACATCAATAAAAGTGTATTTTCTTGAATATTTTTTGCATATTTTACCCAGTGATTCAAACTTATGAATCATGGAGCACAATAAATAGAAAACTACTCATGTATGGAACAAAGTAATGGTAGATTGTTCCAACGACATTTTGAATCTACATTCACCACCACTAGTTTACTACAGGTGTATATTGTACAAAGGAAGATAATTTGACAGCAAGAAGAGTATTTATTCATAGCAGACTTACTACCACAAGCTGTGGGAGATGATTATCTTCAGTACATAAGAATTGATTTTTCAGAAACATTGAAGCCATTGCTCACAGAATATAAATTATCCTTACCACAGCTGCCTTAGAGTGGTCCTCGATCAGCAGAAACTAGTATAGGAATTGAGCATGTGATTTCATGTTTTGACTGGTGAAATATGTAGCTTTAAAAAATTTATTGCTAATAAAATCTGTCAAAATATTATTGCTTTCCATATTTTTTAATACATTATGGAGACATAAAACTGAGCCAAAACTCAAGATTTTTTTAAATATAGAAAATGAAAATGTCAAAAAGGAGTTTTCTGTTCTCTATCAACATGATGTGTAAACTCATGATTTGAGAGATTTGTCAGAATCTCTCAACAAAAATGAACCTCACAGTTCTACAAGACAATACAACAGTTAATAATTGTAGTCAGAAAAGGGTTTTTTCCTTTTTTGCTGATGAAACTTTTACAAGCCAAATACACATTTTTTCAGACAAATTAAAATGTAAAGGCAGGATACTTTATTTGTGTGAAAAAATTGTTGTCACATAAAACTAGAATTGTTTAATTTTATTGTCATTAGTGAAAGTTAAATTAAACATTTTCTAAAAGAGGAATTTTTTGTTTTCAGTTCCTCAAAAAATTCAGTAGACAAGTATGCTCACTGACTGAAATTCCAAATTTTTGGCTACTCTAGGTAAAGCACAAATTTTTTAATGGAAGTATTTAATTAATCATATTTTAAAGACTGAATTATATTGATAGCAAAAGGGTGCACCGTGAAACATGTTTATACAAAGATAAGTACTGTTATCCCATTTTATTTCTTTGGAAACTGAGATTTAAAGTGTCATGTCAGTTGCATAAAGTTGTCCACAGTGTTTCCTGTTACTTTCTTCAGTTCATTCTCCCCTAATCTCTCCCAGCTGTGCCTCTGCATGAAGAATTGACCAGAGATCTACACAGAGACTAACATTAAGACAAGTGAAACTGGAGCAGCCCCTAATGCCAATGCCATAAGTTCTTCCACTGGCCACACAACTTGCAGCACACACAGCTCCCCATTCTGTTTCAGCATAGCTGGCTTTACCGTCTGTTACCATCTTCAGCAAAGAACATATTGGAAAACAGGGAAAACTATTGGGCTATCTATGATAACTAACAGCAAAAAGACAAAAACACATTACTTACTCCTATATGTCTTTTTTTAAAAAAAAAAAAAAAAGAGCTTTTCTAGTCCTATTCCCTTACCTGTATTGCTTTCCAACTTTTTTGCTATCCCAACTGCAGTGGTAATTTTAATAAATTTTCAATTTAAAACTACGAGGTCACTCTGTTAATTTAAAAATATATTTTCATTTTTTTCTCCCTTAATCTTATTTTGAAGTTTTCCTATGACTTCTACTTTTTAATCTTGTATATCTGTATATCAAGTCCTACATCATCATCATCTTTGTGTTTGCAAGTAGTTCTCAAGCTGCCTTCTCATCCTGTCTTCACAAAAGTATGAGTACCTTTCTGTTCCTATATTTTGCCCTAAGATCTGCACATTTCTAATTTTCCCTACCATTATTATTCTCTCTGCAAATTTTTCCTGTTGGGACACTGTATGTTCTGTATTTGAAGTATGAAGAAACCATGCTGGGAATACTACATGAAAAAATAGAAAAGAAGCTACTGAACATTTTTCAGTATAAAACTAGGATGCTGAATTGAATTCCCTTTGTGATAACCCTTCCTAGGAATGTCTCTATATTATTGGTTCGCACTCTTCTCTGCCCCATGCAAATACAGAATACAGGCTATTGCCTTATTTCATTCCAATACATTAAGTTCTTGCACCTTGTGAAAGGGGATTACATGAAAAGAGTCCTCTCCAAACATATTGTTATTTCATTTCTAATTCCTAGAATTAGATTTGAATGTCATGTATTTACAGGAAGACTGGCAATTCAAACTCAAATGCTTGAGACTTGTGGTGGGTTGGCTTTGGCTGTATGCCAAGTGCCCACCAACCTGCTCTATCACTCCCCCTCCTCAACTGGGCAGGGGAGTGTCCTGGTTCTGGCAAGGATAGAGTTAATTTCACAAGGAGCCAGGACAGGTGACCCAAGCTGGCCGGGGGCTATTCCATACCATGTGACATCATGCTCACCATAAAAGGGGGTAGTCGGGCAGTGGGGGGTGGTGCGGTTTCCAGGGACGGGTTGAGTGTCCGGTCATGGGATCGGTAAATTGTTCTCTGTTATCACCCATTGTGAATATCTGTTATCAGTACTGTTGTTGATTGTTTCCCTCTCCCTTGCTGTCCCAGTAAACTGCCCTTATCCCAACCCTCGAGGCTTTGCCATTGTTTTTCCGTTCTCCTCCCCATCCCGCCGGGGGAGGGGTGAGTGAGCGGCTGCATGGTGCTCAGCTGCCGGCTGGGGATAGACCACAGTCAGTCCTTTTTGGCACCCAACGTGGGGCCCGAGGGGTTGTGATAAGGAGAAGTCTGACCCAAGTGTGTTAAAGCAAAGTTATTATAAGCATATATAATGTTATTGAAACAGTCGCTGGTCATAATGATGTTCTGTTTGGTCACATGGCTCTGGTTTGTAAACCCGTGTTTACTCTATGTAATCCCTGCGGCGCTGTTTATCACCTCTGGGAGAGGGGTTCCTGTTCTCATGTTGTTGTATTGTGTGATATCGACTTATGATAAGATATCATCGACGGTCATGAGTCTGAGCTGGTACTTGTATGTAGCATTTCGGTCAGGCCTGTACCTCGGTCAATATCTTTCAAAATTGATTAATACTTGCACCCAATCTATGGGAAAGACAGAGGGGGATACCTTCTCCCACTCTTTCAACTCCCCTTTTCCCTTTTGGTTAGTTACAACAATTTTTGAGAATTTTGAATACCCTTGGAATGTTCAGGCCAGTATATTCCTGTTGCTAGGTCTCCTGAATGTTTTCCAAGTCCTGTTCAGGGTTAGGAAAAATTGTCTCAAGAATACCACCCAGGGATCTTCCCCAAGCCTGAATGGTCAGGGCTGGCACGGCATGTGGGAGAGTATGGGCAGGTATCTAGAGACCTCCTCGTCCCCAATGGTTTGGAGCTTCACTCCCAAACAACTGCAAGACCCTGATAAAATGGTAGAATATTTGAAAGGAAAATGCTGTGGGGATTCTAAGGAGACACAACTTACTGCACTGTGCTGGGCCCTGGCCACAATCTATCAAACACTGCTTGAGAGTAGACAGCACCATCCAGAGGGAGAGAGCGGACCCACAGGCCCTGCAGCTGCCCAAGCCCCCACAACAGGCTCTGCAGCTGCCCAAGCCCCTGCAACAGGCCCTGCAGCTGCCCAAACCCCCGCAACAGGCACTGTAGCCGAGCCAAAAGATCAACCCATACCAGTATCAGTCGCCCCTCTACACAAAAAGAAATACACAAGGAAATCAGTTCGCTAAGTGAGAGATGATGATGAACCGGGGCCATCACGAGAACAAGAAGAAGAGCCAGAACCAGAAGTGATCACCCGATCCCTGTCCCTGAGTGAGCTGCGAGATATGCGGAAAGACTTCAGCTGCCTTCCAGGGGAGCACATTATTACCTGGCTGCTCCGCTGCTGGGATAACAGGGCCAGTAGCCTGGAACTGGAGGGCAGGGAGGCCAAGCAGCTGGGATCCTTGTCTAGGGAAGGGGGCATTGACAAGGCAATTGGGAAGAAGGCACAGGCCCTCAGCCTCTGGAAGCGACTCCTGTCAAGTGTGAGGGAAAGGTATCCTTTCAGCGAAGATGTCGTATGTCGGCCAGGCTAGTGGACCACCATGGAGAGAGGTATCCAATATCTGAGGGAATTAGCTGTGCAGGAGATGGTTTATTATGATCTGGACAACGCACAGTTGCCCACAGACCCTGATGAAGTCCAGTGTACCCGACCCATGTGGCGAAAATTTGTACGAAGTGCACCATCATCGTATGCCAACTCACTGGCAGTCATCGACTGGAAAAGTGAAGAGGCACCCACAGTGGACGAAGTGGCTGGCCGACTCTGGCAATATAAAGAGAGCCTTTCTTCCTCCCTCATCTCGGCTGTGGAGAAACTGTCCCAGGATGTCCAGCAACTCAAAGAGGATATATCATACTCCCCACCTGTACAGACCCGTATTTCAGCTGTTAGGAGTAAGCGTTTTTTTGCTCCAGAGAGGGGATATAGAGCATACACACCACGAGGTATTCTGTGGCTTTATCTGCGTGACCACGGAGAAGACATGAGGAAATGGGATGGGAAGCCTACCTCAACCCTGCGGGCACGAGTACATGAGCTACAAGGCAAGACAGCTGTAAAAAGGGACTCTTCCAGAAAGAATGCCGCTCCAGTTTCCACCGGGCAGCCCCCCAGACCAAGTGAAAGGCCTGATCGTACTTATGATCCTCTTGAAGGGACTTCTAAGTCCTTTTTGCAAGAGGTGAGTAGTGACTATGATGAGCAGGATTAGAGGGGCCCTGCCTCCAGCCAGGTGGAGGAAAGGGACAATAGGGTTTATTGGACTGTGTGGATCCGATGGCCTGGCACATCGGACCCACAGGAGTACAAAGCCCTAGTGGACACCGGTGCACAGTGTACCCTAATGCCATCGAGCTATGAAGGGGTGGAACCGATATCTATTTCTGGTGTGACGGGGGGATCCCAACAGTTGACTCTGTTGGAGGCTGAAGTAAGTCTAACTGGGAATGAGTGGCAAAAGCACTCCATTGTGACTGGGCCAGAGGCTCTGTGCATCCTGGGCATAGACTACCTCCGGAAAGGGTATTTCAAAGATCCAGAAGGCTACCGGTGGGCTTTTGGAATAGCCGCCTTGGAAGCGGAGGAAATTGAACCATTGTCTAGTTTGCCCGGTCTCTCGGAGGAACCTTCTGTTGTAGGGTTGCTGAGGGTTGAAGAGCAACAGGTGCTGATTGCTACCACAACTTTGCACCGGCGGCAATGCCGCACCAACAGAGACTCCCTGGTTCCCATCCACGAGCTAATTCGTCAACTGGAGGGTCAGGGAGTGATCAGCAGAACCCGCTCACCCTTTAACAGTCCCATGTGGCCAGTGCGGAAGTCCAATGGAGAGTGGAGGCTGACGGTAGACTATCGTGGCCTGAATGAAGTCACACCGCCGATGAGTGCTGCCGTGCCAGACATGCTGGAGCTTCAATATGAACTGGAGTCAAAGGCAGCCAAATGGTATGCCACAATTGATATAGCTAATGCTTTTTTCTCGATCCCTTTGGCAGCAGAGTGCAGGCCACAGTTTGCCTTCACTTGGAGGGGCGTCCAGTACACCTGGAATCGACTGCCCCAGGGGTGGAAACACAGCCCCACCATTTGCCACGGACTGATCCAGACTGCACTGGAAAAGGGTGAAGCCCCAGAGCACCTGCAATACATTGATGACATCATTGTATGGGGCAACTCAGCAGAGGAAGTTTCTGAGAAAGGGAAGAAAATAATCCAAATCCTGCTGCAGGCTGGCTTTGCCATAAAACGAAGTAAGGTGAAGGGGCCTGCACAGGAAATCCAGTTTTTAGGAATAAGGTGGCATGATGGGCGGCATCAGATCCCAATGGATATTATCAACAAAATAGCAGCCATGTCTCCACCAACCAACAAAAAGGAGACACAGGCCTTCTTAGGTGTTGTGGGTTTCTGGAGAATGCACATTCCGAATTACGGTCTGATAGTAAGCCCTCTCTACCATGTAACCCGGAAGAAGAATGATTTCAAATGGGGCCCTGAGCAACGACAAGCTTTTGAACAAATTAAACAAGAAATAGTTCATGCCGTAGCTCTTGGGCCAGTCTGGGCAGGACCAGATGTAAAAAATGTGCTGTACACTGCAGCCGGGGAGAATGGCCCTACCTGGAGTCTCTGGCAGAAAGCACCAAGGGAGACTCGAGGTTGACCCCTGGGGTTTTGGAGTCGGGGATACAGAGGATCCGAGGCCCGCTATGCTCCAACGGAAAAGGAGATATTGGCAGCCTATGAAGGGGTTCAAGCTGCTTCAGAGGTGATTGGCACTGAAGCACAGCTCCTCCTGGCACCCCGACTGCCACTGTTGGGGTGGATGTTCAAAGAGAGGGCCCCTTCTACACATCATGCAACTGATGCTACGTGGAGCAAGTGGGTTGTGCTGATCACATAGCGGGCTCGAATAGGAAGCCCCAATCATCCAGGAATTCTGGAAGTGATCGTGGACTGGCCAGAAGGCAAAGATTTCAGAATGTCACCAGAGGAGGAGGTGACACGTGCTGAAGAAGCCCCACCATATAATAAACTAACAGAAGATGAGAAACCATACTCCCTGTTCACTGATGGGTCCTGTCGCATTGTGGGAAAGCATCGAAGGTGGAAGGCCGCTGTATGGAGTCCTACACGGCGAGTTGCAGAAGCTGCTGAAGGACAAGGTGAATCGAGCCAGTTTGCAGAGGTGAAAGCCATCCAGCTGGCTTTAGATATTGCTGAAAGAGAGAAGTAGCCGACACTGTACCTCTATACTGACTCATGGATGGTGGCCAATGCCCTGTGGGGGTGGTTACAGCAGTGGAAGCGGAGCAACTGGCAACGCAGAGGCCATCTGGGCTGCCCCATTGTGGCAAGATATTGCTGCCCGGCTAGAGAAGCTAGTTGTAAAGGTACGTCATGTAGATGCCCACGTACCCAAGAGTCAGGCCACTGAGGAACATCAGAACAACCAGCAGGTGGATCAGGCTTCAAAGGTTGAAGTGGCTCAGGTGGATTTGGACTGGCAACGTAAGGGTGAATTATTTATAGCTCGGTGGGCCCATGACACCTCAGGCCATCAAGGAAGAGATGCGACATATAGATGGGCCCGTGATCGAGGGGTGGACTTGAGCATGGATGCCATCTCACAGGTCATCCATCAGTGTGAAACATGCACTGTAATCAAGCAAGCCAAGCGGGTAAAGCCTCTGTGGTATGGAGGCTGATGGTTGAAATATAAATATGGGGAAGCATGGCAAATCGACTACATCACGCTGCCACAAACCCGCCAAGGCAAGCGTTATGTTCTTACAATGGTGGAAGCAACCACTGGATGGCTGGAAACATATCCTGTGCCCCATGCCACTGCCCGGAACACCATCCTGGGTCTTGAAAAGCAAGTCCTGTGGTGACATGGCACCCCAGAGAGAATTGAGTCAGACAACGGGACTCATTTTCGGAACAACCTCATAGACACCTGCGCCAAAGAGCATGGTATTGAGTGGGTGTATCACATCCCCTATCATGCACCAGCCTCTGGGAAAATTGAAAGGTACAATGGACTGCTAAAAACTACCCTGAGAGCAATGGGTGGTGGGACCCTCAAACACTGGGACACCCATTTAGCAAAGGCCACCTGGTTAGTTAACACTAGAGGATCTGCCAATCGAGCTGGCCCTGCCCAATCAAAATTTCCACGCCCAGTAGAAGGGGATAAAGTTCCTGTAGTGCGCATGAAAAATATGTTGGGTAAAACAGTTTGGGTTATCTCCGCTTCAGGCAAAGGCAAGCCCATCTGTGGGATTGCTTTTGCTCAGGGACCAGGGTGCACTTGGTGGGTGATGAGAAAAGATGGGGAAGTCCGGTGTGTACCCCAAGGGGATTTGATTTTGGGTGAAAATAGCCAATAAATTAAATGGTATGATGTTAATAGCTATATACTGTATCAATGGTATGACCATAAGAATCACCCAAAACTAATGAAGGATGGACTTTGGAACTAGAACTGACTTCAACTGGTGCCCAGGAACTTCATCGAAAATCACATCTTTGACATCCAGACTGTGAGCATGGACCATACCAGATATACCAGCTCTGAAAAAAACCCTCTGGATGCAGCGTGCAACAATCCAGCAGCACGCCCCATTGCTCCTGCTCTGAGAGACTGTAATGGCAGATGGAACCCAAAGCCATGGACTAAATGAACTCGATGGACACTTTAGAGCGATGGCCCATGGAGTAAGAGAATGGTGTCTGTGAAATAATCTGGGCATGACGTAGATGGTATGGAATAAGGGGTGGATAATGTCCTGGTTCTGGCGAGGATAGAGTTAATTTCACAAGGAGCCAGGACAGGTGAGCCAAGCTGGCCGGGGTCTATTCCATACCATGTGACATCATGCTCACCATAAAAGGGGGCTAGTCGGGCAGTGGGGGCGCGGTTCCAGGAGGGGCTGTGTGTCTTGGATGGGTAAATTGTTCTCTGTTATCACCCTGTGGTGGGTTGACCCTGGCTGGAGGCCAGGTGCCCACCAGAGCCACTCTCTCACTCCCCTTATTCACTAGACAGGGGAGAAAAGGCATAACGAAATGCTTGCAGGTCCAGATAAGGACAGGGAGAGATCACTCACTAATTATCATCACGAGCAAAACAGACCAAACTTAGAGAGGGAATTCATCTAATTTATTACTAGGCAAAACAGAGTAGAGGAATGAGAAAATAAAATCAACTCTTAAAACACCTCCCCCCACCCCTCCCATCTTCCCGGGCTCAACTTCACTCCCGGCTTCAACCTTCCCCCCCTCAGTGGCACAGGGGGATGGGGAATGGGGGTTACGGTCAGTTCATCTCACGGTGTTTCTGCCGCTTCTTCATCCTCAGGGGGAGGACTCCTCTCATCGTTCCCCTGCTCCAGCATGGAGTCCCTCTCACACGGTGCAGACCTTCAGGAGCAAACTGCTCCAGCGTGGGGTCCCCCACGGGGTCACAAGTCCTGCCAGCAAACCTGCCCTGGCATGGGCTCCCCTCTTCATGGGTCCACCGGTCCGGCCTGGAACTTGCTCCAGCGTGGGCTTCCCACGGGCCGCAGCCTCCTTCAGGTGCCTCCACCTGCTCTGGCGTGGGGTCCTCCACGGGCTGCAGGTGGAATCTCTACACCCCCTCATCCTTCCTCCATGGGCTGCAGGGGGACAGCCTGCTTCACCATGGCCTTCACCACGGGCTGCAGGGGGATCTCTGCTCTGGTGCCTGGAGCACCTCCTGCCCCTCCTTCTTCACTGACCTTGGTGTCTGCAGAGTTTCTTACATCTTCTCACTCCTCTCTCTGGCTGCAAAAGCTCTCTCTAACTGTTTTTTTCCCCTTCTTAAATATGTTATCACAGAGGCGCTGATTGGCTTGGCCTTGGCCAGGGGCAGGTCCATCTTGGAGCCGGCTGGCATTGGCTCTGTCAGACACAGGGGAAGCTTCTAGCAGCTTCTCACAGAAGCCACCCCTGTAGCCCCCCCCGCTACCAAAACCTTGCCACGCAAACCCAACACACACCCATTGTGAATATCTGTTATCAGTACTGTTGTTGATTGTTTCCCTCTCCCTTGCTGTCCCAGTAAACTGCCCTTATCCCAACCCTCAAGGCTTTGCCATTGTTCTTCTGTTCTCCTCCCCGTCCCACTGGGGAAGGGGTGAGTGAGCGGCCTCGTGGCGCTCAGCAGCCGGCTGGGGCTAAACCACGTCAGGGAGAGAAATTAAATGAAAGGTAAGGACAGGGAGATCACTCAGCAATTACCATCATGGGCAAAACAGACTCGACTTGAGGAAGTTAATTTACTATATTACCCATAAAATCAGAGTAGGGTAATGAGAAAAAAAAATCTTAAAACACTTTCCCCCTGCCCTTCCTTTCTTCCCAGGCTCAACTTCACTCCCAAATTCTCTACCTCCTTCCCTCCAAGCAACACAGGGGGATGAGGAACGCGGGTTACAGTTAATTCATAACACTTTTTCTCTGCCATTCCTTCATCCTCACACTCTTCCCCTGCTCCAGCATGGGGTCCCTCCCATGGAGACAGTCCTCCATGAACTTCAATGTGAGTCCTTCCCACAGGCTGCAGTTCTTCACAAACTGCTCCAGCATGGGTCTCTTCCATGGCATGCAGTCCTTCAGGAGCAGACTGCTGCAACATGGGTCCGCCATGGGGTCACAAGTCCTGCCAGCAAACCTGCTCTGACATGGGCTCCTCTCTCCACGGGTCCACAGGTCCTGCCAGGAAGCTGCAGGTAGATATCTCCTTCACTGTGGAAGGCCATGGGCTGCAGGGGGACAGCCTGCCTCACCATGGTCTTCTCCGGGGGCTTGCAGGGGATTCTCTGCTCCGGCACCTGGAGCACCTCCTGCCCCTCCTTCTTCACTGACCTTGATGTCTGCAGAGTTGTTTCTCTCACATTTTCTCATTCATCTCTCCCAGCTGTTGCGCAGCAGCAGTTTTTTCCTCCCTTCTTAACCATGTTACCCCAGGGACGCTACCACCGTCGCTGATGGGCTTGGCCTTGGCCAACGGCAGGTCCATCTTGGAGCCAGCTGGCATTGGCTGTATTGGACATGAGGGAAGCTTCTTGCGTCTTCTCACAGAAGTCACGCCTGCAGACCCCCACTACCAAAACCTTGACACATAAACCCAATACAAGACTGCACTGTTATTTCTTGATAGATAACTGGTTCAGCTGTCTTATGTATTATATATGCATAAAAGATTCTCAAGCTATGTTTCCCTAATAGGTGGTATAACTGTTAATTATGTTAATTATATGTAAACTTGTCAGAGCCATGGTTTGGCTGTGCTCAGGGACAACTTAGGCAATAGTGCAGGTATCCAGCCTTGAGAAAAGCTCTTTGAGAAACCTCTGTAGTGTTCCCCTCTCATCCCCCACTTTCCCTCTGCAGCCATTTTTAAGCTGAGGCTCTTTCCCTTTGCCCAGGCCTGAGCTACATTGCAGCTGCATCACAGCCATGTCTGTACCTGGCTCTGGATCCTGTGTGATCCAGACCCTAACCCACAGGCTGACATCCTGGCCTGAACGTGGTCCTGCTACATCACTGTTGACCTGCCTGGTGATCACAGGTCTGTGCCTGGCCCTTGTTACCCTTGACAATCCTACACTGCTCTTCTTGTTTAGATGCCACTAGACTGGACACTTGCTGGTGAGTTGTTACCTAGCCAGCCTTGCTGTCACTCTTGGCTACCAGCTCCCCTTTCCTTGTGAGGCAGCCCACCCTCGCTACTCCTGGTCATAAGGAATAAGTGGACTGTGGATAATGTCTGTTATAATATTGCTACTTGTAACTGATTTACATACAATCAGGAGTTAATTCTGGGTGTTTATATGTGACTCTTGAAAGAAAAGAGATTCTTAAGACTTAATACTGACCTACTACAAATGTCTCATAACTCATCCAGCAATGCAGTTAATGCAGTTCTGCAGGGATAAGCTTAGTGTGTTTTGGGGTGGACTTTCTCTCTGGATTCATATACATCAGGCTTAGGTCATTTGGTTTTAGGTAGACATCTAGCATCATTTTAGATGATCTTGCATGTCCCTTCTGACATTCAGTGGGTAGCTGAGAAGGAAATGTATCTCTTACGGGTACTGTATCATCTGACACACATGCTTATCACCAATGCCCAAGGACATCTCAGATGGAATACAGATATTTAGGCATCTGAATCAAGCCACTGACTTTAGAGGTAGGCTTAATTTTAGATTAAGATGTCCAAGTTCAAATGTCTGTACGTATTGATTAGAACAGGAAATAAGACATCTTTTTTAAAGATACCTTTATTTTAGGCTACATTGTGGTGCCTGATTTAGGACATGAATTTCAAACCAGAATATCCTATAGAGGATATACTTACAAATGAGTATTCTAAAAGGTCAAAATTATTTTCTGCATGTCAAAAACTTTAATGCAGTAAAAAATGTTATACTCTATTATAAGACTAAAACTTGTAAGTGATTATTTAAATTCTAATGATGGGATATAATGTTTAAAAGATAGACTTTAAGTGGCTCCAACACATATAACAACATACAAAATAGATGGGAAATACGGAAATCCTAAAAAAGTCCAAATAGTGAGGAAAATAAGAAAAAGTTGATTGTGAACAATGATTTAGTCTACATGTTGTATAGAGGCTGCTCACCTGCTAGCCTGAGAAAATATTTATTCTAATATCTTTTATAATCTAAAAAGAAATGAAACTATCGTGACAGATTTGTATATGTCTGCCAAAACATGTGGACTTTCATTTACACTGTAGATATAGCTAAAGGGTGTGTGCTACACTTTGAGTATTGCAGAACAGCAGATAAGAGAAAAGCATATTATCATGTCTGGCACCTCCTGAAGTAGTAACAAAGAAGTAATCAGTACTGGTTCTTTTACAAGCAAAAAATTACTTCTTTAAGTATTTGCACTATAAGAAGTAGTGTGGCTGAAGGAATCTGATTTTTCTGTTTCAGGTTCCTGTGAGATGCAATCTTCCAATTAACCTTTGGACCAGAGCTGTGCTGCTCACAGTTGTTCACACAACAGAGAAAGAGAATCACAGTTCAAATGGAAAGTCTCACTTGAAGAACAAATAAGAGATGCCTAAAACTCACAGAGTTGTACATAAATGAATAGTATAGATTTTTGTTAATTTACTTAAGGACTGTTGTATGCTATAAGTGTAACACAGTATTTTGCCTGAAAACTTTGTAAAAGTCCATGTTCCCTACTTTGCCTGATACGTAGTCCTAGTATGTAGCCATAAATCAATATGCTAGTGCTCAAGTAGCACTCTGAGGAAGAATGCAAAGGTACATAAACAAAGCTTGGCAGTCCCACATTTGATTTGAAAAAGTAGCACTGTTAATAAGGTGAGATATGCATCCCCCAAAGATCCAAAAAGTTTTTTTAAAAAGAAAAAAAAAGAAAAAGAAAAAAAAAAGAAAAAGAAAAAGAAAAAGAAAAAAAGAAAAAGAAAAAGAAAAAGAAAAAGAAAAAGAAAAAGAAAAAGAAAAAGAAAAAGAAAAAGAAAAAGAAAAAGAAAAAGAAAAAGAAAAAGAAAAAGAAAAGAAAAAGAAAAAGAGAAAAAAAAAGTACCTGCTTCCAGGAGCTGATAAAAAGATGATCCATATAGTAAGAAATCTTACCTAGAGATCCTAATCATTACATTCTGATGCTATCAAAGATCTCACGTATGTCTACTGTTCACACTTTCTGGAGAGGCTTAATGCCTTGGAAATACTTTTTTTCCAAACATGGTGAAATTAAAAAAAAAAAAAGAAAAAAAGAAAAAAGAAAAAAAAATAAGGAGATCAGTTGAAAAGCAAAGTTATCTAGTTTAGGTATGGTAAAGAAGTACATGTGAAATTCAGAAAACTTTCAATTTTTTACTTTCATTTTACTGAAGATATTAATTGGTAAGTACATGCTTGAGTAAAAACAAAACAAACCAAAACAAACAACCCCCCCAACAAAAAAAGCCAAACCAACCAACCAAAAAACCTCACCCAAAAATACAAAATTCTCTGTAAATAATGGAGTACTAAGAAAGGCTAAAAGGAAGGAAAATTAATTCTTCATATTGATCAGAAATAGAATCTTCCCCATTTTCATGTTCTGCCATGTCTATGGAGGAGATAGCAAGACATGGAAGGAAATCTCAGGTAGATTATACACAGCATCCTACTGAGAAACAATAGGGGAAGTCCATGCACAGTTGTACTGGGGACATGCTATAGACTTGTTTTCCAAGAAAATAGCGGAAGTCCATGCACAGTTGTACTGGGGACATGCTATAGACTTGTTTTCCAAGAAGTGCATTCTAAGGGCTGAGCTGAGTAAGGTTGTTTCCAGAGGTAGACTTTTGTACTCATTTAGAAAATGAAAATGTAAAGGATACTTGAAAAGTTACAGGGATGTGAAGACTCTGCACAGAAAACTTATTGAATGCTGATGTTTAAAGGCAAACATTTAAAAGACTGAATTTTCCCATTTGTGCATTACGCTGACAAGAATGTATAATTTTCAAAAGAGCAATATGGCTGATAAAACTTCTTTTTAAAGTTTTGCCAGGGTTTCTCCTCAGCCCAGTGATAGGACATAGACTCTGTTTTGACTTTCCTTTTTCTTTGGTAACTAGAATCTTAAAGAGCTTTACTTGCCACTCTTATGTATGTTAAGGATACACTGTTATGTATCTAGCTTTCTAAAAGAACCAAGCACATAAAAACAAGTATTGTAATGTCTCTTTCCACAAACCAGTCTTTAAGCATTCACTTGAGTGCTCTTATAATACTATGTAGTTTTACAATGCTGAGTGGTGCTCAGAAATGTTTTTCTTTCATTGCAATTTCATTGGTTAGTATAAATGGTCGAAAAAATAAAAATACTGCTTTAATTTTAAAGAACAGTGTGTCAACCAGATATTTTCTTTAAAGTCAATGCTTGCAAAAAAAATTATTTGTAAATAGTGTTTATTTACACTAAATCATTTTGGTGTAAATAATTTAAAGGTTCTTTCATCTGTTTCAGAAAACAATAAAGTGTTTCAGTTACTGTGAATTTGTAAAGAAGGATTCTTTTTACTTTCCAGAGAGGACACAATTACTCTTGCTACACGTGTTGCTGTTGTATTCTAGCATTTCTCTAGTCATATACACTCTTTCTATCTTGTCTTGTCTATAAATGAGAATATTTAAAGAGACTAACCTACTTGAGAATCTAGGTATTGACTGTAAAGAAAAGTATGCTTTATATTTTTCTTTTACACTGAAATTATTTGGCTTAATTTTTAGAATATTAATTTGCATTTTGTATTTTGCCATTTTAAAAATATTACATTACTAGCTAATCTAATATATAATTGGCATGGGAAATACTGAAGGACTTAAAGAGCATTTACCAAAGGACTGATTTCTGAGCTCCAAAGAGTCTCTGACCTGTATGAGGTTGTGCTGGTGTGGTACTGGGAGGGAAGTGCTGGAGCTCAAGTAGGAGAGGTGGGACTGGTTCCTCCTTCTTATTCTGCTGGATATGAGGTGGCTTCTATTCCTCTTCCCCAGGTACAGCCTGCAGTGAAACTGACCATAAGTCCACAACCACTACATGCTCTCTATACAAAGTTGGCCAACCACCAGTAGGGTAAGAAAGACAGACAGGAGAGCTGAGCCTTTATGAGCACCATATGCACACAAAGAGTGCTCACATACATATGAACAACACAAATGGCCTGATCCTGTTCTAACAACCTGTTCAGTCTCAAAGCTTGCTAGCAGATCAAACACACGTATACACACACACGCACACAAGTCTCTCTTGTAGCTTATTCAGTCTTATGGTCTCCCCAGTAGCTGACCTCCCTTTATGCTATTTGCTGGTAAGTTCAGCGTAAAATTCACTACCACCTCACACAGAGAAGTGGTAAATTAGTTAGGAAGATAGTTTAAGGAGAAGACAGAACAGGCTGTGGTGATCAGGTACAGGGCTCAACCAGACATTTACTTGCCAGCTCCTTGCTTAAGTACTACTGGCCCATTTTATCCTCCATTCTCTCCAATTTGCCATGCTTATTCCTATGTGATCTACCTTGATCCCTCTTTTGACTCTTCCTATAAACATCCCATAATAGTATTTGTATCTCTCCACAGTCATCTTAAAGCATCTCAAAAGAAGTTTTATGCAGTCTCTCAAGCCCCCTCAAATGTCTCATAAAGAGGTTTTTTTCTTTCTATGAGACCCATGATAATCTTATCAGTTGCAAAGTTCTGGATAAAGGTCACACATGAGTTATTTCTTCAATGGCCCTTCAGTCAGCAACCTGAGAGCTATGGTCCTTATTGTCTCTGTTTTTTCCTGTTCATGAGGGTTTGTGTGTTTGGTTTATTGTTTTTCTTATCCTTAAGGAAATACCCTTATAAATCAGATGTTCTTACATTCCATATGTCCCTAAGTTGTGTATTTGTACAAAAGTGAGGTCTTCTATGATAGTGTTGAACCTGATCAGAGGCTGTCACAAAGTGCAGTTCTGAGATATTGATAGATAGCTCAAGCAAAAGCATGCAGAAGACCAAATCTGACAAAGAAAGAGTACAGATGATGAGGGTCAAGTGCTTAGACATGTGACTGGAAGTGTTTGTTATACCAGTGTATACATAGCCCAAAGACTCAGGAATGACCATCCAGTCCAGAAACAGTCAAATGCTTTGGTCCAGTCCTGACCATCTTCCCTTCTCCAACATGAAGAATGATAGACTGTAAGGGTATTTGGAAGCTGAGAACATCCAGTTATAACATCCCTTAACACAGACTAGTCTTCAAAAATGTTTCAGGTAACATCATAAGGGAACATATCTTCAGTTCGCTCTCAATTCTGAATATACATAAATTCATACAACAATCTTGGTATTCTCAGTCTTGAGAGCATTATTATTTAGCCATCATATGGATTTTAGAGGAGGGTAAATCTTCCTGGAAGATGGCAGTGTAGGTCTGGATTGTGATTGCATAGGTCTGGATTGTGATTGATTCATATTCTCTCAGATTGTATCACATATGCTGACACCATAATTTTTTCTGATGATGAACATAAAGACACTCCAGATTATTTTTCCAATATTTAGCTAATCTATATTTTTTGATACAATATGTTCCAAAACCAATGGATCTTCACATACTTTCTTTCACATATTCCAAATCGTTATTAGTTAATCTCTGAATTTTCTAATAATTTATCTATCATAGCTTATATACAACAGTCATGTTTATGATAAGGTTTATCTTTCCTAATTTTAGCCATCCTTATCTGCATTTGAGCTGATCACACTATCAGGAAAACTTAGGGTGAATTGAAGAAGTAGGTGTCTATAATGTAGTTACAAACATTCAGGTAAATGACATCCTTTCTATTTCTGTGACAGTGACATAGATCAATCCCTGATTCATATCTAACATGCGGTCTACTATAACATCCTACATTATGATCTCTATCTAGCTACTATTTTGTATACTGGCATTAAGTTTGTCCCCTTAGAGCACAGTTGTCTTTATACTGAAATTTATTGATCTCAGATGTTTTTCTTTGTATTTTGATTATTTTGAAGTCTAAGTCTGTCCCCCAGTGGTATTCATTATGTAACACAAATAGATTAAGAATATTAAGACAGAAAAGGGATAAAACCAATTTTGATTCTACTATCCCAAAATATTTCCAACTCACCTAATCTGGTGTAATCTGCCTATATGACAAACATAGTCTCTGTTTTATTATACAGAAAATTAATATAGCAATTGAACAGTACTCAATGCAAAAGGAAGCCTTGCTGTACTGTTGCCAGACTATTTCTGTCTTCCCAAACTGACAAGAAATAATTTTATAATTACTCTGAGTATTTCTGTTCCTTTTGTTTAGTTTTATATCTCTGCAGTAATTTCCTAGCTTCCTATTTCTTAATGCTTATGAAAATGTCATGTAAAATTATCTCAAAACTCTGTACCAGTCATCATCTTAAATCAAACTGATTTCACCAGTCATTGGTGTTCCCTTTTACATTTTGCTACTGACAATCCCATACTTGTTCTGAAATACAGGTTTTATACTACGTTGTAATTAGAGATTAGTTAATAGCATTGGGTAAACTAGAGGTCTTCTCAGTGTATTGAAAATTATTTATCATTTATTATTTTTTGTTCATGGTGTGGCACAAGTTGTTTGCTAGGTCTTTTTTGGACACAACTATGAAGAAAAAGTAGAACTGAAAACAGTCTGAAAATACCATACAATATTCAATTTATGATGACCAGATTTTGATTAGCATTTTAATACCTCAGTATTCTTTCCAAGTAGTCAATGTTTCATGAAGTGAAATAACTTGCAAGCACTTCGTAATCTCTGAAAAAAAGTATATAAAGTATATATAGTGCTCTATTTCTGATTTTTTCCTGACCCGTCATTTCAAGGATATTGAAAGGAAAACACTTGAATAGATAAATAGTTTTCAAATCTTGTTTCAACAACAAAGGCTGACAATTTTGTACAATACATAAGGAAGATATGGCCTGAGAGAATGCCCTAAGATTCTCCCCTCACCTCAGGCAGATTCCTGTTGAGTTAAAGTGATCCGTTTTCCCCCTTATTATGTCTCCTATTACCAACAAAATACACTGGTTTATGTTCATATCAGCCTGATTGAATGACAGAAATATTGTGTAATGCTGTTAATGGTACCTAGTTAATGGAGGGTAATGGAGCAGAAAATATGCTTTTATATCGTTAGCCTAGAAAATCCCAAACTACTAAAAGTATTTGTCTGCAGCGTGCAGGAAAAATTATTGGGTATTGGCACTGAAAAGTGCCCCCTCCACTTTTACTTCTCCTCTCTCTACCTGGCTTAAAGTTGTAGAATTACTACATTTTGCCCTTCCTTTTGTGAAGATGTTTAGCATTCCACTCTAGGGCAAGACTTAAAACTCTTGTTTATAATGAAAACCTGTATGCAAATATTCTTATTCTTGTTTTAGACTTTTGTAGTATATGTACCATGTTCAAAATTGGCATTTTTTATAAATAGGATCAAATTTAAAAAGCTAATACTAAATTTAAGTTTCATTCAATACCTATCTCTGGATTCTATTATATAACATTTTTGGTCTTAAATAAGATTTTCTACCTGTATAATGTATGATAAAAATAAATGTACTTCCTAAATCTAGCAAACATAAAAGATTGGCTTTCTTTATGTGTGTGTAAAGGGACCAAAATATTTTCATTGGGTTAACGATTAAAAATGGAGGAAAAAACCCCAACCCTCATCTTTATGAACATGTAATTAAGCATGTAATGTAATCTTGTTATATTGTACATGGAAAAAGAACTTAATTTGGCAAGTTTCTGAAGCCTAATTTCTGCTCTCACTGATTTAATTTTGAATAGGAACACACCCTATAAGCATTTTGACTGTTTGTCCATTTTATGGAAGCAATACTAAATGTCAAAGGCAGCAGTTTTTTATAGAACCCTGTCTTAATCACGTTATATTAATCTTTAAATGACTGTGGCAAGATGCTTGCAAATATCTCTGACCAAGATACATTAGCTGAGGTGTCGTGGCAAGTGAAACTGCCAGTAAATCATAGAATCTTAGAATCATAGACTGGTTTGGGTTGGAAGGGACCTTAAAGATCATCTAGTTCCAACCCCCCTGCTGCGGGCAGGGACACCCTCCACTAGACCACGTTGCCCAAAGCCTCATCCAACATGGCCTTGAACACTTCCAGGGATGGGGCCTCCACAACCTCTCTGGGCAACCTGTTCCAGTGCCTCACCACCCTCACAGTAAAGAATTTCTTTCTAACATCTAATCTAAATTGACCCTCCTTCAGCTTAAACCCATTACCCCTTGTCCTGTCACTACACTCCCTCATAAACAGTCCCTCACCATCTTTCCTGTAGGCCCCTTCAGGTACTGGAAAGCTGCAATTAGATCTCCCCGGAGCCGCCTTCTCTTCTCCAGGCTGAACAACCCCAACTCTCTCAGCCTGTCCTCATAGGAGAGGTGCTCCAGCCCTCTGATCAGCTTCGTGGCCCTCCTCTGGACTCTCTCCAACAGCTCCATGTCTCTCCTGTACTGGGGCCCCCAGAGCTGGACGCAGTACTCCAGGTGGGGTCTCACAAGAGCAGGATCACCTCTCTCAAATGATGCTGTTAACTGTGCTACTCTTCATAACATTGTGGTGTTCACAGAAGTCATTGGGTTTTCACATTTACTGTCTCATAGATAACATTAAAAATAAAGACTAGATGTAGGGAATTTCTAGTTTCGTTCATAACCTACTGATATTAGAATGAAAATGTGTAGTATTATGCAACTGGTAAGACAATGGAAAAAAAGAAAAACTGAATTTGTCCACGTGCAAACAGTTCCTAGATATTTTATTTCATTTCTGCTGAAACATGTAATTTAGAGAACAATTGTGAATCTGTAAGATATTAAATCTTCTACCTTCCCATACACTCCATAGAAAAATATGTATGCATATGTTTATATGGGGAAAGAAGGTGAGTAAGGGTATAAATAAAATATACGGGTGTATTGACAACAATATTAGTAATCTTAACTTTAATTCTTTTTTTTTTTTTTTTTTTTTTTTAACTACTTGGTTATGACTACATCGCATCCATCTTTGGACTGTAAAACTGATGGCTGAGTTTGGAGATCTTTTTGCCCTAAATTCCCTCCCTCAATAGTTGTGGATGCCCCCTCCTTGGAAGTGTTCAAGGCCAGGTTGGATGGGGCTTTGGGCAATGTGGTCTAGTGGAGGGTGTCCCTGCCCGTGGCAGGGGAGGTGGAACTAGATGATCTTTGAAGTCCCTTCCAACCCAAAGCACTCTATGATTCTATAGTTCTGTGAAGTAATTTTCTGTATCTCTCTCTGTACGGTTAAGAAAGATAAGGTTTAGGTGGTCTGACAAGTAACTGCAGAGTTTTCTGTCTTCAATGGGCACAAATACAGACTGTAATGAGTAAACTAACATATTAGGCTTCTATAATACGTTCCTAAGGTAATTAGTGTAAATTGAGCTGTCACTGCAGAAGAGCTAATACACTGTGAAACCTAGTTTTCTGCAGACTAACTTCCTTGTGTATAAAAATCTTTAGTTTTCTGATCAGTTTATACTTGGACCTTTACATGTTATTAAAATCAGAAATTAAAAGAAAAAAAAAGTGTAATTTTTCAAGGCTTCAGAGGAGTCTGGGGCTTTCCTCTATTGGTATCAATGTTTTCTTTTTCTTATAGTATTTCATCCACTTGTTTTTCCACCGTAGTGGTTAGTCATCTTCCATATTTTGTTAGAAAGATTTTTGTATGACATTAAAATAAGGACTGAAAAATGCACCAGCTCTTTGTGGAAGCACTGGGGCTTTGAAACATTAACAACAGCATATTTTGAGACTTTTCTTGAGATAAAATTGACATTTGCAGAACAAGAAAGCAAGGAAAGATTCCTAAAATATTAGGAAAAAAGACTTATGAATAGTCCATAGCATTTACCAGGCAAGTGACACTTTATTTTCTAGTGTTAAATCACCAGATAAGAAGTAACATGTTTTCAGGTTATTGTTGTAGAGCAATGGAGTATAAATAGACATTTGGGGGTTTTGACTGTTTGTTCATTCATTTTCAGTCTATGTTAACTGAATTTTTTAAATTTCTCATGTTTCTTGTTATGTCTATTTTGGAATGTTATGCCTGACTTTGAGATAGGAAAACCTCATTTTCTACAGCAACTGGTCTAAACTGAACCTACAGGTAAAATAGCTTGTGTTTGAATTGTATAGTATTTTGTTCTGAAAGAGCTCAAAAAACCCTAGGATCCAAGCTTCCTTTACAAATCCAGTAATTTCATAATATTCATAATTAATATTATTTAAATTTTGAGCCTTTATTTTAGACTTTTCCCCTCTAAGATCGCCTAACTCTTCCTTTTTTTTTCTTTAAAACACAAAAGTGAAACATGAAAAAATGAACAGAAAAGTATTTTAAGATCTTGAGGTCCAAGACCTACTGAACATTTCCTGGAGTTATTAACGGGTTTTGCTGTAAATCCTTGCTCTTCAGCACCAAAATTATGTACGCTGTTTCAAGGACTTTTCCCAGGTAAAAGACAAGTATGATGTCTTGAGTTATTTCTTATTTGTCCATATATTCTGGTTCAGCAAATAGAAAAAAAATATGTATTGAAAATGAAAAGAATGAATAGGTACTTCAGTTTTTGTAGAGGTCTCTGAATTGCAAAGGTACTGTAAAAAAGCTAGGTGAAAACCTCTCACTATTCCAGACAAAAAATTTAGGAATTTACTTTCCTTCAAGTGGGGGAAGAACTAGCACTTGACAAGACCAACTTTGAGCTAAAAGGAACTAACCACAGCTGGATACAAGTAAGACCATTCTCTTGAATTTTCTGGCTACGCATCTGATTAAACTTAAGCTGTGTAATAATAATAATAACTTCATTTTGCTAAGCCCTGTTTATGTGCTTGTGTGTGACAGAGAAAGAGACATCCATGCATCTGACTGCTGCAATAGCATGATACCAGCAGTGAGGGTTCAGTTTCTTTTATCCAGTGAGAGGCAATCTGTCTCTTTTGTGTATGCCTGTCAATTAATTTGCATGAATTTCCAGCCTTGATAGAACTTATTACTTATCACTTGAGTGTCCAAGTTGATTTTCTCTTCATATATTAGAATATTCAGTGAATTTCTTTTTCCTGGCTGTCAATCATACATTATCTAAAAATGAATAAAGGCAGTATTTTACTTAACATGCCAAGCTTTTTTTTTTTTTTTCCCCCTCCAGGAATCTCTTGTTACACATTATATCTTCACTGGAGTAAGGGTGGTACTGAAAGCTCCTTCTGAGAGTTCTGGGAGTAATCACAGAATCATAGAATCATTTTGGTTGCAAACGACCTTTAAGATCATCAAGTCCAACCGTTAACCTCGTACTGCCAAGTCCAAGTCCAACCATTAACCTAATACTGCCAAGTCCAACCACTAACCTAGTACTGCCAAGTCCAACCACTAAACCATGTCCCTAAGCACCACATTTACATGCATTTTAAATACCTCCAGGAATGGTGTCTCAACCACTTCCCTGGGCAGCCTGTTCCAATGATTGACAACCCTTTCAGTGAAGAAATTTTTCATAATATCCAACCTAAACCTTCCCTGGTGCAACTTGAGGCCATTTCCTCTTGTCCTATTGCTTGTTACTTGGGAAAAGAGACCAACACCCACCTGGCTACAACCTCCTTTCAAGTAGTTGTAGAGAGTGAGGAGGTCTCCCCTCAGCCTCCCTTTCTCCAGGCTAAACAAGCCCAGGTCCCTCAGCTGCTCTTCATAAGACTTGTGCTCTAGAGCCTTCACCAGCTTTGTTGCCCTTCTTTGTACACACTCCAGCACCTCAATGTCTTTCTTGTAGTGAGGGGCCCAAAACTAAACACAGGACTCGAGGTGTGACTTCACCAGTGCCCAGTACGGGGGGACGATCACTTCCCTAGTCCTCCTGGCCACACTACTGCTGATACAAGCCAGGATGCTGTTGGCCTTTTTGGCCACCTGGGCACACTGCTGGCTCATGTTCAGATGGCTGTCGACCAACACTCCCAGGTCCTTTTCTGCTGGGCAGCTTTCCAGCCACTCTTCCCCAAGCCTGTAGCAGTGTTGCCTGGGGTTGTTGTAACCCAAGTGCAGGACCCGGCACTGAGCCTTCTTGAACCTCGTACAGTTGGCCTCAGCCCATCGATCCAACCTGTCCAGATCCCTCTGTACAGCCTTCCTACCCTCCAGCAGATCAATGCTCCCACCCAACTTGGCGTCATCTGCAAACTTACTGAGGGTGCACTCGATCCCCACAACCAGATAGTTGATAGAGATATTCAAGAGAACTGGCCCCAATACTGAGCCCTGGGGAATACCATTTGTGACTGGCTGCCAACTGGATTTAACTCCATTCACCACAATTCTTTAGGCACGGACATCCAGCCAGTTTTTTACCCAGCGAACAGTGTACCCGTCCAAGTCAAGCAGCTAGTTCCTCCAAGAGAATGCTGTGGGAAATGGTGTCAAAAGCTTTACTAAAGCCCAGGTAGACAACAGCCACAGCCTTTCCCTCATCCACTAAGTGGGTCACCTTGTTATAGAAGATCAGGTTAGTCAAGCAGGACCTGTCTTTCATGAACCCATGCTAACTGGGCCTGATCACCTGGTTGTCTTGTACGTGCCGCATGATGGCACTCAAGATGATCTGCTCCACAACCTTCCCTGGCACTGAGGTCAGAATGAAAGGCCTGTAGTTCCTTGCATCCTCCTTCCAGCCCTTCTTGTAGATCAGTGTCACATTGGATAACTTCCAGTCAACTGAGACCTCCCTGGTTGGCCAGGACTGCTGATGAATGATGGAAAGTGGCTTGGTGAGCACTTCCACTAGCACCCTTTGTCCCTCAAACATTGGCATGCCACCCCCAGGCTTTTCTCTATTGAGCCTGGTTTTATCCCTTTCTCCCTTCAAATCCAGTTTAAAGCTCTTTCAATGAGCCTGCTAACTCATGTGCAAAGATCCTTTTCCCTCTTTGAGACAGGTGCACCCCATCTGTTGCCAGCAGGCCTGGTGTCATGTAGATCGAACCATGATCAAAAAACCCAAAATCCTGCTGGTGACACCAGTCTCGGAGCCAGATATTCATCTGCTGGCTCTTCCTTTTTCTTCCCTCATCACTCCTTGCAACCGGAAGGATAGAGGAGGACACTACTTGTGCTCCTGGTCCCTTAACCAGTCATCCCAAGGACCTAAAGTCTCTCCTTATTGCCCTGGAACTTCATGTTGCAACTTCATCACTGCCTATCTGAAAAATCAACAATGAATCATAATCCAAGGGCCATGCCAGGGTTGGAAGCTTTCTCTTCATGTCTTAAACTCAAGCCCCAGGGAGGGAGCAGTTCCTTAAGTGTGGGTCCGGTCTGCATACTGGGCCCTCTGTTCCCTTCAGAAGGGAGTCTCCTATGACAATGACCCGTCTCTTTTTCTTTATGGAAGTAGTTTAGATGCAGGGCATAGGCCAGTTTAACCTCGGCGACACCTCCAAGCTAGATTACCCATCCTCCATATTGTTTAATTCCACTTGCAGAGCCTCATACCTACTATGCAAGGGTACCTGGAAGGGTGGGGTAGTCACAGAGGAGACGTGCCTGCTGCGCCAAGCAGGAACTTGGTGCCATTCTCCCCTATCCCTTAAGTCTCTGTGTTCAGCCAGGCAGAGGGAGGACAGGGAATCCATGTCATGTGCCCTGCCTGCCTGTGGGGCCTGTCCCAGGGAAGGCAGGGTGCGATTCCAGCAGTCTGTCTCTCTCTCTCACACTCCCTGATGCTCCTCAACCCACTCACCTCCTCCCAGAGCTCTGTCACTAAGCGGAGGAGTTCCTCTACCTGGGCACACCTCCCACAGGTGTGCTCACTGCTGCCATCCTGTGCTGGTGTAAGAGCAGGGCACAGCCTGCAGCCTGGCACCTGGGTGGCAGCGTGTTCCCACCGGAGCTCTGTCTGGGAAGCTGCATCAGTTGTGGTGGGGGCAGAGCTTAGAGTGGACGTGGCTTTCTGCTGGGTGGACACCATTTCACCCTGGTTGAGCTGGCAGAGCTTCAGCACCCTTCCTGCACGTCCCTCTGCACACCCTTCTGCACAAACTGCCACGCAAACTGCTGCACCACGCCTTATCTGATGTGCCACGCTCTGTTTGCCTGTTCTGTTTACCGCACTCCTGGTCACTGGTGCTCCCTAAAGGCTTTTACTTTTTTTTTACATGGGGAGGGGGACCTTGGCTGCCATTGCTCGTGGCCCCACCCAGGTCTTGTCAACTGCTGTCATGCAAGCTGTGGGCTTCTGGTGGCGCTCTCAGCTTCCCCTGAGGATGTCCTGATTCGGGAAACCCCGCTCTGCTGCAGATCACGCCTGCACTGGAGCTGCTCACCTCGGCGGCTGAGCAAATGCATGAAGTCATGCAAGTATCATGCTTTGAAGAACACACAGTTCATAAGTCACTCTGTAGTAGAAGTGAGAACATGTTAGAAACAACGAGCAAAAAATAAATTTATTTTTAATTTCTGTTGTTGGACTGGTAACTTTTATTATTGATGATTTTACTACTGAGCAAAGACTACATTTATATTTGAACAAACCTTAATTGAAGGTGTTAGGATTGATTTAATTCCTAATCCTGCTTCTATTCTTTATCTGCCTAGTGCCCTTATAAAGAGCTGTTATCTTTATATAGTTTAGGTTTCAGTGATTACTGAAATAATTTTGAGAACGTCTCTTTAGGAATTTATAAAATCAGATTAATTTAATGAATTTACCTTTTTCTTAACCATTTCAGTATGTATAAATCTTGACTAAGCTGATATGTAAAGTTTTACAGATTATTATTTATTACTAATTGTTTCCACAACATGGAACAGCAGGGGAAGAGAAAAGAAGGAGCAAATAAATGAAAATGTGAGTTGATTTGAAAATATTTTTCTCTGGAAAATTAGAAAAAAATAATATTTTGGACTGAACTTTATTTTGGAGTTTTAACATGAGTTTAAGACCTATGTTATTTGATTTCAGGCAATTTTACAGAAAAAGTTTCAAAACAAAAAAAATGTTTATCTTAGAAAGTGTTGGAATCTTTTTATCCTTTATTTTTTTCAGTGCTCTGTATCCTGTTCCTAAAATCTACATCTAACACTGTTCATTCAAAAGTATGCTGGCCTTGTTTAGCTGACAAGATTTCTGCCACATACCATCCGTACTGTCTGGAAGAAGCTGTATAGATGAAATGTGATTTTTTTTCTTCATGAGAATAAAGGCATGCTAGGCAGATATCTGACTTATTTATGTTTCTATGGCACGGGTGTTTGTAGAAGGGAGTGCTAGTTCCATGGAGGCATTGTCAATGAGCAGTGCATTTTTTGAGAAGTTGTGCTTGATAAATTGAACAAAAACATAATGCTGATACCTATGTCATCTTCAATCCATTTTAGGAGCAAGAGCTTTCTGTATGGTGTTCCTGGTTAATGTCAGCAGAAAGCTCAACGGTGGCTCCAACTCTGACTTTGTGACTGCATTAAGAATGAAGTCTTAATATGTGGCCATCACAATTAAAACATTTTGCTTCTGCCTACACGCTGTGTCTTTTCTAGCTTCATATAGACCTCACCTTCAGAGATTTTTGGTGTTCTTTTGTTGTGTGGTTGAAATCACAACATGACTTGATAAAATAAGACAGTTGTCTAAATATTAATATCATTTTGTGAGGGGAGGCAACCAATTCAGAAACTCCAGCAGATATTTTAGAATTGGGCTGCTTGGTAAACTTGCTCCTGAGAGTTTGGGGGGCAGCTGATGGTGGTGATATCCTGGTTGAGTGATGCCATCCATTGGGCTACCTTCTTCAGAACACAGAACTGTGCCAGAACTGGTGCAAAGAGGATAATATCCCCAGAGCATTTAGACTCACCAATATTCATGTGAATATCAGTAAAACAAGGGAAAACTCTATGCAGTTCTGTGAGGTAAAAGTTAAAGAATTGCTTTTGATAGAACAGATGGTTTTTTCATGCTTTTCATGTTAATTTCAAGTATCCGAAATACTCTGTTACATCATACTGTTAAAACGGGAATATTAAGGGTCATCATTCACAGAATCACAGAATGATTGAGGTTGGAAGGGACCTCTTGAGATCATCTGATCAAACCCCCTTGCTCAGGTAGGGTCTCCTGAATTAAGTTTTCTGGACTATGTCCCAACAGATTTTGTGTATCTCACAGATGGAGAATCCATAGCCTCTCTGGGAAACCTGTTTCAGTCTTTGATGATCCTCAGATTAAGAAAGTGAGGTTTTGCGTTCAGATGGAATTTAATGTGTTTTAATTTGTGCCAGTTGCATCCTGTTCTTTCACTTGTCTTCATTCTCTGGCGCTTGATGTTTATGCACATTGATGAGATCCCCTGAGTCTTCTTGAGACTTCTCCAGTCCAAACAGTCCCAGCTCTCTCTGCCTCTCCTCATATGAAAGATAGCCCAGTCCCTTAATCATCTTTGTGGCTCAGCACCAGACTTACCCCTTTATTGTTCTGGGCAGCCCAAAACTGAACACAGTACTCCAGATGTGGTCACACTAGTTCTGAGTAGAGAGGAAGGATCACATCCCTTGACCTGCTGGCAACAGTGTTCCTAATGCAGCGCATGAGACTGTTGGCCTTTTTTAATGGAAGGACACATTGCTGGCTCATGTTAATCTCAGTGTCTATCAAGACCCCAAGATCCTTCTTGGCAACACTACTTTCCAGCCAATGAACCTCCAGTGTGTACTGCTGCCTGAGGTTATTCCTCCCTAGATGCTGGACTTTACATTTATCCTTGTTGAAAATCATGAGTTTCCTCTCTGCCCATTTATCCAGCCTGTCAAGGTCCCCCTGAGAGGCTGGACATGCCTCTGATTTATTTCAGCCAAACCAGTAAACACTATAACCTCCAATGTCTGAACCTCAGATCAAAAAGGATAATAGACTGTTAAAAGATATTGTATCTGCAGATGAATAAGGAGAATAGTAAGTAGGAAGGGGGGGGGGGAAGTCTAGGAAATGTTTAGGAGGCAATGGAAAAGAGACAAAAATCATGATGTCTTTTCCTAAAATTTCAGAAAGTGTTGAAGAGAATAGATAAAACATGAAAGAAAGGGAAATTACATCTTCTGATTTTCATTTGTTTCTTTGCCTTGTATGCACTTTTTGGTTGCTAAATAAATGAGGCTGTATTTTGAAAAGAGTCGGGTTTACAGAGAGTGGAAATGTACTTTAGAGCAAATAGTATGGTTGGAGAGAAATGACCCATGGTCTGAAAAAGGAATGATCAAATTCAACCTCAGTGGAGTTTGGGAGGAATGACTCTGCTTTATTAATTGATTAATTTACTCATGTTAATTCAGTTGTCCTCTTTTCAGCTTATTCTAAGCAGCTGATGTCAGAAGCTCTGACTGATTTTGTAGTCTTGTTGGAGTTGCATTAAAAAGCATACTGAAATGATGTGAAAATAGCTCGCCTGGTTCTACCACGACATCAAGTGTTTTTATTACAGTTGTTGATTAGGGCTGGCCACTAAAACCTTTGACTATCTGATTTCGTTTGGGAGGGATTTATTTTTGAAATATCTATTGTTCACATACAGAATTTATTTATTTATTTAAAGAGATGGAAGGAAAAGGAGCCCCTGGAACAGTTAAAGGCATCTCATTTCAGTTGATAAATGTGTATTATCAGCTCTTGTGGTTGACTGACCCTGGCTGGATGCCATGTGCCCACCAAAGCCACTCTATCACTCCCCTCCTCAACTGGACAGGGGAGAGAATTTACAATAAAAGGCTCATGGGTCAAGATAAGGACAGGGAGAAATCATTCACCAATCACTGTCATGGGCAAAACAGACTTGACTTGGGGAAATTATTTTAATTTCTTACCAATTAAATCAGAGTTGAGTAATGAGAAATAAAATCAAATCTGAAAAACCAGCTACCTCCACCCCTCCCTTCTTCCCAGCCTTAACTTTACTCCCAATTTTCTCTACCCCCTCCCCCCCCAGCGGCACAGAGGGACGGGGAGTGGGGGTTGTGGTCAGTTCATCACACGTTGTCTCTGCCGCTCCTTCCTCTTCACGGGGAGGACTCCTCACACTCTTCCCCTGCTCCAGCGTAGGGTCCCTCCCACAGAAGGCAGTCCTCCATGAACTGCTCCAATGTGGATCCTTCCCATGGGCTGCAGTTCTTCATGAAGTGCTCCAGCATGGGTCCTCCACAGGGTCACATGTCCTGCCAGCAAACCTGCTGTGGCATGGGCTCCTCTCTCCATGGGGCCACAGGTCGTGCCAGGAGCCTGCTCCAGCATGGGCTTCCCATGGTGTCACAGCCTCCAGGTGCATCCACCTGCTCTGGTGTGGGGTCCTCCATGGGATGCAGGTAGACATCTGCTCCACTGTTAACCTCCATGGTCTGCAGGGGGACAGCCTTCCTTACCATGGTCTTCTCTATGGGCTGTAGGGGAATCTCTGCTCTGGCGCTTGGATCACCTCCTGCCCCTCATTCTGCACTGACATTGGTGTCTGCAGAGGTGTTCCTCTCACATTTTCTCACTCCTCTCTCTGGCTACAATTGCTGCTGTGCAGCAACTTTTTCCCCCTCTTAACCATGTTATCCCAGAGATGCTACCACCATGGCTGATTGGCTTGGCCTTGGCCAGTGGTGGGTCCGTCTTGGAGCCGGCTGGCATTGGCTCTGTTGGACATGGGGGAAGCTTCTAGCAGCTTCTCACAGAAGCCACCCCTGAAGCCCCCCCACTACAAAAACCTTGCCACACCAATTCAGGTCTCTGTGACCTCCTATTTGGAGCAAGGGTTCAAATCAGCATCTCTGGTGTTGCAGATGGAGCTCAGAGATCTGTTTGGACATAATATGTATATTCTTCTCTCTTGTATTTAATTAATTAAAAAAGTTGATGAGTGGAATTCTTTCACCCTTGTTTCACTGCTTCAAATTTATGTGTCTAAATCTATCTTTTCACTTTCAGGTCTTTAGTCAAAAGAGCATAATAGGGTCCTCAGGGGTACTTACTCTTTTCTAATACCTATAAAGGAACCAATCATAGTTTAGATTAAGACAATAAAATATTACATAAATTAAATGAGATTAGTAAGCTATGGCTTAACAGACCACTCAACAGGGTGCTGTTTAAAATGGACCTGACTCTGCTAACATTCTTTATTACATTTTGAGAGTCCAATTTAATTTCATGTGTGTGATGATAAATTACAAAATTTGCAGATGCTTCCTGAAACAGAATTTTGGTTTTACAGGTCATCTTAATAGTGACTGACCCACTGTGCTGTACAGAGTACTTGCAGAGTTTTATTTCTTAATTAATGTGTTTATATTACTTTATTAAATTATTAGCTTTTTGATTTTGTTATATTTTAATATATATCAATACTACCAATCTGTTATTGTATAGTGATGACTACCATTATCTAATAATTGTACTATCACTATAACTTTATATGGAATCAATAATTTGCTTTAATTCAAATATTAAATAGAAGCTGATGTTAATCACTTTACAGTGATGCACTATGTATTATTTCAGTCTCAATCTGAATGCACATAAGCCTATTTCCATGGAAAGATGCATTTAATGCTGAGTTCAAAATTATCTGCTGTGGAAAAAATGGAAATTCTTCAAATCAGCAAGGACTGGGCATGAGTTTTAGCTTCTGTAGTGTGACTTGAACAGATCATTTTATAGATTTGCATAAATGTGTTGACCACCTAGAGTGACACTAAACAGGACTAGGTATGATGTAATAAAGAATCAAGATTGTCCTCTCTTTTTCTGCTTATTCTGAGCATTTCTGGTACCATTAATATTTTACTCCATTTACAATGCTTTCTGCTTTAATATTTTGAGGTTTGTTGCAGTCCACCTAAATCTCACTGAGGGAGAAAATTTGCCTTACAATCCATCTACTGGGTTTGTTGCTGTGCAGAATTGTTTAACTGTGTGAAGCATTCATTGTGGACTGTTAATTTCCTGGCCACTCAGCTTCTTTTGTCTGGATAGCAGAAATGTTCTGGAAAACTGATTATTGCATGAAGTTCTCTGGAGATTCAGGTTAATGCACTTAAGTCACCCAAGAAGTCAGAAAACTTGGATTTGGTCATGATATTTATCCTGAATTATCATTGTGGCAGTGGTGTAACCCCTCTGTTCTCAACTGAAAAGGAAAACTAAACCAGGAAATAAAAGTCTACGTTTTAGATTCTACTCTACCTTTTAAAAAGCTGAACTTGTGTCTGTCTTTGATGAGCATCCTGACAAATCAGCAAATTTAAATCTTATGATCTCTCTCTTCTGTTGAAATTGAGACATTACTTAGGGAAAATAGGACTATATCTTGAGAAGATGAAGATAGTCAACACGTCCTGTACTCTCCACAGTAGAGGTATAAAGTGGACTAGATAACTCCTTGTAGACTGCTTATGTTTGTTGAAATGTCAGAGCTCAACGGCATTTCCTAGGTCTGATAACATGCCTTGGGAGCTCCTGGCTGAGAACTCAATGTTCAGCAGCCTCTCTTGCCTGGTGCCCCTCCCCTTCCCTTCCTCTTCCTTTTCCTCTTTTCCTTCTGAGGTTTGACTTCCAGCAGGAAGATATGTAGGTGTGGAAGCTGGCAGGGGGAAATGCAGCCTGGGCTTCTTATACAGCTAACGGATAGGTGGTAGTGCTGACCTGAGTAGCGTGGATATCCCTTTTCAGACTTCCTTTTCTCTCTGCTAATTCTACAGAAATTGTACATGCTTTCTTTAGTCAAATTCAATCTTTCTTACTCTGCATCTAAAAACCAGGTAAGCTGTGACACTAAGGGGCCAGGATTCCATGTTAATTGATTTTTTTCTTGCTAATTAAATGATTATAAATCCAAATAAAATGTAGTGAATGTGATAAGAGCTAAACCCAATTCCACCTGCAACCTTTGTAAGCACTTTTTAAACTATCTGTGAAGTTTGTGATTCAACATATTTTCCTATCTGGCTATAGATAACTAATTTGTCTGTCCTCAGCTGTACAGTTCCTTCTACCATTGAAAAATCATTATAACATTATTAAAGTTCTGATACTCATTAGTTTCATTATCTTGCAGTCATGTGGAATGTTTTGAAGGAGACAGGATTGAAATTATATCAAATGTTCCTTGAAATTAGAATTGGTTACCATAATAAAAATTCTTCATTGTCCTTCTTTCCCCTCCTCCTCTTAAAGTTTAAAGCTCTGTAAATTATACAGTGTGATTTTTTTTTTCAGTGGTAGCCTCCCCTAAATGACTCCAGCTTTCCATAGACACATACTGTTAGATATCCTTTACACAAACTTTGCTCATGGTACAGACGAATTGAAGGAACTGTAGTAGTTGCAAAAACCTGAGAACAGAATTATGTAGAAAGCTCCTACATACCTGGGTTTGGTTTTGCCACATTCGTGGAGACTGTTTCTATCTTCCAGGGCATAGTAATAACCTAAGTAGAAGGTTCCTCCTGTGACTGGTTTCCTGTGGAAACTTTCTGCTGCAAGCAATAGATATATATTTAACAATTAAGGTTTAATTCCAGATAAATCAAGGGTAAAATGAAAACAGGGATTTAATCATTCTCAACCAGTGGATCTATTGGTGAAGTCAATAGATAGAAGGTCAATGGAGGGTGTATTAACAAGCCTGAAATCATAATGAATTCAATAGTACTTCCAGTTTAGAGGAATAACATAAAATCCATGTAAAGCAGGCATATCTGAAAAGACTGAAGAAGCAGCTATGGCAAAGTACAGTATAGTAAAATATTTACAGAAAGTTTAAACTCTTCTACAGTCATATTTGGTTTACGTAGGGAAGATGGCAGAGATAATCTGGAAAAAAAAAACAAAAACAAAAACCCAAAGAAAAACGTAATATAAAATGTTCAAAATCTAGTATACTGGCCTTTGATGAATTAAATTAATATGAAAAGTAAATTTGAAACCTAACAAAAAAGTGTGTATTGCATAGTTGAATGACAGTCCACATATTTCACAGTTGACCATAAAAATGCTCATAGTGGTAAAAATTTGAAGGAATAAGACTTTTTGGAAATTACGTAGACTGGCAGAGCAGAAGTGTAGCAGGTGATAAAAGTCTGGTGATGCATGAATATGCTGTACTATTACATGACAAAAAACTTTTGATAGTAGACTGGTTTAACACCAAAGATAAGTTAAGAAATTAGGAAAATTACAGTAGCAATAAAGGAAGTGGATAGAGAATATTTAAGGTCTTTGTGACCCTGTTAATGTTACAAGTATAGAAGTGTTATGAGTGTAAAGAAATTGTGATTTAGCTAATCACAGCCAATGAACCAATATTCCAAAAGTATTTTGATATTTTCCTATGTATGTATATTAGACATTTTTTTAAGTACTATCTGCCACCCCGATTCATTTAAACATACTTAAATTAAATAACTCAATAAACAATATGCAAAGAACTCTGATACTCTGGTTTAATTTTTTGCTTCTTAGCAAAAGCAAGCTTCTTAAATGTTGTTGGACAAATCAATTTTTTTTCCATTCCCCATCTATATATTTAGTAAACTGTACTCTTCAGAGCTGTTTTGTGGATAAGCTTCTATAAACTCTATTTCTTACTCAAATTAACAAAAAAGTTAATTCAACCAAATTCCTCTCTGAAGTTTACAGTATTATGCAAAATAGAACAGTATCAATATATTTAAATAAATTCATATATTACATTGTGGCCTAAAATTGTAAGCATCAACCTCCATTCACTTCAAAAGGGAGCTATTTTAACATTGGTTTTACAGCACAATCTAGTAGTTTCAAATAGGAAAAAATTTGCTATTGGACAGCTATTTGGCAGATTATGTGAAATGGGGAAAGTCTGGTGCCCCCTTCAGGCACGTACATAAAATCTCAGAGACCTTTGATAACCAGTAAATAGAAATAAGAATTAAGGCACACCTGAAAACAGTGGGAGTTTTTAGTCCGACATCGTATTGTAATGGAAATCCTATAAGTAATGGGGCTGTCATCTTCATATTTTCTGTCCAATTATTTTACTTTTTCATTAAAAAAAAAGTAAATAAAAGGCAAAATATGATGCTGTCTTAAGTTTATCCAGTCAATTTCAATTATAGATAGAAGGCAGACAAATGTAAAAAAAAAAAAAAAAAACCAAAAAAAACCAAACCAAAAAAACCCCCCAAACAAACCCAAAACTCTAATGTAACAGAGAAAGAGGAAGAAGGGAGACACGAGCAGATTTTAGTCATAGGCTTTCCATTTGACAGACATATAGTTCACAGGACATGGATCATAATAGTAAAGTTCCTGGCATGGTATATGTTTGATAGAAGCTCAGAGATGAGGATTCAAGTTCATTTAATGACTCAACAAATAGAATTAATATCTTGCAGATAGTTCTAGTTGAAACAGAAAGCCACTATAAATCTTCAAAGATAGTACTAATAGGCTGTCTCTTAACACTGAAGGCTAAAAGATGAGCTGAGGAGTTTTGGACATGCTGTAATCTGGAGATAACTGTACCCAGCAGACTGTAACAGAGAGAATTACAATAATCTGCTCTTGCAGCTAATAAGATGTGAAATATATAAATAAAATGAATTTTAAAAAAGAAGATGAAATAAAATAGTAAAAAGTATAGTAGCCCTCATAAAATTTGCAATAAATAATAGAAAGACTCAAGATCAAAGGCATTCATTGCAGAGAATCAAACTCTGTTTCATATGCTGCTTTATTCCATGTTATCTAGTGAAAAATTTGGCACCAGACATGACTGAATTTTTTAAGGTCTTTTTTTGCAATATCTGCAAGATGTACTCTGACATTAATGTATGAAACTAGTATTCTATCTGTATATCACCCCAGGCGAAATCAGGGCTTTGTCATATGCTGATTATAAAGTATTGAATAATAGATTTATATTTGTTTGGTTCTGAAACAACTCACTGAGTTACAATAAAAATCAGAGAAGTCTGTTGTCTAGGAACAACGTGGATACTAATTAACTATTTCAGATCACATCTCACCTTTCCAAAACTTTGAGAAGTACCGAATTATTTCTATCATCCATTCTAAACTAAAATTGCTTATGTGTTATTTTCTGGCATGGTAGATTTTTTTTCCTTTTACATCTTTTTGGATCTCATGTTCTAGGATGGCCAATATGTCGAATTTCTGGAATGATATATGTTTTACCAGAAACTTTGAGAAAAGGGTTACCTTGAGTTCAACTTTATTTATTTATTACAAAATTGCTAGTGTTGGTATTCTTTGATGTTTCTTGGACTTTCTTCTCCTTGGACAAGCATAACTGAGGAGGGTGAGGAGAACTGGGGTTTCATTCCCAATTGATGTAATTGCTATTTGCTTGATGATGCGTGCTATCATAAATACCATAAACCAGAAAGTAGAATCTAAAAGGCCCTTGCTGAACAAAGAACAAGAAGGTGATAGACTCCCCCCCCCCGCCTTTTTTTTTTTTGCTTTTATTGTTGTTCTAAGACAGTCTTAACATCTCTTAACTAAGCATTTGCTGACTCTGCCACTGAACTCCTGCTGGGGTCCCTCACCTGCCACCAAGTTGTAAGTAATTAGGAGACAGATAATCACATATTTGTCTCTCTCTTGTCAGCCTTGTAGGCCTAAACAGATAGGAAAAGTGATTATTACTAGATGTGGAAGAAGTAGACAAAGAATACACCAGGAGGACAGCTTGCTCATCAAAGAACTGGACATTTCTGCCTCTCCAAAGTACAAATACCAAATTATTTTCTCATTATCATTAAACTTTCAGCTTGCCACCACAAAAAAAAGAGAAAGCCACAGCTGATCCCTTTTCCCTGAATAAATCCTCTGCCACACAAAGTAGGAATAAGGACAACAGTGTCTCCAATCCTGAGGTTACACCAGAGTCTGTGAACATGGTAGTGAGTCCTCTTCTCATCTGGGCATGTCCCAGGTTAAAAAGGCCCTTCCTGGGGATGAATTTGAAGGTTTTCTAGAAAACCTCTTCAATAAATGGTTCCAAAGTTCCCAAATCATTCAAGAGGAGCAGAAGGTTTCTCAGAGTCTTTTCTTAAAGTTAATGTTCATAAATATGTTGAGATATGGTATAGGTAATGTTCTTAGGCCAGGATCAGTCATGCATTTCATGGTCTAAGATCCCTAAGTGGCCTGCATTCAAGTATATTTCAGCTTTCTACTCAATTACCTTTTGCTTCTTCTCCTTCCCTCTCATGACAGATTTCTCTCATACTTTTTTGAAGGCAGGAGGATGCACTCTTCACTGAGCTTAGCCCTGCCAACAGTGGTCATCTAGTGATGCAGGAGCAAACCTAGAGTGTCGTCTATATAGTGTAAACTGCTTCCCTGTGAAGAATGACAGCTGTGCAATGGTTTTCCAGACCAAATAAAACTCCAGATGTAACTTCAGCTCCTTCATGAACTGCTTAGCTCCAATTCTGAATTGTTCAGAATTTCTCATACTGTCAGCAGTTCACCAGATATGTCTCTCAGGTTACAGTGTACTAGCAGAGAGATTATCTTATTTTTATTTAATTAATTTAATTTGAAACTGGAATAGTATCTTTTTTTAATAGCTGCTGAATCTATACTGTACTGAATTACAGACACCTGCTTTGAGTTCCCTTAGCTCTCTAAACTCAGAAATTCAAAGCTCCAATCATGGTGGTTATTTCACAGCAATATGATTACTTCTGCTCAGGTAGAGCAAGATGCCATGTCTCCAAATACAAAACCAGCAAAACTATGTATGAAATATATATTTCTTTTTCATTACTAGTTGTCCTATTTTTGGCTGAGATGATAGAGTTAATTTTCTTTCTAGTAGCCAGTATAGTGCTGTGTTTGGGATTTACTATGAGAATAATGTTGATAACACGCTGATGGTTTTAGTTGTTGCTGGGTAGTTGCTGTGCCTACACTAAGCCAAGGACTTTTCAGCTTCTCACACCCTGCCAGGTGCACAAGAAGCTGGGAGAGCACAGCCAGGACAGCTGACCCAGACTGGCCAAAGGGACATTCCCTACCACAGAGCATCATGCTCCGGATAGAACTGGGGAAACCAGCCAGGAGGTGGGATTGCTGCTTGGAAAGAGACTGGGCATCAGGTTGTTTTTTTTTTCCTTCTGCACACAGTGAGCAATTGCATTTGTGCATCACTTGTTTTTTACTATTACTATTAATTACTTACTATTGTCTTCCTTGATTATCCTATTGAACTGTCTTTATCCCTACCCATGAGGTTTTTTTCCATTCTCCTCCCCATCCCTTGGGGCAGGGTGGGGTGTGAGTGAGCAGCTGGGGTTAAATGACAACAATATTATATACAGCTTTGCAGAATATTATTATGATATAGAAGAAAATATTTTTATTTAGTTGTCATTTATCCTCACATGTTGTGAAGAACAAGAAAACATTTGTCAAATTTTCAATTGCTGAAGAAATTCTTAAATAAGTATCTAAGAGTCTTGATAAATTGCCCTCTGGAGATGACAATTTCTCTTAATCAACTACAAAATCCGGGATAATTCTGATTTAGAAGTTTCACTGGCTGATATATAAAGTAGGAGAGCTGAATCTCACCTCTCACCTTCATCTTTTTGTGTTACATGCATATTTAGGCTTGCATACATATACAACCCCTCAGGCACACACAGAAAGAAAAATAAATAAAAGAAGAAATTAAAGATATTTAAAGGCTATCTTCAAGAACTAATTTACAGTTTATTCAGAATATTTCTGTCTTGGATCCTTGAGGATTTTTTTATTGCATCTTCTATTTCTAAGGTATATTAACCTGCTGCATCCTGCATGAGCTCAGAGCAGATGCAGAATTCCTTTGCTCTTGTTCCAAATCAGCCAAAAACTTATACAACCCCAGTAGTGCTTCATTAAGCCTAAGATAATATGCTTTATTTCTTAACACTTAAATGTTGTTGTTTTTCCTTCAGATACCACCTTCAGAACACGGTTGGGAATTGGCATCCCTGAAGATCTGAGATGAAATCTTGGGGTCTTTTGAATCTCTGTTGACTTTATTATGGGTCTAGATTTCTCTTTTGCACTTTAAAAACTACTTAGAAGTACATATACTTGAGACTAATACTGAAATTATTGCTGAAATGGAGAGGAGGGTGTTGAAGAAAAATGTAGCACTCATAATTTTGGTTGCTCCTAAAACATATTGTATTCAAGGTAAAACATATCTTTATGCAAATCCAAGACCAGTCTTTTCTCCTGACATACTGTTAGAATTTTAATACCATAAGCAAAAGAGAAATACATTAAAAAAACCCCAAAACACCCCCCCCAAAAAAAAAAAAAACCAAACCCCAACCCAGGAATTAAACTGTTAAAACACCACACACTGAAATAAAAAAATAAAAAAGAGGGAAACGCAAAACTGAATCATAAATAGGAAAGAAGGTTCAAAGGTTTTCACCACTGTAGTCTATGCTAAAGATGAACTGAACAGATTTTTCCATTCTGAATGTAAAGCAATCATAAAATAAGGCTCGAATAACAAACTTTCTGCTAGATGCAATTACATGCTTCCTGTGTAATTATAGTTTGCAAAGAACTCCACGTGATTACAATCTGAGAACATTAAGGAAATCATTTATGTTTGTCAGATTTATGAAAAAAAAAAACCCTCTCTATGATATGACAATTGATTTTTTCTTTGAACATTTCAGAATAACACAGTGAATATAGATGCTAAAATATAAATAGTAATAAAGTCTTGCTATAGAAAGAGATATTATAAATTCAACACTTCGTTCCAGTTATTGGAATTCAGCATGATTAACAAGCACAAAAGTCAAGTAACACACGTGTTTGTTAGTTTTGGTTAATACAGGATACTGAATAAGGGCTTCAATTTTTTTTTTTTTTTAATTTAATTTTCTTATAACTGACTGAATAAATATAGCATTTCAAGTACAGTAATTTACTAATGTACAGGTGCTGTGAATCACTAATCCAGCTTGCATTCTAGCACCAGTGTCTGAGAAGTAATTGAAATCAGAATCCCACAGGAGTGCTCTAACATCCATGGTTTTGAATTATTCTGGCCTTTTACAGTCAATTAGGTCTAGTTTTAGGGGGAAATGCACATCCACGTGCATTCTGGTGCCCATTTAGGTAGACAGCTTTGGGAACGGCATGGAAGTGCACGCACAAAATTTAAAAAGCAGAGAGGGGAGGGGAAGGTAGAGGAGGGGAACTGAAAGAAATGGGGATTATTCAATAATGAGTTAACATAGACAAATTGTTAAAATTATTTGCATTTCATTTTAGCAAATTTTAGAAAAGCTTTTGATACTCTCTCACAGTATCCTTTCTAGAAAAAATGTCTGGCATACAGCTAGACAAGTCCATATTGCTTTGGGTGAGCAATTGGCTGATGGGTTCATATGGTCTGATGTGCTCAAAGAATTATAGTAAATGGGATTACACCAGGCTGGCAGCTAGTCACCAGTGGGGTTTCCCAGAGCTCAATTTTAGAGTCAGTGCTCTTAAATGTTTTTATAAATTATCCGGACACAGGAATTGCATGTACATTAAGTAAATTTGCTGGCAATACTAAACTAGGAGGAGCTGTGGATTCCCTCGAGGGTCAAGAGGCCTTAGAGATGTGAATAGGTGAGAGAGCTGGGCAATCACCAATCATATGGCATTAATTTAACAAGAGCAAGTTCCAGATTCTCCACGTAGGACACTGTAATCCTGGTTATACATATTTCCATGGGTTATATGCAGCCCCATGGAAAGAGATATGGGGGGTTGGTTTGACGGCAGGTTGAATATGAGACGCCAGTGTGCCCTGGCAGCCAAAAAGGCCAACTGTGTCCTGGGGTGCACCAAGCACAACATAGCCAGCCAGTCAAGGGAGGTGATTGTCCCACTCTACACTGCACTGGTGTGGCCCTATCTCAAGTGCTGTGTGCAGTCTTGGGCACCTCAATATAAGGACATCAAACTATGAGAGTGTGTCCAGGGGTGGGCAATCAAGATGGTGAAAGGTCTTGAGGGTAAGACTTAGTAGGAGCAGCTGAAGTCACTTGGTTTGTTCAGCTTGGAGATGAGAAGGCTGACAACATCGCAATCTACACATTCCTCCAGGGGGCAGTGGAGGGGGAGGTGCTGATCTCCTCTCTCTCGTGACCACCAACAGGGCATGAGGTAATGGTATGAAACTGTGCGAGGGGAAGTTCAGATTGGACGTATAGGAAAAGGTTTCTCACTGAGAGGGTGGTTGGTCACTGGAACAGGCTCCCAAGAGAAGTGGTTAGAGCACCAAGCCTGTCAGAGTTCAAGTAGTGTCTGGACAATGGTCCGGGTCATATGGTTTAGTTTTAGTAGTCCTGTGAGGAGCACAGATTTGGACTCGATGATCCTTATGAGTCCCTTCCAACTTGAGATATTCTATGATTTATAGGTGATCAGGTTTAGTGTGATATAAAAAGTTTGAAAATACGACATGAGAAGAGATTATTGTAGCTGTGTTTATGATATTTTGTCCTTCTCCTAAATCCCCAGCTTCTGGAGCTTCCTTGAGAATCTTAGGAAGATTATTAACTCATATGCAACTATCTTACTCTTAAACTGCAATGTGCAGTGTGAAACCCTTCAGACTACATAACCAGAAGAGAAATTAAAAGAGTTGAGGTAGTGGGTCTGCTTCTTTGTTTACAATATCCTGATTTTGGGGAAGAGGGAGGGGAAGAGGAGCTTTGGGTTCTCAGTGATGAGCTCTATAGTCTTGGCATATGAAATTGGATTCTGAGCAATCTATGTATATGTGTGTATATGTTTATCTTTCCTAATAATTCTACTTGCCTGTTATAAATTATTGTCAATGAAGAAGTGAGAAGAGAATTTTCTCTTTCATGAATGGATGGAGACAATAAAAAGGTACTTGAGTGACTGTGATAAAGAATCCAAGAACCATCATTCTCTGGGCTGGAAATTAGAGATGAGAGAATTAGGTCTCTAAGTGAACTTTTGGGAATTACATATTGTTAGTAATAATAACTACAGAAGGCCAAAGAAATACTGAAAGAGCTGGAAAGGAAATAAGGATAAAATGACACATAGGTAAAAGAAAAGGGGAAAGGGAAGAACTTAGTGGACTTCAAGTGGGCATCTTTGCACATTGACTGTAAAACAATCTGTGTGTTTTCTCTGTTAGAAATGTTGCAAACGTGGCATTTGAACTTAACATGAAAGTTAGTTGAATCTTATTCAAAATTTCTATTTAAAACAATTTCTGGAATGTGGAGTGAGAGGCTTTTTTTGTGTACCTATTCATGCTTATGTGTCTACAGCTCCATTGAGTGCTGGAATATCTTTTAAAAGGCAGAAGGTAAACATTAGTCTATTTATGTAAAAGTGGAGGTAGATACTAGACATTCTTTGATATTCAATATATTTAGTAAAAGAGAATGTTCTCAGCTTTGGGGGTTGGGGGGGTGTCCCCCTTTGTTAAAAAAATAAGTGGGTAGCAAAATAACCTCTTGGGAGAGTGATGAAATGTTCAGATTTTTTTTTTCTTTGAAAATTGCAAAATTTAATTTTACGGTGAAGTACTCCTTGAAAACTTATTTGCATTATTTGTAGGAAAATATCAAGACCACCCTTAAAACACAGAATAAATGCTTTTTTATTCTTTCCAGAAATATTGAAAAAATATGGAAGTGGAACTGATATTTCTTTAAACTTACCATAACATCAAAACTGAGTTTCCAGTACTACAAATCTTTCTTTTTGTTTTTTGGTTGGTTTTTTTTTTTTTTTTTTTTTTAGACAGTGGAGTACACAGTGGACTGCAGTGACTTTCATGGTGACAAGAGTAGATGTAGTTTCATTCTGCTCAAACACTATGACGAAAATAGACAGGAAAGACTTGATTACTAGTATTTGTGGAATATTTCAGTTCACTGATTATCTCATGCACCATAGCAATCTGGATTCTCAAACAATTTTTTCTCATGCCTGTCAGATTGCTGCCAGTATAATTTGTCTTGCAGATGCTGTGAATTAGATGATCTGTAATTATTTTCAAGTACTCAGTGGTAACTCCCACAGAACTCAATATTTAATTATTAGAATAGGTTTAACTTCAGTTCTGAAGGTGGTCCATAGTGTTTACTTTGAAATAACTGCTCCACTGAATAAGATAGTGTAATGATTATCACTATTTTCTTGCCATTTCACAGACAAATGAAGAGTAAAAGGCTCCTGTTTCATATTCAAAGGGGAAAGGTGGAGAGGAAAAGGCTGTGGAAAGTTATGACAAAAAGTAAAGAAAAAATACGTGGAGGCCAAGAACTGGTGTTGAGAAAGTGAGGATGGGGAAAAGTGAATGGGAGCACAGAAATGGTCTCAGAAGGAATCCAGAGTGAAAATAGGGTATAGGTAAAACAAAGGTCAAAATCTCTTGGAGAAAGGAACAATGATAAAAGCAAAGACGAGGACCTAGGATCCTTGTCTTAGGCAGGATCTAGGGAAGAGAGGAAAGAACTTAAACAGCATCAACCGATGGTACAAGAATCCAGCATTTCTGCAAATCGGACCATAAGATCAATTTCAAGTCGATTCTCTAGAATATGTCATATACTCTTTTTTCTTTTTTTTTTTTCTATGATATTTTTCTTTCATCAAGGAGGAAGCAAAAGTAGAATTAGCATTCTTCAGGGCAGTTTTAAACAGGGTAACTCAGGAGACATTTCTGTCTGCTCCTACAAGTCCCTGCCTCAGGCAATACAAGCCTTTAACATTCTTCTTAAAAGAAAGATTGTCCCACGTATAATAACCTTGTTCAGTATACTGATTTAGTGTATGTCATGATTTATGTTATAATGAGATGGACTTCAAATAAGAAAATGTGACTGTGTAATTGACGTGGTTTATCCCCAGCCGGCAGCTGAGCACCACACGCTGCTCGCTCACCCCTCCCCCAGCGGGATGGGGAGGAGAACAGAAAAACAACGGCAAAGCCTCGAGGGTTGGGATAAGGGCAGTTTACTGGGACAGCAAGGGAGAGGGGAACAATCAACAGCAGTACTGATAACAGATATTCACAATGGGTGATATCAGAGAACAATTTGCCGATCCGATGACTGACCAACAAATTTCCCACAGGATAAAGTGGTTTGTTGTCTATCGAATCGAGCATTATTTACATCAGTGGACATTATACATGTGTTTGTAAGTCAAGCGCGGTCTATTGTAAGACCTTGAAATTGTAATATATTTGTACTGTGTATTGTAATGACTATTATTTAATAAACTGTGAATAGAGTGTCGAGGGCCATCATCTGGGGTGGAACTAACCTGCTCGCAACGGTTAGGGAGGGATTTTTTCTAGTATGTAGGGACGATATGGGACTCAAAATCATGACGCGTCTTCTCTCTTAGCGAGAGATCTAAATTACCAGATTTGACCAAGATGACAGGCCACCTATACTTAACCCGGAAAAGGAACATGTATAATTTTATATATGTTCGATAAATAGCCAAATGCCTCGTCATCTAATTAATGACGCACATGAATGGATGAACGAGATTCCCACTGTCCCTACCTACTATCCAGCAAAACCACAGCCAAGCGAATGGGCTTGGCAGAATCAGCGTGCAAAGAAGACCCTGTTGAGCTTGACTCTAGACTGGCGCTGTGAAGAGACATGAGAGGTGTAGAATAAGTGGGAGGCCAGGCGCGCGCTTGGCGGTGCAGGGTGACCCACCCACGGGTGTCCCGGCCGTCGGTGAAATACCACTGCTCTGATCATTTTTTCACTTACCTGGTGAGATGGGGGGAAAAGGCCCGAGGGGGGCTCTCGCTTCTGGCACCAAGCGCCCGACGCGTGCCGGGCACGACCCACTCTGGGGACAGCGGCAGGTGGGGAGTTTGACTGGGGCGGTACACCTGTCAAAGTGTAACGCAGGTGTCCTAAGGCGAGCTCAGGGAGGACGGAAACCTCCCGTGGAGCCCGAGCCACGCCAAACCCACCCCTGCCCGACTAGCACCCTTTTATGGTGAGCATGACGTCACATGGTATGGAATAGCCCCTGGCCAGCTTGGCTCACCTGTCCTGGCTCCTTGTGAAATTAACTCTGTCCTAGCCAGGACCAGGACAGTAATTAACTGTTGTCCTCACTTTAGGATACTAAAGAAATGGAAAAGTATTTACGGAACAGCTATTGGTATAATGAAAATATTTGGAAACATATCATAAAGACTCAAGAAGTTCAGTTTCTGTACTTTTCAGAAAAAATGTTTACACAATTTGGTGAGCACGTATAAATACTTATTAAAGGAACCAAAATTGTAGGAGATTCTACACTCTAACAGCAAGACATAGCAAGATTCAATGGCTAGAAGCTGAAGTGGTAAAAAATCAAACTGTTAAAAAAATCACAGTCTTACAGTGAGAGTAAAAAATTGAAGCAAAAAAGTAGTGAGCTTTTGTTAATTTTAACCTAGCATTTGCAAGATCCCAGAGGATGGAGGATCATGTTGGTCCATGCCTTACAAACACATCTTAGATTTATCAGACTGATTTATCAGAGATTTCTGATACATCAATGATATCATAAAAATGGCTCAAATTACAAACATTAAAATAAAGCAAGTTTCTGTTGTTTGGATCTGCTGCTATTTCACACTTTGAAATACATTTTTCACATTGCTTTTTTGCTGACACTAGGACTGTATGTACCAACACAGCCACATATAACAATAGCAGTACCATGCAGGAAGAGTTTACTTACCATTCTAATTTAGGAATTACCAAGCGATATTGGATGAAAATTTTACAAAGTTTATAAATCATAATGTGTATGAGTCACTCATATAAAATTTGTAGGCTCGAACTGTTTTTTTTTAGCAGAAAAGCTCACCATTTTTCAAACATCTTCTCTTGGCAAGTGCACTAGAGTAAGTCAAACAAGTAGTAAAGACATATTTAAAATCCACAAAAGAAAAACAAATGAACAAACAAACAAAACCCCCAGAACACCAAAACAACTAAATACTTACTTTTCCACAGTGATTTCTAGCCTACAGATGGCACTCTGTTGAGACCTGTGTTGTGGCAGGAAAATGTAGTAGAGCACTTCCATTCTTCCACCTTTGGTCAGTGCCTGGTGGTCAGAAAAAAGCTGGAAGAGCTTGATGCCATTTATTGCTGAAATACACAGATACTGACAGCTTTGTAACACGGATAAATGTCTTGAATTGCACCATTTCTATCAGGTTATTTGTGAAATCTCTCTGCCCATATTTTCTTATAGGAGACATTATTGTATTAAAAATGTATTTCTGTTCTTATCATTACATGCCCCTGTGACTTGAGTTGTTTACTAACCTTACCTCTTGTCTACTCTGCACCTTTATTCTTTTATGATTGTCTGTTACCTTCCCTGAAATTCACTACAGCATCTGTACAGCTTTTCAGTCATTACTAAGAGTAATGCTATTTCAAATATTTTATAATCAGAACTTTTTAAAACATATGTATTTGGCTTCACAAAAGGAATTTTCTCCTTTTCTCCCAGAGATGCTGTATTACTTGAAACTGGCGTTGTCCTGCTTCACTTCATATTAAGGACAATATACTGGCCTTGGTTGTTTTTAATTTTAAGAAGAACTTTGCATTTGGACTATTTCTTGGTCTCCTTTTCAACTTTAGTAACATTTGCAAAGAATCATCTGCATTACAGCGCTGATAACTCTGATATAGACTAAAATAATGAACACGAAGTAAGAATTGCATCTTTCATTAAAGATAGATGTAAATGTCATATTTTCATAATAGTAGGGAAAATTAGTTGAGTGTACTCTACAGGTTAAAAAGCAATATAAATTAAAAAAAATCTACATCTTATTATTTCTATACATACGACAATTTCCTATGTCAGTACATGTTTGTAATGGCCTGATTCAGAACATGAAAAGCAGATGTTGGCATTGTTCAATGCTTATAAATAAATAGCATATTGGGATTGTATAACTATTTATGCTTATTAAGATAATTTTCAGACAACACCAACCTTATAGGTATTTTTTTCCAGATTCTACTTCAATAACAGCCAATTGAAAAATAAATATCATGAATTAATTTGCTTTACTGAAGACATTTGTTCTGCCTATCCATCAATATTCCCCTAAAGGTGTATTGCTGAAAGTTTGTAGTGTTCAGAGGTAAAATTGGGTTGCTCAAAAACAATCAAGTTTCAAGATAGATATGGTTACAATTAATTAAAGAAAAAAAGAGTCATTTTTTTCGATAATAATTACCATTAATAAAAATATGTCAGTTTTATAACTTACGTCTTTTTGAGAAAGGGCAGACAGAATGATTCTCCTTGGTTTAGGAAATGAGACAGAAAGGCTAAGTCATATATCTATTTATTTCCCTTGCTTTCTTGCTTGTGAAGCTGATCAGAAAGATTGGATAAGGAACTATGGCATGTAAAAGGAGATGCCAGTGTTTCTCTAATTGGTATGAATAAAATGCTTACCTTTTATTTTTTTTGTTCTGTAATTTCAATGTTAATATTTACCTTTCAATATTACTAACACTGCAAAGATCACAAAATAATACATGGAAGTATATATTACAGGTATATAATAGAGTCCTGAAGCATCAAATTGAACTTTCCATCAGACAATCAATTCCCACTGCTCCAAAATAAACAAATTGAAAGCTACTCTGAGTCAAAATATTTCACTGCTAATTTCAGGTTTCATACAGTTCCCAACTACCTGTCTCTAAGGGGCAAAAGCAATAAAATTTATTAAATTAGACAGTTAATTGATCATAACATAATTTTGACTTTCAAATGTGGATATGATTGAGCCTTTATCCTGAGCTTTCAATTTAACACGAACAAATGCAAAGAAAATCAGGAAGTTAGCCATAAGATGAAAGTTCAAGTTTTTCCTTATCAATGAAATCGTAAAGCTCACTGATGTGACTGAGAGGAAGAAATACCTGTAAACCAAAACCAAAACGAACTGCTAGGTAATAAAAATCAGCTACTTTTAGAGTTTTTTTGTTGTGGTGTTTTTTTGTTTGTTTAATTCCAATATCAGAGGAAAGAATATGTCACTATACCAAAATTCATACATTTTTGAGTAGTTTTGCTCTGGACACTGCCCATTCATCTTTCTTATATTCACAGTACTAGCTCATAATTATTGAATTGTTGTATTTAATAAAGAAATATACTATTATTAATCAAATGCAAAAGGGGCAGGAACAGACCAATAAAAAATTTGATTTCATATTTTTATTAACTTTCAGGGGAAAAAAGAAAAACACACAAGAACAATTCTAACTGCTTTTTTTTTAAATAAAATCAAAATAAAATTAAACAAACAAACAAACAAACCCCTTAGAAACTAAGTAAGTCTAGTATATCCCTCCAAATATCAATATAAGACCTACTGTATTTTGATCAGCTCTAACTTTTTCTTTTGAACACCAGCTTGTAAATTTAGGAGCTGATTTAATCCAGAAGGAATGTAGATTATATTCCCTTTTTACCTTGTTTAACAAAATATCCTTTGTATTGTTTATTTGGGAGAAGAAATTATTTATATTTCCTTAAGGGGAGAAACTGAAAGAGGTAGGTTATTTACAAACACAAAAAATCCTTAGAGTGCAACAATTTTTTACTTTTTTGCCACTTCTTGTCAGTTTTCCTCTCACCGCAGCCTTTTTATACCTATTAAAATTATTTCAGCTCTGTTCAGAAAGTTTTCTCTGTCTTTTTATTTTTTCCATAGTACTCCATTGCCACCAAATTTACAAAGCAACATGGGGACTTCAGAGCTGAAGCCATGTTAAATGTCATTTTAAAAAAAAAAAAAAAAAAAAGAGCAAAAAGCATATATATGTTGATGTGTGGCCTGAGGGGGCATGAAAGTCTGTGGTACTACAGGATACTTTCAGAGAATGACAAGTGTACTTGGGACGCCATATGCAAGGTGCAAGCTACCCCACATTGCCTGTAAGAGTGTGGCCTAACTATGCACTAGTATTCAGTGTTTCTTTGCAATATGACCCAGTGGACAGAGTCCAATAAACAAAATCAAGATGAAATTAGAAATAATCCTGCAGTTTATCACAGCCTTTCTGTCTTAGGACCTCTTTGCCAAAGACAAATTTGATTAAATCCATCTGGAAGCTTCCACAGTTATAATAGCAGTGTGAAGTACAGAGATACACTGAAGATTGAATGAAGACATTAGTCTAGTTTGCTAAAAGTTGGTGATAAATCATTATATTCTGTAGAATATTGACTAAAGCACATTGACAACCCACTCATTTCCTTTGCTGGACTTATTTTGTAGCCAGAAAATGAAACTATTTCAGAATGCATTTCACAAGAAAAGGATCTTTCATGCTTCTGTTGCCAAAATATAATAAAATAGTTTGACAATTGCAAATTTTCTGACTATTGTTATTCTATAAAGTGATGACATAGAAGAAGATATATGAACATTTCAGTTGCTGTTCAAGGCAGCAATAGTTTTTCTCAGTTTCCAATTAAATGTAACTGCAAAATATAATCCGTTCAAATATTTTAAGAGTCTGACTTTATTAAAATAAAATCTGGATTAAATGGCCCTAAATTACAGAATGGAATTATATACATTAAAATACTAAGCTTATTTAAGTGGAACGGACTCATTAAGACATAATCATACATTTAGAATCCTGTTTTAATTGTCCTGAGTGTATGCACCCTCTTTTTTTCTTGCTAGTAATCCATGGCTCTGTTTCCCTCTGCAGTGCTTGCTTAAAAATCCAAAAGGTCTTTCCTGTTCAAACTAAAGATCAACAGTCCCTTCCATTTTTATAGTATTCAAACAGATGAGGACAAAGAGATTCCCAAAGAACTTCCTAACAGATTGCGCTTTCCTTTGGGAAGCAATTATTTTGTCCTTAGAGCTTTTAGTAATCTGATTCTTCCCCTACTGTATTACTTGTACTTCAATGTTTCTGTAAATGTCATAAAACAATACTGACCAATTGTCACAATCATAAAAATACTATTTCAGGTAGACTGAGACATATTTCTAGTTTTAAAGTTAGTAGGCAGCTATGGTCATATTGTCAATGATTTATGAATATTCATGAGCACATTCAGGAGCATTCAAAGCCCCAGAAATTAAGATACTAATAGTAATCATATTTAAACAGTGTTTGGAAACACTCCGGAGTTTCAGGAATGGAGTAGCTCTCAGCTCCATGTTGAGACCTCACGGTCCCAGTTTCCTCCCATATTTTAATTTCCATAGGATAATTCCATAGCAAATAACCCCAGACGCACTGAAGGCCGAAGTAGCTATAAAGTATAGAACTAATGTGTCTGACTAAACATTACCTGAAATACCTAAGCTAGGGAGTAGGAAGTAGAAAATGGGAACTAAGCTGCGAATGCAATCTTTGATAAGAGATAGGTGATACAGAGCTGAAGTAATGCTTAGCACTTCTGAATCGCTGTCTAGAGGGGTCTGCCTTTCCATTAACATTGTAAGATGTTTAAACTAATGTATACTCCTAAATGAGCTGATCAAAGCCAAGCTTATGAATCATAAATATACCATGGCATGGTGGTTTTCTGAAATGTGCAAAAATTTGGGCAAATATCCATGAATGAAATATGAAAGTATAATCAATAAGGACTGAGACTGGCTCTTCACTATTTTTAGGAAACATTGGAATAATAGAGAATAAACTGTGGTTTTCAGATATATAATTACTTCTCTTTTAACTTTTTATATGGTATAACATATGTCTTTTATAGTACACCTCATTAAAAGGTGAGTATTCAAATCTCATTTATTCATTTTATAACTGCAAAGGAACACAATATGAAAGCATTTCTGTTAATTTAAAATAGTTAGTGAGAATGTTATATTTAACTCTATTTTTTTTCCCCCCTAAACTGGAGGATTTTACATGGATTTGCTTTTCAAATTAATTAGATATGGTACCTTACTGTGCTGCATTTCTAAAGAAAAAAACAAACACATCAAAAAAGAGAGGAAAAAGAATGAGAAATGAAGGAAAAAACCACCAGTATACATATTAAATTATTTTAATCTTTGTGGTCAATGAAGAATAAGGTAGTATTGATGGTATTAAGTCATAAACGTTTGAACTGTAATTTAAATTTCAGAGAAAATGTATGATATAGTTAAAGGCAGTTTAAAGATACCATAAACAGAAGCATACATTCAGCTTACAACTAAAGCTTTCAAACTCCATACATAGTGAATATATACAGAATGAATGATCGAAACAGGACAATGTACATGTAAAGGTTTGCAAAAGCAGGTGGCAATGCCTTATGGGCATTGGATGAATACATTGATTTTAAAGAAATTCCCAGTAAATTAAATTTATTGTAGTCAGCTATTGTGGGGTTTTTTCCTAATTTTCATTCTACTAATTCCTTCTACAAAACAATTAAATTTTATGTTGTTATTTATATTCCTGTACAATGCAGAGACTATCATCAAGACAAGAGTTTTTATGCTATTTTATACAGTAAAAAGTATTTCCTGCCTTCTTGAGATTACAGTTAAATAGGCAAGGGGCGTGGGAGGAAATTATGAGAAAGTAATGAAATTATTTAGAATAATTCAACAGACCAGTGTCAGAGAGTAAACATAATCAGGTTTTCTGATACCTCATCCAGTGCCCTGTCTACCACAGTGGATGTTACATGCATATCTATACCATGTATCTGTATATAGGCACACATATGATGTATTATGTTATGTCATGTCATATAATGTCATGTCACGTTATAGGATAGGATAGGATATGTTCGGACTTAACATATGTTTTCTGTTCAGATAAGCAATTCAACTTCATTATTTAAAAGAAAAGCATGTGAATATTGAACTATGTAGAAATAAACAGCCAAATCATCAGGCAGTGCTGGTTTTGTGCTCTACAAAAGCAAGCTATTGCAGTTTACAGAAAAAAAATCTCTAATTCAGACAATGTTTATACTGTGAGAAATCTGTAACACTGTACTGATGTAGGTATGGACGCTCAACTGATATGTTCTATACAAAATAATTGAAAGGATGGCAACACCTTTTGTGATATAGGTACCCTTTAGTTTTTCTTCACTGAAGTTGGTTGTTCACTCTGCCAAATGATTTGTTGCATTGTATCAAAGAGTGTGGATGGGCAAAACCTCAAATTGTTTAAATTTCAGAGGTCAACAGACTGCAGTAGAGGAATGGCAAAGCAGGGGAATGACAATGTATCCTAGGCAATATTCTGTCTCTCAATGTCTGTATTAGTTTTGAGACCTGTTGATAACTGCTTTCACCATCTATCATCTGTCTCATAGTTTTTGCACAGGGAGAGTGCAGAGGTACACTACTCAATTGCTTTACAGTTTTGCTTGTTGAGATCACAAAGGAAGACTGTGAGTAGATAATATCCTCACAGCATCAATTTGGAGTACTACAGAAACAGTCCTCTCATTGATATAATATGATATTCAATATATAAATATGACTGCTGACATAAGCTCACTATAAATCTGCAGCTCTTTTTGCTTACCTAGCAAACGCGAGCCCTATGCTGTCCACAGGGAATAGACATCTCGATGAAAAGCAACAGTGGAAAGTTCAGCACCAGATGAAACAAATGTTTCATGGTCAGAGAGAAGCACTTGGAGTGAGGTACCAGATAATTTCTAACAAGAAGAACTATATTTATAAGTAGTTAAAAAACCACAGGTCATTTTTTTCTCTGTTTCATGTTGTGTAGCAGGAGCCTACAGTTTTAGAGAATTCAATAAATACTTCTGTCTGTTCAGATACTTTTTTACCTTGAAGTCTTTTATTGTCCAAAGCATTCTGTCTAGGGATGAACAGGAGGCTGCTAGGAATTTTTTACTACAATTTAGAATTCCTCTCCCTATTTGTTTCTAGCCCTTTCACCCTCTCCTGTATTGTGGTGAAACCTAGATCTGTATCTTTGAAAACTATAACTCATCTTTCCCTTTCTGTGCTATCTTTCCTCATGAGTATTAATTACTGACACTTTCACCTTGGCAGTTGGTTTAAAAGCCTGTTTCATTTACCCAGGTCTGAGCTAGTTCTTGTCTTTTCCATAAGATGTTCTGTTTATGAACTTAAACAGGATGTTTTAAAATAATCTATAATATTGTGGTGGTTGACCCTGGATGGATGCCAGGTGCCCACCAAACCCACGCTATCACTCCTCCTCCTCAGCTGAACAGGGGAGGGAAAATATAACAAAAAGCTCATGGGCTCAGATAAGAACAGGGAGAGATCATTCAGCAGTTACCATCACGGGCAAAACAGACTCAACTTGGTGAAAAGTAATTTAATTTATTACCAATCAAATCAGAGTAGGATAAAGAGACTGAAACCAAATATTAAAACACCTTCCCCCCCCCCACCTCTCCCTTCTTCCCAGGCTCAACTTTACTCCCAATTTTCTCACCTTGAGCAACACAGGGGGACAGGGAAGGGGGTTAAGGTCAGTTGTCTCTGCCGCTCCTTCCTCCTCAGGGGGAGGACGCCTCTCATGCTTCCTCTGCTCCAGCCTGGGGTCCCTCCCATGGGAGACAGTCCTCCACCAACTTCTCCAGCATGGGACTTTCCTCTCTCCACGGGGCCATGGGTTCTGCCAGAAGCCTGCTCCAGCATGGGCTTCCCATGGGGTCACAGCCTCCTTCGGGCACATCCACCTGCTCCGGTGTGGGGTCCTCCAGGGGCTGCAGGTGGATATCTGCTCCACCATCAACCTCCATGGGCTGCAGGGGGACAGCCTGCCTCACCATGGTCTTCTCCATGGGCTGTAGGGGAATCTCTGCTCCAGTACCTAGAGCACCTCCTCCCCCTCCTTCTTCACTGACCTTGGTGTCTGCAGAGTTTTCACATACTCTCACTCACTCTCTGACTGCAATTGCACAGGGGTTTTTTTCCCCCTTAAATATGTTATCCCAGGGGGGCTATCACTGTTAATGAATGGCTCAGCCTTGGCCAGCAGCAGGTCCATCTTGGAGCCGGCTGGCATTGGCTCTGTCGGACATAGGGGAAGCGTCTAGCAGCTCCTGCAGAAGCCACCCCTATAGGCCCACCACTACCAAAACCTTGCCATACAAACCCAATACAAATTTTAAGTTTACTCTACCTACTCCCCCTTCTCTTGCTTTCACTCACCCTTTTTGCCAGTGGGATTGTCTGACATACCGAGGTCACAGCTCTAACAGCTTATGCTGTAGGTCAGCTTCAGGCTGTGCAGCTGGGTTTTCATCTCCCTTCACATTACCTGAGGGCACAGTATCACAAACACAACACACATATTTCAAAATTCGCTGATGCCATCAGCATCTTTTCACAATGCTTTGGGAAAAACATATCTTACAGTTATAATGATTATTGTGCTGTGGCTTGGTGGGTTTATAAATGCAATTATGTTTTAAGATGAAGCTCTTGTCTCCAGAGGCCATACTACCACCCAGCAATGTGTTGAATGTTCCCTACAGATGTAACATAGTAGGACCATTGCAGAATTTGTCTTCTTTATGTAATCTGTAGTTCTTCTGTCGTGTTGAAAAGAAGATGGTGTTTTGTTCTGGCAGAGAGGCTGAAAATTTGATCCAAGCCAATCTCCTAAAATCAAAATTATGAATGCCAGACAAATTTTCAGGATTCCCTGCTAGTTCAAATCATATACCATTTTTGGAGCTAAATTTCTATGCTAACGTATTTCAACCCTGTGTGCAAATTTTATTACAAAACATTATTTTGTAGAAGTTAATCTTCATTTCATGTTATCTTATCTGTCATTGAGGGTTGTTCAGAAATTTACTTTCATTTATAACTCAAATGAAAGAATGAAAGAAGTTTTACTCATTTTTAATGTGTTCACAAGACATTTAGGAAGAAATCCTTGATCAAGTCCATGTTTTCAAATGTTTTTCTCCCTTTTACATTCTTAATCGATCTCAGTACACAAACATTAATCATGGAATACAAAAACTGCAATCAAGGATGAAAAGGCATTGTTTACAGTGTTTGTGAGATGTTAGCATCTCTCAAGAGCCTAATGATCTCTGATGAGATCCAAAAAAAAGAGATAGTACTGTAGCAAATTCACAGTAGGAAGAATTCACTTGCTTAAAGTGAAATCATGGACATTTTGAGTCCTCAGGAAAAACAAAACAAAACAAAGCAACAACAACAACAAAAACACAATACAGAACAAATACCCAATAATAATCACCAGCTAAACTTACAATGAATCACTCAATAGCATTCACTGGTGATTTGCATTTCAGGCCACAGAGAAATCATTTGGAAAGTCTGTACATAAGAAAAGGTAATATTCTTATTAGATAAGGTTTAAATCTTCACTAGCATTTGACAAACTATAGGAAAATGTATTAAATGAATAAAATAATTGTTTCTTCTCTCTTAAAATTCACAGAAATTATATTTCAGCTTTTTCATGTTTATTACTTTTATTATAATATTTATATTTATAATCCAAATAACACAATTACAGTTATGAAAACATAGTGGATTTGCAAAGTATTACCATATAATTACACCCTAGATGTCTAAGCCTGAAGTAGCCTTCTTAGGATGACTTTGTAGACATACATACTTTGACAAGGAAGTTCTGCTTCTCTGTTTCATATAACTCTCTTAACAGGAGACGAATTATACAAAAGTGATGCCTCTTTCATTTGGAAACAAAAAGATCTCAGAATTAGTATCTCAGATCTAGAATTTAGGATGGGTTTTGATTCCCAAAATACAAGTACCTAGTGATTTTTGTTAGTCCTTATGGCATCTGTGACACTGGCAGGTAAGATGCAGAACCCATGGGATCCCACTCATTGTAGAGAGGTAGATTAAAGCCAAGATGAATATCCTGTGGTTTCTGAGAAGGCATCACATGCTTCGTTACATCCCCTTTTTGGGTCAGTTTGTTGGGGCATCTTTAGCCAAGTGCAAAGAGATACAAGCAAGTAGGATAGGCACAACTTGCAAGTACAAAACAATTATTCATTGGTTATTGCACACAAAAAATATTAAGGATTTAGTGAGCTGTCAGGCTGAGCACCAGTATGCTTACCACGTCAGTGAGGTGCCCCAAGAGCCTATCTAGTTATGAATGAGTATAATTGCAAAAAAACACTTATCTAGTTCTGATTTAGACTACATTAACTTATTTAGAGTGAGATTGTTTTCAGTATACCAAGAATTAAATATGTGTGTTGTTTTCTCTTGCAGTCTGTAGGCAACACACATTTGATATTGTCTACATGGTAAAATTAGTTTCAACTAATTTAAGCATTTAGAGTGTCATTATGTACATCATACCAAGTTCCCTCAGTTTCTTTCAGACTCAATGGAAAGTAACAAACCTAAAAACCTGAACAGACTCTAGGGCCATTTCAGGCAGCCAGGGTATATGGAAAGGGCTAGCAGATATGAAAATGGTCCTTTGAGACACTCACACAATCTGGAGTGCAGCTGGAAACTGTATGGGATATCTCATAGTTCCTAAAACTGTAGAATTATAGAATGGTTTGGGTTGTAAAGGACCTCAAAGATCATCTAGTTCCAACCCCACTGCTGCAGGCAGGGACACCCTCCACTAGACCAGGTTGCCCAAAGCCCCATCCAACCTGGCCTTGAACACTTCCAAGGAGGGGGGCATCCACAACTTTTCTGGGCAACAAGTTCCAGATTCTCACCACCCTCACAGTAAAGAATTTCTTCCTTATATCTAATCTAAATCTATCCTCTTTTAGTTTAAAACCATTACCCTTCATCCTACTGCTACATGCCCTTGTAAACAGTCCCTCTCTAGCTTTCTTGTAGCCCCCCTTTAGGTATTGGGAAATGACCATGTCCAGGCTGTTGAATCCCACATACAGTAAACTGTTCTCTAAAAAAGTTTCATTTCTTTCCGTTGTCTGTAAGTGGCACTTAACACAACTGGTTTTATTGTTCATATACACATTTAGCAGAACAAAACCCTCTCAGAGTTTCCAAGTACGGAGTAATGCACATATATTAGGTTTCTAAATATGAAGACTGGAACATAATTTTGTCAGCAGTTTAAAAAGTGGGAAGTCTGAGAATGGTTATATTCATTTAAAATATATTGAAAATTTCTAGAAGGAGCCTAAACATTCTACCCTTTAAAAATAATAACTGAATGTAACATCGTATTCATAGATGTTGAATTTCTTATTTGCATAAGTTTAAAAAAAAATGCATGAGAGAAGAAAAGGTGAATTTCTGAAAAATTACATTTACTTACTGTGTTAATGAAAATGTAATGAAAGTAGCACCTAAAGGAAAATTGTCTGAAGAAAAATGTTATATCTCATTACTATTTGTTCTTGTTCTAGTCTTAAGGCTAGATCCACAGCAGAGATGACTGACTTTGTGCCTTGTATACCCAGAGGTTAAGTAACCATGTACGTGCCTTCCACCTAAGTCCATAGGCCTTCCTTACCTCTTTCTCTAGGTAGCATTTTTTACGTTTGATGTAAAATAATTTTTGTTTTGTCCATATTTAAATTTTAAAGTATTTCAGTCAAATCAGTCTATCAAACCAGTACTTACCTAAAGTTTGCCCTTATGATATCTTCAGTTTTTTTCTATCCAGAAACTTAAGCCTTTGAGTGGCTTAGTTTCCACAGACAAATCAGAAACAGCACTAAATATTATCCTCAATGGACTTTTCTATAATTTGAGGGAAGAACACTTGGCTGTATGTCTCTGGAGGCATGCATTATCAAAAGAATGACTGTCATGATGACAACATCTGAGTATTCAGCATCCCCACACATGTCCAGTTTCCTTCAAGACATTCAAACACACCAGCGGAGAAGGACCACAGTTTGCTTTGGCATAGTTCCCAGTCTTGTTTTCCTGGAGACCAGAGGTGCAGAGCATGGTGCAGAACATTTCTGCCATGTGCTGTGGGTGCAACCAGTCTCCCCAGAGTTGAGATCAGAAACCCTGGAAGCACAACTCAGGCATCTTAAAACTCAGTCTAGTTTTCTCTTCACTGGAGTATTGCCTTATATTAATAAGGAAAGAAGTCAGGTATTGTGATTGTACTGCTGGGGGGTGGGGGGGGGGTGGGGGGAGGAAAAAAAAAGAAAAAAAAAGGAAATATAAAGTAAAAATTAAAAGGAAATATTAAAAATGCCAAAGATCTTAAATTCCATTGTATTACATTTCTGTTTAGTTTTTTTTCAGTTTAAAGTATGAAACAATATTATATTGATATGCAGCATAAATGTGATAATATATACACATATAAGTATGTGTACATGTATAAATATAAAATACGTATAAATATGCATTCTGTATTTACAGAAGGATGATTTGTGCTACTATCTTTATACAGATGTAATCGATAAACTATTCCTGTGCAGTGTGGCATCAGCCAAAAAAATTCTAACTAAACACTAAGGGGTACTTTTTTAGAAATACACATGCAAAACACAGCACTGTATGGATGGTGGTACATACCATTTTTCCCTGCAACAGGAAAAATGTGTAGGAGATCATCAACAAGCACTCTCAATTGTGTTATGTCAATTTAAGGTATCTGAACATGTTACTTCATGAAAGGTTGATACTAAAACTCGTTTCCCACATTATCAGGAGTATGAAAAGGCGAAGTGTAATAATTCTAGCTGAAAAACTCACTGAAAATATCAACTTTTAATGTTCTTATTCCCAGTCCATCCATAAAATAGACTTAATTAAAAACGTCAAACTGCCCTTTTTTTTTTTTTTTTTTTTTAATGTAAAAGCTTTAGTGCTTGTTCCAGTCCCACACGCACAATATTCAAGGTACACAGAGCCAGAACAAGAATTTGTAGAGTTTCTGAGAATAAAAATCTGGACCAACCTAAGGTGGAAAAAAATTAAAAAGCCTCATAGAAAATGGAACATTTTGTGAATTTGCATATTCTTTAAAAAATAAAAAGCAGGAAACACTCATATGTATGTAATACTACATAAAACACAGTCTATAGAATCAGAGTGACAAAAGTATCAATATGGTTTACAACTAAGTTCTGATCTGGCTTGCCCGACACAACAACGTTCAAAACTTTAAATGCATAATGTTCATTAAGACTATAATGTCTTTGTGAAGCTTTCCATGTAGACAGAATATTGGTTAAAATAATTCAATATTAAATATATTCAACATTTTTCAGGAGGAGACATGGGTAAAAAACCACAAGTATCAAAATTCTGTTTTCAAATTCTCTGTGTTAAAAGTGTTGAAATGTTTTAGCAATTTTATATTTCATTTTGAATTAAACTGAAAATTTATCCATTGATGAATTCATTTGGCTAAAGTTCTCTGTGAGCTTTGCCAGAGTCCTTTTTTATTTATTGAAAAATAGCTATTAAATTTTAGTAATCTGGGTTTGAGAAGCATTCCTCAGACTCAGTCTGTATGTCAAGGAGTGAAGATCTGGAGACACTGTGCCAGTGACTGTGTCACTTTTTTCATCACTCATCTCTCTTCCACATTGTTTAGGTATTTTTGTTTGTTTATGGAGACAATAAAAGAATAGTCTTACAACTTCAGTCATGTTATGGGTATCAACATTTTCAATGGGCTAGTTTTTTATTTCTGACTCAGCTCAGTCTTGTAAATGCTGAGGAAGAGGATAAAAGATAGCTGTTGTTCCTAAAGTGTCTATGAATTCTGTGTGCATGTACCTTACAAACTAATTTTATGTTATTAAATTTAGATTTTTCAAAAGAATATTTCAGATCTAATTATATCTGATAATAAAACTCCTCAGGAGAAACTTTATATTTGCACATACACAGTGTTCATCATGAAAATGAATAAAGAAATTTTAAATAAATTTCACTTGATTCTATGACTCTATGAATTGAATATTCATTTGAGGATTTAAAATGAATTAATCAAACATTAATACAAAGTTTATTAAACATAACACAAACGTCTTTTCAGAGGCCATATTTTCTTCCATTGTGAAGTGTTACCACCCCACCCGTCTTAGGCATAAATGTATTTTTGTCTCTATAATATGGAATAATAGCAATTTTTTTAGGTGGAATATATCTAATGGGCCAATTTCATTTTACACTAAGGACTTGTTAAATTGCCCTGCCAGATGAAGGCACCTTTAAGTTCACATAAATGTAACAGTAATAGAATTGCCATCTGCACCCACGTCCTGACCCTCAGTATTGCCAAAACAGTTTATTAGGTAATTGGTATAAGTGGGAATTTACCCTTTTTTATTTCCATTTTTATTTTAGTAGAATTTTAGTGTTTGGAAATAAGAACAGCTAACATAAATAAACACACATGCAAAATCTGGGAATTGCTGAATGAATTAATGTTTCTTTTCATCTTACCTGTGTGAGAGATACTTATTTATTATATAAGGTGTACCTTGAAATATATTTTTTTTTTTTTAATTAGGCGATTATCATTGTAACCATGTATTATTAGTACAGTCATGCCTGTTCAAAATTCTGAACACAGGATTGAAGACAGATTGGACTTGGAACTCTCCACAGGAGGATGGGCTTTTTTTCTTCCCAGCAATGACCAACAAAAAAATTATATCCACTTAACTTTTATTTTCAAGACCCTCAATATATCTCTTGTCACACTCTCGTTACACTCACTGTAATTTTTTATGCTTAGATGAGCAAAAGCTACTACTCATTTAGAACTGAGAAAAATATCTTCTGAAGAATATCTGAGAAACACAAATTGCCCTGACTTCCTTATGTCTCCTTGGTGCTCTGTTTTGTTCACTGACTGTCCCAGGAAGTGAAGACTTAGAACACATTTGCAGGCAGTGTGATTATTTATATTCTTCTTCCTTCATGCTCATTATTTTCTACAACCACCATGTCCTTTTGGGACTGTTGGCCGTAAGACAAATTGTTCTATTTCTGCAGGAGACACATTCTCTGCAACAGAGCAAGCACAAGGCTTGCTCACAAGAAAGCATAAGAGGGGAAAAAAACCAAAACAAAACCCCAAACAACAAAAAACCTGCCCCCCCACCAAAAAAAAAAAAACCCAAACCAACAACCCAACCAAAAAAACCCCACCAAAACCCACAAAGAAAAAAGAAATGAAAAACCAACCTACACAAAAAATGTCAAACAAACAAAACCTCCCACATATATAAGTGGGTGTCCCAAGGAAGGAAGACTAAGATGAGGCTTGATATAGGGGTGAGAAATCTAAAATTCAGAAAATGAAGAAAAAGTGGGGTATATACCAGAAGTTTGGCTGCTCTTGCTCTCTTTCTCCATGCCCTTCTTTCCCAGCATTACCTACTGTCCCAGAAACAAGACAGTTAAGCCATTTAAGCCATTTAAGCCAGGACTTAAATAAATGAAAATCACTATACTTTAACTTTGTGAAGTTTTTAATGGGTTTGATTTATGAAACTGAAAATCTGAATTTGAAGGACAGTAACAAATTAGGCTTATATAATATTTGCATATATCCATATGGTATTGTTTTCTTACAATAATGAAATATTTCTCCAGCAATAGGAAAGCCTATCTTTTCTTTTGACATTCAAACAAAAAATCAAAATTTACAAAATTTACAAATAAATTTTCATTTTATTTGCTAATTAAAGTGAATATTTAGAAATAATCCAGTACTTGAATACTTCTGTGCATACATTGAGCAAATTTACTGTGACATTAATTTATAGAGTTTTACATTAATACCTAGAGTAGACACATTCTATTGTCTTTATGACTAAGCCAAAAAAAATTGAATAAAATGACCAGGATTCATCATCATGAACTTCCTGTATGGTAGAGCAGCTCCTTTAATTCTCTTCTAAATTCTACATTAAAGATGCAACAATGAATTAGCAAGATTTTAATTTTCTGAGCACTTCTGAATTTTAACCTGGGCTTAATAAGAAAGAAGTACAAATATGAATAATGCAATTTAGGTCCAGTCTGTCACAGCTAATATGATACCTAATTTATACGAATCATTTAAGCAAAGACAATGAAGTGGTAAATTTAGATCTAGGAAAAGAATGGATGGTCCTTCTGACCATATTTTCCCTAAAAGATTCATTATTACTCCCAAAAACAATAGCAGAAAGGGAAGATATGGAAGAAAAGCAGGATCTCTAGTGTGCTAACCCCATGTATCCAAAAGATTTCAGAAACACTTATCTCCATTCCGCTCTTTGAGAAATGAAACTCGAGATCCTGTAAATTGAAACAAAGCAGGAAAGCTTAAAAGCAGTGCACCACTTCTTCACTCAGTGGCCTTGGAATGATGAAAGGTCGAGACCAGTGATCATCTGTCTCCATAATTTCAGTCACAATTGGCACACACAATTTAGAAACTGCCAGGAAGTGAAATTGATCTCACTCCCTGAGAAAGGAGTATCCGTCTCTTACAATTTCTTTACCCCACTACAACAACAAAGAAATTCAACCACATTTGTGGCTATCCTTATGAAGTCCTTGCAAATTGCATATCAAAGGACTTTTAAGTGATTTTCATCTATCCCAACCAAAGTTTAAAAATTACAAAATCTGGCTAAGAGAAACACCACAAAAAGTACATACAATTACCTTTGAGGCAAGAGTTGTTAAAAACTTGTATCAGTACAGCACAGTTTTGATGAGATTGAGTACCTGACTTTTAGTAATATTTAGTAATTTTTGGCATTGAATGATATTTTTTGCTACCAGCATGATAAAACTGAACCAGGGACAAGAAGTGCTAATTCTATTGAAAACCAAGCAGCTTTTGAAATACACTTCTTTTCAAATAAACTAATTGAAAGAAAACTGTTAACTCATTGTTTCATTTTCCTGCTAAAAACTAAGGAGGTTTGCAATAATAGGCTTGATATGAAAGAGGAAAAATACAAAAATATAGAGTCATATTCACATACTACTGAGAAAGACAACCTGCTTAAGATTCTCCCACACTTATTATAGCACCTTGTTTTCTGCTGTTTAGCATTACAAACAGTTTATATGCACAAGCTACAATTTTCAGTGTCTGATGTCTGCCTAAAGCTCAAATTGTGGCAAAATTTTTTAGCTGACATTTTCAAGCCAGCGTAAAAGGTTTTTTTACCAATGAAAAAAGCTGGAGAAGGTATGGGTAGCATCAACACTGAGAACATGGCTAGGAGTGGGGCTGGTGGAATATGTTTCAGGGTCAAAGCAAAGACAATGCTTTCTCCATGCCCCAGCATTCCCATAGAGCAATTGAGCATAGAGCGCTGGATAAGCCGACAAAGGTCTCAGGCAGAGGTCTAATAGATGTGTTTGGGCAGCTCTGTCTCAAAGCCTGTAACACCATGAACAGCAAGGACTTGCAGCCTATAAAACATTAGGTCAAAGGCACTCTCTGCATTAAATAGAAGCTAACTACATGTGGTGGGTTAACCTTGACTGGCCACCAGATGCCCACCATGTTGCTTTATCATTGCCCTCCGCAGGAGGACAGGGGGAAAAAATAAGATGAAAACAACTCGTGGGTCGAGATAAAGGCAATTTAATAAAGAAAAGTAAAAGCTGTATGCAGAAGCAAAGGAAACAAACAAGCAAACAAACATTATCCTTTACTTCCCATCAGCTGGTGATGTCCTGGGAAGTAGGGCCTCAGTACATGTAGCGGTTGCTTCATAAGACAAATGCTGTAATAACAAATGCCCTCCCACACTCCTCCTTTCTCTCATCTTTCATTGCTGAGCATGATGTCACATGGTATGGAATATCCCTTTGGTCAGTCTTGGTCAGCTGTCTTGATAGTGTCCCCTCTCAACTTCTTGCCTACTCCCAGCCTACTGCCCTTTAGCAAGGAGGGGAGTTGGAGAGCCAACCTTGATGCTGTGCAAGCACTGCTTAGCAGTAACCAGTTGTGTTATCAACATCAGTCTACCTACAAATACAAAGCACAGCACTATGAGGGCTGCTATGGTGAATGTTCACTCCATCCCAGTCAGACCCAATACACCAGGTCTAAAGGGTCAAAAGTCAGATGTCTAATTCTGAGCTATGGTATTGAGTTTGTGTGACAAGATTTGGGTGGGAGGAGGGGGCTACAGGAGTAGCTTCTGTGAGAAGATGCTAGAGCTTCCCCTATGTCTGACAGAGCCAATGACAGCCAGCTGATCCACTGCTGGCCAAGGCCGAGCCCATCAGCGATGGTGGTAGCACCTCTGGGGTAACATAGTTAAGAAGGGGAAAATAAAAAATGCTGCTGAACAGCAGTTCAAGGAGAGGAATAAGAATATGTGAGAGAAACAACTCTGCAGACACCAAAGTCAGTGAAGGAGAGGGAGGAAGTGCTCCAGGTGCCAGACCAGAGATTCCCCTATAGACCCTGGAGAAGAGCATGGTGAGGCAGGCTGGCCCCCTGCAGCCCCTGGAGGTCCATGGTGGAGCAGATATCCACCTGCAGCCTGTGGAGGACCCCAAAGCAGATGGACACAGTCGAAGGAGACTGTGACTCCATGGAAAGCCCATGATGGAGCAAGCTGTCTCTTGTGGAAGACACCCCACACTGGAGCAGGGGAAGAGTGTGAGGAGTGCTCCTCCCAGGGAGGAAGGAGCAGCAGAAACGTGTGATGAACTGACCGCAACCCCCATTCCCCGTCCCCCTGTGCTGCTGGGGGCAGGAGGTAGAGAAATAAGGAGTAAAGTTGAGCCTGGGAAGAAAGGAAGGCTGAGGAGGTGTTTTAAGATTTTTTTTTTATTATTTCTCATTTCCCTACTCTGATTTGGTTGTTAATAAATTAATTTAATTTTCCCCAAGTCAAGTCTGTTTTGCCCATGACAGTAATTGGTGAGTGATCGCTCCCTGTCCTTATCTCGACCCACAAGCCTTTCATTATATTTTCTCTCCCCTGTCCAGCTGAGGAGGGGAGTAATAGAGCAGCTTTGGTGGGCACCTGGCCTCCAACCAGGGTCAGCCCACCACAGCTATTCACACTGGGGGTTTTTGATAGCAAAGGTAGGGGAATAGGCAAGTCTAAAGCATGAGTCATCCAGCCTGTCTCAGGATGAGTTCATTCTCCAGATAACCTTTCAGATGTTCAGGTTGTGGGAAATGAATTTCATCTATGTGTTTGTGAACAATTAGAGCAGAAATAATGACTGTACTGTAAATTATACTTTAACTTAGCAAAGCTAACATTCATATTGAGTCACATGTCGATATCTTCTGTCTCATTGATTTTGTTGATTACTTTGATACTCTGTTTCTGTTTATGCTGCTATTTCTAATGGTAGAAGTTTAGGCTGTGGATCCAAATTTTGCTTGAGATTCAAACTAGATGTTAATTCAATTACAGTAAAAATACAGTAAAGTAAGCATAAGTCCCTTGCTGCTGGGGCTAAACTATGACACATTACAATTGAAAGAAAACAAAGTGGCAGTGGCAACACCTAAAAGTTAGAGAAAAGTTTGGAAGGGTATCTTGTGTAAAATCATGGTTGAAAAATGTCTGGGTTTCCCTTGGTATGGATTTTTCTATCCCTGAATTTGAAACTGTGGGTGTGCTAAAGAACAACTTGACCATTTTTCTGACATTTCACAGGTAGGCAATATCCTTAGGTTATTACACTGACCAAGTTTTCTGATACTGATGGCCAAAGTATTAGAATGCAAATATATTGGACTCAATAAACACTCATAATATTTCTGACATATGAAGTGAGATCCAGTTCTACATGTCTCAATTTGGTAGTGGAGTATGATTATTCAACCTTAGGAACTTTGATTTGAGATGTGCTTTTATTATAATGGAAGATGTTGCATTACAATATTGAGGAAAACAGCAGGAGACAGAGGAAAAGATACTATAACACTTTAAGAAATTATATGAACATATATATATACAGACAGAGAGAGATACAAATGTGTTCTATTTGTTTTGCACAGATATAATAAATATAGTAAGATTTACCTGGTCTGATAGCTTGCATTGATATGTAACATAGCTGTTCTTTGAATCAGCTAAAACAGATTAGCAAGGTGCACTCTTCTCTGGCAGCAGACACAAGGTCTGGATTGTTCGTTCTTTCTCTTTTTCTCTGTTTTCAAGCAAATCATTCTGATAGTTCTATGGTTTTATATTTGTATAGCATAATATGCTATAAATGCCTGAATACTGGTTTTCTGCAACAGTTTTGTGTGTTTACTTTTTCATATCTACTAGGTGCAAGCCTGATGATTTGGGGATGGAAATAATCAGTGACATAAACATTTCAGATATACATGATAAAGAGTTTAAATGTCTGTGGTAACCCTATGTTTGACAACATTAGGAAATGCTAAAATAGAGATCTGAAGAAAGAAAAACATCTGCTTCTTACTCTTAAAATATTATACATAAATATATATTTACACATGTACTCGCATATGAATAAATAGTAATTGCTGGTTGCTTTGTCTGTTTGCTTTTCCGATTTATACATGCATGGTCAACATATTTCTTATGTCTACCAGTATTTCTCAGATCTGTGGTCCTAGATCTTCGCATTAACTGGAGATCTGGATGACATATGCTGAATTTCACCTACTGTGGAACAACTCTGACTTCCTCCAACCATCTCAGCCTTACGCTGTAAATGGTAACATTGCATGCAGTATGTATGCAGGAGTCGTTACATGTCCAGATACTACTGTAAATGTACTGTGTGGGGCATGCTCATTATTTTGATGTTTTCATGTTTGTACCTAAAGAGTTCTACCTATTTAACAAGATCTCAGCCTCCTTCCATCACCAGGATAGATGGTATACTAGGTGCTGATGACAATTGTATTGGGAATACAATTTGTAGGACCCATTTTATTTACCAGGAGCTGAGAAGTGCCCACTGAATGGAAGAAAAGGAAGAAAAAACAAGGAAGGTTTCCTGAAAGAAAAAATTCTATATGGTGGTATCTTATTTTCTCTCCAAAACATTTCCATTGTGACATTAAAAACAAACAAACTAACAAACACAGAAACAAAAAAAAAGCAAAATTGGACTTTTACAGCTCTCTCTAGCTTAGATTACTTTGCTGGTTGACCAAACATAAAGGCATTTCACTGTGCTGGGGAGAGTGAGCCAGAGTTGAAGAGCTCTGTACACTCCCTTTGTGGTAATGAGTAGGAACTCAATTAAGTTGTGTCACAACAGATGTTTAATATTGATCTAGGTGATATAACTTATTCCAGAGTCTCCAGTTACCAACCCAGGGCATGGAGCTGTTATTTGTCCTGTGTCATCCCTCTTCTCCCTTTATGGATACCTCAGATGTTTCATATGTCTGTGTGTGGATACTCATATCAAAGACTAGCTTTCCACTGATTATGTTCAGACACATAGTATACACAGATTTGAGCATCTAAATATGAGTGTCTAAATCTGGAGCTGAAGTCTGTCCTTGGGGCTTAATTTAGCTGAGTGGATATAAGTGTCTAAAGATAATTTATAAATCATTTTGATACTTTGAACTATAGGCAAAAGATGAGTAAACTCATATTTTATGTATTTTTAATTCAGTGCTAGCATTGAGCATTATGCAATATATAAAATAGAGACAGTGTATGTGATTGCTCCAGCAAAAAACAGGGTGTCGAATAACTATCAATTCACTGACAGAGATATGGCTTGATGTGCTGGTTTTGGCTGGGATATAGTTAATTTTCTTCACAATAGCTGATGTGGGGCTGTGTTTTGGATTTGTGCTGAAAACAGTGTTGATAATTCAGAGATGTTTTATTTATTGCTGAGCAGTGCTTACACAGAGCCAAGGCCTTTTCTCACCCCACCCCACCAGTGAGTAGGCTGGGGTGCACAAGAAGCTGGGAGGGGACACAGCCAGGACAGCTGACCCCAGCTGACCAAAGGGATATTCCATACCATATGATATCATATCAGGGGAAGAAGAAGGAAGCCTAGCATATAAGGGGAAGAAGAAGGAAGAGGGGGACATTTGGAGTGATGGCATTTGTCTATCCACATTACCATTACACGTGACAGAGCCCTGCTTTCCTGGAGATGGCTGAACACCTGCCTGCCCATGGGAAGTGGTGAATGAATTCCTTGTGATGCTTTGCTTGTGTGTGCAGCTTTTGCTTTACCTGTTAAACTGTCTTTATCTCAACCCACCAATTTTTTCACTTTTATTCTTCTGATGCTCTCCCCCATCCCACTGAGGGGAGGGAATGAGTAAGTGGCTGTGTGGTGCTTAGTTGCCAGCTGGTGTTAAACCATGACAAGTACTTTGTGGCACCCAGCATGGGGCTTGAAGGGTTCAGGATAACGACAGATTTGATTGGAATGTGTTAGATCGAATTTATAGTTGTTATAGCTGTTTAGCTATTAATTGGCAGGCTCCTGTGCTTACCATGGGGTTTGCTTGCTTTACGGAATATTAGTCTAGTGCTTGTTAGTGGCCACTTTTTGCTTTTGCTGTTAGCTGTACTGCTTATTGTCTTACTATGCTGTACACTGATGAGGGACGAAACAGGAAGAGCCAGCAGATCAATACCTGGCTGCGAGACTGGTGTCACCAGCAGAATTTTGGGGTTTTTGATCACGGGTCAGTCTACACAACACCAGGCCTGCTGGTGACAGAGTACACCTGTCTTGAAGAGGGAAAAGGATCTTTGCATGTGAGTTAGCAAGGCTCATTGAAAGAGCTTTAAACTAGATTTGAAGAGGGAAAGGGATAAAACCAGGTTTGCTAGAGAAAAGCCTGGGGGTGGCACACCAATGTTTGAGGAATGATGTGCTAGTGAGGTCCTTCAGTGTGCCATCTCAGTGGAGGTAGGGGATGGAGATCCATGTGGCAGCAAAGACGCAAGGGTTATCGATGTGTTAGAAACCACAGAAGTGCCTGAGAATGGTCACATAGGAATTAGGGCTTCTCCCAAAAAAAAGGTGGTGGGATCAATAGCCCAGCTGAAGTGCATCTAGACCAATGCACGCAGCATGGGCAACAAACAGGAGCAATTGGGAGCCATTGTGCAGCAGGAAAATTATGACATAGTTGCCATTGTGGAAACATAGTGGGATGACTCGCACAAGTGGAGTGCTGCAATGGATGGCTACAAACTCTTCAGAAGGGATAGGCAAGGAAGGAGAGCTGGTGGGGTAGCCCTGTATGTTAGGAAGTGTTTTGATTGTTTAGAGCTTGATGACGGTGATGACAGGGTTGAGTGCCTATGGGTAAGAATCAGGGGGAAGCCCAACAGGGCAGATATCATGGTGGGAATCTGTTATAGACCACCCAACCAGGATGAAGAGGCTGATGAAATATTCTATAAGAAGTTGGGAGAAGTCTCATGATTGCTAGACCTTGCTCTTGTGGAGGACTTCAACTTACCAGATGTCTGCTGGAAATACAATACAGCAGTGAGGAAACAGTCCAGGAGTTTCCTGGAGTTTGTGTAGAAGAAAACATAGCTGGTGAGTGAGCCAACTAGAGAAGGTGCCCCGCTGGACCTGCTGTTTGCGAACAGAGAAGGACTGTGTGGGATGTGATGGTTGAAGGCCATCTTGGACATAATGATCATGAAATTATAGCATTTCTGATTCTCAGACAAGTAAGGAGGGCAATCAATAGAACTGCTACTTTGGACTTCTGCAGGGCAGGCTTTGGCCTGTTTAGGGGCATGGTAGACAGAGTTGCTTGGGAGAGAAAAAAGGAACACCCAGGGAACTACAGGCCAGTCAGTCTCACCTCTCTGCCTGGCAAGATCATGGAGCAGATCCTCCTGGACACTATGGTCAGGCACATAGAAAGTAAGGAGATGATTGGTGACAGCCAACATGGCTTCACTAAGGGCAAATTGTGCCTGACAAATTTGGTGGCCTTCTATGATGGGGTTACAGCATTGGTGGATAAGGGAAGATCAGTTGATGTCATCTACCTGTACTTGTGCGAAGCATTTAACACTGTCCCGCGTGACATCCCTGTCTCTAAATTGGAGACACATGGATTTCACGGATGGACCACTTGGTGGATAAGGAACTGGTTGGATGGTGACACTCAAAGAGTTGCAGTCCATAGCTCAATGTCCAAGTGGAGATCAGTGACAAGTGGCGTTCCTCAGGGGCTGGCACTGTTTAAAATCTTTGTCAGGGACATGGACAGTGGGATCGAGTGCACCCTCAGCAAGTTTACCAATGACACCAAGCTGTGTGGTGCAGTTGACGTGCTGGAGGGAAGGGATGCCATCCAGAGGGACCTTGACAGGCTGGAGAGGTGGGCCTGTGCAAACCGCATGAAATTCAACTAGGCCAAGTGCAAGGTCCTGCATGTGGATCAGGGCAATCCCAAGCACAGCTGCAGGCTGGGCGAGGAATGGATTGAAAGCAGCCCTGAGGAGAAGGACTTGGGGGTATTGATTGATGAGAAGCTCAACATGAGCCAGCAGTGTGCACTTGCAGCCCAGAAAGCCAACTGTGTCCTGGGCTGCATCAAAAGAGGTGTGACCAGCAGGTCAAGGGAGGTGAAGATTGGAAAATCACATACATAAATATATACAGAAAACCATAAAACTCTTTTATTATTCTTGATAAAAAATATATTTATAGTAATTTAAAGCATATGTTGAAAGATAAAATTACTAATATGAAAAAAGCTTCACAATTATTATTATCATTATTAATATTACAGTCAGTGCTTTTAGTCTTCTAATTAGAAAATTCAGTAGTACAAGTAAGCTGGCATGATAGAAATGACCGACTTGCAGACAGAAAGAACAGGCCTTCCTTGTTGAGTCAAAAGCCATACCCACAGGAGAAACATAAGCAATATTGAAACAGTGGATCAAGATGATGTGTTGGGATAGCTAATATGACTGCAGTGCTGTGATGGATGGATACAGGCTCCTTAGGAAGAACTGGCAGGATGGCAAAGAGGGGGAGTTGCCCTTTATGGGACACAGTAGTGGAGCTCTGCAGGAGGACAGACAAGGAGCCAGCTGAAAGCTTATGGGTCAGGATTATCAGGAAGACCAACATGGGTGACATTGTAGTGGGGGGGGTCTGCTCAGACTGCCTCATCAGGAAGAAGTAGAAGAAACTCTCATTGGATAACTGGAAGAAGCCTCACATTCACAGGTCCTCATCCTCAGGGGGGACTTAGAATCACAGAATCATTGAATCATTTAGGTTGGAAAAGACCTTTAGGATCAACTCCAGCCATGAACCTAGCACTGCCAAGTCCACCACAAACGATGTCGCTAAGCACCATATCTACACACATTTTTAATAACTCCAGGGATGGTGACTCAACCACTTCCCTGGGCAGCCTGTGCCAATGGTTAATAAGCCTTTCAATGAAGGAATTTTTCCTAATATTCAATCTAAACCTACCCTGGCACAACTTGAGGCCATTTCCTCTGGTCCTATCACTTGTCATTTGGGAAAAGAGACTGGCTACAACCTCCTTTCAGGTAGTTGTAGAGAGCGATGAGGTCTCCCCTCAGCCTCCTTTTCTCCAGGCTAAACAACTCCAGTTCCCTCAGCCACTCCTCATAAGACTTGTGCTCTAGACCCTTCACCTTCTTTGGACGTGCTCCAGCACCTCAGTGTCTTTCTTGTATTGAGGGGTCCAAAACTGAACACAGTACTCAAGGTGTGGCCTCACCAGAGCTGAGTACAGGGGAACTATTTTCTGTAGCAACAACTATGAATGCTAATATAAAATAAAATAAAATAAAATAAAATAAAATAAAATAAAATAAAATAATAAAGACTTCATTTTTTATTAGTTTAAGATTCACTAAATTGAAGACAAGTCAAGTGTTATATATTTGCAGAAGTGCTAGGGAGTATTAAAGACATCTAAAGGTATGTAGATGTTAAGATAATTACCAAAAAGAACAACCTCTCACAAATTAGCTCAGAAAGCTCTTTGCTAATGCAGAGTTCTTACAGATTAAAGATTATGTAATATAGTTAATGTTCGTTCAACCTCATTTTTAGAAGCTATTAAGGAACTGATCTTTCCCTGATTAGTTTTAACTATATAGAAAATACAAGCTAGAGAAATGTAAATGTGATTTTAATTAACAGAAAGCCTACTCATAAAAGAGGCCAGACTGAAGAGTAGAACATGGCACTGAAACTTTTTTTCATAATATTTGCATTACAGACAATGAAACACACCCTTATTTGATGGCTGCTGTTTAACTACATCGATGAAAATTCACATTTTCTTGCCATCAGGTATTTTCCTCAACAACATTGATAAATTTAACTTTAGCTTATTTACAACAATAACCCAAGTTAATTTCCTCAGTCAATTACTCAATTAGTATCTCCATTTAATTCATTAGTCTATGTCACATCATTAAAAGGAAAGCTATGACTTATTTCAATGATGTTGTGCAAAATTCAATATGCTAAAAGCATCTACATTTTAGAAGAGTTAAGTGTCTTAAATCAACAGCAAATTTCAGCTCTGCTGCTGTTACAGAAATTAATTATAATTACTAATCTGTACTGTGTGTGACTTGCAACTTTATTTACTAAATATGAGATGATTTCAAATATTTGCCATCAGAATATTTTCTTGTGACAATCATTTCTACCTCCATCATCTGCCTTTTCTTTTAGATACTTATGTTATTCTGTGGTATAATTTAGCACAATAAAATGATAATCAATCAGCTGATACCTGTCTTCAAAAAACTAAAACTTTCTAAAGTCTGTTTGTTTGACTGCCAACCGACCATGTTGTGATTCCCTTAACAGACCTTTTCCTGCACAGAAATGCTATACATGTAGTTAGCAGTTGACTATATATTGAGAAATAGCAGTCTTTTTGGTTTTGAAAATAGTATTGAATTCAGATGTCTAAACCAATAATGGAAGCAGTCTTCTAATTGGAAAGCACAATCCCCAAATTCCTGGAACGAAGAGATCTTCAGCTTATGTATTCTAAAAAGAGAAACATATTTTACAAGAGAAAGAAATATTTTAACATCCTGAGATGTTCTTACTGTGATTGTTTATTCAGAAACAGCAAGAAAAAAGGGGGGGGGGGAGGAAAAAAAAAGAAAAAAAAGAAAAAAAAAAAGAAAAGAAGATCTAAATGCAGGAGGGCCTGTAATTCATTCACTTGTCAACTGCTTACTCATACTGTTAACAGCATGATCTTGCTGCTTTTATCTAAACCCTCAGTGCCTCTCTTCTGTAACAGGAACCGAAGCCCTTCAGCTACAAGTGCTTGTGAGCTAGGTTCTCCTGCTGTGACTATTTTTGCCATCTCCTAGGATATCTGGAGGTATCTAGCTTAGGGTCAAGTAGAAACTTAATTAATGTTTTGACAATCTAGTTCTTTTCATATGTGTATGAATGAGAAAGTAAACCAACAGTCTCTGTTGCCAGAATAATTCTACATCACCACTATAGTTTATTAAACTAAAGAATAAAATCAAGTGACATAACTTTTTTCTAGAAAAATAAATCTTCCCCCAAAAGTAAACAAACTGTATGATTTGTCAGAATTTTACAAATACCTTTCTTAAAAAAAAAAAAAAAAAAAATTCACCAACATCGTTATACCGCTCGTAGTAGTAAGGGCTTTCTTATCCAAGAAACTATTTTAGCAGTCTTGATCAAAAAGGTAAAAGGAAGATTTTGTATTTTATAAATTACTGTTTAAAAACCAAACATGTCCTACTTTTTGGATACTCTTTCTTAAACTGTGTTATAAATTAATGGATTTTAGTAACTAACCTAACCTAACCAAAACCACAAAACCAATAAAAGCCACAGAAAGAAACAATGTTACTATATAATTCTATATATTTTGCCAGAGTGTTCTGAAATGGTAGTTTCTCTGGAGCTGCGCTCTGTGGCGTTCTGGAGGTGCTCACCTCAAAGACAATATGAATACATGAAGTTGGACCCATACACTAGATTTTGGGTTGCTCTTTGGTCTGATCAATTCAGGTATATCACATAGCCAAAATGTTCAGTGTCACAGCTATGATTTATGTAGAAACATTGGAGTATATAATGTGACTCTACAACCATTCATGGGCGTACTGGAGTGAGTCTAGCAAAGTGCCACAAAGATGATGAAGGGACCAGAGTGTCTCTCATATAAGAAAAGGCTGAGCGATCTGGGACTGTTTAACCCAGAGAAGAGAAGGTTCAGGGGTGATCTCATAAATATGCATAAAAACCTGACTGCGGGGAGCAAAAAAAGTATAGCCAGACTCTGCTCAGTGATAAGAAGCAATGGGCTCAAACTGTTACACAGGAAATAATGCTAAGACAAAATAACTAACTTCTTTTTTTTTTTTTTTTTTTTTTCTTTCTTTCTGTGAGGGTGACCAATCATTGGAACAGGTTGCCCAGAGGTGTTCTGGAGTCTCCACCCATGGAGACATTCAAAACCCAGCTGGATAAGGCTCTGGGCAACCTGCCTTAGCTGACCCTGCTTGAGCAAGAGGTTCAAGCAGATGAGCTAAAGAGGTCCCTTCCAACCTCAGCTGTTCTGTGATTCTATGTTTCTGTGAAAATTATTAAAGGCAACTGAATATATGTTCAGTAAAATAAAACAAAATCTCAGACAAGCATTATGTTCAGAGATAGAAAATAAAGCTGTAAATCCAGAGTAATTCCAGGGTCTCTATGGGGGAAGTTTTCCACTTTCATGACCAAAATAATTATCTTTTATTTTTAGTTTAAATTTTCCAGGAAGTTTACATAGTCTCTGTGTCCTCACTTTTAATTCTGCAAGGACAAGGAAATAGAACAAACTTAAAAATATTTTAATTCACTAAATAAAAATGCTGGTCTAAATATCTTCTAGTTTTACAGTATTTGTAGTAAACCAGAATATTTTCATGACAATTTTTTGCAACACTTATTCACAGGTGCATTGATATAAACAAATTAACCTATATGACTATTCATTAGCTTGCTGCCTTTTATTATAAATTGTCAAAATGTTTCATATGCCACATATGCCATAACAACTCCTTTCCTGTATTCAAAGAACACAATTTTGATCTCTGTTATGAACATCCCTTTCTTCCTTCCCTTACTGCTGCTGGAAGCTGCTCAATACTGTTCCTACTTAAACTTTTCAGTGCTGTTGTACTTACACACTCTCCCCTTTATTTCTAGTCGCCTTGATTAAGTGTCTTTGGTGATACACTGTATTTGCCAGCCTGGCACGTAGTACCTCTGAACACACATTGAAAGTTCAATTAAATGTGAACTGAAGTGTTAAAATAGTTTGAAACATTTCATAATGCATTACTTTATTTTGATCCTGTCTATATTAAATATACAGTAAGTCCGTCTTTGCTGAAACTAGACCAGTAATGCAATGAGGGTAATGCTCTGAAGTATAGCAATTAATGAAATACAAATTTGCAAGAAAAGAAAGACCAGTTTCAGGTCTTGCAGTCAGTTTGCAGTCCACCCACCCACCCACACTAATGTAGTGGTAGGGGAGACAGACAAAAGAGAGGGAGTTACAAGCCTGTCATTTCCAGCAACAACCTTACTGGGTAGAAAGTAGAGGACATTTTTACTGACTGCTTATGTGACTAGAATTGAAAGCTTCATGGGAAAATAATGTGTTCCTTAACTTTATGGAACACCTCAATATTCTGTTTATGCAACATCAAATTTTATTCACCACCAAAACCAATGACTCCTTCCAATCTCCTTATTTGCCTGTGATCAAATAACAATGTCACTACACATGCAAAAATTCACCTTCAGAAGAGTTACCTACATGATCATTACCTCAGGTTTACATAAAGCCTGTACTAAATAGAAACAAAAGAAAACACTCCCCAGTTTCTCATTTCTCGCAAAAATTCACAGACTGCCATACAAGTTAGCCTGCAAAAGCATTATTTTTTTTTCTTCTTGTTTGTTTTGTTGTTGTTGTTGTCATGTGTACTGTGGTAAAGCCTAGAGGCAGTTGTTCCCATTGAGATAAATATTTTGCAAGTGGGAAGTTTTCTGCAGATGTTTGAAACAAGAAACAAGTAAATAGACAAAACAGTGGGAACAATGATAAGTGTGAGTTGACTATGAATATCACCATAAGCTCATACTGTGGATAGCTGTGCACTAACCTAGTCCATCCTGCAAGCTTCCAGCCAGGGAGTCGATAATGATCCTAAAATCTCAGCTCAGGAATAGTCCTCGGTTTGCTTGCTCTCATTTCAAAGCTTAGGTGGAGCGAGTGAACTGCCCTTGGCACATGATTGCATTGGTATGTCCTGATGGGGTTTGACTAACCATAAACATCTACCAATTGACTACAAATGTCTAGTGCAACTTCAAATTAATTGCAGAACACATAAACCCTGAAGACAGATTATTTGCAAACTATCAAAATATAATCCATGGACACAGACATATAAAACACAGCGATTTGAGCTCTATTTTCTATTGCTGGAAAACATAGAAAACTTCCTGATCCATACCATAAGGTTAACATAGATTAAAACTAAGACACATCAGGGAGATATTTTGAATCCATAATATCCAGATTCTTTGACATGGTTCAGCTCCTGTTCTATATTGTCCAAATACACGCTGTATCTTCTCAGATTTTCATTCCTTGTTACACAGCTCGCATGATATTATACAGCTTCATTGTTCCTTTTTCTACAGGGCTCTGCTTAATCTGCTTCATCCAAAGCAGCTCAGCACAGGTCCCCAATGATGGGTAATATTTGTATTAACAATTAACTTTCTTCTCCACTTCTGTCTCTCGAGTAAATGCCTAAGAATTTGTCACAATAATCTTGCAAAAAAAGAGAGGAGAGCTTGAATACATAATAGCACATTAATATTCAAAACTCTTTAAAAAAAAGTTCACGTGGATTCAATTGTTACATGGCTGCACTGTTTATAAGCATGTTTGCCAATGCCCATGTGGATAATGCACTCCAAAAATGGAGAAAATACAGGAAAAATCACCATCTGAAAACACTTTGACCATGAGAAATGGGACAAAGCAGATGTTACTTGTCTGACGTTCATGTCTACATAATACAATCAGAGACAACCTTGTGTACAGCTTAATCCTGTATGGATAATATAGAAAGTATCAGGAGTTTTGTTTTGAGTGCTAGCTCATCATGTCCTAAGGGCACTGGACTCTGTAGAGAATTTCACATATGCAGGACACTTCTGAATGAAGGTAAGCAGTCATATACACATTGCCCGTACAATTATTTGTATGAATCCTTTTACTTCCTGACTTCTTTTAGAGATATGAAACAGTTAACAGTGATCATACTGAAAGCATTGTTATCTTCTGAGGTGGTCCAATACCTTTTGAAGGAGGTTCAGCAAAATCAGTCCATTGCACTGCACTGAATTTTTAAGATTACTTTAGCACTCCTGAGACCTGCAGAAGGAGAAAAAAAAAAAAAAAAAAAAAAAAAAGACTTTTTTGAAGAAAAACAGATTCTGGGATGCAAAATACATGATAAATATGATATCCATACAGCATAGCACTATGAAACAGCCTATCCTACCCTATTCAAGTGCATAATAGTATTATAGTGCTAAAAATTAGCCTGCCCTGATCTTCAAAACAAGTAATGTTCATATATATTCCCATTTCCTTTATTTCTTCATGAAATGATTACACAATGAATTCAAAGTTATTTAGATATGCTCAAAGTGTTGTTGGGTTTTTTTTCTTTCTTTTATTTTTTCCTCCTTTCTCATGTTTGGATTTCATTTAAATATACAGTTTGATTACGGAATAATGGCCATTTTATATAAATTATTGACAGTTACACTTTATCTGAATTCTACTGTAATTGTATTGTGCGTGGGTGTGGGTCCGCGGGGTGATTAAGGGATTTCTGTTCTGTATATGTAAATTCCTTAAATGTCTATTAGGAAAGAAATCAAATCCTTAAAGCAACATTCTCATAGAATCATAGAATCGTAGAATAGTTTGGGGTGGAAGGGACCTTTAAAGGTCATCTAGTTCAACACCCCTGCATAAGCAGGGACATCTTCAATTAGATCAGGATGTTCAGAGCCCCATCCAACCTCACCTTGAATGTTTCCAGGGATGGGACATCTAGCACCTCTCTGGGCAACCTGTTCCAGTGTTTTACCACCCTCATCACAAAAAATTTCTTCCCTGTCTAGTCTGAATCTACCTCTTTTAGTTTAAAGCCATTACCCCTTGTCTGATCGCAACAGGCCCTACTAAAAAGTCTGCTCTCATCTTTCTTATAAGCCCCCTTTAAGTATTGAAAGGCTGCAATTAGATCTCCCTGGAGCCTTCTCTTCTCCAGGCTCAACAACCCCAACTCTCTCAGCCTCTTTTCAAAGGAGAGATGCTCCAGCCCTCTGATCAGCTTCGTGGCCCTCCTCTGGACTCTCTCCAACAGCTCCATGTCTTTCTCGTACTGGGGCCCCCAGAGTTGGATGCAGTACTCCAGGTGGGGTCTCACAAGAGCGGAGTAGAGGGGCAGGATCACCTCCCTCGACCTGCTGGTCACACTTCTTTTGATGCAGCCCAGGACACGGTTGGCTTTCTGGGCTGCAAGCACACATTGCTGGGTCATGTCCAGTTTTTCATGCAGCAGTACCCCCTGGTCCTTCTCTGCAGGGCTGCTTTCCATAAATTGGAGTTTAACAATTGTATTGTTTTTTTCATTTCTAGTTATAAAGTAGTTCAGAGTTTGTTCATATTATTAAATAGCTATGATTATTCAGTCCATAAATGGAAAAAAATTAGTGGAAAAGAAGATAAAATAATTTTTAAAAGAAACACATAATTTCCAAAGCAGTTTCTTAACTATTTAAATAATGGCATCATAGGATCATAGAATCATAGAATGGTTTGGGTTGGAAGGGACCTTAAAGAGCATCTAGTTCCAACCCCCCTGCTGCGGGCAGGGACACCCTCCACTAGACCATGTTGCCCAAAGCCCCATCCAACCTGGCCTTGAACACTTCCAGGGAAGGAGCATCCACAACTTCTCTGGGCAACCTGTTTCAGTGCCTCACCACCGTCATTGTAAAAAATTTCTTCCTTATGCCCAATCTAAATCTACCCTCTTTCACTGTAAAACAATTACCCCTTCTCCTATCACTACATGCCCTGGTAAACATTCTCTCTGTCTTTCTTATAAGCTCCCTTTAAGAATTAAAAGGCCTCAATAAGGTCTCCCTGGAGCCTTCTCTTCTCCAGGCTGAACAACCCCAACTCTCTCAGCCTGTCCTCACAGGAGAGGTGCTCCAGCCCTCTGATCAGCTTTGTGGCCCTCCTCTGGACTTGCTTCAACAGCTCCATGTCTCTCCTGTACTGGGGCCCCCAGAGCTGGATGCAGTACTCCAGGTGGGGTCTCACAAGAGCGGAGTAGAGGGGCAGGATCACCTCCCTCGACCTGCTGGTCACCCCTCTTTTGATGCAGCCCAGGACACGGTTGGCTTTCTGGGCTGCAAGCGCACACTGCCGGCTCATGTCCAATTCTTCATCCACCGGTATGCCCAATAATATTAGGATCTGTTATCTTGAACTTAAATCTTTATACTGACTTTCATACCAGATTTATGTATCTTACTGACTTTATTGCTTTTCTCTTTTTAGAATGCAAACATTTAAATATACAGGTTTAAATATGCACAAAAAAAGTCTGTCTTTGCTGATGTGATGCTGCATGTTACTCTATTCCTCTCTCTCTAGAACTGAATTAATTGTATTTCATTAGAAGTTAAGGAAGTTGAATATTATGATCTAGAAGTCTGGCACAGACCAGGTCAGACAAAATAAGTCAATTTTAGAACTGCATTGAAAAAGAGGATAATTATGCTCTGCATGTGTGTGTGTGAAAGAGAGAGAGAAACAAGAATGAGGTATGTGAATTTCCAGAATAGCAAGCATTAAAAAAGAAAAAAAAAAAAAAAAGATAAATAATGTAAGCAAAAAAGAAATGTGAATACACTTTTCATATTGCCCAAAGTAAACATATTATCAGAAATGTGATATAAAATTTAATCTTTTCATAGAAGAGATTACTAAACTTTAAGGGTTCATTAGACAGAACAGCAAATATAAAGACAAGCTACTTTTTTAATATTAAAAAGCTTAAATACGCATCACAGCTTAAACTAACCAGTTGCAAATTAACAATAACACTAGAGAATGAAATAAATTATTTTTTATAATTCAATTGACATATCTGTGCCTTTCGAAATTCTAGTTACTGGAGAAAAATCCATAATACAATTATAGGTCATTTACATAAGGATTCCCAGGGGCTAGCTGGTCTTACAATAAGGTTCAATAAACTTTTATAACAGAATTAATTTCTCTTCTGACGTGTAAAAAAATCACAAAATCTTATTACAATGAGAAAATCTGGATGTCAGTTATGCCTGTGTAGATGCGGAGTAATTCCATCAAAATCAGTCATCCTGAGCAGAATTTACACGAGAGCATATCCCAAGGACTAATGTCCTCTTGGTAGATTCTTGAAGAACTCAACATTAAGTATAACAGATATAACATTTAGTGTAACAGATATTGATTATTTTTTAGAAGAATATGACAGTAATAAAAAAGAATATTTGTGAGTTATTTGCATCGAGGCTAGATTATGCTCCAGTTTACACACAAACCATCTACAACACATGTAGGAAACTGTATAGTATGGGAAATGTGAGAGAGCTCTTTGCACGCTGGTCTCTAAATACTAGAGGTTGCTGAGCAAAGACAGAGGGTAACTTGCTGTTGGGGCCAGCCACTATTTAGCCATGGAAGTGTGACATTGTGCCCAAGCTAGTAAATGTGAACAACTGCCATGCAAATGTCTTTTGCTGTGCTGTGTTATATAGACTTGTTGCCACAGCCCAGCGTTCACTCAGGGTTCTCTGCATTCAACATGGTAGCATGTTCTAGGCATGTCTATGCTGAAAGGTTTTTGTCCTACTGCAACTACTCACTTAGGGCCTCCTTTCACAATACATTCTAATACAGACTTAAATCCACTCTTCTTCTAGGCAGGGCTTATTTATTGTGCTTACAATAAATACAGCAGGACTTATATTCTTATATCCTATTGATTTCAAGCAATATTGTCAATAATGATGTTTTCCTAAGCTGGTGCTGATTTCTGTTAGGTAGATTTCTTTTCGTTTACAAAAGAACAGTTTCTATTGTACTTTGGTTGGAAACATTTAGAAATCTATTTGTGTGGAAAAATTTAAAACACTTGGAATCAGCAAATATTTTGCTGAATTCCGCCTTTATTATTACTGAAGCTCTTTCTAGCAGTAATGATGTACTTTCCCGATTATAGCCAACTGAACTCAGAGTTTCTATTAAAAAGAGGCAACTACAAACATTTCTTTAACCTTCTCTTCTCTTATTATGCACTAAGGCGGCATTCACAAAGAAGTGTAGACATTCTAACCCCCCTTAAAAAAACTATATAGTCTTTTTAAATTACTTCACAAAAAACTCAATAATGTAATTGGATGATCTATATACATACTTAAAATATCATACAATATGACAATTATATCCTTTCTCTTATTGCTTTTGTTTGTTTGTTTGTTTGTTTTGGAGGTTTTGTTTGTTTGTTTTACTTAATGCATTTACACTCTGAGGTATAGCATGTGTATAGTAGGGGAGGCTACACATGTCATATGAGTACCATGAAGCCTTGTTAGGACAGGATATTTATTTGTTTTAAATGCTTATTCATCTTTGTTGTTAATTTTGAAATGAAACATGCTTCAGAGCTCATTCCGTGTTTAAATTGATTTTGTTAATAGAGAATTCTCTTCACATCACCATCTTTCAGCTTGTAAAATTAGCTTCACAAATGGAAATAACTGGTAAATATATGAGTGGATGTGGGTTTAACTACATAAAAGTACTAAAAAGCTTTCAAATAATGAGCAATTATAAATTCTAGCTGGATTATTTACAACATGTTTTTCTGTTTATAGTGACGATAGAAGGCAAAGATAAATTCAGCAGTCTTATGCATGCACCAGTAGTGACTTGTATACAGTATTTGCGCATAATTTAGTACATTCTAAATGTAAATGACAGAGTCTGTAGTAATTTATGTGGTTCGAATTGTTAAATTTACTTTTATATGTACATATATATGCATACACATACATATGGATATTTGTGTGTGCATATGTGTATATATCTACACACAGTTCATAAAAGAATTACTACTTAAAAAAGATCTCATATGAACTTAAAGTACGGTAATTCTAAACTAATGTGGAGTCTTGCCTATATTTACTGTATGTATTATAAAAAATCTGAAATTCATCACTTTTCTCAGGTACAGATGCACCAGACACCTAACAGATCCTTAATTTTAATGACTGTTAATGTGTTCTGTGACACATCTTTTCCCTAGAATTTCAGAAGTCTATTTTCAAAAGTGTGGTTGTTCCCTAGCTTTATAAATTGCATTTGACAGAGCAACAACCAGTCATAACTGTAGAGATCCAAAAGTACAACGTTCATCTCTGATCTAGCTGTACTAATCTCTTTTTGCAGTCAATGTTAGACAATGAAATGTGATCAGTCTCAGGATGAGATTAATCATCCTTCTGAAGTGCCTGTGTCATTGCATTGAGAGGTTTGTGCAACTAGAGTCAGAAGACACATTTCCTGATGTTTATATTAAAGCAGACAAATCTGCTCGCTTTTTGGAATAATTATCTAGATTTTTTTTCCTCTTTTTTTTTTTTTTTAGAAACCTATAGAAAACAACAAAATAAATAGTTTGGGGTTGGGTTTTTTTTTTTTGGTTGGTTGGTTTGGGGTTTTTTTATAATTTATTGGTAAACTAGAACAAGGAGATACACAGGTTTGGTTTGGACATACTGTAATGGTAGTTGCCCAACACAGATTTATAGCTAAAGAGTCTACCTGGTGTTTTATGTTAGTTGCTTTTTTATTACCAGTTAGGATTGAGTGGCTCTGCACATCTCTGGCAGGGGAATTATTTTCAGACTTACCCTGTTAGATGAATCAGGGTAATCACCTGTTGGATGAACCACCAAAACAAGGCAAAAAGATTAGATAATAGCTAAATAATAATATTAGGTGATGTGATAACCAGAATGTGTTTTCAGTAAACTAATGTCAACCAAAAAGCATTGTCAGTTCCCCTACAGAAGTTGTATCTGTACAAATTAAGCAACTCTATCTTCGCTTTTGAGTTATAAAAAGTATGTCTTGTATTTTTTCAGATTTTCAACAAATATCTGTATGCTTTTTTATGCATAAAAGTTCTGCATTTCCTGTTCTGTTTTTGATAGAAAATGTACAAGAAAATAATCATGAGATTGCTAATTCTTTAACATTTTGTAAATGTTATTTTTCAGATTAAATATATAGAGCAGTTAGTTTTAAAACCACATGATAATCACTACAGAAGTTTTCAAAAGGCAAAGTCTACATACATTTAAAGTGGAAATAGCTTCAAAACTACAAAAAACACTAAGAAACATGGATTTAGTCTATGAGTTTTCTGACTATTTTGTCAGTATAAATTGATGAAAACCCTGTTTTGGAATTTAGGACCACAGGTTAGATTTCCAAGCTAAGAAGAAAAGAAAAATAAGCCTAGACAAGTGTTAAAAAAAACATAGACCAGGGAATACTGAAGAATGGTATACTTTTTTGGGTCAAGCAACACGTACATACTCCATGTATTGCTTTTTTTTTTTTTAATAAAGCATATTTGGTTAAAAATTCCCTTACAACATTTCAAAATACTTGCATGCAGTCTTTCAGTTCTCTTACCATAAGGTGAGGGTGATCATATTTCTTCATCAAAAGATAAGACAGATAAATTTACTGATGTCTTTAAGACACTCTGACAATACAGTGACATCTTCTGTTAGAGGGTTTATAAAGAAGAAAATCTATGACCTGCAGGTTGCAAAATCTATTGAGTTGAGCTTCATTCTTTCTACTGACTTCAGCAAGCACTTCACTGCACTACTACTAGATAATGTTGAACAAATCACATCCAAGTAATTTATTCATTGATAATGGCACCTAAGCAATGGGCATTATGCTGTTGATTTTACAGCTTAGTTGAAAATTCTACTACTTAAGCAAAAATTCTACTGAATCACCGTGACAGCTTTCTAACATAGCAATACTGTTTAAGAAGTTTAATATAAGGCAGACATCAGTTCTTTCCCATTTTTGTCATCCAGACAGAAAATTAGTTGGAGGTGCAAAATGCTTTTGCAATTTTGTTCCAAAACTTGAAATGGAGATAAAAGTAGCTTCATAGACAGTTGTATTGTCATGGACAAAACAACGAAATATTAAATTAGTGTCTAATTTAATTATACATAGAAATATTTTCTCAGTAAAATTGTAGTCTTCTAAATGGTAATTAGAAATTATTTTCAACAGTTCATAGTGAAACTAATTTTTAGTAAATGTTTTGTTGGAAATGTTGCAAGTCTATAGAGTTGTAATTAAGTAAGAGGAATTGACTAGTTGAAGTCATCAGTTTTGAAGAATGAACCTGTAAATCACTTTGCATTAATCTAAATTCTAGTGTAACTGAAACTGTAGGAACAGAACATTAACTAGACACAAATGACTATAACTTTAGAGGATGTGACAGTCTTTTTCAAGGAATCATGGATGCGGTACCCATAACAACCAGAAGTTTGCTGCAAGACTCATGTCTGAGACTGTTGGATCATATATTATTCCAAGGCACTGAGAAAAAGAGCGCCCTTCATTTATCTTGTAGTAGAAACTTCCTTTAAGTTAGCCAGGTAAGAGTTCGTTCACTTTGGATTTTACTGGTTTTATTTATATTTGGTTTGTTGTTTTTTTTACAAGCAAACAATCCCATCCCATACAGATTTGCCTTTATGTTGCTTGGCAGTTAAGATCAGTTTCAGGGTTATAGTGGAAACCTTAGTATTTGAAATCTTCCTTTCTTACTATGCATTTGTTCCGTTCAGAGACATAATCTCTGAACATTTAAACAGAGGCAGAGAACTCTATCCCTGAACAGACATTGTCGGTGACAGCTATGTTTGAAATCAGTTCTTGATGCATTTTCAAAGAGCAACACAGTCATTAGTAAGCTATGACTTCCAGAATGTTGATGAGATAGGCCTCAAATACACTGTATAGCAAGTTATATCAATCACAAGGGGTAAAAAAATCCAGATTCCCATGATTTAACTGGAAAGAGTTTTCACTTTATTTCTCCCTTTCAATTTTTTTCTTCCTCCGTCCTCCCTGTCTCCATCTGTCTCCTTCTCTCTCCTTTTCATTTTTTTCCATGAGTAACTTTAACCATTTAATCACCAGAATCATATGTATACCACCAGCTATGCACCCCACTAATAAATCTTTTTATATGTGAAACTGTCTCAAGATCCTCTGTGCAGCCACATTGTGGTGGGTTGACCCTGGCTGGGGGCCAGGTGCCCACCAGAGCCGCTCTATCACTCCCCTCATTCACTAAACAGGGGAGAAAAGGCATAACGAAATGCTTGTAGGTCGAGATAAGGACAGGGAGAGATCACTCACTAATTGTTGTCACGAGCAAAACAGACTGAACTTAGAGAGGAAATTCATCTGATTTATTACTAGGCAAAACAGAGTAGAGGAATGAGAAAATAAAATCAACTCTTAAAACACCTCCCCCCACCCCTCCCATCTTCCCAGGCTCAACCTCACTCCCAGCTTCAACCTCCACCCCCCTCAGCGGCACACGGGGACAGGAAATGGGGGTTACGGTCAGTTCATCTCACGGTGTCTCTGCCGCTTCTTCATCCTCAGGGGGAGGACTCCTCTCATCGTTCCCCTGCTCCAGCATGGAGTCCCTCTCACGGGGTGCAGACCTTCAGGAGCAAACTGCTCCAGCATGGGGTCCCCCACGGGGTCACAAGTCCTGCCAGCAAACCTGCCCTGGCATGGGCTCCTCTCTCCACGGGTCCACCGGTCCGGCCAGGAACTTGCTCCAGCGTGGGCTTCCCACGGGCCACAGCCTCCTTCAGGTGCCTCCACCTGCTCCGGCGTGGGGTCCTCCACGGGCTGCATGTGGAATCTCTACACCCCCTCATCCTTCCTCCATGGGCTGCAGGGGGACAGCCTGCTTCACCATGGCCTTCACCACGGGCTGCAGGGGGATCTTTGCTCCGGCGCCTGGAGCACCTCCTCCCCCTCCATCTGCACTGACCTTGGTGTCTGCAGAGTTTCTTACATCTTCTCACTCCTCTCTCTGGCTGCAAAAGCTCTCTAAGTGTTTTTCTTCTTCTTATATATGTTATCACAGAGGCGCTGATTGGCTTGGCCTTGGCCAGCGGTGGGTCCGTCTTAGAGCCGGCTGGCATTGGCTCTATCAGACACAGGGGGAGCTTCTAGCAGCTTCTCACAGAAGCCACCCCTGTAGCCCCCCTGCTACCAAAACCTTGCCACACAAACCCAACACACACATGCATTACCTACAAGAAGATACTAATTTTCAAACCTTGTCATCATGTGTTTTCCAACAGATATGAAAAAATATTAGCTTTATATCCTAAAATTCACCAAAAGAAACTTAAGTGTCTTTAAGGATCTTAGCAGAATAAATGCCATCTTCGTATAAGATACTAACTTGTTGTGATGCTAAATGACATCTAAACATTGGGAATGATATATCTTATAAAGAGATGGAACGTGTTTTTCAGCATCCTTCCAAAGAGGGAGTAGTGTTGTGGATTAACCCCAGCCAGCAGCAAAGTACCACGCAGCCACTTGCTCATTCCCCCACAGCAGGATGGGGGAGAGAATCAGAAGGGTGAAAGTGAGAAAATTCATGGGTTGAGATAAAAAACAGTAGTAGGTAAAGCAAAACCCTGTGCACACAAGCAAATTAAAACAAAGAATTCATTCACCGCTTCCCATGGGCAGGCAGGTGTTCAGCCATCTCCAGGAAAGCAGGGCTCCATCACATGTAATGGTTACTTGGGAAGACAAACGCCATCATCCCAAACGTCCCCTTCTTCCTTCTTCTTCCCCTCATATGCTGAGCATGACGTCATACAGTATGGAATATCCATGGGGTCAACATCAGATCTCAGTGCACACTGAGAGATAAGAGAAGAGAGTCATGGTGTTGCAGCTGCCTCTCTCTATCAGTCCTAAGGAGGCTGTGTATAAAGGAAAAGTAAACTTACCAGCTCATTTTTGTCTTAATAACTTAAGCCATTATAATTCTTCTGATTATATTCTTTCTTTGAAACTCCTTCGTGTAGTACCATCAAACTTCACCATCTCACAATGATTTATTATCAGATTCATTCATGTTTATTTTTTCCAGTTATATTATCCAGATATTCAAAACAGTTACTGTACTTCTTAAATATTTCATATTTACTTACATAATAGTGCCTAACACAACTGTCTGTGCTTCATATTTCCTCCCTGCTATTTGCCCTTTTGTTTTATCAACATGATCATTTTTATTGATATTATCATATCTAGAGGAGAAAATGAATTCTAAAATTTCTCAGCTTTATTGTTTTCACACAGTAATTCAAGACACAGAGTATTACTGAGATGCGTATTGATGTTTATTTGAAAGTTGTAAGTTTTAACCTGAATCAATCTATTAATGCATTCATCTTGCTTTTTGTTGTTTAGTTGGTTGAAATTTATTATTTTCGCAAGGTCATGCCTCTTTCTGTTCAAGGAAAAAAACTTACATCTTGAACATTTCAAGCTTTATATAGGATGGAGATTTTCAAACATTTTGTTATTGCCATTACTTAATCTTCTCAATGTCAAGACTCTTCCTTCTAAACAAAGTAAAATGATTTGTAAATAGTATTCTTCTGTTTAAGATCAAATTTCCAATATTCTATTGCCTAAGAAAGCATCCAGCATTTTCATATGTAATACCTATGAATGTTTTAGAAAAAATCCCATACTTCAAGTTTCAAGGGAGCTAAACACAGTAATTTTCTCTTTTCTTAAAAACTGTGGTCTTCACCTTGACACAGAATTTGATAAAAATTACAATAAAGACAGTCAGGCACCATAGTTCTCACATTCGACATAGATGTTTTTAGTGCTAGATTTGGATTAATGAATCTCAGTTTAAATGTCTGCAGTGTTGACATCTCTACCTGAGCTACTTATCTCAGGTTTCCTCTACAGAAAATAAAGAGAAGATAAGCAGCTTTAGTACACAACTGATCTGATCAACTTAAGAAATTTAATTTATGATGGCATAAATTGTACCCCAAATGGGTCTCTCTGACTAGAAAGAAGCTTAGCCTTCCTCGACTTGGATGTAAGCGTGTAAGATTTGCTTAATTTTCCCACATAGGTTTCATGTGAGATGTCATAAAGCATCTAAGAGGTCCAGGTGGGGATATGTCCCGGTTTCAGCTGAGAGAGCGTTAATTTTCTTCATAGTAGCTACTATGGGGCTACGTTTTGGATCTGTGCTGGAAACAGTGTTGATAATATAGAGATGTTTTTGTTATATGGACCTGTTATTGCTGAGCAGTGTTTACACAGAGCCAAGGCCTTTTCTGCTTCTTGCACTGCCCTGCCAGCGGGATGGCTGGGGGTGCACAAGGAGTTGCGGGGGGACACAGACAGGACAGGTGACCCAAACTGATCAAAGGGATATTCCATACCATATGACGTCATGCTCACTTTATAATAGGCTTGGGGAAGAGGAGGGACTGGGGGGGCGGCGGCGTTTGGAGTGATGTCGTTTGTCTTCCCAAGTAACTGTTACACATGAGGGAGCCCTGCTTTCCTGGAGATGGCTGAACACCTGCCTGCCCATGGGAAGTGGGGAATGAATTCCTTGCTTTGCTTTGCTTGTGCGCGTGGCTTTTGCTTTACTTGTTAAACTGTCTTTTATCACAACCCACGAGTTTTCTCACTTTAACTTTTCCAATTCTCTACCCCACCCCGATGGCAGGGGGGTGAGTGAGCGGCTGCATGGTGCTCAGCTGCCAGCTGGGGTAAAACCAAGACAGGATAAAATATATAGGACTTAAAAGACACACAAGACCTTCCAAAGTGGCAGCTAGAAGTCAGGTGGGATATCTTACAATACTGCAATGATGATAGACCCTCAGGAGTGGGCAACTGAACTAAGCATATACATTTAATCAGATAAATCCAGTGGCTAATGTGGAATCTAAATAAGCACAGATGAAGAAATAGTAATTTATTTTGGTTACAATTCTTAGAAATTTTTTTCAGCAAATTCCACAATTTACTTTTCATCCCTCTCTCCTCCACGCTCTTTGTAGATAATTCTGACAAGGGAACAGGTTTAGCCTTCTATTTTTAAGTCCTGAAGGTCCAGTGGCACAGTAGTGTATGTTGTACAGACATAGCCATGATGAGTATGGATATTCTAAGATTTCAGGCCATAATGATTAGCTTCATATGGATGATGATCAGGAAATGTTACTGAAGCAGCTGACTTCATAACAGTTTAGAGCCATAAAAGCAATGCATTGCAAACTGTGTCCCTCCAGTAGCAGTTTGAACTGACTTAGGATGCAAGTAATGAAAGAGCACTAACAGTGGTTTCAAGACTTTCCTTCCCCATTTGGGAGCTGTTTTGCTAAGGAAACAGTTGATACAACTAGTGGAAGACTTTCCCAGATTTACCTTTAATCAAGGGAGAGATGTCTAGGTGTATTTCAGAGATACATTTGATTGCTTAGATGTTGAAGTTCCTCTCTGAGTCAAGAGAGAGCTGGGGTTTGGTTAGGTTGTACAGAATTAAGTACCAAGTGCTGCCTGAGGTGCTCTAGCATTTCCTCCATGGCCTCCAGAAGCTTCCCCAAGAGGGGTCAGGTTTCTCACAGGTTTGATCTCATACTTCCAAACCTCACGCAGATATTTCCAATGCTGTACAGCTACTGAAATAACATTAGACATTTATGAATGGGTAATTGAGTTACGTTATGGCAAGTACAGACATTGAAGCTTAAGGAGTGACCCAGCTGTCTAAATTAAGCATTTATTTTAGGATGCACTAAACAGATGTCCAGACCTCAGTGACTGCATTGACAAGATCTCACTTGACTTTAAAGGGAGCCCAGATATCTATTTTTGTTACTGACACTTACATTTCAAGTCTAAATCTGGAGGTGAATCCTACTTTTAGGCTTTTCAATCAGCAGAGACACTCACAAGCATCATCACAGCTTTTCTTTATTTCTTAATGTTTATACAATCCTTCATAACTAGCCATTATTTTTTCCCTCATTTCAAAACAAAAATTTGTCTAACATCTCCTTGTTTTCAATTTAATTTAAGATTCTTCTGCCTTTTGTTTTGTGTTTTTGCCATATTCTTCTCACCTCATTCTGATATGGTAGCACGTCTCTATTTATTTTTAATGACTATATAAACCCAGACTTATGGGACAAAATTCAGTGAATTAATATCAACACAGATGTAGTAAAAAAAGTAATAATAATCTTTCTCTTTATAGTGTTATAGCTTCTTGATAATGCTTCTATTCAAGATTAATTTTTCAGAGTCACAAGAGAGATTTTTTTCCCCTCTAAAACTGCAATAGATGTGATAAAGTAATTGACAGCTTTATGTATGTGTGGAGATGTGAGTAGGATGGACCACAGTTTTTTAAAGACAGCACATAACTCTTGTGTGCATTTTTTCCTAATGCAGTGGAAAGATTTTTATGTCTTTTCCTTTATTCCTCTATGAGGGAATTTTTAAGGTGTTAAAGGAATAACCGACGGACATCACCAGATATTCATTTTCCCTTTTAAATTTGTGCTTCCAGCACAAATCCAAAACATAGCCCCATGCTAGCTACTATGGAGAAAATTAACCCTCTCAGCTGAAACCAGGAGACCAACCCAAAAGCTTCTTAATAGCATCTTCTGAGTTAATATCTCATATATTCTTAGTGGTTTTTTCTGTCTTCTTTGTTGTTGACCTTCTTGCACCTATACTGAGGGCGGAAGGATTGTCGTTTGAAATAACTTGAAATGACCATAGGCTTTTAGACAGGCAACTTTGGAATATGAGGTGGGAACATAATGTTGTCATGTCAAGATAGGATATATTGTTCCGTCTGCTGTGACACACTGAATAAATTGCTTTGCAATGAAGCTACAAATTGTGCTATAAAATATATCAGAATTTCCCCTCTTCTGCTCTCCTTTCAGTTAAAGCAAAAAGAGATCTTTTATGTAAATATATATACACGCAGATTTGTTTATATATAAAAATACATGGGGTTTTAAAAATAGGTTTTGATTTTTCCACTTTCATCAGGAATGTAATCCGTTATATTCTGATATCCATTACATAAATCTGTTTTGTCATGTGATAGTGTTGTACTTAAAATAAATATAAAAATGATATTCATAGAAAAAAATCAAACTGGCACTAAGATTTTTTTAGATATAATATTATAAGTATCTCAGCTTTTATGTGTCCAGGCAAAAATGATGTCAGTTTTGTAAAAGTACTGGTCATCCAATAGTATCAACTCTCTTGGAGTGGAAATAAAATATGTTTGGGTGGGCTGATATTGGTCTTTTAAAATTGGATGTCTTAGATTAAATCTCCATCTTTTGGCTAGATGATAGATTGGGAAAGAGAAATGTCTGTCTTTTTGACAAAGGTTGTAAGCACAGGAGCTGGCTGGACAGCTCAACATCTCCAGGTGCATGTTTACCTCTGGAACAAACTCAGGAGCTGGTAATGTCTGAGTCTCTAAATTCACTTGTATTAACAGTCAGCTTCAAAGAGGTTGAAATTAAAGCTAAGTTATAAACAAGCTGACATTCATATCACCATGCTGTATTTTTCCATAATACAATAGCTGTCATTAAATTTAATACTAATTTAGATTATTTTGTTTTAGATTTTCTGATGAATTGACATTAAAATGCTACCAGTAAGAGGCAATGTTTTCTTTGCAACTCAAAATACTTTTGTAATGTGAGATTATGAAAAAAGTGGTTACCATGGCTTATGTATTTCTTTTAATAAAGGTAGATATGAAAATAAAATGTTTATACAAGCCAATGCCAACAGGAAAATATTGAAAAATATAATAAGAAATGCATTAAAACCATTAAAATGTTTAGAAGTTTTTTAAAAAGGCTTTTGAATTAGTAATATAATGTGCCATTGCACAGGACTAAGTTTTAGGCAGCATTAATATGTAGTAAACCGATTTAAAAAGAAAAACTAACACTTTTAACTGTGAATTGTGTTGTATTGTATCATCATGAACCAAACACATATTCCTATTAAGCCATTCTTATTTCAGTTATGAATAAAAGCTTTGTTTTTCAAGGATAAATTCTGCTGTATAATACTAAATATTAGGGGCTATGTTAATTACATTGAAAGGTGTAGATTATTCACTTATAAATTGTGCTAATTGGGCCACTAATACCTTGTGTTGGTAAATCTTAATTCCAGATGTTTAAATAATTATTTAAATTTAACCTCATTTGTATTTCAGAATAATATGCAATGCATTAAGAATGTTCCTTATTACTAAACTTCTTTTCCTCCTAGTGTCTTTCTTTTCAACTATATATTAAGCATATTAGAAATTAATCCTAAGAACATTAGCTATATATCTGTTTGGAAATAGAATATAGATGTGTAGTTTATAACAGTAGGTATATCCATACGGTAACTTCCATAAGCTGTCTCAGTAGAGTTTTTGAAAGTTATTTATACAAAACTTTAAAAAAAAAAATCCAGAAGTTTTGCGTCTATAAAAAATGCAGAAATTCTGAAGCCAGTCACTATTTTTCATGTATAAGAAAAAAATAGCACACATTGTTAATTTTCCATCATGTCTTTAAAAAGTCATCATTTAAGTAAGTGTTCTGAAATGGTACCTTTTTTAAAAGTCTGTAGAAAATTTCTGTTTCTTTGGGATTTGAATATATAACTCATAACCTGTTAAGAAATGTCAACAGAGTCTCTGTGCTTTGAAGGCTTATATGATGTTTCTGAAAAGCTCTGACTTAGTAAATGACTTTTTATGCATAACATCAGTTCTGAAATGGGTTATGATGCTAATTTAAAAATATAAAAAACACGATGAGATGTCAGAATCTTTAAATTGGGAAAGGCTGGAAAACAAATTACTGAAATTGCCATATGGCCATCCTAGCAAAATCCAATGAAATTTATGAGGTTTATAATTCATAGAAAAACATGTGCAAACTACTTCCCCCCCCCCCATGTGTACATTTTTTATTGTAGAAGCCACTTGGAAAAAGGTGGGGTTCTACTCCCTCTACATTTTTCATACCCTTCTTAATTTTCTGTAAAAGGAGGAACAACATTTCTGTAGGCATCCAACAGTTAATGGGGAGTGTGGAAGAATTCTGCATAATGACTCAATCCACCAAAGGATTGATATGCTCTCCTTTCTTGACTAATGGAAATTTTACTTTGTAACCTCTCATAAACGTCAAATTTTATCACTTGAATCTGGGCATCTGTGCATATATTTAATTTACAACTTTCTGTTTTGAGAAAAGAAATTTTTAATAAACCATTTCAAATAGTTATTAAATTGGAAAATTACCTATCAGAGAGTTTTGTACCTGAAACAGTGTTTTAGATATTTAATAAATTTTAGATAAGCGACAGTTTGCTGACTTTTCTGATTAAGCTTCTACCAGAAATTAACAAACCCACCCATATAATGCGTTTACTTTATTCTCATCACAGCAATGAAATCTGAGAAGTGCACATGGGCAGCCATTTTCAGCACCCCTCAGAGAGTTCATGATTGAGAAATAGCCTGTGACTGTACTTTTGTCTATAGCAATACTACAAAAATTCACCCTAAATCTCTAACGTTACTATTTACTCACATCTGACCCATCTAAAGCCTTTCTCCATGGTATCGTGCCTTTGAGAGATCCCTGACTATTTCAGTTAGAGAAACTGATGATATCTGCAAAATAAACCATGTCTTACCGTTGCTGGCTGCCCCTGACAGCTGGCCTTGTTATGCTTTCTAGTTTGGCTTTTATCTTCCAGTTGTGGTGCTGTTTTCATTGTTCAGCTAAACATTTTAAACTGCCTAAAAGTAAGCTAAAACTTTTTTAATTTAAGTATGTCTCCATCAGAACTGGTCTAGAAGGGAAATTGAAAATTAATTGGCCCTAGAAATCCACCTGCATTTTTCCCACCTAATTGTAGACATTTTAACAGGGGTGTTTATAAGGTAGGATCTAACCATCCTACACTCATTCTGCAGGCAGTGGGTCCTGCAGAAGTGTACCAGTGACCTAAGAGCTGAAACACTCCCTCAGAAGTGATCCACACAGTACTGGTGACCAAATGACTCATTCATATGCTACCTACACAGAAGTAAATTTAAGTGGGATACACCTGCAAGAGAAGGCATCACTAGAATATACCTTGCAATGCAACTAGTTCTAGAAATAATGACTGTGTCTACACCAATATGACTTTAAATGAATCAGCTTACATTCCCGAGTCCTGCGATGACCATCACACCTTTGTGTCCAAACTCGGTATCACAATGTCCATTAAATTTGTCCAAGTAGTGTAAAATATTCTAGTACGTGACATCCACATCATCCCCATAGAAAGTTGCTGCTGTATTCCTAATTATCTTCTTAAAGTGGATCAAATACATGTTATTTTACATAAAAATCACAGCAAACAAAGCTATTCCACTGATATGAAACCATATTATCTGAAATACTTTTATTCTGAATTGCTGTAAACTAGGCTGGCATGCTGCTAGTCAAATCTCAAGCCCTGATTACTCATTGCAATGACCTCTGTAGCCCTAGAACCTTGGTCTTGGGTGCTACTCCTGTATTTCCAGAAAGCTGAAGTTCAAACACAATTTTTTAGTGAATTAGTGAGCCTTATGCATTCTTTCAAACCAGCCAGATGTACTTGTTTGGCTTTTGAGAATAGGCTAAACCACATACCCAGATATAGCTTTTGTGTCTTCATCTCCAAGACCTATAACGTTAAACTGAAACCTTCAGAGAAAATGAATGCAAAACAAAGGAAGAAAGGAACAAAGACTTTTAGGCCTGAGAGTCAGGAGCCTGTGGTTATGTAAGAATGCAGTAATTGCAAAAATCTACCGAATGACCTTGTAAACTTGGTTTACTCTTTCATACGCAAGATTCTCCTTCAGAAATATCATAACACTTATATTCTTGCAGAGTTGTGAACGTCATTCACTCCTAATTAAAAACAATCAATGAAAACCAAAACCATAAAGAAATTCTTAGAGGTGAAAGGCTATTAGACCCTAAACTTTTGAGATCCTTAGGAAAAAGATTTGAACTTTTTAGATCTTTTTAATTTGAAAATCAAGCTGTAACTCTTATAATAATATGCCTTCTAATTATTATTGGTTGTAAGAAGGTGCTCCAGTAACTAAAATTAAGAGTAGTGATATACAAGAGAAAACATAAATAAATACAAAAGAACACTCAGACTTCTCTCACTCCGAGGTAATCAAATATTTTTGAGACAAGGTTTTGCATGAAATTTTGCTTAGATACTCCTCCCATAAATTTTTCAGATAGCTTTAAAGCTGTTGAGTGAACAGCATTAAAACATCAGCATATATTATGTTATTGTATCTGACACCTGCATACTAATGTGGCAACTACTAATATATATCATCAAGTTACAATAAAATAAAATTAGTCATGGCATATTTCAAGTATAACATGCACAACAGCATAGAACTGTAGCTGTAATAAAATGTTATTCACCCACGCTGTCTACATTGACAGATAGCTCAGTGCAGGGGGAGCCAATGTGGAGCATAAAGCAGTCCACTGCAGAGGAAACGACATTGGCACTATGCACATTTCAGGGATGTTGGCTTCAGATTTTGGGAGGATTACTCAGTAAATAATGGAACTGTCAATAAGATTGATATAGACTCATCTATGGTCCTGGTAGCCTGTAGGCCTGGTTAACTTTACACCCATCCTGAAGTGCAAAATTGAAGTTTTTTTTTTCCAAAGAAAAATAAAATTACTGTTCTAATTTAGACTCAGTAGGGAGCTTATTCTGCCTGATGACAAAATCTTGGTGTTCTGCTTACAGAGAAAGTAGGTATGAAAGATTTAGCTCAGAACTCATTGTGTATTCTCAGTACAGCTTTAATTCCAATTAAATTTAGCGTGCAGTGTGAAAGTGTCAGTAACAGAGCTCTACAACTGCTGGAAGTTTGGCATTTTTTTCAAACTCTGTAGAGGTCAAAATTCTTTCCTGACCCCAAATCTGACAGATTAATTTTGAGCATGTGAAGAAGTCATAACAACCAGACAACTGTTGTTCAAGACACACAAATCTGTCAAGCATATGTTGTGAGTTCTTACTCTCTGCTGTTATTTATCCATGTTTTTTGCTACACATGGTACAAGCAAATGGAATTATTCATATAGCTCCCACAGTATTTTTCTTCATGGTTGTCTGTGGTGTGGGTGAATCTTATCAAAGGTTTTAATTTGGTTTTTTGAGGGGTTTTAGTTTGGGGTTTTTTTTTCTCCATATGAAGTTGTTCATATTTCTTTCTTTCTTTCACTTTGAATCTTCTTTTAATTATCATTTTAAAGTATAATTGAATTTTCTTGAAAAAAATTTGAAATTTCTAAATAACCAAAATATGAAACCCTCTGATATGGAGCTCCCAAAGTATTTGATTTTCAGTCCAGTCTATGGAATATCTGTGAAGAAGTAAAAGAATAGAGAATAAGTAGAAAATAAGGTTATAATGGCATGTGGTAAATAAATGGAGAATTGTATTCTTCACTGTAGCACCTGCAGTGCTCATCTCCCATAGTCATTCCCCTTTATCCCAGTAGTTCTCCTGTCTCTGATTACTCCAGTTTCTACAGCGGATTATCTGGTTCATTTAAATAAATTCTAAGTACCAAAGCTTTCGGAGGGAGCTAGCTATCTGAAGTATGGGATGTTTGTTGGGAGCATGATATATAGCTCCTCCACTACCCAAGGGTTGGCTTATTGTCTCAAGCAATATGAAGCCTGTACTTCTGCGGTGTACAGAGGTTTTAGGTTTGGAAGATCCCTCTCATGCCACCAGAATTAATGTTGCCATTTTGGCTTTGTAGATTTCATTTTTATCTTCTTCTTAACTCTGTTCCATAGATGTACATATGTCCACATAGGCATACCTGTATTTTATGTATTAATGTAACAAAATATCTATAGGTTTCATCACATAATGATAAGACAACTATGTGCTTTTATTTGAAATATTTTCTGAATACTATGGCCTTCCCTTCTCCTTTCTTTTACATTAAAACTAAATAGTCAAAAGAATTATTAGGATAGAAAGCAAAATCTAATTTTGCTTTTGGTAAAAATTATGGCTATTTTATTTTAATTTTGCTTTAAGAATTTAATTTCATTTAGATTTGATACTGTAGCAATTCATAATGATCAGTTGCTAAACGACAGCTTCCTGAAGGTCCATTAGAATCGCACAAATGAAATGTCTAGTTAAACAGTAATTAAGAATTAAATAAAGTGACAAACATAAACAAATTTAAGTTCTTTTTACACTGAAAAGCACTTAGAAATTGCAGATCTTTAGCCATTTTGCAAAACAAAGACAGTTGGATAGAAACTTCGTGAAATAGAAATGTAAAGTTTTGACCTTTAAGACTGTGCTTTTAGTCAATTCCACTGAAATATCTTTCCCAGATGGTGGAACAAGATTCAAATTTCCCTTTAGCCTTTCCTGCCACTCTTTCCATTTTGCTTATTTCCTTATTCCATGAGCAGCCCATACAGTAGAGTCTTGTCTTTTGCTATTTTCAAGCCAGCTATACAGCTTAAGAGTTATTGGGTCATGGGGGATGGGTGTAACTATAAAGGATGATATCATTTTAAGCAAGGAATATGTCAGACTTTCACAGACTCAACAGTTTCTCTCCCTGTTTCACTCAGCAAGAGAAGTTATGAGATAGCAAATTATCTGTTTTCCTGTGTAAGAGACTGGTTGACTAAAATTTTTATCATTTAATTCTGCAGAAAATAAACAAGCCTAACATTATTTATTCTAACATCAAGTATTACATGTTTTTTTGGTACTCTCTTGTTTGCTTCTAAACCCTTACTACTGAAAAGCCGCAATAGTTTCTGGAAATAAATGCTTAAATTCACACTCCCTGGACAAGCAAAAGTCTCACCTTATTGGCCATTTACTGAGTAAAGCACTATGATTAAGCTTTTATTATAATAAATCCATATTTCAACTTAAATAGAAAGCAACATGTATTCGGGAATTGGGATGGAAGAATCTTTATGCACCTTCTTTCCACTGTCTTTTCTGTTAAGACTTGTGTTAAGGAATCCCAGGCCCCTGAAGCCAAAGGAAGAGTCTGGTGCAAAGATGACTTACCCTCAGTGGAGGAGGACCATGACAGAGAATATTTAACCAGATTGGACAGACACTAGTACTAGGATTTGATGGGATGCCGCCATGAGTGCTGAGGAAGTGACGTTGTTTAGGCCCAGCCAGCAGCTGAGCGCCAGGCGCTGCTCACTCACCCCTCCCCCGGCAGGCTGGGGAGGAGAACGGAAAAACAACGGCAAAGCCTCGAGGGTTGGGATAAGGGCAGTTTACTGGGACAGCAAGGGAGAGGGAAACAATCAACAACAGTACTGATAACAGAAATTCACAATGGGTGATATCAGAGAACAATTTACCGATCCAACCACCGACCAGACACTCAGCCCGTCCCAGAACCGCTCCAAACCTGCGCCACCCCCACTGCCCAAATAGCCCCCTATTATGGTGGGCATGATGTCACATGGTACGGAATAGCCCCCGGCCAGCTTGGGTCACCTGTCCTGGCTCCTTGTGAATTTAACTCTATCCTTGCCAGAACCAGTATAGGAAGATGCCCAATGTCACAGTGATGCCACTCTCAATAATCTTGGAAAGATGATTGCAACTGGGGGAGGTCCCTGAGGGCTGGAAGAAAGGAAATGCCACTCCTGTCTTGCAGAAAGTCAATAGGTGTGATCTGGGCAACTACAGGCTGAACGTCTGACAGGAAGGTGATGGAGAAAATCTTCCTGAAAGTCATTTCCATACATATAAAGGAAGGATTTACAAAGGGGAAATTGTGAATGACAAACCCAACAGCTTTCTACAGTCAAATGGCTAGCAAGGTAGGTGGGTGAGAGAAGAGTAGTGGATGTTACTTACCTTGAGTTTAGCCAAGTATTCAACATTGTTTCCCATAAAATCCTTATAGACACACTGATGATATATGGGATAGGTAAGTTGACAGTGTTGTGGATTAGAAACTGGCTAAACTGTTGGGCTCAAACTATCATTCAGCTGCAGGCCACTCACTAGTGGTGTACCTGAGGGAGTCAATACTGGACCATCAATGCCTTGAATAATAGGACAGAGTGCACCCTCAGCAGGTTTGCAGACGATACAAAGCTGGGAGGAGTGGTTGATACATTAGGTGGTTGTGCCATTAAGAAAGACCTTGACAAGCTCAAGAAACAGATTGAAAGGAATTTCATGAAGTTTGACAAAGGCAAATTCCAAGTCTTGCACCTGTGGAGAGATAACCCCATGGAAAAGTACATGTTGGGTGCTAACTATCTGGAAAGCAGCTTTTCAGAAAAGGACCTGGACGTGCTGGTGGACAAGTAGTGGAACATGAGCCTGCAATGTGCCAACAGGCAAACAGCCTCCTGGGCTGCCTTAAGAGGAGTGTTGCCAGGAGGTGGAGGGAGGTGATCTTTCCCCTCTGTTCAGCACTGGTGAGGCCATGCTTTGACTACTGTGTCCAGTTCTGGGCAACGTACTGGAGAGAGTCCAACATAGGGCCACAAAGATGATGAAAGGACTGGAGCATTTGACATAAAAGGACAGACTAAGGCACCTGGGAACTTGTAGAACAAAAGTCTGAGGGGAGTGTTTTCAATAAATGAATCAATAAATACATGATGGAAGGTGTTAAGAAGATGGAGCCAGACTCTTGTCAGTGGTTGCCAGTGACAGGCAAAGATCCAATGGGCACAGACTGAAATACAGGAAGTCCTATTTCAATGTAAAAGAAAGCTCTTTTAGATCGTGAGGATAGTTGAACACTGGAACAGGTTGCTCAGAGATGTTCTGGAGTCACTATCCTTGTAGATATTCAGATCAAAACTGGAAATAACACTGAGCAACTTGCTCTAACTGACGCTGCTATGAGCAGGGTGGTTAAAATAGCTGATCTCCAGAGGTCCCTTCCAACCTCAGTGATTCTGTGATTCTGTGAGATGCAATACTAAATGAAAACATCTACTTTGATGCTCCCAAATTCCAGAATAGTAGTAACATTTTATGCCTCTCAGACAGAGAAGCTGTAAGGACTTAGAACCTTACATTGTCTGTAATACAGAGCTGGAAAATAAGAAGTCAAATGAAAATAAGGTTTGGAAAAGCCCAAGGAACATAACAGCAGAAGAAAGAGAGAAGGAACTCTTCCACAGGATGTCCTCTCTTTTTGAATGTAAGGTTCTGTGGAAGTGTTCCTATGACAAACCAATTTAATATTTTTCCACAAACACTGGCAGTATTGAAGGAAGTTATGACCAGAGAGAAATTACTAAGATAGTCATATTGTTTCCCCTCCCTAATGTAATCATTTAGGGGGTAACAGAACTTCCGGAAATCTTCACAGGAATATTTTGAATTCTTTGAGTGGGGATGAAAGAGCTAATCAACAGCAAGATCTCAGATAAATTCATAGTTTCTTTGAAAGTCATGTTTCTACAGAGAATATGGAGAGGAGGTGATGTAGAGGGAGAGAATAGGACACTGAATATTATGTAGAAATTGTGTGTATAAATAGAGTTCCTTAATTCCTTCAGTCTTACACCCATAATTACATTCCCTTCAGTGAAGTAATCGTGAAAACTTCTTCAGCCCAGATGCTGTCAAATTTTCATCCATTATGTTTCATCCATTTTGATTTTTGCAGCTGAATATCTACACATCAGGAAGTTAGCTAGGAAGTTAGAGATCACTTTGATGGGAGTGTTTAAAAGACATGTAAGGTACCTGTAAGGTACATGTAAGGTTAGCAAAAGGGCTGTGGCCTGTTACTATGAACGGTAATACTATTTTACTGAGTTGCTGAATATAAAAATGTTCATATAGTTAAATTAGTATGATTATTTTTGGATTCAAAATAATCAAATGTCAAATCTTATTGGCACGCTTCTACTTTTAAAGGTACAACAGGCATTTCTTTTTACCTGTGAGTTTTAAAAATTGTGGAAAATAAAACACATAGAAGTCAGTTAACAATAAAAATGTATCATATGGTGTATCACGCACTACATTTAGAAGTAATGAAATATGCAGATAAAGAATGAGGAACACCACCTCATCAGCTGCTTTGTAGAAAAGGATCTCTGAGTTACAGTTAGCACACATATGTATGAGTCAATGTAAACGTTGTCTTGCAAAAAGTCAGTAGTAAAGCACTGATAGTTATACTGGCTCTTTTTGCAACATTTCTGTAATTGATGGGAGCATCAATCAACGATCCAAAACTCAGTATGTTACCAAAGCTTTTACATAGGTTTTCTTTAGCTCAGGCAGTTTGGCAAGCATCATAGTTATTGCCTACATCTTGTCAAACCACCAGCAGAGATCAACTGCTGTCCTTAGGCTATGAGTTTGGACAGTAGTCACTCCTTTTTATTTTATTATACATTTCAGAATTAGCTGCATCTTATTCTTGTGTTTAAAACATTTAATCTTACTTCTGACACCTGAACCACAAAACTACTTTCATCATTGTTTGGAAATCTTCAAGATTAGTTAGATCTGCTGAATTACAAGTGTTCTGGTTTTTTTTTATGGTCTTCACCTCTAGGTATTTATGCCAGTTTCAATCTCAGCACAAAGCTGTACATCAGGACAATGTAATCAGCTTAAGAAACTTCCCTTTTCTATTTTGATAATTCCTACCAAGTGGCATATGGAATCTTTAACAATTAATAAGGCCAAAATGTACAACATGAAGGCACACACAACAGCAATTTCTCTTTACATTTTATTAGAAAGGCTGCAATGGGAGTGGTACTCAAACTGGCACTACCTGTTCAGGAGACTGTTAGAATCTAGAGAAGTACAATGAAAATGAATGAAAAATCTGTTGAGATACCATTATTTGTTTAATCTATAAAAAAACCAGAGACCTGACAGTAGAAATAAAAGAAGTCGTATATGGCACAAAGATGTCAATGATGGATTGCTACCTAGAAGGGGACAGGAACCAATTATCTTAAATGGCAACACTAAATTTTTGTTAGCCAGTAGGGAAAGGAAGAATAAACCACAGTTTTCCTTACTTTAAAACCAGTGGTTCACCAAAAAGAATAAGCTAAGAAAGCTGTGGTTCCCAGCACAGGGTATTTTCAAGAAAATAGTGGATAAATACCTTTTTAGAATGATAGGCACATGGCCTGGTCTAATGTTGGGGCAAGAAGACTGTTTTAAATGGTGTAGATATCACTGCTAGCATGTTTTCTTTGTTCAAGTGTGATCTTCCTGACTCAGGGTAAATTTATTATGTTCACAAATTTCACAGAATATTACTTATGCAAAGCTACTCTGGAATTAGCTCAATTGCATTTTATTATGTGCAAAGAAAAATAAAGAGGTAAATCTGTGTGTATGTACATGTAGTACATATGCACATATGTGTTGGTGTAACTGGATGAGTTCCATAAGAATTACGATAAGTCAGTACAGGTATGATCTGCTAGTTTTATGGTGCATTGTGTTGCAAATATGCCATTCTTAAATAAAGGGTTTACTCGCAAATACATACATGCAGAGCATGATATTTATGAGTCCCCTTGGAATAAACACAGTAGTAATTTACAGATGAACTGTAAATTATTAAATAAATCATGTGAAGGCAGGGCAAAACGTAGCCAGTGAAAGAAGAAGCAAACTTACAGAGGTTACCAGAATATCACAATGTATTTTCTTTGAAATTTCTGTTGACGCCTTCCAAACACGTCTATACACAGACATGTGTCTATACAAAAAGACATGTCATATGTCTTCCAAATATGACTGTAGTATCTGTACAAAGTACACAGTGTAAATGCAACCAAGGAGGATATGCATCTTCACTATGAAATTTTCTAATGCTTCTTGCTTGCCATCTGTAATGCAAAATGGTAGTAAAGAAAAAAACAACTCCCCAAACTTCAGTTTGTTAAAAGAGACACTTTTATTTTGAGTCTTTAAAACATAGTCATTTGGGGAATGCTGATGAGTATTTCGAAAATAATTTGCAGAAAGGATATTTCTGAAATGCTCTAAAATGATAACGTGGTTATAGTTGAAATTCTCCACAAGGTTTAGGACTCTAGTATTGTTAGTTTGACTCTGAAAATACAAACCATTCGTGTTCCAGATCGCTGGCAAGTGAAGTTTGAGACATAAGACTAATGATTGATGGCGAGAAACAGAACATACAGAAGAGACCTGCAGAACCCTCCTAACAACACAGAGCAAGAAATCAGAGAATTTTAAAGAATAAAGAAACCAAAAGAATCCAACAATCAAGAGGGAGAATGTCATTGATTGTCCCACAGGTGACTAAAAGATTACAGAGAATGAAAATGATATCATTTTCTGAGTGATAGCTAAGACATTGTGGGAGATTTCAGTGAGGTCTAATTCAACCGATACTCCTATTTCTCAAGCATACATGATACTTCTTAAATTTAGCATTTTGAATAACTAAAATTAAGAAAGTATATGTGTATTTGCTGAACTGAAACTCAAACAGACAAATTATCTTTAATGATGCTGTTTTGCTGAAGAAGATGCATTTCATTAGGGACTGATTAAAATTTGATGTCTACATGGCATTTCAGGATGATCAGAGAGAAAAAAATATAGAACTGCCTTCCTCAAGAAAATATTTTCCTTACTTTCTGTCTGCTGCATATAGCAAAAGCTTTGAAAAATCCATCAGAAGCATTTTCTCAATGTTCCTTTTTGAGGAAGGGTTTAAACTAAAAAAATTGTATAATTTCAGAAAAGAAAAAAAAAACCTTTCAAAATGTTTTACTGGCAATTTGCAAAGCTTCCTGTAAATAATATCAATATTTCCATAGGAAAAGTTGATGTGCATACACATACACGCTAAAAAAATGGAGCATTAATCTCAGGGGAAGATAGATCTTCTTTAAAGAATCAAATTGGGTTTTTTTTTTTCCATAATGAAATGCTTCCTTTTATGCCGAAAAAACCCCAATAGTTCCAAAAACCGATCAAATGTTATTTATATATCAACAGAGTTTGCAACTCTAGTAACTAGGCAATATCTGCTCTATTAAAAATTGAAAAAATTATGAACGTTTCTTCTTAAATTTAGAATCATGCCATATTTGCATATATAATTCTGAAATATGTATATATATTTAAAACTATATACAGTATTTAAATTTAAATAGGCTATATAAAAAACAAAAGTCTGTGAAGTTTGGTTTTGTATTATATTATATTATATTATTATAAATCACGTAATCATTTGAAGCTTTCTTAGCTGGGTATGTTTTCAAGCCCTACTAATCTTAGTAACAGAGATTAGTAAACAGCCACAGTTATGGTAGATATTTTCTCTATTAGAATAATAACTGAAGGCTAAATCTAGGGCCTGCAGAATTAATTTAAACTTTTAGTAGTTACATCAGTGGAGCATGATTTTCCTTTCACTGTTGTATGAATATAGCTTAAAGAACCAGTAAAATCTCAAGGAATGAACACAGGATCAGACAGCTCTCATTCCTAAGCATAGCTGCCATGCTCTGTTGTTTTGCTAATTCATGCAGTCTTTGTTACAGTGACCTCCATCTTTTTGTATGTCTAAATGTGATACCATAATTCAAAACCAGAATTTTTTCTATATTCTGTCCAATTTATGTACACAGGATATTAGCATAAACTCTAATTATGAATATGAGCATAATCCTTGCAATAAACATTTCAAATCTCCATGGTATAACATAAAGTGAAAATGGTCTTCAGTTAAACAACTCTCCTATTAAGTCAAACTCCCTTGCAGTTATTCTGAAGAACTGCTATAAGAAGGACAGAATCTAGCTCAACCGTAGCATTGCCTAGAGATTTCTGATTAAGGTCTTTTTCTGGAAAATGAGAGTTTGTATGCAAACTCCCTCCAAGCTGAAGAGGGCTTAGAGACAAATCTGTGCTGCCTGAAGAAGTACATTAAATAAGAGATACTATTTAAAGAACAGCAGTTGTCACTGCCCTCAGGAGACTGCCCATTGTTCCGAATTCATGGAGACAGAGGCACCTGCTCTCCAGATTCATCCTCCCACTGCATGTGCTTGTGGTTTTCCATCTCCTTCTCTGGATGTCTCCACATTACTCCTTCAGCAACACTGAATTGCACTACTGGGTGCCTAGGATTTCTGGATAGCCTGTGCAGGCACCTACCACCAACAACTGGTTACTACCCAGAAACGCTGATTCAAGTTGCTTAATCAAAGAACCTGTTTTTAAGACATTTTAAACCTAACCTGGCCGGAAAAAGAAGGCATGCTTACCACTTTTTATATTTCCAGGCCAGTTTTCAAATCCTTGTAGGCCATAAATTAAAATTCTGTATTAGCTTTTTCCCCCACAATGATCCTAGAAAACTTCTGACCTGAGTAGTCAATATCAATATGCATAAAAGGATCAGGAGCTCTTTTTGTGAAACACTTCAGCAAACGTATTAGCAGTATGCCACGTAGTGGATATAAACACACGCAAGAGCCTACAGGTTTACATTACTTATATCAACATAAATGCAGTAGTTCCATATTAACACAGCAAAATTGAGTAGAGAGAAATAGACAATAAAGATTCCGGATTTTCTGCAACATTAAGTAGATTTAATTTAACATGCTTCATTTTGTTCTCTTATTTTCCATATTAAAAACAAACCAGCATGAAAAATTATTTAATAGATCCCAGTTCAGCAAAGTCCCATTTACACAAAAGCTTAATGACATGCTTATTCCACAAAATATTTATGCTGGTAGTAAAACATCCCTATAATAGGGTAAGTGTCAATGTTATTTACTCTATGGATTTACAGTATAGGGCAATAGATTCATTATTATGCTATATATAATGATTATCTATTAAACTTTCATAGTAACTTACACTATTATGTTTAATGCAGTAATTTTTAACTCTGTGTGGAAACTGTTTCTGGAAAAGTTACTGAGTGCATATTCCTGATCAGACATTACTTGTTTACTTCCTCTGTTAAATATTTTGTTTGCTGTAGTATGACTCTTTAGCTTTTTTGTTATAAGTGTTTACAATATGCACATTAAATCTTTAAAAAATCACATTTATACATTTACAGATAAACTTAACAGATTTGAATTTATAGCATACCTTGTATTAATCAAATTTATAAGGTATAAATACTTTAGAGAATCTTTGTCTTAATACATATGAAGGTGGTTCTGCATTTGTTTTAAGCAGGACTAGGACCTCTACTTTTAGCGTTTGTCTATTTTTTTTCCCCAAAAAATAATTCATTAAAGAATAACTAGTTCATTTGTGAACTGAAAATTCCTGTAACTCCCTAGCTACTAAATTGTCAGCATTCCTCTTAACCCTCTAATATTAAAACCTGATAAACATACTCTGTTATACCAGACTTTTTGATATGAATTTATTATTGTATTAACTATTAAGAGAGCACTAGGATGAATACTTCAAGAATGAGTGTAACTTATGACTGCATGCTCCCATGGAGAAGTAAGAGGAAAGTCAAGCTGTGATTTTTGCTTTAAACCAGCATCATGACAGAGGTCATGATATTGGCATGAAGACAAACTACTAAATCACTCCTTGCCTTTCCCGTTGCTCACTTCTTCAAGACAACATGTACTGATAGCTAGACATTCACCTTGGGATTCGTGTCAGAGTAGTTTTACAGGAGGAAGGAGGGAGGCTTAGGTGAGAAGCTAAGGACTGCAAGATTACTTTTTCCTGTGGGTATCTCACTGTCACATTTCAGTTTTACTTGATTCTAGACATGCTATTATCAGAATTATTACTGTTCCTGACTTACAGTGGAATGCTCTTGAATGGGTAGCTGTAAAAAATGAAGCATTGCCTTTTCCTTTATATTTGACACAATATTTAGATCTGGGTTTTTGAAAAAATGACCAACCGACCAACCAAAGACAAAATGTAAATTAAAAAAAAATCCAACCAAGCACAAAACCCACACAACTCAAAAAAGAACATCAAACAAACATTGAGTTTATTTCTGGAGAGAGGGAGAATAAAGGGACAAATTACAAATTAAAAAAGCAGAAATGATAGTAAAAAACCAAAGGTCAACAGAATGTTAACATGAAATCAAATAATGAAATGCTAGGAAGTTTCACAATTCATACTTCTTCTACCCTGTGAGCTCATCTGTTATTACTTCTTTGATAATCTACTTCTTTACAGAATATCAATTTAATTTTCTGATGGCAAAACGCAGTTTCTTCATAAAAGCTTTTCTCACCAAAGCATCTGAGTTTGGACTCAGCCAGAAAACTTGCGGAAGATGGGAGTGGGCTCAAGGTCCTGAAAAATTTTGATCTTGACTTATTTTCTGTGGAAGCCTGTTTAAAAATCTTATTTTCCTCCAACATTTTATTTTTTAAAAGAGCATATAGATATGCAAAGATACTTTCAGAAAAGTTAGAAGACAACACTAACTTCACACAAACCCAGGAAAGAAGAAAAATGTAAAGTAAATTCAAAATACTTTAAAAACCTCAGTTTTAAGAACTTAATTCATGGTTCCATTGTGTAATGGGGAATGAACGAACTCTTATATGAATCAAATTTATTTGTAGAAGTGAAATGCTCACATTCAACTGAACGTAAATGGACAGACAAGTTGATATGCACTTATACTACCTATGCATTTTAAATGTGTTTTTCAGTGTTGTAGACAGCTGATTTCTCTTTGCTTACATGCATATTTTAATATGGTTGGAGTATCTTTTATTCTTCTATTAGAAGACTATGTACAACCAGTTTGTTCTTTTATTGTGTTCCCCTTTCAAAGTGTATGCATATTTCTACTATTCCTTGTTCTCTAAGAGTTTGCCTTCAGTTTAACAAAACAAAGAGTGGCTAAGATTGTTGTCCGTAAATACATTAAGAAGGTAAACATCAGTAATGTCCTGCATCTGATTTTCAATTGTGTTAGCTGGGACAAGAAATAGCCAGCCACAAAGGACTGTGGTGGGTCGACCTTGTACTTCAGCCAGATACCCACCTAACCGCTCTCTCACTCTCACCCCCTGACAAGACAGGGAGAGAAAATAAGGTGGAAAAGCTTGTGGATCAAGATAAAGACAGGGAGATCACTTACTGATTACCATCATGGGAAAAATAGACTTGGGAAACCTGGATGCCTGGATCCCCACAGGTGGTGGAAGTGCTATGGGTCTCCCAGATTCCAGGGTCTCCACATCACCTGGGTTCCCATGTATAGTGGGGGTGGCACAGGTAGATGCAGATGTCTGAGTGTCCCCATAGGTGCTGGTGTGACATGAGGCAGCCCTGGCCTCTTCTCACAGAGGCCAGCCCAGCAGCCGCTTGCTGCCAAAGCCTGGACACCTACACCCACTACAATTTCAAATGCAGATTAAGACTCTGAGGTGTAATACTAACCAAAGTGCAGTCCTGCTTCAGTCTTTCAGTTGTGTTAACTGGGGCCAGAAACATCCAGTTTTTAAACAGGGTTGATAAGTTTACACAGAGAATTATGCAATAATACTGCCTGTGGCAGACTCATCTGTGCTGTATTACAAAGGATGTTTACCATTTTTTAGAAAAAGCTCCAGCTGATGAGAGCATTAAAATGTAGCTTCCATGTTACTCCACAGGGTAGACACTGGAACACAGACAAAAAGGTAAATCAGACTGAAAAACAGGTGATGCTAGCAATTCTAAATTATTGTTTTCAGTCCCTTCCTTTGTGCAGTCATAAATACCCAGAATATTAAGAACAAGATACTGCCTTTCACTTTCTGTATATGAATTAGCATATTTATGAGTAAGAATGATAAAGATTTTCTTAAGTGTAATTTACTTTGATACAAGAAAAAAATTGGAAATGTTCATAACAACCCTTATCATATTAAAAATACTGTACTTTAGTGAAGAATATAAAGTGTCCTTCCTATAATATACTTCTCTATAGAGTTGTCTGAAAGTCAGGGTTTATGCTCTATGAAATTTTCTGATTGGTTTATGTATATATTTATGATCAGAATCAAACTAAGAAATACATCCCAAGAAATGGAAGATGCTCACATGTCAGGGGAACTTTCCTTCTTATCAGCCTCATCTCATGCTAGATGCATCCATGGATTTCTAAGCTATGGGAACCATTTAGATGAGAAAACAAAAAAATTACCACGAGGAAGTCAAATACTGGAACAGATTACCCAAAGAGGCTGTGAGATCTCCTTCCTTGGAGATGTTCAGGACTCAACTAAACAAGTTCCTGAACAACTTGATCTAATTAGATCTTCTTTGAGGAGTTAAGACTAGTTGGCTTCTGGAGATCCACTGCAAAAGGAATATTGACTAAGGAATTTGTTTTTTAATGACCATAAAAATGACATGCAAAGGACTGTCCATCAGGTATTTGGGACATGCTGCAATGTAAAAACCTAAATTAAGAATATCAATGTGACTGTTTGTCAGTTATTATACCGTCTTGATGGAAGAATGAAGATAAAAATGAAGCTCAGCTACCAATAAAATGTTTCTGTAGGTCTACAGCCATCACTTCTATGACTTTCTTAGCCACAATAAAAGGCTTCCCAGAAACAACTAGGTGCTTTTCTCTGCTGAACGTAGAGAGACATCTGTTCTCTCTAATCATCTTCTGTATCTCTTATCTTTTTGTGTAAATATTGTCAAAAGTTGTGTTGCAACACTTCACTAACACCTATCTTATCTATGACAACAGCAGGTCATTCTGTAATTTGTTCATTCAGTGCTCTTAATTTCTATACTTTGCACTACGTCGTATAATCTGTGCATTGTGCTATGATTGCTTTTTCCTTTTCACAGAAAAACACAATTAACATTAAATTTTCAAATGCACACATACTTAAATTGCAAGCAAGCTCTCATCATAGCTATCTTTTTCATCGAAAACCAATATATGACATTTTCTTTCAAAGCTTCAGTTTTTTACACTTCTTCATTTCATATGGAATGGAAAAAGGTTGATTTTTTTTCTTCCCCAGTAAAACTTGATTTAAGAAAAAGACATTCCCATTATTATGAACTATAATTGAAATGTAGGATTTCTTCCTAGAGTTTCCGGAGCCTCACCTCTTTACCCTAACAAAACATTAATCTAGAACAGTTGTCACAGCAAAAAGATCACTTATCACACAGTGATGCCTATTTTATCCTAGATACCTATTTGCTAACTGAAAGATTACTATTTCATGGAGCCATGGGGCCTAATTTTCAATCTAAGTTTATTATTGGTAGTATGTAATTACTGGTTTATGAAAATTGCAACATTATTAATCCCCTCCTCTTTTTTTAATTGAGGTTAGATTTTAGATTAAGTAGAATATTACTAGATTTTTTTCCAAAATTTGTAGCTCAGACCCTGACTGATGGTCTTATTCAAGATGTAGCAAAGCATGCACTTAATTTTGAGTAACAATTGTTTGGTAACAATTAAATATATCTTTAAAGATATTTTGTTGTTTAAATCCAATTGTTAATTTGATCAGGAATGGTTTAGATTAAGTAACAACAAAGCAAAGCAAAGCAAGGAGAAACAGAACATGGTAAGAATCAACATTGTTATTTACAGAGAATGCAGTATGTGCTAAATTGCCTTATTATTCATTAACCTTGGTAAATCTACATGTGTACTTTAAGTTCAACATCTGCTCGCATATTTTTTCAAATCTGAGGCTAACTACAGAAAAAACAGATATGCTGATTTAGCAGTTAAATCTCTAAGTTAAAATGACATTCAGAGTATAGTTTGTAATTTTCAGAGGCAAATCCCTTAGAAATGTCTGAATACTGCAAAATGCATTTGAATAAATACATTCTTCAGCATATGCTGCATGAACAAAAGTATAATTTTTGTAACCTCTCCCCTCTAAAATAATTATGCTTAGGTATAGTTAATTATGCAGTTTGTATTTCTCATAAATTGTACTAGTGTACAGATGGTTCCAGTGCTTCCCTAGCAGCACCTCAAAAATACGTTAATATCTTTCTATAATTAATTACAAGGAAAAGAAGGAAGAACAATTTTTCCAGATGATTATTTAATAGCACAGTTAGAAGATGTAACCTTTGAAAAACTTAACAGATATTTAGATACATTTATTCAGCGTATTTTCTATTGCAGCACAATTCTTCATGAGGCACATAAAGTATTACATCAGGTCTTTCTCCCCTGTCTGTTTTCTCTCTCCCTATAGTTTAAAATCCATTTTGTATATTTGTGCCTATCAGTTTTGGTTTTTTTAAAAAAAAAAGACTTTTTTTTCTTTCATTTTTTTCAGAATGCAGAGATATTAATGACTGTTTTCATCTAAAACCAAAGACATCTTCAATCTCTTGAAATCTCATTTTCTATTCTATTCTGGTGATGCACATCTTAATGATCCCACATTTTTCTTACAGCTTTAAATTTGCTTGAATTTAAGAAATCAAGAGAAAAGATATATATATAGCTTTTACTGTCTGAAGGTAGAAACAAGAGGGAACACAATTTCCCGTATCTGCTGAAAGGGAAAACAAGAAAAAAGGCTCTCTTTTTTACTCCTCTATGGCTAAAATCTACCCCTACTGAATGCTGCATAAGCTTTTCCATTGATTTCACTTCTTAACTACCCTACAGTCTTCCCTAAAGCCATTCAGTACTCCCTGGAATACGACAGAAGTCTCACATTGAAATTATTGAGAACTTTCTGTGTGAATGGGGGAAACATTTGGACAGAATCCAACCACTGTCTTTTTTCTGTGTCTGCTGAAATCAGTTCTGACCAACTAAAGGATCTGAAGGGGCACTTTCTGCAAGATATCTCACTGAGAACTCTTATACAGTCCTAGTAATCAATAATGAGTGAAGAAACATCTAATGGAAAACTGCACCATATAGGGAGACATGTAGGAAAACATATCTTTTGCTTGAAGATACTACATTTTTATTATTTCAAGCCCAAAAGAAAACAACAATACTTATGAATGTCATCTTTTTATCTGCAAACAAATTCATGCTTAACCACAAATTTGATGTTACCTTTCTGGTTTTAAAAATTCTTTAAAGAATCAAAATAGAGGAAACAGCATTTCTGTTTAAAGTCCTTAGGGAATACAGATTAGACAGTTCCAAAGACTTGTAAACAGTCCTACAAACAAACACGAGGCACCACAGGAAAAACAAAGTTATGGGATCAGCCAACACAAATAGTATGCCATTCAAAATGTCTGTCTTTCACACATTCAATCATGCTATGGCTATCTGACCTTCGATGTTATGATATAAACTACTAAAAATTACTAAACCATTCTCATATGGAAATTGCAGAGCACATGTACTGATCTGTTTCTCTCCATTGATTGTAAAGTATTTTGAGGTGACTAGTGCAGTTCTAAAGTATCACTGGTCTGATGTTAGTAGAGATGAGTCCCAAGCTCAGCGAATAACTGAAAACAAAAACATTCAAAGAAAAACAAACAAACAAAAAAAAACCCAACAAAAAAACAACCTACATTATAAAGTGGCATTGTTCTCAGTAAGCAACATCAATAATTATGTATTGTATTTGGGATCCTGTGACATTAATGGCAGTGGGCATGAGATTGAGAGGTGTTTATTCATAGACATCTGAATGACTGGAGTTGGATAAATTATGATTCTGAGTCATAGACCCTTGTTCTCAGTAGGTTCCAAAATTTGGGTGCAATTTGATGCGTTTTTTAAATTATTATTTACTTTGCATATCTCTGAAAACATGACTGCTGTCCTTGATACACAAATTGACAATGTTGCAAAGTCTCATATTCTACATCTTCCTGGTGTCTTTTTTTTTCCTATTTTCATTTTTAAATTACACAGAATGATGTGTGTGCAAAGTACCCATTACCTGATGGGATATATGGGTTTCCTTCTCCACTCTCCTTTAGCATACCAAATGATTGAATCATAATCATTAATAAGAATCACACAGAGGTTTAAATATCTCTGTAAATTTATGTATCTTTATGAAGCTTTCTGTGTAAGATACATCACACCTATGTCAGCACACGTTATATTGAATTATTGGATTTGTGTGCTTCATTAAACTGAATTGTTTTTAAAAGTTCTCACCAATTTTTTCTCCATGCTCTTTTTTTAAGCTTTGTCCCCGAATGCCTCTAAAAATTCTTCTGTCAAGCAATTCTGAAATGCTAGCATACTTTGCTTCTAAATAATTTTATCCTTTTTCTGTAAGCAGTTTTTCCTTTAAATAGATTGAGACATTTTTCCATGAATTTGCCTTTCTGTTTTGTTAGCCTAAGAAGTCTCATAACATTACTGCCAGCAGAATCGAAAAACAGAAAAACTTTTAGCATAAATATCTCTAGGCGTGCTGTTTCACTTTTGAGTTAGGAACATATGCTCTTTATTTAATCGCTGCAGAGAAATGGATGCTGCTTGAGCATGAATCAGCATAGAAGCTCTGGAACAGACTCTGATCTGATCACCCAGATTAGGGGACTGCTGGAGAACATAATAGTTGCCTCCATATCATGCACCTGGCCTTTTTTTCCAAAGAAAACCAGATGCAGAGAAGGAGTTCTGCATTCAGATACCAATGTACACACAACTGGGGAGCATATCTGGATGTGCAACATGGGAATAAATCCCATATCCCATACATCATAAGTAACTTTAAAAACCCCTAAGACAGATTCCTAAACTAGATGGCATAAATATACTTTTATCTAGTATGTCCTTCCAAGCACTCAGAGTCACATAAATATTTTATTGATTTCTGCTGTGATTCTGAGAGAGTTTAAAGACCAATCGCACTCACTTTCAGTCTGTACAAGACATATACAAACCTGTACAAAATAATAAGACACTGTACATGTGTACCTGAATCAACTTTTATCACACTGTGTTGGGTTTGCATGGCAAGGTTTTGGTCGCGGCGGGGCTACAGGGGTGGCTTCTGTGAGAAGCTGCTAGAAGCTTCCCCTGTGTCTGACAGAGCCAATGCCAGCCAGCTCCAAGATGGACCCGCCCCTGGCCAAGGCCAAGCCAATTAGCGCCTCTGTGATAACATATTTAAGAAGGAAAAAAAAAACAGGGAGAGCTTTTGCAGCTGGAGAGAGGAGTGAGAAGATGTAAGAAACTCTGCAGACACCAAGGTCAGTGCAGATGGAGGGGCAGGAGGTGCTCCAGGCGCCGGAGCAGAGATCCCCCTGCAGCCCGTGGTGAAGACCATGGTGAAGCAGGCTGTCCCCCTGCAGCCCATGGAGGAAGGATGAGGGGGTGTAGAGATTCCACATGCAGCCCGTGGAGGACCCCACGCCGGAGCAGGTGGAGGCACCAAAGGAGGCTGTGGCCTGTGGGAAGCCCACGCTGGAGCAAATTCCTGGCAGGACCTGTGGCCCCATGGAGAGAGGAGCCCACGCCAGGGCAGGTTTGCTGGCAGGACTTGTGACCCCGTGGGGGACCCCACGCTGGAGCAGTTTGCTCCTGAAGGTCTGCACCCCGTGGGAGAGGCCCACGCTGGAGCAGTTCGTGAAGGACTGTCTCCCGTGGGAGGGACTCCATGCTGGAGCAGGGGAACGATGAGAGGAGTCCTCCCCCTGAGGATGAAGAAGCCGCAGAAACAACGTGTGATGAACTGACCGTAACCCCCATTCCCCGTTCCCCGGTGCTGCTGAGGGGGGTGGAGGTTGAAGCCGGGAGTGAAGTTGAGCCCCAGGAAGATGGGAGGGGTGGGGGGAGGTGTTTTAAGAGTTGATTTTATTTCTCATTCCTCTACTCTGTTTTACTTAGTAATAAATTAGATGAATACCCTCTCTAAGTTCAGTCTGGTTTGTTCGTGATGATAATTAGTGAGTGATCTCTCCCTGTCCCTATCTTGACCCACAAGCATTTCGTTATACCTTTTCTCCCCTGTCTAGTGAATGAGGGGAGTGATAGAGCGGCTCTGGTGGGCACCTGGCCCCCAGCCAGGGTCAACCCACCACACACACTTTTATTCTTTTATGCAGACACAAGAATTTATTTGTAGTCTAACTAATGTTTTAACAGTCTAATCAAAATAGAACAAGCAGTTATCATTAATCTAATTACAATGGTATTAACATTTTTCATTCAAATTATTGAATTGTTCCCAGTGCCCATTAATAATTCCGTTAAAAGTACTGTGCACACAGATTTTCTAGTATTTTCCCCTGATCTCCATTGCTATATTTACCTCTCTAAGCACCTCCAGTCAAAGGTCAAGGACCATTTTTTCTTACCATGGGATGCTGTTGTGGGTTGCCAGTATTGAGGGTCCTTTATTAAGAGGAGTATGGTATCAGCAGTGGTGGTAGTTCACTTTCTTTCCTCCTCAGTCTTGCATATGGTGTTCTTTTGCATGTTTCCAAACAGTATGTTGCTAACACTTCTTTTTGCCTGATGCACAAATTTAGTTTTAATGATTATTAAGTTTTATTAAACCTCTACCATATGTGGTACAATTCCTTGGTATAGTTGCATAAAGATAAGCTGAAGCTACAAGCAAGTTACAAGACAGTCATCAGACTGTTGAGCAATGCAGTGTTGCAGCTAAAACTAAGCTGAAACAAAGTCAAGACCAGGCATAAAGGCCTGAAAAGCCATTAGTCCTTTTATTGCTAAGGTAGTAAAAGAACTGTGGTGGGCTAACAACTGTGAAAACACTACATTTGCTGTGTTGCAGTACTATACTTGTGATTGTTCTTATCTGTCCTCTGAAGTCTTACAGAATTTAAGACCTCATCACTTGTACATGGCTTTTCTAACAAATTACTGTTTTCTGTTTCCTTATTTTGCCTCTTCATTTAATGTTTTCCTGTCTACAGTGAACCTTCCTCTGACAGTAGCCTTTTGTTTCCCTTTTGCCCAGAAATCCTTAGTCTGCTTACCCCACTGAATTCTTTCTGAATATCTAAGATTCTGTAAGTGTAATTTATCTTCTCTAACCTAGCCTTTAACAATTTAGTTTTCTGAGGCTGAGCTACTGATCCAAAGATCTTCTTATAAGCCAGAAATAAACAAGCATTTTCAGCTTACATCTAAGGGCATACACATCTAGCACTGGGTTGTAGTTATGTACCTTTTTATAAAAAACATAAATATTTCTTATATGTGTTAGTTTCTGTTGTTTCTCTGTGCAATGTGTCTAAAATAATGTAGGGATTGTTTTGCAATTCAGCAAAACACTATTTTTATAGAATGAAACCAAGGATGTATCTCGCACGTGTTGGGGATAGCCTTAGGGCACATGGGAATGCTTGGGGAGGGGGGGGCAGAAAAAACCCACAAAACCCCCCAAAACTAAAGCCAACATGTACATATACACACAAAATGAACACAGAATGTTTACTGTTGCCAGGTTATTGTATTAGATTGTCCATAGTCTAATTCGGTTAAGAGTTACAATATTCATACAGAATACATACCTTATATGAGCTGCTGAAACTTTTGTTTGGTTTCAGATCTTTTGTCCAGAAACCCACCAAAACCCCAAACCCATACCCTGAGTTTCTCTGAATAAGGCTCAGAATCTGAAAACTAAAACTGAAGCTTTAAAAGATAAATCTATATGTGTTTCCACAGATTCCTAAATAATTTTTTTCTTCATATATATTTGGAAATAATGTTGAAGTATTCAACCCTACATATTCTTTTGCATTTGAGCATTGTTATCAGTAGTGGTTTCATTGGTTTATGCTTTAAAACAGGAAAAAGACAATCAAATCTGCCACGTAAATACCTCTCTTTTTCAGAAGTACATCATAATTTATATTCTTTTTAATATTTCACAATTTTGTGACAGAAGTGAAATCAATATTTTAGTAGTTTCACACTCCTTTGCATGACCCAGCTTGTATCTTTAAACTAATTTTTCATTTGTGAATTATTATTAATTTATCATAATATAGAGGAGGCTTTTCAACAGGTGCCAGTACTGGTCAACATGTATCCCATTAGCTTCAGTGTAAGTTCAGTTATAACAAGGCTGGTTGTGCATTTGAAAACAGCTCCTGTAACATTTTATGGCCTTCTAAAAAAACCCCAAACTGTTAGAGTGAAGTAAGTGGTCTCTACAAAGTTTGTTAACGAAAGAAAAAAATAATCTGAGAATAAAAAAATAATAAAATCCAGTATAGTGTTTGATATTCAATGACAAAAGGGAAGATTTACAGGAAAACAGAGAAAAATACTTGTGTAGGAACTGTGCTTTTGTTTTGGGATTTTTGTTTGGGGTTGTAGTTTTTTTCTTGTCTCTGCCTGATGCAATTTCTTTTTTTTATAGCACAGACTGTCACTGTAATATAAAGTCTCTGTTAGTTTTGACAGCAATAATTCAGTGATACTTCACACTTTCCTTTGGGGACAAATTCATCGAATAGTTACTGGAGGCATTCAGACACCCGCAGTAAAAGGCACAACATTACTAACAGTGATATATAGCTTAATAATATCCTATTTTTCACTTAGAAAATTACCATACTTTACAACAAAAATTTCACCATAGGGAATTTTATTAGCACTGGTGAATACAAATACCAGCAGCAGCATCCTGAGAGCACTTCAGTAATGAAAAAGGTCACAAGACACCATCTATGATATTGGACTTCATATCATATTATGCCATAAGCTCTATTCTTACCGAATACGTGCATTGTGACTTTGGGGTAACCAGAGATACACTTAAGACTGCAATGGAACTTCCATTATAACTCAAAGGTTTTGTATTTTAATTCTACTATACGCATTACTTCTAAAATAGTCTTGATTTTTTTTTCTTTTTTCCATCAACTTCCCTTTGGGATACCAAAAAAAACAACTTCTGCGGTGTGTCTCACTTTAAATTATTATTGTTTTATTTATTTATTTCCTGGTAAAACTGTATGAAATCTATTTTTCAGTTTTTGTAAATTGATATGAGTTCATTTTAGTAAAAATTAAGAACTGGATTGCTTGTTGGACTGTACATAAACTGGCAATAAAGGTAGATATAAATCCCCTTTTGTTCTTCTGTTCGTGAGCAAGAATATGCATCCAAGTATTGACCAACACCTGCAGGTCTTTTTCAACCTGGGCTGCTTTCCAGCCACTCTTCCCCAAGCCTGTTGGGGTTGCATGGGGCTGTTGTGATGCAAGTGCGGGACCCAGCACTGAGCCTTCTTGAGCCTCATACAGTTGGCCTTGGCCCATTAATTCAACCTGTCCAGATCCCTCTGTAGAGCCTTCCTACTACCAAGCAGATCAATGCTCCCACCCAACTTGGTGTCATCTGCAAACTTACTGCGGGTGCACTCGATCCCCTCGACCAGATCATTGATAAAGATATTCAAGACAACTGTCCCCAGTACTGAGCCCTGGGGAACACCACTTGTGACCATCCACCAACTGGATTTAACTCCATTCACCACAACTCTTTATGCACGACCATCCAGCCAGTTTTTTACCCAGCAAAGCGTACGCCCATCCAAGCCATGAGCAGCCAGTTTCTGCAGGAGAATGCTGTGGGAAACAGTGTCAAAGGCTTTTCTAATGTCCAGGTAGACAACATCCACAGTCTTTCCCTCCTCCACTAAGTGGATCACCTTGTAATAGAGGGAGATAGGGTTAGTCAAGCAGGACCTGCCTTTCATGAACCCATGCTGACTGGGCCTGATCACCTGATTATCCTGTAGATGTCATGTGATGGCACTTAAGATCATCTGCTCCATAACCTTCCTCATCACCAAGGTCAGACTGACAGGCCTGTAGTCCCCCAGATCCTCCTTCCAGCCCTTCTTGTATATGGGTGTTATATTGGCTAACCTTCAGTCAACTGAGACCCCTCCGGTTATTCAGGACTGCTGATAAATGATGGAAAGTGGCTTGGTGAGCACTTCTGCCAGCTCCCTCAGTACCCTTGGGTAGATCCCATCCGATCTCACAGACTTGTGTGTATCTAAGTGATGCAGCAGATCAGTAACCATTTCCCCTTGGATTATGGGGGCTTCATTCTGCTCCCCATCCCTGTCTTCCAGCTCAGGGGGCTGGGTACCTAGAGAAAAACTGGTCTTACTTCTAAACACTGAGGCAAAGAAGGAGTTAAGTACCTCAGCCTTTTCCTCATCCTTTCTCACTGTGTTTCACCCTGCATCCAATAAAGGATGTAGATTCTCCTTAGTCATCCTTTTATTAATGTATTTATAGAAACATTTTTTATTGTCTTTAACAACAGTAGCCAGATTAAGTTCTAGTTGGGCTTTGGCCCTTCTAATTTTCTCCCTGCATAGCCTAATGACATCCTTGGAGTCCTCCTGAGTTGCTTGCCCCTTCTTCCAAAGGTGATAAATTCTCCTTTTTCTCCTGAGTTCCAGCCAAAGCTCTCTGTTCAACCAGGCTGGTCTTCTTCCCCACTGCCTCATCTTTCAGCACATGGGGACGACCTGATCCTGTGCCTTTAAGATTTCCTTCTTGAAGACTGTCCACCCTTCCTGGACTCCTTTGCCCTTTAGGACTGCCTCCCAAGGGATTCTGCTGACTAGACTCCTAAACAGGCCAAAGTCTGCCCTCCAGAAGTCCAAGATAGCAATTCTGCTGACCCCCCTCTCCATGTTTCTGCAAGAATTGAAAACTCTATCATTTCGTGATCACTATGGCCAAGACAGCCTTCTACCATCACATCACACACAAGTCCTCCTCTGTTCACAAACAGGTCCAGCATGGTGCCTTCCCTAGTTAGCTCACTCACCAGCTGTGTCAGGAAGTTATTGTCCACACACTCCAGGAACTTCCTGGACTATTTACTCCCCGTTGTATTGTATTTCCAGCAGACATCTGGTAAGTTGAATTCTCCCATGAGAACAAGGGCTGGTGATCATGAGACTTCTCCCAGCTGCTTATAGAATTTTTTGTCTGCCTCTTCATCCTGGTTGGGTGGTCTATAACAGACTCCCACCATGATATCTGCCCTGTTGGCCATACCCTTGATTCTGACTAGGAGCTTCCACTGCTCCTAGCCCTGCCCAGGTCTCGTCAGCCACTGCCATGGAAGCCACAGGCTCCTGGCGGCTCTCTTGGCTCCCCCTGAGTTTTCCCCAGTCCAGGAAACCCCACTGTGAACCATGCTACAGCGCTCCATGGCAGATTGTGCCAGCACTGGAGGTGCTCACCTTGGCAACTGAGTCAATTCAATAGGACAATAGGAAAAGGCCTCAAGTTGCGCAAAGGGAGGTTTAGGTTGGATATTAGGAAAAATTTCTTCACCAAAAGGGTTGTTAAGATTTAGAACAAGCTGCCTAGGGAAGTGATTTAGGTATTTCAAAGATATGTTGACGTGGCACTTAGGGACATGATTTAGTGGTAAATTTGATGATTTTAAAGGTCTTTTCCAACCTAAATGATTCTATGATTCTTTGTTTCACGTTCATGGATAACCTGTGCAATGTTGTCAAAGGCCAAGTCCACTTCTCAATCACAAGCCTCTCTGTATGCTTCTCTTCCTAAGTGTCCTCATGTCAGACGCCCACAGAGATATAAATAGCTCACCCTTATGTTCCCCCAACCAGGTGCACCTGAGCCATTTCGTTCAGAATAGAATGAATACAATAGTTAAGTTGGAAGGGACCTACAATTATCACCTAGTCCAACTGCCTGATGAGTTCCGGGCTGATCAGAAGTTAAAGCATGTTGTTAAGGGCATTGTCCAAATGCCATTTCTAGCAGACTCATCCACCTGCTGGTTGTTTCTATGTTCTTCAGTAGCATGACTCTTGGGTATATGAGCATCTACATGACATACTTTTACAACCAGCTTCTCTACCTGGGCAGCAATATCTTGCCACAATGCAGCAGCCCAGATGGGTTTGCCTCTGTGCTGGCAGTTGCCCTGCTTCCATTGCTGTAACCACCCCCACAGGGCATTTGACACCATCCATAAGTCAGTACAGTTATAGAATACTGACCATTTTTCTCATTCAGCAATATCTAAAGCCAGCTGGATGGCTTTCGCTTCTGCAAACTTGCTCCATTCACCTATTTCTTCAACAGTTTCTGTGACTCGCTATGCAGGACTCCACACAGCATCTTTCCACCTCTGATGCTTTCCCGCAATATGACAGGACCCATCAGTAAACAGAGCATCTTGCTTCTCATTTCCTGGTATTTTTTAATACAGTGGGGCCTTTTCAGCACAGGTCACCTCTTCCAGTGATGCTCAAAAAATTCTGTCCTCTGGCCACTCCTTGATGACTTCCAGGATTCGTGGGCAATCAGGGTTTCCAATTCAAGCCCCTTGCATGATCAATGCAACCCACTTACTCCATGTAGTATCAGTTGCATGATGAGCAGAGGGGAGCCTCCCTTTGAATATCTAGCTCAGCATAGTTCTTCAAAACTGTTCTTCATTCTTCAAAACCAGTACAATAGGTTATTAAGTGAGTTCCTTGATTTTCAACAGTATGAAATGAAGCTTTATCTGGCTTCAAATTTGGATTCTCAGACACATACCTAAAAAAGGCATGGAAATTACTAATGTAGTCAACTAGAAGACAATTAAATTATTTCAATTTATATTAATAATGATAAAGATCGCATTCCTTTCTAGATATAATATTCATAATATGTTTGTTATATGAAATCATAAGGCAGAATTCAAAAGACAAATTACAGACATTTCTACTTTTAGGTATTTCTCTTCATACAATATTACATGGAGACTAAACACTTCCAAAGGAGAATTTGTTTCATCCAGAATAAGGCTACGGCATACATTGTACCCTAAGCTGGACTGTTTCTTACAAAGATATCTGTAAGCAATTCAAATGCAGGCATCTGTTTTGCACATAGCAAAACCTATGTGTCATTCTTAGCACCAGCTATTCAGACCATGTTTTCATGAGTGTCATAGGACAAATAACGCTCTGGAATGTAAAGACTCATTTGCTCTGAGAGAGAGAGGCAGCTGAATCAATAACAATCAATAACAATAAATAACAAACAACACATTATACTGTGTTAACCTTATTACTAAAACTGCAATTATACACAAACAAAACCTAACCTAACACTTGCAATGGCAGCAGACATGGTAATAAAGACACAAAGGACAGTGGCACTTTCACGCTTTGACACATTAACTACAACACCATCACCTTTCTAGCCACCAAAGACCCAGCATGGCAGCACAAGGGATGTCAGGGTTGCTCTGGGAGGGTATGAATGCTGTTTGTAGTGGGTACCTGCCACGCACTTGGGTCTGCTCCCTTTCTGGTGCTGACCACAGTGTAGACGCACAGCTGCTTTGCTCTGCGTGCACAGCAAGGGCAGGGTCATCTTCTTCCACACTCTGGCTTGTGGTCTGGCCCAGGGATGACTCTCCTCTGGGGTGTCTGGAAGAGTGTGCCAGAACCCAGCCTGCCACAGTTTGTGCTGAACTTGGTGACCTCATGTGGATCATCTTGCCAGGATTTTATGCAGTTATTATCAGTTTCCCGCAGTGGGTGCAATAGTAGTGTTAGTTTTAAAGAGCACAGCTCAATAATTACTTTCTTTTCTGTATCCATCTTCTTAAAGCTACAGTTTACATATTTATTTCTGTCAGATTTTAGCACCAATGGAAACCATGCAGACTCCTCCACACCAATATGCATGCAAAAGATGTACTCCTATGTTCTGAATTTGATTGTTTCTATATAACTATAGAATAACAAACAGACACATAATCCATTTATGCAAAGTATTAAAAACACATTTTGCACATGGAAAGTAAAATGTTGAGACTCTGTTTTTCCCCTGTGCTCACAATTGAAGTTAATAGAAGTTTTCCTAGTCTAAAATGGACACATTACATCACTTTCAGTAGTTTCTCTAGATTTGTAACACTGTAATTGACAAGAGAATCTATTGTTTAGAAATTTGCAATTAAATCCATCTAAAAATCCTTTTATACTGAAGAATAAACAACTTAAAACTTATTTTCCTTTTTAAATCATTACTCCTTTTTTTAATCAAAATTTTAAGCTTCTACAATGACATTAGTTAAAGTACCATTCTACAAATCAAAATCTGTAAAAGTATTCAAATACAGAAAGACTGACAATAAAACAAGAAACATACGCAACAAAATGCTGTAAAGAAGATGTATTTGATAAAGAAGCCATTTGAAAAAGTTCACTCATTAAATCTATGTTTTATCTAAACTTCTGTTTATAACTCACTTTTTGTGGTGGGTTAGCCTTGGCCAACAATCAAATTCCCACTCAGAAAACAGGAACAAGAAAGCTCATGGCTTGAGATAAAGTCAGGGACATCATTTTCCAATCATCATGGGCAAAACAGACTCAACATGGGGAAAATTAATTTATTGTCAATTACTTGGGTATCGAGAAACAAAAAGATAAACATTAAAACAGCACCTTTGCTCCCCCTATTCCCAGGCTCAACTTCACATCTTCATCCCCAACTCCTCTACTTCCTCCCCTCCAGAGTGGTGAAGGGAGGATGGGAAATGGGGGTTGTGATCAGTTTATGACACCTCTTCTCTGCTGCTCCTTCCTCACAGTTTTCTCCAGGGTTGGCTAGGGTCTCCACAGGCAGCAGGGAATATCTGCTCCACCATGGAGCTCATCCTCCTCCTCCTCTTCAGGCCTTGATCTTCCATCTGCTCTTTCTCACTCTTTTTATTACACTCTTCTCTCTCTCTATGGCATTTTTACCCTTTCTCAAGCATGTTTTCCTTGAGGTGCCACCATCTTGTCTGAGGAGCTCACCTGAGGTAGGTTCAGCAGAGCCAGCTGGAACTGGCTATATCTAGTATGGGGCAGCCCCAGCCTCTCCTCACAGAGGCCACCTATGCAGTCCCCCGCTGCCAAAACTTTGGCACCTACAGCCCATACACTTTAATTTAGCAAGTCTTTACTGATTTCATAAAGGGCAAGGCCAACTTCTCTACTATTTGTTCTTGCAGTATCTTTTGGTCCTCACTATTTTTTGTTCAGTCATGTAGTGAATGGAAATTGGAAATTTATGTGCTAAAGACTATCTTCTCCACTCCTACACAGCAGGAGAGAAGACAGAAGGCCAGGGACAAGGTCCGCTGCATTTAACGGCAGCATAGACTTACTTCAAATGAAAATACTGCCCTGTTAAATTTAAATGTGGCAACTCTTCAGCATCAGTGAATAAAGACAGATAAGAAATATTCTTTCCTCATGACTGAGTAGATATTTCTGATATCATTCATCATTCACCTTGTTTATTCTTTCCTAATTACTCTGTAGGATGATCATCTTATAAGAACTCTCAATTCACACATCATGTATCATCTGGCTTGTGGCTCCTTTTCTCTTCCCTTACTAGGTAATGAAAACTTGCATGCATTTATCAAACACACAACTTCTAAATGCCGTGGAAACATTTCAGATCCAGTAAAAGAGCTTCATGCCATTTATATTTTCCATTGGAAAGAACAGTAATGAAATATGCACATTGTGCCTGTGATTAATACATAGCTGACAGAAAACCCTGCATCACGGTTTTAAACACAGGAAAGAAATATTGAAAGTTCTAATGAAAGAACTGAAGACAGACTCAGGGGCTGATGAATAGAAGATATTTCTAAGATAAATCACCATTTTAAAGAAAAAAGTAGATAATAAAATTACATGATTTTTCATCATAGAATTATCAAAATAAAGCTTTTTATCTTCACTAAGCTGACAGTGCTATTAGAACTCAAACCAGGATATAATGAAGTCATCAGTTTTCTATATGGTAGATATAGTCCATCTGTCCATAAACCTGCTTGTTGAGTTTGTTATTCTTTTTTTTTTTTTTTTCCTTTCATGTACAACTTCTTCAAAAGTCAAGCTAAAGAAAAATCCTCTGTCTGTATTTGGTGTCATGCAGACAGAGAACAAAAAGACCTGAAGATAATCTGTAACTAATGTATAAAACAAGAGACAACAACTGAGTGAATTAAGAAAAAAAGAACACAAGCAACTCCCAAAACAGTTATTAATCCATACCCTACACAGCAATCATAGGACACCAATTATCTCACAGTTAGCAACTGTCTTGAAGTGATTGCAACCACAGAGGAGTCTCTGGAGTAACAGGAAGGAAAATAGTAGGCAGCATACCAGCTGATAATCTTGATTGGCAAGAGTGCTGCTCAAGGGGCTGAAAAGCTCTTCATGTTGGCATTCTTAGTGCATATTTCTTAAAAAGAAAACAAGTTTTCCTGATAAGTAATGCATCTTGCAAGACATGTGGCGGTACACAAGCCTAAAGAGCTTCTGCACTAATGTTAAGATACCATAACACTAAGCAGTTTGTAAGAGATTTACAATAACAGCAATAGCAATATACTTTCTCGTAGGCTTGTAATACAAATTAGGCACATTGTGTTGTAGTGTTATACAAAGATTTATTCATGCAAGTTGAACATGGTCACATAGCTCACTCTTGACAAAGCCATACTTATGCAGTTCATCTCATATTAAGCATATGAACATGGCTGATGTGGCTTGGGTGCTGCCAGGAGCAACTGCGGGAGATTTAAAAAGCCCGAGGGAGTGACAGTGACCCGGACTGCTGCCAACAGGGCGTGGCATGGCAGTTTGCAAGGGAGGGTGCGCAGGGAGGGCCCTGCAACCTGCTTGTAGGCCCACAGCTCAGGGAAGTGCTCTGGGCTTCTGCCAAAATGGTGGGCACTCACCTGAGAGCTAAAACCGGTGTTCCTACAGAGAACATCACCCCTGAGATGTCTGACGCATCCACCCAGATGGAACTGGTAAGGAAGGAGACTTCAGTACAGGCAGTAGGTTGCAGCAAGTGCCCAGACCCTTCTCCTGGTGAACAGCTCAGTACCTGCACAAGTTGTGCACAGGTTGATGATCTGTTATGTCACGTGGCAGAGTTACAGGAAACAGTTAAAAGGTTCTGCAGTATTAGAGGGGCTGAGGTGGAGATAGGTAGGTGGTTTCATAACCAAGATCCTGTAGTGGGCACCACTGAGAATGAGGGACCTTGGACCCTCATGACCCACAAAAGAAGGATGCCACTTCTGTCTCTACCCTCGAACTTCACAATCAAAACCAGATGTGAAGCTTTAGCAGCTATAGACACCCATGAGCAAGGTCTGCAAGGAGGAATTATAGTTTACAGAAACTGAAGATTACAGAATGTGGAAGAAGGGACTGGCCACTTGGGAGGAATATAAGAATGTAGTCAGAGTATGCATGGATGCAACCAGGAAGGCTAAGGCTCACTTGGAATTAAATCTGGCAAGGGACGTCAAGGACAACAAGAAGGGCTTTTTCATCAGCAGCCAAAGGAGGACTAGGGAAAATGTGGGCCCGCTGCTGAATGAGGTGGGTGGTCTGGTGACGGAGGATACAGAGAAGGTGGACTTACTGATTGCCTTCTTTGCTTCAGTTTTTACTGCTAAGTCTTTACTGCTAAGGCTGCCCCTCAGTAATCCCAGACCCTGGAGGTAGGAAGGAAAGACTGGAGGAAGGAAGACTTTCCCTTGATTGAGGAGGATTGGGTTAGAGAACATTTAGGCAAACTCAACATCCACAAATCCATGGGCCCTGATGGGATGCACCCACGAGTGCTGCGGGAGCTGGCAGATGTTATTGCTGTGCCACTCCCCATCATCTTTGAAAGGTCATGGAGAACAGGAGAGGTGCCTGAGGACTGGAGGAAAACCTATGTCACTCTGGTCTTCACAAAGGGCAAGACAGAAGACCCCGGAACCCACAGGCCAGTCAGCTTCAACTCCACCCCTCCTTCAACTCAGCTTCAACTCCACTCCTCAGCTTCAACTCCACTCCTCCTTCCCTGCTCTGCCCCGATGAGGCCACACCTGGAGTTCTGTGTCCAGTTCTGGGCTCCCCAGTTCAAGAAAGACAGAGAACTACTGGAGAGAGTCCAGCAGAGGGCTACAAGGATGATTAGGGAACTGGAGCACCTCTCTTATGAGGAAAGGCTGAGAGAGCTGGGTCTGTTTAGCCTGGAGAAGACTGAATCATAGAATCATAGAATCATAGAACGATTTGGGTTGGAAGGGACCTTAAAGATCATCTAGTTCCTACCCCCCCTGCCATGGGCAGGGACACCCTCCACTAGACCATGTTGCCCAAAGCCCCATCCAACCTGGCCTTGAACACCTCTAGGTATGGGGCATCCAGAACTTCTCTGGGCAACCTGTTCCAGTGCCTCACCACCCTCACAGTAAAGAATTTTTTCCTTATATCTAATCTAAATCTACCCTCCTTCAGCCATTCCCCATTGTCCTATCACTACATGCCTTTGTAAACAGTCCTTCTCCAGCGTTCTTGTAGGCCCCCTTTAGGTATTGGAAAGCTGCTATAAGGTCTCCCTGGAGCCGTCTCTTCTCCAGGCTGAACAACCCCAACTCTCTCAGCCTGTCTTCATATGGACTCGCTCCAACAGGTCCATCTCCTTCTTATGTTGGAGCCCTTACAGCTGGATGCAGTACTCCAGGTGGGGTCTCATGAGAGCGGAATAGAGGGGGAGAATCCTCTCCCCTGACCTGCTGGTCACACTGCTTTTGATGCAGCCCAAGATACAGTTGGCTTTCTGGGCCACAAGTGTACATTGTTAGGTCATGTTGACCTTTTCATGAGCCAGCACTCCCAAATCCTCCTCAGGGCTGCTCTCAATCCACTCTTCACCCAGCCTGTAGTTGTGCTTGGGATTGCCCCAACTTGGGTTCAGGACCTTGCACTTGGCCTAGTTGAACTTCATGCGGTTCGCACAGGCCCACCTCTCAAGTCTGTCAAGGTCCCTCTGGATGGCATCCCTTCCCTCCAGCATGTCAACTGCACCAACTCCCCTGAGAGGGGATCTCATCAATGCTTGTAAATATCTAACAGGTGGGTGTCAAGAGGATGGGGCCAGACTCTTTTCAGTGGTGCCCAGTGACAGGACAAGGGGCAAGTTCCATCTGAATATGAGGAAAAAATTCTTTACTGTGAGGGTGACAGAGCACTGGAACAGGCTGACCCAGAGAGGTTGTGGAGTCTCCTTACATCACGTATCAAGCATGAAGTATGAGATACAACAATTTCAGGATATTTTAGAAACTGTCTTTGTGCATATGGGATTAATTCTCCTTAGCATCATGAGTCTCCAACAAAATCTTGTAACTGAAGTGTTTTAAAGAAATTACCTTCTAATGCCCAGCTTTAGCTTCCTGCCTCCCTCCCCATCCCTCCACCTCGACCTCCCTGCCAGGTAGAACTGAAAACCTACAGTTGCAAATATATAATTCATATATGATCCAGATGTAAAAATTAAACATCTCAGAATGGCATCCAAGACAATCTGAATAATACACGGAGCCATTCAGAGCTAGCTAAAAGAGCTGTCTCTCTCCTGTGACTTTTTAATAACTCAAGCTTCTTTGCCAACTAACTCAATAGCGAGTGAAAGGCTCATTCCACCCTGTGGAATGACATACCTTCAAAGAGAAGCTTATCTTTACATTGCCTACAAAGAAACACAAATGACAACCTAGGTTAGCTATGATATGCTGTAGTTGAGATGAATCCCACTACCCATAGTAATTGTTGAATAGATGTAGAAAGAAAGACAATGTCTATCAAGAAACTAACTTAATTTCCAAGGTTTCTCACAGATCTATATGGTCAAACTACTAATCAATACAGATCTAACAGCTTTTAAGTTTGAAATATGTGATTCTCACTCAAATTGACATTCTCTTGTGTTCATGATAGAATCTGGAATTCAATAGTCCATCTTCATCTGTTTCCTTTGATAATCCTGATTCTCCCAATCTCAATGATTATCTCATTTTATAACTGAAGAATTAAAACAGGAAGGGTGCCCTAACCTAAGTGCCTAGAAGATTTATGCTGGAGACTGACATTGCCTATGCTCACTGTATTGCCAATGAAGAAAAATAGGTATTTTTCTGAGAGAGGAATTCAACTCATCTATCTCAGATCTTATTAAATACAGAGAGAGCCTAGGATAATTTAGTTAGACTTACACATTTAATTTTTTGTGATCTAAAAATTAGGTGGCATTAATCCTACTAGTCAAAATGATATAGCCTTTCCTCTCACCATTGACTGACTTCTCCCAGTTTGAAAATGCCAGTATTGCTGGTGCATGTCTCTTCTGGCCAGACAGTAAACAGAGACACTTAATGACTAGTCTTTTAATTCTTTTAATTTGTTAATGCATTGTAATTCCTCTGACTTTTTTCTCCTCTTTTCTAAGGAATGTTCATGACTAAGCTTTTTCTTTATGGTTATATAACTTGATAATACTTTTTAAAAATGTTTATTGGATTAATGCATGCAACACATTATTTATTTTCTTTGAAGTTAGAGAAGCAGTAGCCAGTCACTCTGAAATAATGGCACATCTGAAGAGCCACCTGCCCTTCCTTTTATTAGCTTTGCCTTTGAGAAATATGATAATATGCTGGCCAAATGTACAAATAAACCCAACTGTCTGAACTTGTGTCTATTTTATTTCCTGAGTGTTTATCTCAGAAATTATATTTAGATGAGATTTAAAACAATTTGGGTCACAAAATAAAAAGCTGAAATACCTCATCTACTAGATGAAATTAATATCATGCTGCATCTCTTCTTATTCCATAAAAACCATTTGGCTTCCAGAAAGACAATTTAATCTAGAGTGAAAATTTAATCTCAAAAGATCCAGTGAGTGGCCACAAACTTTCAGGAAGGATCATAGAAATTTTATGCAATTAAAAAAGTTGGAAATAAGCTTTACAATTTCCTTATGCACACCTGAGGAAGGAGCTGTCTGCTGAGGGAATTACCTTTTCTTTCTCTGATGTCATGATTCTCTATGTTAGTCCCCAAGTATAAATAGGGTTTAAAATTAAATATTTGGCAATGGCAAGACATCTAACATTATTTTGCCTAGAAATACAATTTTTTAGAATGGAAAAACTTAAGACTCCTTTTTTAGCTAAGAGGATAATATGTTTTTTAACGAATAGGAAGGAGAGTGATAGACATAATGACCAAATAGAACATGAAGGATATTGCATGATGGAAACATTTTTTAAAAATATTTTTTTTGTCTTAGCAACTGTCCTATAATATGAGAAATAAAAAAACCCAAAACAGCACATAACCCTGACTTCCATATACAACCTTCAGTTCAACTATATTATTGCATATTAGTACTGTCAATATCAGAACAGAAAGACAACTGACACAGATGTCATGGGAATTATTACTGCACTACTGAAAAAAAAAAAAGATAACTCATGTCTGAGAAACTCTAAGTGTTGTGAGGACAAGGGAATACCTGGCAGAGAAGTTTCATCTTAAAACTTAAAATTCTGATGTCAAAGTAGCGTAACAACTATGCTATCAGCAGACCGGAATAAAGACTAGCAGAAGAACCAAAGTGAAAGAGCGTCTTTCTAAAGAATCAGTGTTTTCCATGGAAGTGACAGAGTTGCTCAACATGTGTACAGAACTTAATGGATCACATATTCTAAATTGCATTTTGATTAAAATGAACAATAAAAGACAACAATCTACATTAACTCCCACATATAGACAGAATGAAACCAAAGTGTGCATGAATTTAAGCTCACCTCAGAAATATGCAGCGAATATAATAAAGTACCTTTCAAGATATTCTATTCTATTCTACTTCAAGCTGAACCCCTCTGATCTTGTCAAACCCAGTACTTTCCTTTACCCATCACTGCTACTACCTAATCACTCCTTTTCTTGCCCACTAATGATTAGTAAACTCAGTGGCCTAAATGCTTATTTGAACTTTGTATTGTGTCTCCTGGGTTTAAAACCAAATCTTGTGTGAACAAATTTTCTCTATATTTCTAGCTTAGCATCAGAATATTATTTCGTGCTGGACTTTAGCACTTGAATCTGTCACAAGAATCTGGTATTGAAAATATGTATGAAAAATGGGAAAAGGAAGATGGGAAATGTCAGATTTTCTTGAACATACAGAATTTTCCTGCAAAGTTTCAATCAACATAAACTTTCATGATGCTTTTTCTCAGAAGTCTTACATTGCTGACTACTATTGACCTCAGAACTGAAACAGTCCCATGCAAATTATCAGTGGGCCTCCAAAAACACACCATAAGACTTCTTCTTGTTTAACAGATATGATATGTGTTTACAAATAGAAGCTGCAGTCCTTGATCAGTTTGCAAACTTTCTTTTCCTGTTGGATTCTACTATTTGGTCATTTTCATCCTCCATACACAAAACCGCCACCTGCTGAAAGCACATTCTGGACTGATGCATGGAATACAGCCAACTGTATTTCTGATAGAATATAAGCCATCTAAAAGTTTGTTAATTTACAGAGTGCCTGTTTTGATTGACGAAGAGTGAATCTTGAGCCAACCTGGAACAGTTCATGTAAGTTTTGAATAACCCTCTACCTGAGACTGAATATTCATCAAGGCCAACATAGTTAACCAGCGAATTCTCCACATGTAGCAGTACGTAAAGGTACAATGTTGCTAGTATTCATAGTTTGCTTTTTTTGTTTGTTTGTTTGTTATTGTCTTTTGCTTCTCCAGCTCTCATGACCTAGGCTAGGTTTCAGACTCCTAAATTAAGATATCTACAGAGTTGAACTTACTCAGGGATCAATCTAAACTCTCACTAAAGGCATTGGAAAGCCAGTCTGAAGAGATACTCATCTTGGCGTGAAGGAGATACCTACGCTAAGGCAGTCTGGGGCTTACACAAGATGAATAAGGAGAACTAGAGGGAATGGGATTGTTCTGCCTGGAGAGAGAAAACTAAGGGGGATCTAATTTTCATTTTCAGTTACCTATTGGGGGTTATAGGGAAGACCAGACCAGAACCTTCCCAAAGGTGCATAACAACACGACGATTCCATCTAGAGGAAAGGGCGGGGGGGAAACCACAGAGTGGAACAGGCTACCCAGAGAGGTTAGGTATTCTACCTTCTTGGAGACATTCAGACTTTTATTGGACAAAGCCCTGATACAAAGCATGATACAACTTTGAAGTTAACCCTTGTTTGAACAAAGGTATTGTGCTGGTTTTTGCTGGGATAGAGTTAATTTTCTTCATAGTAGCTAGTATGGGGCTATGTTTTGGATTTGTCCTGAGAATAGTGTTGATAATACAGGCATGATACAGATAATACTCTGCTATTGCTGAGCAGTGCTTACACAGAGTCAAGGCCTTTTCTGCTTCTCACACCACCCCACCAGTGAGTAGGGTGGGGGTGTACAAGAAGTTGAGGGAGGACACAGCTGGGACAGCTGACCCCAAATGACCAGAGGGATATCCCATACTATATGACATCATGCTCAGCTGGTGCTGGAGGAAGAAGAAGGAGGGGGGCGTTCTCAGTGATGGCATTTATCTTCCCAAGTAACTGTTATGCATGATGGAGCCCTGCTTTCCTGCAGATGGCTGAACACCTGCCTGCCCATGGGAAGTGCTGAATGAATTCCTTGCTTTGCTTTGCTTGTGCGCAGCTTTTGCTTTACTCATGAAACTGTCTTTCTCTTGACCCATGAGTTTTTTCACTTTTACTCTTCTGATTCTCTCCCCTCTCCTGTCATGGGGGAGTGAGCTGCTGCGTGGGGATTAGTTGCTGGCTGGGATTAAACCATGACAGGACTAGATAACTTCAAGAAATCATTTCCAATGTCAGCTATGACATTAAATTTTCTTCTTGAACAAAAGAAACTTATATTAAAAAAAATATGTTGAGAACCTCTGTTACTAACATCTTCAAGTTACTGTAACTGCATTGTGCAATAGAATCAAGTATATTGTGGAAAAACTGTTCTCAGAAATAGCTAGTGGGACAGTGAAATCTTGTTTTTGACAGGTAACATGCATACATTTGACAACTTACATTTACCCACAAGTTATTGCAAGAGTTACTTGAGTTATTGCCATGCTTTTTCCACAAAGTTCAACTAGGCACTATACAATACTATTTCAGTATGAACAAACTTGCACTATAGATAATTTTCTACCAGCAGCTTTGTTAACAAAGATAAGAATACAGGGTAAGATAAAATATAGTTTTGCCTTCAAACTTCACTTAATGATCCTTTCTATCAGAAATATCTCTTTTTCATCTGCTGTGCACCTTAAAACTCTTGACGTGGTGTTTGCCACTTTGGATGGTCAGGAACTTTTCCTCATCCATACTTCCAAACACTTCCAAAAAAGCAGAGACATGTAGGTTTGAATATGCTTTCTGAAATATTGCATACTAAAAAGTATTCCTTCTTTAATTATAATGATTTTTAATGATTGAACATTCATGAGAAAAAAACTTCATGAATTACACAGTGAAACTTGGTTAATGCTAAATGTGCAATATTCTTAATCTTTTCAGTATCGAATTTAGATTTTTAAATACTTTGTTCTATTAAGCATCATCCTAGATAATGAACCAATTACCAGTCATATTTAATCTCAGGGATATTTGTTTTCATAAAAAAAGCAGATTTAAAGAAGTTTGTTTGCAATGGCAAATCAAGGTCAGCATTTTAGTGTGGAATGCTATAAGTGAAGCGTTATTTATTTGAAATCGAGTTTGTTTCTCTGATTTAATAATCAATTGAAGAAGAGGATATCTACTTTAATCTTCAAAATCCTCCAGGCAAGAATATTAATGTAAATCATCATTATGATGCACAAAAGTGCTTGCAATATTGTTGAAATGAAAATCATGATAATCCCTTCATGTAAAAACAGATTTCCTAATAAATCTGTATATGTCACCCCATAAAAAAAAAAACAAACCAAAAAACCCCCAAAACCCAAACGTATAAAAAATATATATTTGTGTTAAATATTTAGTTCTAAGTGAGATTTCAATTCAGGCTGTTTGCATTTTCCTGTTTTCTTCATATTTCATATACTTTTGCTATTTAATTTCCTTTTTTTTACAGTGTAATTTTTATTTCCTTACAGTTTCAGTTTGAATGAAATTTCAGAAATTTGTAGCAAGAACATATTTAGGAGGTAGGAATCAGTTTTAGCTCTATTATATTCAACTTTTGTTAATGATAAAGAAGGTCAAATGGCCCCCTGTGACCAATAAACCATGTGTTTTGGGGTCATGGGAGTCCAACTTTGATTTAAAAACAAAAACAAACAAACAAAATACACTTTCCTGAAGTTAATGGAAGTTTAGATGTTTCATAAAAGGAAAAAACCAAACCATCTCATGTTTTTCTATTGTTTGTCAAATTTCCGCAAACACTTGACTTTCTCTGACAACGATTTTTTTTTTTTAAAAAAGGCCATGAATGTCCACACCACAATGGCAGATTAAAAAAAAAAATATTTTCAGAAGAGCGTGCCCAGAACATTATTCAGAAGTGATGTGGATCATAAAATTTCTGAAAAACTCCAGGAGATAAGTTTATGACAGAAATCTGACCAACAAAGTTAATATACCTAAATGTTGAATGATTATTCTTTCACAGAATTTCAAAAACACTGGATGTTTTAATTATGTGTATAATATCAATCAAATGCTATTTCTATTTTGCAAGTTATAGCATCTTATATAGATCATGTCAGGCAGAAGATTAGATAGTGGCTAACTTTAAATCTTAGCTATTCCCATTGGTCTCAAAAAAGGAATCCTTTCATCAATATATTCATTTTAAACTGCTATAATATGAGGCATGATAAGCGGTGACTGGTAGGAAGTTGATTGGTGAAAAAGATGGTAAAGCAGCATTCTTCATTTGCTTAAACAGTCTTTTATCCTAGCTTCTTAAATACTTAAGAAAATATTTTCTCTTCCCCCCCCCCCCCCCTATTTTGAGGAAGGAAAAAGGATAATGGATATAACAGGACAAGGGGTATATTTGATACTTGCAACTTATTTCCATCAAGCGAGTACTTCAGTTATTCAGTAGTGAAAGTGTACTTTTGGGTTTTCTGTTGCTTATAATCATTTTAATTTGCCACAGTTTTTCCCTCCTCCATTAAGCAGGTCACCTTGTTATAGAAGGAGATCAGGTTAGTCAAGCAGGACCTGCCTTTCATAAACCCATGCTGACTGGGCCTGATCACCTGATTATCCTGTACATGCCACATGATGGCATTCAAGATTATCTGCTCCATAACCTTCCCCAGCACTGAGGTCAGACTGACAGGCCTGTAGTTCCCCCAATCCTCATTCTGGCCCTTGTAGATGGGCATCGCATTTGCTAATCTTCAGTCAATTGGGACCTCCCTGGTTGGCCAGGACTGCTGATAAATGATGGAAGGTGGCTTGGTGAGCACTTCCTCTAGCTCCTTGAGTACCCTTGGGTGGATCCCATCCAGCCCCATAGGCTCCATAGACTAGTCTCTGTAGTCTCTCCTCAGTTTGATTTTTTTTTTCAGTCCCACTAACACTCTCTTAATTGTCTCCATCTATTTTACAGAGCCCAAAAACTAGCATAAAGTGCTGAGGATTTTGAAGGAAATACATGAAATCATTCTATCCTCAGAAGGAAGTAAAAAGAAGAGGTAACAGATCACTGGGTGCAAAATAGAAAATAGAATCCCTTATGTTAATAAACTTACTTACCTTATTACATTCTAAGTTACACTACCCTATTTCTGGGTTATTTTATTTAATGATGCACTTGTAACATGATTTGTACCAGCCAAAGCTGCAGTCTGCTTCTGACATCAATGGAATGGATATTCATTTTTACTAAGCCAAGAGAAGACACTTATATTTTACAATTAAATGAATTCAAAATAGTTAATTTTTTAAGTAGTGAAAGAGTCAGAACATGAAAATTGTCTAAACAGAAAATCAGCTTAGAGGTTTCACAACAGTAGCATGACATATTTCTGGATTACTCTTTTCCGAAACATTTGTTACTCTCCTTCTGTAAAAAATCAGATGGACATAATGATCAAGCAGTCTGAATATGAATGTATTTTTAACAAGGGTTTTAAAATTATGATTTACATCTATAGATCAGCAGTGTTTTTGTAGCAGTGTTGGTCTCTGTCATCTGTTATGTCAAGTTGCAAATGTAATGCTTCTGATATTTAAGCAGTGATGACACAAGGTGTTGCTGAACTTCGTGTAACTTAAAATTTCAATTAATCCCTAGACAGAACACTGGGATTTGTTAATAATTACACACATGAGTCACAGATGTTTGAGATCATGTATATTTTTCCTGATAAGCAGAATTGGTAACAAATTCTGTAAGGTCTGTTAGAGGAAATGAGGGAATTATAGTTTACTGGACTAGCAAAGGCAGAATTGCTATTGTAGTAATAAGCTTTGTGATAATTTCTCAAGGCTTCAAGATTAGGATTTGTCAGGATTGCTTTGTCTGAACTTGGATTGGCCTGGGTTTGCCCTGAGTTTTGCTTTAGTCTCTTTAGTTGCAACAGCTACTTTCACAATGAGCTGCTGAATATTACATTATTTCTTTTAGGTTTTGGTTAGTTTTCTACTGTCGTGTTACAAAAACATGATAATTTTGTCATAGTTTTTAAATTAATAATAATAAAACCCAGTTATTTTCTGCAGCATGAACTGCCTGTAATGCTAGGATAAAATTGCAATTTAGAGAGTGCAGGTATATGTTGACAGCAAAGGTCTTCAAAGCAGGGGCATGGGATAATACCAGAGGCCTCAGGGCTGTGAACAACTCATTAGAGGTCAATTACCGGTCACTAAAGGAATACAGCCTGGGGAGCTTGGCAGCAATGATTTTAGGCGTAACAAAGACAACAGAGAATAAATATCCAATATATATATAAACACACCACGTATAATATATGTGCAAGTTAGGTGGAATTGCAAACTACTGAAGAGCGAGCAAGAGGCAGAGCACGTTAGAAAATATATTAAAATAGTCCCAAACAAATTGTATATTAAGGAGGAAGACCTCACCATCACCATTGCACTCCTCTCTGAGAAGGACTTAACATGCTGATGATCCATTAAAACTAATCACATCTTGAAGACTCAAGTGTCCACTTAAGTACACAAAAGAATACTGGGAGAGTGAGCACAACTGAGAATGTGAGTAGACACTAGGAAGCTTATGTACAATGATTTTAACTTTATTGTTACTGAGGTGTTTTCTTCTGTAACAGTGGCTGTTATTTTCCTTCTTTTTCTGTGATAATTGGATGTAAGCAAATTATATGCATGTACATGCACATGTACATATACATATACATGTACATAATTAGACTATTAAGATTTCAGTTAACTACTACTAAGTCCTTGTCTTTTCATATAAGGTGTGTTCCTTTGGCCCCACTGGATAAATCAATGTAGGCTGTTAAAATTTAGCTGCAACTATATATACTTGCATGCTGAGCTGATCATAAGTAAAAATGAGGCCATGCCAAAATATAAAAGCTCATAATGCAGCTATTTTGTGATTGTTGTGATTATTTATATCCATAATCAATAAACTAGTGCTGGGCTTCTATATTTACTAGAAGCAATAGACAATACGGCTATAGAGAACTGGAAACAGTGTCATCTCACTCCTAGGTTGTATGGATGAAGAGACTAAGGAAAATTATTAAGATAAATCCTTATAATTAATCACTGCTGCATTACACTCTATTTGTATTTATCTTCTAAACAGATGTTTATATATGTATATACATTATGCTATTAATGCTAGGGCCATCACTGAGATTCCTAGATGATCATAGAGTGTGATGAATCTCATTGTATGACAAGCTATAGACCTGAGATAAGTCTTCTATATCATTGTTTTGGCTAGTAATGATGGCAGTAATTGTAATTACATCTCTTAGTTGCTAGCATTCTTAGGACATTTAAAACAGCTAAATTGACAATGATGTTTGAAAGTTTTCCATTATACTCTGATGTGTAATTTTTATTTTCATACACCAACATAACATTATAATATAACAGCATAACGTGAAAGCTTGCAACAGCTTTTATCCATAGTGTGCTATGAGATAGAATTTATAATTATGAATACATTACAAAATTTTGCCTACATCTCCCTGTCCTAATCTTCTCTATGAAGAAAGGACTATCTCAGTGTGCCAGTTCCATTTCTGATGTGACCCAGATGACACTTTTTCACTGTGAAGGACTGAGGCTGTAAGCAAGAACAGAATGAAGTGAGTGAATTGTGACTGCAAAGTAACATTAGGGTATTCAGCAGTTCAGTAAAGCACTAGACATTAATTAAATAGCTGGGCATCATGTCTCAATTTACACCATCTCTCCAGAATGCATAATACTGCATGCCTAAGTATTTGTACAGTTATAGGCAGAATACATCATTTGCATAAAGTACAGATCAGCAGAGAGATATTATTATTCTGTAGTTATCAATAATCTGCAGGTAAACCATTCAAAAAAGTTGACAAAGCATCTTCTTTTTGTCAAGGATTGCACATCCAAACCCAGTTTATTTTAGACTGATTTCAACTTAATGTTGCACTTCAGTTTCTGAATATAGGAATAAAATAACTAGCAGTCGCATATAGTATAAGAAGACTACACATTTATGTTAAATTCTTAAAGAGATAAATACTCTTGATGTACAATACAATATTTTCATGTGAAACTGAATTTATGGTGATTTTTAGGTGTTTCAATATGTGTCCCTTTACGAGAAACACTAGCATTTACAGTACTAACTTGCTGAAAAAATAGATTATCCTATCTGGCTACTGATAAAAAAATATTGTGCCATCTTATGCTAAATGTAAAATACATAAAACAAACTATATCAAATAATACCAAGATTGATAATGTTTTTCCACACAGGCCAACAATGGATACTGAGAGAAAACTGTAAGTATATAATGAGTTAATTCCAGAACACTATTCCAATACTCAGTAATTTATGATTCAGGACAGGACTCCAAATAGATTGTTGTGGAACTCCACCTGTAACCAGTCTTCCTTCACTGATGATATTAATTACTACCTTTGCTTATTTCTTTCAAAAATTTATCTGTTGCTTTGAATGTTTCCTATTATTCCATAGAACTTTTTTTCTTCCAAATCTCCCTGTTACCTCAATTTTCATAGGAATAATTTGATTAATATCAGTTTCAGGAATTTACCACCAGGCAATAAAGGCATTTATTGCCTTAACAGTGCTATTTTTCTGTAGAAAGGGTTGAGGGCAGACTAGATGGTGGAAGACTGAATGCAGATGGTCATGAATCTCTGGGGAAGTACATTTAGTATAAATAGAATGTAGTATAGATAATGCTTTTCTATGGAGAACAAGTCAATCCCTATGCCTAGAGCTGTAACTGTCTTTCTGTTGTTTTGCCTAGTGTTTTAATTTCCTTTTTTTTTAAATTTATTATTGTATTAATTCTAGCTATCTTTTGTGTGTGTTAGCAATAAATAATTGGGTTTTTTTACTTTTAAGATGCATTTATTCTGCTTGTTTTGTGTCTTTGTGCATAGCTAAAGACATGATAACTCAGTAGGGAATTGTGATGGAGTGCTTTTCTTTCTTCCTGAAACTCATCTAAAAGTTTAAGTATTCTAAGTGCTGGCGTTGATAAACAGGTTGTAAAATAAATTCTTAGTTGTTCCATGAAAGATTTCTACCTTAAGACTGGAAATCCACATGTTAAGTCTTCTATGCTAATAATGGTTTCAATGATCTATAGCTTTATTGAAAAGGTTTATCATCCTTCCATTAACATATCCTTATGTTTATATTTGAACTAATGTAGTTTTTCCTAAATTTGCTACAACAAACAGTTTCTCCTAATAACAATTAGGGCTTACTCCAGATAATGTCTTCAAACAATTACGATCACATGCAAAATTCAGGTTTTAAGTCCTCTGGAAATTTTTGATACTGGGTACAGCTACATGGATAAACCCTTATAAAATGAGGTTGAGAATGAACATATTCAAATTCATATCTTGTTTTGCAGTGAGCTGATGACAAAGCTCCCTCATGACCTTCTAAAATGATGAGTTATCAGATACATACAAAGTACAAATTACACACCTTTGGAAAACAAGAGTCTTCAGTGTCATTGCACAGTTCTGGATGCAGAAAAGGTAGTGAAGGTGAATTGTTAAAATCTAAAAGGGATTCAATATGGCATAAAATGCAAGGGCTAGATGTTGAGTAATGCCACTTGACTTGATGTCAACAAAAAGCTCAAATTCAATCATTTCAAGACATCTACCAGTGTTGGCATAGCATAGTTTTAGTACCATCCCTGAACAGTATTGAGGCATAACATCACAAAAATCAGATTTATTTAACTAAGCTTTTAACTATAGTCAAAATTCATTCCTGTGTGCCAGCCATGGGATGATATGATATCCATGAAACTGCCATGATGAAGTGAATCGATGGTACCATGATCACCATTAGTTTTATCAAGTGACATCATCTACATTGTTTTGTATAAAAAGAAAAGCGTTAAGTGAAAAAATCTACAACTGTATTCTTTCTCAATGTATATCAAACAGAATAATTGTCAAGATATTATTTTTGGTCTGCATAATACAATTTTATAAGAGGAAGACAGTCACCTAAGATTTCTTCAGGACTGAGAAAGAATAGTAATGGAAAGAGTTTTGTATTATGTCTTCAGTACTTCCCTGAGAATAAAGTGTTTCCTTTAGGACATTTATAGCATCTGTTAACATACAATACCACATGGTGCATTCAATAATAATTTTATACTCATTTCAGTCATGGAAATTTAAATACTGTCACGTCACATTTGGAAATGATCATGTGATGAGACTGTTCCTCCATTTCTCCAGATTGCTAGCCCTAAGGTTCTTAAGTGATCAAATCTAATTTTGTAATTAAATAACCACATCCCTAAGATATTTTAGTTTTTCATGGTGCACATCCACAGGTTTATGCAAATGGTCTCCCTGGTTACATCTTTCAGAAATCTAAACCAACAAAAAAGAACCCCTTACATTCTTTTCTGTTATACAGACTTAAGACTATTCTCCTTCCCAAAAGAGTTTTCTGCTATAAGGTAGTGTAATACTAGAATAATTAGAGCATATAAAGAACTAGAGAATATAAATAATATGTTATATATGTAGCCAATACAATTATATATGCAGCCAATATAATGGAGAAGAAAGCTGCTGCTAATTAAGCATTTGTAAAATATTTTCAGGTATAGCAAACAAATGATGATAATGAACAAAACACATATACAGACCAAAACTGAAGAGAAAATATAGGTAATATTTTCCAGTCTCTTTTCTATTGTGAGAGGGCAAGGTTAATTTGGTATCTAAGCAGCTAAGCCCTTTGTAAATGAACTTACAAGAGATGTGTATTCAAATCAAAATCAAGGAGAAAAAGTGTTTTCTGAGTAAAAATTAATTTCTGAAAACTATTAAGTCAAAAATAAATCATGAAAACTAAAGTGAAACAATTTAGTTAAATTTCCTTGTTTAAATGTAGGAGATGGAAGAGAAAAAGGACTTGCAGGTTTCAGTAGATATGCCATTTGCTCCTCAGTCTTCACCAGCAAGGTCTCTGAGGCTGTTGTGATTAATGAAAAGGTTTAAGGTGGAGGAAAAACATCAGTGGTGGATGAGGACCAAGTTAAGGATTACTTGAGCAACCTTTACTCATAAAACCCCATAGCACATGACAGGATGCATCCTGTGGTAAGAGAGGTAGACGATGTCCTTGTGAAGCTGTTGTCTATCATCTTTGACAGGCAATGGAGATTGGGGAGGTCCATAATAATTGTAAGAGGGCAACTGTTGTACCAACATCAAAAAAGGACAAAAGAATAATCCAGAAAATTATAGACCAATCAGCTTCCCTTTGGTCTGTGAAGAAAACCATGGAATGACTCCTCTTGAAACTCATTTCTGGCCATATGAAGGAGAAAAACATTTACCATTTGGCTCTCCTGTTTAACATCTTTAGCAATGATCTGGAGGAGGTGTTACAGTGCATACTCATCAATTTTGCAGATGAATCCAAATTGAAGGACCTGTGAGACATTGGAGGGCAGCGGTCCCTTCTCTAGAGGGAGCTAGATGGACTGGAGGAATTGGCTGACAGGAACCTCACGAAGAATGGGAACCTTTGGAACAACTATCAAAATCAATAATAAAACAGTGGTTTAGATTTGGGGACTTAGAAAATTTCACATTAAATTTCAAAGACAGGGTAGTCTTTATCAAGAGACTTGGACCGTCGTTCATCTCTCTTGAAATGCAACATAGTTTTATTACTCTTCCCTAATGAAAATATTAAAAAAATTCTAATTAATTCAAAGGTGTACAGTCTACCTTTCTTAAGCATGTGTTCTAATGCAACCATACAATTGCTCTTCAATCAAAATCAAGAAAAGGATGCTGAAAACTTATGCATTGACATCAGAGTGTCAGGGAGCAGAAAGTGCTGGCTTCTTCTCTGCAGTGAGGAGCCAGACACCATGAGGATCCCAGGGTGAGCCATGCCCTCCCTGACAGGCATCATCCCACAGGCCCTGAGGGTATTGGGCAGAGCTGATAGACAGTAATAGTGTCCATGAGCAGGTCCCAACATTTCAAATGGTGACCTGTGACCAGGAGATGACTGGTGGATCCTGTCAGGAGCAGCCTGAGATGGGAGCAGAGACTAACTACACTGTGGGTCCAGGGGCCTATCCAGGGGACAAGCTACCCAAAGTGCTGGGCTGAAGTCCAGCGATGGAGCTGGGAACCCACACACATGGTGTCACTGGGGCTGGGGCTCAATGCCCAGGTCTGAGCTGAAATGAGGCTCCTGAGATCCTTGTAATAGAGGGTAATGGGGTTCCAGGTGAGGCTGGTAAAGGCCAATAAGGCCTGCTGGAGTCCTCTTGGTCCTTACACGAAGGACATGCCTAGATATCAGATCATGATGTTATATGACATTCATGTTCCCCTAAGTGACCCTTTGTACTGCTGCAGAGTTCTTGACAAGATGTTAAATTTGTTATGAAGGAAACTAGAACTTAGCAGGAAAAGAGGAAAAAGCTGAGAAGATGGAAGGAAAATGATGGAGAGGATGATGGTATACTGCATATTCAGATCTCACCCTGTGATGGTTTTGGCTGGGATAGAGTTAATTTTTCTTCATAGTAGCTGGTATGGGGCTATGTTTTGGATTTGTGTTGAAAACAGTGTTGATAACACAGAGATGTTTTAGTTACAGTGTTTACACAGAGCCAAGGCCCTTTCTGCTTCTCACACCACCCCACCAGCAAGTAGGCTGGGGGTGCACAAAAAGTTGGGAGGCGACACAGCCAGGACAGCTGACTCAAACCTCCAAAGGGATATTCTATACCATATGATGTCATGCTCAGCTGGGGATGGGGGAAGAAGAAGGAAGGGAAGGACGTTTGGAGTGATGGTGTTTGTCTTCCCAAGTGACTGCTATGCATGACAGAGCCCTGCTTTCCTGGAGATGGCTGAACACCTGCCTGCCCATGGGAAGTGGTGAATTAATTCCTTGGTTTGCTTTGCTTGTGTGCATGGCTTTTGCTTTACTCATTAAACTGTCTTTATCTCAACCCATGAGTTTTCTCACTTTTATTCTTCTGATTCTCTCCCCCACCCCACTGAAGGGGAAGCGAGCAGGGGACTGTGTGGTGCTTAGCTGCCGGATCTCATCCACAGCATGGATTAGGAACACAGCAGTTGTATATAGACAACAATTTGAAAAATGATACTTAAGTCCATGTCTATACATACAGACAGAAGATTATTTTCTAAGTTCATAGTTTAAACAATGGTTGTAAAACAAGGTAATATTTTACCTAATTGTTTAGATGTGAAAGCAAGTTGAAGTTTTGGGAGTGTTTGGTAGTATGAGAGCCACAGAGGTCAGAATAACTGAAAATGAGTAAAGTTCAAAGAATATACACAGTGTGAGGATGTATGCATATGAAAGAAGGAAAGAGTAGTATGAGAAGAATCAATGAATGTCTCAGACATCTGAACAAAACTTCAGATGTCTAAAGTCTTTTTTCTGGTACTCAGGAATGCACTCCTTTTCTTTTATGTTTTCAGTGAATTTCCCACAGTATCTCAGATCTCATTGGAATTATGGAGGCATTTATTTCAGTCAGAGGAAAGTGAAAGAGGGAGAATGAATAGATAACCTTTAAAAAGGTTATACATCCATTTAAAAGCTATTTATGCTGCCAGTTTTACTTAGTCTCAAAATGCTTCACCACCCTTGTCATACTACACACTTCGTAACCTCCCATTAAATTTTCCAGGCTTTCCTGGTCTGATAGCTACTGGTAGTCACCTTGCTTAAATATCTCCCAATTGCTTAAAGTCAAAGAATAGAGTTCCTGCATAAAATTACTATGCAAGTAACTGATGAAGAAAGTAGAAAGGCAAACAAAATCAGTACAATGAAAATCAGTTTATATTTAAACCTTTTTGTCAGACACTTGAAAAAGACAGATTTATAGCAATGTTCAGGCTTAGAGTACATAAGATCAAGCCTGGTGGGGGAAACCAGAATCAGACACAGCCCCGGCGTGTTCAGGCAGGGCCATAGTGATAAGGCTGGGCTGAAGTCAAGCCAGGAAAACAGTCCACAGGTCAGGATCAATGGGATTGAGTACTGCTGCAACTGAGCTGGAGATCACCAAGACTACAACACAGCTTAGATAGCAACTGAAGGCCCAGGCTGAAATGGGGCTCCTGGGCCTGTGGGTAGGGTGTGTAGGTGGAGGGCCCAGGTGAGGCTGATCAGGGATATTTAGGTTTATTGGTGACCTCAGGACTACTTACATTTCTCCTTTGTCTCTAATCTAAATGTTAAAATCACAGAATTTATCAACCGGTGTTATATAAGCATGGCAATATACAATTATTGTTATTTTTTTAAGAATAATAGAGATCTACCCAAATCTTACAGGGAGGAAAAAAAAAAAAAGGAAAATGTTAATTTTGTTACATACTTTATCAACAACTGTGTAAAAGAAGTGCTGCCAACAACTTTAAGTACATTTAATTAGCATTTCTTTCTAGATAAAAGTTACTTGCTCTCAAACTACAGAAATCAAATAGGTCTAAAATGAAAATAGGTTTTAATATAGTCTGCTCCTATTGGTGCTAACTGCTAATGAAAGAGGAACAGGACTCAAAGCTTAACCCTAGGGAAATGGCCTGCATCCACTGCTTGAACTGGCTTGTGTACACACTTCAAAGATTGCCCTTTACAGAGAGTCTAGCAGTGCCCCTGTTACAATGTCCTGAACCCAAAATGGCTCCACACATAATTATTATTTTTGTGCTTTTCCCAGTTTACTTCACTATCATGACAGTGTGATGCTTAAGAAAGTCTCAGCAGTCGCTGAGGTGGTGTGTTGGGTTTGCATGGCAAGGTTTTGGTAGCAGGGCGGGGGGGGTGCTAGAGGGGTGGCTTCTGTGAGAAGCTGCTAGAAGCTTCCCCTGTGTCTGACAGAGCCAATGCCAGCCGGCTCCAAGACGGGCCCGCCGCTGGCCAAGGCCAAGCCAATCAGCACCTCTGTGATAACATATTTAAGAAGGAGAAAAAAAACAGTTAGGGGGAGCTTTTGCAGCCGGAGAGAGGAGTGAGAAGATGTAAGAAACTCTGCAGACACCCAGGTCAGTGCAGAAGGAGGGGCAGGAGGTGCTCCAGGTGCCGGAGCAGAGATCCCCCTGCAGCCCATGGTGAAGACCATGGTGAAGCAGGCTGTCCCCCTGCAGCCTGTGGAGGAAGGATGAGGGGGGTGTAGAGATTCCACCTGCAGCCCGTGGAGGACCCCACATTGGAACAGATGGAGGCACCGGAAGGAGGCTGTGGCCCGTGGGAAGCCCACGCTGGAGCAAGCTCCTGGACGGACCTGTGGCCCCATGGAGAGAGGAGCCCACGCCAGGGCAGGTTTGCTGGCAGGACTTGTGACCCTGTGGGGGACCCACACTGGAGCAGTTTGCTCCTGAAGGTCTGCACCAGATGGGAGAAACCCACGCTGGAGCAGTTCGTGAAGGATTGTCTCCCATGAGAGGGACTCCATGCTGGAGCAGGGGAATGATGAGAGGAGTCCTCCCCCTGAGGATGAAGAAGCCACAGAAACAACATGTGATGAACTGACCGTAACCCCCATTCCCCATCCCCCTGTGCCGCTGAGGGGGGGAAGGTTGAAGCCAGGAGTGAAGTTGAGCCCGGGAAGATGAGAGGGGTGGGGGGAGGTGTTTTAAGATTTGATTTTATTTCTCATTCCTCTACTCTGTTTTGCTTAGTAATAAATTAGATGAATTTCCTCTCTAAGTTCAGTCTGTTTTGCTCGTGACAACAATTAGTGAGTGATCTCTCCCTGTCCTTATCTCAACCCACAAGCGTTTCGTTATACCTTTTCTCCCCTGTCTAGTGAATGAGGGGAGTGATAGAGCGGCTCTGGTGGGCACCTAGCCCCCAGCCAGGGTCAACCCATCACAGGTGAGCATCTCCAGTGCTGGCATGATCTGCAGTGCAGCGCTCCATCATGGTACACAGAGGGGTTTCCTGAACTGCAGAAACTTCAGAGGGGGCTGAAAGAGCCATCAGGACCCTGCAGCTCATCCAAGAGTGGCTAACGAGACCTGGGGGAACCAGGAGCAAGGCAGCCAACCCCCCACAACGATTAAAGAAGCCTCTACAGAGCACTAGAGACCAGGAAAGATAACAGAGCGTGGCAGGTCAGCAAGGGCATGGCGTAACAGTTTGCAGGGAGGTTTGTGGGCAAGGGTGCGCAGGAAGATGTGGAAGCTCTGCCTGTTCGACCAGGTAGCAGTGGTATCCACTCAGAAGAAGGCTCTAAACTCTGCACCAGCCAAGACCCACACAGCTTCCCAGACAGAGCTCCGGTGGGAACACGCTGCCACCCGGGTGCCAGGCTGCAGGCTGTGCCCTGCTCTTACACCAGCACAGGATGGCAGCAGTGAGCACACCTGTTGGAGGTGTGCCCAGGTAGAGGAACTCCTCCGCTTAGTGACAGAGCTCTGGGAAGAGGTGAATGGATTGAGGAGTATCAGGGAGTGCGAGAGAGAGAGAGAGAGAGAGAGAGAGAGACTGATGGAATCGCACCCTACTTTCCCTCGGACAGGCCCAACAGGCAGGCAGGGCGCATGGCATGGAGGATTCCCTATCTTCTCTCTCCACTTGGGTGAACACAGTGACTTAAGGAATAGGGGACAATGGTGACAATTTTCTGCCCAGTGACAGGTGCATCTCCTCTGTGACTACCCCACCTTCCAAGATGCCCTTGTGTAACAGGTATGAGGCTCTGCAAGCGGAACCAAACAATAATGAGGATGATGGGTCATCTAGCTTGGAGGAGTCACCAAGGTTAAGTAGGCCTACACCCAGGGTCAAAACCACTTCCATAAAGAAAAAAAAGATGAGTCATTGTCATAGGAGACGCCCTTCTGAAGGGAACAGAACGCCCAATATGCAGACCGGACCCACTTCTTAGGGAAGTCTGCTGCCTCCCTGGTGCCCAGGTTAAAGATGTGAAAACTCCCTACTGTGGTATGGCCCTTGGATTATGATTCATTATTGATTTTTCAGGTAGGCAGCGATGAAGTTGCACCAAGAAGTCCAAGGGCAATCAAGACAGACTTCAGGGCCTTGGGATGACTGGTTAAGGGACAAGGACCACAAGTAGTGTTCTCCTCTATCCTTCCAGTTTTTAACAGAATTTTAGATCGGATTAGATATCTCTTTGTCTGTTTATGTATATTTTCTATTGTCCTAAACTTTTGCAAACCTTTTCCTTTAAAAGTTTTGTTTTAAAACACATAAAAAGTATACATCTGAAAGGAATTTCAAATAATTTTATCACTTGTTTCTTGTCCCACACAGAATAGAAGATTCTGTAGATAAAGACATTATGTACAAAATCCATAATTCTTGTGGCATCCTGATAGCACAGAGAGCCTTATAATTCTACATGATTTGAATACATAGGTAATATGTATATAGCTATCCCATGTATCCATTTATAATTCCATGTCATAGTAAATAAAATTAGGGAAACTTCTCTTTCCTGCTTCCTTCTTCTCCAAGACTGAATAGTATTTTATAAAATAAGTGGAATCCCAGATCTAGGCCCATTTCTCCTTTTGAATTGCAAATTATTTAGGGTAATATTAGTACAAATGCCAACAATTCTTCAGCAACATTATTCATGGCTTTCTGTTTTACACAATTGCATTGGAAATTTACACAAAGCATAGTTCTGTATCACAACTGTATAACTAATTTCATGCAAATCAAAAAGTATTTTAAATACAGAATAATGTTCTGTTGTGGTTTAACCCCAGACAGCAACTAAGCACCAGACAGTCACTTGCTCACTCCCCCATCCAGTGGGATGAGGGAGAGAATCAAAAAGTGAAAAAACTCATGGGTTAATATAAAGACAATTTAATAGGACAGAAAAAAAACCCCAAACAAACGAAAATGAGTGATGCACAGCACAATTTCTCACCACCCGGAACCAATGCTCAGCTAATTCCCAAGCCACACTGCATCCTGGCCAACCCCCCAGTTATATATGGAGCATGACATCATATGGTATGGAATATCCCTTTGGCCAATTTGTGTCAGCTGTCCTGACTGTGTCCTCTCTCAGCTTCTTGGATGTCCTCTGCCTTCTCGTTGGCAGGCCAGTATGAGAAGCTGAAAAGTCCTTGACTGCTTGGCAACAACTAAAATATTAGTGTTTTATCACCATTCTTCTTACCCTAAATCCAAAACACAGCACTACACCAGCTGCTAGGAAGAAAATTAACTCTATACCTGCCGAAACCAGGACATGTTCTTAACATCATATATGTTCTTGAACTATTTTTAACTAATACTTTTTTTAATAATTATCTTTCTTTGTCAGCATTATTCAAATGAAGTTACACATTGTACAGTCAGTTCTGCTATATATGTGTCTGGTTATGATTTTACATAGTATCTAAGAAAAGAGTGGCAGTAGTTGTTGACTTGATTCTGTTTTGACAGTGAACACACCTATAATAAGCATCAAAAAGGGCTATCTTGATTATTTACAGTTGTAGTAAATTTTCTAGAATCAAGATTACTTTGAATGTGGAAAATGTCATTTACATAAAGCTTATAGAAGTAAAGGACAGAGCACCAGAAGAAAGCATATAGAAACTCTGTCAATTTAAGAAAAAAATCGGGGGTGCTGAAACACTCGGTGAAGGCCGTACTGTAACCTGGACTACGTTTTATGCTATTTAAGATCAGAGCAGTAACATCAGTGGAACAGTTTTGTTATGTTCTTGCTTTTCTAATCTCTTATTAGCACTGATGGAGGGGAAAAAGACAAACACTTGTATTCTGAAATACAGAAAAGAGAAATATTTGAAATATCAGATGTTGATAATATGTCAAATTCTTATGTACAGTTATTTATTTTGAGAGTGGCACAATAAGGGAAATGAAATAAAATTATTTTTCAGAGAATAAATAATACAGGGCTTGACAGGACACTGAAAGGTTATGGCTCCCTAAGGCAGGATAAGCTATACCTAACCTATTTATTTCAATTACTTCTGATGGTTGACTTGGTTTGACTCTTGAGCTTGAGATAGAATTTGAGCTTGAGTCTGAGTAACATGCTTAGATTTTGAAACACTTAAGTATCAAAAGCATAGCCTTAGAGAATCTGATCAAAACATGGCATGTACTTGCTACTGAAATACATCAGTGTTACAGATCATTGTCATCAAAATATTATTTTGAGCTACTTACAAACATTAAATAACTCTAAATATTTCTTGAATAAGGAAGAAGGAAGACTGTATCAGCTAAAGTAAAAGTATATGCAAAAGGAATAGCTAGTACCATATTTGTGTATGACTCAGTAATTTTCACCAAAAGCCAGTCAGAAAAGACATCACAAATTAAGAACCTGTACCAAATCATTAATAGATCAGACTTTAAACCACATTATCTGCCATGTCACTAAGACGTTTCCTCACTAATACCACAAAAAGTTTACTTTATTTGTCAGAAAAGCTGTTCAGTGCTTTCAAGAAAATAGTTTAGGTTTTTTGCCACGTCATATTATCCATTAATATGAACTCACTTGAGGATGTCTTTACTAATGTAAATTTATAATAAAATACCACAGATTAGGAGAGTGCCATGCAAAAACAACATAAGCATAAGTCCTTTTGATTAACACAACCTAAAAAATGCATGGTAACAGTAATGCTCAGTCTAACCTTGACTCAGACGCTGGCTTTAATGAAGTCATTTTGCTTATCTAGGTTTTTCTGTTCTTAACAGAGACAACCTATACATCAACGGAGACAGTGTTATAATGAATAATTAGGTTTCAGCTAGTAGAACACTACATTTAAATAGTTGTATAATCTCATTAGAACTGATATAGATTGTGTTAATTTTTAAATTAAGGTTGAATTGAGACAGTGATGAAATATATACACTTCACACTGGAACAGTTTAGAATTTGGTAATGGATGGTCTAACTGTATCCCTCAACTGTGATAAAGCAGCTGATTAAAAACAAAAAGATGGAAATTAAGAAAAAATGGGCCCATAAGTTTTTCATGAACAAGCTTAAGGGAAGCTGTGGAAAACAGTTAAATGTAGAGAAAGTTATCTAAAACAAAAAAAAAAAGAGACAGTGATAAAGGTAGACTTTCTATGTTGCAGAGCCTAAAAAAAAAAAAAAAGTGTTCTTTTTCTCACAAGGTAAAGAAGTCAAAGGATTAATAAGTCCCAGATGGAAGGAAGTGCTACAGCTCTCAGAGAACATACTAATTCCTCAGTATAACTTAATCTTTGTTACTTTAAGAAAGTGCAATACAAATATTCAGTGAAATTTTTAAACAAGCAAAAATCTTTTTCATCTTGAAATTTTAAAATAGATTTAAAGAAAATTATTTCAGGTCCTCACATGTCAGGACAAGGGAAAAACAAAACATTCATGCTCTCTATATGTTGAAATGTCAAAATAAGTTAGTGTTGGTGCATGACAATGGTATTTTTCAAGACCTCATCTAAACTTATTACGTTGTTTTTTTTTTTTTTTTCCCCTAGTGGAATCATTCCTGCTTTATAGGACAATTAAGTCAAGTTGTTTGTATAGAAAAGAAGAATTAAAAGCAAATGCAGATGCACATGGAGTGCTCAGGGAGTTTTTCAAATATCATTGTCCAGATTTTTGTATTTAACAGGTCTGCACTATTTTTAATTTGCTTTGATTTGTTCAGTTCAGATATAAAAGGCAAAACACAAGCAAAACCACTTTCTAAATCACCTGACTATATAACATAAGTTTAGTTATGGCATAGGTTATTTCTGATGCTTAGTTAAACCTATGTTTCTCACTCAAATGACATTATGATCCGTCAGCTGAAACTACAATAGACATGAAAGAAGGTTTTATTCCTTAATGTAAACAACACCTTGGTGTTAATGCTGTTGAAAGAATTTCTGAAGCCATATGAAGTCAGGAATGGAGTGACACACTAAGCTGCTTGGAGTGAGTTAAAATTCTGGACATAGCATTTTCAATAATGTAAATACAACAAAATTAAAATCCCATACTTAATATATACTTGTTTGATCTTGTTTCTCCTTTATCTTCTTCATTCCATGGAACTGACTACAGTTCTGGAGCAGTTACCCTTTCCTGTCAGCCTGCCTCTAGCTTCTTGGCTCCTATGTATCTGATTGCTCTCTGATTCTTCCGATCAGCTGCATATTAGCATTCACTGTATAGCAAAATCCATTATATAACCTCTGTTGAGTGACTTTTCAATCTTGATTCATTAGTAAGACTAAAAAATTATGGACCAGTTTTCTAACACAGAAAATGATCTCAGAATGCCCCTTTTACACTATAAAGGCAAAATTATGTATTCGATGTGTGCTGGGTTTGCATGGCAAGGTTTTGGTAGTGGCAGGGGGAGCTACAGGGGTGGCTTCTGTGAGAAGTTGCTAGAAGCTTCCCCTGTGTCTGACAGAGCCAATGCCAGCCGGCTCCAAGACGGACCCACCACTGGCCAAGGCCAAACCAATCAGCGCCTCTGTGATAACATATTTAAGAAGGAAAAAAAAACCAGTTAGGGAGAGCTTTTGCAGCTGGAGAGAGGAGTGAGAAGATGTAAGAAACTCTGCAGACACCAAGGTCAGTGCAGAAGGAGGGGCAGGAGGTGCTCCAGGCGCCGGAGCAGAGATCCCCCTGCAGCCCGTGGTGAAGACCATGGTGAAGCAGGCTGTCCCCCTGCAGCCCATGGAGGAAGGATGAGGGGGTGTAGCGATTCCACCTGCAGCCTGTGGAGGACCCCATGCCGGAGCAGGTGGAGGCACTGGAAGGAGGCTGTGGCCCGTGGGAAGCCCACGCCGGAGCAAGCTCCTGGCAGGACCTGTGGCCCTGTGGAGAGAGGAGCCCACGCCAGAGTAGGTTTGCTGGCAGGACTTGTGACCCTGTGGGGGACCTACACTGGAGCAGTTTGCTCCTGAACATCTGCACCCCATGGAATAGACCACGCTGGAGAAGTTCGTGAAGGACTGTCTCCCGTGGGAGGGACTCCATGCTGGAGCAGGGGAACGATGAGAGGAGTCCTCCCCCTGAGGATGAAGAAGCCACAGAAACACCGTGTGATGAACTGACCGTAACCCCCATTCCCCGTCCCCCTGTGCCGCTGAGGGGTGGAGGTTGAAGCCGGGAGTGAAGTTGAGCCCGGGAAGATGAGAGGGGTGGGGGGAGGTGTTTTAAGATTTGATTTTATTTCTCATTCCTCTACTCTGTTTTGCTTAGTAATAAATTAGATGAATTCCCTCTCTAAGTTCAGTCTGGTTTGCTCGTGATGATAATTAGTAGTGATCTCTCCCTGTCCTTATCTCAACCCACAAGCATTTCATTATACCTTTTCTCCCCTGTCTAGTGAATGAGGGGAGTGATAGAGCGGCTCTGGTGGGCACCTGGCCTCCAGCCAGAGTCAACCCACCACACAATGCTATGACTAAATTTAAATAATCTGTTGTATGAATCTCAGAAATGAATATATTTCAGTACAAGGTATTTGAGAAAGTAAGTTAATATTGCCGTCATTTGAAAGAGGACCAATGTCTGCACATCAAGAAAAACAAGGATAATGATGTACAGAAGGTATACGATAATACTATAGTCATTGGAAAGAGGAACACTGAAAATGAACAAACAAGTAAGAACTGACACTATAAAACCAGGAAGAAATAGAAGAAATAGCAACATCTATAGAGTGTGCTTAGCATACATGCTGTTATGTATATATATATGCACGTTCACATATATATCAACATATACATATATGTACTATATCTATATATAGCTATATAGTGTATATAGTATATGTTCATATCCATTTTTATATATTCATGTATTTTATATGTGTTTTTTTCAGGAAACATGTCTGTTCCTTGAAGTGTTTCCTAGTAAAGGAATGATGTATTCTGGGATATAGGATCAAAGTCACCTCTTATTGCTTAGGACAATACTCAGAAACTCTAGCAAGGATTCCTCAAACATAAACTTTTTCAGGGTTCAGCTTTGTAGAAAGAAGATTGAAGCTATGAATATATCTTAAAAAATTATCTGTTTTTAATTTTGGTGTATGGATGATGTAGGACTCAAGCTTTTTTATTAGACTAGTCTATTTCTGTTATGGCATCTGTTTTACTTCCCCGCCTTGCCCCCACTACCACCCCCATGCCCTGGTTGTAAATCCAAAACTGTATGTTGTCATAGAAGTCATTAAAGCAATTTTAAAGTAAATCTGATATTTGACAAGCAGTTGCACTGTGACTTTCCCTCAAGACTGGAGTGACATGCTGAATTGCTTGGAGTGAGTTAAAATTCTGGACACAGCATTTTCAATAATATGCAGCTTAGGCAGCATTTTCTTAGACATCCATATAAATAAGATTGAACCCTTTACAGTGCTGGTGGTTACTGAAGACCAGCACAAGTCTCTGAAAACACTGGCCAGTTTTTTATTTGTACTAAATTTCTAGAGTTGTGGAAAGTCATAGTGAATATATTTACATAAAGATTTTTAGAGCTTGTTTAAAAAGTAATGTTCCATTTCAGAAAGGTTTGAAAAGAACCTTTCAAATTCAGAACTTTAATCCTCCACCATTGTGCGATAAAATCTAATGGTTTTGACTGTCAGAGAGGGAAGAAAACTGTGACAAGTTCTTACATCCATAAAGAGAGATAAAAATGCTCTTATTGCTTAAAATATTTAAAATTGCATTCCAGCTTGTGTTGATTTTACTGCCTAAACAGATAGGGATCTAATTTTTATTGCTTAATTTTTTTCACCCTGTTACACATTTAAGCTCTGGAGCTTAAGGAAGAGAAAAAAAAAGTGTGGAGGGAAGACATTTTAAAACTTTGCTGTAGTGGAAAACAGACTCAGTCTTAGGGAGACAAAAGTTCTGAAAAAAAAATCATACATAGATTTGTTCTGTGTGACAGGTAGAGCAGAGGATGGAAATTACCATAGTGCTGCTGGTATATTTCAGGTGAACTAGTCAATGAAATATTATAACAACTCAAATATTTTTGGCTTGATATGTGGTTATTGCAAGAAAGCAATAGACTGAAATTATTGGAATAGATAGGCTACTGCCAAGCAAGCTGGCCAGACTTACATCTCTATTGTAGCTGTTCCCTAGCTGGACCAGCAATGAAAACAGGAATGTGTTGGTACTGTGCAGTTACCTCAGTCCTTCTTCCTTTCTGTTGCTGCCCCTGAGAATCTTCATTTTGCCTGCTTGTAAATATCATTTGTCTGTTTCACAGCCAATAACCATCCCTAAACTTTATGACCATCTCTTCCACTGCACGTCATCTCATTAAGGATGTTGTTACTTTTCCCTATGGACATGCAGGGAACTCAGACCAAAGTAATGACTGCTGTTAATTAGACTAAACCAATAACAGAACAGAGAAGGAATTTCTGAGGAAGTGACATCTTACAAATTCTTACAGGCCAGAGGGAATCCTTCAGCTGTCACTTTCCAATGACTGACTCTCCTTCTTCACCACAACTGGAAAACTTACTTGTACGTTCAAATGTCAGCAAGAAAAAGTCTATAAAATTAGGAAAAAACGAATATAATTTTGAAACATCAGTAGGACTTCTGTCGCATGAAAGGGTACGAGTCTGATGTGTGGCTGAGGGAGGCCGTCCCGCTGAGTCACGAGGTTCAGAAAGGACCCCCTTGCTTTCTAAACTCCTTCTCAAAGAGGAGCCTAGGTGCGGCTAGGTCCAGTCTTAGTCCCAGACTTGGTCAACGGTTAACGTCTAAAGGATTATGTGTGTAGCCACTCATCAGAGTCAACGTTTGCCTGTCAGAGCCCTACTAAGGACTTTCACTGAAACAGTTTGCAAAGTTGAAAAGAAAAATAGGTAATTTATTGAGGTGAAAGATATAAAAAGTTTGGAATTGCCGTTGATAAATGCACTTACTGCAACAATTTTGGGCTCAAGTTAATAGTTCAGCGCTTTTGTTAATGATAGTTTTCCCGGGGTAACATCCGACATAATCGGAGGCGCAAATCTTACCAAAGAGGCGTCCCTGCTTGGGGAGGAGAAAGGTCCAGGCCCGTCGACCTGTCCGGATAGTTGGAGTTCTCGTCCTCAAAAAAGAGGATTCTAAATGCCAGATTTATACTTTTGACGAGGTGGGACTAAGTCAGGTATTGTGTGCCGATTGGCCCTTAACAAGGCTTGCCGTGCAGTTGATCGGGGCTGGGGGGGGAAGTGGTGCAGAACAAAGGCGTTCAGTACAGAGGTGCGGTGGTCTGTTTAGTTTTATCAAAGTAACGTCAAGCTGTGAAGGCTCCCCCTCACCCCAGGTGTCACTTAGTTGATTGAGGAGTAGACCCGTCAGATGCCGCATCTTGTTAAGATGAACAAATTGCTCATCTCCTGCCCCTGTTCAGGTCCAGTGCTTATCAGTGCAAGATAAGCAAGTTGCTCAATCCCTGCTCTTGCCCAAGCTGGACTCCCCCAGGGCCCCTTCTGCTGGGTCATAATGGCCCTGTATTCGGCACCAACAAGCCTGGACAAGTCCGTCATCCCACAGACTTCACAATGCTTCTATGCAAATTGGTTCTTTTTTATTGTGCCATTTTATTGCTGTGACTTCTATGACCTTAACCTTTTGCTGTGTATCATTAGGTTTTATCTTATAAAACAATGTAATTTCTGATATTTGAATAACAAAACTCATTACAAATAGAAATTTGAATATTGCTTAATAATTTATGGGATTACAGTAAGATTTTGTGTTTTTCCCTTCTAGTAATGTGAAAAAATATTATTGGGGCAATGATTAAATTAATAAACTGAAGACTGTGGAGGAGATGGGTATGTTTCTTCCATTTTCCTTGTATTAATTATTTGATCTCCTAGTACTTTATATACCATTATTCAAAAGTACTAGAGATTAATGTGTAGCAGGAGTATAGCTTGATCAGCAAATAAAACCTGAGTGAAATGGAAAGCTAGGGCACAGGAATACGATGCAAAAGAGCTTCACATTGTTCAGTAACAATAAAGCAGCTTTGAAAAATTGCCAGAAGAACTTACAAACTGTGGCATAAATATCTGTGTCCTTACTGCAAGGCTAACACAGAAATGGCAGAAATACAATATGCGTGTCAGTGAATAAATTGTCCTTGGCTAACAGATTTTTTCTAAAGTTTTGCTAGAGTACTTCAGAAAATAACAGCATATGATGAAAGTATGCAATGCCAACAGACTAGATATGTGCATGTAATACGAGGTGAAAATAATCATAGTCTTCCACTTAACATTTGCTGTGTTCATTCATTTATGCTACTACTACAATTTCAGAGACGCAGCAAACATTGGGGTTTTTTTTGTTGGGTTGGGGGCTAATTGTGGAAAGTTATTGCAAATATAATTTTTCCACTTATTCTTGTTAAACAGTGATATCTGATTCCATGTTCTTCTTGATGGATATGTTAATACTGTCATTTTTAAGGGAGAATGCTATTTTTTTCTCTAAAAAAGGAAAAGAAAGGAAAAATATGTAACTATAAAAGGTCTCTTAATTAATTGTATCTTGCTCTCATATTTTTCAGCCTGAACAAAGGAAAACCACCTGGAAGGGCACTCAAGCAGGACCCCTGACAGTTCATGCTGCCTCAATGCGAGCTCACTCACAAGGTTTTTTCTGAACTACTGCAGCTGTTATAGATACTGTATAGATGTCTGTTATAGATGACACTAGCCCAAAATAACATGGACATAAGCCAATCAGTGCCACATGGACTTGGAGCAGATATCTAGCTTTTTTATTTACCATTGAAAAACACTGGTGCCCAAGTTATCTTTTCCTCCATTCTACCAGTTGGAGGAAAGGGGGAAGCCAGAAATAGACGCATAATGTATAACAACTCCTGGCTATGTGGCTGGTGCCATTGCAAGGCTTTTAGCTTTTATGACAACAGGACGTTCTTTGATGACTATAACCTGTTAGAGAGGGACAGGATCCACCTGTCTAGAAGGGGCAAGGGAATCTTCGGCAGCAGGCTGGCCACCTTTGTGAAGCAGGATTTAAACTGAAGGACTCAGGGGATAGGGTCCAAAGAGGCAATGCTCATGCCATTGCGTCCAACTGGGGAATGAGCGAGGACAACCAGACCAGCAACAAATGTTTCTTAGATGCCTCCCAAGACAAGAACCAAAAGCCAGCCACCTCAAGGGTGTGTATGGCTATGGTGGATCTTCTTGCACCCCTCCAGGGAAACCTGTATGCTTGATTACCTCTCTGAAATGCCTGAACACCAGCGCATGCAGCATGGGGAATAAACAGGAAGAACTAGAGGTCTGTGTGAGGTCGCAGGGCCGTGACCTCATTGCAATTACAGAGACATGGCGGGATAGCTCACATGACTGGAATGCTGTCATGGATGGCTAGGTACTTTTTAGGAAAGATAGACCAGCAAGGCGAGGGGGTGGAGCTGCTCTTTATCTGAAAGAGCAAGTGGAATGTATCAAACTCCATCTAGGCATGGATGAAGAATGAGTCAAGAGCTTATGGGTAAGAATTAAGGGGCAGGCTAATATGGGTGACATTGTTGTGGGTGTTTGCTACAGGCCACCTGATCAGGAAGAGGACGTCAACGAGGCCTTCTACAGACGGCTGGAAGAAGCCTCACGATCGCAGGTCCTGGTTCTCATGGGGGACTTCAACCACCCTGATAGCTGCTGGAAAGACAACACAGCCAGGCACGAACATTCCAGGAGGTTCCTGCAGAGCACTGATGATAACTTTTTGACACAGGTGGCAGAGGAGCCCACGAGAAGAGGGGTGCTGCTGGACCTTGTACGAACAAAGAAAGGAGGATTGGGTGGGGATGTGAAGGTTGGGGGCAGCCTTGACTGCAGTGACCATGAGATGGTGGAGTTCAGGATCCTGCATGGAAGGAGCAGGGCAATAAGTAGGATTACAACCTTGGACTTCAGGAGAGCTACTTTTGGCCTCTTCAGAGATGTGCTTTGGAGAATTCCATGGGTTTAGAGCTCTAGAAGGTAGGGGAATCCAAGTGAGCTGGTCAGTATCCAAGCACCACTTCCTCCAAGCTCAAAATCAGTGCCTCCTGAAGAGTAAGAAGTCAAGCAAAGGAGGCAGGAGAACTGCATGGATGAGAAAGGTGCTCCTGGAAAAACTCAAGGGGAAGAAGGAAGTTCACAGTGTGTGGGAAAAGGGACTGGCCACTTGGGAGGAATATAGGAATGTAGTCAGAGTATGCATGGATGCAACCAGGAAGGCTAAGGCTCACTTGGAATTAAATCTGGCAAGAGATGTCAAGGACAACAAAAAGGGCTTTTTCAAGTACATCAGCAGCCAAAGGAGGACTAGGGAAAATGTGGGCCCGCTGCTGAATGAGGTGGGTGCCTTGGTGACGGAGGATACAGAGAAGGTGGACTTACTGATTGCAGCCTTTGCTTCAGTCTTTACTGCTAAGGCTGCCCCTCAGTAATCCCAGACCCTGGAGGCAGGAAGGAAAGACTGGAGGAAGGAAGACTTTCCCTTGATTGAGGAGGATTGGGTTAGAGAACATTTAGGCAAACTCAACATCCACAAATCCATGGGCCCTGATGGGATGCACCCACGAGTGCTGCGGGAGCTGGCAGATGTTATTGCTGTGCCACTCCCCATCATCTTTGAAAGGTCATGGAGAACAGGAGAGGTGCCTGAGGACTGGAGGAAAACCTATGTCACTCTGGTCTTCACAAAGGGCAAGACAGAAGACCCTGGAAACCACAGGCCAGTCAGCTTCAACTCCACCCCTGGAAAGGTGATGGAACAGCTCATTCTGGAGGCCACCTCTAAGCATGTGGAAGAAAAGGTTGTCAGAGGTGGTCAGCATGGATTCCCCAAGGGAAAATCACGCCTGACCAATCTGACAGCCTTCTATAACAGCATGACTCGGTGGGTGGATGAGGGGAGAGCAGTGGATGTAGTCTACTGTGACTTCAGCAAGGCTTTTGACACCATCTCCCATAACATTCTCATAGGCAAGCTTAGGAAGTGTGGGTTAGATGAGTGGACAGTGAGGTGGATTGAGAACTGGATGAATGACAGGGCTCAGAGGGTTGTGATAAGCAGCGCAGAGTCTAGTTGGAGGCCTGTAGGTAGTGGTGTGCCCCAGGGGTCAGTACTGGGTTTGGTCTTGTTCAACATATTCATCAATGACTGGGATGAGGGAACAGAGTGTACCCTCAGCAAGTTTGCCGACAATAAAAAACTGGGAGGAGTGGCCAACACACCAGAAGGCTGTGCTGCCACTCAGCGAGACCTGGACAGGCTGGAGAGTTGGGCAAAGAGGAACCAAGTGAAGTTCAGCAAAGGCAAGTGTAGGGTCCTGCACCTAGGGAGGAATAACCCCAGGTACCAGTACAGGTTAGGGGTTGACCTGCTGGGAAATAGCACTGCAGAGAAGGACCTGGGAGTCCTGGTTGACAACAAATTAAACATGAGCTAGCAATGTGCCCTTGTGGCCAAGAGGGCCAATGTTATCCTAGAAATTGGTTAAGAGGAGTGTGGTCAGCAGGTCAAGGGACATTATCATCCTCCTCTACTCTGCCCCGATGAGGCCACACCTGGAGAGTACATTATGTCCAGTTCTGGGCTCCCCAGTTCAAGAAAGACAGAGAACTACTGGAGAGAGTCCAGCGGAGGGCTACAAGGATGATTAGGGAACTGGAGCACCTCTCTTATGAGGAAAGGCTGAGAGAGCTGGGTCTGTTTAGCCTGGAGAAGACTGAGAGGGGATCTTATCAACGCTTATCAATATCTAAAAGGTGGATGTCAAGAGGATGGGGCCAGACTCTTTTCAGTGGTGCCCAGTGACAGGACAAGGGGCAATGGGCACAAACTGGAACACAGTATGTTCAATCTCAGTATGCGACAAAACTTCTTTACTGTGAGGGTGACCAAGCACTGGAACAGGTTGCCTAGAGAGATTGTGGAGTCTCCTTCTCTGGAGATATTCAAAACCCGTCTGGATGTGATTCTGTGCAACCTGCTCCAGCTGATCCTGCTTTAGCAGGGGTGTTGGACTTGATGATCTCCAGAGGTCCCTTCCAACCCCTACCATTCTGTGATTCAGTGTGATGTTAAAAGGAAAGATTAAAGCTCCTTTTTGCCTAGCCACAAAAAGTTTAGACATAGAGAGATGTCTTTGGTTATCATTTTTAAAAGATTGGCATAGAGAATGATGAACAAAGTTCCGTTAATACATGTGTAAAGGAAGCTAAGTAGGAAAGCTTACACCATTTCAAAGTACTTGTTCTACCAGAAGTTGTAACTTATACCATCTGGCATTGTTTTACTTCCAGCAAACAACCTTGTCACAGATTTTAGTGTACTCAGTCTTTAATCATAATGATCTTCAGAAGAGACGTTTTCCCCTTGTGTTTTTAACATCAATAAAATATTACTATTTTCTTCTTCATTATTGAGAATGAGTGGCATTGAACTAATCACTTATGCTCTGATTACAAAACATATTCTGTTCATTCCTCATTAACCTCTATGAACCACTGAGAAATATTGAGCTGACCTGACATTATATTCTGTATTACGTTGAGTGACTACCTGTTGGGTTAACCTCAGTAGGCAGCTAAACACCACACAGCTGCTTGCTCAGTCTACCCCAGTGGGATGGGGGAGAGAATCTGAAGGATAAAAGTGAGCAAACTCATGGGTTGAAATAAAAACAGTTTAATAGATAAAGCAAAATCTGGGCAAGCAAGCAGAGCAAAGCAAGGAATTCATTCCCCACTTCCCATGGGCAGGCAGGTGTTCAGCCATCTCCAGGAAAGCAGCGCTCCATCACGTGTAATGGTTACTTGGGAAGACAAATGCCATCACTTCAAATGTCCCCCTCCTCCCTTCCTCCTTCTTTCCCCTTCAGCCTTTATTGTTGAGCACTACGTTGTATGGTATGGAATATCCCTTGGGTAAGTTGGGGTCAGTTGTTCCATCTGTTTCCCCTCCCAACTCCCTGTGTACCCCCACCCAACTCGCTGTTAGGAAAGCGTGAGGAGTAGAAAATGCCTTGAAGCTGTGGAAGGACTGGTCTGCAATAACTAAAACATTGGTGTGTTATCAACACTATTTTCATCACAAATCCAAAACACAGCACTATACAAGCTACTATGAAGAAAATTAACTCTATCCCAGCCAAAACCAAAACACTACTTCAGACATAAATGTCTACTATACAGCTGTCTACGCTTGGTTAAAAAATCATTCTTGTGTCTGAATGCATTCCCAAATTTATTTCTTCACTGAAAAGTTTTTGTTTTCACCAGTTCTTCCTACTTTTAAATTTTTTTAAACTTTTTTTTTCCTAATCAATTTGCTCTTTCTGCACTGTAGAATGTCACTATGCTTCTTTTTTTTTGGCATCGCTCTATGGATATTCCCTAGAAATTAAAGTTTTTTGTTTGTTTGTTTTCTCTACCTGTATTTATTTTTGGACAAATTATACACAAATAATGTCATCAGTAAGTTTCTCATCTATTGCTCCCTTTTTCCATGTTGTCTTAGCTTCTTCAAAATAAAATAATAATTTTTCTGGAAATAGCTGAGTTATGATGAAGGATGCTGTTTTCTGCATCAAGATATACCACTACAGTACTACAGATTGTTTATATTTGGCTATCTTGGTTCAGATGAGAGCATGATACAGAAATAAATTGAGTAGCAGTGATGAACGATTAAAGACAGGCAATATGTAAGCTTCTCTCCTTGCATATCAGCAGCATGTGACATTGCTCATCATAAGACATCATTATCCTTACATGCAAGGTACAGAGATACCAGAAGAATATGTCAGTCTCAATTTTCCTGGATTGTTCATGACTGAAGACATAGGAGACATTTCTACTACAGGACCTTCCTTGTGAGTCTTCTTAAAATCTGTTCTTTCTCTAGACAAAGTAAAATTTTATGTGCCTTTAGGATGTAAAGTTTCAAAGAAGTTGCATCTTTATGAAATTTGAAAAATTAAAAAAAAAAAAAAAGCAGTGAGGTTTCCATACTTAATTCAAGTGAAAATTAATTGCACTAGGGAACAGTGAAAATAACTTACAGTTCAGATACTGTTTCCTTTAGCAGAAAGCCTCACACAATAAATTTTACCTGCAATTTGAGTATATGTCTGAATTCCATACTAGTACATAAAATGAGGTAGCATAGCAACAGCCTGATAAATATTTTATATAATCTGACTGGCTAAACAGTTTCAGATGCATCCCAATGCATGAAGACTAGCATTAGTCATAGTTACCTCTTTATGGCCTTAGCCTTCTGGAAAATTTAATTCATTTGTTATGCTACTCTGCATAACCTGACAGCCATGAATATAATAGGCACTTGTTCTTTGCCTGCAACATTCAGGTCATGTTCACAATGCACATTCACTTGTACTGAGCAGTGAGCGCTGAGGTCATGTTGATGTCAGATAGGAGGATGAGGTCATGTCAGACAGGTAACTGGCAACAGTGCCTGGTGGACATCCATTTCTACAGAAGCTAAGGATCAGCACAGACTACACCACTTCTCAGCCTGGATATGTGCACAGTTTGACTTTGCTTTCTTTAACAGCACAAAACATAGCAGGTATGTTGCAAAAACTAAAACTAAACATGCAAATAGGTCAAGTCAAGTCCTGGATTACTACACAAACATACCCATAGTGAAAGAGTATGAAAAAAAGAGAAAAATCCAGCAATTCACTGACTGCACTTTCAGATCACCAGGGTTTTAGATATTTTATTAATGTGAACACTGCACAGATATTCTTACATTTTGGAAAGAACAAACAGTAAGAACAAAATTGTATTCAGTTAGAAAGGGCAAAAGTTGAAGTGAGTATTTTCTATATAAGAAAAAACAAAAGAAGAGACAGAATTAAGGGAGCAGATGGGAGAAAGCACCTATCCTATGCATACAAAAAGCATTCACCAAGTTCCAGGGCTAGAATAAAGTCTTACATTCCCAAGGAACTTCCACAATTTAAAAACTTACTGACTCCCTTCAACAACAAAAAAGAAAATAGCAGGGATACAGCCATGCACATTGTTCTTTATTTTAAGTACTCAAACACAATTTAGACTAAAGAATACCCAAACTGTGTAAATATAACCCTGTTTTAAGAATTGTCCCATTTTGTGCACATCAGAATAGTAACTGAAGAAACTGATGAATAATTTACTGAATTTCTGCATGAAAAAGGACAAATCAACATATATAGAATGACACAAAAATATCTGTGCAAACACATGTATTTCCAGGCAAAGCCAAAAAGGCATGCCAGATGATCTTAAGGGGAAAAAAAGAAAAAAAAAAGATAGCTGGGTAATCTTTATCATTTTTTTTCTCTTTCCTTTTAATATTCAGTAAAATCACACACTTTAACAATTTTTTTAGACCTAATGACTTGGTTTTATCCTTTTTTTTATAAAGCTGATAACTGAGTAGATTTCAAAGTCTGAGTACTCCCTCAAAATGGGAGAAGACAATACATCCATCAGTATCAGAAGAATATCTTTCTGTTTATTTTAAATCTAAAGTTGAAACTTTTCAGCACATTAGGTCTCAAGACTGATCTTTTATAATCACAATAGAGTGCAGCTTGTAATGAATTCTGAGAGCAAGAGATGAACCAGTTTTATTAGCCTAGTATACTGTAGCTTGACTACAAAAAATAGGGGAATTAAGGAAGTTCTACAATATTTTAATGACTCATAAAATTGTGGTTGTAGACTGACATATCTATAATTAAGAAAACTAACTTTTCTAATTCAAGGCAGACATTACAGGAAAATTCCATTAGCAGCCTACAAAAGAATGCTGTATTTATATGCTCACACAAAAAGAAAGAAAATAATTTGACAAACTGTATTTGCATTTTGGGTTATGTTTTGTTCTTGGAATGCAATATAGTTCATAAAGAAGAAAATCCTAAACCAAGTCCTGTCTTGAATCAGTTTCTGTTTTGTCTGTTTGTTCCTTGTTCAGTTTAGCCAAAAATAATTATTTTGAAATTATCACTTTCCTCTTCAGTGTCTAGGTCAAAACTTCCCATTTTACCTTCTCAATTTTCTTTCAGTCAAGCTGAAAATCTTGCCTTTGTCACAGTGTTTGTCTCTGAAGCCCACAACCTCTCTCTTTCCTGAAAACTGTTCATCCTCTCTTCTGCCCCTTCTCCCTTCCATCAAGATGAGGGAGTGGGAGTGGAAAAGCATTAAGGAATCAAAATCCCTTTTAGTATGCAAGGCTCATCTTACCTAACTGTAGCCATCTTAGACTTAACTTTGAGCTTGTGATTTTATTTTCCTCATATAATCAATAGGGAGCAATAGGCACCGAAAAGGCTGATTGATGTGTCAAATGTTAAAAAAATCTCTTGTAAAGTCAGATTAACAAGTTTTGGAGGTATCATTTTTTTCTATGTTGACCTTAAAAGGAGTTTAAAATGTATCATTAGATGTAAAATTTCATGTGTAAGATTTACATGAGGTGATTTAGACATGTTAAGTCATACTCTTGGCTTCAACTGTTAAATTCTGTAGAAAGTCAGTAGGATGCGGTTGGGAAGTGGAGTAAGAAGGAACCATGGGATTAAAAAAAAAATAAAATTGCTCATTGGCACATTAAGAAAAGTAGTTTATACCATGGACTAGTTTTATTTTGTATTGTATTTGAATTTGTGAGATTATCAAGTTGAAAAGTGATAGAGTCATTAACTCTGGAAAATATCTGAGTCTGCAGTTTGTGGTTTTGGGGGGTTTTTTTGTTTGTTTGTTTGTTTGTTTGTTTTTCATAAGCAAGGATACTCAGATAATATTAGTGAGTGATAAAACAAAAGAAATCATGATGATGTGTATTTTTCCTATAGGACAATGAGAAAGGCTGTGAGTAAAATCAGTGCTTGGTTCTTCTAAGAACTGTTTGCAGTAAGGACAATGCTGGCTTATACAGGAATTCATCTTTGGGTTATCTCAGTAATTTAAAAAACAAACAAACAAACAAACCATTTTGCCATGAGACTTGCCATGAACAAAAAGACAAAGGAATAAAGCAGAAACAATTCAGGCATATTTTGTCATACTATGGATACGGGGGGTAGGATTCCTGTTACTAAATGTACTTGTCTCTATTGCAGATGTCTGAGCTTGTTACTCTAGGATAGATTTATAGTAAAAGGAGAGAGTCACCTGTCAAAATGTGACTCACCTCATCCTTATGAACATAACTACATCACAGATTTCTTTCCTCAAGCAAATGAACATCCTAGGAAGATATTCTCATGAGCTGTCTGATGACTCTACCTTACATTTAGACTCAATTAAATTGTTTTGAATTATTCCATAGGAAGTTGCTGACTTTTGTCAACACTGTAGTAACCAGTGATCAAAATCTCTAATATGCATCATAAATATGTTTTCAGAGAGTGGCTTAATATTTATGGAAGAAGAAAATTAAAAGTAATGTTATTTTACAAGTGACTTCTTGAATCTAAAAAATGCAATTTTATGCTTTCCATGCATCTATGGAAAATGCAATATTGTAAATTGGAAGTTCAGAAACCATATCCTACTTCTTTCCAAGACTTCTATCAACTGCATTATGATAATACATTTAACAAATAAAAGAAACTGTATGTATATAATGTCCTCATTTTACAGTTCCTATTACAAACCCACAGAAGGTCAAATTCTTGCTGGGCACACGCACTGATGTCCATTTGGAGGCCTTTTTTTCTGTTTAGCAATGCATTTTATGAGATTTAATGTTTGGAAAAAGCTTTTCAGACTTAATAACTTGGATACATATTCTAATTAAGTATATCCTGACATTTTTTTACATCATCTTTCTATTTTTCTGAATATTGACATTTACAAAACCTCTAGTAAACATCCTTAACCACATTTTAAAATAAAGTAAGCTCTCCATACATAGCGGAGGCTATTATGACATGTTCTCATTTGGATACAATGATTGCCCTGACTTATTATCATCAGTCTTTTCCACGAATTCTTTTACTGTAAGTGATTAGATATCTGCCGATACATTTTCATTTTATGGGCCTTGGTTACCTAGGCATGAGACTGCCTTTCCTCCATCTTTGTAATAATTAATTATCCAATGAATCCATGGTGTTTACCAACAACAGGAAAAATTTGATTTGAAAACAATAAATACAATAACAAAATACACACCCCCCAAATAAGAAGTTATATTACCTTGATATTAAGATGAACTGTTCCTCAGAGATCATTTAGATGATCAGCAAATACTCCTTAAAACAGTTTTTTTTCTTATAATTTTGATAGCTTGTAGAATTTTAAAGATTTATATATTAAAAATAAAATCCTGATATGATCATAATTTACTATATTGTTGTTCCATTCAAGCCATGTCTTACAATAGCTCATACTTGTATGCACACACCACTGAACTAAATTTTTGTGGGTTCCTACTGTAAGTAATGACTTCAGAAGTTTCTCTTTTAATCAGGTTAAGATATTCAATGATTATTCATTAATGTAGTCCTGTCTTCAGAGCATCATAGAATCATGGAATGGTTTTGAGTTGGAAGGGACTTCAGAGAACATCTAGTTCCAATTCCCCTGCCATGGGCAGGGACACTCTCCACGAGACCAGGTTACCCAAAGCCCCATCCAACCTGGCCTTGAACACTTCCAGGGAGGGGGCCTCCACAGCTTCTCTGGGAAACCTGTTCCAGTGCCTCACCACCCTCACAGTAAAGAATTTCTTTCTAACATCTAATCTAAATCGACCCTCCTTCAGCTTAAACCCATTACCCCTTGTCCTGTCACTACATGCCCTTGTAAACAGTCCCTCTCCAGCTTTTTTGTAGGCCCCATTTAGGTACTGGAAGGGCATAAAAAGACCAGTGATTGCTGTATCATAAAATGACAGAATCATAAAATTATCTGGGTTGGAAGGAACCTTTAAAGATCATCCAATCCAAAAACACTGCCATGATATGCTGGTTTTGCCTGGGATAGATTTGATATTCTTCATAGAAGCTAGTACGGGGCTATGTTTTGGATTTGTGCTGAAAACAGTGTTGATAATACAGGGATGTTTCCATTATCGCTGAGCAGTGCTTAGACAGAGCCAAGGCCTTTTCTGCTTCTCACATTGCCCCATCAGCCAGTAGGCTGGGGGTGCATAAGAAGTTGGGAGAGGACACAGCTGGGACAGCTGACCCCAACTGACCAAAGGGATATTCCATGCCATATGATGTCATGATCACCAGATAAAGCTGAGGGAAGTAGAAGGAAGGGGGGATGTGCTGAATGATGGCATTTGTCTTCCCAAGTAACCATTACACATGATGGAACCCTGCTTTCCTGGAGATGGCTGAACACCTGCCTGCCCATGGGAAGCAGGGAATGAATTCCTTGCTTTGCTTTGCTTGTGCATGCGGTTTTTGCTTTACCTGTTAAACTGTCTTTATCTCAAGTCATGAGTTTTCTCACTTTTATTCTTCTGATTCTCTCCCCCACCCACTGGAGGGGGAGTGCACGAGTGGCTGTGTGGGGCTGAGTTGCTGGCTGGGGTTAAACCAGGACAGCAGCTCTGAACAGAACCCGGATGGATTTTCCCACAGCATCCTGCACAGATTCTGTCTGTGGAAATAAACTGTCCCTTTTTATCATTCTAGCTATTATATATTTTTGTAGCAAGAAAACAACTATTCCTAATAGATTTTCACATGAGAACTTCTTGCGCTCTTTTAGATAAAGGCAATGTCATGTAGTGGGTGTAATCACGGGTACCAAGTGGGAGCTGCCTGCAGTTTTCTCTGTTACAATGAGCTGGCTGAGGGTACCCTGCAGCCAAATGGTTTGTGCAGCACAGCACAGCCTGAAAGCCACACTGGACATGCACCTACTCAGATTATCTGCTGTATGGATCACTATCTCCTCAACATGCAATAGTCTCCTGGTCAGAATCAATACATCCCCCTCCTCCTCTTGGGCAGCAGTGGTGCACCCTCATCACAGGGTCTCAGTTTCATACAGGTCATTAAGCTCTCATTGATAATCTTTCCTTGAAGGAAAGGTTTGCCTGCAGCTTCCTTCAGCAGATGTTTCTGCTTTACATTGATTTGTTCACCTAACTCCTTAGCTCAGGCCTCTGGCTCATAGGTGGTCACACCACTTTTCTATATTTTCTCCTTGATCTTTGATCCTCCTCCAAAATTTCTCTCTGATGGGGTCAATTTTTCATGCATATTTTGTTCCCTTTCCATCCTTTGTTGAGAAGTTTCTCCATAGTTCACAATTTTCACACTGATTAACAGGTTGTTTATGCTCAAGCTACTACTCAATGCTTATAAATAAGCTACTCCTTTATCTTATAGGGTTAACCGAAGTTTGTATGCTAACACTACTGTCAGCCAGGCCCAACCCAACTCAACTGCCACACAGGAAGATCCTAAATCAGAGACTTCTGAAAACAAGAAATATTTTCAGTGAAAGTATGGTTACATTTATGTCTTGTTCTTATAACTTTCCTTAAACACTTACTTTCATTCATTGATGAGAAAAAAAAAATGCAAGACTTTGTGGATCTTTGGATTGATTTGCTACAGCTGTTCATGTGCTAGATAACATATATGATTATCTCTGAAGTGAAGTCAGGAAGATTTTCTTTTTTTTTTTTTTTAATCATGTAGCATCTTTGGATAGTGCATGTCAGATAATTTCACTGCAAATAATTCATGACTGCATTCTTCATTGCTTTAATATTTGTAATTACTTGATTCTTAAAAAAATTGTACTAAGGGAATAGAAATAATATCATGTAAGTTAGGTATATATACACTTGTCACAAATTAAAAAAGCCATAAGAAAATTTGTTAACAGCTCATGATAAAATGGGTTGGCTCTTAATATTGAATAAATTAAAGCATTTATAGTAGAGCTGCTCAGAGAATGGGATCTTCTGTCTATGGGATATTAAACATCTAAATCTCTTTTTTGTGTAACCAAAATGAAAACAAAACCAAAATTTTCTTACAGAATTATTTTTAAAAACAAATTTTCAGTTATAATACCTCTTTGACAGTATATTTTATTTTAATATTTAAAGCAGAATAAATGTGAAAACAAAGACAGCATGAATTTCTATCTTCAATTTTTTACAAACTTTATTGAATGCTAAACATTCTTTGACCTGAATATTTTTAAAGACAACCAAATACTAAAGTGAAATTATGTAGATCTGTAGATAACAAAGCTCCATGCAAACACAGGGCAGGGATCCCCCTGGGCTGTGAGGCGAGGAACTGAGAAGACAGAAAGTTTCAAGCTTCCTTTCCTGACAGAAGAAAAAATGAGTGGCATTTTTCATATTTAGAATGTACAATGCAAATATTCATGCCTGAACTCGCCATTCTAGACTCAGTTTATGATCAATGGGGCAAAAAAATCTCAACTCTGGGGCATGTTTCATGCAACATCAGATAGCATTAGATAGCATTGACTGAAAGGCAACCCCAGGACTTCCTCATCTTTTTAAGATTAATACCTTCCTCAATACCAGGTTCTGCAGGAAGCAATTCTGAATTTGAAATATACAAGGGAAATTGAGATCACCTAATTTTCTGTAGAGACTTATGGAAGGAATGGAAAACGTATGTTTAACAGGATCTTCTTTTTTTGAGAACCATGTATCTTTTGACAAAATTAATCTTAATTTACTCTGAAGAACCTGATTAACTTCATCCCGCTTTTCAAAGAAACCTGAAATTCAGCTTTCTCAGATGCCAAACCCATTAGGCCTGCAAAGAAATACAAGTACCAGCTCGAGCTATACAAATGAATATTTTGGGGAAAGTGGTAGCACTATTATAATAAAAGTTTAGAGAGGCATGGTTTTACTTGAAAGATATTCACATCTGAAGCTGAGAATAGCTCTGAGGAACAACCACTTTATTCAGTGTCTATGATTATTACCACATCTGCTGTGACATATAAATGTATTTTATTTGTATTTTATTGTTCTATAGTGAAACTGGGGCTCTAAATCAATGATTGTGATTTGTGTTTAAGGAGACAAGAAAGTCATCACTGTGCTGATATTTTCCATTAGGATAATGTTACAAAACATTATTTGTCTTGACAGTAAGTATTTCTTGGTTCTGAAAATTTCATTTATATGTTGTTTGAAGTTTCCTTGTAATTGTTACTTTTGTTGTGGAATAAAAGAGTATTAATGTCCCAGTGTGACTAAAATATATTATGGATTTCACAGATTTTGGCAGAGTAAAATCCAAGTGGTTATATCTTTAGTGCAATGATTTTTTTTTATTTTTTTTTTTTTAAAAAACACCACATTCTGTGATACAGGCAGAATTTCATTTTCTTATTAAAAACACTGGGAATAAACCAATCAAACCTTGCAATATTTCTCTCTCCTATTATATTGATTTAAATTTTGTCTCAAAGGCATATGAAGATGAATGCAAGAAGGAATATTATCTGAGTACATTTCATTATATTTTCATTATATTTTCATTTACAACTTACTATTGTCAGATGCCCACAGGCACAGATGGCCCCAAATTAAAGTTTATTACTGTATTATGCTGTGACATTTGTCAGTTTGCGTTTAAGATGGTAATGTGTCTAATTCAAGATTTTAAAACACGTAAGCTCTGGATTGCAGCCAAAATGAATAAGAAATTATTTTAGATGGACCAAGAGCATTTGCAATTTTTTGTGTCTCAGAATTTCAAACATTCATGAAGAATTTATTTTTCCCTCAAGTTTTTATGGATGACACTTCATGAAAGTTCTAAAAAGATGTGAACTATCTCCCTTTCACAGTTCCACTACCCACATTGGTCCCTCCTTGATCCTATAACCCACCATATGTTTCATTTCTCACCCTCTTCCACCCCTGCTGCATACTACTTCTTCACCCTTGACATGACCCACCTTACATGAGTACTTTACGCCTAATTTAAAACCTCCCTTTATCTGCCCTTCTTAAGTAATACTATTTCTTCTGCTGCTCTGCAACCAAAGAGTTTCCATGACAAAGTAATTGATAATAAAGTTCACAGATACAGTGTCTGCACCTGAAGAAACACCACAGAGAGATACTGGCCATTAAATAAGATCTAAAAAGAGTAAGAGCTTCTCGCACAGAGACCAACAAATGGAAAACTATCATGAAGCATAAATAAAGTAACTGAGGGAAGCTTATATAGTAAAGGATCTAAAAAAGAGATATAAAGTCAAGAACCTCAGTGCCATCTCTAAAACAGCAAGGACAGATAAAGCTTTCCTTGGAAAGCTGATATCCATAAGGAAATATGTCTCTCACCTACTTGACTGCAGAAATAGTCATAGAATCCTCCTTTCCAAAACTGCATTTTAAAAACTTACTTCCCATGTAGCATTGAAGGAAAGATGGTTTTCTCCACTTGGTTTTTAAAGTGTCTTTCGATGGAAGAAATCTACCATTAATCACTTTTGCCTGCACCTAGCTGTCAAGGCTCTTCTCCATTCTTCACACTATAAAGGACTTTATATTCACTACCTGAAAATATATGATTTACATATATAGCCTGGTGAGACATTCAGGTTGGATGGATTTCTGGAACACCAGACAAATGTACAGGGGAGCAAATTCCAGAGAATTACATGGCACATTACATTTGAAAAGTCATAGACTCACAGAATCACAGAATGGTTTGGGTTGGAAGGGACCTTAAAGATCATCTAGTTCCAACCCCCCTGCCATGGGCAGGGACACCCTCCATTAGACCAAGTTGCCCAAAGCCCCATCCAACCTAGCCTTGAACACTTCCAGGGATGAGGCATCCAAGTCTCTCTCTTCTGAACCTTGGAGGGTGCTATATTGCTTTGCCGAGGAGATATTTTACTATTTTCTATTTTCTGTGTGTAACGATGATTTTTCACATTTCCCAGCAAGTTTGTTTATCCCAGAATACTAACACTCATGGGTCAGATCTTCTTCCCTGAAAAGAAATTATGAATATCCATTAGATGTGTCTGTAATCATACAATCACAGAATCACAAAATGGTAGGGGTTGGAAGGGACCTCTGGAGATCATCAAGTCCAACACCCCTGCTAAAGCAGGATCAGCTGGAGCAGGTTGCACAGAATCACATCCAGACGGGTTTTGAATATCTCCAGAGAAGGAGACTCCACAATCTCTCTAGGCAACCTGTTCCAGTGCTTGGTCACCCTCACAGTAAAGAAGTTTTGTCGCATACTGAGATTGAACATACTGTGTTCCAGTTTGTGCCCATTGCCCCTTGTCCTGTCACTGGGCACCACTGAAAAGAGTCTGGCCCCATCCTCTTGACATCCACCTTTTAGATATTGATAAGCGTTGATAAGATCCCCTCTCAGTCTTCTCCAGGCTAAACAGACCCAGCTCTCCCAGCCTTTCCTCATAAGAGAGGTGCTCCAGTTCCCTAATCATCCTTGTAGCCCTCCGCTGGACTCTCTCCAGTAGTTCTCTGTCTTTCTTGAACTGGGGAGCCCAGAACTGGACATAATGTACTCTCCAGGTGTGGCCTCATCGGGGCAGAGTAGGGAGGGAGGATAACCTTCCTCGACCTGCTGGCCACACTCTTCTTAAGGCACCCCAGGATACCATTGGCCTTCTTGGCCACAAGGGCACACTGCTGGCTCATCGAGAGCCTGTTGTCCACCAGGACTCCCAGGTCCTTCTCTGCAGTGCTACTTCCCAGCAGGTCAAACCCTAACCTGTACTGGTACCTGGGGTTATTCCTCCCTAGGTGCAGGACCCTACACTTGCCTTTGCTGAACTTCACTTGGTTCCTCTTTGCCCAACTCTCCAGCCTGTCCAGGTCTCGCTGAGTGGCAGCACAGCCTTCTGGTGTGTTGGCCACTCCTCCCAGTTTTTTATTGTCGGCAAACTTGCTGAGGGTACACTCTGTTCCCTCATCCCAGTCATTGATGAATATGTTGAACAAGACCAAACCCAGTACTGACCCCTGGGGCACACCACTACCTACAGGCCTCCAACTAGACTCTGCGCTGCTTATCACAACCCTCTGAGCCCTGTCATTCATCCAGTTCTCAATCCACCTCACTGTCCACTCATCTAACTCACACTTCCTAAGTTTAGCTGTGAGGATGTTATGGGAGACTTATCTTGCTTTGCATCAGCAAGATTTATCATTAATCAGAAAAAGCACACAAAGAATCTCAGAATTCTGGCATGGTGTCAATAGCTGGATAGGATTAGCGCAAGGGTGAGCCAGTAAAATAAACAGATACTCTTCAGCTTTGAAACATCATTGTAGCTTCCTACTAAACTTCAAGAAACTGGTCTCCTCAAATATACATATTAATACCAGTAGACTGTGGGTGCTAGTGTTTTAGTCTGAAGTTATAGGGAACTTTTGAAGGGAATTTGAACGAAGGTAATGTATCAGGACTGCAGGAAGATGATGACTACGTGACCTCTGGAGGTCCCTAACAACTTGAATTATTCAATGATCTTATGATTAATACCATCAGCAGTATCTCATGAAGGAGAGTCATGACAAATACTGAAAAAACACCTCTTCTGTGCTCAAGGTCTCATTCAGTACATTTGTTGAAAGAGTAGGAAATTCTTGGTTTGCTCTCCATTCAGGAAAGACTACAAAAACAAAGGGAAGTATTGACAATAATATTTGAGGATGCTTTTTCTTTTTTTCATCTCAGTTTGACACCAATTTTCACCCAACACACATATCAATTTAGCACCTACCTATTCTACTTCCTCTTGATGCTGAGGTTTGGAGGTTCACAAAAGAGAAAATCTCCAGCAGCACACTGGTAGCCTAGGCATTCATGTTTCTTCACAGTAACAGGTAGTTTGTTGTCTTCAGAGCTTCACTCCACTTCTCCATTTCTCACACTTCAGAGAAATTGACTGGAGGAAAAATGAGCTCATCCCATACACCCTCTGTCCTGTTCACCCACTCACTGCTGTTTGTGGTGTTGGATGATTTGGCACCCCCTGAAATGTCTTCCCCTGTCACAAAAATTCTAGACTCCTTTTCCCATCACGTTTGTCTCACTAAGTTATGGGTGATTTTGGATTTCTCAGTAAATGAAGTTTTGTTTTTCTTATATGTTTGTGACACATTTCTGATTTAAACGCAGATTTTTCATTGTTGTCCATTACTCTGTGCCTCCTTAGTAGGTGTGTTGTGTGGATTGCTAGAGAAGGGATTATGGACTGCAAGACTTTCATGGCACCTCATGAGCTGGCAGTGTGCCTCAGAAAGACTATCTTATGCTGGGAAGAAAAGGTGCAGTTTTCTCTTATGCAGGGTGGGAGGGAGGAATTTTTTTTTTTAAAAAATGACTTTAGAACAGAACATGTTAACCATTAGAGGCTACAAAAGTGAGGTCTTCTCTTCATAGGGCACGGCCAGAAGCTGAGGCACATAACTAATGGAACATTTCTCACAGGAACTCTAAAGGAAAGGGAATGGAAAGAGGACAGAAGTTTTTGTTTCATCAAAGGAGAAGCTTGGTTTTCTTTGGCAAGAATGGTAAAAACTTACTTTCTGATCTTCAGGGCTAATTAGCTGGAACTGCATCCTTAGCCATTATGAAGTTGTTTGAACCCCCCAGAGAGGGGACAGACAGACTTCAGCATTTGCCATTGATAAACATTTCTTCAGTCCCGTTTAGTCCGGTCTTGCATATCCAGCATTTCTGTGTACACCCTTTGAAAGAGGGTACAGAAGGTATCATAAACACAATTGCCCTAATTGCTTGCATGTATGGTCACAAAAAAATAAAATGCTTTTTAATTCCTGTCAGGATGGATAGTCTCACTTTTACCATCACAGGAACTGGGCAGAGAACAGCAAGTACCTATAATTGACATTGTTGGGTATATGGTTTTCTACTGTGTTAACAAGCCATGTCACAGAATCATAGATTAACTTGGGTTGGAAGGCACCTTTACAGGTCATCTGGTCATCCGCTCACTAAGGGTGTAGATTCCACGATCTAATTTCAGAAATTTAGGCTTCAAGTGTCCTTTCTGTGACACCTCCATTAATGTCTATTAATCTACCAGTTTGTTCCACCATGGTGACCATACAAGCGATAGCATAACTTAAATAATCAAACGTATGATGTGTACCAGGGAAACCCAAGTAAGAGTGGAAAGAGACACCAGGAGCCGGCAGCTCTCACCAGCGAGGCTGACATGGCTTGGGCATCGCCAGGAGCAACTGTGGGAGATTTAAACGTCCCGAGGGAGCGACAGCGACTCAGAGCACTGCCAACAGGGTGGAGCGGGAGGGGACTGCAGCCTGCATGTAGGCCACAGCTCAGGGAAGTGCTCTGGGCCTCTGCCAAAATGGTGGGCACTTGCCTCAAGGCTAAAACCAGTGTTCCTACAGAGAACGTCTCCCCTGAGATGTACCATCATATGTACCATATGATGTCATGCTCAGTAATAAAAGCTGGGGGAGGGAGGGGACATTCAGAGTGATGGCATTTGTCTTCCCAAGTAACTGTTATGTGTGATGGAGCCCTGCTTTCCTGGAGATGGCTGAACAGTGACTGAATTTCTTGTTTTGCTTTGCTGTCTCGCACAACTTTTGTTTTAACTATTAAACTGTCTTTACCCATACCCATGAGTTTTCACACTTGATCCTTCAAAAATTTTTTTTGTGGCTTATTTCCTTGATGTTTTGAAAATAAACCAAAAATAGAAATATTGTGTAATTTTTGGCTAAAAAAGAGGGGAATAAAACATAATAGTCTTCAAATATGTAAAAGGCTACATCAAAGGAACAGGAAATAGCTTGCTGTCCATAGCGAATAGGACAGCAATTAATAAGATAAAATGCAGTAAGCCACAACTTAATGACATAAAAATCTTTAATAGCAATAATAGTTAAGCACTGGAATGGTCTGATTTAAAAGATCGCTTTGGAGGTTTATTTTGCTTTTAAAGAACAGATAAAACACAATTAATATGGCTTATGTATATGTGATTCAGCACTTTTTTAAGAAAATAATTACTTTTCATGCTTGTTTAGCTGCATTTTCTTTCTGAAGATTTTTATCTCTGCTAAAATGTATATGCCAGTGGGTGGAAATACAGCTTTAGAAATGCAAACCTATTTACAGACAGAGTGGTTTACATTAAGAAATGTGAAAACTTTTAAGCTAAGAACTTACATCTGTGCTTATATAAAGAATATTAAATTTTGGACCATAAAAACAGATAGAGGAAACCCTACCACCTCATCCTCTGTATCTGCAAACCTTCTGTCAAAACTGAAAAAATTTTACCAATGCTTCCATTTTATTTGTGACACATTGTCCCGTCCCACTCAGGGGGTGAGGGTGAGGTTAACTTTTTAATTCTCTGCGCGGTAATCAGAAGTAATGACAATTACTTTAGAGGTTCAAACCAATCATAAATTTACTTAAAACGCAGTGGAACTACAAAAGATAGAGGCTTGGCAAAGTCATAACAATGCTCAAAATTTAGCAGAACTATGAAAGGTAAGGGTTTAGCAAAACGTGACGATATTACCCTACTGTGCCGAAAATGAAGTTAGAGACAAATAGAGTGATAGAAAGGAAAAGAAAGAGAGAAAAAAAAGAGAGAGAGAGAGAAAAGATATCACCACCCTTGGATCCAGCAATGTTGTCTGCTCATAGTTGTAGTCTTCAGGTGGTGGGCACACACCAAAAACTTATGTTTCCACTTTTTAAAACCCGATGTGCCCGCCCTATAGGCGGGGGTCTGTCATCACCGAGCAGGCACAGTATGTGCTCAGGAATGTTCAGAAATGTTCTAGAAGTGAGTCGGTGGGTTGTGGGGGTCCTGGGGGACTCACTGCCCCCCCTTCAGGGCTGACCAAGTGAGGGGTGATCTGTCACAGGCACATGGTGCACAGGGCACAGATGGTCTTTGTTTACGTGTTTCAGGAATAGAGTGGTCTCACAAGACGTTATCCTGCCTCTGCAGGCTCTGTTCTTGTTCAACACTCCCTGGTCATCATCAGCCCATCCCTGTCCATGTCAAGACAGATGTTTGCGACATTCACTTGTTATCAGGGCCTTACACACATCCATTTGATATACTCAATATGATCAACTCCAAACATTCTAAACTCTGAGTCAGCCTTCCCAAAAACAGAAGCTTGCCTCCTTATTCCTTACTTGAGACACAGGACAAAACTCTGACTAGTGGGAAACAAAAGTTGGAAATAAATGGTCCTAAGCTTACTTAGAGTGGTTTTAGAACTAAAGAGAGTTCTCAATGGCTATCTTCCTTTCAAGTTATACCTAGTCCTCAGTATTAGTGACTGTGTGGTGGGTTGACCATGGATGGCTGTCAGACCCCCACCCAGCTGCTCTCTCACTCCACCTCCTCAGCAGGACAAGAGGAGAAAATACAATGAGAAAGCTCGTGGGTCGAGATCACTCTACCCAATTACCAGGGTCAAGGACAGTCCAGGACAAAGAGATCACTCACCCATTACCATCACAAGACCACCAGACTTGACCTGGGGAAATTAATTTAATTTATTGACAGTTGATAACAAAGTAAGATAATGAGAAATAAAAACAAAACTACAAATGTCTTCCCTGACCCCCCTTCTTCCCTGCCTCAATTTTATTCCTGACTCTTCTACGTCCTTCCTCTCCCATGAGCAGTGCAGAGGGACGGGGAATGGGGGTTGTGGTCAGTTCATAACTTCGTCTCTGCCGGTCTTTCCTTTTCACTCTCTTTCCCTGCTCCAGCGTGGGCTCTCTCCCAAGGGCTGCAGCTTCCTTCAGGGCACATTCACCTCCTACAGCATGGGGTCCTCCATGGGCATCAGGGTGGAAATCTGCTCCACTGCCGTCCTCTGTGGGGGGCTGCAGGGGGGCAACCTGGATCACCATGATCTTCTCCATGGGCTGCAGGGTAATTTGTGCTCTGGCGCCTGAAAGGACCTCCTCCCCCTCCTTCTTTGCTGACCTTGGTGTCTGCAAGGCTGTTTCTCCCACATTTTCTCACTTCTCTCACACACAACTGCTGCACAGTGTTTTTCACCCTTTCTAAAATATGTTATCACAGAGCCACCACCAGTGTCACTGATGGGCTCAGCTATGGCCAGTGGTGGGTCCATCTTGGAGATGGCTGGAATGGGCTCTATTCGACATGGGGAGCAGCTTCTGGTGTCTTCTCACAGAAGCCATCCCTGCAGCCCCCTCACAGTCACTACCAAAACTTTGCCATGTAAACCCAATACAGAGTGGTATTTCTGTCCATATATTCCTGTATCATAGAGTATACAAGACTGTATACAGGAAATGACTCAGGCTGTCTTATAGTGAAGCAAGCCTCTCCTAGACAAGGTAAAGAGTTTCAGATTTCTCAGATATTTTGACATTCTGTAATAGAGGGCTGAAATGGTGGTGACAATCTTATATCATCCACTTTTTTTAACAGCGACTATTAAGCCTATTTTTTAAAACATCTTTGATGCAAGGTGTCAGGATTTTCTCAAGAAGCACAAAAAAATATTGAACAATAATATTATTTTATCACCATGACTGTTAGAATATGTTAGAAACCATAGCCAATTTCTATTGTTACTATTCGGATCTTCCAAACTAGTCTAATTCAGGAAGGAGAGAATGAGACAAAGCTATAGTTTATAATGAAAAACAAAAAGTACTGCATTTTCATTAGATACCATTTTATTGTTATTTCTGTTGGAAAAGAAACTCAGTTAAGATCTAAAAGAATGCCCAGAGAATAAAATTATTTTCCCCTCTATAAAGCTTGCATCCACACTTTACAGACTCAGCACAGTGAAATGATGCGAGTCTATGGCAAGAACACTGTCTCTGGCCAGAAAAAGCAGCTGACTCATGGTCCAAAGTGTCAGGTTTCTGTTGTAAAAAGCCAAGTTACAGTTAGTGGCTACAAATACATACCTAGTGCAAAGTAAAAAAAAAAAAGTACTGATGAGAACTGCTCAAATAATGTTAATTGATGTTTATAATCCACTTTAGACAGATAACTTCCACTAAGGTAAAATACTTTGACGTAACAGTTAAATCAGCCTTTGCTTATTCATGATAAAGAAGACCATTAACCACAAGAAATCCCCTTGTTTTCTCTCCTTCTCACTTGGCATCACATTCTGGTACAGAATCCAACAATGAAAGATTATGCCAGTTTGACTTTTTTTTTTTTTTTTCTAAAAACTAATCATTAATAAAGGCTTAAGTCCATAAAAGAAAGGGTAGAATTGAAATATTTAACCCATTTAACCTAAATTAAACAGTTTAATTTCTCATCCTTAATGTAAAATATTTCAAGTTTTATACAAGGTACTATGAAAGTATTATAGTATCTCTTATGTTTTTATATGAGAACTCAATTGGTATTGTTTTATTCCAATGGTAGTGATAGGATCATGGCAAGATTATTTCAAAGGGAGAATAAGATTTTCTTAACTTTGAACTATCAAAAGCAAGCAAGGAAATATTTATGTATTAAGTAATGTGAAGAGGCATAAATTTTTAAAGATTAGATTTGTCAGTTGAATTCAGTATACATGTTGTCGAATAACCAATAAATGAATAATAAACAGCAGACAGCTGTTGAATATCTTTAAGAAAATAGTTAACTAGGAGCATTATTAACAAATAAAGCTACTTTCGCCCTCCTAAAAATAACCCCCCAAAACTCAAAAAAAACCCCACACCCAAAAAACCACCAAAAACCCCATTAAGGCTCTTCTCACACATTAAAATCCATAGAGAAATGTCTTCCTGCTGTCACTGAATGCAAATGAGATAATGATGGTGTACTTAGGCTTGGTACTATATTGTGCCTGAGGGAATTTAAAAGATTTCAAAATATCAGGGCCAGCTGCAGGTGTCTGCTTTGGTGTATGCTTTGTGGGAGGAGATTTAGTATATTTAGTAGATAAAAAAATTCTCCTGCTTTGTCAGATACTTACTAATTCACTAGCCTACAGCAGGAAAATTTGCTACCCCAAGTATTAGGACATGTGCTTAAGGTATTCACCCGTAAATAGTGAGCGCTAGCTTCCAGATCCTTTTCCAATGACACTTTGGAAAGAATTCAGGTGCCTGAAAATAAGTTCCTCAATCTAGTACTGTAGAAGACGGTCTTTGGTTGTCTGAGATATCCCATGAGTTTAATAAATATGACAGGACCTCCAGAACAATTGTGTCCTTCTGGAGTGATAGTTGTAAGGGTATATAAAATTACATTGACAGCTATGTTTAGGAATCTGAATCCCATCATGTCTTTATTCTTCAATTACTGTTTACTAAATAATAATAAAAAATGTCCAAAGAACAGGGACTGGAATCCAAAATTCCTATACACCTTATACCCTAACCATTGAATTAGGGACTTAACCTACATTTTTTGCAGACAAAGATTCTTTCTCTCTCCTATCTATTTCTGTAAGGGAACAGCCATGCAGCCTAGTTTATGTTACTCTCCTGGGAAGAAATGTGAATGTGCATTTTTGCAAACAAACAAACAAAAAATACAGTAAGATTTTCTAATTTAGAGTATTTTGGATAAAAAAGATTTCTCCTCCCTCTTTTGCCTATATAGCTATGACACAGAATGAATCTGAGCACACAGATTAAGTCTACCACACCTAGGACCTAGATCAATGAGGGTTTTGCAGCTTAATTTGTCATGTATTTTGGTGAATGTTGGTCTTTCTGAGAGAATATAGTCCCCCAAAGAGTCTGTCTTAGGTCTTGGTCTGCCAAGACATAGCCATGAACTGAGTGTCTGGCTATTTGGCAGAACCAGGGCTCTGAAATGAAACCACCTTTCTTACATACCCTGGAGTTAGCTAGTAATCCAGCCTTTATTTTGAGGATTGTGATTTTAGATGGAGTTTCCATGTATCATCCAGAAATTCACAGATTTGTCTGCATTGGAGGACCACAGAGAAAGTGTGCTTTCTGCTGGAAGGATATGCATGCATCCACATTTCAGATGGGTAGTCTAGAAAACAAGCTGTTGGGCAACTTCAGCCGTGACTGAGAAATCAAGAAAGAAATAGCTTTAAGAGCATGGGTAGTGTAAGGTGATGGCTCCAAATATAAGACCAGCTTTCACCTTCCCGATCACTAAATTATTAACAGGAAAGACCAAAAGGACTCAGAGGCCTAAAAAGGACTTCCCATATTTTTGACATGGAATATTTTAAACATAAAATGTTGATCATTTTATTTGTCTATAAACCTAGTTTCCTGCTATTTAATGTACCAACAGTTGCCAGCAGTTTGGAAAAATTAAAAATATCTAAACCCAACTAGGATTCACATACTTGAGACTGGATTCAAGATAACTTGTGTCGCTTGGAAATTAAGGATGGATTTCACATCATCTAACTTTAGACTTTTACCCATGTGGATGTTTACATCTGAATGAGTACCTTTTATTATCAATGGAGAGAAATAAATATTTTTTAGTTTATGATATGTCTGACAGATACACACACTAGCATTAAGGGTGTCTAAATGAAAGCAATCGTGGGAATCAAAAAAACCTCACAAGGTTGGGACTTCAGAAGAAACTTCTTGAAGTGCTTGTTATCACCTAGTTTAGACATCTTCTGTTCAGTGTGCTGATAGCTGTGAATCCAATCCCATTTGAATTCATAATTACGAGATACCACAGAGTGAATTAGAGCTGTGATTTCAATTCCCATTTTCAGGCCACTGAAACAAGTATGACGCCGTGGAATGACCTCAGACTCATGTCCTTTTGTGTACCCTGCCCTTATCATTGATGGTGAGACAGAATTTAACAGAAAATATTCCTCCAGGAGTTTTCCAGATCAAATCTTACATAATAAAACATACAATAAAGTTGACATGTGTTTAAAGTAATTGTACTTCAGTTGAATTCTTTTCTCTGCTCCTGAAAAAACCAGTAGTTTCTGGCTAAGAAAATTTGTAATTAAATAGAAACTTCTCAATCTGTCTCACATTTCCCATGATCGGTACTAGAACATCATACGACATTGGCAATCAGCGTATCATTTTCTTCTTCACAGTTACTTGGCTAATACAAAATTCCATAATTTAATTAGCTCATTTCTTAGTTTATGTTTCAGTCTGCTTTAGGTCCCTAGAGGGTGTTTAAAACACAGTAGTTAAACTACAAATGATACAGTCTGAGAAATATAATGGGGGGGGGGGGGTTGGTTGTGGGTTTTTTTTAGTTCAGAAAGTTTATCTTGAAGATAGTCTGCTAAAGTCTACACATGGAACACAAAGCAACTTATTTAAGAGTGGATTTTTCAAGACCATGCAGCATCCATCTTTGGTTTTGGAGTACTCTTTCACAGCACAATTGTAATCATCTTTTACTGTATACAAATGATGAAACTTCATTAGCATACTTCAGGGGAAAAAATCCAGTCAATTTCAAAATCTCATTTGAAGAGGTATTCTTCATAATAGGTTAATTAATTTCAGTTAATTAATGTCACTGGTAAGAATGTACGTTTTGAGTCTGAATTAGTCTAATTTTAATTCATTACATCTTGTAACATTTTTTGCCCTTAAATTAAACTGAAGATGTCTTTTTTATCAAATTTCCCTATCACCATTCATAAAGATATGATAATTTCAAATTCCTGATGATCTGTTTTAATCCTTTTTTTTTTCATACCTAAATATTGTAAACTTTGATAATCCATGAATGATCATGAATAAATTAATAAGCTTTTCAAGAAGCAAGAAGGAAGATTATGATTCTGGAACAGATGGCGTGAATCCAGAAGAGCTTCTTGGTGCTCATTTCTGGGAAGGTGCTAAATGAAAGTGACAGGGTGGCATGTTACAGTGACTGATTACAAGTGTTGGCAGATGCTGGAAGTCAGTGGGAGGGCATTTGAAGTGGGTCACAGGTACAGTGATGACAAGATAAAGCAGGATCAGAGAGAGTATAACAACATGTCTCCATCTGGCCCCTCATATAAGGTGAGAAGAGTGAGAGGACTCCTCTACTTGCTGAAGACTCCCACTCTCCTCTTCTGGTGAGGAGAGTGTTTGGAGAAACCTATAGAATCAAAGCACTTGAGCCCTATTACTATATATATTACTATATTTATATTATTCTCTCTATTGTTTATTAAAATTTATTATAATTTTATATTTCATTACTATATTGTCATTGAAATTTTTCCATTTTGCATAAACAATAAAATTATTTCTTGCCTAGAAAATAAACATATTTAGTAATATATAGTAATGTATATATGGTAATGTACATATATAGTAATGACCAAATAGATAATATTTTGTTCTAATAAATACTGAAACTCTACTTTATATAAAATAGGAATGTTTCAGCCAAACAAAAAAAAAAAGTGTTGTGGAAAGATTCTTCAGGAATAAATATAGGATTTAGAAGATCTGGAGTGAAATGTCTGATCTAATTAATAAAACTGGGGTCTTGAAACAGGATTTTTTTTTTTTTTTTCATATTACATGTAAGTTTTCTCCTTAGAGATATACTACATATAAAGAATAGGGCTTTTAGTGTGTAACCTAGATTGATAGGTAGATTTTAACATTAATCACTTCAGATTTTCAGATTTGAAAATGGAAATAATTAGAGGCCACATTAATCATTCCTGTCAGAACTTGTATGTCTATGCATAGACCCTGAAGAAGAAAGTCATATGCATCCAGAAAAGGTGCAGTTTTGATCCATCATTGCTTATAAATAGTTCTGTTTTTTAAATTGAAGTGGACACTTTAGATGTTAAAAATTTAAAGAGCAAAATTCCTTTTTCTTTTAATTAAACTTGTAATTTCATTTAAAATATCACACTTATTTGGTTATTTCCTAGAGGTTATTTCCTAGAGGCACAGATTTATTAATGATTTATTATATCTACCTGTTGAATTCTGAGTTAGTCATTGCTTTATTTTGCTAGAAATAAATATCAGGCTGACAGTTTTACAACTACCTGATCATCTTTTTTTTGTAAATTTTTAATATTAAAAAAATGCTCATTTGTTTCTTCACCCCCTCGGTATTCTTCCAGTCTTATTGAAAATATATACTGATATTTTAAAGAGTTTCGTGACTGAACTTTTTACATATGTATGTACAGCAAGCTGCACTTGCTGATTAAAAAAAAAAACAAAAAACACCAACCAAAAAACAATCAAAACCCCTTCACTTTGTACTCCTTAAAAGATTCTACTGCTTGAATAGATTTATTTTCCTTATACAGTTTGACATAGTAGAGAAAAATGCAGTAGGTGATATTATAATTATTAATGAAGATATAAGAAAACAGACTGTAAAAATAAGGACACAAATATAAAGAAATGACTTGTTAGTAGAAGAAAAATAAGTTGGAAAAGTAGTGACAGCACTTATTGTGCCACTTCCTATGCAGGACATGGGATAGTAATGAAAGACAGATCCCACATCTCAAGTTTAACAGATGAAGAAGTTGATGGTAGAATCAAGGATTAGGCAAACAAAAGCTTTGATATAAGAATAAAAGTTCTGCTTTCATCTGTCTGGATGAATACAACTCATTAAAGTTGAGCTGCTTGCAAAGCATTTAAAAAATGAGAGTTATGTCTAAAGAAAATATGAATTGGAGTCCTCAATGTCTGAGTGACAGTTAAACTCATTGGAGTAGAGAAGGCACCACAGGGAAGGAGAAGAAACTGCTAAATATACAATGTAGATAACACACGCTCCTTCCACTACAGGAGTACTTTGATCTAAGAATAATGAGAGGTACCGAAGTAAACTTTCTGCTTAATATTATCATACATTTGTTAACTTCTAAGAGCTTTAAACTGTAACTCTTTAAAAGACTTGGAAGGATTTCTGTTTCTTTTCTGATTTTCTGAAGATCAAAAATACTTCCTATCCCTTTTCACTGACACACACAGAGATAGTTCTGGCAGTGACAGGAAATGTATGTGGGCCACGTGGCCAACTGTGCTTTGAGTCCTCAGGAAACCTTAAAAAAAATCACTTTAATGATGCATTGCTCAAATGCCGGTTCAGCTGAGTGACACATGCTTCCTCTGTGTTTTTCAATAAAAAAAGATCAGTGTTCCCAAGTTACAAAATATTTAACCCCCAAAAGTCACGTGTGCTTATGTATTTCCAGCCTACATGAACTCAGATGATCAGTTTGTAACCTCAGACTGCCCCAAGCAATACTGGTCTCTTAGCATTTTTAGGTTTGTTTTTATTTTGTAACTTCTCATTAAAATGAAGCCCATATTTATTTAGTAAAGAATCAGAAAACCCTTCGCCACTAAACTGTATTTTACTTTTAGTTAATTTATAGAGAATCATGACTATTGTAATTTGCTGTACTTAACCCTGTTATTGATAAAATAACTTATAGCTGTATAATAAAATCAATGTGTCATAACTAAAATTGATAAGTAAGGCTTCACTGTAGCAATTAAGTAATTTCTGCCCAGATGTCGTGGTTCAGTCCCAGCTGGTAACTAAGCACCATGCAGATGTTTGCTCACCCCTCTGCCCTCAAGGGGATGGGGAGGAGAATGGGAAAAAAACCCTCATGGGTTGTGATAAAGACAGTTTAATAGGATAATGAAGGAAGATGATGATGATTATGATGATGATGATAATAATAATAACAACAACAACAACAACAACAACAACAACAACAACAAGTGATGCACAAATGCAATTGCTCTTCACATGCAGAAGAAAAAAAAAAAAATCTGATGCCCAGTCTGGTTCTGAGCAGCGATCCCACCTCCCGGCTGGCTTCCCCAGTTATACACGGAGCATGACGCTCTGTGGCAGGGAATATCCCTTTGGCCAGTCTGGGTCAGCTGTCCTGGCTGTGCTCTCCCAGCTTCTTGTGCACCTGGCAGGGCCTGAGAAGCTGAAAAGTGCTTGACTTAGTGACGCTTAGTGACTGCAACTACCTAGCAACCACTGAAAACATCAGTGTGCTGTCAACATTATTCTCATACTGAATCCCAAACACAGCTACTAGAAAGAACATTAACTCTGTCTCAGCTGAAACCAGGACACCAGAACATACAACAAGTTGCATATCCAATATTAAAATGCATTTTGGAAACTGAAAAAAAAAAAAAAGAAAACAAAACCCAAGAAGAAGAAAAAAGGTAGCATTCCACTTACTCTCTCTGGGCCAGTTAGATTGTCAGCAATGATACTGACAACTTTCAAAATATGTTGCACTAAAGTGCATTTTTCCTTCTTGCAAAAGAGAAACAAATAATAACAGAAGCTTATCAGGACTTGGGACCTCTCAAACAGACATTGTAGTCAGCCACCTGACACTGACACTTTGCCCTTTTCCCAAGGTTTGGCTTCCAGATCTTTTAGAGTTTGAATCTGAGAAGTTTTGAAGTTTGAATGATATTTGGTCCCTTGACCTGTGCTAGTTATAGTGAACACCGTACAAAAGCTGCCTGTAGATCATCATTAGCATTCATGTACTAGCTTGCTGATTGTTGTTTAAATTTCTAAAGTGAGACTTTTTTATAAATTCATTTTGTGTATATGCAGTACCTTGGCAATCTGTCTTAGGAAAGTGGCACAATATTTGAGTGCTCTTTTCCATATCTGTTTCTCAATTCATGAAAAAAAAAAGTAATGTTCCAAAAACAACATGAAAAAGTGAAAAGAAAAAAAAGAATCAAGCAGAGTAACAAAATTTACTGCAATTATTAATGACTGTGAAATGCTGAAGACTATGTGTTGAAGTGCTAAAGACCATGAAATAGAGATTTGGTATAAATATGAGCTTTCCTTTTCTTTTGATGCACAAAATTTTACACAGGTTGCAAGGTTTTCCCAAATTGATTTTTGTAACAAGCTTTTCAGCTTTATGGAGCAATTAGAATGAATGCTACAGAAAACATGCTCCTAAGTGGTCAAAAGGAAATGCTATTAGATTGTCAACAGGAATGCTATTAGATTATGTTGTTTGTTCATTTCATCCTTATCTTGTACTGGCTTTGATGAGCTTAATTAAAGTACAAGGTATTTATGTTAACATGATACTTTGATACATATCAAATTAATTTTAATAGCTAATAATTCATTATTGTATTAGGTTCTTTATGAAGTCAGCATTACATTAATGATGAAAACAATTTGCAATTAACATTTTATTCTTCTGTTTGGAAGTGCTGGTGAATATAGATTTGCATATGCATGTGATGGGATTGTTTTTTTGTATGACGCCGGATTTAGAAAACATATCTTGTTGCATACCTTGTTGATTTTCTATAAATAGATGCATTTATAAGTTTGAAAGTGGGTTTGGGATTTTTTTGGGGGGATATGTGAATATTTGTTTTTCATTTTCATCATACCAATAGTCTTGTACTATTCCATTTCTAGAAACAGTCTTGCTGGTAAATGCTATCCACTATGGAAAAAAACCCAAACAAAAAACCAACCCACAACACCCCCCCCCCCCCAAAAAAAAAACCAACCCAAACAACCCAAACCCCAACCCCCCCAAAAAGACAATAATCCAATATATCAAATATCGAGTTTTAAAATTCAACTACTTGCTCTCTATTTGCATAGATTACTTGATCAACTGAAATAATCCATATAATGAATGACTAGTCAATCAGTCACAACATCCTGATAAACTAGATAAATAGACACTGCAATCAAAATGCTTTTGAAAAGAAGTCTAGATATGGGTTCAGAAATTTCATAAACCAGACTCTTTAGGTTCGTACAATCAGGGTTTTTTGTTTGTTTGTTTGGGGTTTTTTTCAGTCTTTTCTTTACATCCCTAATCTCTGGTCTATGATATTTACTTCATTTTTTTTAAAAATGAATTATGTGGTTTTGTAGTTCTTCTAATTTAAAATATGAAACTGACCCAATAACAGAATTAAATATTTATGATTATCTAATTCTTTAAGTTATCTGCATCTTGTATCTTCTTTATGAAATGTGCTTATTGAGCTAAGTATTGTAAACTCCAGTATGTTAATAAACACTGTCCACATGATAATTTTCACATGTTCTCTCCTCTCCTTCGCCAAAGAACATTATTTGAAGTCCTGTGTCCAGTCTGTGGCTATACTCCTATGGAATATAATTTTCTTAGAAACACTCCCCCAAGAGTACATAAAATTTCCATGTAACTTCAGTTGCAGTGTAAAAGATTAAAATATCTATCCATTTCTTTTTTCAAGGCTGTGAATGTTCTCCAAGGTTCCCGAAAACTAAAAAATTGGTTCCTAAATTTTTTTTAAAAGTACATGTATAGTTAATATAACATGCTGTAAATTTAGTCTTTGTGTCAAGAAGCATTGTCACACTTTAAAAGAAGCTTGGAAGGGTCTTGTGCCATCAGCCTTTTGGTGGGAAACCAAATGCTTGGGTCAACCTCTACTGCTCTCCAGTACTAAATTTTTTTGCTCTTTATCTTTTCTAATAAAGACTTACAAACAACGTATCTTATGTAATCCTTCCTTTTTTCTCTTCCTTTTTCAATTACTTTATATTCTTGTTACCCTGGTGGTTACAGTCACCAGTAGTTGTCTCTCTTGCCCTGATGGTGGTATAGTTTCAAGGTAAGTGCATAAGGTATTTACACATTATGTTTTAATGACATATGATGCCTTCATCACAAAATGTTTATTTATGAATGTCTTGGTTGAACCCCAGCTGGCAACTAAACACCACACAGCTGCTCACTCACTCCCATTCCCCCTAGGAGGACTGGGGGGGAGGGGGGAAGAGAATTGGAAGGGCAAAAGTGAGAAAACTGAAATAAAATATAACAACAACAATAGTAATAATGAAATTAACAAAAAGAGAGAGAAATAAAACCCAAGAAAGACAAGTGATGCAACTGAAAAACAATTGCTCACCACCAACCAACTGACGCCCAGGCAGTCCCTAAGCAGCGGCCCCCTGGCCAAATTTCCCCCTATTTTTATATGCTGAGCATGACATCATATGGTATGGAATATCCCTTTGGTCAGTTGGGGTCAGCTGTCCTGGCTGTGTCCCCTCCCAACTCCTTGTGCACCTCCAGCCTACTCACTGGTGGGGTGGTGTGAGAAGCAGAAAAGGCCTTGGCTCTGTGTAAGCACTGCTCAGCAGTAACAAAAACATCTCTGTGTTATCAACACTGTTCTCAGCACAAATCCAAAACATAGCCCCATGCTAGCTACTATGAAGAAAATTAACTCTATCCCAGCCAAAACCAGCACAATGAGTTACATCATTACACTGAACTAATGCAAGGGAAAAATAGGTACCCCAATTTTAATTGTCAAGCCCTTCAAATAATGCATTATATATATAATAACTGATCAATATGTTAAGTTCATTCCTCTATGGAGAAAATATCAAAAGTTCATTTGCATTTCATCTAAAGTGATGAGGACATTGAGTTAAGTCATAATAGATGAAAACTATTATTCTATTATAAAAAATAAAGGAGTCTATCGTTCAAAAGCAAACCCATAGAGCTTGTGAAGGTGATTTTAGGATAGTGAATGGAAAAGATTAGAGCAAATACATTGAGGTTTTCCTCCAGTTTCTGCTTATATCATAATCCACTTTTGCACTTTCTTTTTAACATATAAAAGATTCTTTCTAATTGTTCTTAATTCAATTTTACTCATTGTAATTACTGCTGTTTCCATTAATGTCTTAAGCTTATTATTTTGTATACAGCATTTGAAAATATTTGGTTTTCTAGTCGAGTTAAAGCATCCCTGATATGATAGCTAACATTTCAAAATAACATAGTAGATCAATAGAATAAAATGCAACAAGCATTGTACTTTTAGTCAGTCCATTATAACAAACATAAGAGGGCCAGGAGTGAGTTGAAACACCAGACCTTTGACAGGCTACCCTGCTTAAATATTAGTTTAGTCTTCAACTCTGTTTCAGATCCCTCCAAATGGCTTCTCCATGACAGATTTACTCTAGGGCAAGCTAATTCTGGACAGGGTGAACCTTACTTGGTCTATAACACATGGCCAGAGAATCCCCATGATCCTTCTCTTGTATAGTGTCACGGGCACTTCTCATCAGGTTTAATATTTCTGACAGTCCTTCAAAACATAATTAGAAAAAAATGTCTTGCTAATCTGGTAAAAAAAAAATATAAAATGTTCCATTACAACTAGAGAAACTATAAAGGCTAAATATTAACTAGAACCTCAAAATCACCCATTTTCTTCTATTTGAATACTTTTGATGGCATCCACTAAAGACAGATCATCTTTATTTCTCCCTGCTCCTATCACCATAATCCTGACAAACAGAATTTGGTGCAGATATGTCCAAATTTATTATAGTCTCAAAAGATTCATGTTTAGTTTTACTTTCTCACAAAGAATGGGTATTATGCTGTGCTTTAACCCCAGTTATAAAGTATTAGAAAATACTATTAGTAAGTTGTGTTTATATAGAACATAAAGATCATGGTGTGAAAAACCTCATTTAGGAATTTCAGCTAGCAGGATAAGGCCTCCTGCCTTACAATTTGTTTAGCCAAGCACCAAGAAAGCTGCAAACTGACCCTTCTTACTGAGTAGGAAGGCAATAATTGCATATCTATAATAGGATCTATATAATTATTAAAGATAAGTTGTGATTATAAAAGAAAGCAGTTTTCCAAACTCCAATAGTATTCCATGAAAGTAACTCTGTGGAGCTACATAGGACCTGGATCTGAATCCAGGAAACTATAAACATCTCACCTCTTTAACTAAATTATGCAAGATGAGAAAAAAAAAATCTTTGGGGCTAATGTATATACATATGGATATTAGTATATTTTCATTCATATTTATGAATTTTCCAGCTGGAAACCTTCCTGTCATAAGGTTTCAAATGTTAACAAGAAAACACTGATAATTTAATACTAAATATTTTTGCAGGCACAGGTAGAAAAAGTGTTTTGTTTAAGCAAAATTTGAGGTTTGACATTTCTTTTGTCTTATATGGGCACAGAACAAAACAGAACAAAATAAAACAATGTTTTCAAAGTTTTTGCTTTGTTTTGTTGGGGTTTTAGGAGAAAGTGAACTTTTTACCATCCTCATTTTTGCATAGAAACCTGACAGTACTTTCAGATAGGTGAAGGTGATTGCAAAAAGTGGGACACTTTGGTTAGTACACAAAATTAGGACACTAACCTTGATTATAGCGCAATCTGTTGAAACTCTTCTGAAAAATATGGAACAGTGCTTTTCATCTCAGACTACTCTGTCTTGAATGGGCAAAGATTCCTGTGTATCCCCTGTATTTTAACTTGTAGAACAACTATTCTTCTCTTAAACATTCTATGCCCAAATATTTCTTGGCAAAATTAACTTGTGTCTATAAAATATTTTCATCTGAAAAAAAAAGTAATAAAAATTAATTGAACAAATAAAGTTGAGCAATGTCAAAATATTTAACTCCTTTTTTAGTTCTATTGTATTATTTTTTAATTCCATGTTGGCTTGTATGCTCAATATTTTCCAAATATTTTTTTCTTAAATATTAAGCATAAGCAGTCATTTTGTGTTTTATCTTATATTATTTTGGGCATTGATGAAGTAAACATTTCAACTCAATAATGCTTAAATACAAACTTTTGTATATTAACATGGATTTTTGGAAAACAAATCAACTTCCTTCTGCTCTCAAAATTTTTACAATTTTACTGTACTTTAAAAGACTTTTATGACACAAGAATCAGATGATGAAACTACAGCATTTGTGACTAATCCTACTACTCGTACAAAACTACAGATAAAATAATAGAATAATTTTGAAACCAATTATATAATCACGGAATGGTTGAGGCTGGAAGGAACTTCTGGAGGTAGTCTGGTCCCACCTCCTGCTCACAGGGTCACCTACAGCCAGTTGCCCAGTACTATGTCCAGCAAAAGCAAAAGGAAGAAACATCCACAAAACTTCACAGGATACATTTACTTCTTTCTCAACGCAAAATGCCATTTGATTTCTTTGCTCATTTCATCAAGTACATTTTTTTAAAATCTTTCTGCACAAGAAAACATCTTTATGAAACTAGAGGCAAGAGTTCTGCTATGTATTTCAAACAAACAGAAGAGATAGGGTTTTTTGAGGGTTTTTTTTTCAATTGTTAATGTCACATAAGTGAAGTTTTCAATATATATGTGGTTTTTACCTGTTCTTAGTTTATTCCATATTTGTATTCTAACCTTAATATTCTCCAGATGCAATGACTACTTATTAGCACTGACTGCATTAGCTGATATAGTAAAAATGTACGCATTACTTGTTTAACTACCTCAAGACTAAACTCAGAAATGTCTTTGGGAGCAACAGAACCACTTGAAAAATAAGAAAACTTGAATTCATTTTAATAGTTGAACATGGCAAAACTTGTTATCAGGGACTTGATTCTATCTCAAATTAATAGAGACACTTAAACTGGCAATAAGTGAAGTCTGAAAAAGTCCCTAAGCTTCTTCTGTAGTCAATGAAGGCAGTGAATTATCTTAAGAGAGCAATCAAATTCTTACATGGGCTAAATTATTCTAGGTTTTTTTGAGGTTTTTTTTTTTTTTTTTCTCTTGATTGAACAGTAAAGGAGCCCAGGGGGTCATTAACCTAATTTAGGTTAGCTTAATCTAACCTGAAAATTAACTTTTTGAACAAGATGTATTCCATACTTCAATTAGATATATACAGTAATATAAAAATATAATAATATGATAATATAAAATCAGTTTGGTTATGTGGATACTATGTCTATACTAACAAATTAAATAGGGCCGAAGCCCATTCTCCAGCCCTGGGGAAAGTGGAATAGCACTATTCATACACATTTTACTAAACTTTCTTCTCTTCAGAAAGAACTTATCTATTTCATCTATTGCAAGTGACTTCTAACTCTTGATATCTGTGAAATCTTTTTTCAACGTTTTTATTTGTAAAATCAAGTTCAGTTCCTCCACTCAAAATATAAAAATATTCAACATGGGGTGGAGAGTGGAGCCCTGAGGCAGAGATACACAAACTGAAGTCAATGTCTCTTTATTTCCCCTTTATCCACCACCCTGGCATGAACACTTAGAAATACCCTTCTAGGAGAACGCATTAACAGTTCTAATTTAGATGGATATTAATTAGGATGTTCCCCTTGTAGTTTTTTATTATAATGTGACAATTTAATAGGCAGGAGAGATTTGAATAGACAAACAATTATACAAGGATAATTTCAGTTATGTGTGCAGGGATAGCTTTGGTACCCTTGAGGATTTGGTTTTGCAACTACAAGCAAGCCCTAATTACAGGGTTTGTAAGCAAGAATTTTTCTAGTTGTTTCTTTCTATACTGCAATTTTGGTGAAAAATTGTTGTCCTTTCAGCTCTAACTCGCTGAGTGTTGGAGTGGCTTCCTACATATTCATGAGTTTAAATATCCTAATTTCCATTATTTATCATGATTTTCATTAAGTTATTATAAGAAAAAAGATTACTAGTGTATCTTTATTATCATAACTCAAAAATACATAAGAAAAAATTATGGGTTGAACAAGAACATAAAGTTTTGGAATAATTTGCATATATTTCAATTCAGTGGGACTAGTAACTCTACAATTGCTCTTGGTGGTTTTTCCCCCCCTCTTCTTAACTCTGTTATCCCAGAGGCGCTACCACCTTCAATGATAGGCTCAGCCTTGGCCAGCGGCGGGTGCGTCTTGGAGCTGGCTGGAATTGGCTCTATTGGACATGGGGGAAGCTTCTAGCACCTTCTCATAGAAGCCACCCCTGTAGTCCCCTCATTACCAGAATCTTTCCATGCAAACCCAATACAGATTGAAAAGAGATAATACTAAGCTGGTCTTTCTCTAAGAGTGTGTGAGTGTTTGTGTGTCTGTGTACATGATGAATGTGATCACTAAATGTTAAAATTAATTTAAAATATTTCATGACTTGTTTCATCAAGAAGAAAGACTCCTTTTTTTTCCAGAATTAATGATACAATAAACTGAGAAATATAACATCTCCGAAAGAGAAACACCTGTGAAAAAAATTGAATAATCCATTGAATTTAAACTTACAGAATGCTTCTTAAGATGTGCAAGATGACATAGATATTATAAGATTCCAAATAATAAGAAAACAAAAATATAAACCCCAGAAAATTTAGCATAAGCTTGGTAACAGTCATGGAGGACAAAAACATTTATGTGAAGATGATGTATAAAGTAAGCAGCATATCTGACATACTATGAAAAAAGAATTTATCCATCAAACATCTATAGTAAACATAAGTACATCTCAGGAATTGTAGAATCCCTTTACACTCAGTGGAGAGATGCAGTTACTTTAGGGCTGTCTGTATTAATAACTTAAACTGTACTGGAATGTGAAAAGAGACTTTGGCATACTTTTGTTTCATACGTTGAGCACTCAGGCAATTCTCATGGAGGTTCAGAACATCCCCAGGACATCACCTAAGAGCAATCTAGAGAAGGCCACACAGCTTTGGAGGGAAAGAGATTTTAAGGGATGTTACAAGCGGCCACCACTTCCAGCACCTGGGGGTTCCTCCTGCCTGGCCACTGGAGCCCACCCCCCCGTCTGACTCCAGTAGCTGGCATCATTCCCGATGGTCCCTCCAGTAGCTGGCACTTAGTCTTTGCAGCATGCACACACATGGGATAGCGAGTGAGATTACACAGAGAGTTGAGAAAAGATTTAATAAGAAGATACAAGAAGATAGGACAGACTGCGGTGATCAGGTGCAGGGCTTGGTCAGACAGTTGTACTAAGGAGCCATGGTTTACATGTAACCGGCTCCTTTCATAGCCTTTCTGTCTGTTCACTGCTCTGCTCCTCTCCGTCCACTTACCCTAGACATTCCTGTGTTCATTTTGCGTAGCCCCACAGACCCACCTTAAATATCCCAAATCCTCATGTTCCTCTTGTCTTCCCCTTCTTATCAGTTACAAAGTCTGGGTGGCCTCTCCAAAGCTGTACCAGGAATTTCTTAATGGACCACTGATTATTAACTAGAGACATTTGATCTTTCCAGTGTCTCTGTTGACTTCTATTTACGCAGTTTTTGTCTCTGTGTGTTCTTTTTTTTGCTCCATCCCTTTACTTATCACATTTGCATTGAAAAAGTCCTTTATCAAATAACCTGTGGGAAGCAGAAGCTCTCATTTCCACACACTCTTGCAGAGAGTTTAGTGGAATTTCACTGGCTCTTGTATGTCAGTTGACCTCTATGCCTGCAAATGTTTCTGGACACATGTAATTTACTATTAATTTACTACTAGCCTACGAGTGCTATTCATGAGAGAATTAAGATATTCAAAGAACAGGAACATCTAATAGATATTAAATAAGCCATGTAAGATGTATATTTATATACATCACACATATAATTATTCAGATTGCTTACACACTAAAGATAATAATTTCTCTCCATTGGTTATAAACGAAGCCTACAGAATATCTAATTCAGAACTGTACTTCTACAGTGTAGATGTCTGTATCCTCTTTGAGTATTTCCATGGAAGTCTCTGGGGTTATCTGCAGAAGGGACACTAGTCTAAGTTAGCAAGGAAAAAGAATCTGGCCTGAGTACGTATTTAGTCATTTCTACAATACTTTCCATACTTTGCCTAAAGAGACAAATTGGAAAAAATAATTAAAATATATCAAAATACACAAGTCTAGAATAATTTCTCATTAGAAACAGACAATATTCTGTAATCAATCTGACTGCACCAACACACAACAGACTGTAGGTATTTTAGTCATCCACTCAGAATGTGTCTGTAATCTTTTAACTTTTCACCACAGAATCAGCCATCTCGTATATTTCATTCTTGTAAATTCAAAAATAAATTATTGATAATGTAGAGCAATATTTTTGCTACATCCTATTGAACTCATTTTTTGAGAAAGCACCACAAAATACGCTTATTGAGCTGATACCATGATTTACTGTGTCTTTTAATTTTGCTGCTGAGCTTGCACAGTGCAGTGAGTAAGGATTTGTTTGTCATTATCATCACCTGTAAATAAATGACACCTTAAATCCTATCTGAGCTGCAATTTCTTTGATGGATATAAATGCTCAGTGGTAGAGTAGAACAAAGTATGATCCTAAGTATGTTACAGTTTCTTGTCCAATGATATATAACAGCCATACCAAATGAATTTTATACCCTATAAATTCCAACACATGTTTATCCTCCCAAACTCATTTAGCTTCTATGACATGCCAAAATAATCTATCTCTTCTACTGTGTTACGTTAAAATTGGAATTTATTGTTCATTTCTTCTTTTCTCTTTTGCAGACAATGCAGTAAGCTCCAAAGATCAAGAGCAGAATAATGTAAGGATGATACAGTTACAGCTTTCAAATCCAAGAAGCTCAGCAAAAATGTTGATGCATCTAAGATAATAATGGAAAATCATAATTACGAGTATTGCTTTTCTCCTCGACAATTTAGTAATCAAAGCTTACAAAATGACTGATTAAAATTCAGCTGTTGTTCCTTAACATTAACTCTGTACAGCTAAGATCACAGTGTATAGAAGACAGAAGAAGTAGAAATGCCAGCCATAATTTGGTGTAATATATTACAGAATGTGCTAGTCTTTTCTATATGCATAGTATACTAAATCTAGCATAAAGATCATGATTCACTGGTAAAAGACATTTATTTGTATTTTTAGTTCTAGTTGCTTTGGCCATGGTATTCTGAAAGATTTCACTATCTTTTGAAATTAATTTCTTCCAATTCTCTCCCCCATCCCACTGGAGGAGGAGTGAGCGAGCGGTTGCGTGGTGTTTAGCTGCCAGCTGGAGCAAGACCATGACACAGGTCCATGTCGTTCTTTTGCTGGGGATCCCAAAACTGGATGCAGTACTCATCACATTTCATTTCATAAAAATTTGGGTACTAAATGGATTTTAATTCTTTCATCACAAATAGATATAATAGAAAAGGGTTTAGTAGAGAGACATTTGTGGTAAGGAAGAGATATAAAGTAGAAGCAGCCCACCATAATTCTTTGGATTGAATTTATTACAGCCCTTGCAAGTAGCCACAAAACCTAAGCTAACCTAAGTTATTGTACTGTAATTTAATTTTTATCTAAATGAAAATATAAATTCCTGCTTAAATATTAAAATTAAGTTCTCCAAACTTTTAATTTTTACCCTAATTTCATACCTTGGTCTCATTTATGTTGCAAAAAGCAATTTCAGTTATTAAATTCCACTGACATCAAATTGTCTGTGCTTCCTTCTTTTTGGACAGAAGTACAGTCATGGGTATTATAGTAGAAAGACCTCTTTGAGATATTTACTACAATGTACTTAAACAACAAGATCAGAAAAGCATATAAAATCGCATAATATAAACTTCAACTGTCCACTATACCTTTTTTTCACTTTCAGGATTATTTAAAAACATTTTACTTATGATTAAATGATTAGCCAATTGCATTCTTAAAAGTGAAATAGGAACATGGATTTACTTCACAGTATACTCTTAGAACTCATCTGTCTGAATAAACCTACACAAGACAGGTCAAGCCAGACAGTGTTTACTTTCCTCTTTGCTACGAACTGAAAAGGCTTAAGGAAAATTAAAATCATTCTGAGCATGCTTTCCCTGCAAGGACATCTTTTCTTATTGCTTTTTAAACCTCACAAACATTACTTTCAATCCAGTATATTAATCAGGCTTTAGAACATGATTTTAAATGTTCTTATGTAAAGACAGAAGTCCCAAAGACTGAGATGACATAAATATTTTGCACTTCAATAGGACTGAAGTCAAGAGAAAAAGGAACTTAATGGTAATGTCATGACAGAAAGTACTGCAAGTTATTGTGTGCTTCTTTTAAGAAATATTGTGCACCTTTGACAGCAATCTTCAGATCAAATTTATCTACCTGACAACAATTGTACTTAGTACAATGTCAGAAACTTCAGATATAACTCTTTAAGAAATGCATTTACTGATTAAGATAGAAACTGTGTGAAGATGTGTGTTGGGTTTGTGTGGCAAGGTTTTGGTAGCGGGGGGGCTACAGGGGTGGCTTCTGTGAGAAGCTGCTAGAAGCTTCCCCTGTGTCTGATAGAGCCAATGCCAGCCGGCTCCAAGACGGGCCCGCCGCTGGCCAAGGCCAAGCCAATCAGCGCCTCTGTGATAACATATTTAAGAAGAAGAAAAACACTTAGAGAGAGAGCTTTTGCAGCCGGAGAGAGGAGTGAGAAGATGTAAGAAACTCTGCAGACACCAAGGTCAGTGCAGATGGAGGGGCAGGAGGTGCTCCAGGCGCCGGAGCAGAGATCCCCCTGCAGCCCGTGGTGAAGACCATGGTGAAGCAGGCTGTCCCCCTGCAGCCCATGGAGGAAGGATGAGGGGGTGTGGAGATTCCACCTGCAGCCTGTGGGGGATCCCACGCCGGAGCAGGTGGAGGCACCTGAAGGAGGCTGTGGCCCGTGGGAAGCCCACACTGGAGCAAGTTCCTGGCCAGACCGGTGGACCCATGGAGAGGGGAGCCCACGCCAGGGCAGGTTTGCTGGCAGGACTTGTGACCCCGTGGGGGACCCCACGCTGGAGCAGTTTGCTCTTGAAGGTCTGCACCCCATGAGAGGGACTCCATGCTGGAGCAGGGGAACGATGAGAGGAGTCCTCCCCCTGAGGATGAAGAAGCAGCAGAAACACCGTGTGATGAACTGACCGTAACCCCCACTCCCCGTCCCCCTGTGCCGCTGAGGGGGGGAAGGTTGAAGCCGGGAGTGAAGTCGAGCCTGGGAAGATGGGAGGGGTGGGGGGAAGTGTTTTAAGAGTTGATTTTATTTTCTCATTCCTCTACTCTGTTTTGCCTAGTAATAAATTAGATGAATTCCCTCTCTAAGTTTGGTCTGTTTTGCTCGTGACAACAACTAGCGAGTGATCTCTCCCTGTCCTTATCTCGACCTAAAAGCATTTCATTATGCCTTTTCTCCCCTGTTTGGTGAATGAGGGGAGTGAGAGAGTGGCTCTGGTGGGCACCTGGCCTCCAGCCAGGGTCAACCCACCACAAGATGCTACTTTAATTTGTAAACTAAGCAGCAAACTAGTGTCTTAGCATCATAGGAAAAAAACAGAAAACATGAAGGTCAATCTTAAAGTCCTCTGACAAGGCATGTCATTAATCTTATCTTGTCTAAGCACCAAAGAAATCTCAGGTGAGGAAATCACTGCTTCTTATGTCAGAATTCAAACACACGTCTAAGGTCTCAGAGGAAACCTCAGGACTGACATGAGGTTGATTTACATGGCTTAAATCAATCTCATTGAGCTTTAATTTAGTTGTCTAGTTTAAAATACTTGCCCAGTGTCTGTTACAAGTCAATGAAGAGACAGTTGTACCTACAGGTCAGAGCTCATCCCTTCCTTTTATACATAGAGAATAAATAACACTTTTGAGAGGCGAACTATAAAACTTACACTACATGCCTGATTTTTACAGTTCTGGATGTAGACAGAGCAAATCCTACTGCTAAAGTACAGGCATCCATAGATGTGTGTTACATCCCTAAGGCTGCTATGCAAGAAATGGAGGAACAGGTGAATTGAAAATTATATCATAGAAGTTATCATGTCAGGATGGAGTGTCTAAAAGCACCTGGAAAAAGTTTCAAGGAAAGGGCCAGAGCTGTTTGCATCCACCGCACACACAAAGTAATACTAAAACATGGTTTTCTGAATTATTTCAGAAGAAAATCGTAAAACAAATGAAGACCCAAGTAGTGATGTGCTTTTATTCCCTGGCATGATTATACCTCTCTATTGATGCTTTTTCCAAGGTATCCATTTTGCTATTCTAGGACTAGTTTTAGGATTGCATACCTGTGCACCCTGTACTCAGACTTCTGAGAAGAATGCTAAATTCTGAGAAAATTATATGACACAGTACATCAAATATAGTTGTGCAAGAGAGAATTACAAAACCAAAATTGCAGACAGAATTAAGATTGTTGAGTTGTGCATGGCTGGTAAGTAAAGGATTCAAGAGCAAAAATACTGACATGAAAAGGTATAAAACCATCTAAAAAAAAGGAACAAAATAGGCAATCAGCAGCTGAGCAACACTGAGCATCAGGCCATTTCAAATAGCAACAGAGTGCAACCCTTTCCCACCTTACTGGAAAGTGTCTGGTCAATTTCTAAGGTGTCTCATTGACAATATTAAAGCCTGCTTTGCAGCTCATTAGTCTTAGCTGTCTATTACGTAGGAGTATCCAGTAGATACTGCCTTGTATTTTTGTGTTTAACTTTTTTAAACATGGTAAAAGTTGAGTAACCTTGGTGCCCCAGAGAGGCACCAAGACATCACTCTGTCAAAAGGGATTTTGAACCTCATATTAAATATCCATTAATTAACTTCTGTTAAAAGTGTTTTATTTAGCATAAAATAATTAATAACTGGGTACCAAATATCCTGCATTCTTACCAGCTTCCCAGAAGAACACATGCCTTTTTGACTAGTGCATGGAATGCAGAAGCAGCAATTTCACATAAGCCTTTTTCTCTCCTCCCTCCTTGGGTCCTCTGTCAAAACAAAGGGAAAAACAAATTAATTAAAAATACCAAAGACATTGTGGGGATAGAAACACACTGATGCCTGTGGCTCAAGCTGACTGCTACAGGCCAGCAATAGCATGGAAGCCAGAAAGCCATATTAGTAAGGTGTTAGGTCAAAGCTAATGTGCTCTGCAGGGAAACATATAATCACAAACATCTGCAGGACTAAATATATAAATATTGTGAAAACTCTCATCTGAATTAGAGATATAAATGGTTCTTTCATTGCTTCCATTGACTGAGTATGACTAAGCGATCTATCTGTGTAAGTCAGAAATATTCTGAAAGATGGAGGGAATTCAGATGAGTGATGGTTTACTTAAGTTTAAGTAAGTTAATTACAGGTAATGGACCTGATAAACTGGTAAATGATTTGTTCAGAAACAAAGGATAAGCAAATCATGACAATTTCATCCAGTACAGCATGTTGTTAAACCACCATCTTTTCTTTGAATTCCCTCTAAATTTTACATATTTGTATTTTAGTTATCATGCAGAGAAGTGAAAAGTAATTCAAACTCTAACAGGAATCATAACAGAAATCTTAACTCAGGAGCCTCAGCTGTGTCTGTGCCTGAAGTTAGGTGAAATAAATACAACACATCTTTGATATATATTGAAGATTACTTACAAAAAAGCACATGAGCTCATTCCTTTTGTTCCTGTCTTGAAACTTTAATGTAATCATTGCACGTTTATTGGGGTTTTTTTATGAAGGAGTAAGGGTGATTCTTTCATTTGTAATTTTTTGCTAATCTCAATTTAAAATACATGCCAGAACTTAAAATGGTCTTTTCATATGTCTAAAGCTTCTACATCCCTGTCCAAACATCTTAATCTGTTATTGAAATTTTTTTTTCAAAAGCAGAAGGAAAAACAGCAATTTGGTTTGATCCTATTACTTGTCAGATGTGATTAAGTCATATGCAGACTCTGAACATCATTAAAGTCAGAATGACCTTAGAATTATCCTATCAAAATTCTTAGGATCAAACCAGCTTAACCTTAACAGTAGTTGTTATATGCAGAAAAAAATGTAATTGGTTCACCACAGCTAATTTGTTATAAAGGGTACTACACTACATCAAAGCGGGTGACAAAACTGCTGTGCTGACTGTGCACCACAGGAAAGGAAACTTCTTACTATTTTTAAAACAATTAAATACTTTTTCCACTATTAGTATATTATCCAAAGTCAGCACAGAGTCGGAATTTAGATATGTACCTTTAAGGGTAGACATTTTTGTTACACTTTTTAAGTATTATAGAATCATAGAATCATTTTGGTTGGAAAAGACCTTTAAGATCATCAAGTCCAACCATTAACCCAGCACTGCCAAGTCTACCACTAAACCATGTCGCTAAGCACCACATCTACACTTCTTTGAAATACCTCCAGGGGTGGTGACTCAACCGCTTCCCTGGGCAGCCTGTTCCAGTGCTTGATAACTGAAAAAAATTGTTTTTCCAGAAATGTCAGTTTATTTCTGTTTCTGTTTCCCTACAAAGGAAGATTAAGCTATGTATCTCAGAGAAGTCTAACGTATGAATCCAAAATAGTGATCAAAAAACTGTTCAACTTCTGTAATTTTTAAGATATCCTAGCATTTGCCATTTAAGTTCCATAGCCCTGAATGTTTAGCTTCTGAGAGACTCTGTCTCAACATGTCTGTGCATGCTGGTGACTAGCTCAAATATGAACTATGGTGTTTAGATATCTTGTTCCTTTATACATTAGTCATCAGAAGCTTGTCCCAGTGGACATTTTTAGAGCACATCTTATCAGCTAGACTCCGCAAATGTGAGCTGACAGTAAGTGTCTTCTAAATGTAGCCAGCAGAATCTCACATATTAGCCCCATTCTGTTGATGACTTGCTCAGGGTTTCAGAATCTGAGGGCATTCCTGATGGGATACCATGACCTTTTCATGTTGAGGGAATACAAACCTACATAGCCTTATTAATCAAAGAATGTTTGAGCTACCAAACAAATATGGAGGTCATTCTCTTTTTGTGTAAGTTATGTTTCAATACTAAAACAATATTTCAAGGTTTTTTGACCCAAGAGAAGGAAAGCAAAAAGTTGACTGTAGCCAGATGGTTATAACACTCATGTAGCAGTAAGAAGTCATCTTCAAATGAATCTTTTAAAGTTATTTATTTTTTTACAAATGGAAGATTTTCAAGGGAAAAGTGGAGAAAAGATTTCCCTCTTTCCTGTGCTTTCAAATGATTTATAGCCTAGAGTTGGAGTATAGTTATCAAATTCCTTTTTAATAATATAAAAAAATACAGTGCTAGAAGGTATATGAGGAAACTGAATAGTATACTCCTTGTAAGAAAATATAAAGATATATTTGTAGATGACCCTTGTATCTGTTTGCCTAACTTATTCTTTACAATCTTTGAAGAGCAAGATTTTACAAGCTCCCTAGGTACTCTGTTGTCATGCTTAAGTGGTCATTCAGAAAATCTTTGGTTTACTTTCTCTTTCTTTGGTATCTAACCTTACTCTGGGTAAAAGCAAAGTATCTTCTTGTCTCATCTCAGTGCACAAGAAGAACATTTTATAACTTTTCCCTTTTAGCAATTTATTTTAAAATAAGGTGGCACCTTTTCACCCCATTATTTCCTGCCTTTTTTGCTACTTTCCTCCATTAATATCTCCTTCCTACAAGAAAATTCCATTAACGATTCATCATGAATGTGACTTTCTAAACTTCTGATGATTCTTTTGTTTCTCCCTAGAACTCAGCAATTTACTAGGATCTTTTCACAACGGAATGCTGAAATTACATATAATATACAGGTAAGTATATATCAATATCATGTAAATATTCCACTATTAATCATTAATTTAATATGTCTTTCTTTTTAAAATAAGATTATTTGTTCTATTTTGCATTGATGTCACATTCTTAACTCTTTCAATCTGACATCTACTAGCATCCAGAAGTGTAAAGCCTTTCAGCCACATTTTTCTCACTTTCTTGATTTATGATTCTATCCCTGAAAAGTACTTTTGATTTCTTCCAAATTTTTGCCATCATTTGTCGTCATTGAATCTTCTCTTATTCTTTTTATGAAAAGTATTTAGTGAAAATATTTTAGAGAACTAGGCCTTGTTCCCATTGTGAAAATCTAATTCCCTAATTTAAATATAAATAAATATAATGCCATGTGCTTCTGTAAGTTCCTTTTCCAAGCAGACGAAGTGAAGGTAGAGACAAGAGAGTCTAAATAGCATATAATATTGTTAGCAGAGATTATGCTTACATAGAGAGAAGAGTTCTTTGAACAACTTAGTAAATGAGAATGGGATAGCCTAACAAGTTATACAGACAATTAAAAAAGTATTGTCATACCTGATCACATTATGCACACTAGACAGTGGTACTGGTGATAAATATGTACCAGCAGGACTACAAGCAAGGTTTATCTCCCCATCGAAGACACAGTGTGGTCAGGGTCTATGGGTAGTTCTTTAAGTTATTCATGTCAAAGTCATTCATGCAAACTCTTTAAAATTATCTGTTAATTCCTTGAAGTCACATCTCAGAATTCAACCTATACAGATATTTAATTACTAAAAATAAAATGGAGGCTGAAAAAATAATTATATTTAAAGAATACCAGAAAAATTTTGTTCTCTGTTCTTCCTGTTAATTTTGTTTTAATTTATTCATTTATCTTTCACCTCTATAAACATATTACTAATCACATTGAAAATGCAGACATTTTATAATGTTACAGCTTAATCATAGGAATAATGCTAATGTAGTATTTGCATGAGAAAAATATGAAGGCAGCAAAAATAGTGTTTTTTAAAAAAAAAAACAACAAAAACAAAACCCCAAAACTTCAAAAAAGACATAATTGCTTTTTCAGCAATAAAAAGAAGAAACCTGATACTGATTTAACTTGTTATGCCAAATATTGGAAATCAGTTTATTGAAGGCTATGAAATTAAGTTGCATTGGTCTCACAATAATTAAAACTGGGGGTTTTAATTACATTTTGCTGTTATTTCTTAAGAATTCAAAATGAAACTTGATCCTAATCTAATGTAACAATTTTTTAGGAAGTTTTCAGGATGAAAATGTGTTTGTATTTTATCTTCCTTTTGGAAGCTTTATGGCAGGGTGAGAAACATTATTGTTACCCATAATAAACAAAGTATTACAGATGGTGAAGTATTTACTCTCTTTGTAATTAGCATACTAGTTTTGCTAATCAATGCGATCAAATATGTAAGCCCATGACTGAAATTAAGACCTGAATACAACAAATTGTATCAATGGTTTATTTTAAGTACTGTTTCATGTAGATATTTTGTGAGTGGCTGCATAGAATATTTTGGAAATAAATATTCTGATATTACTTACTGTGAAATGTTATAAAATATTCATTTATTGCATCCCATAACTAAATAGCGTCTTACTGTCTGTTGTTTTGTTTCTCCTTTATTAAGTTTCACAAAGTGATTTGTAAACCGCCAAAAGCATAATGATAATGCAAGGCACCCACTTTATGCAGCCATGGGTAAATGACTGAGGAGACAGTAAATGGTCAGGAGATAGTAAGTATCATACAGGGTATTCTTGCACATGTGTAGTCATTTATGATCAAAGACCCCACTAATAAACTCTTATCTAACAAAATAATATGACAAGACATTGTAGTGCTTCACAACCTTTGATAGGGCTTAGCAAAAATTCTCAGCTAAGCACTATAGAACAATATTCAGTGAAGCTTGCAACGTAATCCAAGTATGTAATAGATAGCACCAATGGATATTGATTGGACAAGTTCAATTTTGAAAATAATCATTAAGTTTTGCTTGCTGGGCAAGTTCAGGGGAGTGAGATTCAGTCTTTTTATGTATTCAGAACTAATGACTCCTGAATATAAACAGCTCTAACTGAGGGACAGAGCTTAGTGCATGTGTATAAACACAAAAGCCGAGTGCTAGTGCAGAAATCCAGCAGTGTTCGTCCTGGCACACAGCTGTCAGACCAGGGCTTTGGTCCAGTATAGGTCCACTGGCCCCACAGAAATGTCATGGATACTCCAGGGTATCTCAAGTGTTATCGAGGGCCTATGTTTAGGCACTGAATCAAAGCCATAATGAGAAATCATACATATAACAAGACCAATAAGTCATTTAAAAGATAAAAAGGAGGGAAAATATGGACAATCATAAGAAAAATAAGGGTTGGTTTCAGATCCACATTCAGACGCTCACTTTTCAGAGCTTACAATGCAGATGTCTAAATGTGAGCTATGTTTCTAAGCTCACACAACAATCAGTGAAGATCTTGTTAATAGTTAACGAAGGTGTTGGAAGCTGAATATTCAGCTTAACAATAAGAAGATGCATCTGATCAGTTGAATAACTCCAGTCTCCATGAAATAGGGGCATGTTTTATTTCCTGAGTATAGATTTTTACTGCCTTTTCAGATATTAAACTATCAGAGACAGCTGCATAAAGCTGGCAGATATGAGACCTCATAAGTGGAGGGCAAGTGGAGGACCCTAATGACTCCTAAATGGAATCGGTACATGATTGGTTTTAGACAACTGAGTCCTGGCTCTAGTTAACATGTAGTCTACATTTAGATGCCTTCATTTAGGTGTTCGCACACTCCTTATGTCAAGCAAAACTACAGTAGATGTAAACTTACCATGTGACTTAAACAAATAAATGCTAAATAAATACTTCTGAAAGAAAAGTGTAAAGACATATCTATGGAAACTGAAAAATACCATCTTATTTGTTCTATATTTCCTTTCTTAATTCCATCTCTCTGTCTGGCAATATCTTAAATATCTGACAATCTACAAACAGGTTCCTTGCTTTTATTGCAACATCCCGTGAACATCCATTTTATTATTGTTTTCAGTAAGTTATCATAGAATCATAGAATGGTTTGGGTTGGAAGCAACCTCAAAGATCACCTAGTCCCAACCCCCCTGCCATGGACAAGGACACCCTCAACTAGACTAGGTTGCCAAAAGCCCCATCCAACCTGGCCTTGAACACTTCCAGGCACGGGGCATCCACAGCTTCTCTGGGCAACCTGTTCCAGTGCCTCACCACCCTCACAGTAAAGAATTTCTTCTTTATATTTAATCTAAATCTACCCTCTTTCAGCTTAAAGTCATTACCCCTTGTCCTGTCACTACTTGCTCTTGTAAACAGTCCCTCTCCAGCATTCCTATAGGCCCTCTTCAGATTCTGGAAGGCTGCTATAAGGTCTCCCCAGAGAATTCTCTTCTCCAGGTTGAACAACCCCAATGGATCAATGTCAAGTGGAGACCTGTGACGAGTGGCGTTCCTAGGACTGGCATTGTTTAGCATCTTTGTTGGTGACATGGACAGTGGGATCGAGTGCACCCTCAGCAAGTTTGTTGACGACACCAAGCTGTGTGGTGTGGTCGACACGCTGGAGGGAAGGATGTCATCCAGAGGGACCTTGACAGGCTGGAGAGGTGGGCCCGTGCGAACCGCATGAAGCTCAACAAGGCCAAGTGCAAGGTCCTGCATGTGGGTCAGCGCAATCCCAAGCACAACTACAGGCTGGGCGGGGAATGGATTGAAAGCAGCCCTGAGGAGAAGGACTTGGGGGTATTGATTGATGAGAAGCTCAACATGAGCTGGCAGTGTGCACTTGCAGCCCACAAAGCCAACTGTGTCCTGGGTGCATCAAGTGTGACCAGCAGGTCGAGGGAGGTGATCCTTCCCCTCTACTCCACTCTTGTGAGACCCCACCTGGAGTACTGCATCCAGCTCTGGGGGCCCCAGTACAGGAGAGACATGGAGCTGTTGGAAAGAGTCCAGAGAAGGGCCACAAAGCTGATCAGAGGGCTGGAGCACCCCTCCTATGAGAACAGGCTGAGAGAGTTGGGATTGTTCAGCCTGGAGAAGAGAAGGCTCCAGGGAGATCTAATTGCGGCTTACCAGTACCTGAAGGGGGCCTGCAGGAAAGATGGAGAGGGACTGCTTATCAGGGAGTGTAGTGACAGGACAAGGGATAATGGGTTTAAGCTGAAGGAGGGTTGATTTAGATCAGATGTTAGAAAGAAATTCTTTCCTGTTAGAGTGGTGAGGCACTGGAACAGGTTGCCCAGAGAGGTTGTGGATGCCCCCTCCCTGGAAGTGTTTCAGACCAGGTTGGATGAGTCTTTGGGCAACCTGGTCTAGTGGAGGGTGTCCCTGCCTGCATCAGGGGGGTTGGAACTAGATGATCTTTAAGGTCCCTTCCAACCCTAACCATTCTATGATTCTATGATTCCATGATGTCATGCAGGACAGTGTCAAATGCTTTGCACAGTTCCAGGTAGATGATGTGAATTGCTCTTCCCTTATCCACCAATGCTGTAACCTCATCATAGAAGGCCACCAAATTTGTCAGGCACAGTTTGCCCTTTGTGAAGCCATGTTGACTGTCACCAATCAGCTCTTTATATTTCATGTGCCTGAGCATGTTTTCCAGGAGGGTCTGCTCCATGATCTTGCTGGGCACAGAGTTGATACTGACCAGTCTGTAATTCCCTAGGTCTTCCTTTTTTCCCTTTTTAAAAATGGGAGTTATCTTTCCCCTATTCCATCAGTGGGAACTTCACTGGACTGCCAGGACTTCTCAGATACGATGGATAGTTGCTTAGCCACTTCATCCGCCAGTTCCCTCAGGACCTGTGGATGCATCTCATCAGGTCCCATGGACTTGTGTACCTTCAGGTTCCTTAGATATTCTCGAATCTGATCTCCTACAGTGGGAGGTTCTTCATTTTGCCAGTCTCTGCCTTTGCCTTCTGCGACCTGGGCATGAAGACTAAGGCAAAAAATTCATTGAGTACCTCAGCCTTCTCCATGAACCAGATCTCCCATTTCATTCTGGAAGGGGCCCACATTTTCTCTCATCTTCCTTTTATCACTGACATACCTATAAAGTTATAGAAAAGGAATATTTAGGATACATACATACATATATATATGCAGTTATTTTGTACATAGCTTTTTGACGACAACAGTAAAAAAAGAATTATTTTTTTTTTTCTCTTTTTTTTTCTTTCATAAATTACACAAATTGGTGAGAAAGGTAAATTTAAGCATGGAATCTGTAAATCATTTTATAGACTTTCTGAACTTCCTGTAAATGAGACATAGAACAATACTGCAGAGTTTTATCCTTACCAATAAGATCTGGCAGTATTAATGTGTCTAATGGCCAAATAAAAGTATAAATGTTCTTTGAGAGATTAATAAAATATTCATGCATACCGGAAGACAGGACAGTGTCACAATTTAACAGTTTTTAGAATTAAAGACCTTGCCAACTCCTTATCACTTCATACATAATTGCTCTTATTTACATTAAGACGACAAGTATTTTTGTCCTTTAACTGTCTTAAACTGAAGGACTCAGGCATGTGGTCCAAAGTGGCAGTGTTCATGCCATCATATCCAACTGGGGAATAAGCCAGGCCAACCAGAGCAGTGAGAAATGTTCCTTAGCTGCCTCCCAAGATGACATACAGAAACCCATACACCTCAAGGGTATGTATGACTATGGTGGACCCTCTTGCACCCCTTGAGCTGCATACTCGATTACCTCTCTGAAATGCCTCGGCACCAACACACGCAGCATGGGGAATAAACAGGAAGAACTAGAGGGCTGTGTGCAGTCGCAGGGCCGTGACCTCATTGCAATTACAGAGACATGGTGGGATAGCTCGCATGACTGGAATGCTGTCATGAATGGTTATGTATTTTTTAGGAAAGACAGGCCAGCAAGGTGACATGGTGCAGTTGCTCTTTATCTGAAAGAGCAAGTGGAATGTATCAAACCACCTAGGCGTGGATGAAGAATGAGTTGAGAGCTTATGTGTAAGAATTAAGGGGCAGGCTAATATCGGTGACACTGTTGTGGGTGTTCACTACAGGCCACCTGATCAGGAAGAGGATGTCAACGAGGCCTTCTACAGACGGCTGGAAGAAGCCTCACGATCGCAGGCCCTGGTTCTCATGGGGGACTTCAACCACCCTGATAGTTGCTGGAAAGACAACACAGCCAGGCACACACAGTCCAGGAGGTTCCTGCAGAGAATTGGTGATGTAAGGCCGATAACAAGTGAATGTTACAAACATCCATCTTGACCCAAGCAGGGATAAACTGATAACGAGGGAGTGTCGAGGGAATGGCACAGACATCCGTCTTGGCCAAGGACAGAACCTGCAGAGGCAGGATAACATCTTGTGAGCTCCTTCCCCTATTCCTGAAACATCTGGACAAAAGACCATCTGTGTCCTGTGCATGCATGCCCATGAAAGGCCATCACTCAGTCAACCCCAAAGGGAGGGGACAGTGAGACCCCCAAGACCCCCACAACCCACCAACCCATTTCTGGAACATTCCTGAGCACATACTGCACCTGCACAGAGATTACAGACCCCCGCCTATGTGGAGCATTTTGTTATAAAAAGGGGAAACACAAGTTCTCTGTGTGTCCACCACATGAGGACTACAACTACAAGCAGAGAACGCTGCTGGATCCAAGAGTGGTGATATCTTTTCTCTCTTTCTCTCTCTCTCTCTTTCTTTCTCTCTTTCTTTTCCTCTTCATCACTCTCTTTGTCTCTAACTTCATTTTCAGCACATTAGGGTAATATCGTCAGAAGTTTTGCTAAGCCATTACCTTTCATAGTTCTGCTAAGTTTCAAGTATTGTTATAACTTTTGCCAAGCCTCTATCTTTTGTAGATCTGCTGAGTTTGTTTGAACCTCTATAGTAATTGTCGTTACTCCTGATTACCACGCAGAGAATTTAAAAGTTAACCTCACCCTAACCCACCGAGTGGGATGGGACAGATGATAACTTTTTGACACAGATGGCGGAGGAGCCCACGAGGAGAGAGGTGCTGCCGGACCTTGTACTAACAAAGAAAGGAGGATTGGTTGGGGATGTGAAGGTTCAGGGCAACCTTGACTGCAGTGACCATGAGATGGTGGAGTTCAGGATCCTGCATGGAAGGAGCAGGGCAGTAGGATTACAACCTTGGACTTCAGGAGAGCTACTTTTGGCCTCTTCAAAGACCTGATTGGGAGAATCCCATGAGTTAGGGCCCTAGAAGTTAGGGGGGGTCCAAGAGAGCTGGTCAATATCCAAGCACCACTTCCTCCAAGCTCAAGATCAGTGCATCCCAAAGAGTAGGAAATCAAGCAAAGGAGGCAGGAGACCTGCATGGATGAACAAGGAGCTCCTGTGAAAACTCAAAGGGAGGAAGGAAGTTCACAGTGTGTGGGAAAAGGGACTGGCCACTTGGGAGGAATACAGGAATGCTGTCAGCGTATGAAGAGATGCAACAGGGAAGGCTAAGGCCCACTTGGAATTAAATCTGGCAAGAGATGTCAAGGACAACAAAAAGGGCTTTTTCAAGTACATCATCAGCAGAAAAAAGTCTTTCTTGCTCTGCTGTCAATATGTGGTGTCCTACTGTTGCCTTCCTAGAAAACATTCATCTCGGAAACCACGAAATTCATAAGAAGATGCTTAAAATTGCACGTGGTGAAGTTAATTATACGCTTCATTCTGAACTAAAGCTAAGTATTATTTTTTACTCAAGATTCATAGCTACAGCTCCTCTGAAAAAGTCAGATATCAAAGTCATGCTGGCCCTTTCAGAAAAAAAGTAAAGAAAAAAGACAGTAATGGAGATCAACAACCCTCAGACATTTCCAAGAAGAAAGGCTTAGAAAAATAAAGCAACACTCACAATAATGTAGCCAGCTAGTCTCTGAGTCTGTAATTCCCGGATACGGCTGCTCCCCAGGAAGACACACTGGTCTATTCAATATAATAATGTTTTGGGGATGCTATGGCTTATCAGAGTAATTTTGGAAACAGTAGTTGTAATACAGAGGCTAAATATACAGCATTCTGTCAGCTTCTTAATGTATTGTGTGCTTCAAGAGAAAACCATAGTACACTGAAAATATTTCATAAATGGAATAAAAATAGAGTAAAAAAAGTTTCAAAGCTGCAAAACTGTCATTACACTTTCCTAATTCTCTGAATACACCATGAAAATGACACTTAAAATAATGGAATCTACTGTAGTCAGTGCTTTCCCTCCTGAATGGCATATTTGTCATTAGTTATAGCTTTCTATTTTATTTTACAGAACAATTGTCCTTTCCTGTAATAGGTAATAGGTAGACTATCAGACAGAAGAAATGGAAGTATCAAACAAAGAATATGATTCATTGTAAAAATATTGTCACTACATCATAGCTTTACTAGCAGATATTGATTAGAAAATAGAATGTGCAATTAAAGTAAGTGCCAAATCTTGTACTCTGCTCTTGTTCATAGATAATATTCTCTATTAAGTCAATGAAAGTTCTATGGAATAATTATACTGAGTACTATGGTAAAATTGTAAGCCTTGAAAACAACACTTCGCTTTGCTTTAAACAGACCACTTCACTTAGCGTAGTACGTTAAGAGGATGTCCGAGTATATGACTAATGTCTACCTGGCAGTACAGTATTTATTTTCATTCAGGAATTTGCTTCATAGAATTAAATCAGCTGCTTTACATAGGGGTAGGATTTATCACACCCAGATTTAGCACTACAAAAAAGTACGCATGTAATCTAACCTAGGACCCTCAACTCCTTACCTGGCCAAGGGTCAAAGGTCAAAGAAAGATTGCTCCAGAGGGAAAGACAAACTATTTCTTTTAAAGAACTATCTTAGCAGTGGAGGAAAAGTGTTGTCTGTATGGGACCAACGTTTTTGCCATTTTCACTCAGAAGTCCATGCAACCAAATACCTAAATTTCAAATATCTGAGTAATGAGTGATCCCTGATATTAAAATATTCCAATTTAATAGCCCTGCTACCTTCTACTTTTACAAGCCTGTGCAGAAGACAAATAACCTTTCCAGCTTAGGTACTGAAAATGTCACACACACTAAACTTGTATTATATGAGCAGTAAAGCAGTTCCAAAAAGGAGGGGAGGGGGCAGAGGGAGGGGGGAGGTGTGTGTGAAGAAAAAAGAAAAAAAAAAAAAAAGTTTTGATTCACCTTACACAAGTGTGTGTGTCTGCATATAAAATTTTAAGCTAAGTTCGTACTAAAATAATGAAGTAATTTTAGTTGCCAAAATGAAATCATAATTACAAAATGTGAAACAACTTGGTAACTACTCTACAGAATAGCAACTCTTGATACCAATAGACACTTTTCACTTGTATTTTACCTCTCTGACCTTAAAAAAAAAAAAAAAGAAAAAAGAAAAATGTGAAGTTTATAAGTTTGTCAGGCAACTTATAGCAGTTAGTATAATTAGCTCAAGATGGATACATATACAAAGTGAAAACTTTGTTTAATTTTTATTAAAATTACCAAAAATAACTCAAATATTGAAGCCCAAAATTTTCAAATCTAAGCATTTAATCAATTTTGTTTATCTCCAGATGCTTTCCAGCTGGGCTTTGCAAACGTTATTGGGATAACAGTTATGTTATAGCACATGAACTTGTCTTACTAGTGATTACCTACTGACCATGAACTGCAGAGCTCACAAGCCATTTTGTTTATACAAAGAAGAAAAGTAAAGGCAATAACCCAAAACCCTTTACAAATTCAAGTGGTTTTTTTTCAAGATTCTCAAGATTCCTAGAAAGTATTTCCCCTATCTACATGTTCGGGTTTTTTTTGGTTGTGGTTTTGTTTGGGGTTTTGTTTGGGTTTTTTTGTTTTGTTTTGTTTGGGGTTTTTTTTGCTTCTGAAATGAAAATCTGTACATCTTCAAATTAAAGTATACTGAACAGCTGGTATCATAGTAATTCTGGTATTTTTCCAAATAAGCTTCCTGCATGTTGGAAATAGCAGAATATTAGTCTTGAAACACACAAATAAAAATGAGATTATGCTGTATGCTGACAGATCTTCAGCATACTTTTAGCCTAATCTGTTGTATCCCATGAATTTAATCCCCGCTAGCTTAAGACATCAAACATTTCCTCAAGAATTTGCATTCATTAATAATATCATTTATACACAGGGCATTTTACTTTGTGTCCTTATAGAAGTATTTCTTCATCATGTAGTGCAATGGTACTACGTTATCAATGTACAATTTTTTTAGTAAAAAGATAAACTAAACTAAGGCTACTGTAAAAACATTAACCCGACTGTAAATTAGTTATACATAAAAAGATAGCAGAGAGTTCTATGTATCACAATCCACTAATGCTGTAATATGAATGTTAAAATGTATGACTTTATTAGCTGTACACATATTCCATTAACGTTTCAGGATAATCTACATTTTTTGTCTTGCTTTCAGTTTTATCAGGAAAGAATATTTTAGGCTTTTTATTCCTCTAAGGATATGAACTCCCTCTTTCAGGCAGACTGAAATTCATGTACAAAATGTGATATTAATATTTATTACAGCTGTATTGGTCACCCCTTCTTTTTTCCTATTGACAGACAAATTATGATTTACCAGTAATGACAGGAGGGACTGTGTACCACATACAGTTAAAAAGTAACTTTTATTATATAAAAAATGTTGACATTTTAATCCAGTATTGAGAAGCACCCAGAAACCACTTCCTGAAAAAAAAAATCCAGAAAAAGGATTATAAATTTTATTCATTATTATAAATATTTTATTTCTAGGAATAAACACTAAATGCACAATAGTAATAATAATATTATGTAAAATTTAACATTAGTAGATATTAACTAAAAAAATCCATTAGCAAATGAGGCTAATGGATATTGTTCTCTGCTGATTTAGAAGTTAAATGGGTTCTTCTGAAATATGTCTATGTTTCTATAACTCTGTTCTCAAAAGGAAGGCTTCCCTGCTGAGAATGTTTAGCTAATTCCATATATTGCCAGAAAGAGTTCTAGAGCTCACTGTGGTGACCAGCTCCTGTCCTTTACCCAGTCCAGTTGTTGGTAACAAAAATTTATGTTGTTTCATTTTGTTCTCTTGGTGACAGACCTAAATATTTTGTATATACACATTTTAAATTCAAAAAGTCTTTTATAAAAACTAGTTGATTTTTATAGTTATCTTCAACCATGCTTAACTTAAGCATCAACATATGTTTTGCCTTATAGTGAAGCAGACATTCCAAGGAAAGTATCCAGGTCTTTTTCTGGAGTAAACAGAGATGTACACCTCCAAATGCTCCCAGCACCACTGAGTCCAGCTAACACATTCACAGTATCTCTCTCCTCTCCTCTCCTCTCCTCTCCTCTCCTCTCCTCTCCTCTCCTCTCCTCTCCTCTTTTATAAATAGAGTCTGTAATGACTAGTTCAGCCTTACCCGTCTAATTTTTAGATGTCTAATTTAGGGTGGTTTATTTGTTCCCAGGCACATTTTTATCATTTAAGGCCTTCTGAAAACTTTGTGTAGATTATTTGTCCTACTTCCATGCTTGTCCTATGTACGGGCCAAAGAGTTTAAATTGTAATGCATAAATGCCGGGTGTCAGGAATAGGCATAGTAGACTTCTTTACATACAAAGATAGTTGCACTGAAGCAAGTTTTACCCACCCTAGAAATAATTAGTCTTCATCAGTGAAGTTAATTTTATATCCATGCAATGCCAGACTTGTAAAACCTGTGTAGATGGCTACCAGAGATTGAATCGTTTTCAGTAAAGATGCCCATGGCAACAAGTTTGAGAACAATCCTAAGTATAGCTCTACTCCTCAATTTGACAGAAACGTATTTTGCAAATCAAATGTAAGCACCGTGAAGCTGCAGCTGCTTAGTACTGTGTGTTTAATTTTCAGAATTTTTCATCTGTCTCACTGACCTTTGTAAGGCTTCCATTTATGAAAATTAATCAATCAACTAGAAAAAAAAATGTATTAAATTCTAATATTATTATCACTTTTATGGAATCCAGTGATACTCCTTTCTCACTAAGTGAACCCGAGTTTAAACATTTTTGTTTTCAAGTGACTGTGCAAGATACTAGTAATGGGTATGCTGTATAAAATGAAAGGTCAATCTTTAATATAAATTTAGAAGTATCAGAAAAGTGGCCAGTTTGAACAAGGTGTAAAAGTCCATTATAAAAACTATTGTTAAAATATGTCTTCAAAATATTTAAGTAAATATAAAGTCTTTACTTGGTTTATTTTTAGGTGCTAAAATACTATTTGCATTTTAACAGAAATACCTTTCTATCATAGCTGGGCAATTACATCATATTCATTTCAAAATCTTTAAGTCAAGAAGATCATTGGAATTTCCCCCCCCCCCCCCAAAGGAAGAACTTCAGTTTTATAAAATATAATTTTTCACTGCTTATGCTTGGGTTACTCTCAGCTCCCAGCTGACCATCCCTTGTAGTATAGCCTGTACTTCCTGCTCTCCAACACGACCTTAGTTCTGATAAAAGCTGTTCAGTGTGATTTATTTGTAAAGGTGAAATGACTTTTCAGAATAATTATGTCGAGAACTATATCAGTATTTAGATCCAGGATGAGTTATAATGTAAATTCACTTTAGAAATAAAAATTGCCACAAAATCTTAAGAAATATATTAATATCTATAATCCTCACTGCTACACTCAAGTAGTACCTTCTTCAGTGGTTAATAATCAATTATTACCTCACTACCCTGGCAAAGGTAAAAAGCAAAAGCTTTTAAGAGTATAGGTTGGAGTTCTGACAATTACAGCACAGATCAATAACACTAAGTAGAATTTGGTTTAATACAGGATCTACCATTAGCTCCAGCAGTCTGAGTAAAGTGTGTTGATCTTCTGATTTTCTAAATCAAGAAATGTCTGTAATACCTTTAATACTAGGACTAGACATCATATGTTTTCAAATCATATCAAACCCTCCAAACACAGGCTTGAACTAGAATCACTCATATTCTCCCTTCTGTCACTGACAACTTACACTAGCTGCCTTTCTCCACTCTGTTACTTTGTATGCTCCCCAAAACAAAGACTCCAGGTCTTTTTTTCATTACTTGATCTTCTTCCATAACTCTGAGCTAGAAGTGTAGATGTAGATATTTGGTAAGAGGTCAAATAGCAGCAGCTGCTGATTTTATTACAACACACCAGCTTGAACTGGTCCAGATGACAATAGAAATAGATTAATGAAAGATCAGGTTTCAATATGAAAAAGCACAGGGGTCTCTGGATATGTGTTTTCTTTTCCCAATACTACTGATTTCATTTAATATAGTTGTATTCACCTGTTTGACCAACGTGAGTAAGACTTTCCTTGGGTTTTTCAGAAATAAACAGATGGACATGGTGATAATTTGAACACGTGAACATGTCAATGAGGAAAACAAAACAAAAACCCACAAAACTAAGCCTAAAATAATGACTATGCAAAGAGATATACATGGTAGGAGGAAAAACAAACAAACAAGCAAGCAACTTTATATATTTTTCTCGTAATTGTCCTTAATGACAAAGACATTTAAGGTGTCAGGTATCAGGCATATTCAGTTCCTTGCTACACTGAAAATCTCAGCTGTTTGTGGTGGCAACCTGGGAATTAATCCTTCAGAAGACCCAGCATGTCTTCTTTTTGTCTGTTTAGCATTTTCTTTTTCCAGCTTACAGACATGCCAGGCAGACAGAGAGAAACTGTCTTTTCCTTATATCTGTCTTCCATATACAGATGCATCTGGAATACTCATCATAACTCTGATAATCCTCTGCTTTGCTTCTCATTATCAGCATGTGGAAAAAAAAAAAAAAAAAAAAAAGCCAAATATGATAAACTACATTCTCAGATCATGGATGTGAAGCAGTATGTACTTTTTGTGAAGAGGTATATCAAGAACCCTGTTTAGACTGTTGTAAAGAAAAAAAGATGCTTGAAGGAGTAGGTGTCCTGGTAAACATTGATGGATGTGTATTTCGACTGAAATAAGTCCTACCTATTTTATTATTTGGATGTAAAAAATAAATAAATAAATGAAGGATCACCTGGAGAGTAAATGATCATATATGATAGAAATAGTTGATTTCTAAAATTCAAAGTACATAGAAGAGGTTTATTCCCTTTTCAAGAAAAAGAAAAAAGAAAAGGGGGAGACAAATTTAGAATCAAAACTATCCCAGACACTTCAATAAAAGTAAACATTTTTACCGTTTCATATTTTACTCAGTACAATATACAAAGGACTTACAGTGAAATTTTCAAGGGAGAAAACCAGGACAAGAGCTGTAGGAGTAAATCAGTTTATAAAGGACAGAATGATTAAAGTAGAATTAGTGGAATATAACCCATCAAATACAGGTTCTTAAAATAGGTACCATTTCAGTGATATTTTGAAAAAGTGGGATAGGAGAGATAGGCCAGGTGAGATGAGGCGTTCAGTCTGCATCAGGTAGGGTACTCTACAGACAATGGAGGTTATTAGCTCTAGCCAAGACTTGCAGAGGAAACATCTTTTGGGGAAATTTATGTATTCCTTGACTGTAGTTCCTCCAGAGGGTTATCCAGTCAATTTTGGAGATTACTATTTTGTTTGCCTTTTTTTGTCTGACAGTCCAATAAAAATTGATAACTTCACATATTACGCTAATGTTGGCAGAAGCCTGGGTGTAACATGATAGACAGACATAGGCTGTACTTTGGAGCAGCATTTTACATTTGTTTATGCACAGATTTGAAACCAAAACCAGTCATGAAATGAAAGCCTGCCACCCCAAATCTTTCTCAGATTTGCAGTCATCTCTAGGTGAGCACAAGGCCTCCTTTTTGTTTGTCATCTGCGTACAAGAATGCTGGACTAAGTTTGGACTAGTAAATTAAATGTGTCAAGGATCCCCATCTGGGACCGAAGCCAACTGGCAGGGAAAAAGATTATGTCTACTGTATTAAAGTTTCTCAATTTTCAGAAAAAATAGGAGTGCTTATTGGGAAGGGTTTCTGGCACATGAGAGTTCTGAAACCATGCCTGGGAACTGTTTGGGTTAGTGTTAATTGTCTCATGCCAGGGATTGTTCTAACTATTTAAATGTACAGACAATCAGTTTGCAGTTCCCATGAGTGTTCCCTGGATCTACTCGATTTACTGGTATAGATGTGGGCTTGCAGTCTAGGCTGCACATTGGCACAGCTTCATAAGGCTGGAGAAAGCCATTCTGCAGGGTACCCTACAACCTGATGAGTTCCATATGCAGATACCTACATTCAGATACCTGCCTGGGAGCTACATTTCTAAGTGCCTGTGATAGTAAATGAAAAGCAGACAGTTACTTAAACATGGACTTCTAAAACCATTTACAGTACATCAGGATATCCCAAATGTCCTCTAGCTATAACAACTCCATAGTTCTCTCACAGATCCTGTGTCTAAACTTCCATCACTTTATGAAAGTCACAAAAATACTACAGCATCTGAAATGATGCCAACATTTAAGTAACTGACTCACTAGAGACTCAGTTCAGGATATCCAGGTTATTTCCTAAAGTATCTTTAACATCTGTGTAAGGAAATCAGGTATGACACATGATTTATGGGATGCCTTCTAGGCCAGGAGTTGGAAGCAGTTCAGGAGACCCTAGAACATCTCCTGTGGGCCTGGGCCTCTTGTTTAGGTGACTGAAAGAGCCCCAAATTTTGTGACCTATAGGCTTCAGTAGTCCTGAAAAGCCCTTGATGCTGTTTGAAGATATATGGAGTTTAGGTGCTTGTGTTGGGTTTGTGTGGCAAGGTTTTGGTAGCGAGGGGGAGCTACAGGGGTGGGTTCTGTGAGAAGCTGCTAGAAGCTTCCCCTGTGTCTGACAGAGCCAACGCCAGCCGGCTCCAAGACAGACCCGCTGCTGGCCAAGGCCAAGCCTCTGTGATAACATATTTAAGAAGAAGAAAAACACTTAGAGAGAGAGAGCTTTTGCAGCCAGAGAGAGGAGTGAGAAGATGTAAGAAACTCTGCAGACACCAAGGTCAGTGCAGAAGGAGGGGCAGGAGGTGCTCCAGGCGCCGGAGCAGAGATCCCCCTGCAGCCCGTGGTGAAGACCATGGTGAAGCAGACTGTCCCCCTGCAGCCCATGGAGGAAGGATGAGGGGGTGTAGAGATTCCACCTGCAGCCCGTGGAGGACCCCACGCCAGAGCAGGTGGAGGCACCTGAAGGAGGCTGTGGCCCATGGGAAGCCCACGCTGGAGCAAGCTCCTGGCAGGACCTGTGGACTCGTGGAGAGAGGAGCCCACGCCAGAGCAGGTTTGCTGGCAGGACTTGTGACCTCATGGGGGACCTCACGCTGGAGCAGTTTGTTCCTGAGGGTCTGCACCCCGTGGGAGAGGCCCACGCTGGAGTGGTTCGTGAAGGACTGTAGCCCATGGGAAAGACTCCATGCTGGAGAAGTTCGTGAAGGACTGTCTCCTGTGAGAGGGATCCCATGCTGGAGCAGGGGAACTGTCACCGAAATCCGGGAATAAACCTCGTAACACCAATGTAGTGTTAAAAGGCAGGCATTCTTTATTGCAGCGCTGGATGCACGGGGGATAGCTCCACCCAACGTGCATGCCAGGTAATCACCAATACACAGGTTATATAGAATCAAAATATACATATTCATTATATTTCCAAGAAAAGGCAGTTTTATGATAATTATTTCTGGGAAATCATTTCCATATTCTCCTCCCCGTTACGCATGCTCAGTGATTTGAGTCGGTGGTACTCAGGGGTCTCTGGTGGTCGTCAGTGGTCTTGCACCTGTGTCCGTTGGATGACCTCCTTTAGGTGATTCTGCGCAGTATGATTCTCATTACTATCTATGTTAGTTTGCATAAAAATATATGTTATGTTCTTCTTTTGCAATCTGCCCTTTTCAATGATTGGTCTTTCAGATCATACTGTCCAATTAATCCTTGATATCAAGATGGGCAAGGAACTTCCAAGCATAAGATCTTCTTGGCCTCCCGCTTCTTAGGAATTCCTTATCCCTCCCAAACCTTCTTTAGTTTTCAGCACATTCTTTAAGTTCTCTATCTACTATAGTTACATTATAACTTTAAGTTAAAATTTTACAGATATAATCAAATTATCCTAATTTTTATATAATCAACTTTTGATTGCTTTATCAAAATATATGTAACAGAACGATGAGAAGAGTCCTCCCCCTGAGGATGAAGAAGCGGCAGAAACAATGTGTGATGAACTGACCGTAACCCCCATTCCCTGTCCCCCTGTGCCGCTGAGGGGGGAAGGTTGAAGCCGGGAGTGAAGTTGAGCCCGGGAAGATGGGAGGGGTGGGAAACCAAATGGATTTTATATAGATTGGGTACCAGCCTAATATTTAAATGTATTTTTTTCAAAGTATTTTGAACTTCTTGATGATTTCTAGGGAACTGTGTAAGCACTTACTCCTGCTAGATCTGCTTCCTAAAACCAGTCCTCTTATTTTCATTAAGAATGACAAAAATACTTGTGTAATTTTGATTTTTGTAATTGTCACAATATATATTTCAAGAAGATACTATTAAAAACTGAAATTTATTTTGACTTTAGTACAGTGATCGTCTAAAATATTTTCCACTTCTAATTTTCTTCATTAGCTCCATACTACTTCAGTTACCACAATTTACTGTAATTTGAATAATTCATGTGAGATTGAAATGACTCTGCAACAGCAGTAGAAGAAATGTTGTCTAATTCCTAAAGAGTAATTGGCTTTTCCTAGTTTATCTTTTTTAGTTGGGAAAAATAAAGATTCAAATTAGTACATGAACACCAAACCATTATAAAATTAACCTCAGACCAATACTTTAGAAAGTTTATTTAAAGGCAGTATATCTTTCCCTTGACTCATGCTAGTGATGACAGGAAAATTTTTTTTTTTTTTTTTACAAATATTTGATCCTCACTTATTTATCTTAATCACAAACTGAAATGAGAAATTGAAAGCTTGAATCTTTATGGAATAAGAAACATTCTGATATAAATGCTGACATGCAAACTCTGAAGTATCTTTGCTTTGACATTGTGGACCAAAACCATATGCTCTGATATTGCCATGCAAACCCAATACAGATATTCACTGCTACACAAAGGATGATGAGACAGGCTTACATACACATACATTTATTCACAAGGTCCATGGCTGATGACATACATTGACTTTAATAGTAAGTGTGCTAGAAGGAAAAATAATAAAAAATAAAAAGGAGAGAGAAAATAAAACCTTTCCCAATGGCCAGCTGGGAAGGGAAGCAACACATATCCCCATATATGCATTTTCTGGTAACCTTTCAAGTATATCAAGTTTTCCCTCGAAATACTTTTTTCACAGTAAGTGTGTAATTTCTTCAGGACTTGCTCAAACTCTCTTATCATTCATTATTATGCTCTTACTCATCATTATGCTACTGACTGGTGCACACTTTATCAGGTGCAGTTGTTGAACATACTAATTGGGTGTTAAACTTTGTGCATGTATATCATTGCGTAATATTTACTGGATGTGTTATAGACTATTATATACTAATATTTTCCACTAAGCTCTATTTTTCTCTATCATAAATTATGAAATTAAAAGCTGCAAAGCAAGGTGTGAAAGAGGAAGGGAAGGAAGGGCGATTCACACATCAATGCTGATAGTTTCCCTAGAGAAACCCAACAAAACAGACACAGCAGTGGTCCATAGCAGAGCTGGTTGTTGCAGGCGCAAGGCAATGAGGAAAAGAGCATTTGGGAAGTCAGGGGTAGTAGCACTGCCACTACAGCCTTGGAGACACTAAATGAAAGGTCACAAAGTTGCAAGTAAAAGGAATCCTGCAAAAAACCCTTAAAGTTAATTCTGAACAAAACAAAGGCAAATGGCAAGTAAATGGCAACTATTAGCAAAGAAACAAAATCTAAACCAGTTTCAGTTAAGTAGAAGGAAAAGGTAAATATATAATTATGTTCCAAAGGAACCCAAAAGCATAAAAGTTGAGTAGCAGTCAATGACTATAGGAGCTATCTACACAACTTTAATCAGCTACAATTACAAGTTTCTACCTGTGAGTTAGATGTTCTAAGATCCCTTCACATTTAGCAGAGAATTACATTTTTTTTAGAGTACGATTAATTTGAACTATTTTAGATTTCTACTTTAGGATGAAATGTATCATACCCTTCCTGTACTTTCAACAGTGATCTGGTATATTGTAAACAAAGAATACCTGAATTCTGTGTACCTTACTTCAGATCCATTTTCCCTGCAGAACGCAGTATGAGTTTCAGACTAAAATCTGTATCAAATTGGCACAAAGTCTGCTTCTACAGATTCTTCACAATCCTCAGTGCTCCTTTGAAAATCCTATTGCAATCCTTCCTATCAACAGTCACAATCTCCAGTGCCTCTATGATTCCCTCCCTATTGTCTTCTCTTTAGTACCTCCCCACCTCATTATGGAGCAGTTCTTGACAGAAAGATTCCTTATTTTGAACTTGAAGTTCCTCAAAAATAAATTCTTCAATAGAAATATTTTTATATGACTCCAATTATTACTCAGTTTTAATATTAATCCCCTAACATGCTGCCTCAGGAAGAATTATATCACTTGTGAACCATAAGAAATAATTACACCAAATAAATCCCAACATTTGTAATTTAGAAGAATTTTCTTTCTTCTCTTTTGTTGTAACACAATATTGAATAAGGAACTGACTGCAAGTAGCACATTTATTTGCATTACACAGATAGAATCACTATCCCTAGTTTATGTTTACAACAAATGTAACATTTAAAGTGCTAACTTCAAAGAAATTTCAGTCTACACAGACAATTTGAACATTTATTACTTCCTTGAATCTGGAACCAATTTTAAAAATGGATATTTGCATTGCAACAGTTATGGTTGTCGAATCACTGCAAGAGATGATATTGCTGTTCAGAATTCATAGGTGATTCACGTGTAGATGCATCTTGAAAATATATAGTGCTTACATCGTTATATATTGCTGGTATTTACTTCCTTGTATGAGCCCTAGAGTTTCATAGTCCAAAATCTGAAGAATATACAAACTTGTCAGAATTGTCTAGGTTTTACTGAGTTTTTACATTGCTTACAGAGAAGAATCATTCTTTTGCAGATAGTAATCTACAGAGTTTTTACCTTTCTTGTTTCTCATTAAGTTCCTTGGCGTTACCTAAACATATCAGATGGACAAAAAAAGTGCCACAGCTAAGTCTTTCCCCACTGATAGCAAGGAGGACATATATACACAAAGTCTAAAAGATAGGTGATGGTGCTGGAGGTTACTGATGGTAATAACAATTCTGTTGTCAGTATGGTTTATACTCAGGATGATTGAAACAGTGGAGTCAAGGAACAATCAAGTTCTATCACTTTCAACAACAGGAAAAAATATGCAAATTGACCAAGATATTCAAAGATGTATCAAGGATGTATTAAGGATCACCTGTTATGGATTACAAAATTTAGAAAAACATTTGCTAGATAAGAAATACAGAAGAAATAAAATAATTTTTTTTAATTTTTTTTTTCTTTTTTGTATATTGCTAACAGGGATGAATTGGTAGAGAATTTGAAGAGAGAAGGTAACTTCAGTAAGAGCAACTATGGAGTTTATGAACCTTAAAATGAAGAAAATGAATATTAGTAAACATAAAACACTGGTCTTCAAGGAGGCAGTCATAAGTAAATGCCAAAAATAGTAACAGAAATCACGTGGGAATTAAGTGTAAGGTAAAAAAAAGTTTAAGGAGATCTGTCTTACATAAACAATATTTGAAGAGAAAGCACAAGACTAAATTATCCAAATGCATATACAAAAGTATACAAGTGCAATAAACTAGCAACTTGGTTAAGTCAAAATAGAGGAGGGACAGTTTCAAACAGTGAAAAGAGAGATAAAATAGTGATAGTAAATACAGACTAGCATAATCATATAGGAAAGAAAAGATAAAATGAGACAAAATGTGTAAGAAATTCTTATATAAATACCGTCTAGTTTTCTACACAATGTGCTCCATACATGCACATACACAAATATTCATATACACCTCTCTCACACTGTCCCCCTGGTGATAATTTCTCTTCTTCTGTTGGGTCTTGAATAATTTCAAATTCAGTATGTTTCAGAGTGTCTCAGAGAAGTATCTCATACATTCAGTTGTCTCTTCCTATTAGTATTTCTGGTTGAATGTTAAAGTACCTTTTCATGCCCTACATCATACTGAGAAAAATGTTATACCTCTTGCAGAGTCACACCTCAGTATTCCAACAATATATGCAAATGATCCATGTCTGTGTAGTTGTTAGTTAAGGTAAGACATCTCTGGTCTGCTTAATTGGTTCCATTTTTGCATAAGGATATGAAAACTATGTAAAGATTTTAAAGGTTAAAAAAGTAGTTTCAGCATAGTAACAAAGCCTGGTAATTCATTTAACATGACATCTAAACTCCTTTGTCAGTACAGAAGTATAGGCATTTGTAGGGCAGATTCATTAGTACAGTATACCTCTACCTTTTATCAAGTGAAAATTACTTTGTTCTCCTTTCCAGGAATTATAGAATTAGCTCATATGTAAAAATCTATAGTAGAATCCCTCTCTAAGTCTGGAAAATGTGGTTCTAAAATCAGGAAAGTTCATGCAGTGTAGAGCCTGGTTTTTAAACATCTGCTGTCAGAGTACAAGCCGCCCAGCAAAACCAATGAGTTTTGATTGCTGATTTGGCAACATAAATAGAATGCTAAAATATATTTTTAGTCCATCTTCATGTTTTGCACATTATTGCATCTATGTTTCATCTTATTCATCAAGACAGTAGATTTTGAACAGAAGATTGGGCTAAGAGATTATTGAAATAAAAATATTGTTCACTTCTCAGCTACATTTCAATCTCTTGCAAAACATAAAAAGTTCTACTTTGATGTTTATGGAGGGAATTGTATTACTGAGAATTTCCATGCTCCCCTAGGAGTCAGTCTGACAGAATAGTTTTTCTGGTTTCATTTAGCATAATACGTAAAAAGCAATTATAAGACATGCCAATTGTAAATTGGTAAAAGCAGCTGAAAGATCTAAGAAAGTGACATATCAAAAACAAAAGCCCTAAAGCATCTATTTAAAGAATTCAGAGAAGTAACTGCAAAGTATATTTATTCCTGAAAAGTATACATTATTTGTTAAAAGACCAGAGTTACCCACTCCATTCATATATGAAGTAGAGAGGGAAAAAAAAATTAAAAAAAATACAGACCTGCCTGTATAAATGAAAATTTTCAGATGTCAATGCAAACTTAAGGATTTTTTCTTTTAAGAAACAGAAAATGCAAAGAGAAGCAACCAGTAACCTCTGTACCACTTGGAAAAAGAAAAATGGCCTACCCTTCTTTGATCCATCTCTTCTGCCTAAACTTCCTGCTTCCTATATATCCCTCTTCTGAGACGCAAAAAAGTGTTCTGTCACCAATGCCTCTGACAGCCCCTGCATCTATCCTAATTTTATGTGGACTGTGTATAGTGAATATCTGAGGACATGGGCTGTCTTGGAGATTACTGTACAGTAACAGAACTTTTAGAATAGATTATCCAGAGGCATGTGTGAAAATAAGAAAATGTTGTTTGTTAAGAGATGACTTTTTGGGAGCAAAAATTTAGTTAACACACTGCTTTATTTGACAAAGACTACATAAAAATGAGGAAGATTTTTTTTTTTTTGAAGGTTTGTAAAATATAGCTATAAATAAGAATCCATGTGATGTTATAGTACAAAATATAAATATTTACTCTAGCTTGAGGTTATTTATGTTGTATAAATGATGTTATGCATTTATGTCAAATTACATATTGCTATCTTCAACACTGTGTTGATTACAGTTATGCAAAGTTTTGCAAAGTCTTGAAAAAACTGTTTCTTAATTATGAAACTAAGAAAGTACATCATCACTGAATAAATAACTTCACAAGTAAACAAAATATGCTAATTGTGGTTTTGAGATTTAATAAAATATATTCTGAATTCAATCAACTATAATGATAAATTTTGTAGAATTCTGTACAAAATTAGTTTACTCTGTTCTTAAAATAACACTTTAAGTTTACTGTATACTTTCAAAACCAGAAAAAAACATGCAAATATAAAATATAATTAAAAAAATAGAAAATATAGCATTACAAGGATGGCCAAATGATTAGAGGCAATCTGCACAAAGAAATGACCCAATGGACTGCAACAGAGTTCTGCCCTTGCTGTCCTGTTGAACTAGATGGAAAGGGTGACTTCCTCACAAAGTCTTATGGATCCTCATATGCCATTCCCCTATGAACTACAATTAATAGTAGAAGTGGGATGTTGCTGGAAATAACATAGAAGGTAGGATTAGAAACCAAGATACCAAGGGAAAAAAAGAATACATGGAGAACTGGTAAAGCTTTGGTTCCTATGCATAAATATACCAGGAGACGTGTAGAAAATTTCAAAACAAAACAAAAATCTACTTTCAGAAAATTACAGAAAAGTCTAGTTTTGAAGGGACCTCTGGGGACCTTCTGGCCCAGCCTTCCGTCAGAAGTGGGGCCTCCATGACATGGCTCTGTTACCTAAGCTATCAGAAATTTTGTGAAATTCATTCAACTCTTGATTTTTCTTACAGTTTACCTCAAGTAGTCTCAATTATTTGAGAAAACTTTGCCCTTCTTCCCCCGGCCCCGCCACCCCCCCAGGACACTGGAATGTCCTATGCACCTTGAAGAAGAGCTGAAGAACAATTTTAGCCTTAAACAGACTAATTTGACATTAAATTTGTAGCATATAAAAAGTGAAGAGGAGCTGGAGACAATAATGAGGTCCCATATTTACCCAGAATCGATGCAGAAGGAATCTAGATACAATTTTTGTCTTGTTTTGGACAAGTCAAAGAGGAATAATGTTCATATTAAGCAATTTAATTCTTCTTTGCTATTTCCCCTTCTGTTTTCTTAATATTATAATTTCCAAGTGATATCATCAGGTAATTCATTCCATTTGTGCCATAATATGAATATTTTCATCAACCTATTTGAACTTAGGGATATTAAATACACAAAAATAGTTACACGTTCAATAGAAATATTTTTCCAGTAGTGTTAATAAATAACTGGGCTTTGCAAACTTGTTCTCATCCAGATTATATTAAGGAAGATAAAAGAATTCAATGCTTGCTGTAATTCACAACTAGTTATATATGATCTTTGCATTTAGGGTTCTTCGCTGAGTATTTGGCACTGGTTTTTCACAGTTGTAGGAGAGTTGTATTTCCATTTCTATTGTGATCTAGGATTAAACAATGTAACTTGTTTAATTTTTGCTGCAGCTCCAAAGAAGGTAATAGGTGTTTCCACAAATCAAAACAAATACGATTAACAAATTACCTCCAAGACATTCTCAGACACTTCTTATATCTTCCTGAATGCTTGATTTTACTGCCTCATTTCCACCTTAGAATTTGCTACAATATCTACAGAATGATGTGTCATTAGTGTTACTTCTTCTGTCTGCCAGGTAAAATAGACCGATAAATTCAATGCAATCATCTCCAACATACTTCAGAATGCTAATGTTATGTGCAATTCAATTTTCTAAATTAACTGTTTGTTAATGTAAAACTAATGAGAAAGGATGAATTTTCTAAATAATTTATATGTTCTAGATGGACTGTGCCACTACAGATGGAGAATATTCAGGCTAATAGTTGTGTTATAAAAACTGCTCAGCTGAAAGGGACGGTAGCACCTGAGCATGCTGCTTTCTCGTTTTGAGTGTCTGAATCTGCTAAATATTCCAGATGGTCGGAGAGTAAACAAAAGAGCTATTAACATCTTAAGAGATTGATTCATAGTGTTGACATGGTGGTAGTTACTGCATTCAATTGTGGGTGTTAATAAAGCTTTCTAAATATTTCACAGTCAAGGACTTGGTGTACATCTGTTCAATGAATACTAACATCTGAAGCCTTTAGACTGCAATACGTTCTTCATAATACACTCTGCCGTACCTCCAGGTATAATTTCATATCTAAGGAGGTTTTGTGTGTCATATTTGCAAATTAAATATAATTGCCTATTTAGAAGTGTAAATAACATAATATAAAAGATATATATCAGCTGTTATTTCAACGCTGCAAATAAATAATCTTTATCGGGATGCCTATACATTCCAGCCTTCCTTCTGGACAACGCAACTCAGAAAGACTTGCAGAGAACCTAATTTTCAGTAACTGCTGTGAAATTCTTCAGAGAAATAATTAAGCCGAACCAAAACAAAAAACAATATCACTGAGCTAGAAGCAAATATTGTAAAGTTTGCCTTTCTGCAGCAGAGTATGAGGGAATATGCTACAATGAAAGACAGGTTTATTAATTAATTTTGGATAATATTAGTCTGTTTAGCTTGCTGTACGCTTCTACACTTAGTTAATCCACTTGCAACTCTTTCAGAATCAAAATGGAGAATTTTTTCAAAGCATGAGGGTATATATATTTCTAAAATTGTCTTTCATTCACAGCATTTTGTATACTATTGTTAACTCTAAAATATAAAATAGTCTTTTCATGTGACATGAGTTGACAGCAGATATCTTTCCCCACAAATCCTTTGTTTTCAATCCACAGCACTGCAAAAAAAATATCCTAAACTGTAGAGGGATGATGACATTCAAGCAGTAACACTTTGAGAGTCTTCATACTTGCTTTTGACACTTTCTCATGTTTTACAAAATAAGGTTAAAGAACTAACTAATAATTTTAATTTTTAACCAACGGAATACTGCATTTTCTCCCTTAAAAATAATAAACCCCCCTATCAAGATATGAGCTTTGGCTATTCTTCTTTTTTAATGTTCTCAATATTATTGCCATCACGCAATTTGAATACATAAGCATTTGAAATATCACTGCTAAAACCTTCTAATTCAATAATATCAACATTTAACACAAAACTGGTAAAAATTTAACAAAAAAGGTAAATCACATAAAAGAATGCATACTTCTTGGCTCTGTCATAAAGCAGATATTTTTACACAGTAATTATGAGGAAATAAAAGAAAAATGGCACAACTATGGTATTTTATTCTGTTCTTTTATATGTAGATTTTTTTCACTCAAAAAACTGTTGTTGCATATATCAGAAGTGTTCACTAAAGGCCAAGGTCTTATTAACACTGAGCAGTACTTACACCTCAAATAAGTATTTCACTGAAGGAATTTATTCCTCTGATCAGAAAACTGAGTAATTTTTACACAAACACACAAAAAGAGAAAAAAACCCAACATTAGTTCTTTAAAGAAAACATTTAACTGCAGAGAGCTATACTATAGCTTTGAATTCTGGACTTCTATAGCTCTTTTAATTTAAAAAAATGCCTCTAATTTGGGATAGCTTATAAAATGTAATAAACTAACATGGTTTTTCAGGTAATTGCTGCAAGTATATCTCATCGTACTTTTTTGAAGGAAAAAAGGGACAGATTGTTCTTTTGAGAAGTTGATGACATCACCAGTTAATCAATTAAACCTTTTAACTTCAAGAGATTTTTGAAATGGCATTTAGTAAATTTTATGAAGGTATAAATTTTCATACCTATAGGCTGTGGAAGAAAGCGGTGAACTCTAAACTTTCCCTTTCAAAAATCATTATAAAATGCTGAGTTTATCTGCCATGCTTATTCACCATCAATTCTATTACAGTGAGGATTCATTTGCAAGAGCTGTCTCAGGCTTCTCAGCTGTGCAGACAAAACTAAATGTGAAACTCCTGAAAGGATGAGAATCTAAGGGGCAGGCAGTCCTTCTGTTGTCAGAGGAGGGACAGGGAGAAGGAGCTGAACAAGTACACTGGGTGCTAGGGAGCTGGGCCTACTGCTTTAGCTGAAGTAGGGTGGAAAGTGAAGGCGAATAAAGTACGGTTGGAAAAAAAGAAGCAATACTGGTCAATAACCCCAGGACCAGGTACTTCCTTACATATTCTGCACCTGGGAAGGGGCAACCCTGGCTATACATACAGACTGGGCAATGAGATGCTGGAGGCCAGCCATGCTGAAAGGGACTTGGGAATCTTGGTTGACAGCAAGTTAAACATGAGTCAACAGTGTGCCCAGGCTGCCAGGAAGGCCAACTGTATCCTGGGGTGCATCAAGCATGGCATTGGTCTAGGGAAGTGATTGTCCCACTCTACACTGCGCTGGTGCGGCCTCACCTCGAGTACTGCGTGCAGTTTTGGGCGCCACAGTACAAAAAGGACATACAAGTATTGGAGAGTGTCCAAAGGAGGGCAACAAAGATGGTGAAGGGTCTAGAGGGGAAGACATATGAGGAGAGGCTGAAGTCCCTTGGTTTGTTCAGCCTAGAGAAGAGGAGACTGAGGGGAGACCTCATCATGGCCTACAGCTTCCTCACGAGGGGGAGCGAAGGGGCAGGCGCTGATCTCCTCCCTCTGGTGACCAGTGATAGAACCCGAGGGAACAGGATGAAGCTGCGACAAGGGAGGTTTAGGTTGGATATCAGGAAAAGGTTCTTCACTGAGAGGGTGCTTGGGCACTGGAACAGGGTCCCCATGGAAGTGGTCACAGCACCAAGCTTGACTGAGTTCAAGAAGTGTCTGGACAATGCTCTCAGTCATATGCTCTGATTCGGCTGGTCCTGTGTGGAGCCAGGATTTGGACTCGATGGTCCTTATGGGTCCCTTCCAACTCACGACATTCTATGATTCTATGATTGTATGATTCTATATTATGCCATTCCCCTGGTGAACAAAAGTGGCAGCTATCAGCTTGGGTTTACATGGTTTCAGCGTAAGTAAATTTGGCAGCCTATCTATAGATGTTAGGTGCTCTGTGAGTGTCTATAATATTATAGTCACTCTAGGTGTGGACTATATATATTAACATTTAGAAATGAATTGGGGTCTACAGATGGGTGTATAGTTTCATTTAGGTCAGGGTGCATAGCTGAGCCATATGGATAAGCTACTGTTGTAGGACAGTAGAGTCACAGGAAATCTGTTGTCTAAACACAGGCAGCTTCCTAGGATATTTGAAATATCTCTAAAGAGCTGCATGATATGGAATAGAACTTTACTGTACCTGAGTGCAACTTTACTGTACTCCTTGTGCAACTTGAGGCCATTTCCTCTTGTCCTATTGCTTGTTACTTGAGAGAAGAGACTGACACCCACCTGGCTACAACCTGCTTTCAGGCAGGTGTAGAGAACAATAAGGTCTCCCCTCAGCCTCCTTTTCTCAAGGCTAAACAACTCCACTTCCCTTAGTCACTCCTCATAAGGCCTTTTCTCTAGACCCTTCACCAGCTTTGTTGCCCTTCTTTGTACACAATCCAGCATCTCAATGTCTTTCTTGTAGTGAGGGGCCCAAAACTAAACACAGGACTTGAGGTGCGGCTTCACCAGTGCCCAGTACGGGGGGACGATCACTTCCCTCGTCCTGCTGGCCACACTATTTCTGTTACAAGCCAGGATGCTGTTGGCCTTCTTGGCCCCCCAGGCACACTGCTGGCTCATTCAGCTGGCTGTCGACCAACACCCCCAGGTCCTTTTCTACCAGGCAGCTTTCCAGACACTCTTCCCCAAGCCTGTAGCAGCATTGCATGAGGTTGTTGTGACCCAAGTGCAGAACCCAGCACTGAGCCTTCTTGAACCTCATATAGTTGGCCTCAGCCCATCGATCCAGCCTGTTCAGATCCCTCTGTAGAGCCTTCCTACTACCAAGCAGATCAATACTCCCACCCAACTTGGTGTCATCTGCAAACTTACTGTGGGTGCACTTGATCCCCTCATCCAGGTGACTGATAAAGACATTCAGGAGAACTGTCCCCAGTACTGAGCCCTGGGAAACACCACTTGTGTCTGGCCACCAACTGGATTTAACCCCATTCACCACCACTCTTTGGGCCTGGCTATCCAGCCAATTTTTTACCCGGCGACAAGTACACCCATCTCATTATCCAATCTGTTGTACAGCTATATTAACTCTATTGTGAATATTAATTTGTGACAGATCTCTAATGGCCCTATAAAAGAACAGATCTATGTGTTGTAGTCACTATGAATATTTAGAAAGGAAAATATGGGCCCCTTTCTGAAATAGTTTGTAAACAAACTATATCAGCAGAGACGATATAATGTTAAGATGAACGAATAAGGAGAAACACAGGAAAACGTGACTAAGACTGATGTATCTCAAGGCAATTGTGCTACTATTGGGTTTTAAGAGGTACTAGAGGTGCCACAAGACTGTAGCATTGTAGCTTTTTATGAAGTGGTCTTCCCATAATAGGAGCTCAACACAGAGGAAAGCGGAGGGCTTATAAGGGCTGCAGCTGGAACAGGAATAACAATTTGACAGGAAAAAAGAGACCTATAATAACACCTTAAAATTTAATAGAAATTTGTTCTTCATGAAACCGAATTACATGAAATAAAATGCAAGCCTTTAAAAAAGGCGAAATAATGTATGACATATATATATATGCAAGCATAAAATAAAAAGTTCTTTAGAAGGGAATATGCAGTGGTGTGTTGACTTCCACCAACAGTTAGTATTATAAATCAATGTATTTGGCTTGTAACAGCAATTCATCTTTCATCTTGTCTTCAATGATACCTGAAGGTCTGTGAGTATTCAACCAGCTAACAAACATATTTAACTTAGAGGCTAAATAACACACCTCGGTCTAAGACAGAATTACTCAATGATAAATTGACTCTAACAGCCTTTCTGACACTCACGTTTACTTCTCATTAAAGTAGAAGAGAAGTAAAAAGTGATTGTAAAATCCTCTCTGTACGTGTCCATGCACCATATCATAAGTAATATATCATAATTGAAAACAATACCGATTAAATTACTATATAATGCAGGATAACAGATATACAGATGCATCTCTTTTACAACCCAGCATTATCTAGCTGGCCGCATGTCCAGATTCTCCTCTGTGCTTCCTGGGGCCTCTGGCAGCAGAATACACTGATGGAATTCAAGCAGCACAGAGAGCTTGGTATTGCTTCTCAGTAATAGGGGTGGAGGCAGAGCAGGTAGTGAATGATGAGACTCTACATTACGTGTGGAGAAAATAACCTATCAGTGGATTTTTTTTTTAATTCTATTTTTTTTTTTTTTTGGATCAGCATCTGTAGTTTTGCCAAGAGTGGCCCTGTCTGATGCATGGAGCTTGATCTCAGCTTCAAAAGGGAATATATGTGGCTGTCCCTATATGTAGGATTTTATATGTTAGCATCTTTTCTTGAAAAATTGTGCAGTCTTGTTAGCAATGTTGACTTCACTTTCACTCTCCTAGGTGTCTGGAAATTGAGTTGAAGGGATGGTTCTCACACCTATAATTTTTGAATTATTTTTGTCTTTAAAAGGGACAGGGTACTACATAAGTAAGTGCTCCTTTGAGAATATCTTACCAATTGAGGCACTTCTCTTTAAGAAAGTGTTCCTTTAACACCAGACTGACACTCTGCACAGCCTCCCTGTTACACCCTTTGGCTGCTGAGGTAAATCAGCTTGATGATAATGATTCATAGATTCACAGATTGGTAGGGGCTGGAAGGGACCTCTGGAGATCATCTAGTCCAACCACCCTGCTAGAGCAGGATCACTTAGAGCATGTTGCACAGGATTGCATCCGGGCAGGTTTTGAATATCTCCAAAGAAGGAGACTCCACAACCTCTCTGGGCAACCTGTTCCAGTGCTTGGTCACCCTCACAGTAAAGACATTTTTCCTCCTGTTGAGATGGAACTTTTTGTGTTCCAGTTTGTGCCCATTGCCCCGTGTCTTGTCTCTGGGCACCATAGAGAAGAGACTGGCCCCATCCTCTTGACATCCACACTTTAGATATTTATAAGCACTAATAAGATCCCCTCTCAGTCTTCTCTTCTCCAGGCTAAACAGACCCAGCTCTCTCAGCCTTTCCTCATAGGAAAGATGCTCCAGTCCCCTCATCATCTGTGTAGCCCTCCGCTGGACTCTCTCCAGTAGTTCCCTGTCTTTCTTGAACTGGGGAGCCCAGAACTGGACATAATGTACTCTCCAGATGTGGCCTCAACAGGGCAGAGTATAGGGGGAGGATAACCTCCCTTGACCTGTTGGCCACGCTCTTAATAATGCACCCCAGCATACCATTGGCCTTCTTGGCCATGTGGTGGGTTGACCCTGGCTGGAGGCCAGGTGCCCACCAGAGCCGCTCTCTCACTCCCCTCATTCACTAAACAGGGGAAAAAAGGCATAACAAAATGCTTGCAGGTTGAGATAAGGACAGGGAGAGATCACTCACTAATTATCGTCACGGGCAAAACAGACCAAACTTAGAGAAGGAATTCATCTAATTTATTACTAGGCAAAACAGAGAAGAGGAATGAGAAAATAAAATCAAATCTTAAAACACCTCCCCCCACCCCTCCCATCTTCCCGGGCTCAACTTCACTCCCAGCTTCAACCTTCCCCCCCTCAGCGGCACAGGGGGATGGGGAATGGGGGTTATGGTCAGTTCATCTCACGGTGTTTCTGCCACTTCTTTATCCTCAGGGGGAGGACTCCTCTCATCGTTCCCCTGCTCCAGCATGGAGTCCCTCTCACGGGGTGCAGACCTTCAGGAGCAAACTGCTCCAGCGTGGGGTCCCCCACGGGGTCACAAGTCCTGCCAGCAAACCTGCCCTGGCGTGGGCTCCCCTCTTCACGGGTCCACCGGTCTGGCCTGGAACTTGCTCCAGCGTGGGCTTCCCACGGGCCACAGCCTCCTTCAGGTGCCTCCACCTGCTCCGGCGTGGGGTCCTCCACGGGCTGCAGGTGGAATCTCTACACCCCCTCATCCTTCCTCCATGGGCTGCAGGGGACAGCCTGCTTCACCATGGCCTTCACCACAGGCTGCAGGGGGATCTCCGCTCCGGCTGCAAAAGCTCTCTCTCTCTAAGTGTTTTTCTTCTTAAATATGTTCTCACAGAGGCGCTGATTGGCTTGGCCTTGGCCAGCGGTGGGCCCGTCTTAGAGCCGGCTGGCATTGGCTCTATCAGACACAGGGGGAGCTTCTAGCAGCTTCTCACAGAAGCCACCCCTGTAGCCCCCCTGCTACCAAAACCTTGCCATGCAAACCCAACACAGGCCACAAGGGCACACTGCTGGCTCATGGAGAGCTTGTTGTCCACCAGGACTCCCAAGTCCTTCTCTGCAAAGATGCTTCCCAGCAGGTCAATCCCTAACCTGTACTGGTACCTGGGGTTATTCCTCCCTAGGTGCAGGACCCTACACTTGCCCTTGTTGAACTTCACTTGGTTCCTCTTTGTCCAACTCTCCAGCCTGTCCAGTTCTCGCTGAATGGCAGTGCAGCCTTCTGGTGTGTCGGCCACTCCTCCCAGGTTTTTATTGTCAGCAAACTTGCTGAGAGTACACTCTGTCCCCTCATCCAGGTCATTGATAAGTATGTTGAATAGGACAGGACCAAGCACTGACCCCTGGGGCACACCACTAGCTACAGGCCTCCAAGTAGACTCTGAACAGCTTATCACAGCCCTCTGAGCTCTGCCATTCAGCCAGTTCTCGATTCACCTCACTGTCCACTCATCCAACCCACACTTCCTAAGCTTGCTAACGAGGATGTTTTGGGAGACGGTGTCAAAAGCCTTGCTGAAGTCAAGTCATACACTATCCACTGCTCTTCCTTCACCCACCCAGCTGGTCATGCCATCATAGAAGGCTATGAGATCAGTCAGGCATGATTTCCCCTTGGTGAATCCATGCTGACCACTCCCAATTCCCTTCTCCTTCACGTGCATATGATAACCCCCAGAATAAGTTGCTCCAGCATCTTTCCAGGGATGGAGGTGAGGCTGACTGGTCTGTAGTTTCCAGAGTCCTCCTTCTTGCCCTTTGTCGTGGTTTAGGCCCAGCCGGCAGCTGAGCGCCATGCGGCCGCTCACTCACCCCTCCCCCAGCGGGATGGGGAGGAGAAGTATAATGAAAAGCTTGGGTCGAGATAAGGACAGGGAGAGATCACTCACTAATTACCGTCACAAGCAAAACAGACTGAACTGAGAGAGGAGATTCATCTAATTTATTACCAAGCAAAACAGAGCGGAGCAATAAGAAAATAAAATCAAGTCTTAAAACACCTCTCCCCACTCCTCCCATCTTCCCGGGCTCAACTTCACTCCCAGCTTCAACCTCTGTCCCCCTCAGCAGCACAGGGGGACGGGCTATGGGGGTTACGATCAGTTCAGCACACATTGTCTCTGCCACTTCTTTGTCCTCAGGGGGAGGACTCCTCTCAACTTTCCCCTGCTCCAACATGGAGTCTCTCCCACAGGCTACAGTCCTTCACAAACTGCTCCAGCGTGGTCTCTCCCACAGGGTGCAGACCTTCAGGAGCAAACTGCTCCAGTGTGGGTCCCCCACGGGTCCACAGGTCCTGCCAGGAACTTGCTCCAGCGTGGGCTTCCCACGGGCCACAGCCTCCTTCAGGTGCCTCCACCTGCTCCGGCGTGGGGTCCTCCATGGGCTGCAGGTGGAATCTCTACACCCCCTCATCCTTCCTCCATGGGCTGCAGGGGGACAGCCTGCTTCACCATGGTCTTCACCACGAGCTGCAGGGGGATCTCTGCTCCGGCACCTGGAGCACCTCCTGCCCCTCCTTCTGCACTGACTTTGGTGTCTGCAGAGTTTCTTACATCTTCTCACTCCTCTCTCCGGCTGCAAAAGCTCTCTCTAACTGGTTTTTTTCCCTTGTTAAATATGTTATCACAGAGGCGCTGATTGGCTTGGCCTTGGCCAGGGGCGGGTCCATCTTGGAGCCGGCTGGCATTGGGTCTGTAAGACACAGGGGAAGCTTCTAGCAGCTTCTCACAGAAGCCACCCCTGTAGCCCCCCCCCCTCGCTACCAAAACCTTGCCCCACAAACCCAACACACCCTTCTTGAAGACCAGAGTGACACAGGCTTTCCTCCAGTCCTCAAGCACCTCTCCTGTTCTCCATGACCTTTCAAACATGATTGAGAGCAGCCTAGCAATAACATCTGCCCAGCTCCCTGAGCACTGATGGGTGCATCCCATCAGGGTAATGATGCTTTGACCTTGGCAGCCAACCAAGTACAAAATGCATTAACAGTTCAGCTCATCAAAATCTATGTAAAGAAACAATATCCTTGTATAGAATAATACTGGTTTTGCCTCCAGATTTAGAGGAATTACCCGTTTGGACATTTATCTGTGTTAGTTGCTCAGACGCATCACTATAACAAAAAGATATCAGATGAGACATCACCATATTGGGTTGAGATACATAGCTATGTAGTGTGCTTTATTTAGTTTTTGAATTCTTAATTTCTGCAGGCTGCTTCCTAGCTAGTTTTTGAGTATTTTTTGAATGAAAAACAAACTTGAAAAATGTTTTTCTTCAATGCAAGGTGGTATTATGCAAATAATTAAAATAATCTAGTACCAATTGACCTCCCTAAATGAAAGTCAAAAAAGTAAGTAACCATCACAGAGTTATATCAAGTTTATATATTTTGCACAAGCTTAATATTATTCCAATTCTGTTAAGTTCTCTCCTCAATTTACAAAACCACAGTTTATCAATGATTTGTGAACTGAATAAACCAAATCAATTCAACACAATTGCTTTCTCATAGAAATATGTTTCAATATATATGGAGTGAAGTATCTATAAATAAGTATAGATAAGTGTATATAAGTATATATACAGTAAAGTATCTTTGCTAATGATTAGTCTCCCTTATCACAGGAACACTGGTTTGTATTTTGTTCACTGTATGACATATACCATCTCTTAAAAAAGAAGTTTTATTTATTTTTATGCAGTATATTGTACGTTATGTTTCAACAACAGTGGCACAGCTTCTTTCTTAACTTTCCACTGACTTTATTGAGAAAATACGTATGTACTACGTTGTGTTTACAGAAGGTACTTTTCCTAGGACTGGTATAAATGCAGAAAAGGGATGTACAATGTACCTGTTAAGTTTCCTATTCTGGGTTGCCGGAGTACCAGCGTGCACTTGGCTGGCTGACAGAACCCAGGCAGTAAGTGTACCTCAGAGTTAGTACTTTGCCAAGTGAAGCTATAGATATTGGCATTCATGCAAGCGTCTTTGTACTGTGGTGCTTTCCATAGTATAAAATAGGTTATGGCATCTTTTGTGCTATTATCTCTAATTAGTTTAAAAATTGTGGGGGTTTTGTTTGGAGGTTTTTTGGTTTGGTTTGTTTTTAAATTATGTGTATCCTTAATTCCATTTGATTGGCTTCCAACCACAGAAAAAATATCACTTTATTGTTAGTCAGTTATAAAATAAGACTAACACATTTTATGGACAAAAGAATATTTTCAGCTTATGTTGCTTAATGGTTTTATGTTTGATTCCCATTTGCAATGACGTCTCTTTCCACTGTTTTGAACATGTAAAGAAAACTAAAAGTGAGGGTAAATCTAGTATTTTTACTTCTTTGACATCTAAACTACCTTTACTGTCCTTAAACCCTTTCAAACAGAAAGTTTTGTACTTGTCAGGGCAAGGCACAGATGCTTTTCCCCAACAAGGAAAATGGACTATTGTAGGCCTATACATGTAAAATACTCCAGAACTAATTTTCAAGTGTCAAGAAGGCAAATTGCAATGTGGAAGCAAGGGTAAAGACTTCTTTTTGGTGACGTACCAGAAAATTCTATGTATTTTTAAATATACATTAAGAGAGAGATAGATCATGTGTGTGCATGTGTATATGTGTGTGTGTATATATATGCATGTGTGTGTAGAGATAGTAGTAAAAGGTTATATAGTAACAGCAGCTCCTAATTAAGACAGCATTATTTGTACTACAATGCATGTACTTTTGAAGTGGTTTTCTAAAAGAGGGGTTTTTTTCAGCACTTGGACAAGATAATGACAACTCCTTTCTGAATCAGAAAAGGAAAAACTGCTGTGTATTAAAGTGCATGAACACCACCAACCCAAATTACAGACACAAAGAATTCAAACTGTTTGTTAAAGTTCTTTGTTACAGCTTGTACGATCAGGGAAAAAAATGTTAATGGCAGCATTTTAAATTCAGCTGACCTTTTCCATGTTTTTCTTTTTTGTTAAATGAATCCTATCAGTAGGCAGGAGACTTACAAAGAAGCTCAGCTATTTCCTGGTGAAAGTTAATTAAAAAAAAGTCATGATTTCAGAATTTATTTGCAAGTATCAATGTTTTTGTATGCTAAGCAGTAGACAAAGGATACAGATTGAGTTAATACATTCTGCTAACGAATATCCCATCCTATCAAATATGAAAAATCTCCTCCTCTCCCCCTCCCAGCAGCAGCCTTTACTAACTGTTTATGATGGTAAAATTGAGTTAAACCTAGGATTATCCTTAAAACTAGTACAGACTTTGATACAGGGCATACTGTCCCCTTCCATGTAGGGATGCTGCATCTGATTCATAAAATTCATATCTGCATAACCCTTATGAGATTAGTTATTTAATCATTAGAGCTACATTGAGGTTAAATATCACAGAAAAAAAATCCTGGAGGTGAGGAATTCCTTTATGTTAATGAAGCTGACACAATATCCTGACAGTAACTCCAAGGAATAATGACTCTTCTCTAAAAAATAACTACAAGAAAAAAACTCTCTAAATCTCAGCAAAACTTTACAAAATGTATTATAAAACTATGATTACTAGAAGTCAATAACAAAACACTCATTTTTTAAATATTTATCAATCAAACATCATAACATTTTGGTCAACTGCACAAATATTTTTGATGCCCTGGAGTTTGTTTATTTGCTTTTGATTGCCAATGATATCAAATAAGAAATATGCATGGAGAAAAGTTGCTTTGCTTATAAAATTTGAATCAAACAAAAGTAAATCAGCTCTACCTGGCAGCCAAGAGGCAATGCAAGGAAGCAAAATGAAAGCTGGGGAAAGAGATCATCAGGAAAGTGGCACCATGTGCTGCTTTCTATCTTAGTCCACTGAGGTTTTCCCACGTATGTCTTCAGACTAATCAGGAGCAGCAAGAGGCAAAACCACTGGGTTATTCAAGAGAATAAATCTTTTCATCAGGTAAAAATGGTAACATCGTGCTGTATAGATTAATATGGACAATAATCATAGAATCATAGATTACTTTGGGTTTGAAGGGAACCTTGAAGGTCATCTAGTCCAATCCCCCTGCAATGAGCAGGGACATCTTCAACTAGATCACATTGCTATGAGCCCCATCCAACCTGACCTTGAATGTTTCCAGGGATGGGGCGTCTAAATCTACCCTCTTTTAGGTTAAAGCCATTACCCCTTGTCCTATCGCAACAGGCTCTGCTAAAAAGTTGGTCCCCATCTTTCTTAGAAGACCCCTTTAAGTATTGAAAGGCTGCAATAAGGTGTCCCTGGAGCCTTCTCCAGGATGAACATCCCCAACTCTCTTGGCCTGTCTTCATAGGAGAGGTGTTCCATCCCTCTGATGATTTTTGTGGCCCTTCTCTGGACCTGCTCCAACTGGTCTATATCTTGTGCTGGGGACCTCAGAGCTGGATGCAGCACTCTCCATATCTCATGTCATATATTTGGGTACTAAATGATTTTTAATTCTTTCATTATAAATGGATATAATAGAAAAGGGTTTAATAAAGAGACATTTGTGGTAAGGTAAAAATATAAAGTAGAAACAGCCCACCACATTTCATGCAGTAGTTTTCTGATTCTGAAAGTCCATTGCATTTATAAACTGTCAGTGTAGCAGACAGTTTAAGTATATTCTCAAGGTACAGAGTTTTTAAGTCTTTCCTTCTAACTACAGTTGTTTACAAGGAATACCTACTAAAAATAATTTAAGGCAAACATATCCACACAGAAGTTATTCATAGAACATTAATTTTAACTAAGAATTAACGCAATATCAAAATGAATTAGGTCAATAGCCTAAATTTCTCTTTCTTCCTCTTTCAGAAATAAAGGAACAGAAAAATATGCTATTATTGCCATATCATTCATATGTATATTCACATACAAAATGTCATTATTCGGGTATTCAGTAACAAAATAATAATGACCTCTCATCTCTTAGAAAGATCGAATCACTCATGTCAATATTTTTTACTTTTCTACCAGAAATTCAAACATTTGAAGTACTAGTATTATTTTTTCCAGTAAACTTTAACTTAATACAGACAAGTTACACTAATTGTTTTATTTATTAAATAAGTATAAAAATATTTATATGAGAATTATTATTTTTTTCTTTGTTGTGGAGAGTAGTTAGTATTTATTCCAGTAACAGCACACCACAGGGAAATACAAGAGATTTATCTTTTTGGGTGCACTGTTGATGAAGCCTGATTAACGAAGTGAAATACACAATTACTGTGGTGGTGCAGCCCCCCTGGGCCACTCTGGGATCTCAGGATAAGCCCCATTGTGCTGTTATCTTGGATACAAGTGCAGTGACTATGATTCTATGATTCTATGACTTGGGCGTCAGGCACTCTGGCCACACCTGGGCCATCTGCTGCCTGAATTGTCTACCAGAATGACTCAGCACAAACTGTGGCCAGAATGAAGAATCTTGACCAAAGCCAATCATCTCTAGATCCTATAAACAGCAATCCAAAAGTGAGACCCTTTGAGCTTTCCAGGACCGCAGTGGGCTGTGTGACCCAGGATCTCCCCTGAGCTGGGACACCTCTCAGGGTAGGTTTCACAAGGATTCAAGATCATCTGGCAACGATTTCGTGAGGACTCAAAGACCTGACTTCTGGAGGTCCGACTGTCCATTGATGAATGCTGACACATAAAAGTGAGTAATTCATGAAACTCACAAAAAAGGAAATTTTAATCATAGGTTAACCTGTGTGCATGTGTGCAATTGGTGCAGAACTATTTGTCTGTGTGTGTGTGTGTGTGTAATTTGATCCAGGACTGTTTGTCTGCCTGTCTGTACGTGTAATTTGATTTAACCCTCATCTGTGTGTGCAACCCTGCTGTAAGTTTTGGGTGACCCTTGCCATTTTCGAATCTTTAACTAAGCCGCTATTTTGATTGTAACAAATTCCATTGAATTGCTCTGTTAAATTGGCTGATGATTAAGTGCTGTTAATAATTATACCACCTAATAGTGTGATCTATATCAAATATTAATAAACCCCAAATTGCTGCTAAACCAAAGCCCTGTAACAAAGTCTTGCTTGTGACAATAACAAAATGTCATTTATTGATTATTACTGATTTTTCTTCTGGAATTGGGATGGTGGGATGATTATCTGCAAATACCTAGGACTTATTGCCTGTATGACTTCGTCTTGCATTCAGTGGAACTGTGAAGGTTTTTATTTTATGTCATTGGACTTTTGCAGAAAAATGGAGTGAAAATTAAATGAGCTTGGGAAAGTGAAAAAACAGGCAAAACTTTTTTATCTCAATGCTTTTTGGTTAAAATAAAATATGATCTGAAAGTGGAATGGGAGAGAAAAAATAATATATGAAACTGAGGTTTAGGTATGCTTTCTGTATAGAGCTAAGCTGTGCTCTTGTGATCAACCACATTCATGGAGAGATTTGTCCTCAGAATGCTGAGTTACAGTAGATACTGTCAGACTTCTGAGGCAGAATTGCTTTCAGTGTGCTTGTCACATGCAGAAAGGAATAATCTTAGAATTATCTGTAACAGCAGCTGCATGTTCTTTCAAAATTTTCCTGTTCTCTGCAAGTCTGCAAAGGAGAAAATGTTTCTTCTTTTGCAAGAAACACAAATGCACCTCCTCCCCCTTCTTCACAGCTAACTATCTCCACATCAGATTTTTCTACTCTCTTGTGCACTGTGAATCCAGAAGTACATAGCCTCCAGACATCTGAAGGAGGTAGGAATCCTTGGGGTTTTTACTGTTCTCCTTCATTTCTATGTTAGCGAAATTAGAACTCCAGTCCTTAATATTTATATTGCAGTTGTGTCCCAAGGTTAAAGTCAGAATCAGTGGTTCTGAAATATGAAAACTAACCATGTGGCTAAAAAGAAATTACTTGTCACATTAACTAAAACCATACTTGTACAGGAATATTTTAAACATTAAAAAGGCTGCTTTTACTGTAAATGTAATCATACAGTTTAGATATAGGATAATTTATGTTTTCAATAATATTATTTATTTATAGAAACCTGAGATAGATTGGCGTTTACTAACGTGCAAAATGTTTGAGATACCATTCCCTGGGAGTTTGGAGTTTATATACATACATACATATGTGGATGGATAGATAGATAGATAGATTTCAATTTTTACACTTAAAATGAAAATAATTTACAATATAAATAAGATGCAGTACCAAAATTTATCCTTGTTTGGTGTTTTGGATGATTTTCTTTTGGGGGAACTAAGCCTGTTTTCAAATATTGTTAGAATTCAATTAATGATGAGTGAATATCTGAATCACTTGGTATGCAGACAATGAAAATACCTTTTCACTGTACACCTACAGGAATTAATAACTTTTCAAGATACTGAATTATTTTGTCTATCAGTTTCATATATTGACATTTAGTCTCCCAGATGCTCATTTTTATCATAGAATTAAATATAGGCACCTTGGTTTAAGTTTATTGGTTGTTTTTTTGGGGGTTTGGTTTTTAGTTGTTTTGTTTGTTTATTTTTTTATAAAACTGATCCTACATAATGCATTTCATGCTAACATAATATCTCTGGTATAAAATGATAACACAGTATTTCTTACAGAGTATCTCTCAGAAATTGTAGTAGCTATAGAAACAACCAGTTTTTTTATCAAACAACACAAGTGTATCAAACACAATAGTGGTTGGGGTCAAACATAATAAGTGTAAGTGGAAATATATTTTTCTGTTATATGATGTTCATATTTGTGGTCATTCTAGGCCCCTCAAAAGCTAATTATTCAAAAACCTATCTTGCAAAGATTTTTTAAAAAATGAACTTCTGCCTGCATTGTGGAAATTGTCAAAAGGATAAAAAATAGAAGTACAACTGACCTTTTGTTTTGATACAACAAAGACTGCAAATAAGAGGCTCTAAGATATGTGTTTCTATATCAGACTTATAGTAGGTGAATTCGCTGCAATTTTCATTAATTAATGAGTTTGTTTGTGGGAAAGTTTATTTTTCTAAATAAACATGTTCACTATTCCAAATTCACACTTTAATGTTGTTGGGTTTTTTCTAACTGAATTCAGACTCTGACACAGAGTAATTAAAATAGGCCGATATCCGACAATATGCCAAGTGAGCATTTGTACAACATTTTTCAATATACAGGACAAATAAGATTTACACTGGAATTCCTATACTTACATTGCTACATCTCTGTGTTCAGTGCTGGGGCCTCAGTTATATTTAGAAATCTTTCTAAGGTTCATTATTATTTGTGTAAGTATTTCTTAGAAGTCAACTCAGTAATTTGGAATCCTTCATTCTCAAAACATAGCTGCTAAATGGATCCAAAGAAAAGCCAAACAATACTATTTACTAGACTTTCAGATAACAGAAACACGAATGCTAAAATGCAGAAATTAAAAAAAAAAAACTTATCAACTGAAATGAAATTCTTTGATTATTCTTATGTGGTATTCATCTGGACAAATGCACGTGTCTAGCTTTAGAGTGCAATTTGTTTCTTCCTAAGGTAGTTATCTAAAGATGCATCACACCCTAAAAACTGTTTATTTCTCTCTTTTGATTTAAAAGGAATATTAGGGTGACTAGCTTATATTTAGACATTAGTACCGTACACAACTAAAATTAGCTGAGATAATTATATTTGCATATACCACTAAGGGAAGTCCTTGAGATATCACTAAAAAAGTGGCAAGTTATTCCTGGGAAGTATTGTGATACATTTTCCTAAGCCTTAAGGCACATTCGATCATGTGCAACTGATCCGTATTTGAGACTGGATAATGGGTCAGTGCTTCTGTTCTATTTCTATCCTTGGTAAGGAATGCATTCTCTATGAAACTTTTAATAATTGATATTTCCCAAATACTTTTCATAAGAAAATAGTGTCTGAAAAAGGTAAGAACAAAGCAACATTGCTTTAGAATTAGTTTTTCATGAGAAATAGAAGGGACTTGGGTATTTTTAAGGCATTTTTGAAAACCTGATAAGCTGCAATTCTATACGTATGCAACCTGTATCTGTTTTTTTTTGGGGGGAAGCTGAAACTGAATATAAAGTCTGCAATGGAGACAATATTTGAACTCCTGAGACTCTTCTTTCAAATTCAAGTCAGGGCAAGGAATCCAGTCTTTCAGAAAAAAAAAAAAAAAGAAATTATGTCTGAGAATATTGGGGAGAAATTCATTGCAACATGTTCTAATAAAAAGAAATGCACTAATAATCCAAAGAAGTATATTTTTTTATTTTGTTTTGTTCACTCTTTTAATGCAGTAACTCTGTTGAACTCATTGGGAATTAACTCAAATTGATGATAGAGTAGCTCTGAACATAAGTTGGCCCACAAGAGATAACACAGTTGTCTAGCTATTCATTTGAGACCATGAACTTCATTGTAATTTAAGAAGCCTTTTTTCCTGTTATTTTCATTGCATTCTCATCTGTTACAAGTAGATTTATTTAGTATTGTACAGTTTGCCCAGCATTTAGTATTCTTCTGAGACTATTGGTTTAGTACACATAAAAAATATTTCAGAGCTGTTAAAGAATGGCATTGTCATCAGGGAAGATGCTGCTCATATTTAAAGCATGTGCTACTTCATCAGTTTTAGATTTTTGTTCTGCTGCTAACAGATGGCTTCAGTTAAATGGATATATTCTCTCACTCAAATGTATAGGTGTATGTAAAAGAAAGGGAGAAGCAATCAATATTGTTTTCTTAAAAACAAATAAGGGAACTTTGAGTTATCACATCAGGACATCTGAAGAATAACTATTTTTTACCCTTAGCTTCAAAAATCCAGAAAGGTATACATAGTTGTATATTTATCATTGTATCATTTACTAGTATATAGAGAAAGTTTGACAAAAACAGTATAACAAAGAGAGAATTATATTTTGATAATAAAGCTATAGTATGGATCCAGATTCTCAGGCACTTTGTTTTCTGAGAAGGATTTACTTAGTCACATCAAACTATTATCTGTTAAAATCAGATTATTAAAATCAGATTATTAAGATCAGGTGTTAGCAAAGAATGATTGAAATGAATCTAGAAAGATCGAAGGAATAAAAGGGAATGATGAAAAGGATTTGTCAGAGTTGCAAGAAGCAAGGGAGAAAGAGAAACAGAAGTGTGAAGCTAGAGTAAAAAAGAGATTTAGAATATTTGAGAATATGAGTGAAATGCAAGATAGTGCAAAAATAACAAAGGAGAAAGCTGAAATGTAGAGGTATATGGGTGTTCCCAGCAGCGAGGTAAGGGAAGAGAAAATGGTTGTAAAGTAAGGAGAAACAGTGAGAAAAGGGACATAATGAATGTATAAAACCAAATAAGGAACTGGAACAAGAACTGAAGAGAAGGCAGAAGGTTGTAGGAAGGAGACTTAAACTGTGCAAGGAAAGCCTGATTAGTTAAGTATGTTTACCTAGCTAATTAAATAATTCTTGATATAGTTTCCAGTGCTCACTCAATTCACCTACTTTCTTTTGATCACCTGTATTTGCCCTTTCTTAATTGCCTGGGTGTCACTGGTTAATAAAGGTGATTTTCAGAGTTTGTGTCTCAACTGGGCCATACCTTGATGGCCTTTCTGAAAGAAATTCTAATTCAGAAGTGGAATCTAAGAGCTTATGTCTACTGTTCCAGCATGTGAATGTGTGAACAATGAACTACCTACTTAAGACTCTGGAATTTTCCAGAGATAGTTTGGAAAATATTTATTTAGCTCAATTTGAAATGTGTACCAGATAGATATATGGATTTAAATAGGCTTGATCTATTTGCAATCAACACACTTGAAGTAAGATTGATTTTATCACACTTCAGGGGTTAGATTTACTTCCAGATTGTCAACATGTAAATTTAGGTGTTTAAATATAAGTAATTGGAATTTTTAACTTCTGTTATTGTATGTATAGTTAATAAACTCTATGGAGTCTGGAAAACCGTCCAGTTGATAAAGTATACTTAACTAAATTATTTTTAGCGGAATGGTTACTCCTCATATACTATAGGCACTCAAATGCAGGCGTCTAATCTGGAACTGAAAACACCCATAGGACTTGATGAATTTTCTTAAGCAGCTCATGTAAGATTTCTTAATGAACCCTGCCTGGCTTCCAGCTCCCAATTTAGAAGGGCTGGCTTCTCTCATGAGCCTTGTGTTATACTTCCCAGTCTTGTGCATGTACCCTTGGATAACCTAGGGCATCTTAAATGTTGCCAGACACCTATGTTTAGGTAACTGAACCAGCTATCAGATATCTATGGCCTAAATGTCTTCATCTGAAATAATCACCCAGGCTTCCTTTATAATTAATGAAGGGAAATGGGCACTTCTAAGGAGCAATATATCTGACCTATTTTTAGGATGAGGTGAATTTTATTTTAAAAGAGCCTATTTCTTTTCAGTCAGCACAGCAGAAGCCTAGGGGAACTAGCCTGAATATAGGGTTGTACATTATAGAAGTCTAAATTTAGTTGAATGAGTCCTGTCCTGTCCTGTTCTGTGGGGATGTAAGTCATCTTGTAAGGACAGGATGACTGCATATAAATATTCAGTCATCAGATCAATTTCTTTTCAGTAGAATAGACAAACAAACAAGCTAGGCAAATCAGTGGAAAAGATAAACAGATTAATCCATTTGTGATTCTGTGTCAGACAATAGGGGATACATATCTTTTGAATACCAGGTAGCACACGACTCACTAAAGTTACTAAATAAGAAATCAGAGGTGGTTTTTGTTTTTGTTTTTAGGGAACACTCATATGCAGTTTTAACAAGACAGCATTTCACCAGAGAACAGTGTGATATCTCTTATACCAAACCAACAGCAAAGTAGGTATTCAGGAAACTCAAAATTATGACCCCTGCTTGTTTATGTCCGGGAGTGTGCTTAAATAATCATTTTACACTTTACAGTTAAATGTTAAAATCACCTCATATTGGTTATGCTGATGTAAATTGTGCAGTTATCTTTTTGATCTATATTATAGAACTTTGCATTACTAACTGGCAGATTAATAATAAAAGAAAGCTACTTAACACATAACTTAGGCGTCAGAGCTGAAGCACCAAGCTCTATTTCATCCCTGCTAAGTTCTACCTAGTGCTACCAATATTCACAAGTTCTTTATGCAGTACTGTTATTCTAAACTGCTTACAACTTAGCTTCTATATGGGATCTCCCAGAGAAGGTTCAAACTTGGTCCTGCTTAAAATAATACTCAACTACAAGGTTAAAAGGGAAATGGTTTCTTCATCTCTTCTGTTGAGGCTTTTCTACATTTACAGTACAATTAAATGTTCTTTCAGGCAAGGACATAATTTTATGATTCTTCTTAATTAAAAAAAAGAAAAAAAAGAAAAAAAAGAACCAAAACTAGAAAGAATCTATAGATAAAAATAATAACATTGAAAAAACCCATTCAACATTGCAACAACTCTTTGCTGAAATAAAAAGTACTGATTTATATTTCACTATTTTTGCAAATTTTCATATAGGAACACAAGTTCTAAGATATTTAGCTATAACAACTGAAGAATATCTTAGAATATTTCTGAACAAGAAATCTTTTGGGATTTTTTTTTAGAATTTTTATCAGTATTTTAATCTTCAGAATATTGAGAATTTAACATAAGAGTGAAAATATATGACAGTGCTTTCCACAAGGGGAGGGAAAATATATTAATACTTACACTGAATGTTTTGAATTCATATGTATGGCTACAATTTATATATGTATATATATTATATAAGAATGCATGAACATAAACTACATACGGTTCATGAAGATGTTATACAAATACGTTTCAATCAGAGGAGGTCATGTATACTAAATTTGTTTCCCCCAGAATGCAATTGGTCATTCCCACAAAGCAGCACATTATGAAATCTCATTTTCTTCTAAGAACTTCATTAGCTCTACAAACATAATCCTAAAACATACTCTTCCTTATTTTATTGTTCCCTACTACTTTTACACAACTCTGCTCAAAACAAATTATTCAGTAGCTAAGCACTGTTCAGAGTGACAGTTCTAGGTGAATTTTTATAATTAAACATGAATTTAGATTACAAAAACTGATTTTAAGCAGTAGCAACATGGTGTCTTAGCCCTGGAACATCTAAGAATTTTATTTTTCAGGGAAAAGACTGCAACAGTAAATTGAACAGTAATGTTCCCTCTTGCTAATGCAGTCTTGTGGTCCTGTAAAAATTGCATTCTTTTACTGTCTACTACCTTCTGCCTTTCAAGGAAGCGTGGAGAGGGACCCTGAGTCATACTTTTCTAGATCTCAGTGCATGATCTCTTGTCCTGCAGTAGAGATGGGATATTTATCAATCTAAATAAGTTTGGGAGTTTTTTAATCTGGATGTCCTATATCTTAAGCAAGTGATCTGATCACCTTCTTACTGTGTGAAAGGTAGATATCAGCTATTAAGATCAACTTAGTGTTATATTAGATGCAGGAACATAGATCAGGCACCTTGAGTGGTTTAGGATTTTAGGTAAATTTTAGCTATCTAACTTCATATTTTGGCCTTTTGGGGGTATAAATGGGTACATATGCACCCATACACTGTGGAACTCTGCTGCCTAAAATATTAATATCTCGTAGTAACTCTGAACAGTGCTCAAACCAAGATGCTGATTTTGGTATTAAATTGTCCTTGGCATTAGAGTAGAAGAACTGATTATGGCCCTATCTAACTTCGGTTTCTATTTTATCTAAGAGCCTTCAAAAATTTTATCTGAGAGATGAAGGTGCAGTAAACAAGTTCACACTGTTTATGGCTTCCTCTCCATTCCTAAACATGGCTTGGTTGCATCAAAATATGAAAACAACACTTAGGTTACAGTAGGATAGGAACAACAGAAGAATTTACCACTTCCTTGAGTAAGCTGCAGTTATTTCCACAGTACTTATTTCATTGTGGATTATCTACCTTTGTCATAGTGTTAATAGAGATGCTGAACTCTGTGTTAAATCTGTTTTCACTATTTTCCATAAATTACTACCTTCCATATTCGTACCACCTCCATCCAAAATAACTTTCAGAAAATTATATTGCATAGTTGCAGCTTTAATGTAATTTGGTATATGAGAAGGGACAGAGTCAGTATTGAGAGACCAGCTATTTCTGTATGCCCTGATGACCAACATTTCTGGAATCAGCACGTCTCCAATATTATAATAGATTATGCAGGTGTTGAGAGGTTTTCTGTCATAATTCTGACATAATCAGTACTTTTTTATGGCATGACACTTCCTGTTTATAGTACATGATCTCTTTTATCACGTGACACACATTTGCTCCTTTTCTACCAGGAATCAACATCATAAAATAAAAATAAATAAAAATTGATACAAGTAGTAGAATGCATCCTGTACCATTAACAAAATAAGTAGCAGATATGTCATGTATTACCTGGAAAACAAGATTAGCTACTTTTTGTTTAAAGAAAGTGTACATTGCTGTAAAGGACTGGTGATGTTTCTCCCAGTGTTAATTATTTCAATAAAATGTCTACTCTTTACTAAGCAAAGCTCCTAAATTTACTGCTTGTTTTAAATTTATATTCATTTTCCTTTAATATGATATTAATTAGCATTCTGTTTGGCTTCTATTGCTTTTTCAGCACTTTTAAGTGATTACCTTTGATTTTAAAGGAATATAAGTATTTAATTTTTAAAAATAATGATTCTATGAGAATTTTTTTTTCCCAAAAGCATAGGGAGCAGAAGATAATCTTATTTTACTTGCTCTTTTGTTAAATATTAATAATTCACAATAGTTTTACACAATGTGATTAAATATAACCTTGGTACAACAGTGTTTCATGAAAATTTAAAGAGTTTGTGCACCATTTCAGCATAGACTATCACTTTCATTAAGAAGTTAGGAAATATTTTGCTGACACAAAGTTTAGGATCATGAATTGTTTTCTTCCATGGAATTTATTCCTTCTTCATCCTGCATAAAACTACAGGAAAGTTTCACTTTAAGTAGAAATGTCCAGTATTCTATGTTCATGCTGAGAAAACAAATTTCCCCCTTTTTTGCCTTTCCCCTTCCCCTTTTCTTTTTAAAATGTTTTTCTTGCATCACTTTATCTAAAATAAATATTGGAGCAAAAAGCCTCACATCAGTGCTACAACTCAAAGCAATCTGCTGAATCTACAGTGGAGGAGGGAACTCCCGTAAATATTTTTTATTAGAATACTGAGTTACCTTTAAGCTTTTATTTTTGTTTCTTACTTGTTTGCCTTAAAAAGATTGACATCATTAATTTTTACTGTAAATTTTTGCTATATTCTTTACCTTACTCATACTGCTTTAGTATATCAAATTTTGAATGACATTAACCTATTCACGAGATAATCGCACGGTAATACAAGTGTTATAAAAATAATTTTAGTTTCCTTTTCCTCTCTTCAGGGAAAAAAGCTTCCAGAAGTTTCTAAGCTGAGTAGCTCAACTATATGGCACATCTTTATGAAAGTAATCTAGTAAAAATGTTAAACATGTACTGTTTCCAAAGATTACAGCAGTCTTACAAATACAAGTATTCTTTTAAACTCTCTGATAGTCCAATGCCTGAATACATTACTAATAAATGGCACGTTGCAGATTTGGCCTAGGCTGTCTTGCATCATGTTGTAAGAATGACGACAGTTTTAGGTACCAAACAAAAGATAGATCTTATGTTAATTGCACAGATGTTAAATAATTGCTAAAAACTTGATAAGTAGATTTCTCAGATTAATTTCCTTTTCAATTAAATAATGCGGATACACTTTAAGTGATTCAAATTGTCTCTAAAGAAGGGTATTAGTAATTTATCACTTTTAATATTAAAAAGAAATTTAGGAGTGAAGTATTAGTTCCTGAACACCATGACTATTCTGACTGTTTTGAGAGTATAAAAGGGATATAACTTCCAGAAGACAACTTGTTTTCCACAAAGTTTAAGTACTCTTCTACTAGTTTACTCAGCAGACTTCTGTAAAGCAGTAGAAAATTTGGAATTTTATAAATGTCTGGGAACTTTTGCAAAATTGTAACGCATAGTTTAATTATAATGATGCAAAATCATTGATTTCTTTTGTGTACAGTTAAAGGAAAGCTTTGAGAAAAAATTAAGAATCTTGGAGTATAAGGCTTTCAATATTATGCAGTGCAATGCAGTACGGTTCATGGCTATGCTTTTGGTTTGTATATAATTTGATTGTTATGATTTTTTTTGAGTAATCACTGAAGGTGGAATGCATTCTAAAGTACACATTTGCATTTTGGCAGATGTGCCGTGTCAAATATATAGTTTTTCTTCATTGAATTTAAAGGGGTCTTGAGGAGACTACCTGAGAAGTACTATATATAGCTATACTGCTGATATTTAAATATAGATATGACCAATACATCTACATATATTTTATTTTTGTCATTTTTGTGGATGAATATTGTGCTTTATTAAGAGATGTAGAACAACAATCCAGAGCTAGCATTATAGGTGGGGGTTTTTGCATTATGCTAATACCAAGAAATCCAATTTAGACTGGATATCAATTTTACAGACTACTGTATATGTGAATAACAACACTAAGCCTACCTTTAAAATGAATACCTTCTTTGCTTACTGATAAGACTGGTTTTCAGGAATCACAGGCCCAAGAGACCAGGGAAAAAGGGAAGATCTACTCTTGGTGGAAGAAGTCAGGGAATACTTATGCAAACTGGACATACATAAGTCCATGGGCCCTGATGGGATGCACCCACAAGTGTTGAGGGAGCTGGAAGATGCTACTGCAAGGCCATTCTCAATAATCTTTCATCAATCGTGGTGATGAGAAGAAGTGCCCAAAGACTGGTGGAAAGCAAATGTCAACCCCATTTTCAAGAAAGGCATGAAGGAGAACCCAGGAAACTTCAGGCTCTTCAGCCTCAGCTCAGTCCCTGGGAAGGTGATGGAACAGCTAATCCTAGAAACCATTTTGAGGCACATTAAGGACAAGAAAATAATCATGAGAAGTCAGGTTGGCTTCACCAAGGCGAATCATGCTTGACCAACTTGATGAACTTCTATGATGAAGTGACTGGCATGGCAGATGAGGAGAGAGCATTGGCTATTTTGTACCTGGACTTCAGAAGGCCTTTGACATTGTCTCCCATAAGATCCTCACAGAGAACTTGGATGAGTTGACAGTGACATGGGTTGAAAACTGGTGGAACAGCCAGGCCCAGAGGGTGGTGATCAGTGGTGCAAAGTCTAGTTGGAGGCCAGTGACTAGCAGCGTACCCCAGGGATCAATACTGGGTCCAGTCCTGTTTAACATCTTCATTGATGATCTGGATGATGGGCCAGAGTGTACCCTGAGCAACTTTGCAGATGACATCAAACTGGGAGGAGTGACCCACATGGCATAGGGTTTTGATGCCCTCTGGAAGGACCTTGACAAGCTGGAGAATAGACTGACAAGAACCTCAAGAAGTTAAATGAGAAGTGCAAAGTCCTGCACTTGGGGAGGAACAACCCAGGTTGTTGGATAAGGGAAAAGCAACTGACATCACCTACCTGGACCATTTGACACTGTCCCACATGATATCCCTGTCTCTAAATTGGAGAGATTTGATGCATGGACTGCTCAATGGATAAGGAAATAGCTGGATGGTCACACTCAAAGACTTGCTGTCAACGGCTCGATCTCCAAGTGGAGACCATTGATGAGTGATGTTCCTTGGGGGTCAGTATTGGGACTGGCACCTTCATCATCTTTGTCAGCGACATGGACAGTGGGATTGAGTGCACCCTCAGCAAGTTTGCTGATGACACCAAGCTGTGTAGTACAGTCAACCCCCATCCCAACACTGTAGGAACGGATGCCATCCAGAGGGAACTTGACAGCCTTGAGAGGTGGGTCCATGTGAACCTCATGAAGATCACCAATGCCAAGTGCAAGGTCCTGCACATGGTTCAGGGCAATCCCTGAGAGACAGCAGCCCTGAGGAGAAGGACTTAGGATTACTGCTAGACAAAAAGTTTTACATCAGCTGGCAATGTGCGCTTGCAGCCCAGAAAGCCAACTGTATCCTGGGCTGCATCAAAAGAAGCATGACCAGCAGGTCAAGGGAGGTAATTCTGCCTCTCTACTCTGCCCTTGTGAGACCCCACCTGGAGTACTGCATTCAGCTCTGGGACTCTCAACATAAGAAGGACTTTGAGCTGTTGAAGCAAATCCAAGGGAGGCCCACAAGATGGGGAAACCCTATTGCAGCCTTCTAATATCTGAAGGGGGTCTGCAAGAAAGCTGGAGAGGGACTCCTTAAAAGGGCCTGTAGTGATAGGACGAGGGGTAATGGTCTTAAGATGAAGGAGGGTAGATTTAGATTAGAAATTAGCCTTCTCTTCTCCAGGCTGAACAACCCCAACTCTTTCAGCCTGTCTTCATAGGAGAGGTGCTCCAGCCCTCTGATCATCTTCATTGGCCTCCCTTGGACAGCCAACAATGTTATTCTGGATTTATTAATTTAAAAACAAACATCACAACACCATTTCACACATTAAAAATCCTCCATTTAATTTAGCATGAAATGCCCAGTGAAGCAGAAAAGCGTAAAGGGAATATTTAAAGAAAATCCACAACACCTTCCTGAAATCTTGTTACCCAGGTAAAGTGCTCATACTTGGACAGGAATTGTGGGAGGTTTTTAACTTGTTGGTTATAATTAAAATTGTGAAAGTCCTGTGGCAACTGCATTATCCGTCACAGCTTAAATAGCAATGTTTATATGCTCAGCTCTTAAACCAATTGCAGCTACAACAAAGTAATTATATTGTATGAAGTTCATTCTGTCTCTGGCGAAATAGTCAATCCCTGATCATGGTGATCCTTAGCATGAGTAAGGAAAGTAAGTGGGATGTGTTTCACCTTAGGGATGAAGACATAATACTGTTCACTTTCATTAAATACTCTGACATCTTGTCCAACAAGTTTCTTCATAGCAGAAAATGATTTATTCTTTATTGGCAGCAGAGGGCAAAACTGACAACATGTAACACTGCAGATGTTTTATTTATGAGAGGAAGTTATACCTGTACTTCAAACTCTGAAATTAGGTTTTGGATGCTAAAATTTTGTCTGAGTTGTGGGTTATAAAGAGAAGAAGAACCTCCAGCCTACATTAAGAAAAAAATTTGAACGCCAGAGTGTGTAAAACATGAGTGCCATTGTAAATTACCCATGGATGATTTAGACCAATGGTGGGATTCATGTCATCAATCCTTTTAACACTCTCACATTGCTTTTTAAGAGAAAATAGTGTGAAGTGTTTGGAAACCAAAACATTTTAATCACAAATGCATGTAATTTTATGGATTACATGATTTCCCCTTTCTATGGGAAAGATATCACAATGCAGAAGAAAATTTGGGCAGATCAGCATAGTCATTCCAGCTGTGCATTATGTAGTCCTGGGGGAGAGTTGTGGGGTTCCTTCAGAGTCTCTCACATTCTCCTTTTTCTGGGTTCCCTGATGAGTCTCTCTTTAGTTTCCTAGTTATAGGATTGGGAAGAGAATAATTCCTTGGTGACTGGTCCATTCAAATTACACTAATGTTGTCTGATTTATGGTCTCCTTTGTTGGTTCTAAATACGTTTTTGTTCAGGACACTTCTGAAAGCTTACACATCTTGATGATTAACAGGTTGTTTGCATAGTTTGGCTGTCTATTTCCCTGAGCACACAAAAGCTATTCAATGTTAGTTCTGTTGTTTGGGACAGCTGGTTAATCATATTTCATCTACTTCTACTTAAAAAAAAAGGTTGGTTAGTTTGTCTACTACAGCAAAAGTTCATGGGTTTATGCTAACAGATACGATAAGCCAGCCTCGATACACCTGAGCAGGATTTATTTTGCTGACACAAGAATAACTGTGCAGTATGGTGTGTGTTTTGTACTGCTAACTACTGTAGGAGTTCATTCTCTTACAGCACTTGGGTTTCTCAGTTGGTCACATTCTTGTGTTCATAATTTAATCAGACTTCAAATTCTCTGGGTATGTGGCTGTCAGAAAGTTAAACTAGGGAAATGCAATAGGTGAAATCTTTCTGGAAAGATTAAAATGTCACCATTTTCAACATATGGAATCTTCAATAGATGACATTGAATGAATTTACTGCATTTGCTGGAATATGAAATGGAGGAAAATAGCTATAGGGAATAGGTAGATTGATTTAATGTCTAGGTTGCAGGAAATAGCAAAGAAGCCCATTTTATGGATTCGTGGATTATGGAATAATTTATCTTACACAGCTCTAGTTCTGGAAAAGTTCGATATCCAGTCTCTGTACTTATTGTTTAGCCTACCTCCATGGTTAATAATGAGTTACAAGTTTCGTTTCTTAGTGTGAAATCTTACATACAGTTAATTCTGTTTAGATACCTCAAGTTATGTGAAATACTCTTCTGTAATGACATGCAAGGGATCTGGACTCGATAACCCAGGTGATCTCCAAATGTTTGTTGTGGGAGGAGTGTCTTTAAATTCGCAGTCTGCTCTGGCTTACTCTCTGATCATACAGTTGTGAGTGACATCATTGGAGAAAAATCAACAATAGCTTGCAGATGGACTGAATAAAGCTGATTATGAAGCCTCAGTTGTAGCATCCTAGGGTAAATAGGACCTTCACAGCTCTACAATGTCTGAGCTTCTTTAGATCTCTTTACTTATCAATGCTTCTTTTATCTCCTTACAAGTTCTCAAGCTCTCAAGCTCTACGTGTTACCTACTACTTAATTGGCCGGGCTTACACATGTTTGTGCCAATTATGGGAATGTTTCCCCTTCCACATACAACTTGAAGTTGCATCTTTTAATTTCATTCATGTATTTTCTTTGGGGAGATAATGTTACCAGTGAAAGTTTCATTTATTTTACCTATGATTGTTGTGACTAACTAAAAAATATTAAGACATATCGTGTTTCAGAATTAGCTGTGAAATCTAGTTTGTAACTTCTTGTCTGCCATATTAAGGTATTTTCAAAGCTCTTTGGACTTACATCTTTGATTTCCACATTTCTGCTGTTCTTCTGTGACCATGATCTCAAAGACTGTGAGTCATACAGAATCAGTTCTTATTCTGTGTATGAGTTCCATAAGTTTTATGTAATGTGGGCTTCTACACCATAAACACTGTAGTTCCAACAACTTATTGTGGGAATCTATTAAATGTACAGATTTCCACAGTCTGTCTCTAGTACTTCTGATTAAAAAATAAAAATAAAAAAATGAAAGTTTGTGTAATTACGGCTTTTAAAGAAGTCAGTTTGTGAGGTTACTTGTAATACTAGACTAACAATATTTCATTCTGAAGGACTCCAGAGCCTCAGGACTCCAGTCCTGCATTTTGAAGGACTCAAGCTTCACAAGCTTGAATTTGTTTATGCAGTGTGATTATTTCAAAGACCACAGCAAAACAGGTCCTCCTTAAATGCGGATTACGTATTATTTAATGGCATACCAAAATGCTGTTACAGTAATCAATGGCAGGAAATACTGTACTATGAAATTCAGCTTTAGGTTTTTGATAGAGAAAATATCCTTTTCCTTCTCCACTTCTCAAACACATCAGGATATGAAATGTAAAAATATCAATATCTATAATCTACCTGTCAAAAAGGATACTTCTGATCATGGTGAGATCCTGTTTAGTATTGAGTCACTTCTGTTATGCCAAGACAAGCTTAATTTAGTTTTATTAATCCCCAGTCTAACATTGTCAGTTGAGGTAGCAGGGAAAAAAAAGCCACAATCAACCAACCAAAGCCCCCTTTGTTTAGATACAACTGTAGATTTCATAGCTTCATTTCAGCTAGGCCAGAACAGAATAACTACCATAGGGGTAAGTAATTTAGTAAAATATAGTCTTGGTTGAAGTTGTGAAAAAATGTTTATAAAACTAGCCTCAGAATCAAGGTGATTCTTCTATTTAATTTAGTTCTGAAGAATGAGAATAAAATCTTGTAAAAAGAAGCCACAACAAGTGTGCAGGAGAAAACACTTGAATAAGAATTGTCAATAACTGATGCAGATCTGACAATAAATATTATGAGCAGAAATTAGGAATTTTGCATGCCATGATTTAGCTAGAATTGTATCATATACTCTCAGTGTTCTTGATATGCTGCTTACCTTCTGAAAATGGATGATCACAGCAAACATATTTCTGAAATCAACAGCCCCCATTTACTTCCTCTGCCCTCACTAGTTGAGTTTGCACCATATCAGCAAAGAACTGAATATCATTTAGAGATGTATTATTGTTCTGAAGCTATGCAAAGTTGTGTTTTGAACTTAAGAACTTCTTTAAAACACGAGTTCAATGTGTAACGCAAAGTGCATTTATATATGGTAGTGTCAGTTTTCTTGATTACACACTGTCATGTTCTGAGTAACTTTTACTGCTGCTCTAGTAATATAATATGCACATGCAGCTACATATCAGGTCTCCTCATGCCTCCCTTGATAATTGGTATTTCTCTTGAGCTGTTACCAGGCCACCGCATTTATTCTGTAGATGTATGTCTGAAGGTGGAGAAGAAGCCTACCTTTTGTGGCTAGAAGTCACAGGTTTTCAGACTTTTCCATCTTGGGAGTCTCCATCCATTGCACTTTCAAACATAGCCAGCAGTAGTCCCTCCTTCCATTGAATTCAGGATTCAGGTTGTTGTCTCTGCAAATGTTCTGTTCCTCCTCCCTGATGCCTTGCAGTCAGCTTGCATACTGCCACAGCTGTTTCACCTGGCAGCTCGGTGCCAACACCTTCCACTGGTGAAGCCGCCATCACCTTCATTCACTGCATGCACCCCTTCAACATACACCCCCTTCAGCCTGAGATTTCCATTGCTACATCCTCCCTCTATTAGCTCCAGAAGGCCACCAACATGCCAAGGGCCATTACTCCAGTTAGTGCCAGGAAAGACATCCTGTGTTGTGTCACTGCTATTACTGCACAGATTAGCAGTCCAGCACGTCCCAGGTTGTCCTCCAGGCAAAATGCTAAAATCTGTATTAGCTAATTCTGTTTCCAGGTCTCCTGAGCATTGTGACCAACACTTACTTAGGTGTACCCCAGCAGCAGTTGCATAAGAGGTTGAATAGGATTCCTGAATCAGCGATCAAAGTCAGAAAGTATAGGCAGACTCTAATAAGGAAACAATCAGCAGAAACTGAAGTACAGCTCTGTTTGTAAATATTAAACAACTGTCACATTAACTGCTTGACTCCCTGTTAGATGTGCCTCTTCATCATGCTTCTGTAGCAGATACCTACACAAAAAGATGTACTCATATTTTCCATTTATGCTGTGTTTGGTTTTGAATAAAATTATTTTTCTTGTCATTTTTTGGCTGTTCAAAATACATGACTTTGAGTACTCACTAGTCTAGAAAAAAAGTTTTTCAATGCAGTTAGTCAAAAGAGACAATGTATTTGTGTAAGATCAGCACAGTGGATCACAAAACAAAATTACTACAAACATGCATTAAAATTCAAAGACAAATGTAGACTTGTCATTGTTCATGACTCTTTCATGTTTACTTTTTTGTAAAAATGTACATGCTCAAGTTGCATAAGCATATAAATTTGTACAAGAAATTTGTGTGTTTCAGTGCTTGAATAATTATTGAGGAAATAAAATATAGGTTATTTTGTAGATAGAAACATTGATATTGTATAATGTGATAAACTACATAGTGGAAGCAATAGAAGATGACTTAAATGATTAAGCACTATGAAATTTATATATTTTTTCTCAATCTACAGAAAAAAATGATAAATACTTATGCATATTACAGAATCACACAATCATTGACATTGGAAGGGACTTCTGGAGATCATCTAGTTCAACCTCCCAGCAGACAGCAAGGTTAACTCGAACAAGTTCCTCAGGGCCGTGTCCAGTCACATTTTGAATATCTCCAAGGATGGAGAATTCATAGCCTTTCTGGCCAACCTTTTCCAGTGTTTGATGACCCTCACAGTAAAAAATAAAATAAAAACTTGTTGAAATGGAATTTCCCATGTTTCAGTTTGTGCCTAGTGCCTTTTATCTGGCACAGGTTGGCACTGAGAAGAGTCTGGCTCCATCTTCTTTATTTCCCCCTCCATCAAGTGTTAATAAGATCCCCCCTGAGCCTTCACTTCTCCAGGCTGATCAATCCCAGCTCTCTCAGCCTTTCCTCATAGGAGAGATGCTGCAGTTACTTAATCATCATTATGGCCTTTTGCTGGACCAATTCTGATATGTTCATGTCTCTCTTGTACTGGGGGTCCCAGACCAGGGCACAGAACTCCAGATGTGATCTCTCCAGTGCTGAGTAGAGGAGAAGGATCACCTTTGTTCCTGTGCTTCCTAAACAGCCCAGGATGTTGTTCTTTGCTGCAAGGCAGAAATGTTGGCTTGTGTTCAAATTGTTGTTCACCAGTCTTACAGTAAAGACCAATGTGAAGAAGGCATTGTGTACCTTGGCCTTTTCCATGAGCTTTGTCAAAAAGACTTCTGCCCCATTCAGCAGCCAGTCCACATTTTCCCTCATCTTTCTTTTGCTGCTGATACACCTAAGATCTATCTAAGGTGTTGTCTTGCCCTTCACATCACTCACCAGGTGAGTTTTGGCTTTCCTGACCCCATACCTGACCACTCAGACAGTGGTTTTGTATTCTTCCTTGGTAAGTTAACCCTTCACTGACCTCCTGTATGCTTCCTTTTTATGTCTGAATTTTGCCAAGAGATCCTTGCTCACCTATGCAGGCCTTCTGCCACCTTTACTTGACTTCCTGAATGTTGGGATGGACCATTTTTGAGCTTGAAGTAATGCTTGAAAAGTAACCATCTCTCCTGGACAGCAGTGCTTTCCAGGGCCATATCCCCTGGGATTCTTCCCAGCAGGTCTCTGAACAGGCTGAAATCTGTTCTTCTTAAGGCCAGGGTTGTGATTCTGCCCTTTCTTATTTTTCTTGCCCTCAGGGTTCTGAACTGTACCATCTCATAGTCACCGTAGCAAGGCTGCCCCCAACCTTCATGTCCCTGACCAGTTCCTCCTTGTTTGTGAGTATGTAGTCCAGGAGAGCAAGTTCTCTTGTCAGGTCTTTGATCTCCTTTGGGAGAAAGTTGTTACCAATGTACTCGAAAAAACATCCTGGATTGCTTGTGCCATGCTGTGTTCCTCTTCCAGGAAGTATCAAGATGGCTAAAAGCTGAAATACTTACAGTTTAACTTTTTTTTTTTCCAGTTACTTGGGGTTTTTGTTGAGTATTTTATTTGTAAGCCAGGGATGTAATTTAACACTTTTAAAAATAGCATTTTGCTATTTTAAATTAGATATTATGGCCACAGTCATAATTATGATTTTACAATAGGGTTTTTTTGCTTGTATTGAAAAGAAGCTCGTAGTGACTTTTGCACTTAAAGTTTTCTGATGCTTTCCATTCCAAAATACTCTCCTCATTACTTTTTGTCTTTATTCAAACTCTGTAGGTGTACATGATACAGTATCCAATGGCCCTAGACCTTCGTGTTAGTGTGGTTTTCTATGACTTTTGTCAGTGGCTGAAAAGTCGGTTCTGATAAAAATGTTAACTACTGAGTTTCACAGAAAAAAATAATTTGTATGGATGCATTTGGGATTACATCGGAAGTTTTAAACTGAATTTAGACAATACTCCAAAATGGTTAAATCATTTCCATATTGTACAGTCTAGTTTTGTTGAAGGGAAATATAGTTTTGTTTGTAAATTAATTTCTGATTTTAACAGCAATAATTTCACCCAGTTCTATGCCTAGCCTGGGCACATAATTGCATTAAGTTTTTCCTATCTTTCATTAAAGGCTACCTGCCAGTCAGTTTCCATTATCCTAGCACTTGTGTTTGCAGTGGAAGATGCAGCTGTCATTTCTTTATATATCTTTCATAGCTAAACTATATGAAAATCAGAATTTTGAAATGGAATTAGAATGTGAGAAAGGACTTGACTCTGATAAAGATTGCTGATAGATATTATATCAGCAGTAATATACTGACTTTTGCCTTTAGCTCTGAGGAGATAATCTGTTAATTTGACAATTCAGGCTCAGTTCTAGGAATAGATGACATCACTGTCTTTGTAATCAATTGACATTTTCACTAGCTGCCCTAGGAAGGACTAACACATTTGTAATGCAAAAAAGAAAATTAAGACTACTTTTAACTCTTATAAAATCTGAAGATGGAGGCATTATGAAGGGTCTAAAGCCAAATGATTTATTAATGATTGCAAAATTATGACTCAGTTATTGCTTGTATGGTCAGGTACAGACAGCTCTGCTATTTCTTACTGCTTGTTAAATTTATCACCATTTCGCACTAAAAGATTTTGTTATAATTTTTCCTAAATCTCATTTTAGAATTACTTATTTTAATTTACATCAGTCTGAGAACCCTGAAAGTTTTGAAAGGAAGTGATTCTCTTCTGACATTGACTTTCTCAACATTTAAGTAATTGGTTAGGAGAGAGATGTCAGAAGAAGGGTTCAGAATTGTTACCTATGGAGTTTATCAAGGAATTGTTTTCAGACTGATAGTCTAACATATTCATTTATAATGCTGACAGAAAAGATCTAAGAGTACAGTTCAGTTCTAGACTGAAGATATGTATGCTGCAGATACACGTAGACGCAGAAATGACTGTGTCAATATGCGGGGAAGACGTCTATACATATTCACATTGTAGTTATTGGAGAAACAGGCCTTGATTCAAGTACCTACACATAAACATCTGGAGATATTCTGGAGTACTTTGTGTGGTTTCAGCTGTGAGTCAGGAAATACGGATTTTCAATACGTTTTGTGAAGCTACTAATCCTGTACAGGGGTCCCAGATACATTTAAGTGGGCAGCTTAATCAACCATTCCCTTTGGCCAGATGGAGATGATCTGTAAGGATGATCAGAGAAATTAAGAATACATTATATAAGCAATATTTAAATATATTGCTTAGTGCATATGCACATCCATTAAGCAAGCCAGTCTCTTCAAAGATACAATCTATTTATTTTAGTGCATATGCTAAGATATTAGGTATCACTATATTGATATCTTTCTATTTCAGATATCTAGGTGTGTGTTTGTGTATCTATATATACATATATATAAGCTGTAAACACACACACACACGTAATATATAAAAAACTGAGAGGAGGTATTGTTTCTTTCTGTCAAGTAACAGAGTAGGTAAGCTCTAGGGATAAAGTAGAACTAAGAAAAAGGACAGTACTATGGGAAAACTGGATAAGAATAAACTTTCTAAAAAAACTGTCATTATTTTGTTTTGTTTATATTACACAACATACTATGTGGATTTTTTTTTTTTATTCGAGCAAGTTTTCTCAAAACATATTATCAATTATAATGACAATGCTAAACAATTTTTGACCTTGAGAATTCAAATATCTAATTTCCACTAAAATCAGTAGTATCCATGCTCCCATATATCTGTTGTACCTATATATTTGAGGAATGTAGATGGGAACTGAAGCCCAGAGGCTATGGAGTGGGGATAATAGTATCGCTTTAGCTCAGAGACTTGTGAAAGGAGATGTATTAATGTTTATGAAGCACTCAGATGCCAAAGTGAGTGCCATAAAGATCGATAAGAAAATTAATAGTCCTGTCTTTAAATAAGACTTTGAATAGTGTAAATAATAATGCCTGGGGTTAGCTATAGAGTAGTGAAAAGAAAATATGCTAGCTTCTCATTAAATGATCATAATCCAGCCTGCATATGAATGGAACCATATCTTCTGTTGGGAAGGGATATAAGAATAGGTGGTTATGTGATTAAAGAGTGTACTATACTGCATATACATCAGGGAGAGTGATTGCATGTTATGTGTGTTCTAAATTCTGGCAATTCCTGACACCTCAGTGTGTGAAAAACTGACCTCAGTACAGATCTTTTTCAATAAGGGCTTGCTATGTCTTTATGTTACACATGCACACAAGAGGTTCTCAGGACATTGGATGGCTAGGATCCTAGAATAAGACATTAAGAAAGAAATATTGCCTTAGAAGTCTCAGTGTTAAAGGCACAAAATCAATAGGATTTGCACCAGCAAGCCTGGTGCTGTGTAGGCCATCCCATTGTCAAAAAATCCAAAATTGTGGCCGTGACACCAGCCATGGAGCCATGTATTAATAGACTGGGTCCATCTGTTCCTCCCAGTGCTGTTGCCTGCAACTACAAGGAGAGAGGAAAAAATAACCTGCGCACCAGATTCCCTCAGGAACTGTCCCAAGGCCCTGAAGTCTCTTTCGATCGCTTTTGCACTATGCATTGTGGCTTCATCACCACCCACATGAAAGATCAGTAGTGGGTAGTAGTCCGAGGGCCATACCAGGCTGGGAAGTTTCCTAGTGATGTCCCTAACACGGGCGCCAGGGAGGCAGCAGAATTCCCTAAGAGGAGGGTCTGTCCTGCATATCGGACCCTCTGTATGCCTCAAAAGGGAGTCGCCTACAACTGCAACCCTCCTTTTCTTCCTCATGGAGGCGGTCATGATACAGGGGGTGGGCCTTTCTGACCTTGGTGACACCTCTGGTGTAGATGGACTGTCATCCATGTGCTCCATTGACTGCCCTTCCACAGCCAGAGCCTCATACCTGTTGTACAGAGGCACCTGGGAGGGTGAGGTGGGCAAGGAGGAGGTTCACCTGCCACCCTGAGCATGGACTTGCTTCCATTCACTGCTTTCCTTTAAGTTGCTGCCTTCAGCCTGGCAGAGGGAGAATACAGGGTCTCCTGGATCCTGGGTTTACTCTGGTGTCTGTCCCTGTTTCTGTCTCAGGGAGGGCAGAGCATGGCTCCACCAGTCTATCTCAGCCTCCATGATGGTCCTTAACCTTTCTACTTCCTCTCGTAGCTCTGCCACCAGGCTGAGCAGATCACCCACCTGGTCACACCTCACACAGCCATTCTCACCACTGCCATCCATTCCCAGTGACAGGCTCTGGCACTCCCTGCAGCCTGACACCTGGGTGGCTGCATGTTTTTGTGGGAGTTCTGTCTGGGTGGCCACATCCATTCTGGCAAGTGCAGAGGACAGAGCTTTCTGCCAGGTGGATGCCATAGACAAGCTCCTTCTGAGGGGGTGATGCCCACCAATGGAACTGAAGTCCTTGCTGCGCACCCTCCTGTGCAAACTGCTGTGCAAACTGCTGCACCATGCCCTGGCTGACGCGCTATGCTCTGTTTGCCCGCTCTGTTCACAGTGCTCCAGGTTGCCAGTGCTCCCTAGGCAGCTTTTTATCTTAATGCTATCTGTGCCATGATTCTTGTTATTTTGTCCTTTCCTGTTAAGAAATAAGTGTTTTTAACAGACATTCTAGATCAAGATATAGTACTGTAAACTGTATAAAAATGTCACAGGTTTTTAACTTCATATTCAGCAAAGTACAGAATAGTCCATTTATATATTAGTCTATATTGTTTTCAGAATCTGAACCTTAAATTTTAAAACTCAAGTGATTAAGCAGTAGCATATCAAGATGCGGTTTTTTATTTGTAGATCAACGTGTATTTTGGAGAAAAGCATTTGAAAAGTGAAGTGACTAAACTTAGAAAAATAATTCTCCCTAGGAATAAGTTGAAAGATAAACCAAAAAACCCAAACAGATAGTTTATCAAACAGTAAGAGCAAAAGAGACAGAATATATAGAAAGGGAAAGTTAAGTACTTTCCAATAATTTTTACTAAAAGTTTTAACAAGTATTGGTAAGAATTCTAAGTAGGATTTTCAAGTAAGCATAATGCAGTTGTACTCACATATTATTAAAAAAAACCCCACAAACCAAAACACTTTACTTTCTACCCAGCAGTCCAACTATGAACAAGTTATTGACTGGTTCCTTGTTACTAACTCCCTTTATTTTATTTTGTCATCTTAAAATTGTATAAGCAGCAGTGTTTCATATTATGCCTTCAAGAGTTCTGTATTTTGAATAATAGTGTTGAGAATACATAATTATGAACATGGGCAACTGGGATATTTTTACTGCTTTCATCTTTAAATATTCACAACAAGAGATAAAACCTGTGCACAGAGAAGAAAGAGAAGAAGAGGAAACATATTATATTTATTAGACTGTCTTGCTTGATTTCTTTCTCTTTTTAATGTGCTGCAGGAACTCTGGTTGCAATGTTATGCCTTGTCGTATTTTATTAGCCCAAGGTTTCTAATTATGTTTTCTCTTCTTCAAGACTGTCATCAGTTGATATAATATTTATTTTTCAGAACTTCATTAGATTTTTCCAGGCTAGGGAATGTGTCATCTTTATGTTGCAAAGACACTGATTAAAAAAAAATCAATTAAAAAAATCACTTAATTTCCTACACAATTTTTTATTTAATAAGACACACATATACTTAATTTTTGAATCATAAATCCTGCTGCCACTTGAATTGGTGTTAAATCTGGAGCAATAGTGTCAATGTCTGTGGTATTACCTTCTGTCAGCTAATCAAAGTTATGGTTGCACTTTTCAGGGTCAGACTTTTCCCTGATCCATAGGTATCAAACAGCAATGATCAATGTAGTTTACTGAGATCTGTTCAAATGTATTTGTATGTAATCTGCATGGCCTTATTACCTTTGATGGTAATTCATTGCAGTACTTTTTTTTTTAGCAACACTGTCCATTTAGTAGCAACACTTTGCATTATCTATAGGCATTCTATTCCAAATATAATTCAAATTGTCAGTTCTGGTTTTCAAGAACCATGGCTTCGGATGGGTCTAATTAAAACATGATGTTCTTATCCCTAAATGGGAATTCTACCAACATAAATACTAAAATACAGTTAGCTGGTTTCCTTGGTCCTAGACCCTACAGCTAGAATACACCTGTGGAATAAATAAGTAATGTGGTAGTTTCAAAAATTACTGTTAAATAAGTCTGTATAAAATATTTAGCAGACCTTAAAATCAAAGCACCAGACTGAGTACACTATTGACTATAAAAGGGTAAACATTTTTTTCTCTGCTGCTGTTGTGAAGTCCCAAGCAATGAAAAGAAAGCAGGTCAAGCACTAGTGGAAGTAGTTCCTTATAAATGTGAAATGATTGTCCTTTGAAACTGTACATTTAAGAAATCAAGAAAGGTTATTCAGTCAACGAATAATTGAAGTGTTCTCTTAAAAGTGAAATAGCTAGACTTTCCATATTGTTTCCACAGTTCCTGATACTCCTTTTGGTTACAACCTTTAGAAAATGGTGATTCCCAGGAATGCCCACTTCAAATTAAGTATCTATTTTATCACAAGAAATAATGCTTTAGAGAATTATTGGAATAAACTGGTCATACTTTAAAGCATGCTGCTGAAGAAAGCAGTACAGTCATTGTTAGCAAAAGTACCATTTGTGCCGAAATTGTGTGAAACATTCATACAGCAGTGAAAGATCCTGCAGCTTGCTTAATTAAGTGTGGAACATTACGATCATTCTTAGTTCATGCTGCAGAACTGTAGGATTCTTATACAGACAGCATGGCATATCTCTCATTAAACACTACTGAAAGATACATACTGAATTTTATGGTGTGACTACCTTATGAGAAACATTTTGAAATCTTTCGTAAGTACCTGTACAAGAACATATTGGTACTAAATATACCATTTAAACCTATTCATGGAGTGCTTCTTCAACATCACAAAATAAATCCAAAATATTACAGCAAATTAGTCAATGGACTGGAAGAATTAGGAATTAGGACTTGCATTATTAACTGAAATCTGACAGTCTGGGTTTTTGAGCATTTTTTTATTTTCTAAATTGTATTACATGCATTATTTGCTGTGAATTCTTAGTACTTCCCATTAATTTCTCTCTTTGTCAAAAAAAAAAACCCAACAACTAAATTCAAACCAAATAAATATAGACATGTATTGAAACACTTTTCAAGCACGGAAAAGGCAAATGGAGGAAAGGCTAAACTTGTTGAAATTATTAAAAGTTCTGGTTTTTTCCAAAAATGTATGCATATATTTACTTTATGGACTGTGAATTGAATTAAGAGGAAGTCTGGGTGCAAGAAGTGCAAAAGTATGAATCTCAAAGGATACTAGTTTTAGTATTTTTTAAAATAATCTGGTAAGTAATTGCTAGGTGTGATGGATATAATTTCCTGGTCATACTCTTTGAAGATTTTATTCTGTAGTATATTCATGTATCGACCTAATGCACCTTTGTTTCAAAGGTAATTGTTTTTTATAAGAATATATATTTCTTTTATTTTATGATTAAATGTAGCAGGTAATGCAATATTTTGTCTTGCAAAGTAATGGTCAGCTAGTAGCTTTCTTTTTGTGTTTTCTGGACAACATATAATTCCTAGGGGAGGAATTCAAATGGTGTGAAAGCTCTTCTTTATGCTCTTAATGAACAGCTAGCTACTTTGTTAAATATTCTGTGACTGCAGAAGAATATCACTGTATCTAGCTGTGTAACTGAAGAGAGAAGATCCAAATGCTTAAACGCTATTACATGGAGAAAGACTACTTATCAGTTTGAATGCTGTTGAATTTATGTCATCTCTTTCTGTATGGATTTTGCAGAATATTGTGAAATATTATCTTTAAATATGTATGTTTACACCTTAGTTTATCAGAAGGAGCTACAGGATGATTGGAAAAGATGCTCGAGAATGAACTTAATCTTATTAGTTTATTGAAGGAAAAAAATTATTAAATTTATTGATAATTCATAATATAATACAAGGAAAATCCTAGCCTTTTAAGGAGTAGGAAGATAATGTGGTTGCCATTTAAATATATTCAAACTAAAGGAAAGATGTGGAATTACGTAAGTCTTAGAAAAAATTTTCAAGGCAGGCAATGAATTACAAATTTCTTTTGAGATTTTATCTGATCATCCACAAATTATCAGGTATCATCTGGTGAAATGACATGCTCTTTGAAAGAGATCTGAATAGTACAGTTATTTCATCTGACTTCATATGAAGGACTCTCATATCCTTAAATGGCTACAGCTGTTACCATGGTTGAAATTATACTAAATACCATATGAGAAGAGGCTTGGATGAATTGGTTGCTTTACACTGAAGGGATAAAAGGAATATTATTATTGAAAATCATACAGCAAGCATGTTAGAGAGAAAACCCAAAATTTCTTCTTAATTTCACCAAAAGTCTTACCTCAATATTTCCCATAATTGTAGAAGTTGATAATTTGTAAAATGGAATGCAAGCATTTTGTGAATCCTTTCATGTGAAGTCAAGAGTCCTAAGATTTTTTTTTCTCCTTCCACATTCTAATTAACAGTAAACTTAACTGTATTTATCAGTGTATGTTTACTCCCATTGTTTTAAAATTGTTCTTTTTTTTATGGTTTGCTGATCCATAGACATGTTTGGTGTTGATTACTTAGTTATCAGAGTCAGTATTTTAGATGACACTAATTTGAGTGAACTAATTCATGATAGCTCATGATGTTGAGCTTAGGGTCAGAAGATCTTTAAGAAGAGAAACAATACAGAGCCAGCAAATTTAGTACTAACTTTGTTTTCTCTGTGCAGCACTGCATAGTTCACTGTAGATGTTCTAAGTGTTTTTTCCTGAAATCTGGTTAGTCTTTTCCTGTGAACTACACTCCAGAGTTTAGCTAAATAACCATTTCTTTGTGGAAAACTGAACTCCTACTTTGGTGATTTATATACAAAATATAATCTTTTTGTTAAGTTTATGGAAGTTATGAATTTTTTTAAAGTTATAATGAAAATTTATATGTTGTAACACAGGTCAAATTTTCATACTAAAACACAATGAACTCTATTTCTAAAGTTTTTATCTTTAATAATTACCTCAAATATATTAATTTTCAAATCCAGAGAGAATACCTATAACAATAGAATATGATTCCAGATACATTACCAAATATCTAAAGTTGGTTTGGTTTGGGTTCTTTTGCTTTTTTGTGTTGTTTTGTTTTTCTGTTTTCATTTTGTTTTTTCCTTTCTTCATGATTTCTGTAAAGGGCACACTCAAGTAAACTTTTATGCAGTAAAAGGAAAGAACATATTGTGTAAAATCAGAAAATACATGTAAATTAAGTGGATTAACTTAGCATATCTTAAAGTACAGTGTACTTCAAAACAGATACCATAGAAAAAGTCAAAAGCATAAATTTTCCTCAGAGTTTTGAGAATCTAAAAGAAGTATGGTATAAAATTGAGTTTAGTGGAAAAGATATAACTGACAAAAGATCAAAGAATGTGTTCACAGTTACTGCTAAATGCTTCACAGTGTTTTCAATGATATTTTGCAGTGCTATGTAATCCTCCATTGTTAGGAATATGTGTTAATTACAAACAGTTCTGAGCTACAAACAGGAAAAAGCTATGGAGAAGATGAAAGATGAAGAAGGCTTTTGCTTTTCTTATTAAACTGTCTTTATCTCAAAACATGAGTTTTGTCACTTTCTGTCTTCTGGTTCTCTCCTCCATCCCACTGCCGGGCAGGGGGGAGTGAGCGAGTGGCTGCATGGTGCTTGGTTGTCAGCCAGGGCTAAATAAACAGCTTTAATATTAGGACTAAAGGTGAAACGTTCCTATCCAGAATTTCTTGCAATGTAATATTATTGTTCTACAAGTTGGGAAATGGGTGTATAAGTTTCCAGTAAAAAAAGGCAAATTGATCCTTTATCATTCAAACCCTCCATAAATATTCCAGTAATTGGAATTGTAGTTAGTAGGAACAAAAATGATTTCACAATCTTTAAAGTTAAAAACAGATTCTTTGCTCTCTCCAGGTAATTGTTTTCCTTTTTCCTGATCTTGGAATGCTAGCTGAAATGTAGCAGCGAACATCAGTCCTCTGTATTGTCCCTAAAACTGACAATTCAGTAGTGTAGGGAGCTTAGGTATTTATTAATGTATTTCTTTATTTACTTAAAGTGTCTAGTACTAAGTAAGGCAAAACAGCCTTCCCAAAAATAGGAAACAAAGTTCTTTGTATAGTCAATAAATAGTTTTATAACTTTTTCAAATATTGTTTGTGATACAGTCGTATCATTTCAGACATCCAGATGCAAGTGATCTGAAGCAAATATAAAGTATTGTTGCTATACCGTTAAGTTATATACTCCATGATTATAGTAGTAAGTTCAAAGAGACACCTCATCATTGTAAAAAAAACTCCTATTTTTCTCATTCTTGCAGCATCTATACAAATACTAAATTATTTATAAATATTGGTTTCAGTGAATAAAATCTCTTTTTATTTTTACACTACTTGTACACATTCAAGGCATTGTCCTTCATACAACTTGAAAAAGATTGTAAAAAAACTTTTCCTATGACAAATAACAAGGTGTTTGCTTAGTAAGATGTCAGTTACCTAAATCCAAGTGGACTTAACAGTGTCCTTCATTCTGTACTTCAATTGTACCTGTCAGTTGGATAGTATTAGGTTTTTGTTTGAAATACTTTCTTGGTAATATCTTCAGGGCACGAAAGTTGTCCTCAATTGCCTTTTATAAACAAACCTCTGTTATACTCTGCTGCAAAATAGATATTATGAAATGAGTTATTTCATTTTATAGCAGTATTTTTGACTGTGGGCCATCTCATATTAACCCATACCTAATACATACCCATACATAATCCTTCACCCTTCTGCAGCTGATGTTTTTAAAAGGTGAAAAGTGTTTCTGCTCTCCTTATCTGTTTGCTGTGTGTTTTACAAGTCTTATTTTAATACAGACAGTCTTCTGAAAAGTTGTTGTTTGATGAATGTCCTTTTCCATTTCTGTTACAGAAGGACTGATAGTCTATATTTAGATTGACAAATTAAATGGCACGGAGACCGATTGTTGTGGGACAGCCTGCATTAATTGTGTTAAACACTCTTTAAAACAGGGTGGTTGTACACAAATATCTATTGTGAATGGTTCTTACTCTAAACCAATTCTAAATTCATGAAAAATATTGACTAGGAGAGTTGGCCTAGGCAAAATCTCTGACAGACACTGTTCTAACCTTTTAAGAGTGTGTGTATGCTCAAGTTTCTGGGCAATGTTCCCTGTCAATGTTTATCAGTGGTAGCTGATGACTTAAATAGACAGGTTGGCATTTTGAAACACACATAGTTAAAATGAGAGACAGAACTTTGAAGATTTAGCCTGTTGTTAGTTGGTTTTAAGTAGATAGTGGATTTTCTCTTAGGATAAGCAAAAATAGCTTTTGAAGTAGTCAAAAGCCTGTGGATTATTTCTAGAGGTTGCATAAAGAGTCAAAAAGAAAAGCAAGCTTGTTGTCACAAAAAATGCTTGTGTTTCCAGGTTGTAAACAACTGAACACAAGCATCAGGGGCCCAGATAGGAAAGGAAGAAGTTCTGACTGAAATGCAAGACAAGCTCCATGTAGGATAATGCTTCAGAAGAGGAGGCAGTATGACTGTTTATACATTTCTAGACACTTATGTTTTTAAGGAATGATATCTAAATTATAACACAACAAGGCTGAATTCCCATTTGGAGGATATTTCATGTTGTCTGTGTCAAATCAGATTCTGTTTACAATCATACCTCATTAAGCATATTGTTTAAGTGTTGGGGGATGGACAGTACCAGTAAAACATGCAGTTCTTGTGCTTGTATATTTCAAAAGATTGATAGAGGTATGTCTATACTGTGTGGCATTCTAACCTGGTTTATACTGGAATGTTACTTGCCCATCCTACTGTGTACAGATTAACTGGAATTTTGAGTCTTTTACTCCTGACTAGGTAGTTTGCTTGGAAACCTGGTCACAGATTGAAGGATGGTCAGCACATTTGTTGGGACATGGTATACATTATATGTACAAGTGGGGGAGCTATTGAGTACTTTCTAATACAGTTTACATAGAATTGCACAAAATACTAGGTTTTTGAGATACATAAGGCTTTGTAGAGATGGGGCAAAAGGATTCAGTTTGTCTTAAAGCACAAAAAAGTTTTCAGAACTCATCTCATGGCCCAAAGGCCAGGAGTCAGTGTGTTAGATAATCAAACCCTACAACAGAGTGACAGATAAAAACATGACTCTTTCAGAAAATAAACTAAAAAAAAAAAAAAAGCTGGAAAATATTGTCATTATAAATAATTTTATAAACACTAATAAACTCTAATCTTAAGTATTTTACTTCTATTTTTAACAATGTACAGTTATGTAAAACCCTTAAAAGGATGGGCTGTCATTTAGATAATGCAGAGATTCTGTTTTCCTGTACCACTTAATTAAAATATATGTGCAAGTGAAAAATGAAACCCATGGGATATTAAAATACTGCAAAAGGACCTGCACTAATGTACTTAGTATCTGATTTTGATACCACACGAGATTAGTACAAAGGAAGTATAATATATAATGCCAATAATAAAATTAGATACTTAAAAGAAATGCAGTACTTATACCCATTAACAAAAAGTACCTTTTCACAGGAAGAACTTTAAATGCTGAGCTATTTACTTATGTTATTGATCCAAATAATGATGACTTACAGTTCCTTTTTCCAGGAAGCAATGTGAGAGATGTGATAAGATCAATAATTTTTTGAGCCTGGATTTATTCATAGTACACCTTAACTCTTTATATCTATCTAGTTACCTTTGAATTACAAAATTGTTTGTACAGAGAATGCTGACAGTGACTGAACCATTAGGCATGATTTGTTATGACCTCAGTCATTAATAAATCTCACCGTTAACATAATGTAACATGCAGTATATCACAAAAAAACCCAACAAACCAGTAGCAGCTTCTGATAACACTGGTGTTATGACACTTGCTAACATCTCCAGATGCTCTTGGAAGGTATGTTTCAAAATCTGTTTAGACAGTAGAAATGGACTTTTGCTGACTTTCAGTGGCCTTTGGATCAGGCTTAATAGCTGAAGAGGTCTTTGAATCTCACAGGCCTACTTCAACAATCCCTACTGTTACCATTACCATTGCTGTAACTGCACCTGCACATAAGTTTTGGTCAGTGTACAGCTTTCTATTACTTGTTATGGCTTTCCTCATTCCTCCAGTGAACCTGAATATAAAATTTAATTTTTCTGAACAAAGAATGTGGCTGGGGAATCTTTTTCTTGATAAGAATTTAAAAAAAAAAAATAAGGTCTGTTTGAAACACATTTGGAAAGCAAATAGTGGTAAGTTGCCTTCAAATGTTCTAAGATAAAGGAGTGCAATAGGAGATAGTTTAGACAACGTCACAGGTAAAATTGGGGAATACTTTTGAGGGAAGGGAAACAAAGCTAGCTATGTTTTTGTTTGAAAAAAACCCCCAAGTTCTTCTCCTCAGGGCTGCTCTCAATCCATTTTCCGCCCTGCCTGTAGTTGTGCTTGGGATTGCCCCAATCCATATGCAGGACCTCGTACTTGGCCTTGTTGAACTTCATACAATATGCATGGTCCCACCTCTCCAGCCTATCAAGGTCCCTCTGGATGGCATCCCTTCCCTCCAGCGTGACGACTGCACCACACAGCTTGGTGTCATCAGCAAACTTGCTGAGGGTGCACTCGATCCCACTGTCCATGTTGCTGACCAAGATGTTAAATAGTGCCGGTCCCAGTACTGACCCCTGAGGGGGTCATTATAGTTACTAATCTCTAAAAAAGTACTGAACTGCAGACTACAAAAAAGAAAAATCTGTAGACATCATCAGGACTAGAAATTAGCCTGCTGCTGCCGTTAGACTGTTTCTGAAGTTTAGTTTCAAAAGGAGTAGTTATTCCAACAATTTCCTCTGAGGCAAATGAGCTAGTCGAGCACCAACAGATAATCAAGAGGGAGATAGCTGTGTGATGTTTTACTGCGATTGGTACATCTTCCAGTACAAGGCACTTTACAATGCATTTTCTCAGAAACTGAGATTACCTGTGGTGAACAGGGGAAGAAGTTCCATTCTGTTACATATAGAGTCATTCTAGCTTTGCTGTTTTCATTTAAGTGGTTTGTGATCTAAAATCACCTTAATCTGTGTAAAGTTTTATAACATTATTGTATTGGGTTTGCGTGGCAAGGGGTTTTTTGGCGGGGGGAGGGCTACAGGGGTGGCTTCTGCGAGAAGCTGCTAGAAGCTTCCCCTGTGTCTGACAGAGCCAATGCCAGCCGGCTGCAAGATGGACCCACTGCTGCCCAAGGCTGAGCCCATCAGCACCTCTGTGATAACATATTTAAGAAGGGGAAAAAAACAAGCTAGAGGGAGATTTGCAGCCAGAGAGAGGAGTGAGAAGATGTGAGAAACTCTGCAGACACCAAGGTCAGTGCAGAAGGAGGGGCAGGAGGTGCTCCAGGCACTGGAGCAGAGATCCCCCTGCAGCCCATGGTGAAGGCCATGGTGAAGCAGGCTGTCCCCCTGCAGCCCATGGAGGAAGGATGAGGGGGTGTAGAGATTCCACCTGCAGCCCGTGGAGGACCCCACACCAGAGCAGGTGGAGGCACCTGAAGGAGGCTCTGACCCCGTGGGAAGCCCATGCTGGAGCAAGCTCCTGGCAGGACCTGTGGCCCCATGGAGAGAGGAGCCCACGCCAGGGCAGGTTTGCTGGCAGGACTTGTGACCTCGTGGGGGACCCCACGCTGGAGAAGTTTGCTCCTGAATATCTGCACCCCGTGAGAGAGACCCACGCTGGAGTAGTTCGTGAATGACTGTAGCCCGTGGGAGAGACTCATGTTGGAGAAGTTCATGAAGGTCTGCACCCCGTGAGAGGGACTCCATGCTGGAGCAGGGGAACAATGAGAGGAGTCCTCCCCCTGGGGATGAAGAAGTGGCAGAAACAACGTGTGATGAACTGACCGTAACCCCCATTCCCCGTCCCCCTGTGCCACTGAGGGGGGAGGAGGTTGAAGCTGGGAGTGAAGTTAAGCCCGGGAAGATGGGAGGGGTGGGGGGAAGTGTTTTAAGAGTTGATTTTATTTTATTTCTCATTGCTCTACTCTGTTTTGCTTAGTAATAAATTGGATGAATTTCCTTTCTAAGTTCAGTCTGTTTTGCTCATGACGATAATTAGTGAGTGATCTCTCCCTGTCCTTATCTCGACCCACAAGCATTTCGTTATGCCTTTTCTCCCCTGTTTAGTGAATGAGGGGAGTGATAGAGCGGCTCTGGTGGGCACCTGGCCTCCAGCCAGGGTCAACCCACCTCAATTATATATATAACATATATAAAACTTTATATATATATATATATATAATATTTTGTAATGCTTTAGCCTGGGAGGGAAATAATTCATCTAGTGTCATAGTAAATGCATATTTAACTTAGGCTTACAGAATTGTTTCTAGTCTTTAAGAGAAATTAAAATGGGAAGAAACAAGTCTTACCATCACCCACCAGTACACCAGTATAGGGGACATCTCCAGATTTTAGCAGAAGGAAAGGCTCTTTGTTCTCTTTCTCCCTCTTTCATGAACTTATGCATTTGTTTTGATAGAAATTTTGTAGCATGAATGACTTTATGAGCTATTTTCCAGAAGTGAAATGCTAAATATTTTGTTATTATACTCAAGAAATGGCAGTTCAGGCTTTATGTGAGATATAAGGTGTCAATCTGGGGTAAATCTCTAGTGGGTTACTTTCAAAATAATCATTGAGCTTTAGCCATTTTTAGTTATTTAGATATGTTTTAAAATGTACTGTATGAATCAGCAATTTTCATGTACACCACATCAATCAGCCCAGAGGCTCAGAAGTCAAAATTGGTGTTTGATGTTTACACAGGAAATCAAATAAGAAATGTACTTACTAAACTAATGGGCTTAACCTAAGCTTCACTATTAACAATTCACACTATCTAATGTAGCCTGGGGAGACACTAAACTGTAATGTAAATAATACTTGCTTTATAAATGTAATCACTGATGACTAACAGAAGAATAGCAAAGTAAATATGATGAAACAATATACTGTGTATCATAAAAACAAGCAGGGCTCTGTCTTTTGTAAAACAGCCCAAAATTGAATTGATTTAATGAGTTTCAGAAGCTAAAAGAATTGTGCATTTTAATGAATATTTGGAAAATTTCATAGAATATATGTATGATGTATATTTATAAAAGAGCAACCATCATGAAACCCTTGCAGTTAATACAAAACTGTTATGGCTATGTTTTGATTTAACCCCTGTAGGCAGCTAAGCACCTCACAGCTGCTCGCTCACTCCCATCTAGTGGGATGGGGAAGAAATCAGAAATGCAAAAATGCAAGAATTTGTGGATTGAGATAAAAACAGTTTAATATGTAAAGCAAAAGCTGCACATGCATGTAAAGCATAATAAGGAGTTTGTTCACTTCCTCCCATCAGCCATCCCCAGGAAAGCAAGGCTTCATCATGAGTAACTGTTACTTTGGAAGACAAATGCCATAACTCTGAACATCCCCAGTCTTCCTCCTTCCCTGTAGCTTTTATTGCTGAGCACGGCATCATATAATATGGGATATATATCCCTTTGGTCAATTGAAGTCAGCTGTCCTGGCTGTGTATGCTCCCCACTTTTTGTGCACTCATTGGTGGGGTGGTGTGAGAAGCAGAAAAGGCCTCAGCTCTATGTAAGCACTGCTCAGCAATAACAGAAACATCTCTGTATTATCAACATTGCTCAGGTCACAAATCCAAAACATAGCACCATATGAGCTACTATGAAGAAATTCAACTCTATCACAGCCAAAATCAGTACAGGCTGGAATGATATAATTAATCAGAAAGACATGCTGTAATTACATACATTTAGAATTCACATATACATACTTCACCGTAATTTTCAATTTGTTTGCTAACTCCATCTGTATACCAGTCCAGCTTAAAGTGAGACAGTTCTAAGACAGATGCTCTTCTGTTGCAGTACTGGAGCACTAAGACAAATCTAGAACATCTGCTATAAGCCACATAGCCTGTGCTCTGTATCTCATGGCACAAGCCCCTACCTCAATGGCATTGTACATATTTTCACTGAGAGAAGTTCAATTTCATTTAATTCAAATCCCCTATTATCTCTGATACATTTTCCTACTTTGTTTTTCAAATACATGTTCTTCTGTCTTCTCTCTGTATACTTCCTTGGGGTCTAGTGTTTAGCTTTCTTTTGCAAGCAAATAATAGTCTTTCATGCCACTCAGCCTTGTGCATTATTCTACGGGTGATACTAGACAGATGGGATGGCTGTAGATGCACCTAAGTAACAAAAAGTAGTCACTAATTTTCTCAATTCTGTTTTGGGACCTTTTACCTGCACCATTTTTTTGGAACCTGATACAGAAATACATTAACTTCATTATGCTGTAAATGAATCCTTTATCTGGTGATTGCCTATTTTACTACAAATAATTTTGGTGAAATGACAAAAGCAAACTACAGCACTAACTTTCTCCCTTCGCTATTTTTTATGCCAAGTTCAACCTTGGTTTAACACTGTTGATTTCAAATAAATGACAGTAAAGTTGAATTGGGTTTATTTTTCTGAATGGGTATTTGAGACTGGAAAAAACTATCTACCACATGACTTTCAAAACCAGACCTAGAAAGATTAGATTGTTAAGCAAAACAGAAAGCAATTTCCATATGTATATCCAGTGAAGACGAAAAGCCAAAGAGTGTTTAGCTAGCTCTAAGTGTAACCTTTAAATCTGCTGAGATTATAAGGTGCAATGTTAGATTTACTGTTATGTTCTTAGAAGTTTTGTCTGCGTTCCTGAATTTCTCATTGTCCTGGTTTCATTTGAAATAGAGTTACTTTTTTCTTTCTAGTAGCCGGTATAGTGCTGTGTTTGGGATTTAGTATGAGAATAATGTTGATAACACACTGATGGTTTTAGTTGTTGCTGGGTAGGTGTAGTGCCTACACTAAGCCAAGGACTTTTCAGCTTCTCACGCCCTGCCAGGTGCACAAGAAGCTGGGAGAGCACAGCCAGGACAGCTGACCCAGACTGGCCAAAGGGACATTCCCTACCACAGAGCATCATGCTTGGGATAGAACTGGGGAAGCCAGCCGGGAGGTGGGATTGCTGCCTGGAAACAGACTGGGCATCAGGTTGTTTTTATTTCCTTCTGCATGTGATGAGCAACTGCATTTATGTGTCACTGGTATTATTGTTATTATTATTAATATAATTTTTTATTATTATTAATATCTTTATTTGTTATCCTATTAAACTGTCTTTATCTCAACGCTCAAGTTTTACCTTTTTTTCTTTTTCTTTTCGAATCTTTCCCCTATGCCCTTGGTGGGGGGAAGTGAGCGAACAGCTGTGTGGTTGTTTTAGCTCCCTGCCGGGTTAAACCACGACACTCATGCAAAAAACTGGTTTGATCCAAGAGACACAATTACACATCTGAGAACTCTCTGTCTGATGAATTGGAGGGCTTCTCATGCAGGGCATCCAAATAATCAGAAATATGAATCACTGAAGCATATTCCTGTTCCCTGACAGGTAAAATCAGCAGCATGAGAGATTCTCTTAATTCAGCATAACAAGGTCTTCCACAAGCTACCTACCTCATATCCAGGCTCTTAAAGCCACTTGCTTTTTGAGCATTTCCTGATACTAATCATCTAATCCAACCAGTAAAATTTGCTTAACTCCTTGGTGTCAGAGGGATAAACCTTTCAGGAGACTCAGACCCCCTCCCAAAAATCAATCATCTCCCAGTTATATATCACAGAAACTTAGTTTTTAGTTATCCAATCCCAAATAGAACTTGCTACCCAAAGGTGGTGTCTTGAGGATCTCTGTACAATATGTTGGAATGCTGAATGCCTCAAAGATAGAACATAAAAAAACCTTTGTATGCTGATTGTGGAAACAATCTAGAGCTATCCAAAGGGAAGACCAAAACACAGTGATATGTCTGCACTCTCATCTTTCTCTAGAGCTCAGGGACTTGAATTAGGTCTACAAGGAGAGAATATCTGTTCACTTGCATACAAAATACACTTACAGTTACCAACTGAAGGAGTTAAGCAAGAGTATTTCTAAAATGTGATATATGAAGAAAACAGCAACAGTTTTTTATTGTAAATCAACTCTGCATTTGAAATGACCATGCTCAAAAGGAGCATATACAGGTCTCCATCAGTTGAAGAGAAGCACATTTCCAAGGTAAAATTACAGGATATTTCATACTCAGAAAAAAAGAAAACAATCTCCCCCCAAAACCACCACCGACAACCAAAAAGCCCCCAAAATTTGAAAACCTTATGTCAGTCTACATTCCTTACAGAAAGATTGCCGCTAGGGAGAAAGAATTAAAAGATTAGTAAAGAAAAAAAGTGATTATAATTTAGCACGCATAGGTTCAGCTGCAAATGTGAGACATCCATATCTAAATAAAGGCCTGGAATTCAGTTGCCTAGAAATAGGTGCCACTTGGTAGATCCTAAGGTATGTTGCGTGGCCTCCTGTTTTCATTTTAGAAGAGCCAGAAGTGTTCCATAGGTCCCTGTGACTACCTGTGGATAGGTATGTAAGCCTCCATTACAGTCAACAGATCAGGATCAGGATCTCTGATCAGTCACTGGAACAGCGTCCCCAGGGAAGTGGTCATGGCACCAACCCTGTCAGAGTTCAGGGACCATCTGGACGATGCTTTTAGTCATATGGCTTAGATGTAGGTAGTTGTGCAAGGAGCAGAGAGTTGGACTTGATGATCCTTATGGGTCCCTTTCAACTTAAGATAGTCTATGATTCTATGATCTAATTGCCTAAATATAGGTGATTAGTGCTCTTTGAGGCTCCCTAAGCACCTTCAGTATCCACATGGAACTGGCAGATATCATACCAGAGAAAACTCTGCTTCCCGGAGTGTCAGCTGGAGGCTACGTAGGGAGGGATGCAGTAGATCATCTAAAATGCCACAAACATCTACAAAGGAACAACTGAACTGAGTCCTTTACCAAAGTAATCACTAGAGGTATGGACACCTACATTTTGATGTCCATGATCTGAAGATAAATCCCCATCCCAGGAATCTGTTTTTTTCGTAGGTAAGCTGTACGCATCTGAAAAAGGGATAGTATTGTATTCTTTGACCTGGCCCCATGGAGCTGTAAAAAAATCTAAATTAAACTGTTTTTTTCATTGTTATTACTAGTTTAAATTAGCCATAAAACATTCCTTAGAAAAGGAGTGAAAAATTAAAGTTTCCTCTCTTTCCATCATGCTTGAACCATAGGGCAGCAGTGTCATATTCTCCAAGAAGACATTATTGTAGCCTTTCAATACTTAAAGGAGGCTTATAAAAAAGATGGAGAAAGACTTTTACCAGGGCCTGTAGTCACAGGACCAGGGGAAACAGTTTTAAATTGGAAGAGGATACATTTAGATTGGCTATAAGGAAGAAATTGTTTACAATGAGAGTGGTGAGATTGGAAGAAGTTGCCCTGAGTAGTTGTGGATGTCTCATCACTGGAAGTGTTCAAGACCAGATACAATGAGGGTCTGAGCAAGCTGATCTAGTGAAAGATATCTTTGCTGCAGCAAAAAATGTTGTAGAAATATATTAAAATAACTTAAAAATTATGTTGCATACATTAAGGCTTCACCTATGGTAATAAACTGAGAAGGACCTGGTCCCAGATCCAAGTACATTTCTGTCAAATTTGTTAATTGCTAATACAGTCTCTGATGTGGTTTTAATTACATTTGCATAATACAAAGGCCAAACAGCTGAAAAACAGGACAGCCAAAGTGGAATTTTTATCTGTTAAACAAACCTACTTTAGTAAGACACAAAACCAATCCAGACTGAATCTCTGAAGCCAGAGTCTGGCTCACAAAAGGTACTGTTTCAACAAATGAACTAGAATCTCCTGCCCTTCTCTACCTAAAAGTTAATGAATTGTAGAACTAGAGAACATTCACAGATATTGTTTAGTGCCAGTTATGTAAGAGCAAATGAAGATACTATTCCTGTAACAAAGTGTCAATATATAAAGACATGGCTAGTCAATACATAGTCTACTTGAAATAATTGAATTACAATTATTCTCCCAATAAGGATCAAATATGTTTCAGAACTTAGTGCAAGTGGAAAGTATTCCTCATTGGAATTTGGAAATGATGACCTTGTTTTGGGAGCAAGAAAGTTCGGACATAGTAGTCCTACAGGTGATTGAACATGGAAAAGTAATTCCCACTTCTATAGCTATATTTTTTTTAAAAGAATATCCTATCAATCTTTATAATTTCTCTGACATATTGAAGGAAACAAAATAAGATCATACTGATTATTTTCCTTGTGATTTATTTTTGGATTCTGATATTAGCCCAGATACTGATGGACTGCTTTTGGATTATAAGTTTTCTCTTAGACCTGTGGATCTCTAATTTTATATTTATATTAAGAATTTAAGCTCCAGTTTTGTAAGAAAATCTGTCTTCAGGATGGAGATTCTGGGAAGTGCTAGTTTTTTCTATTGTTATTTTCTCCTTTGATAATATAAAGGTTTTAGCAGTATGTGTTAAAGGATGTCTTCAGGCATCCCAGGTCCCAGAGATCAGGGGAAAAGTTGGAGCAAGGGAGATGATAAAACCTTGGTAGGTACATCCTGGGGGTCCTGGTAGACACCAAGTTAAACATTAGACAGCAATGTGCTCTTGCTGCAAAGAAAGCTAATGGTAGTCTAGGCTGCATTAGGCAAAGCATTGCCAGCAGGTCGAGGGAGGTGATTCTTCCCCTCCACTCAGCACTGGTGAGGCTTCACCTGGAGTACTGTGTCCAGTTCTGGTGTCCTCAGTATGAGAGACATCAGCATGCTGGAGATAGTTCAACAAAGGGCCACAAAGAAGATGAAAGGACTGTAGCATCTCTCCTGTGAAGAAAGGCTGAGAGAGCTGGGACTGTTTAGCCTAGAGAAGAGAAGGCTCTGGGGGAATCTCATCAATGTATATAAATACCTGAAGGGAGGCTGCAAAGAGGACAGAGCCAGGCTCTTTCCAGTGGCTCCCAGTAACAGGACCAGAGGCAATGGACACAAACTGAACAAAGGAGATTCTCTCTGAACATAAGAAAACACTTTTTCACTGTGACAGTGATGGAGCACTGAAACAGGTTTCCCAGAGACATTGTGGAATCTTCTGCGCAACTGGTTCTAGGAGGCCTTCTTTGAGCAGGAGGATTGGACCAGATGACCTCCAGAGGTCCCTTCCAACATCAACTGTTCTGTGATTCTGTGATATGATTTCCCCTTGGTTGTGTCTAAAACCATTTCAGTTTTGTAGATGTAATATATGTCAGCGTTTAAAATTGGCAGGTATCTTTTTGGACCAGTCTACACTTCTGACTAAGGCTCTGGAAAAACTAAAAGGTATTTCCCCGCGAGGTCTAAGGGAAAGTACTCCTGTTTGTCTTGTTTAGTTTAAACACATAAGCAGTGCTAACATTCTAAAAAACAAACCAAGACAAAACAAAAACCAGCCATCAAGGGACAATGTTAATCTATGATCCTGTAAAGTTACCTAGCAGTAGTATAGTGTTTATGATAATTACCTAGTAAATAAAAAGTCTACCCTCCCCTCCCTTCCCCCCTCTGATAGAAGGAATGAACTATATGGAGAATGCTACTTATGTTACTTAATATAAATTTGAAAGCCATGTTATCTTCCCTCCAGTGTGTTGACCACACCACACAGCTTGATGTCATCGGCAAACTTGGTGAGGGTGCACTCGATTGCAGTGTCCATGTCACTGCCGAAGATGTTAAACAGTGTCGGTCCCAATACTGACCCCTGAGGAACTCCACTCGTCACTGGTCTCCACTTGGGCATTGAGCTGTTATCAGTAGGAACTTCAGACTGCCACAGCTTCTCAAATATGATGGAGAGTGGCTTAGCCACTTCATCCACCAGTTCCCTTAGGAACATTGCTTTTGTTGTAAAGTAATCTCCTATTTTAAAGGATATGCAAGTTTAGGGATTAGTGTGAGTTCAGTTTAGGTTACAAGATAATTATATTACTCTCAAGAGTTTTATATGTGGCACACTTGAATGATCATTACTGTGACATTTGGCGTAGCCACTAGCTTCTGTCATTGTCATTTTCAAAGACTTCACTAGAAGTGAGTCCTTAAAAGGACTTTCCCAGAAAAAAGTATTTGATACATACCATCCAGTATTTCCCTCTGACAATATTATATATAAATTTTTTTGAAAGACATTCAATTTATTTTCAGTACAGTATAAAAATCTAGATTCAGAATGTAAATTAGTTATCTGTATTTCAGTCAGCACACAGAGTTAGACTACTGATTTCAAGATCCTACCTACTGATTTAATTGTCTTAGGTGTCAAAGAGTTTGTTTCCCTTCCTTCCCCCCCCAGGAAATTTACATAGCTAACAAAAAATTTGTGTTCACAGAACTGTAGAATCATTGAGACCAGATGTGACCTCTTGAGACCATCTAGTCCAACTGCCCCTGCTCAAGCAAAGTCAGCTAGAGCAGATTTCCCAGGATCATGTTCAGTTGGTTTTTAAGTTTCTTTGAAGATAGAGACTCCAAAGCCTCCCTGGACAACCTGTTCCAGTGTTCAGTCATCCTCACAGTAAAAACAAAAACAAAACCAAAATAAACAAAAAAAAACCTCACCAAAACCCAAAAGTGCTTTCTTTGATTCAAAATTATGTTCATGAGTTTTTTAAATTTGTGCCCATTGCCTCTTGTCCTGCCAGTGGACACTACTAAGAAGAGTCTGGCTCCCTCTTCTCCATTCTGTCCCGTCAGAATTTAAACATATTGATCAGCTCTTCACTGAGACTTCTTTTCTGCAAACTTAACAGTACCTGCTCCCTCATCCCCTTCTCATAAGATTCTCCAGTGCCTTCATCATCTTCATGACCCCACGTTGGACTTGCCCCAGTAAGTCCCTATCTTTCTTGTACTGGGGACCCCAGACCTAGACACAGCACTCCAGGTGAGGATCACCAGCACTGATTAGAGTGGAAGGATCACCTCCCTTGACTCACTGGTGATGCTCTTCCTAATGCAGCTCTGGAAGCCATTGGTGTTTGCTGCAAGGGCACATTACATTAGTGGCTCATGTTCAGCTTGTTTTCCACTAGGACTACCAGGAGGTCCTTTTATGTCAAGCTGTTTTCCAGCCAGTCAGCCCCCAGCCTGTTTTGGTGCATAGGGTTATTCCTCCCCTCAAACAAGACTTTGCATTTCCCTTTCCGGAACTTCATGAAGTTCCTGTTGGCCCCTTTCTCCAGCCTGTCAAGATTTCTCAGAATGGCAGGTCAAGTATCTGGTCTGTCAGCCAGTCCTCCCAGTTTTCTGTCATCTAAGTGCTTGTTGTGAATGCAGTCTGTGATATTGAACAGTATGGGCCCCATTACTGGCACCTGGGGTACACCACTAGTGACTTGCCTCCAACAAGACTTTGTGTCACTTATCAGAACACTCTGGGCCCAGCCTTTCAGCCCCTTTTCAAGCTAACTCGCTGTTCACTTATCTAACCTGCACTTTTTAATCTTGTCCATGATGATGTTATGGGAGACAGTTTCAAAACCCTTTCTAACATGAAGGTAAATCACATCCACTGCTATACCCTCACACACCAAATGAGTCACCTCATAGTAGAAGGCCAACAGTTTGGTCAAGCGTGACTTGCCCTTCATAAATCCGTCCTGACTACTCCCAATACCCTTCCTGTTATTTATGTTTTTGGGAATACTTTCCAGTAGGATTTTCACCTTTCCAGGAACTGGCTGATTGATGTTTAGTTCTCTGCGTATTCCTTCTTGCCCCTAACCTAAACCTCCTCCTCCAAAGGCAAGCCTTCCTTGTTCCAGACTTCCCCAAGCCCTCTACCCCCGGTCTTAAGGGCCTGGGATTCCTGAAGACCAGTCTTAGAAGTGAAGATGGAGGCTAAGAAGTCATTGAGTACCTCAGCCTTTTCCATGTCATTTGTCATCAGGTTCCCTGTCCCATTTCCCCTAGCCTTCCTTTTGCTGTTTTTCTACATGTAGAATCCTTTCTTGTTGTCCTTCTCATCCCTTTCCAGATCCAGCTCCAGGCTGGCTTTGGCTTTCCTAAACCGAAAGGTCAGTCTGGCAAACTCTATTATTTATTTATGAACAAAACTCTTCATAAATTTATCAGACTCTCACTAGTTAGACTTCTTATCTTCAATAGTGTTATTATAGAATAATATCAAAGTATTCCTCTCTTATGGTGGGGTCTCTTTTTCAAGTTCTTCCATACATGCATCTGAGGGCAGATTAAATCTACTTGTTCTTGAACCAGCACTTTCCAAAAGCATTGCTGCTCTAGCTTTCACCCACAGATGTATCTGTACATAGTAATCACAAGTCTCCCCCTTTATTTTTCTGAGATAAACAGTCTGAGTCTTTCAGTCATTTCTAATAAGATGGAGTATCTATTCCTACTTATTATTTAAGGTATTCTATCCATTCTCCACTTTCAATTACTTTTTCATGGAAAGGAGTGATTAGGATATATGTGATTTCTTACATAAAATGTCACTGTTTGCTTTTTCAAAAATATTCATGCTTCTCTGTCTCCAATAAAAATACCCCGAATTGTATTTCCTATAAGGAAGGACACCCATGCCCACACTTAGAGAAATTCAAACCTTGCATAGGCTGAATTCTGCTTGAAGTCCCTGTCCTACTCTGCTGATTTTACTAGAGTAAGTCTACTTCACGCTTTGTTATTTCAGTTAGACTTACTTAAATAAAACCACTTCGATGACCTGCCATTGCTTAATACTGCACATTCAGAACTTCTGTGTTGAAGCAAATAATAAACATAGTTAATGTAACCTTTCCTAACACTGAGACTCATAATTAGTAGAACTACTTATTGTCCTCTTTTTATTTGTTTTTTTTCTTCAAACATCAGGTGTTTTTTCCTACAAATAGATCTTAAATTTTATTATATTTTCTATTTACTTGTTAGTTTTCAGTTGGTCTTTCTTTTACGATTCATTCTAAAATTCTGTATTATAATGAGATCAAATTAAGCTAGAAAACCTGTGGTTTTCTTTTTTTTATAGAATGCATATTTATACATATGTGTTCTGCTTGCTATTCTTCAGTCATACACTGTGTGCAGATAGTATAAATTAGGCCTACTTGACAAGAAGTCTTAACATAACTGCAGTTAGCCTAATAGGGAATAGCTTAGTCATAAGGATAGGGGAGTACCCTGAACATAACCGGCCTGCTAAACGTTAGTTGTGAAAGCTGCAAACATGTCAATTAGTGTGAAAGTTGTGAACATATCCAGAACTTTCCAGAGGAGCAGATCATGAGCATCAGCGACAGCTAGCTATTAGGCACTGAATGACTCTGACCACGACATACAAGAAACAGGGATTCTCTGTCCAATCCCGTAAGCCCTGGTGCCCTAGGTCACTGGAGGAGAGAACTCCAGGAAGTGTGGGTCCTGGCCCAGGACTACAAACAGCATGGATGGAGCCTCTACCATGACACATCCAACTTCTGGACCACATTTTCTCTCCTGTCAAGCAATAAAGTGATGTAATGCATAAAACTGCAGAAACCTGTGACTAAAATGTTTTAGTATCAAAGTCTATTTAGCATCTGCAGTGTAATTTGGTCTTAACAATGACAACATGACACTGCCAAATTCCTGTTTTCTTAAATCTCCTTGTCACCTAACTTCTTTCATTAACATTGTTGGGGGTTTTTTTGGGGGGTTGGTATTTTTGGTTGGTTGATGTTGTTGGTTTTTTTTGTTTTTTTAAATCATGGCCCTCCTCTGGGCTTGCTCAAGCAGGTCCATGTCTTTCTTATGATGGGGCTGCAGAAGTGGATGCAGTACTCCAGGTGGGGTCTCTCAAGAGCGGAGTAGTGGGGCAGAATCACCTCCCTCGACCTGCTGGTCACACTTCTTTTGATGCGGCCCAGGATACAGTTGGCTTTCTGGGCTGCAAGCAGACATTACCACATCATGTTGAGCCTTTCACCATTCAATACCCCCAAGTCCTTCTCCTCAGGGCTGCTCTCAATTCATTCCATGCCCAGCCTGTAGTTGTGCTTGGGATTGCCCCAAACCATGTGCAGGACCTTGCACTTGGCCTTGTTGAACTTCATGCAGTGCACATGGGCCCACCTCTCAAGCCTGTCAAGGTCCCTCTGGATGGCATCCCTTCCCTCCAGTGTGTCGACCCCACCACACAGCTTGGTGTCGTTGGCAAACTTGCTGAGGGTGCACTTGATCCCACTGTCCATGTCACCATCAAAGATGTTAAACAGAGCCGATCCCAACACCGATCCCTGAGGAATGCCACTCGTCACTGGTCTCCACTTGGACATTGAGCGATTGACCGCAACTCTTTGAGTGTGACCATCCAGCCAATTCCTTATCCACCAAGTCGACCATCCATCAAATCCATGTCTCTCCAATTTAGAGACAAGGAGACTTCATGCAGGACAATGTCAAATGCTTTGCAGAAGTCCAGGTAGATGACAGCAGTCACTCTTCCCTTGTCCACCAATGCTGTAAGCCACATAGTAGAACGCCACCAAATTTGTCAGGCACAATTCGCCCCTAGTGAAGCCATGTTGGCTGTCATCAATCACCTCATTTTCCCTGTGCCTGAGCACAGTTTCCAGGAGGATCTGCTCCATGATCTTGCCAGGCACAAAAGTTAGACTAACCCGTCTGTAGTTCCCCTGGTCTTTCTTTCTTCTCTCTTTAAAAAAGGGGGTTATGTTTCCCCTCTTCCAGTCAGTGGAACTTCACCGGACTGCCATGACTTCTCAAATATGATGGAGAGTGGCTTAGCCACTTCATCCACCAGTTCCCTTAGGACCCACGGATGCATCTCATTAGGTCCCAGGGACTTGTGCACCAGCAGGTTCCTTAGATCTTCTCGAACCTGATCTTCTCCTACGGTGGGTGGTTCTTCATTCTCTCAGTCCCTGCCTTTGCTTTCTGCAACTTGGGCAGTGTGGCTAGAGCCCTTGCCAGTGAAGACTGAGGCAATAAAGTCATTGAGTACCTCAGTCCTCTCCATATCCCAGCTAAGCAGGCCTCTTGTTTCATTCCACATTTTCCCTCATCTTCCTTTTATCACTGATGTAATTATAGAAACTTTTCTTGTTGTCCTTAACACCCCTGGCCAGATTTAATTCTATCAGGGCTTTGGCTTTCCCAACCTGATACCTGGCTGTTCAGGCAATTTCTCTGTATTTCTCCCAGGCTACCTGCCCTTGCTTCCAGCCTCTGTAGCCTTCCCTTTTATGTTGGACTTTGCCCAGGAGCTCCTTTGTTCATCCATGCAAGCCTCCAGACATTTTTACCTGACTTGCTCTTTGCTGGGGTGCATCACTCCTGAGCTTGGAGGAGGTGATGCTTGAATACTAACCAGCTGTCTTGGGCCCCTCTTCCCTCCAGGCCTTTGTCCCATGGTACTCTACCAAGCAGGTCCCTGAACAGGCCAAAGTCTGCTCTCCTGAAGTCCAGGGTAGCAAGCTTGCTGCGTGCCCTCCTTGCTGTCCTGAGGATCCTGAACTCCACCATTTCGTGGCCACTGCAGCCAAGGCTGCCTTTGAGCTTCATATCCCCCACCAGCCCCTCCTTGTTGGTGAGAACAAGGTCCAGCACGGCACCTCTCCTTGTTAGCTCCTTTATCCCTTGGAGAAGGAAGTTATCATCAATGCATTCCAGGAACCTCCTGGATTGCTTGTGCCCTGCTGTGTAGTCCCTCCAACAGATATTGGGGTAAATGAAGTCCCCCATGAGGATCAGAGCGTGTGAAGGTGAGGCCACTCCTATCTGCCTGTAGAGGGCCTCATCCAATCGGTCCTCCTGGTCAGGTGGCCTGTAGCAGGCCCCCACTCTAATGTCTCCTGTCCCTTCCCTCCCTTTAATCCTCACCCAGAAGCGCTTGGTCAGTTCCTCATCCATCCCCAGGCAGAGCTCCATGCACTCCAGCTGGTCATTGACATAGAGGGCCACACCCCCTCCTTGTCTCCCCTGCCTGTCCTTCCTAAAGAGCCTCTCTCCTTCCATTCCAACACTCCACTCATAGGACCCATCCCACCACGTCTCTGTGATGCCAATAAGATCATAGCCCTGCAGGCATGTGCATGTCTCCAGCTCCTCTTGTTTATTCCCCATGCTACCTGCGTTTGCATAGAGGCATGTAAGTTGGGCCCCTGATGAAGGGGACTGACTGGCTGGAGTGGCTGGAATTCCTTTGAGGTACTTCACTGGTGTTTCCCTGTTGGTTCCTATTACCTCAGGAGCTCCTGGCTCATCTCCATTAGACTTCAAGTGTGCTGCAGTGTATCCAGCACGTCTCTGAGCAACAGGTAGAAGGCTCTCGTTGGCACCTCGTCCCTCTGACCTTGATGTGTCATCCCACAGTTTGTTGCAGGCAAGCCTGATATTATCCCCCTTCCCCTTCAAGCCTCGTTTAAAGCTCTGTCAATTAGCTCAGCTAGCTCCTGGGCAAAGACACCTTTTCCCCTTTGAGAAAGGTGAAAACATCTGACTCCAACAAGACTGGTGCTGTGTAGGCCATCCCATTGTCGAAAATCCAAAATTGTGGCCGTGACACCAGCCATGGAGCCATGTATTAATAGACTGGGTCCATCTGTTCCTCCCAGTGCTGTTGCCTGCAACTACAAGGAGAGAGGAAAAAATAACCTGCGCACCAGATTCCCTCAGGAACTGTCCCAAGGCCCTGAAGTCTCTTTCGATCGCTTTTGCACTATGCATTGTGGCTTCATCACCACCCACATGAAAGATCAGTAGTGGGTAGTAGTCCGAGGGCCGTACCAGGCTGGGAAGTTTCCTAGTGATGTCCCTAACACGGGCGCCAGGGAGGCAGCAGACTTCCCTAAGAGGAGGGTCTGTCCTGCATATCAGACCCTCTGTATGCCTCAAAAGGGAGTCGCCTACAACTGCAACCCTCCTTTTCTTCCTCATGGAGGCGGTCATGATACAGGGGGTGGGCCTTTCTGACCTTGGTGACACCTCTGGTGTAGATGGACTGTCATCCATGTCCTCCGTTGACTGCCCTTCCACAGCCAGAGCCTCATACCTGTTGTACAGAGGCACCTGGGAGGGTGAGGTGGGCAAGGAGGAGGTTCACCTGCCACCCTGAGCATGGACTTGCTTCCATTCACTGCTTTCCTTTAAGTTGCTGCCTTCAGCCTGGCAGAGGGAGAATACAGGGTCTCCTGGATCCTGGGTTTACTCTGGTGTCTGTCCCTGTTTCTGTCTCAGGGAGGGCAGAGCATGGCTCCACCAGTCTATCTCAGCCTCCATGATGGTCCTTAACCTTTCTACTTCCTCTCATAGCTCTGCCACCAGGCTGAGCAGATCACCTACCTGGTCACACCTCACACAGCCATTCTCACCACTGCCATCCATTCCCAGTGACAGGCTCTGGCATTCCTTGCAGCCTGACACCTGGGTGGCTGCATGTTTTTGTGGGAGCTCTGTCTGGGTGGCCACATCCATTCTGGCAAGTGCAGAGGACAGAGCTTTCTGCCAGGTGGATGCCATAGACAAGCTCCTTCTGAGGGGGTGATGCCCACCAATGGAACTCACCTCTTGAGCTGGTAGGGGGACCAGGCCCTCCCTGCACACCCTCCCACACAAACTGCCACGCCAGGCCCTGGCTGCCACACCACGCCCTGTCTGCCCGCTCTATTCGCAGCTCTCTGCAGGCTGCCTTGTGTAGGCCTGGGGGTTCGCGCTGTTGCCCTGGCAACGCCCATGCCTTGTCAGGGGCGACTGCGAGAGCTGCTGGCTCCCGGCGGGTCTCCCCACTGCCCTGGCGATTCCCTTCCTCAGGAAACCACCCTGTGCGCCAAGATCTGCCGCTCCGCTGTGGGTCAGGCCGGCACCAGAGCAGCTCCCCTAACGTACCTGGAAAAGGTAGACAAAGGAAGAGGTCAAATGAAGGGACAAAAGTGAAACTGCTTCAGTGTGCCATGGTTTCCTTCAAAAGCTGTAGGCTTTCCCAAACTGAAAAAAAGGCTGTCAAAGACTGCATTGATTTGATACTTCAAAAGGCAGTGGAGTGCATTCAGCGCAAATAAGAAGTCTGCCAGGGGATTTGTAGGATGGAATATTTTCCATTAATTAAGTATACAGTCACTCATAAGCTACCAGAAATTTAGCTGGACATGAATTAATTCCTGAATGCATTTACTTAATTAAATCTTGTTCAATGTTACTTCCCCATAGAATCACTATTTTTGCTTCAGCTAGGGGTTAAGGTTATTTAACATTATAAGAAACATGTAAAATAAAATAAGGTACAATGCATTTTTTTAAGAGACTTCCAGATTTTAAACAGAAACCTGGAACATAAAATAAATGTAATAATAAATAAAATAAAAAATAATAATTTTAAAAAGGAGTAATTGATTGTCAGGACCATGCCAGCCTTAGCTTTTGAGAACAGCATCTAGACATGAGAGAATGTCAGTGTCACAATAAAACCAGAATGAAAAGTAAACAAATAAAGTCTATCCTTAGCCTTAAGCATTTGTATAAAAATATTCTAAGGGGAAAGCAAAACTGGATAAATTTTATCTATCCTGAATTTATCAATAGATAGAATTTTATGAGGAAAACTTAGTTTGCCTTAAATACCTACATATACCTCAACTGCCTAAAGATACATATTAGAACATAAGTGTCACCCTCCTGGGTGGAATTTTTTCCAGCTGTGCTCATGAATGATAAATAGGCATCTTTAGATAAATCGGGTATTTACTGCTTAAGTGGAATTCCTCCCAAGGGAAAGAAGATACCACAGCTGTAGTTACAATTAAGAATATACATATTTTCATACATACAGAGATTAAGACAAACTAAAAAGGGCAAACTTTAAAACATTTGACAGATCTAGAGTTGAAGGGATACCAGGCACTTCAGCAGGGTTAGCTACAACCTTTCGAGCTTCCTTGCATGATTTTCTAAATATTGTCCTGCTGTAAGCCTGGGAAGACCAACTGAAAACATGTAAGAGTTATATGTCTGAGTTACTCCAGGTTTTGGTGAAAAGACAGAAGAGTGTGAAAAGTCTCCCATTTTTTATTCTTTCTTATTCCTTTTTTAAAAAAAAAAATATACACATCACCACCACCAACAACAACAAAGCGGGCCATCAAAGTGTTCTTCCAACTTACCCCCACTGCACTCCAGCATTATGGTCACTCAAGTGCCTGGCATGCTTCCTGTCCAAAAAGTGCCATGATCTCCTTCTGACACCTTCTCTCCTAGGTTTCACTCTTGAGGAACAAAACTGTAAGATAAGGAAATTCTGATATATTTCTGGGTCAGAAGATACAGATTGAAATTTAGCAGGAGTACTCCCTTGGACAGAGGAATGCAGATGTTCTCCCACAGTCATTAGTTCAGGCATAGTCCCTGTAATTCATGCTCAAAAAATAGCATCAAATTTCTGGAGAATAGTATAGACTATCTGAAGAATGTTGGTGTTAGGGCATACTGATGATCTTCATTCAACAAGTAGATCCATGAGCACTGGATCTTATAAAGCTTGGTTTCCATTGACTACTTTTTTTTTTTTTTTTTTTTTTTTTGGTAGCTTAGTGACTTTGGTCTCTAAGAACATAAGTATGAATTAAGCTTTTTTTTTTTATTTCTGGAACTCATTTATTGAGTTCCTCACCACAGAAAAATGTTATATGTTATTAGGTATAAGAAGATGTTAGCTTTTTTCACAGCTAGAACATTAACTTGGTATGTTTCACTGTATTTTTTAGATTGTCTTACATGCTTCTGAAGGCAGCCAACACAGTATAAGCAGATAAAACTTTTTCCACAAGAATCCTTGCAAAAACAAACTAATAAAATTAGCTGGAGTTACAGCTGGCTGTTACAATAGATTAACATGAGTGTGTGAAAATTTTAATAACTGTTGGAGTTTGCTTATATTTTGCATATATATGCATGTATTTGTGTGTGCATGTTAAGACCTTTCTGCATGCCAGAAAGCCTTCAATGTCACCAGCAGTTCCTGGAAGACTTTTCTGTCAGCCTGACTTGTGTAATACAAACTCTGCAAGGGAATGTACTGTTTTAGCCTTAGAACATTGAAAATGTGCTGCAGAGTTAAGGTACTGACCACTTAAGGTGACCTAAGGACTGATTTACAGTTCCAGCATACTTTTATGAAGAGTTGAATGTCGTGTTACCATCAGAGTTGATGAATCACAAAAAAATTCAAACTAGATTAAGATCATTTGTAGATATAATGCTTTGTTAATAACACTCATAGTAGTCAACATTGATATAAATACTTGTAAGAGACAAGTAGTGCAGAAATGAAAGAAAATCTGCTTAATGTATTTACAGGAAGTAAACATCAAATATCTCCCAATCTTCCTTGTTTTAATTACTTGTTGTGTTCCTCCTAAGTAGGTATCAATTGGGATTTCCATCTACATGTCCCAGTTTGAACTATTTGTTAATATTTATTAATAAAAGCATTCATAGAAGAGAGTCTTTCTTGAAGAGCTGCTGTCATAGTACACATTCAGGATCACTTCTCAGGGTGCACATTCAAGTAGAATTGAATCTTAAATCATATAATTTCTCCTATTTATTTTTGGAAGAGTCTGTTAATTTCTTACAGCCTATATCTCCTTTGAATTCATCTAGTGAGTCACAAAAATGTAGTCCTTCATCTAAAATTTCCTCTATTGTCTCCTTCTCTTGGAGATAGCTGTGCCACTTTCTTAGCTAAAGTAGATGTTGGTTTAAATCTTTAGGAAAGAATATGTCTTTTTGTTAGAACAGGAGGTGCAGTCACCTGCACTTAAATGGCTAATAGGTAACCCTGTATTTCAATGAGGTGTAAACCATGGTTTTTGTCCCTTTGGTGACTACTGTGTTTCAGTATGAAATGTACTTGCACTGAACTATATTGTATAGCAAACTATATTTTTTCTATATAAACACTGAATAATGTAAATGTTACTAGTTCATTACTAGCTTCTGACCAAGTATCTATATATTACTAAACAAAATGGGGCAAGAAATTACTCTTTGGCCATAAGTTAAGTGGAACATTCTGACCACATTTACACTCTAAAGGCCTTGGCCATGGGTCTTTCCTGTGTCTCTGTTGGTGCTCTCCAGCCCTAATATGTAATATTGTCTGATGCACTTGTCTTTTTTTTCAACTCAAAGTGTATTAGATAAAGTGAAATTTCTGCTTCCCAGAATGGTGTTTACACAACATGAAATTTTTGGGGTGTGTTGTATTCCTTAGGATGTGGCATGAAATTATGTTTAGGTAGTTGTAACAGTGTTGAAGAACTGTATGGGATGGAGTCGCAAAACCTGGTGCAGTGTTAGAAACAGCCCCTCTCCAGTGCTATCCTTTGAACCATTGTTTCAGAAGCCTTAGTGACACAGGCTACATGTGCCATGGAGCTCTCTAGGACTTGGAAAAATATGAAAAATCAATGATCCAGTAATTAACATTTTCCACTAGCTCTGTGGTTTTTAGCAGAATGGACAGAGCCATTGTTGACAGACAAAAATGTGAGTTAACCACTCTGGCATTATAATCAGAATGCTATGACTGATCCCCAGTGTCTTCCTTAGAATCATAGAATCATAGAAATATAGAATAGTTGGGGTTGGAAGGGACCTTTAAAGGTCATATAGCCCAAGCCCCTGCAATGAGCAGGGACATCTTAAACTAGATCAGGTTGCTCAGAGCCCCATCCAATCTCACCTTGAATGTTTCCAGGGATGGGGCATCTACCACCTCTCTGGGCAGCCTGTTCCAGTGTTTCACCACCTTTGTCATAAAAAATTTCTTCTCTATGTCTAGTCTAAATCTAGCCAGACCCAATACAACCCTATTTTGTTTAAAATCGTTACCCCTTGTCCTATCACAACAGACCCTGCTAAAAAGCCTGTCCCCATCTTTCTTATAAGGTCTGTTTAAGTATTGAAAGGCTGCAATAAGGTCTCCCCGGAGCCTTTTCTTCTGCAGGCTGAACAACCACAACTCTCTCAGCCTGTCCTCACAGGAGAGGTGCTCCAGCCCTCTGATCAGCTTCATGGCACTCCTCTGGACTCGCTCCAACAGCTCCATGTCTCTCCTGTACTGGGGCCCCCAGAGCTGGACGCAGTACTCCAGGTGGGGTCTCACAAGAGTGGAGTAGAGGGGCAGGATCACCTCCCTCGACCTGCTGGTCACGCCTCTCTTGATGCAGCCCAGGACACAGTTGGCTTTGTGGGCTGCAAGTGCACACTGCTGAGTCATGTTGAGCTTTTCATCCCCAGTCCCCTCAAGTCCTTCTCCTCAGGACTGCTCTCAATCCCTTCATTCCCCAGCCTGTACTGATATCAGAGGTTGGCCTGACTCAGGTGCAGGACCTTGCACTTGGACCTTATACTTAGACCTTGCAGTTATACTTCCTTCTAGGTATAAAATAAAGCTGACTGTAAGTAAACTCTCAACCTGGTAATGTTTTGGGAGTGAGCCACTTTTTTAAGCAGGGAAAAAATCAAATGGAGACACCAATTCAAACATGAAACCAAAATAATAATAATAATAACAACAACAACGATGATGAGGATGATGATGAATATATTAGATTTCTTATTTGGGCTTTCATTTTTGTTGAAGATGTTTCCTTGCAAGGCATCAAACTCTTGCTGTGTAGCATATATTAATGCAGCTGGCATCATCATTACAGCTGTAAATACGTATTACATGGTTTCTTGATTTTGGACTGTATAGAAACCAAGATTGCAGTCTATTCCATTATTATTTTTAGAAATCTTCTGAAGAATTGAAGACAATTAATTTATGATAATTGTAAAAATATTCTTGTCACTGACCTTAGTGTTTTTTTAGAATTCATACTTATGGAAGAATTAACTTGATAATTTGAGTTTTATGAAGATTTTTAGATAAAATTCTTGTCTTCCCCCCCCCCATGTTAACAGAAACACTAAACCTTTTTTTTTTTTTCTTTCCTGAAACAGTATGATTAAAGATAAGAAATCAGTTGTAACAGGGTTTTCTTTTTCTTAGTGGATAATTGTAACAGCACTAGGAAACTAGATTTTCAGAAGTTTATCGGAGATAATTGTCCAAAGGCAATTCTTTTTTTAATAGGATATTAAGTGATTGACAATGAGGACTGCATTTCCTGTCACAGCAAACTTATATCCTTTTTTTTTTTTCTCACATCTCTAATGCTTCTATAGCTTGCTTCTATAGCCCAGAATTCTCCTTGCAATTCTTGAAAAATTCATTAACTGTAAGAATGGGTTGAAAAACTCAAAAGGTAAATCATGTCATGAAAGACCAACGCATGCCTTTACAGGGTATCTCTTTTGTTCACTGTTTTCCAGATATTCTGTACATGGTGTAGCTTGCTGTAAGAGAGCAAAAAGTCTGTTTGCTTTATCCTGTTTTCTAAAATGTAGGTCAGAGGAATCCCTCTGGACTAAGAGGATATTCTGCCTGCCCTAAAAGTAAATGACATACCTAGAGAAGAACATATTCATGAGTGTAGGCAATGAGAGATACTTCAAATGTTGAGCATGCAGAATGACAAGAGATGAAGATGGAGAGCATAGAATAGAAAGATATGAAAATATATAAGAAGATGGGGAAAAATACAGTTTTTCTTAGGAATTTAATGAAGTATCTTACAAGCTTGGAAGCCTTAAGAAGTGCTGAATGAAAAGCAAAACTGAAGAAAATCCCCTTACATTTTTTCCAGAAGGATGCAGAAGATAGCAGAGATTTGTCCACAAAATACTGTATTTCAGTATCACTATTATAGAAAGCAGGACTTGCAAAACAGAGCTAGTTTGATTAAGCTGTTTAGTAGCATTCAATTGGGCTCCTAATTTGGCTCAGCACCCATCTGAGCCTTCAATTGCCATATTCTTCAGAAAGAACAGCAATGCTAATAACCCCCCAAAAGTTGTTGACAGATGCTGGAAAAAAAGTCAGAACCCCAAATTACTACTACTTTAGATTGTAAAAGCAAATTAGAGCAAAACATTGTAATAGATATACTTAAAGGTAGGTCAGCATATTTAGGAGAATTCAAAAGAATTCAACACTTAAAACTCCTTATCAACTTCATCCAGGTGGCTGAATTATAGAACCTGAGAGAGGTCTGCATTTATGAAATTACACTAAAGGACTACCATCAAAAAAAGATACTAAGTTTTCTCCTGTTAATAGAACTTACAAGAGAAACACAGCAAAAAGTGATAATGTCGAATCTACTTACTCATCTGAGAAAAAAATCTCAACTTTGTTTCCATTAGTTATTAGCAAGTTTTTGACCAATTTTTTTGCCCTCACGCTTTAACATCCTCATGCCTATCCAAAGGTAGTATAAGCAATTTCACTTTTATCCTGATATCTAAAAACCATGTAAGGATCTATAGTACAGCCAAACTTAAATATGTGAAAATAAAGATAAATACTGTTTGTTCCTTTACAAATTACCAAATATTAAGAATACAACTTCATCAAGAATAGAATCACATTGAAGTGTCATTACATTAACCACAATACTAGCAGACAGCAAGCTCTAGAGAACATTAGCATTCAAGACAGAAGGGAGCTGTGTTTCAATTTAGCAAAGAGGGTGCAAGATGGAGTTGGTTCAGTCTGTTTCAGAAGAAAATCTAAAATCAGAGTCAATTCTTAAACCACACATAAAAAAGAACCTGAAAACTTCTCACTGCTGCTATATCTTTCTTTTCAGAAGCATGCCTCTAATCCATAAGGACCTTGACAGACTGGAGGAGTAGGCCCATGTGAGCCTCATAAAGTTTAACAGGGTACCTGGGTTTCAGCAATCCCCAATATCAATACAGGCTGGGGGATGAATGGATTGAGAGCAGCCCTGCAAAGAAGGACTTGGGGATACTGGTGGGTGAAAAATTGGACATGGGCTTGAAATGTGCACTTGCAGCCCAGAAAGCAAACCGTATCCTGGGCTGCATCAAAAGAAGCATGGCCAGCAGGTTGAGGGAGGTGATTCTCCCCTTCTTTGATGACACCTCACCTGGAGTACTGCGTCCAGCTCAGAGTCCTCAGTACAGGAAAGATATGGACCTTTTGGAGCAAGTCCAGAGGAGTGCCATGAAGATGATCAGAAGGCTGGAGCACCTCTCCTATGAAAAAAGACTGAGAGAGTTGGGGTTGTTCAGCCTGGAGAAGAGAAGGCTCTGTGGAAGCTTGATTGCCACCTTTCAATACTTAAAGGGGGCTTACGAGAAAGCTGGAGAGGGTCATTTTACCAAGGCCCGTAGTGACAGGATAAGGAGGACAATGGTTTTAAACTGAAAGATGTTAGATTTAGTTTGGACATAAGGGAGAAGTTTTTTATGATGAAGGTGGTGAGCCACTGGAACACGTTGCCCAGAGAAGTTGTTGCTGCCCCATCATGGGAAGTGTTCAAGGTGAGGTTGGATGGGGCTTTGAGCATCCTGATCTAGTGAAAGATGTTCCCGTCCATGCCAGGGCGGATGGACTGGATGATCTTTAAAGGTCCCTTCCAACCCAAACCATTGCATGATTTTATGATTCTATGATTCTATTTTGTGAAGAAAATGATACTTTTATTCCTTTATTGAAATTCTCCCTCTTGCCTCTAATTTCCTTCTGTAATGCTCACCTAAGAAGGGTTTGAACTGAAGACTTTGTGTCAATTTGAAATGATAAAGTGTCTAAGTGTATTTGGGACAGTTAAAATACAGATACTGCTCACACAACTTTTTTTGTGTAGGCAGATAGCAAAACTTATTCTGCACCCCAAGCTTTCCCAATGCACCTACATTAGCTTTTGATGTCATTGACATTCACCACATAAACTGGCTGACTCTTATCTATTATTGTCAGTTATGGACATGTGCCACTCACTTTGACAATCCTATAATGATATTTGCATCTTCTGTACAGTTTCAATATAGATAAAAGATCTTAGAGTTTTGTAACTATTTAAATTTGGGGAATAAATTTGTATGGAAACACTTCTTTTACCCTCCTAAACATATGTTTGGCTACCTGTGAAGAAAATGATTTTGACCCCAGCCTCATTCTGATTTCCAGCCATTTTAAAATATCTGGTTTTGTCATGACATTTGAAGGTAGGTCACATCTCTTGGCAATTTCAGAAGATATTGTCTCTCAACAACCAGTAAAAACGTTCACAGAAAATATTTCTGTAACTTACCTACCAAGCAGATGAACTGGAATTCACACAGTTACATTTCATGAGTGTATGTTCACGGAAGCTGTTTAAGTGTCTTACTCATCCAGCCTACGTAATAGTCTTGCAATTGCATGGACGACCATTTTCCTTTCCTCATAAAAGTCTAGTTATGATACACAATCAATAATAAAAGTTGTAGAAAGCAGTACTGTTTCTGAAACTTGATATGCTGTTCCAGTAACATAACATACTGAAAATGTATCAATACCATTTTATTGGTTTCCTTCTGCAGAAAATTACTTGCTTATTCTACCATTACATCTTATCTAGGAATTAAAAAAATGGCTCAATGAATATGTGCAACTCTGTTTACTGAGATGCAAATGCATTGCCTCAATTTAAGGCATAACCACTGTACAATGCTACTTTTACAGACCCAGACAATTCTGTAACATAAATTTTATAGTATTTATGAATATCTATTTCATAGGTGAGTAAAGATGTGTGTGTATGTGTGTTTGTGTGTAAAAACATGAAAATGAAGAGACTTAAGAATCTAGATGAAATTATAAAGTCTTTCTGGTTTAAAATTGAGAGGTATATTCTTGTGGCAGAACATATTCTTTGTATTACTCTTGATAATAATAATTAGGAAAGAGAATTTTTGGTGTAGAGTCAGCATAATCTTCTCTTCTACATAGTCCTTTCCTTTTTTTTCTTTTTTTTTTTTTTTCCTCCTTATTCCTATTTGCTTTCCCTTTTGTGCCACAATCACTGTAATAGCTGAGAAGCACTTTAATCAGGCTGATTCTGTCATATACACATAGTCTCATTCCCTCCCTAGTGACAACATATATACAGTGTAATGCAATGGATTTTAAATATATATATATATACACACACTGTATGTTTGTTTATGTTATAGGAGGCAAGATCAATCTGAGGTGGAAAGGTTAAGTTTTATGATGATCTTCATTTACTTTCATGCTAGTTAGTACATCAGAATAAAATCCAAAAAGATATTGCATACATGGTTGATATTTTCTGCTTTCATATAATGCAGTCTTATATCAAGCAAAACAAACAAACAAACAAAATCAACCAAACAAAATAAAACACACACACCCCCCTACTGCTAGTTTCCTTCATCCTTGCCACATTAGTCAGTCCTAAGAGTTAAAGGCTAGACTACTAAGCTTCTTGAAGATGAAGACAAAGATCTTGAAATTATTTTAATATCTCAATCATATTTAGGCAGCAGAAAAAAGTACAATACAATCCCTCTATGCACCTATTTGGTCAGGTTCCAATTATTTCTTTGGCCCTTTGGTTGTGACTTTCATCACAGTGCCCAAGAAGCTGAAAGGGGACACAACTGGGATAGCTGACCCCAACTGACCAAAGGGATATTCTGTACAATATGACGTCATGCTCAGCATGTAAAGCTGGGGGAAGAAGAAGGAAGACAGAGATATTCAGAGTGATGGTGTTTGTCTTCCCAAGTAACTGTTAGGCATTATGGAGCCCTGCTTTCCTGGAGATGGCTGAACACCTGCCTGCCCATGGGAAGTGATGAATGAATTCCTGGTTTTACTTTGCTTGTGCACAAAGTTTTGCTTTACCAATTAAACTGTTTTTATCTCAATCTAAGAGTTTTCTCACTTTTACCCTTCCAGTTCTCTCCCCTATCCCACTAGGGGATAGTGACAGAGACAAAAAGGTCTTCAGATTTATTCTGTGAATACCCAACCAACTTCTGAAATACAGCTACAAACACACTCAAAATCCATTTTAAGAAAAAAAAAAAAATCATGGAATTAATTTATCAATGCATATGTCATGATTGCTTTAATGTTTTATTGTTTAAATGAACAAAAAGTTCAACTCTAAAATTGATTTTTTACTATTTTATATAGCTTTATTTTGTAAAATTTCCTCAAGAAAATACTGACAGAACTCAGGAAAACTATGATAACTAAGAAGGACACAGAAAATTGAAAATTTTCTTCTTACAGTAAAAGTTATCCAGCATCTCACAGGCAGACCTTAAGCAATATAAACAGTAGATTAGCAAGCCCTACATTACCAGAAAGTGCAAAAGGTGGTACACTGTTGCTGTAACAAGTGATCTAGTTTTACAAACACTTTCAAAAACATGCCAATATGTTTTTTCTTTCTCCTTACTTCCTGTGTTTGGAAAACTGATATCTGAGAGCTTGCTTGGGCCTGAAAGATGGATGTATCTCTCTTAAAAACCATGTATTTCAAAGTGTACAACTTATAAGGCAGAGTTTTGGATTTTTTGTTTCTTAGCTTTTAAAAAGAAGGGGTTTTTTTTTAAATATCCTTGGTATTTCAACTAGGTATTGCTTATTTTAAATGTTTTTTTCCTCAGATCCAGGTCAAATATGATAAATTCAGATATGCTGTCCTTTCTACACAGCAGATCATTTGCAGGAAAACCTCTCCAGTAAATATAACTTGAAAGAACCTGAATGCATTGTAAGTAAAATGTCCTTGTGTAGCAGAAATACGTTTATTACCAGTTACACATTCAAAATTTTATTTAACTGAGCCATACAATAAATTAAACACATTACTGTTTTATATTGTACTGCCAAGCTTTATTACACATAGGCAAACATAGTTTCTTTGAGCTTATTCATACATTAAAGACAATTTGTCTGGCAACCCATAAATTCTTCAACTTTTGTGCATACAGAAAAACAAATGTCTGGAAGGAGGAAGAAAAAGTAACAATGGAATGAATGTCCAGTTATTTACATCCTAAATGTGTCTTAATGGATGTGACGCCACTGAGATGTGGTCATAAAGGGGACAGTGGAGTTCACTGATTAAAATAAGTAAAAATGTATTCTCTGAAGATTTTCATGGATTGTACATTTTAAATTTGACTGATTAAATCAATTTCGTCTTACAGAGATTGGTTTGTACATCAGTCTCTGTTATGATTTTGATGAGTCAAAAGAGCCAGGAGCTAGGAAAATCTCTTCAGCTGGCTACAGTGTTCCTGTCATTTATTCATAGTTTCAGTACAAAGGAACAGGAAGGATAGTAGCTGAACTGCTACTGTTCTCTAGTTAAGATTAACTGAAGAAATACCTTTTGACTATTACCATAATTCCAAAGTAGCAGAAGCAAAGTGCTAACATTTAAACTTGCTGAAAGGATGTTTATCTGTATATAAACTCTCTACCTGCAAGACCTTTTACTCTTCTGCAACTGGCAGGATAGACCCTTTGAAGATCCAAGTTGAATTTCTGAATCTGGTAGCCTCGCAGATGTAAAGTTGCTGTACCCATGTTCTCAAGGTCAGCAAGTGCAAGGTTGACCACACACTCCCAATAGACATGTATGGATGCAAAAAAATATGCACACGTGAATGGCCACGTGGATTAACGCAGGCAGAGAACAGTGCCTTACCAACACCTCCATAAATACATTGCACTCAACAAATATGAATGTTGTTGTTTTACCCCAGCTGGCAGCTGAGCACCATACAGTTGCTTGCTCATTCTCCCCCAGCGGGATGAGAGAGAGAATCGAAAGTGTGAAAGTGAGAAAACTCGTGGGTTGAGATAAAAGACAGTTTAATAAGTAAAGTAAAAGCCACACGCAAGCAAAGCAAAACAAGGAATTCATTCACCATTTCCATGGGCAGGCAGGTGTTCAGCCATCTCCAGGAAAGCAGGGATCCATCATGTGTAATGGTTACTTGGGAAGACAAACACCATCACTTCTAACACTGCTGCCCCTTCCCTCTTTTTCCCCCAGCCCCTTATATTCTGAGCATGATGTCATATGGTATGGAATATCCCTTTGATCAGTTTGGGTCAGCTGTCCTGGCTGTGTCTCCTTCGAACTTCTTATGCACCCCTAGCCATCCCACTGGTAGGGTGGTGCGAGAAGCAGAAAAGATCTTGGTTCTGTGTAAGCACTGCTCAACAACAACAAAAATATCTCTATATAACAAAAACATCTCTATATTATCGACACTGTTTTCAGCAAAAATCCAAAACACAGCCCCATACTAGCTACTATGAAGAAAATTAACTCTATCTCAGCTGAAATCGGGACAATGGACAGCATGGTTGGCCTGATCCTGTTCCTGCTTTGTAGCTGATCAAGGTTGGAGTCTGCTGGTGGAATATGTCCACACGATATGGAGCACACCCATGGATCTACCCAGTAGATCAGCCAGTAGGTCCCAACATGCCCTAGTCTCCCACATTGCTGGCTCCTGGACATATGAGCCCCAGAGATTTACAGTTCCACTCCAGTTACTACTACTTAGATCTCTCAGGCTATTTGCTGTCTGTTCCAGCTTGAAGTTCACTAGCATTAGCATGTTTACATTCAGAATAGAGTACAGAATAAGTTAGTAATGCAATTTAGTAAAAATACAGATTCCATAGAGCTCATTGAAACAAGCATGCTGACCAGCAACACGTACACTCAGCCAACCCCTTTTATACTCTTCTCCCTCCATTTTCCCAAGCTTGTTTGTCCCTGATTCACCTTGATCTCTCCCCTTTCTTGCCTTTACTCTTTACCTTAAACATCCCATAAGTCTTCCACATTCCCACAATGTCCTTAAAACATTCCCCAGTAAATTTCACATGATTCTCAAATGTTCTTCACCCTGTATGCCATAAGTCTGAAGCCCTTCTAGGCAATAACCCCTCTAGTCTGCAAGGATTTCTGGGAAGAGAATCTTTTTGGTTGACTAATCCTGTGGAGTCTCACATCAGGGACAATAATCTTGTTGTTCTCCTTTGTTAGTCTTAGACCATCTGATTCTGTATGGTCTGTTTGCCTTGATTAGGTTACTAAAGTTTCTCCCCCTGTCATTGTTTATCTGACCTTTACTGGATCTTTATATTTTTTGCCTTTAGTAATGTAACCTAATACTATTTTTCTAAGGATTAACCTTAATCTATAATAATCCTGGGTTTAACAAAACAAAATTAAACCAGCCAGCCAACAACCAAATGGAAGAAAATCTTTGTGAAAGAAACTCCTCAATACAAAAAGAGCCTCTGAGGAATGAATGCATCCGTAATCTATATTAGCTGTCCTTTCAGGGTCCTGTTAGGTTTGGCAGATTAGATTTAATGTGATATTCCAATCCCTAAATCACCCTTTCTTTAAGTGTTGAGCTTTACAACTTTGGCATGGATCCAAAGGGGAGGTTAATGCCTCAGAATTGTCTGATCTGTATTCTGCAAATTTGGGGAATTATCCATCTGAGGTATGAGACTTTATTAACTCAACATAGCTATTTAATTTAGGATGTGATGAACTGTGCTGTGAAAGATGACATAATGCATATCATCCTAAAGTAAATGTTCATATTTGGTTGGAAGAATTTTTTCCCAGAAGTGTCCCTTTCTCTCCACTGACTATAAAGGGAGCCAAACTCAATTCAGCTGCTGAAATATAGATGTCTAGTGCCATTTCAGATGCTATACAGCATCTGAGACAACTGCATGTGGTTGGAAGTTATGACAGACTCTGAAGAAGACCCACAGCCCCTGAACAGATGGAGTTCCTGGATTATGGGAACTTGGACATCTCAAATTACTCTAGACAGCTCTGCTTAGGCAATTAGAGCCTGCCCTTACTCTTCTGCATTTCTGTACTGAGATGTGATGAATCTCCATCCTACAGTCTTACATAAAGCATCAATAAGGCATTCAGTAAGCTATTAAAGGGCAAGTTCTACACTATTTTGCACCTTAGCTTTTCTTTTGGATCATGTACAAGTTCAGCAAAATACCACTTTTAACAGGGTAGAGTGGAGAGACAGACTAACTGGCTAAGTAGCAGCTCTGCTGAGAAGGATCTTGGATCTTGGTGGACAGTAGGTTAAGCAAGAGTCAATGGTGTGCCTTGGTTGTCATGAAGGAGCAGCATACCAGGCTGTATCAACAGAACAAGGGAAGTGAGTATTCCCCTTTATTTATCACTCATTAGCTGCATCAGGAATACTGCATCCAACTTTGGACTTACCAATACAAGAAGGATGTTGATCACCTGGAGTGAGTTCATTGGAGAGCCACCCAGATGGTTAGGGGCTGGAGCACTTGCCTTGTGAGGAAATGCTGAGGGACAAGGCCTGTTTAAACTGGAGAAGAGAACACTTTGGGAGGACCTAAGAGCAGTTTCCTAGTGTGTAAAACAAGGTTACTGACAGTGCCAGGCTCTTTACTGAAATGCATGGTGGGAGAACAAGAGACAGTGGCCATAAATTGAAATGAGAGGTTGTGACTGGATATAATGAAAACAAAATCTGAGTGAAGATAAGTAAGCACTGGAAAAAAGAAGGGGCCTAGGTGAGGCTGGATGTGTAGGTGGGAGAAGGTGTTTAAATTTTTTGGGTTTATTTATTTTAATTGGCAATAATTTAAATTAATTTTCCCCAATTTAAGTCTGTTTTGTCTGTGACAGTAATTGGTAAGCAATCTCCCTGTCTTTATCTCGACCCATGAGGCTTTTCATCTTATTTTCTCCCCCTGTCCTGTTGATGAGGGGCACTAAGTAAATGGCTGGGTGGGGGTCTGGCAGCTGGCAAATGCTAACCCAGCACATTAGGTTACATAATTGGAATACAGCAGCCTGTATTCCTTAACCTTGCTCACTGCTATGTTAGATGCTTGAGTTACAGAAGAAAAAAAAAAAAGAGGAAGAAAAAAAACTTTAATCACTGAAGTGTTCAGGTGAGGTTTTCTGTATCTCTCTTAGGCACATGTATTCAATCTGGTTTGTGGCTCATGGGTTTAAAGGCTATTTTTAATATATTTTAACAAACTTTAATAAATTTTCCCCAAAATCTTTTTATTCAATTACATCATATTTATATCTCATCCAAGAAAAAATTAGTACAGTCAAGCTCTGTCTTTTCTTCAGGACAAACCATGATTTTTGAAAATACATCAGTCCCTGAAGAATGAAAAATGAATGCTTTATTGGGTGAGTGCCATTCTGAATGGCTGCCAATGTTTAAAGTATATGATACTGGAAAGAAATAGACTGTTCCCTTACCTGATAGCTAGCTTGTAAAATTTTCAATAGTAACTTCATTATATGTTAGAGGAATAATCACTTCCATCACCATTGCTATGTTGACAAATTGAAAATAACAATACTGGCAGCACTTCGCACGTTTTTGGTGCTAAAGTAATTTTTTCCTCGTTTTTTAACATTGTGAGGAGATTGACTGAGTACTGAGAATCTTTGTTGGTGTAGAAAGATAGATTCCCTGAGTTCTTTCAAACTTTGAACTAGGAGCAGATGATACTACTGCATTATTTCAGCTGTTGCAAATTTATATGACTTAGCCTCTAGATTTCAACAGGGCTATTTTATTTAGTTATTTGTGCTAACTCATGACAAAATGAGAACTCTACGAGACTACTGAAGACTGTAAAAATGGAGAATCCTGAAGATTTTCAGTGAAATAATTTCCCCCCTGAGGAAAGTGTACAGGGCAAAATAACAACAATAAGCAGAAATATTGAGGCTAATACTACTGGGATTTTTTACCAGTGGAAAGCACTTAAATATTGCTTTACTCTCATTATAGAATCCTTCAAATAATGGATAAAAAGAATCAGATTCAGTTCTGTAAAGTTTAACTGTCTAAGATACATTTCATGAACATAACTAGAGATCTAGGTTGCTGTTGCAGTCACTCAGTGAGATAGGCAACCACAGGAGGAAGTTTAATCCACTTCTCTTTATATTCCACAACAAACTGTGGGATGACACATCAAGGTCAGAGGGACGAGGTGCCAACGAGAGCCCTCTACCTGTTGCTCAGAGACGTGCTGGATACACTGCAGCACACTTGAAGTCTAATGGAGATGAGCCAGGAGCTCCTGAGGTAATAGGAACCAACAGGGAAACACCAGTGAAGTACCTCAAAGGAATTCCAGCCACTCCAGCCAGTCAGTCCCCTTCATCAGGGGCCCAACTTACATGCCTCTATGCAAACGCAGGTAGCATGGGGAATAAACAAGAGGAGCTGGAGACATGCACATGCCTGCAGGGCTATGATCTTATTGGCATCACAGAGACGTGGTGGGATGGGTCCTATGAGTGGAGTGTTGGAATGGAAGGAGAGAGGCTCTTTAGGAAGGACAGGCAGGGGAGACAAGGAGGGGGTGTGGCCCTCTATGTCAATGACCAGCTGGAGTGCATGGAGCTCTGCCTGGGGATGGATGAGGAACTGACCAAGCGCTTCTGGGTGAGGATTAAAGGGAGGGAAGGGACAGGAGACATTAGAGTGGGGGCCTGCTACAGGCCACCTGACCAGGAGGACCGATTGGATGAGGCCCTCTACAGGCAGATAGGAGTGGCCTCACCTTCACACGCTCTGATCCTCATGGGGGACTTCATTTACCCCAATATCTGTTGGAGGGACTACACAGCAGGGCACAAGCAATCCAGGAGGTTCCTGGAATGCATTGATGATAACTTCCTTCTCCAAGGGATAAAGGAGCTAACAAAGAGAGGTGCCGTGCTGGACCTTGTTCTCACCAACAAGGAGGGGCTGGTGGGGGATATGAAGCTCAAAGGCAGCCTTGGCTGCAGTGGCCACGAAATGGTGGAGTTCAGGATCCTCAGGACAGCAAGGAGGCACGCAGCAAGCTTGCTACCCTGGACTTCAGGAGAGCAGACTTTGGCCTGTTCAGGGACCTGCTTGGTAGAGTACCATGGGACAAAGGCCTGGAGGGAAGAGGGGCCCAAGACAGCTGGTTAGTGTTCAAGCATCACCTCCTCCAAGCTCAGGAGTGATGCACCCCAGCAAAGAGCAAGTCAGGTAAAAATGTCTGGAGGCTTGCATGGATGAACAAAGGAGCTCCTGGGCAAAGTCCAACACAAAAGGGAAGGCTACAGAGGCTGGAAGCAAGGGCAGGTAGCCTGGGAGAAATACAGAGAAATTGCCTGAACAGCCAGGTATCAGGTTGGGAAAGCCAAAGCCCTGATAGAATTAAATCTGGCCAGGGGTGTTAAGGACAACAAGAAAAGTTTCTATAATTACATCAGTGATAAAAGGAAGATGAGGGAAAATGTGGAATGAAACAAGAGGCCTGCTTAGCTGGGATATGGAGAGGACTGAGGTACTCAATGACTTTATTGCCTCAGTCTTCACTGGCAAGGGCTCTAGCCACACTGCCCAAGTTGCAGAAAGCAAAGGCAGGGACTGAGAGAATGAAGAACCACCCACCGTAGGAGAAGATCAGGTTCGAGAAGATCTAAGGAACCTGCTGGTGCACAAGTCCCTGGGACCTAATGAGATGCATCCGTGGGTCCTAAGGGAACTGGTGGATGAAGTGGCTAAGCCACTCTCCATCATATTTGAGAAGTCATGGCAGTCCGGTGAAGTTCCACTGACTGGAAGAGGGGAAACATAACCCCCTTTTTTAAAGAGAGAAGAAAGAAAGACCAGGGGAACTACAGACGGGTTAGTCTAACTTTTGTGCCTGGCAAGATCATGGAGCAGATCCTCCTGGAAACTGTGCTCAGGCACAGGGAAAATGAGGTGATTGATGACAGCCAACATGGCTTCACTAGGGGCGAATTGTGCCTGACAAATTTGGTGGCGTTCTACTATGTGGCTTACAGCATTGGTGGACAAGGGAAGAGTGACTGCTGTCATCTACCTGGACTTCTGCAAAGCATTTGACATTGTCCTGCATGAAGTCTCCTTGTCTCTAAATTGGAGAGACATGGATTTGATGGATGGTCGACTTGGTGGATAAGGAATTGGCTGGATGGTCACACTCAAAGAGTTGCGGTCAATTGCTCAATGTCCAAGTGGAGACCAGTGACGAGTGGCATTCCTCAGGGATCGGTGTTGGGATCGGCTCTGTTTAACATCTTTGATGGTGACATGGACAGTGGGATCAAGTGCACCCTCAGCAAGTTTGCCAACGACACCAAGCTGTGTGGTGGGGTCGACACACTGGAGGGAAGGGATGCCATCCAGAGGGACCTTGACAGGCTTGAGAGGTGGGCCCATGTGCACTGCATGAAGTTCAACAAGGCCAAGTGCAAGGTCCTGCACATGGTTTGGGGCAATCCCAAGCACAACTACAGGCTGGGCATGGAATGAATTGAGAGCAGCCCTGAGGAGAAGGACTTGGGGGTATTGAATGGTGAAAGGCTCAACATGATGTGGTAATGTCTGCTTGCAGCCCAGAAAGCCAACTGTATCCTGGGCCGCATCAAAAGAAGTGTGACCAGCAGGTCGAGGGAGGTGATTCTGCCCCACTACTCCGCTCTTGAGAGACCCCACCTGGAGTACTGCATCCACTTCTGCAGCCCCATCATAAGAAAGACATGGACCTGCTTGAGCAAGCCCAGAGGAGGGCCATGATTTAAAAAAACAAAAAAAACCAACAACATCAACCAACCAAAAATACCAACCCCCCAAAAAAACCCCCAACAATGTTAATGAAAGAAGTTAGGTGACAAGGAGATTTAAGAAAACAGGAATTTGGCAGTGTCATGTTGTCATTGTTAAGACCAAATTACACTGCAGATGCTAAATAGACTTTGATACTAAAACATTTTAGTCACAGGTTTCTGCAGTTTTATGCATTACATCACTTTATTGCTTGACAGGAGAGAAAATGTGGTCCAGAAGTTGGATGTGTCATGGTAGAGGCTCCATCCATGCTGTTTGTAGTCCTGGGCCAGGACCCACACTTCCTGGAGTTCTCTCCTCCAGTGACCTAGGGCACCAGGGCTTACGGGATTGGACAGAGAATCCCTGTTTCTTGTATGTCGTGGTCAGAGTCATTCAGTGCCTAATAGCTAGCTGTCGCTGATGCTCATGATCTGCTCCTCTGGAAAGTTCTGGATATGTTCACAACTTTCACACTAATTGACATGTTTGCAGCTTTCACAACTAACGTTTAGCAGGCCGGTTATGTTCAGGGTACTCCCCTATCCTTATGACTAAGCTATTCCCTATTAGGCTAACTGCAGTTATGTTAAGACTTCTTGTCAAGTAGGCCTAATTTATACTATCTGCACACAGTGTATGACTGAAGAATAGCAAGCAGAACACATATGTATAAATATGCATTCTATAAAAAAAAGAAAACCACAGGTTTTCTAGCTTAATTTGATCTCATTATAATACAGAATTTTAGAATGAATCGTAAAAGAAAGACCAACTGAAAACTAACAAGTAAATAGAAAATATAATAAAATTTAAGATCTATTTGTAGGAAAAAACACCTGATGTTTGAAGAAAAAAAACAAATAAAAAGAGGACAATAAGTAGTTCTACTAATTATGAGTCTCAGTGTTAGGAAAGGTTACATTAACTATGTTTATTATTTGCTTCAACACAGAAGTTCTGAATGTGCAGTATTAAGCAATGGCAGGTCATCGAAGTGGTTTTATTTAAGTAAGTCTAACTGAAATAACAAAGCGTGAAGTAGACTTACTCTAGTAAAATCAGCAGAGTAGGACAGGGACTTCAAGCAGAATTCAGCCTATGCAAGGTTTGAATTTCTCTAAGTGTGGGCATGGGTGTCCTTCCTTATAGGAAATACAATTCGGGGTATTTTTATTGGAGACAGAGAAGCATGAATATTTTTGAAAAAGCAAACAGTGACATTTTATGTAAGAAATCACATATATCCTAATCACTCCTTTCCATGAAAAAGTAATTGAAAGTGGAGAATGGATAGAATACCTTAAATAATAAGTAGGAATAGATACTCCATCTTATTAGAAATGACTGAAAGACTCAGACTGTTTATCTCAGAAAAATAAAGGGGGAGACTTGTGATTACTATGTACAGATACATCTGTGGGTGAAAGCTAGAGCAGCAATGCTTTTGGAAAGTGCTGGTTCAAGAACAAGTAGATTTAATCTGCCCTCAGATGCATGTATGGAAGAACTTGAAAAAGAGACCCCACCATAAGAGAGGAATACTTTGATATTATTCTATAATAACACTATTGAAGATAAGAAGTCTAACTAGTGAGAGTCTGATAAATTTATGAAGAGTTTTGTTCATAAATAAATAATAGAGTTTGCCAGACTGACCTTTCGGTTTAGGAAAGCCAAAGCCAGCCTGGAGCTGGATCTGGAAAGGGATGAGAAGGACAACAAGAAAGGATTCTACATGTAGAAAAACAGCAAAAGGAAGGCTAGGGGAAATGGGACAGGGAACCTGATGACAAATGACATGGAAAAGGCTGAGGTACTCAATGACTTCTTAGCCTCCATCTTCACTTCTAAGACTGGTCTTCAGGAATCCCAGGCCCTTAAGACCGGGGGTAGAGGGCTTGGGGAAGTCTGGAACAAGGAAGGCTTGCCTTTGGAGGAGGAGGTTTAGGTTAGGGGCAAGAAGGAATACGCAGAGAACTAAACATCAATCAGCCAGTTCCTGGAAAGGTGAAAATCCTACTGGAAAGTATTCCCAAAAACATAAATAACAGGAAGGGTATTGGGAGTAGTCAGGACGGATTTATGAAGGGCAAGTCACGCTTGACCAAACTGTTGGCCTTCTACTATGAGGTGACTCATTTGGTGTGTGAGGGTATAGCAGTGGATGTGATTTACCTTCATGTTAGAAAGGGTTTTGAAACTGTCTCCCATAACATCATCATGGACAAGATTAAAAAGTGCAGGTTAGATAAGTGAACAGCGAGTTAGCTTGAAAAGGGGCTGAAAGGCTGGGCCCAGAGTGTTCTGATAAGTGACACAAAGTCTTGTTGGAGGCAAGTCACTAGTGGTGTACCCCAGGTGCCAGTAATGGGGCCCATACTGTTCAATATCACAGACTGCATTCACAACAAGCACTTAGATGACAGAAAACTGGGAGGACTGGCTGACAGACCAGATACTTGACCTGCCATTCTGAGAAATCTTGACAGGCTGGAGAAAGGGGCCAACAGGAACTTCATGAAGTTCCGGAAAGGGAAATGCAAAGTCTTGTTTGAGGGGAGGAATAACCCTATGCACCAAAACAGGCTGGGGGCTGACTGGCTGGAAAACAGCTTGACATAAAAGGACCTCCTGGTAGTCCTAGTGGAAAACAAGCTGAACATGAGCCACTAATGTAATGTGCCCTTGCAGCAAACACCAATGGCTTCCAGAGCTGCATTAGGAAGAGCATCACCAGTGAGTCAAGGGAGGTGATCCTTCCACTCTAATCAGTGCTGGTGATCCTCACCTGGAGTGCTGTGTCTAGGTCTGGGGTCCCCAGTACAAGAAAGATAGGGACTTACTGGGGCAAGTCCAACGTGGGGTCATGAAGATGATGAAGGCACTGGAGAATCTTATGAGAAGGGGATGAGGGAGCAGGTACTGTTAAGTTTGCAGAAAAGAAGTCTCAGTGAAGAGCTGATCAATATGTTTAAATTCTGACGGGACAGAATGGAGAAGAGGGAGCCAGACTCTTCTTAGTAGTGTCCACTGGCAGGACAAGAGGCAATGGGCACAAATTTAAAAAACTCATGAACATAATTTTGAATCAAAGAAAGCACTTTTGGGTTTTGGTGAGGTTTTTTTTGTTTATTTTGGTTTTGTTTTTGTTTTTACTGTGAGGATGACTGAACACTGGAACAGGTTGTCCAGGGAGGCTTTGGAGTCTCTATCTTCGAAGAAACTTAAAAACCAACTGAACATGATCCTGGGAAATCTGCTCTAGCTGACTTTGCTTGAGCAGGGGCAGTTGGACTAGATGGTCTCAAGAGGTCACATCTGGTCTCAATGATTCTACAGTTCTGTGAACACAAATTTTTTGTTAGCTATGTAAATTTCCTGGGGGGGGAAGGAAGGGAAACAAACTCTTTGACACCTAAGACAATTAAATCAGTAGGTAGGATCTTGAAATCAGTAGTCTAACTCTGTGTGCTGACTGAAATACAGATAACTAATTTACATTCTGAATCTAGATTTTTATACTGTACTGAAAATAAATTGAATGTCTTTCAAAAAAATTTATATATAATATTGTCAGAGGGAAATACTGGATGGTATGTATCAAATACTTTTTTCTGGGAAAGTCCTTTTAAGGACTCACTTCTAGTGAAGTCTTTGAAAATGACAATGACAGAAGCTAGTGGCTACGCCAAATGTCACAGTAATGATCATTCAAGTGTGCCACATATAAAACTCTTGAGAGTAATATAATTATCTTGTAACCTAAACTGAACTCACACTAATCCCTAAACTTGCATATCCTTTAAAATAGGAGATTACTTTACAACAAAAGCAATGCCCTGAAAATTAAGGCAAGAATGTTTAAAATTTTGTAGGATGGTGGAATAATATTACAGTTTTGACATGGCGTTAATGGATGGCAATTGTAATAGATATAAAATTTATTAATTTCTAGCAGTGATTTCTTTATTAAAAGAAAAAAAGATTATTTGAAAATTTAATGGAGCAAATATTGCTAAAAAATGTAGTTCGTTACTATCCTTGTAACTTTAACAGATGAAGGCATCCCAGTTGTATTAACCCCCAAACAATTTAACGTTAAAACTGATGGCAATGGTGAATCTCAGTTAACTGAGAAACCCCAGAAGACTCGTGGGCTGAGATAAAGACAGTTTAATAAGTAAAGCAAAACCATGCGCACAAGCAGAGCAAAGCAAGGAATTCATTCACCACTTCCCATGGGCAGGCAGGTGTTCAGCCATCTCCAGGAAAGCAGGGCTCCATCACGTGTAATGGTTACTTGGTAAGACAAATGCCATCACCCTGAACGTCCTCCCCTTCTTCTTCCCCCAGCTATATATGCTGAGCATGATGTCATATTATATGGAATATCCCTCTGGTCAGTTGGGGTCAGCTGTCTCAGCTGTGTCTCCTTCAAACTCCTTGTGCACCCCCAGCCTACTGGCTGGTGGGGTGGGATGAGAAGCAGAAAAGGCCTTGGCTCTGTTTAAGCACTGCTCAGCAATAACAAAACCGTCACTGTGTTATCAACACTGTTTTCAGCACAAATCCAAAATGTAGCCCCATACTAGATACTATGGAGAAAATTAACTTTCTCCTAGCCAAAACCAGCACATTGCCCCACATTCTGAAACACCAGTAGCGTGTATGTCACATTCTCATCAGCGTATCTTCTGTTCTACCAAACCACTTTTGTCAGTCTACACAAACTGCTAATGTAGCTATAACTGTAGTTAATCAACTGTTCTCAAGTAAAAGTGTGTTTTTCTTATGGAAGGTGCCTATTATTCAATTCAGGATCATCTTTTCAGATTGTTAGATATGAATATTCCATAGTGGTGTAGTGTGAACAGAATCCCTGTGAATGCCTGTAAAAGCAACTACATCTCTCCATTTTTCCTGCCAGAAGCATGCACATTTTGATTCCTAAATGCTTCATATTTAGAAGTAAGTTAGTACAAGATAAATTCTAGTACTTTGCTAATATTCTTTATTTATGGCCCCTACTTTTAGGAGGCATCTAAAATGAAGATATAAATTAAAAAAAAAAAAAGATATTTCTATCGATCTTGCTCTTCAGAAAGTCTGCAGTGACTTCAATTACCCACACAAGTTACTCTGAAAAAAAAAAAAAACCCAAACAAAAATAAAACACGGAAAAGAGATGTCAAGAAATAAAACCTAGATTGTTTAAGAGAATGACCTTCAGGGAGTTGTAGTGTGATACCAGTTATACATTAAATCATGACATCCAATGTCATTATGGAAAAAACTTTCACATTAGCTCATTTGTTATTTCCACTTTGGGATCATAGGATCATATGATCATAGGGTATCCTGAGTTGGAAGGGACCCATAAGGATCATTGAGTCCAGCTCCTGGCTCCACACAGGACCAGCCGAATCAGAGCATATGACTGAAAGCATTGTCCAGACACTTCTTGAACTCAGTCAAGCTCGGTGCTGTGACCACTTCCCTGGGCAGCCTGTTCCAGTGCCCGACCACCCTCTCAGTGAAGAACCTTTTCCTGATATCCAACCTAAACCTCCCCCGTCGCAGCTTCATTCCGTTCCCATGGGTTCTATCACTGGTCACCAGAGGGAGGAGATCAGCGCCTGCCCCTTCGCTCCCCTTCGTGAGCAAGTTGTAGGCCGTGATGAGGTCTCCCCTCAGTCTCATCTTCTCTAGGCTGAACAAACCAAGGGACTTCAGCCTCTCTTCACACGTCTTCCCCTCTAGACCCTTCACCATCTTTGTTGCCCTCCTTTGGACACTCTCCAATAGTTTTATGTCCTTTTTGTACTGCGGCGCCCAAAACTGCACGCAGTACTCGAGGTGAGGCCACACCAGCGCAGTGTAGAGTGGGACAATCACTTCCCTAGACCGGCTAGCAATGCCATGCTTGATGCACCCCAGGATACAGTTGGCCTTCCTGGCAGCCTTTACTGATTTCTTTTTCCTGAATCATGAGATACACATTTAGATCATATTTTTTGCTGCTGTACAATGATTCAGTGGGATATAACTTAACTAAATTCAAGTAATTACATCAGTTTAGATCAGCCATGAATTTTTCTGTGTATATATAAAAAAAAAAGTTCTTTTTAGCTTCAGAATTCATTATATTGATTCTGTAAGATTTGTTTAAAAACTAGTATAAAAGCATAGCAGGTAAAAGGATGAAATTATTATGTTATGCAAAAGAATATTTTGCCTACAATTATAATTATGGTATCTAACTAAACAAAATGTTTAAAGGCACTCATGTTGTGCGTGTCTAAATGACATCTACAGGGCAAAAGGGAAGAAATATTGCCGTATTTTTCCTTCTCATTTTTATTTCATAAGAAATCTAGAATAAAGTCAGGTATGATTTTACAGTATTCAGAACATATTAGAAGTTAGATTTTATGTCCTGGGCATGCTTTTACAATATTCAAAACATTAAAAGAGGCTAGATTTTATGTACTGGAAGTGCACTTTTCTTCTAATCAATGTACTTGTACTGTACTGTGGTTAATGGAAATGTGATGTAATTTTAAAAGTGAATCATTGCACAAAACCTCCTTACTTGCAGCTGCAGTATTTGTTATTCAATATTATGTGAAGCTCATCGACTACAGTGCTGGGAGATGAATCTTCTAATTGATACTATAGTTTAATACACACTTAAATAATTTTGGGGTTTCTGGACAAATCTCCAATTGCTAACAGTTCCATTTCTAAATTTTATAAGTATCCTATAACCTACCCATTTTCTGTGTTCTTAAGATGGGCATTTACATAACATTGCCTAATGAAATCTGAGCTGACTGGTTCTTTCTTTCCATTGAAATGGGCTTAGTCAGCCTTCTCCAACATCCCCGATCGTACAGTATTTATAGCCCTTTGCTAAAAGACACAGTATGTTATTTCTGTGCAATGGAAAACATATTCAGCATTTTTCATGCCTCAGAACAACATCTGGTATTTTATCTTCGCTGTTATTAAGAAATAAAATTATACCAGTAGGCAGACTAAAGTAAGCTACAATTTGCTCTGCTTGAACTGTTTTCAGATGGACGTCCTTACCTTCAGCTAGTGTATTTGTGGTGTGCTTTCTTGAGTTTAGTCTTGAGATAACTCTGAAATGTGTTCTGACTTTTCTGTATGGGATAAAATGTTCTTACAAGGTGATGCCAAGAGATTATTGGTGTATACTGTATGGGACTGCATATAAATTTGAGTAATGATTTAGAGTAATATTTTATTTGCAGTTTTCAGAATTCAAGCCCTGCCCCAAAATCTCCATAAAACTCTAATGTTCTTACTAAATTTTACATGTAACCAACCAGATTTACATGTCTTTCTCACAATATCTAATGCAGTACACAGACTGTCAAAAATCATTGTTGGGATTTCTGAAATGTGGAGACCTTAAGATTTACTTTTTTGTGAAGGGATGAATTCTATGCTCGTTAATTAAAGTGTGTCCATGTTGGGGACTGAAGCATAAGCGCTAGCTTGAAATCAAATACCTGAGACACTCTAGGTACAGCAGACTAGAATTATTTCAATGTGGGCTGCTTCATGTACATGAATCAGATCATATAAAGAAAGTGCAGTGTATACATTTTTCCACTGGAAGAGTATGAAGTCTATTATAAGGCACTCAATCATAAATTAATGTGGTAGAGGAATACAAGATTATTTTGAGTATCTTTTGTTGTATTTTATGAGTATAATCTGTTGTAGTCTTAATTTACTTCAGACTCTTTGGGATGGTGACTTTGAGACCACACTAAGATCAATAGTAAAATTCCCACTGAATTCACAGGAGGTCAGGCTTTTACTCAATATATTAGATTTTTTGGGATTCTTATAGGATATTTACTGATGCATCAAACTTAAAGATAAAAATAAGGAGGATGAAACAGAGTAAGTATTTCTTTTCTAAAGTACTGCACATTAATCTGATATCTAATTTTTGCAGGGAGTATATATGTCTGTTCTCTAGAATAGAGTAGGTTTGCAGGATTTTTAACACTTTTCAAAATCCATTTAAGTTCTTAGTGATATCTTGAGCAAAGCAATTGCACAGACCAATGACAACCCTTCAAAACAATTTACAAAAATCAATAAAGGTTTTATTGCAGGTAGATACTAATCATTGAATAAAGAACAAGCAAGTAAAGACTTTATTTCAATAAGCAAGGAAATGAGTTAATATGTTTGTGTGGTTTTTTATTTTCTTTCTCCAGAAAGCTAAAATTTGATAATTTTCAAGAGAAAACATCCAGGCTGTTAAATAGTAAAGGACAAAAGAAATAAAAGGTTTGTTTATTTATTTTTAGTTTTATATTAACTTTCAAAAAATATATTAATCTTTCAAAATATGGTTCCATGTGTGAAATTTATGACCTTTTAATGAAATTAATAAAACCAAGGAAATAAGGACTTGTTTGCATTCAAATTAATCTAACTGAAATAAAGCATGAGATTTGGAGCAAAACATTGTTCGCAATATATGTGATAATGGTTCTCAACATAGGAAAATTTGGCCTCCCTTCTCATGTTGGCTTTGTCCTGGACCTGTCAGAAGTCTGTAGAAAAATATATTTTTAATGTATTGTTTAACAGTATCTCAAAATCTAACTTTTCAGCTGCAATGAAGCTAGAGTTTTCTCCTCTGTAAAGAGCAGCAAAATTTCATTCAATCTGACTTTAACTGCCATTAGCAAAAGTTATGCTTATACTGCAGATTTTTCTCTGTATTTTTAACAATACTGTTTCTTGTTAGACTTGGCTTTGATGGTAAATCAAGCTAACCAAAGCAGAAAATATAAAAATAAAATATCCAACTGTGATAATTTCTTTTGGAGCAACACTTGCCCCCCTCCCCCACCCCTTTTCAGGTAGCTAGATTAAATTTCCTAGATCAGATTCTCCTACCTTTTTTTTGCTTGCTTGCTTTTTTGAATATTCTCAAGTAAAGCCAACCCATCATCATCTTCATCTTCATCTTCATGGTCATCATCAATTATTATTATACATTACAGTGTCACAACTGTGACAGCAATACAAAAAGAGTGAGTATTGTTTTTCCGACTATTCATGCACTATTTGTGTATTGTACAACCACAGTCTGTATAGTACTAGTTCATAACTTACATTTTTTGCTAAAATCATAGTGTATTAATATTTAATAAATAAATAAATGGCCAAAATCTGCCTCTCTGCATGTTAACTGTGATGCTATTAACTCCGTGGAATAAATTCTTGTGATACTTGAACATATAAAGGAGCAGCATAAACTTTCACACTAGTGTGAACCTTGGTGTTATACAAATGACTGTAATAATTCCGTTAGGAAAAATTCTAAAATTTGCATAAACTAAATTCTAAACTATGCAGTCTTAGCATAAATCCAGATGAAAGTGAGATCAAAGCTCCACAGGTTAAATTTACAGATTTGTTTCAGAATGAGGTAAATGGAAAGTGAATAATCTATTTTGCTTTTCACTTCCTTTTTATCTAGGAAGGACTTGTCATGAAACAAAAGATGTATTTTCATTCTGTTCTCTTTAGCCAGGATTAAGTCACATGACATCAGAAAAATGTCATATCATAGGTGACTTCATGAAAATTTCAAATCAAAGAGATCTGTACCAAATCAACATGTTGACATCACACACACATATTCCCATTTTATAATTATCTTACTTACATTAATCAAGTCTTTTTTGGTCAAGTTTTTTACCAGTGGAAGATTTTACCAGACTTTTTATGCTCCACTGACTTGATATCTCCAATTTCTTTTTAAAATAATTGTATAGGTAGTTCATACTTCTGGAAATCCTGCAATACTCTTTAATCTTTTTTTTTTTACTGCAAAGTTTGTCAACTATAATTAAAATGGTCTGTCATCCCTCATTTTAACCATTGTTATTTGATGTCTGTTTACTTGCATACTCTCAAAAATCAATATATATACATATATGTTCCCTCATATGTCAATAGAAAAAAAGCAAAAGATTAAAGCTAATGATGCAATTGCATGTTTTTGTAGAAAATAGGACATTCTACACTACTGTTGAAACTCGTTAACCCAGGAGCTGATTTTTGGTCTGAAGTTAAGACATCAAATTGTTATTTCAGGGCAAGCTCATTATTTAATTATATGGATTTTATTTGCTTTCTCTCTCCTACTGTTAAAAGCCTCTTACATATATTAGCTCTATTTATTATTGTGTAGTAACAATCAGGCATATTCCTTCTTTTCTGAAAGGATTTTGGAATTTGTGAATGCTAAGGCACATCCAGTTGACTTGAACAGATAGTGCAGTTAGTAGAAAAAGTGGCTGTTGGTTAAGACTCAATAGGAACTTCTTGAAGGACCAGCAAAATATATTTCACAATCTATTTCCTGTTGAATAGTTCTGTGACACTATGAAGGAAACATCTGTGGATTTATTTGCTGGAATGGTTGCTGCCACCAGGAATTTCACTCAAAGTGTTTTATGAATGTGTAGAGTTTCCGGAGTTGATGTGTTCACTTGAAACTGTAGAGCTTTTTGGAGAAATTAAACTAATGAATGATGACTTATAAATATGCTTTCAGATTTGCATATATTAATAAAATTAGACATAGGAGAGTGATAATTTAGTTGTGAGCTCAGCAACTGTGTAAAATTTAATATTATACAACAAGTCCCCAGTGGTTTTGATTCCCACAGTCAATTATTGAGGTCAACTTTTTTTGTTTTATTGCTAGTAAATGATTTTTCCCGAGGGGATGAATTTGAAAAGAAAATCATATAACTAATTTAAATTTGTTTTCAGTGATCAAATTATTTCTTACAATGCCAGGAAAAGTGTTCTGGGTAGAATTTGGAGGGAAAAAACAAACAAACAAACAAAAAAAAAACAAAAAGAAAAAAAACAACAAAACCCCCCTTGTACTATTAATAGTGATGGGGTAGTTGTCTCCATTACAGGAATGTAGCATGATTAAACAATCTATTATTCATAGAATGAATGATTAGTTGTAAACAGCAGCATCAACAGTTCTTTTAAAATACTTTTAATATAATTCCAGATAGTGAGGTTTTGTGGTTAATACTAGTTCGACATCCAAAACTTTGTTCTAAATTTGAATATCTCAAAAGCTGGAAATAATAAGATGTAGTATTTTTGTTCAGACCTTTATGAAGATAGGGATCAGATCAAGAATATCATTAGGAGTCATCTGAGTTTTCATTAGCTTTTCTAAAGCCTATTTCTTTTTGTAGAATAAAATGTAATGAAAACAATACACACTATTTTTATTTCACTCTTAGAAAATTACTTTGTGTTGGGAATATTTTTCAGAAATATACTATAATCTGAAAGTGATGTTTGTGATGTGATTTAACTAATATAAAGAGACAAGGAAGACTGGAGACTCACTTCAGGAGAAATACTGCCGTTCTTAAATGCAGTGCATGCATGGAATTCCAGTGCATAATCCAACACCCTGTGTATTAAAATTTTTAAAATCTATAGTTATTTCTTTATTTTTGTGTGTGTATTTTCTAGTATGCAGGTTAAGTTCAAATGTTGCTTTTAAAATTTTCATGTTCACGAAAAGAAAACATAATCTAAAGCAGTTGTTAAAAAATCACATACTAGATAAATAGAATCTGTGAAGCAGCATCAGTCAAGCACAGTTCTAGTGAAGATAACAGAGCTCCCTTTAGTTTACAATATGCAACTAAGATCAGAATCTGCCACAATCAGACCCTCTCACTGATATGTGATAACATCAAAGCTGGCACTCATTTTCTCATGTAATTCTGGATTTTAGGAGAGAAAAGTGTAGTTTGTTTAATGACAGCATAATTAAATGGAAAGATCATACAAGTAAAGAACTATTTCCTGTAAGAATTCAATCACAAAATGGACATAATACACAGTAAGACTAGCAAACTCTCTGATGCAAACCTATTTGGTAACAAAGCTAAGTGAAACTGAAAAATTTAATTTGATCTGCACAAAAATAACAATTTAGTAACCAACTACATTTTATCTGAACTTTGAGCTTGAATAAACAGTTTGAATAAAGCTTTTAAAAATCTATCTCCCACAGTAGACTGAACATTGCACCTTTCTTCAGATTCATATAGTTAAGAACATTCCTTAAATATTGCTAATGTTTAAGGATTAGATGGAGACAGTTAAGTTTTTACTTGGCTAGTTTTCTTTCTGCAAAATGTTTAGTTCTATTTGGAAGAATAGAATGGCAAGAAAATTTATAGATTATCTCAAGAAAAGAAAGAAGCTGCTGTCAGGGCACCTCAGATACTGCTAGGTGTGTAAGTAGTCATAATAGTCAGCATAGTCAATGAAGTACTGGAAAAATATTAATTGAAGTGAAGCTCTAATTGGTCACCTGAATGATTTGCTAGGGTTCATTTACTGTGTTGACCAGGGATTCAGTTCAGCTGCCTGTGCATTTACAGCCTGTGCTCTCTGATACTTTCTAAGCTATCCAAGACATCGGCACAGGACTGATAACATAATACAGGATCTAGAGCAGAGGCAGCTGAAGGTGAGGTGAAATACGTTAGGCGTCTGAAATGGCACAAGATACTAGATTTTCACAAATAAGTTGAGCATAAGATTTATCTTGACTGTTGTGGGAATTTTTATCTCAAGCACTGAATCAGGTGCCCAAATGTAAGAGTTTGTTTGCCTCTTACATACCCTAGGTTATCTGAGACAGCTTCAGCTATGGCTGGCAGATATATTACAGATGCCCTACAGGACACCTTAGTCCAGCTGAAGATGCAAGTCTGAACTCAGGCGGAATACAATTTATAATCTAAAAAAGCACTAGACATCTGTATTTAGGCAACTGAATAGGTCACTCTATTTAGATGTCTGAGCTGAAATCCATTTCTATATTTAGGCACCAAAATTTAGGAGTCTTATCACTTAGACATAAGTTACACTCATGTTGATTTTGGTGGAATTGATAGTAGATAACCTGGACCTTCCCAATGTCAGGAGGAGTAAATTTCAGGATTTCAGACTTCCAGTACTCCTATTTATTTATTTACTTATGTGGCCAAATTCTGGATTTCTTAGATGCTTGTTTCAGGTCAGTAAGAACATGACCTAGCCTGTATGCTCATTAACACCTGACTGAAGAAATACAAACTTATAATTTGGAGCATAAGTACAAATCAGGCTTTGACTGTTGAGTCCTTTCTTTTAAAATATAATAATCATTATTACTTCAGGGAGTCAGATGGCAAATAATGGAAATTATTGAAACTATGGTGAAATTGGAAACATTAAAAAATTAAGCAGATTAATTTGCAACATTGCAACAACAGTACTGGATGGCAGCAGAAGAGTGCTCAGCTGACAAAAAGATAAAAATAAAAAGTAACAGCTTTTGAGCAGAGCAGTGAAGTGTGGAACAATTAAGTGAAATCAGTTTTGTGTTTAATCCATTCAACTACAGATAAACTAGATCCTACAGCTTCTAAGATATAACTAATCTTGACAGGCTGGAGAGGTGGGCCCGTGCAAACCGCATGAAGTTCAACAAGGCCAAGTGCAAGGTCCTGCACATGGGTTGGGACAGTCCCAAGCACAACTATAGGCTGGGCGAGGAATGGATTGAAAGCAGCCCTGAGGAGAAGGACTTGGGGGTATTGATTGATGAGAAGCTCAACGTGAGCCGGCAGTGTGCGCCTGCAGCCCACAAAGCCAACCATGTCCTGGGCTGCACCAAAAGAAGTGTGACCAGCAGGTCGAGGGAGGTGATCCTTCCCCTCTCCTCCGCTCTGGTGAGACCCCACCTGGAGTACTGCATCCAGCTCTGGGGGCCCCAGTACAGGAGAGACATGGAGCTGTTGGAGAGAGTCCAGAGAAGGGCCACAAAGCTGCTCAGAGGGCTGGAGCACCTCTCCTATGAAGACAGGCTGAGAGAGTTGGGATTGTTCAGCCTGGAGAAGAGAAGGCTCCAGGGAGATCTAATTGCGGCCTTCCAGTACCTGAAGGGGCAACGTGGTCTAGTGGAGGGTGTCCCTGCCTATGGCAGGGGGGTTGGAACTAGATGATCTTTGAGGTCCCTTCCAACCCAAACCATTCTATGATTCTATGATTCTATGAATTACAATTACAAATCTGATTAAAAAGTCAATAATTGCTTGCTGCAACATTTAAACAATCAGTCTCTGGTTTTAAACTTCCAGTTACCAATCTCTGTCTCATGTTTCAGGGACATTTTTATTGTTATGGCATGCCACATGCTGGAGTACCTTCACTGATATCAACAGTATCATGCAGGCTTAATTCTAAGTTATTGCAGTGGTGAAGAAGGAGTCAAATTTCTAATTGTCTCATTAACAGTGAAATAAAATAGTATCTCTGATGAGATGCTTAACAAGAGAAAAACATCATTTCCATCCTGTTTGTACTGGATGAAAATATCAGTAATGACTGCCTTATACTATGGAGCAGGTATGCTGAATGATGGTCTTTTTAATCCCAGTCCTGAGAGAACACATCATGACTGCATTCAAACACATCAGGCAGGAAAGGACCTCAGGGTTGCCACCACCAGCCTCAGCAGTGATTCCTCTGGAACAAAACCTAAGCATGCAGTCACGGAGAGAGCTGAAGTACTCTCTATATAGTACTTTATCATACTGTGCTCTGTAGGCACTCAACTCTAGACGGCTTGGTGGTGATCACCTTCTTTTAATATAAACATAAGTATTGGGATCTATCTTTCAGTCTTTCGTCTCCAGCTCTACAAGCCAAAGAATAGTAACTGTTCAGTGGACCAAAAAGTAGTGTTAAAGTTGTACTTTATGATTCTTCTTTGATACAAAGACAGGAAAATTATTTTAATGCTGTCATGCAAGGTGTAATATAAATTATTGATTTTCTTTAAAAGCAAAAACCAATTGGCACCTGTTTATCTGCACAGGGATCCTATATATCTTTTCTCCTAATTAAGAGGTCTGAATTAAGAAATTATTGCAATTTCATAGTGCAAATGCATTGAATGAATTTGAGATACTAGACCTAAGTCTCTGTGAGTATATAAGGTCCATAGATATATGCATCTAGAATTTCAAATAAAACAACTCTAGATTACACTTACTTCTTCTAGTATCTCAACCATATTGTTGATTGCGATAAAAATATAGATACCTCTATTTTTTATCATTATAGTATTAGTTTTGAACAACATTACAAACAAGAACATATTTTTGATAGAAAAATGTTGTATTTGAATGAAAAGCATAACACATCGTTAGCCCTTGTCCTATCACTACACTCTCTGATAAACAGTCCCTCTCCAGCTTTCCTGAAGGTCCCCTTCAGGTACTAGAAGGCTGCTATAAGGTGTCCTCAGAGCCTTCTCTTCTCCAGGCTGAACAACCCCAACTCTCTCAGCCTGTCTTCATAGGAGAGGTGCTCCAGTCCTCTGAGCAGCTTAGTGGCCCTCCTCTGGACTCTCTCCAACAGCTCCATGTCTCTCCTGTACTGGGGCCCCCAGAGCTGGATGCAGTACTCCAGGTGGGGTCTCACCAGAGCGGAGGAGAGGGGAAGGATCACCTCCCTCGACCTGCTGGTCACACCTCTTTTGGTGCAGCCCAGGACATGGTTGGCTTTGTGGGCTGCAAGCTCACACTGCTGGCTCACGTTGAGCTTCTCATCAATCAATACCCCCAAGTCCTTCTCCTCAGGGCTGCTTTCAATCCATTCCTTGCCCAGCCTATAGTCATGCTTGGGATTGTGCCGACTCGTGTGTAGTACAAAGAAAATGCATTCTTTTACAATTCATACAAATACAATCCACAAGAAGCATTAGACACGTAAGTTTCATACAAAGTTATTCAAAGCATTAATGTTATAAACATTGACTGTTGCTGATGACTGGTTTCCAATATTGTTAAAGGAGGGGGAAAAGGCACTACAAATAAGTGAAGATATTACAGCATTAGGTGACTCACTTGTTTTAAATGGAGCATATATTTTCATCTCTCCAGACATGGAATTTTTTTTTTTTTTTCAAAGGCAGCTTACTGCAAACAGATCCACAACATATAGGACAGAGTTCTGCTGAATAGTATGTGCAACTAACTGGGATTTTAGAAATAAAGTTAGATGTGTACAACTGAGTGAGTCACCCAACTCTCTATATACAGTTGTCTATGGAGATGCCCACATTTTTAAGTATATCTCATCATAAAGTAGATGTCTATTTCTGGTTGGATGAATCATGTATAGAAATTTCAGAGCTGAACAATGTCCACAGTGTAGTTATAACTATTAGTGTAGTTATAACTATAAAGTTAGCTGTAATTAATTCCATTCTAAGAGTCATCAAAACGATTAATTAGAGCATTAGTATGCATCAGGCTATAAAAAAACCAATTCATTTAAAATAATGTATTTTTCCTTGCAACAACTTCCTGTGTATTTCATGAAGTGGCATAAACGAGACAATTTCTCAGCAGTCCAACTGATGTTCATTTTCTCTTTTACAGGTTACCACTTGTCTCCTGTTCAAGGTCACAGAATCCTTCTTCCCTTCTTATTGAATTCAAGCCTCTTCAGTGAACTACTTTTTTATTGTCAAAATTATTGCAAATATTCTTATACCCTGATATATTTATTATTAAAACCAGTGGCACTGATTGCGTTTGCTTGCATTTCATTGCTTCTGTTGCAGTGTGTGCAGAGGTTTAGAGACAGAAAGAACAAGTATCTAATATATACACTTCCATTTGATATTCTATTCTGATAATGTGTTTTATTATAAAGAAGGAACGTTTTTTGCTTTGGGAGAAATAGTTTTTATGCTTTGGAAAAGGACACCTTCCTCAACATTAATAGATCATTAACAAACAGGAGAACAAAAGCATTTTGGCAAAGCAGCAGCACTGATATATATCACAATTTTCTCAGGTAAACATCCTTGCAGTCTGAGAGGTAGTTAGGACAGGTAACTCTCTCTGCAAGGAAGCAAACAGTGGTATCTAAATAATTGAAGATAGTAAAAATCAGTAGTAGGCAACACTCCATTGAGGTAGAGTATGGTCAGCCTCCTTTGTCTCCTTAAACTGTAGACTGACTTGACTTTCAATCCAGATAATTTTATATATTTTTTTTTACAATGTATACATCATGGGTCATTTTCTAAAGTGAAATATATGGTGTTGTAAGGTAAATACAATCTTTAAATTAAAAAGAAAACATGCATATTGAAAAGTAAATTTACTTGTACTTTTTTTAATATTCTCTGGGTAAGTAGTGTGGAAGTTTGTGAAGAAGAAGGAAGGCCTAGAAAGAAAAAAATATTAATAGAAGGCTGACAGAGTAAGTCTGCTTTTTATAAATTATCTGTCACATTTTGTCTGCTCTCCATTGGTTTATCTCTGTGACATTTCCAGGTTCACAGTCTAATTTTTAACTATCCATCTCATATTGTGAATGCAGAGGGACTCTAAACTACAGAACTATATTGAAGAATCAGTTAGGAATAGTGAATCCCTAAATTTTCATCTAAAATATTGTCGTGGTTTAACCCAGCAGGCAGCTAAAACAACCACACAGCAGTGTGCTCACTCCCCCCCACCAATGGGATGAGGGAGAGAATCAAAAAAAAAAAGGTAAAACTCATGTGTTGAAATAAAGACAGTTTAATAGGACAGAAAAGGAAGATTATGATGATGATGATGATGATAATAATAATGATAAAAGAATACACAAAACAAGTGATGAACAGCACAATTGCTCACCACCCAGAGCCAATGCTCAGCTAATTACTGAGCTGCACTGCTTCCTGTCCAACTCCCCCAGTTATATACTGAGCATGATATCATATAGTATGGAGTATCCCTTTGGCCAGTTTAGGTCAGCTGTCCTGGCTGTGTCCCCTCCCAGCTTCTTGGGTGCCCCTGCCTTCTCATTGTCAGGCCAGTATGAGAAGCTGAAAAGTCCTTGACTGCTTGGCAACAACTGAAAAACATCAGTGTGTTATCAACATTATTCTCAACCTAAACCCAAAATGCAGCACTATACCAGCTGCTAGTAAGAAAATTTAACTTTATCCCAGCTGAAAACAGGACAAATGTATTCACTTGTTTAGTAGTTTTTTTCAATTTAAAAACAAACAAACAAACAAACAAAAACCAACCCAAAGCTCAAGAAATACCAGGAATAATTTGTTTAACTAATTACTCCTAAACCATATAATTTTATTTTCAAGGACCTTTGCTCATAATTGCTCTAAGTGAGTTTAATTTTGTCATCAGTGTTTTGATTCACATTCTCAGGACACAAAACCTTTCAGAGTAGGTCAGAGCATTAAGTGAATGTTGCTTTTGTAATAAACATGTCAACTTCAAATATGTTTTGTTATAATTAGTTTTTAATTTATACATAAACGCACATATATATGTTCAATATATATTGCAAACTACAACAGATCCATACTTTTTTAACAACTCATGTAAGATTAAAAACATAACGGAGCACTGATTTATTAATATATCAACAAACCCTTTTAAACAGGCAGTTCAATTAATAAAAATGCATCATCTGATTTCTGGATTTTGTCAGACTTCACTCAGTCAGAAACATAGCTTGCAGTAGTTGTGGAGCCATTGTTTCATATCAGCAATGCTTCACTGTCTAGTACAGAAAAACTGCAAATAATTAGCAAATTGTTTTCCAAAGGTTAAAACAGCATGTAGATTAAGTATTAAAAAAATTCAAACATTTATTTTCTGTGACCAGAAATAAACTTTGTGGTCTGGAACACAGAGATGTATTAACTTTGACTCATAGAGTAAATTTATGTATTTTAGATCTCCAAGAGAAGAAGTTGGATTTTTATACCTCTACTACCTGTAAATAATCTTGGATATATATCTGCTGGAACACAAACTAGCCTTTGTCTTACAGAACTGTGGCAATAAAATTCACTGAGACCAAGCAAAAATGCAAATAAAACTGAAATCAAGCCTCAAAAATCCTAAAAGGTCTGTAATGATATTACCAAAAAGCATTTTAATGAGGAAAAAACACTACAAAATTTTATCCAAACTCACCACAGTCAAAAACAAGGTTAGTGCTTGCTTTTTCCAGATGTAAAATGTCTGCTATTGCATTACTAGTTTCTGAGATACAGTACGTGAAATTATTAATCAGACGTTTTCTACGCTTCAAACAAAGAAACAGTCAAATGAATACAGATTGCCCAGAGAGGTTGTGGAGGCCCCATCCCTGGAAGTGTTTAAGACCAGGTTGGATGAAGCTTTGGGCAACGCGGTCTAGTGGAGGGTGTCCCTGCCCATGGCAGGGGGGTTGGAACTAGATGATCTTTGAGGTCCCTTCCAATCCAAACCATTCTATGATTCTATGATTCTATGAATAAACAGTTTCCTCGTTCATTAGTTGAAATTTAGGCTTCCAGCATGTTTTGTCATTCTAAATTCTTATATTCCTAAGAGGTAGGCTTCACCTTTTTTAGCTTTATTGTCTACAATGTGGATAGCTGTATCTTAGCTTCCTTTACAATAAAAGGTAACAAATAAAAGTATTTGGCATCTGGTTAATCTAATTCCAGTATAGATATCTAAAAATTCAACTCACCTAAAAGCGTCTGTATGTTATCAGATAAATCCACCTGGGATCTGCTGAGTGGAGTCTGTCAAATAAAACAGACGAAATAAGCAAAATGATCTGATAGTATTACTAAGGGTTCAAATATGAACTGAATGGTCGTCCATTTTTCATGTAATAAAGAAGATGTGCTTTAAATATTTTGTAATTTTTCCAAACAAAGTTGGAAA